>NC_044032.1:247860413-249060413 GCF_901765095.1 Microcaecilia unicolor | reverse complement strand
AGGCACATACACAGTTAATGTGTGTACATGGTTAACGCTTGTTAAAGACGCTATCGCGCCTATAACGCGGCTTAGTAAACAGTGCCCTATATCTTTTTAGCTGCAAAACTTTACCCAGTTCTTCAGACTTTGCAAGATTTCTCCACCTTCCAGATTTTCATATTGTCTAGAAAGGCAAACCTTACCCAGCAGCCCTTTTGTAATATCGCTTACAAAAGTATCAAAAATACTGGAACAGACCAACCAATTTTTCCTCTAAACAAAGGGGATCTTCATATGTAACATCTGAAAAGCCACAGTCAGGACCATTAAAGTGACATTCAGTGATAACCAACTGAGAGCACTCAATAAAGTGGGGTGCTTGGGTCCATCTTGGTATTCCCATAACTAGCTTTGCAGTTGCATTCTTCACAATTTGTTACTGGTCTATGGTCACCCTAATACAAACCATTAAAGTAATCTAACTGTGAAAGAGGAAACTTGATTCGTTGTCTTAAGCAAATTCACATCTAACAAAAAATGGAGCTTTCTTGCTAATTTCAATTTATGAAAACCAGACTACACCACTTGTGAAACATGTGGCTCTATAGAAAATTTGGAATCCAAGATGACCTCCTAAATCTCTAACTTTCTCAGCAACAGAATAAGTCTCAACATCAAGAAAAATTCCACATTTAAAGAGCTTCAATCTATTTTCCACATTAGTTCTGTTTTCAGTGTTCAGGAGCTGGTTATTACACAACAGCTAATGTGCAATCCTACACCTACCCTGATTGAGCCACCTCAAGTCTTCTCTTAATCTCTTCTCAATGGAACTGCTGAGTATTTTCAGCATAGATCAATCCTTTATAGCCCATCTGACAAAGCAACTTGCTCGGCAAGTTATAAACTAAGGAGAGAGAGACAAGATCCCTGTGGCACCACACACCAGCAGTTTGGACCTAACCTGATTCACTATTACAATAGATGATCTCTCGGTCAAAATGGATACAGTAGTTCCTTCCCCTTTTCAATTCACAGCACTAACACCTCAATATTCACTACATCAAAGGCTGAGTAGAGAGCAAGCATTAGCAACCTACTGTGTATCCCTTTATACATCTTAACACTACATCCTACACCACCAACAAAGCAGTCTGTGTTCTGTGGCCCAGACAAAAAAAAAACAGTTTGGCGCATTCCAGCAGGCCATTCTTTTCCACAAACTCGCTGAACTCTAATTAAAAACAAAAACAACCCCCCCCCCCCCAGCTTTGTGAAGAATTGAAAATTAGACGTTGGTTTATTATTAACCTAGACCAATGGATCTAAAATAGATTTTAATCACAAGTCTAATTCTTGCTAGAACTAGAGAGGATCTTGTAAACAGCTTTTAGTACTACTACTACTATTTATCATTTCAGAAAGAGCTTTCACACATTGAGTGACAAATCTAAACCTTAAAACAAGGTTTATCCCACAAATCATTTGCAGTATACCTTCTAAAGAAGGACCTTGAAAGCTACCCACTCTTTCCTCCTCTCTATTCCATTTTACTAATCCTTTAGTCTGTCTCTTCTACGTTGTCATTTATTTTCACTTGCACAAAACCTACCATGTTCTCGTACATCAGTTATTGAGGAATTTTGGTATCTTCCCCCTTCTTAGTGCCTTCTGAAAATCAGATACATTATACCAGCTAGCTCACAGTTAATTACATGTTTTCTTAACACCTTACAAATAGCAGTAATTTCCACCACTGCTGCTGCTTGTGAATTATTTCAGTAATAATACCAAACAATAAGTGCAACAATCTTTTAGGAGGCTCTTGTTAACCCAGTACATAAACTACCTCCCATATACTTCAAATATACCATAGACCTCAGTGGTGCCACTTACTAAACAGACTTTTAAACCAGTAAGGTTTATGCACTCACCTCCTCATTGGTCTTTAGGTATAAGAATTTTGTACCTTTTCTGTTCAATTTTTTTCAGACTTTTCTTTTTCACTTTAACACTTCAACCATAATAAAATTGATTTAGTTATAATACATGAGTATTCTAACTACATTGCTGTTATGATTCTGCTGGATAGGCCGGGGAATGTTTGGGACTCCTGATTGGCTTGTCAGGGGCTGAGCCAGCAGATGTCAGAAGCCTGATCCATTTAAGCCTGCCTTTCCCCTGCAATCATTGCTTTAGCGTTGATTGCTTTGTTTGCTCAGCTGAAGCCAGCCTGCGCTCGGGCGCTTGTGTTCACGTTGGAGTTTAGTCTTTCTCCTCGTGCTTGTTTATTCTGTGTGTGTGCTGGGTGTTCCCAGCATGAGCCTGATTTGTCTCACTTCCCCACACCTGGTTTGCTTTCTCCTGCTCTAATGTTGTGCGCTCTAGGGTAAGCTTGTGTCTTGAGTTGTTTCAGTTTGTTTGTTTAGCTTTCTGTCTGTGTTCCCTTTGTTGTGCTGAGCTTCTGCTCCCTATGGTTCTGCCTCCCCCTGTCCTTGTATTTTGCTCCTGTTTGTTTTAGTTCTTTGCTATATTTGCCTCCTGTTTCCGGGGAGCAGCATTCCTTTTCTGGTCTGTGTGTGTCAAGGCAGCTTCCTCTGTTTGCTTACACTTCCCCTTATCCTTGCTGTTGAGTAGCACTGCCCTGTTTTTCTCTTTAGCAGTTCCCTTTTTCCCCTTGGGGTGTTGTGGGGCCAGCTTTGTGCATTACTTAGGAAGCTCTCCCTTTTCCTTTGTGTGCTGTTTAGTCAGCCGAGTGTGTTCCCTTGTGGGGCTTCCTGTATCATTGTATGCTGTAGGTACAGCCTAGTTCCCTTGTGTGCTGAATGGTTCAGCCTAGAGAGTATTCCTATAGTTGGTTTCCTTTTTCCTTGAGTGGCTTCCCCTTTCCCTGTGTGCTGAGTGGTGCAGCCTAGAGTGTATTTCTATCATTGGTTCCTTTTTTCTTTGAGTGCTGTGTGGTACAAGCCTAGAGTGTTTCTTTCTGGGACTTCCTGTACTCTTGTTCGCCCTGTGGCATAGCCTTGTATACCTTTAGAGGCTTCTGCCTCTCACCCCTTCCTTTGTCTCTCTACCCTGCACTGTGTGCACTGCTTGTGGCCCAGTTCCGTGGGGAACCCTTGTTCTTTCTCCGTTCCCAGAGTGTGATTCGGTTCCTGGTCGGCCGTGAGGCCCGCTTGCTTGGACTCTGCATGAGTGGGTTCCCGATTGGTCGTGAGGCCCGCCTGAATGCTCTAATAGCTCCCACTTTCTGGTGGTACCTGTTGGCTGTGGTGTGTGTGCGGGGCTTGGTGGCTGGGGTGGTGCGGTAGGGCCTGTTTGGTCTACCGTAGGCCTTGGCTTAAGGGCTCACGTCCGGAGTAACAATTGCTTTGGTATGGAAAATTACATGGAAACAAAATTCTGGGCTAGATGGACCCTTGGTCTGACCCAGTAGGACATCTCTTATGTTCTTAGTACTGGAATGTCTGTTGAATTCCTCTTTCCTGTAGTGAGGTTCTTATCTGCCAACAGTTGGAATAGTTTGTGCAGAACTTTCACCCCCCCTCCCCAAACATTTTCAGAATCTGACATGTGGGAGGTAAGTGTAGCAAGCCAATATTTTAAGGAAATAAAGATCACAGTCAAAATCTGCGTGAGGGGTTTTAATGGCTAACTTAAGAAATGGGGTGCCTGCTGCTGCTTTGGATGGCCTGTTTTTGGCTCAAGTGAAGTATAATCCCTGAGTCAGAACCTGCAGGTGGTCCCTTGACAGAGGTTAAGAACCTAGAAACGCAGAAAAATGAAGTCAGATAAGACCATTTGGCCTATCCAGTCTGCCCATCCATGCCATCTACTATCCCTTCCTCTCCCTTAGAGATCCTGTGTAATTGTCCCAAGCTTTCTTGAATTCAGATAGTTTGTTTCCACCACCTCCAGGAGGCCATTCCACAAATTTACCACCCTTTCTATGAAGTATTTCCTCAGGTTACTCCTAAGTTTATCCCTTTTTCACCTTCATCCTGTGCTCCCTCATCCCAGAGCTTCCTTTCAATTGAAAGAGGCGCACTTCTTGTGCAGTTGTGCCATGGAGGAATTTAAATGTCTATACCAGATATCCCCTCTTCCACTTTCTTTCAGAAGTATACATATTGAGATCTGTAATAAAATTACAGAACACATAGACAAACATGTATTAATGGGACAGAGTCAGCATGGGTTCAGCCAAGAGAAGACTTGCCTCACCAATTTGCTTCATTTCTTTGAAGGCGCAAATAAACGTGGATAAAGGTGAGCCGGTTGATGCAGTGTATCTGAATTTTCAGAAAGCTTTTGACAAAGTTCCTCATGAGAGACTCCTGAGAAAATTAAAAAGTCATGGGATAGGAGGCAATGTCCTTCTATGGATTAGGAATTGGCTATTGGACAGAAAACAGAGGGTAGGGGTTAAATGACCATTTTTCTCAATGGAGGGTAAATAGTGGAATGCTGCAGGGATCTGTACTGGGACCGGTGCTATTTAACATATTTATAAATGATCTGGAAAAGGGAACCACGAGCGAAGTGATTGAACAGTTTTGCATCATCTGCAAATTTAAAGTAGTAAAAACATTCAGATTGTGAAAAATTGAAAGAAGACCTCAGGAAACTGAGCAACCAAATGGCAGATAAAATTTAATGTGGACAAATGGAAAGTGATGCACATTGGGAAGAATAATCCGAATCCTAGTTACCTGATGCTGGGGTCCACCTTTAGGAGTCAGCTCTCAAAAAAAAAAAGGTCTAGGTGTCATTGTAGACAATATGCTGAAATCTGCCCAGTGTGTGACGGCAGCAAAAAAAAAACACAAAAAAACAGGATGCTAGGAATTATAAGGAAAGGGGTGCAAAATAAGACCAGGAATACGGGAAAGATCGGGGTATAAATGCTATAAATAAATAAATAATGCCTCTGTATTTCTCCATGGTGTGACCTCACCTTGAGTATTGCGTTCAATTCTGATTGCCGTATCTCAAGATAAAGCAGAATTAGAAACGTTTCAAAGAAGAGCAACCCAAATGATGGAACTCCTCCCATATCAGGAAAGGCTAAAGAGGTTAGGGCTCCAGCTTGGAATAGGGATGGCTGAGGGGGGAGTATGATTGAGGTCTATAAAATCCTGAGCGGTGTAGAATGGGTAAAAATGACTATCTTTTTCATACTTTCAAAAAGTAAAAAGACTAGGGGACATTCAATGAAATTACATGGAGATAATTTTAAAACACATAGGATAAATTATTTTTTCATGCAAAGAATAGTTAAGCTCTGGAACTCATTGCCGGAGGATGTGGCAATGGCTGTATGTATCTGGGTTTAAAAAAAAGCTTGGACAAGTTCCTGGAAGAAAAAATCCATAGTCTGCTATTGAGAGAGACATGGGGGAAGCCACTGCTTGCCCTGGGTTTGGTAGCATGGAGCTGCTATTTGGGTTCTGCCAGGTACTTGTGACCTAGATTTGCCACAGCTGGAAGCAATATACTGGGCTAGAGGGACCATTGGTCTGACCCAGTATGGCTATTCTTATGTCCCCATAGGCTTTATGATGAAAACCATTGACCATTTTAGTAGCTGCTCTTTGGACCAACTCTATACTGTTTATCTTTCTGAAGGTGTGGTCTTTAGAATTGTATACAGCAGTGGTTCCCTAACTTTTTCAGTTCACGGCACCCTTAGTGTCCAAGCAATTGTTTGTGGCACACTCCCCCCCCCCCCCCCCTCCGGCCACATAGGTCTCCCTTTTCCTGCAGCCCCCTCCTCTCCAGCATACCTCTCCATTCCCTGCAGACCCCCTCGTCCCAGAAAGTCCAGTACACGATTCCCTGCAGCCCCTCTCTTCCCATAAGTCCAGTACACATCTCCCTTCCCTGCAGACCCCCTTCCTCCTATAAGTCCAGCACACATCTCCCTTCCCCAAATCCAGCATTGCTTGCTACCTTCCTTCCTGCAGGTCCAGGATTGCTGCTTCTTCCTCCTTCCCCTGCCGCCTCTGCAGTGCTTGCAGCTTACATGCATTTTCAAGCTGTCTGCAATTCACACAGGCACTAATTCACACAGGCACTGTGGGGACTTCTCTCTGCCGCGTCCAGCCCTCTCTGATGTAACTTCCTGTTGTGAGGGCCGGACGCGGCAGAGGAAGTCCCCACAGTGCCTGTGTAAATTGTGGATGGTCCGAAAACGTAAGCTGCAAGCACTGCAGCGGCGGTGGGGGAAGAAGGAGGAAGCGGCAGATTCTGGACCTGCGGGAGGGAAAAGTAGAGAGCAATGCTGGATTGTGACGGCGGGAGGGAGGTCAGGATATGCCACAGCAATCTCTTAGGGATGCCACCGCACACAGTTTGGGAACTGCTGGTATACAGTATTCTAAATGGGGTGTTATCAGAGTCTTATATAGGGGCATCATCACCTCCTTCCTACTGGCCATTCTTCTTTGTATGCAACCGAGCATCCTTCTAGTTTTTGCCATCACTTCTACCTGTTTGGCCACCCACACCCAAGTCCAGCTCTTTAATGCACAAAACTTCTTCACCCCTTAAACTGTACCATTCCCTCAGGTTTTTGCAACTCAGATGCATGACCCTGCCTTCTTTTAGCATTAAATCTGAGTTGCTAAATTCCAGGCCATTATTCAAACTTCACTAGGTTCTTCCTCATGTTATCCATACCATCAGGGATGTCTGTCCTATTGCAGATTTTGGTAATGTGTGTAATATGAAGTTAACGCTCTGCCACCTATCCTCATTGTTGGACCCTGAAGAATTAAA
The DNA here is from genome assembly GCF_901765095.1 of Microcaecilia unicolor. Lineage (NCBI taxonomy): Eukaryota > Metazoa > Chordata > Amphibia > Gymnophiona > Siphonopidae > Microcaecilia > Microcaecilia unicolor. The sequence continues at coordinate 249,053,651 of NC_044032.1, read as the reverse complement.
GTTCCTTTTAAAAAAATAAAAAGTGCCAGTGGATATATTTTCAAAGCAGTGCTAGTGTCCTTTTGGATCTTTAATGTCTTCTGCCTTTTGTTTTTCTTTCTTTCCCTCTCAATCCCCCTTTTGCATTTGACTCCATCTCTCATTTTCACTTTACCTTTGGCTTCCTCATCCTCTTACTCCTGTCTCTTGCTGCACCCCCTTCCCCCAACAGTCTTTCGTCATGCGGAAACATTACTTCAATGATGCAGAGACTGGCTTTTTCAAGAAGACAAAAAGAAAGGTAATCCCAAAGAATCCAATGACAGGTGAGTGATGAGAGAAGATACGGGGTGGGGAGAATAAGGGGAGAGACAATCACGTCTGTAATTGGTGAGCTCACTCTGGTATGCTCATTCTCTGCAAATATTATTTATGCTGCCCTTGTCCTTTCTTCTTGTCTCACCCTTTCGTTTGTTACAGATCCTTCCATGGTCATGGATATGATGAAGGGGAACCTAACTAATGTCCTTCCCATGATTCTCATTGGAGGCTGGATCAACTGGGCTTTTTCTGGCTTCGTGACAAGTAGGTACTATAGAGATACAAGGGGAAGCTGATCAGACTCCTAGAAGTTACTTTCAGCAGGGGGAGGGCAGGAATTAGAGAGGCTGCTCTTACTTGCAGGGCCTGTTCTGTAGAAAGGCTCTGTGTGTAGCTTTTAAAATCAGTCTTATCTGGGTCCTGTGGTAGAGCTGTGCTAGTGACAGCTACAACAAAGGGCTTACCTGGGTTCTTCAACAACAGGATATCGGCCTTTACAAGTGGGTGATGGTATACAACAGTGCCCAGGCTGGAGAAAATATAAACAGAGTTCTAACAGCCGTCTAGACTGTGGTGCATCACACATGTAGGAGACTCAGTCATCACTGTGAATGCATGGGACCAGCTTATATCTTATCAAAGTGTTACTAGGAGAAGTCAACTCAAGCTATTCTCAGAACATCTGTTTAGAGGTAAGCAGCTTTGCTTTTTTCCAAGGACAAGTAGGATATGGAGCCATAACAACTGGGAATCCCTAGTAACAGATTGCATTTAGTAAGAAAGGAAAAATGGCACAATGACATTCCTTGAAGAAGCCTAATAGAGACAGGCGAAACGGGACACTGTTGGAAGTGGACTTAAAAGAAAAGTGCTATACAATTTTTTAAAAATACAGAATCATGAAAAATGAATATAAAAATAAAAAAGATAATTGACGAGGAGAATTGAAGCAATACAAATGCTGGAGGTTTTTTTTTTTTTTTAAAGAGCCGATGAAGATTGCGGTTCTGTGATTCTTAAAGTGTAAACAAAGTTGGACTGTAGGCATACAGAGGCTTTTTCCTCCAAAGCAAGTTGCTATTTTCTCTCTCGTTGTGATGAAAGTTGCATAGGAAAAATGTGACTTGGTTTCCACAGTTTTGCTACCACACTGATATATTGAAAGTGCTTCTTTTGTTGACAAGTGGTTAAGCTTCTATGGCTCTAACATGAGCCTTGATATGCCTGTCCAGGGTCAGGCCTGCTTGGGCAGAACAGAAAGATGCAATGTGTTAGTATTGTGTGTAGCTGTTCTAGTGCCAGTTTTCTTGAGGTACAATACAAGACGATAGAAAACAGGGCGGGCTTTCTAAGCTGGTACGACTATTTTTAAGATATTGCATGGCGTAATACCACAAATATATGCAGTCTTGATCATTTTTCCTAATCCTAATAATGTCAGGTGTTTGAGACACTTTGGTGTTACATTTAATAGAGGAAGAAAAGGAGGGGACTGAAGAACTTTCTTATATCTAATAGTCTATTAGATATAAGAGAGTTCTTCAGTCCCCTCCTTTTCTTCCTCTATTAAATATAAAAAAAAAAGTTCTTTAAACCTCCTCTGTTTTTTTTTTCTTCAGGTACTAAATTATGGAATGAGCTTCCTTCCATGATTAGGTAGTCTAAGGCCTTATTTTATTTTGGAAAATGTGACTGTTTGAGAAGTTTTTATAGTAAGGATTATGATGTATTAGTTTTGTTTGAATTGTGTGACTGGACATCTTTAATTGTACATTCTCTTCTATGTAAACCGTGTAGAACTTATGTCCTTCCTGGAAACTAAGAGGACGTGTGATTATGCTGTTGGGCAAATTCAGGAATGTCAAGGTTGGCCCCTGAACATTGATATTGCAGGATCAGAGTTGGGGATCCTTAGGGACATAGAATGGGCATACAGAAAGTCCTCTTCCCCCCTCCCCCCAGGAGTAAGTCAGCTAGTCTGCCATGTATCCATCTCTTGGAATGAAACTTGGGCCCCTTGTTCTTTTGGAGATGGAAAAAAAAATCTACCTTGGATGTTCTCTACTTCTGAAAGATCACTTTCACAATCTTGAGTCTAGTGATTATTCTCCGAGGACAAGCAGGCTGCTTGTTCTCACATGTGGGTTGACTTCCGCGTCGGCCCAGGAAATGGAGCAAATTTTTGAGGCAAAAATAAAAAGTTTTGCCCAGAGTCTTCTGGTGCGTGAATCACGTGCACCGCGCATGCGTGGACAACTTCCCACCCGTCGCATGAGCGTGCCCCTTAGTTCTTTTTCGTCTGCAACGAGGTAACAGGCTTTTTTCTGATCTCGTTTTTTTGGGCCCAGGAACTAGTCTGACGACTTTTTTGTCATTTTCTTAAAAAATTACCGTAGTTTCTTTTAGTTTTTGACCTGTTTTTAAGTTACTTTCTTTTTCGACGCGGCCGGCCTTCTCCCTTGTTGTGCCCTTCGCTTTTTTGGCACAATTGCGTCGTTTGATTTTGCCGAAGCCGTTTTTCCATCCATGTCATCGAGGACACCCAGCGGCTTCAAACGTTGTACTTGGTGCAATTGGACCATCTCAGGTACCGATACCCATGCCTGGTGTATCCAGTGCCTTGGGCCCGACCATAGCCCAGCCGCTTGTAGTCTGTGGCTTCGTATGAAGAAACGGACACAAGCATCTTGAGAAGCCCAACGAGAAAAGCTTTTTGGGGCTTGGTCCGGTCCTTCGACATCGACAGGAGCATCGATGTCGGGAGGAGAGGTAATGGCTGCCCCGAGACCACCACATGCTGGGAGCAGTGAGGCGTCGAGTGGGTCTCCACCTGCCTCGAGGCCTCCTGTTATGCATGCCCCCCAGGATCGACTTTCGTCAGACCCGGCCCCGAGGAGACGTGAGGATTCCACGTCCTCCTCATTGGTACCGAGGAGTCTCGATGATGGGCGTTGAGCGAAGGCTAAGAAGCACAGTCATCGTTCTCCTTCGACATGGTGCTGGGAGCTCCGGGGAGTCGAGAGAGTTGGCACCCGAGAAGCGTCGGCATCGAGAGGACCGCTCCCCCTCTATACAGGAGGTGCCGATGCGTCGATCTTGTGGCAGCCCAATACCTCCTTCCGAGCCTCGACAGATTCTGCCACCGGCTGCTCCACCGACCCCGCAGCATTTTCCAATGGCGGCTCTCAACGAATGCATCCGGGCCCTGCTTCCAGAGCTTCTGGAGGGATTTCTGCGCAAGTGTGCTTTGGTGTCGGGGGTGCATGAGCCTTCTGTGTCGCTGGCTGCGGTGGCGTCTGGCCCTTTCCCTGCGGAGAGGTCCCTGGCTTCAGTGCCGCCTGCGGCATCGATGTCTGCTACCACCCAGGTTGACTCCTCTTCGATGTCGGTGGAGGAAGCTTCACCGCAGTCTAGACGGGCATCAACTTCTCAACATCGCCATCGAGGACATCATTCCTCAGTGTCGAGGCAGGCTCTGTCTTCCCTGAGGGAGGTCTTATCCAGTACTGAAGAGGAGTGTTCATGGGAATCAGAGGAAGACCCCAGGTACTTTTCTTCTGACGAGTCCTTTGGGATTCCCTTTGACCCTTCCCCTCTACCAGAAAGGAGACTCAGCTCGGAGTGCCCTGAGAGAGGTCTTATCCAATACTGAAGAGGAGTGTTCGTGGGAGTCAAAGGAAGATCCCAGGTAATTTTCTTCTGATGAGTCGTATGGGATTCCCTCTGAACCTTCCCATCCACCTGAAAGGAGACTTATCTCCTCTGGAGAGTCTGTCCTTTTCGTCTTTTGTCCAGGAAATGCCTACGGCTATTCCTTTCCCTATGGAGGTTGAGGATGAGCCCAGGGCTGAGATGCTCGAGGTCCTGGATTATCCTTCTCCATCTAAAGAGGCTGTGATGGCTCCTCTACATAAGGTACTGAAGGAAGTCCTTATGCGGAACTGGTCGTTCCCTCTGTCTGGCCTCGTGATCCCGAAGAAAACTGAATCTCAGTATCGGATCCACGGTGAACCTGGATTGATGAGGTCTCAGTTACCCCACAATTCCATGGTGATGGACTCCGCCCTCAAGAGAGCCAAGAGTACTAGGGACTATGCCTCGGCGCCCCCAGCAGGGAAGCTAGGACTCTTGATTCTTTTGGGAGAAAAACGTATCAGGCCATTATGCTCGCCGCCAAAATTCAATCTTACCAGCTGTTCACGAGCATCCACTTGCGGAACTCGGTGAGGCAGCTGTCCAGCTTGGTTGATGCACTTCCTCCGGAGCAGGCCGAGCCTTTTTGCCAGGTGGTCAGGCAGCAGAAGGCGTGTCAAATTCCTGGCCAGGGGTACGTTCGACACTTTTGATGTAGCATCTAGGATCACTGCCCAAGGTATAGTGATGCGCAGACTCTCATGGCTGCGTGTCTCTGACCTGGATCATTCGGTCCAGCAGCAGATGGCTGATGTTTCTTGCCGGGGGGGGGGGGGGGGAGATAACCTTTTTGGTGAGAAAGTAGAGGATCTAGTTGACCAGATCTAGCACAATGATGCTATGGATTCTCTCTCCCGCTGGGCGTCTTCTGCTTACTACCTCCTCACCTAGGAGGTTTTTTTGAGGGAAGAGGAGTGCGCCCTATTCCTATGCTAGGCATAGGTACACTCCTGCTTCTCGGCAGCCTGGCCAGGCTCAGTCCCAGCGCGCTCATTCTCGTCAACAGCGTGTGCCTAAGGCCACTGCAGCTCCCCAGCAAAAGCAAGGGACTGGCTTTTGACTGGCACCAGTTCAGCATAGCCTCAGTAAACGTGTCCATACCGGCGACTTGCCGGTTTGGGGGGAGGTTAATGTTTTTTCACCAAAGGTGGCCTCTTATAACCTCCAACCGGTGGGTTCTTCAAATTGTCCGGTTAGGAAACACCCTCAATCTGGAATCCAAGCCTCCAAATTGCCCTCCAGGAGCTCAGTCCTGCAGCTCCCAGCACAAGCAGGTACTTGCAGAGGAACTCTCCGCCCTTCTACAGGCCCAAGCGGTCAAACCCGTTCCACCAGGGGAAGAAGGGCAGGGATTCTATTCCAGGTACTTCCTTGTGCAAAAGAAAACGGGGGGGGGGGGGGGGGGGGGATGCATCCCATCCTAGACCTAAGGGCCCTGAACAAATTCCTTATCCGAGAAAAGTTCAGAATGGTTTCCCTATACACCCTTCTTCCCATGATTCAGGAAAACGATTGGCTATGCGCTCTGAATGTGAAATGTGTGTGTAGGCATCCTTTGATACTTCCTGTGAGCTGGAAGTATCAAAGGATCTTCGATTTCGACTGGGAACACAGCATTTTCAGTACCGTGTACTGCCTTTTGGCATGGCATCTGCGCCCAGAGTGTTTACAAAATGCCCAGCTGTAGTCGCAGTATCGCTAAGCAGACTGGGAGTGCATGTGTTCCCTTATCTCGACGATTGGCTGGTGAAGAGCACCTCAAAGGAAGGTGCTCTGGAGTCCAGGCGAATGACTATTCAGGTGCTGGAGCTACTGGGGTTCGTCATAAATTATCCCCAAGTCTCATCTCACCCCAGTCCAAAAATTGGAATTCATTGGAACTCTGCTGAACACTCAGACAGCTCGAGCTTATCTCCCCAAGGCAAGGGCGGACAACCTTCTGTCCTTGGTGTCCACGGTTTGAGCGTCTCGGCAGGTCACGGCTTGGCAGATGTTGAGACTTCTGGGGCACATGGCCTCCACAGTTCATGTAACACCCATGGCACGTCTACATATGAGATCAGCTCAATGTTCCCTAGCTTCCCAGTGGTTTCAAGCTGCGGGGGATCTAGAGGATGCAATCCAACTGTCCACCGACTTTTGGAATTCTCTTCAGTGGTGGAAGATTTCATCCAATTTGACCATGGGGCGACCATTCCAAGTTCCTCAGCCACGAAAAGTGCTGACAATGGATGCATCTCTCCTGGGGTGGGGAGCTCATGTAGATGGGCTCCACACTCAGGGAGCCTGGTCCTTTCAGGAAAAAGGTCTGCAGATCAACCTCCTGGAATTAAGAGCGATCTGGGACGCTCTAAAAGCTTTTAGAGATCGGCTGTCCAACTAAGTAATCTTAATTCAGACAGACAATCAGGTTGCCGTGTTTTACAACAACAAGCTGGGGGGCACCGAATCTTGCCCTTTGTGTCAGGAAGCCGTCCAGATGTGGCTTTGTGCTCGCCATCATGGCATGTTTCTCCAAGCCACTTATCTGGGAGGCGTAAACAACAGTCTGGCCGACAGGTTGAGCAGGATACTGCAACCTCACGAGTGGTCACTGAACATGGGCGTAGTCCGCAAGATCTTCCGAGTGTGGGGCACCCCCTCGGTGGATCTTGTTGCCACTCGGATCAATCACAAGGTCCCTCAGTTCTGTTCCAGGCTTCAGGCCCACGACAGACTAGCGTCAGATGCCTTTCTCCTACATTGGGGGACAGGCCTTATGTATGCATATCCTCCCATACCTCTAGTAGGGAAGACTTTGCTGAAACTCAAGCAAGACTGCGGAACCATGATCCTGATTGCACCCTTCTGGCTGTGTCAGATTTGGTTCCCTCTTCTTCTTCTGGAGTTGTCTTCCGAAGAACCGTGAAGATTGGAGTGTTTTCCAACCCTCATCACTCAGAACGAGGGGTCGTTTCCACATCCCAACCTCCAGTCTCTGGCTCTCATGGTCTGGATGTTGAGAGCTTAGAATTTGCCTCCTTGGGTCTTGCTTGCATCCAAAAGAGATTCCACGAAGAGGTGTTACTCTTTCAAATGGAGGAGGTCTGCCATCTGATGTGACAGCAAGGCCCTAGATCCTCTTTCTTGTCCTACACAGACCCTGCTTGAATACCTTCTACACTTGTCAGAGTCTGGTCTGAAGACCAACTCCTTAAGAGTTCACCTTAGTGTGATTAGTGCTTTTCATCACTGTGTAGAGGGTAAGCCTATCTCTGGACAGCCTTTAGTTGTTCGCTTCATGAGAGGTTTGCTTTTGTCAAAGCCCCCTGTCAATCCTCCACCGGTGTCATGGGATCTCAACATCGTTCTCACTCAGCTGATGAAAGCTCCTTTTGAGCCACTGAATTCCTGCCATCTGAAGTACTTGATCTGGAAGGTCATTTTCTTGGTGGCTGTTACTTCAGCTCATAGGGTAAGGGAGCTTCAGAACCCATAAGTAATGCCACACTGGGAAAAGACCAAGGGTCCATTGAGCCCAGCATCCTGTCCACAACAGCGGCCAATCCAGGCCAAGGGCACCTGGCAAGCTTCCCAAACGTACAAACATTCTATACATGTTAATCCTGGAATTGTGGATTTTTCCCAAGTCCATTTAGTAGCGGTTTATGGACTTGTCCTTTAGGAAACTGTCTAACCTCTTTTTAAACTCTGCCAAGCTAATCGCCTTCACCATGTCCTCTGGCAACGAATTCCAGAGTTTAATTACACGTTGGGTGAAGAAAAATTTTCTCCGATTTGTTTTAAATTTACTACACTGTAGTTTCATCACATGCCCCCTAGTCCTAGTATTTTTGGAGGGTGTGAACAGACGCTTCACATCCACCTGTTCCACTCCACTCATTATTTTGTATACCTCTTTCATGTCTTCCCTCAGCCGTCTCTTCTCCAAGCTGAAAAGCTCTAGCCTCCTTAGTCTTTCTTCATAGGGAAGTCGTCCCATCCCTGCTATCATTTGTCGCCCTTCGCTGCACCTTTTCCAATTCCATTATATCTATCTTGAGATGCGGCAACCAGAATTGGACACACTACTTAAGGTGTGGTCGCACCATGGAGCGATATAACGGTATTATAACATCCTCACACCTGTTTTCCATACCTTTCCTAATAATATCCAACATTCTATTCGCTTTCCGAGCCGCAGCAGCACACTGAGCAGAAGGTTTCAGCGTATTATCGACGACGACACCCAGATCCCTTTTTTGGTCCGTAACTCCTAACGTGGAACCTTGCATGACGTAGCTATAATTCGGGTTCTTTTTTCCCACATGCATCACCTTGCACTTGCTCACATTAAACGTCATCTGCCATCTAGCCGCCCAGTCTCCCAGTCTCGTAAGGTCCTTCTGTAATTTTTCACAATCCTGTCGCGAGTTAACGACTTTGAATAACTTTGTGTCATCAGCAAATTTAATTACCTCGCTAGTTACTCCCATCTCTAAATCATTTATAAATATATTAAAGAGCAGCGGTCCTAGCACAGTCCCCTGAGGAACCCCACTAACTACCCTTCTCCATTGTGAATACTGCCCATTTAACCCCACTTGCTGTTTCCTATCCTTCAACCAGTTTTTAATCCACAATAGGACTTTTCCTCCTATCCCATGACCCTCCAATTTCCTTTGTAGCCTTTCATGAGGTACCTTGTCAAACGCCTTTTGAAAATCCAGATATACAATATCAACCGGCTCCCCTTTGTCCACATGTTTGTTTACTTCCTCAAAGAATTGAAGTAAATTGGTCAGGCAAGATTTCCCCACACAAAAGCCGTGCTGACTCACTCAGTTATCCATGTCCTTGGATGTGCTCTGTAATTTTGTTTTTAATTACAGGAAGTGTGTCGCAAGAAGCACAGTGGTAGAAGACATGGCAGTCTGCCTTATTTTCTTGTGAGCTGTTCTCCTTCCCTTTGTTCAGTGCATGGAGTACACAAACAGAAATAAATACTGCGTGCTACTGCTGCAACTCAAAGAAGAGTAGTTAACAAGAAGTTAAGGCAGACTGCTGGGGCTTGTTGAGAGGAGAAATGCTGCACTTCTTAAGGAAGAGGGGAGATGCCACAGTGTAGGGAAGGGGAGTGGATGGAATTGTGGGAAAATTCATGAGGGATTGTCAAGGAGATGAGTGAGAGGAGGATAGTGAGTACAGAGGGTAGAAATGTGGTAATGGGAAGTGGATGAAAGACAGAAGGGGATGGGAGGCCTGGGAAGGAGTGAGATGGGAAATGGTAGAGCTAGTGGGGTGAGAGGAGGAGATGGAATGTTGATAGGTAGGGTGAAAAGTGAAAAAGGACATGGAGGACCAGAGAGTGACATCTGAGTGGTCAGAGGCAAAAAGAGGAAGATAAAATGTTGGCGACAGATTTAATAAGGGAATAAAGCAAGAGAGGAGGAAAGAGGAGAAATGATAAATGGACAGCAGCTACTGGGAAAAAAAGTGGAAAACAGGAAAGCAGAAAAGAGAAATTGGAACCAACAAATAAAATGCCCAGACAAAGGTTAAAAAAAAAGTTTTATTTTGAATTTATTAACTGGAATGTTAGTTTTGGGAAATGTGCTTCACGGATATCTTTGTACTGTGTTTAGTATGAAAAAGAAATTCAGTTCTTATTTCTGCAGTAGGGGTTCCCAGTTCAATTTTTGTCTCCATATTTTTATTTCTAATTTATCTCTTGTTCTGATATTTCATGAGGGTTTATCTGTGTTTTGTGTGTGACTGAGGTATAATATTCTGTTGCATGTAGTTACTGTGTAGAAATCTGTAGCGGTCCCACTTTTTCTGTTTTACCTGTTGTAGGTGGCATTGGTATTGTAGTGCTGCCTATTCAAAGGTAGGGTTCTTGACGTTTGAATCATAGGATTAGTGCTACTGTTGTATGGTAGTATTGCTACCTGTATGTTAAGAATTTTTTTTCAGGTTTTGTATTATCTTAGTGTGCCTGGTAGTGGAAAGATTTTTCTGAAGTTATGAGCAATAGCATTAGAATATATTTTTGTGACTTCCATGAAGAAATGTCCAAGTTCTGATCTGCATCTGTTGTTGGGAGAAGGTAGGGTTTTTGTGTCTGCAGGGCGTGTTTACATTTACCCCCAAATTCTATATATGGCACCTTAAGTTGTGCGTGCTAATTTGGTCACACAACCAAATTGCGCACACAATTGAGTAACAAGCCAATCAGTGCTGATAATTGGCACTTAACACCCAATTAGTGGCCTTAATTGGCAACAATTAGAATTTGCTTGCACAGCCGAAAAGGGGGTGTGGAATGAGTGTTTCTAAAATGTATGCACACTTATAGAATATACCCTATCTGCACTTAACTTAGGCACAAGTATTTAGGCCTGATTTTTAGGTGACGTAAATGGGTGCACTTAAATTTTAGGTGCAAGAATGGCCGCTAAGTGCATTCTATAAACTACGTCTAACTTTAGGCACGTTTTATAGAATTGTGCTAAGCACGTGGTTTTCTTTTACTATGATTTTTGAGGCACCATGTATAGAATTTGACCCTAAATTCATAAGAACTGCTATACTATGTTAGACTAAACGTCCTTGAGGATCATATATGTAGTGTGACATATATGTGTGAGCATGATCCTTCAGGTGTGTCCTGGCTGAATAAAGGTTGCGAACCACTCCTATAAAACAATCATCTGGGTGCACCAGCCCTTCAACTTCAAAGAGCAACAAATAATCATCCACCACCCTTTTCCACTTTATTTTTGTAAGTTTTAATTTTAAAAGTAGAGCAAATAACAATCTTCTGGTACATAGTTGTTTCTTACATGTACCAGCACCACCAGTTTTTTTAATTATCCCCTCTTCCACCCCCCCCCCCCCCCCTGAAAACAGTGATCAACTTGCACCACCCTCTTCCAGTGTCCTACAATTTCACATCTTGCTGCTACTATCTCCATTTTGATTATTCTCCTCGGTCCTTTTCTCTCAAATTTCTTGATCATTTCCAAAAATATCTTCAGATTCAGTTACAGCTACTGTCCTGATAAGACCTTCACCACCACCAGTTTCCCAATAATCCATTATTTTAGGACACAACCACCAAATGTGCAGGAGACACCCTTCACCTAGACAGCGTCTTCAATCTCTACTTGAGGATCTTTCAATCTTAATTTGCGTCATATACCACTGAATAGTATTTTCTCCGAGGACAAGCAGGCTGCTTGTTCTCACTGATAGGTGACGTCCACGGCAGCCACTCCAATCCGGAATCTTCACTAGCAAAGTCTTTGCTAGCCCGCGCGCGCCGATGCGCACCGCGCATGCGCGGCCGTCTTCCCGCCCGAAACCGGCTCGTGCCGGCCAGTCTTCTTTTGTCCGCGCTCGGTACGGTCGTGTTTCGCCGTTCACGCCCCTAAAGTTGACCTCGCGCGTCTCCTTTTTTGGTTTCGCTACAAAAAAAAAAAAATTAAAATTTGCAAGAGGACCTTTCCGGTCTTTTTCCCTTCCTGCTACTTCCAGTTTTTGCCCCGGTAAGTTTCTTTCGTCTTCGGGGTAGGCCTTTTTTCAGGCCTCGGGTCGAATTTTTTCTTCCCCTCGTTTTTGGTGCCTACCGCAATTACGAGTTTCGATTTCGCCAGCGAGATTTTTCCGCCCATGTCATCGAAGTCTCCCAGCGGCTTCAAGAAGTGCACCCAGTGCGCCCGGGTAATCTCGCTCACTGACAGGCACGCGTCGTGTCTTCAGTGTCTGGGGGCTGGGCACGGCCCGCAGGCCTGTAGTCTCTGCGCCCTTTTACAAAAGCGGACTCAGGTAGCGAGATTGGCCCAGTGGAACGTTTTGTTCTCGGGCTCTTCGTCGGCATCGGCACCGGGGGTATCGAGTGCATCGACGTCTCCAGCGTCCAGACCTTCATCCTCGGCCGCCAGTGCATCGAGTGCATCAAGGCATCGACCCTCTGCATCAGCGCTGAGACATCGGACGACTGTGTCGACGTCGGTGGTACCGGGACCTCGTCTGCTGATGTCGTCGGACGGTGGTGCTTCGTCTGGAGTGCAGGTGAGGGCTGTCCATTCCCCTGCTGGTGGCGGTGAGCCTTCGGGGTGGGTATCCCCCTACCCTGAGGGCTCCTGCGGTACAGCCCCCCGAGACCGACCTTCTTTGGCCTCGGCCCCGAGGAAGCGACGGCTGGATTCTACGTCCTCCTTGTCGGTGCCGGGAAGATCCGGTGACGTGCTTCGTCCCAAGAAGTCGAAGAAGCATCGACACTGGTCCCCTTCCCGTGTCGGCACCGAGAGCTCTGGGTCGCCGAGGGAGTCTGCACCGAGAGGACCGCTCACCCTCTGTTCAGGAGGTGTCGATGCGCTCCACTCTGGACAGCCCGGAACAGCCTCCACGCCCGGAACAGACTCTGACATCTACACTTGCATCGGCTTCCACGTCTTTCTCCACAGCCGCTCTGCACGAGAGTCTCCGGGCCGTTCTCCCAGAGATTCTGGGAGAGCTGTTGCGCCCTTCCCCTCCGGTACCGGGGGTGCTTGCGCCTCCGGTACCGTCGAGGCGCCGGCTGGCCCCTTGCCCGGGGTGAGGTCTCCGACATCGGTGCCGCTTGCGGTACCGACTGCGGTCGCCTCCCAGGAAGGCTCCCCGACTACGTCGGCGGAGGGAGCTTCGCAGGTGCGGGCGCGGGAGTCTACCTCTCGACGCTCCCACCGTGGCCGGGGTTCCACGGAGTTGAGCCGGGCACGGCTTCAGACACAGGTTCGTGAACTTGTGTCTGATACCGATGGTGAGGCCTCGTGGGAGGAAGAGGAGGACATCAGATATTTCTCTGACGAGGAGTCTGATGGTCTTCCCTCTGATCCCACTCCCTCTCCTGAAAGGCAGCTTTCTCCTCCCGAGAGTCTGTCTTTCGCTTCCTTTGTCCGGGAGATGTCTACGGCCATCCCCTTCCCGGTGGTTGTGGAGGACGAGCCCAGGGCTGAAATGTTTGAGCTCCTGGACTATCCTTCTCCACCTAAGGAAGCGTCCACAGTACCCATGCATCATGTCCTCAAAAAGACATTGCTGGCGAACTGGACCAAGCCATTAACTAACCCCCACATTCCCAAGAAGATCGAGTCCCAGTACCGGATCCATGGGGACCCAGAGCTGATGCGCACTCAGTTGCCTCACGACTCTGGAGTTGTGGATTTGGCCCTAAAGAAGGCTGGGAGCTGCGTCTGCTCTGCTGCTTCCCTGCTTTCTCTGCCCCAGAACAGGAAGTAACCTGTTCCGGGGCAGAAAGAGCAGGGAACCAGCGAGCCGACACCCCCCCAGCGCATGCACCCGGGGCGGACTGCCCCACCGCCCCCTCCCTTCCTACACCACTGGTACATAGTATGGGTTTTTCAGTGACTTAGGGGGAATTATTATTAGCATTTGTATAGCGCTACCAGACGCACGCAGCGCTGAACACCTGATACAAGGAAGACAGTCCCTGCTCAAAAGAGCTTACAATCTAAGTAATACAGACAAACAAGACAGTTATGGGTGAGGGAAGTAATGGGTGAGAAGGGAGGAAGGGACAAGGGGAGGGCAATTGGTAAATATGCAGCCTGCTCAACTTTTTAACTGTTTGGGAGGGTTGGGGGTTAAGAAATTCCTGTTTGGGAATATGATAAAGAAGGTCTTGTTAACAGCAATTTGTCACATTCACATACACTGTATGGTATCTAGTTTGACTAACTTTTTGATTTGCTGTATTTGTATGCCTTGCTGGTTATAGTATAAGGTCTGTTAAGGCTAAAAGGGGGAAATTTTGGTGGATGTTGATTTTTTTTTTCTTATGTGTTGACATGTTATGTATACAGCATATTGTATACTGTTGTGATTTTGTTATGATGAGGTTCATCAGTAAGAGATTACACAAAAGTTCTTCACGTTCCTCTATTTCCCTACCAAATGTCTTTTGAAGGGATTTTAATAACTCCTATCTCCATTAGCTATGGGAGATTTCTCAGTTACTGTCTCTCCCAGTCAGCTTATTGTATCTGCACCATTGATTTGTAATGCCCCACTTCCTAATTGACAATCCACTATGTTTTATTTGGGATACTCAGTAGTAGAGACTACAGTTTCCTCTGATATTAGCCACTCTTTTTTGAAAAGTAAACCTAATTGTAACTCGCTGGAGGTGGTCTTTGCAATTTGCTGTCCATGTGACAGATGGTATATTGGTTATACAACAAGGAAAATAAAAATCAGAATAGCAGAACATCTAAGCAAGGTAAAATTATGTATCATACCTGATAATTTTCTTTCCATTAATCATAGCTGATCAATCCATAGACTGGTAGGTTGTGTCCATCTACCAGCAGGTGGAGATAGAGAGCAAACTTTTGCCTCCCTATATGTGGTCATGTGCTGCCGGAAACTCCTCAGTATGTCGATATCAAAGCTCCATCCGCAGGACTCAGCACTTAGAGAATTACACCCACAAAGGGACACTCTGCCCAGCTCACCACCGCCAAAACGGGGGAGGGGAATTAACCCAGCTCATCCCCACACAAGTGGGGGAGGGGAATCCGTCTAGCTCATCCCCGCGGAGCGGGGGAGGGACACCACACCCGCCGATGCGGGGGGATCTGGCTTATCCTGCAACCGCGGGAGGAGCTGACTGACCCTAACACCGCCGAAGCGGGAAGGGTACAAAGCTGCCCTACAGCCGCACGAAGCGGGAGGGAGTGCCGGCAGAATTTAAGTCTCAATCCAGCCCCGTAAAACGGAGGGGAGAGGAATGCAGCAGCTCACTGTAACACAAATTCGTCTCAACTCTTGAAGAATCCATTGAAAAACTTGAACACGAATTCCTCCTGAACAAGAACTGAAGACTAAACTTGAACCTGAAATGCAACCAGAATATAAACAATACAGATATCTGGGAGGGACTATGGATTGATCAGCTATGATTAATGGAAAGAAAATTATCAGGTATGATACATAATTTTACCTTCCATATCATCATGCTGATCAATCCATAGACTGGTGGGATGTACCGAAGCAGTACTCACCCAGGGCGGGACATTGAAATCCCTGACCTCAACACTGACGCTCCAAACCGGGCCTCCGCCCGTGCCGCCACAGTCAAGCGGTAATGCTTGGAGAATGTATGGGCCGATGCCCAAGTTGCCGCCTTGCAAATCTCTTCCAAGGAGATGGACCCGGCCTCTGCCATCGAGGCTGCCTGAGCTCTAGTGGAGTGAGCCTTCAGCTGGATAGGCGGCACCTTCCCCGCGGCCACATAAGCCGCTGCAATGGCTTCCTTGACCCATCTTGCCACTGTAGGCTTAGCAGCCTGCAGACCCTTACGAGGACCTGCAAACAGGACAAACAGATGATCCGATTTCCGGAAATCATTGGTCACTTCCAAGTATCTGATGACGACTCGTCTCACATCCAGATATTTAAGAGCAGAGTATTCCTCTGGGTAGTCCTCCCTACGAAAGGAAGGGAGACAGAGCTGCTGATTCACATGGAAGCGAGAAACAATCTTGGGCAGGAAGGAAGGCACTGTGCGAATAGTCACTCCTGCCTCAGTGAACTGCAGAAAAGGCTCTCGACATGAGAGTGCCTGGAGCTCGGAAACTCTTCTGGCTGAAGTGATAGCCACCAAAAAGACTGCTTTCAACGTCAGGTCTTTCAGAGATGCCCTCGACAAGGGTTCAAAAGGCGGCTTCTGTAATGCTCTTAGCACCAGGTTGAGATTCCACGCAGGCACCACCGAGTGCAGAGAAGGGCGCAGGTGATTAACTCCCTTGAGAAAACGCACCACATCTGGCTGCGAAGCCAGGGAAGCACCCTTCAGGTGGCCCCTGAAGCAAGCCAGGGCCGCTACCTGGACTTTAAGGGAACTGAGCGACAGGCCTTTCTCCAGACCTTCTTGCAGGAATGCCAACACTGAAGAAATTGGAGCAGTGAATGGAGAACATGAGCCTGCTTCACACCACGCTGCAAAGGTACGCCAAACCCTGGCGTAAGCAGTAGAAGTAGAGCGCTTCCTCGCTCTCAGCATCGTGGCGATGACCTTGTCTGAGAAGCCCTTCTTCCTCAGACGCTGCCGCTCAATAGCCAGGCCGTAAGACCAAAGGGGGAGGGATCCTCCATCACCACGGGACCCTGATGTAACAGACCCTGCTCCACTGGCAGCCGCAGAGGATCGTCGACTGAGAGCCTGATCAAGTCCGCATACCAGGGACGTCTGGGCCAATCCTGACCCACCAGGATTACCCGGCCCGGATGCTTTGCCACCCGGTCTAGCACCCTGCCCAACATGGGCCAGGGCGGGAACACATAGAGGAGCTCTTGTGTCGGCCACTGTTGGAGAAGAGCATCTACTCCCAGGGATCGAGGGTCCCGTCCTCTGCTGAAAAAGCGCGGCACTTGGCAATTGGCCGATGACGCCATCAGATCTAGGCTCGGCTGGCCCCAGCGCTTCGTGATGCCCAAGAACGCCTGAGCAGATAGCTGCCACTCTCCGGGCTCCAAGGTATGGCGACTGAGAAAGTCCGCCTTGACGTTCATGACTCCGGCAATGTGGGCCGCTGACAGCTGTTCCAGGTTCGCTTCCGCCCACTGGCATAGATTCATGGCCTCCTTGGCTAGAGGGGCGCTCTTGGTACCTCCCTAGCGGTTGACATAGGCCACAGCCGTGGCATTGTCCGACAGGACCCGTACTGGCTTCAACGCCAGTACCGGGATGAACTCCAAAAGCGCCAACCGAATGGCTCTGAGTTCCAGGAGGTTGATAGACCACTTTGCCTCTGCAGGAGACCAGAGCCCCTGCGCTGTCCTTCCCAAGCAGTGGGCTCCCCAGCTCGACAAAGAGGCGTCCGTCGTGACGACAATCCACTCCGGGGTCACCAGAGGCATTCCTGCAGACAACTTGTCTGTCTGCGTCCACCAGCTCAGCGCCTTGCGCACTGCTGGGTCCAAGGGAAGGCGCACAGCATAATCCTCCGACATCGGAGTCCAGCGCTGCAGCAGAGAGTGTTGTAGTGGTCTCATATGAGCCCTGGCACAGGGCACTACTTCCATCGTGGCCGTCATAGAGCCCAACAGCTGCACATAGTCCCAAGCCCGAAGAGGAGAGGCTACTAGGAACTGGTCCACCTGAGCCTGAAGCTTGACAATCCGATTGTCTGGCAGGAACACTCTGCCCACTTGGGTGTCGAATCGAACTCCCAGATACTCCAGGGACTGAGTTGGGCGCAGCTGGCTTTTCTCCCAGTTGATGATCCACCCCAGGGAGCTCAAAAGAGCAACCACCAGGTTCACAGCTTTGCCGCACTCTGCATAAGAGGGGGCTCGGATCAACCAGTCCAGATAAGGATGGACTTGTACTCCTTCCTTCCTCAGGAAGGCCGCGATGACCACCATTACTTTGGAGAAGGTCCGCGGAGCAGTAGCCAACCCGAACGGGAGGGCTCTGAACTGGAAGTGTCGGCCCAGTACTGCAAAACGCAGAAAGCGTTGATGAGGAGGCCAGATGGGAATATGCAAGTACGCTTCCTTGATGTCCAAGGATGCCAGGTACTCCCCTGCCTTCACTGCCGCTATAACAGAGCGGAGAGTCTCCATGCGAAAGTGCCGAACTTTCAAGGCCTGATTGACCCCTTTGAGGTCGAGGATAGGCCGTACAGAACCTCCTTTCTTTGGTACCACAAAGTAAATGGAGTAACGTCCCTTGCCAAGCTGATTTTCTGGCACCGGAACGACCGCACCCAGGCGGATCAGATTGTCCAAGGTCTGCTGCACTGCCACAGCTTTGACCGGAGACTTGCAGGGAGAGAGTACAAACCCGTCTCTTAAGGGTCGGCAGAACTCTAGCTTGTAGCCGTCTCTGATGACTTCCAGCACCCAAGCGTCTGAAGTGGTCCACTCGCCCAGAAACGAGGACAGCCGTCCTCCAATCTGCACTGGGGGGGGTGGACCAAGGCCCCGTCATTGGGTACGAGACCCTGGGGGAGGACCGGAGGGAGCACCTCCGGGTCGGCGGTCTCTGCGAAAGGAATGCTGCTTGGGGGAGAAGTTCCTCTTGAAGGAAGAGGAGGCAGAAGAGCCCGACCTGCCCGGGCGGTACCGACGGGCTTCCTGAAACCGTCCTCTGGAGGTACCGGGGCGAGTACTAGCCCGAGCCCTGACCTCTGGTAACTTCTTGCCCTTAGATGTGCCGAGATCGGTCACGATTTTGTCCAGCTCGACCCCAAAGAGCAGCTTGCCTTTAAACGGCAATTTAGCCAGGCGGGATTTAGAGGCGTGGTCAGCAGACCAATGCTTCAGCCAAAGCCACCGCCGCGCAGAGATTGTCTGAGCCATGCCTTTAGCTGAGGCCCTCAAGACATCATACAGCAAGTCTGCCAAATAGGCCAAGCCCGATTCCAGGGCCGGCCAATCAGCCCTCAAGGAATGATCCGAGGGGGGAAGCCCGCTGCACCATAGTCAGGCACGCCCTGGCCACATAGGAGCCGCAAACTGAGGCCTGCAAACTTAAAGCAGCCGCCTCAAAGGACGACCTTAAGGCCGCCTCCAATCTTCTGTCTTGGGCGTCCTTTAGGGCCGTGCCACCTTCCACCGGCAACGCCGTTTTCTTAGTCACTGCAGTGATTAAAGAATCCACGGTAGGCCACAGGCCTCACGTTCACTTTCAGGCAAAGGATAGAGGCGGGACATAGCCCTAGCCACTTTAAGGCTCGCTTCCGGGACATCCCACTGAGCCGAAATTAAGGTGTGCATAGCATCATGCACGTGGAAGGTTCTAGGCGGGCGCTTCGTCCCCAGCATAATGGCAGAACCAACAGGGGCTGAGGGAGAGACGTCCTCCGGAGAGGAAATCTTCAAAATGCCCATGGCCTGCACTAACAGGTTGGGCAAATCCTCTGAGCTAAAGAGCCGCGCTGCAGAGGGGTCATCCGCTCCATCCGAGCGGGGATCCGTCTCCTCCAAGGAATCCGCAAAGGACCGTTGGGAGAACTCAGAAACGCTGCCCTCATCTACATCGGAGGAGACAAAGTCCTCCAAGGCCTGGGAATCAACCCGAGGGCGTTTACCTCCGGGGACCTCAACCTCTTTACCAGACGAGGGAGCAGGGGCAGCGTTTTGCATAAGGAAGGCCTGATGCAGCAGCAAAACAAACTCGGGGGAGAAACCCTTCAGACTGTGCACTTCCGCAGCCTGGGCTACAGCCCTAGACGCACTCTCAACCGGCGCTCGCAAGAGCGGGGGAGAGACATGCTGCGCATCCAAAATGGCGTCCGGCGCGACACTCCGCGAAGGAGCCACGCGGGAAGAACGGCGCTTAAGTTTAGCCGCTTTTGTGCCATCACCCAAATTAAGGGCGTTCATGGCATTAACGTCTCCCACCTCAAGGGCGGCCCAAGAAAAAGCCGTCCGAGCCGCGTGGCCGGCCAAGATGGCGGAGGCGAGCAGCGGGGGATGGGCGTTTATGGAGGGAAAAACCGCCACACCGGAGGAAGGACCGGGACACTCATCGGTCACGAAACTGTCACCCAACAAGGGCGAATCAGACTTTAAGACCCCCGCATCCCCTCTAGAAGCGCACAAGCGATCCGGGGAGCGACTCTTTGCGCCCTCGCCCTCCGACGCCATAGGCCACGTGGAGATCAATCGGGGAACCCCCTGCCCGCTATAAAAAGGTAAAAATTACCTGCTTTCCGCTCCGAGCTGTAACGACCTGGTGTCCCAGTGAGTAGCTGCAATAAACGTTTAAATAAACGTCGAAATAAACGCCTTTAAGGACGTTCAAAATTTTTTTTTTTTTTTTAACGGAGCCAGCGGGAGGGGGGAGAAAAGGAGGGACCTGGCGCCACCAGGTTTGCACTTGCTCAAGAAGAGCCCTCAACCCCAGGCACTCAACAAAACCTAAAAATTAGGCTTGGAGGCCTAGCCAGAGCTGCTGCTGTGTGTGACCACCACCTGCTGAGATAGAGAACATACTGGGGAGTTTCCGGCAGCACATGACCACATATAGGGAGGCAAAAGTTTGCTCTCTATCTCCACCTGCTGGTAGATGGACACAACCCACCAGTCTATGGATTGATCAGCATGATGATATGGAATATACGATTAAAGAAAATGGAGGCACCTCTTGCCTCTCATTGGATGGAAGCTGGGCACCCAATAGATAACTGCGATTTGTGGTTCTATACCAACTGCAGAACTTCAGATGTGGAAATGCACCATACAAATTACATCGGCTAGAACAGAAATTTATCTTTTTGATGATACCCTTGAGACAGCTGGTCTAAATCGTGAAATAGAGTGGGAACTAGTGAGATGATTGGGATATGCCCTTGTAATAGAAAGATGTTAGGATTGTGATTGGGTACGTTGTAATTTAGATCAGTATAAAATAAGGATACTGGCCATTCTAGAATACGCATGTGCAAAGGTGCTTTTTGAAGCAACGGAATGTTGGACGGGTTGAGTTTCTCAGCTGTGTCGTGCTAAGAGTATTGGATTATTTGATACATGGTGAGTGTGTTTGGATTTGGATATATTACAACTGTAAATTATGGAATGTATAACTAAATAGAAAATACGTTGTATGCACAGGCTGTGACAGCTCCTGATGACGCCTATTGGGCAAAACATAAATTTTGTGTCAGGCTGGAAAATCACTATAGGAATGGAATAACAGAATGTGTGAAGATTGCCCAAGTTTATATTAACTAATGGGCTGAGGAGTTTTGAAGGACTTCAGTGTCTGAGGACTGAGGTTTTTTTTTTTTTTCAGTTGATGGGAAGAAATCAACTAATTTGGACTGATCTAATTACTGGCATTTTACTTCCGTAATTTTCACCACAGACTGACTCCCAAGGATTGGATAAGGTTTTTAATGACGTTATATATGTGGGGAACGTATGTTGGTTTATGTCTTATATGTTTTTGATAAGATTGCTGTGCTCTATTACTATACTGTAGAAGTGATTTTTGAAATAAATTTGTATAAAATACAATATGATGTAAGAACCTTCTTTAAGACTGGATTCAATATTGAGGAAGCTTTACTTGATTAGATTCCTAAATAAGTATTATTCCATCTTGACATTTTTCATGTTCTTATGGGATCTCTGAGACAACCCAATACAAAATATGATGTTTTTGAATGGTGGAAGAAAGTTGTGGCGATCAAAAAATTACATCCTGCAGGCTTTGTGGAAAATAAAATTAATTGGCCTCATCTGACAATGCTGGCACAGGTGCTCCCACAGGTAGGTAAGTGTTCTAGGAAGGTTCTTTTATAATTTTGTCCAGTCTCTGGCACTGTCAGATATCACTCACTTGTCAGGACTACATAATTTGCTTGTTATTGGAGGATAAATGAGTTAACTAATGGGAGCACATAATACCTATGCAATGATATGGTAGTCAGTATGATCCTCTCGAACATCTTCAGCCTTATAAGTTTCAAGTCATTTTTAATACCAGTGATAGATTGTGGGTGATCACCTCAGAGTTGGCGTCAACTCCATGGAGAGGGCAAGGGCTGTGATTTGTAAGAAGGTGAGTTGAGAAGTCCTCCAAATCTGAGGTGATCACCCAGTCTACTAATGAGAGGAAGAGGGATAGGTATGTAGGATGTATGATCGGCATGGATACATTCTAGTACTGCATGTTTGTGCTTCTCTCCCTCAGCTAAAGTCCCATTTCCACTAACACTGCGCTTCAAGCCCATGTTACAGCGTGGAATTGAGCTGCTGTCCCTTGATGCTTCCTGGTAAGACCTGTAGGACTCTGCTGGGAGGTGGGGGAGCAGCCGGCTAGGCTGTTACTGCATTTCCTGAGAAATCCTGCCTCAAGTCTTTCCATGTTGTTCTGTATTTATGACTGTCCATCTCTTGGATTGCAGGGTAAGTTCGGCCTCCTGGTATTTCCTGAACGTCTTTGGGTTACGCAGCATGTATACCCTGCTGCTGGGACAGGACAATGGTGAGTAACTGAATTCCCCTATCCTCATTCAGCCATATCTTTCACCCTCTGACTCTTGACTCTGACACCTTGGGTAAACCACTCTTATCATCTTGCTTCTTATTTCTGGTCCCTAACTGTATTTAGGGACAA
Organism: Microcaecilia unicolor; assembly: GCF_901765095.1. Classification (NCBI taxonomy): domain Eukaryota; kingdom Metazoa; phylum Chordata; class Amphibia; order Gymnophiona; family Siphonopidae; genus Microcaecilia; species Microcaecilia unicolor. Next base: position 249,031,540 of record NC_044032.1, on the reverse strand, counting down.
CAACATTCTCCTTCTCCTCTTCTTCAGACACTATTTATTTGAACTATCCTTCATTAATAATATTAATTCCTTGTGATCTATACCAAACCAGTACAGACTCATGAGTTATGTCCAGCCACCAGCGGAAGGAGACAGAGAAAACATAGTTCCAAGTACTTTGCCCATAAGGGTATTGTGCAGCCTGGAATGTTCAATATTTTTTCTGTTTCCTAGCAGATGGTGGACAGATTGTGCAGCTCTGTTTGGTGTTTGTCTAGTTACTCCTGTCTACCCTGGGTTTCCCAGGAGGCGTGTGTGTGTGTGGGGTTATAGCCAGTGGTGTGCTGGTAAATTTTTAACAGGCTCTCTCCCCGGTCCACCTCGGCGACCCCCAAAATTGCAGAGCTGGCTATAGCCGGGGGGGGGGGGGGGGGGGGGGGGGCAATGCATTACTCTCTCCAGGCAAAAAAAATTAAATGATCCCAGGTTCCAATCTAATTCATGTTTAATGTGGGATAAAATGCCATAAATAAGTAAATAAATATAAACTTTTAATGTTGAGCACCTGATTTTCAAAGTGAACATATTCCAAACACTATAATGAAAATAAAATGATTTTTTTTTTTCTACCTTTGTTGTCTGGTGACTGTTTTTCTGATCATGCTGGCCCAGTATCCGATTCTGCTGCTATCTGTCCTCTTAACTCCGTTTCCAGGGCTTCCTTTTCCATTTATTTCTTTCTTCCTTTCTTCTTCATTTCTGGTCCTCAGCTTCTGCCTATTTTCTTCATCCATGTGCAGTTTTTCTCCTCTCTTCCTTTTCCCTCATCTCATCTCCTTCCTCACTCTTCTCTCCCCTCCATCCATGTCCAGCATTTCTTCTCTCTCCCCTCCTCTCCCCTGCCCTCCATCCACCCATGTCCAGCGGTGACCCTCCTGTCCCCTGCCCTGCATGCACCCATGTCCAGCGGTGACCCTCCTCTCCGCTGCCCTCCATCCACCCATGTCCAGCAGAGACCCTCCTCTCCCCTGCCCTGCATGCACCTATAGCAACCCTTCTCTCCCCTCCCCTCCATTCACAAATGCCCAGCGACTCCCTTCTCTCCCCTGCCACCCCCTCCCGAGTTCGGGGAATTCAACTCCCTCCCTCCGGATCCGGTCCCTTACGTCAGCAACTTCACAAATTCTTCGGGGTCGCTGCAGGTTCGCGATTCAAAATGGCCGCTGCAGGTTCGCGATTTAAAATGGCCGCCGAGACTTACAAGGGCGGCCTCCAAGACTTCGGCACAAGTCTCGTGAGGCCACCTCTGAAGTCTCGGCGGCCATTTTTTAAATGCGAACCTGCAGCGCCAGCGTGGGAGAGTCAGCGCTTACAGTGACCCCGAAGAATTCATGAAGTCGCTGACGTAAGGGACCAGATTGGGAGGGAGGAAGAGAGCCGGCTCACACAATTCAACAACCAGCTCGCAAGAGCCGAGCAAAGTTAACAACTGGCTCTTGCGAGCCGGTGCGAGCCGGCTCCAGCACACCACTGGTTATAGCTGATTGCCTGGAGTTTGGCTTGGACTAGATGACACCCAGTAAACCAGGTCCCTCATTTTTCAGCTGGGGTGACACCCATTCATACCAGCTCCCTCTCTGGCATCTTGGGGAATGTTATGAGGCTTCACTATCTTAAATTCAGCTGGAGTCCTGGAAGAACACTACAGCACAGCAAGTATATCCTTTCCAGGACAGACCTAGTTCCCTACAGTGTTTCTGACTGGGGCGACACGTTTCCTGTGGTCAGTCCCAGATGGGTTCCTGTCTGGGCTTGGAGATTTTTTCCCTTTCTGTTGAAGTTGTTTCCTGATTTTTAGTAGGTCAGCATTCTTTTAGTGCCTGGTTCCTTCTTGCTGCCAGCACTGCTCCAGTTCGTACCGTTGAGTGGTTCTAGAATTTTTCTTCACTGTTCCTTTGGGTAGGCAGCAGAGATCTTTTGCCCTGAGGAGCAGTCTAACATTGTTGGTAGTGGATTAATGTTCTCTTCTCTCCTTTTGGAGAGGGATTTCTTAGGTTGGGGGGGGGGGGGGGGGGAGACATACCGCCATGCCTGGTCCCTAGGCGTACAGCGGCTCCTCTGTATTTGGCTGTAGGGTAAACTTCTTAGTTGCATAGTGGTCAGGCACCCTCTGTGCATGTGGAGCACTGATTCTTCCTGTGGGCAGTAGATAGCTCCTGCTTCTCTGTGAAGCATAATGCCATTACTTGTTGGGAGCCCATTTTCTTTTATGCATGTCGAGCTTGTCTCTGCTTCTACTGTTTCTACAGTGCTTCCTCCCTGGCTGTGGGGCACGGTCCCAGCATGGCCAGTGGGGTGCGCCTCCATCTCTGGCTGTGGAGCATGACTTCATCCTTGGATGGAGCCCACCGTCTTCTCTAGAGGTCAGCCACAGCTCTTTTCTCTGGAATTCGAGCTTCCCCCCCCCCCCCCCCCCCCCCTAGACATGTACAGTATGTTCTTCCTCTGCTCATCCAGCATAGCTCTGACTCTACTTTTCCGGCATGATTCCTCCTGTGGGAGTAGAGTGCGGCTCCCATCTCTGGCTGTGGAGCATTGCTCCTCCTCTGTATGTTCAGCATGTCTCCAGCTCTGCTTCTACAATATTGATCTAGAGCGCGTTCCTGTCTCTGGCTGCACATCAACCTCGTCTCGGGATACGTAGCATGATTTTTCTCTGGTTGGACGCTGGGGCTCCATTTTTGAATGTAGAGACCGTCTCCAGCCCTGGCGCTGGGAACAGTCTACTTCTTTAGAGGTAGATGACGACTCCTTCTCAGGGTGCAAGGAGTGGCTCTGTCCCTGGATGCCCAGTATGACCATCCATCTCCATTCCTGCTTAGTGGGAGCAGCTTTGTTGCTGATGACAAAGTGCAACTCAATTTCTGGCTGTTGAGTTTTCCTCCATCACTGGAGCTTAAGCAAGGCTCCTCCACTAGTTTGAGTGGAGCTCCATCGGTGATCTTCAGGCAGGTCTGTGTTTTGCTCGACTTGTCAGCCTCTCGGTATATATCTTCAAGGTGGAGTGCAGTAGGGGATCTGATCAAGGTGTCCTCCCTAGGGGAGGGTCGAGCTACTGATCTGGTCTGCACGACTCAGTCTTGTCTCTGTCCCTACTTCACAGGTGTAGCTTTTTTTTTTTTTAACCTACCTTCTATTCACCCTTTTGCAGCTCCTGCAGTGTGACTCAATTTCATCAGTTCTGTATTGCTCTGTATATTTTTCCTTTGGTTCCTGCATGCTGCAGGTTTGGGGGGGGGGGGGGGGGGGGGACACACAACATGCCTTTGTACTCCAACGGGCAGTTTCTCCCTCTTTTATACTTCAGGGTTGCTGCCTTATGTCTCCCTGTGACCAGTTTGGGATACCACATGTGGTATCTGTCCTTTCATCTGGGATTCCCACTCTTCCTGGTATCTTTGCCCGAACAGCTGCTACTCAGCTATGGACACTCGCACACCTTTTCAAGGTTGGTGAGGCGTCCGTATGTCTCAGACCCTGTGCTGTTCTTACTTTTGGGTATCCAGTTTTGCTCGGTTCAGTTTGTACAGGCTGCCCTCTTCTTGGATAGAGTGCCATTCCTCCTCTTTAGAAAGTATTCTTTTCTTCTATTGTCATGCGCTATTCTGCTTTCCTTGCTGAGTCCCTCTTGTTGTGTGATGGGCTCGTTCCTTCATGCCCAGGGGGCCATCCAGATCTTGGGACTGTAGCTCTCTGCTATGCTGTTTTCCTTCAAGGTTAGGGACTCAGGAGTTTTTGGTAGCATTGTCAGCAGCCCTATCTGGACAGCAAGTATCTGATGCTACCTAGCAGTGCAGTTCGCTGGCTGGTGTTGGTTCACTTCTTTTTTTTGGGGGGGGGGCCCTGGTTGCTATGACGGGTGCCTTTCTTTAGCATCCCCCAAGCTTTAGGTGTCCTATGTTCTTGTGTTTTGCTACATTTTCTGTGGGCACATCTTGGTTTTTTTTCTACAGATCCCCAGTCAGCGTTCCTTTCTCGGGGTTCCTATTGTGCGCTTGTCTCTTCGATGATGAGTTCTGTTGCACCTGTATCTCAGTTTTGGGGTTCCTACCAGACAGGGAGCATTGCTTTGCTATATCCCATTAGTCTGGACTGGGCTGGTATAGATGAAAAGGAAAGTTATTGTCTCACCTGATAATTTTCTTTCCTTTAGTTATACCAGACCAGTTGCTTCTCTTAGATTCCATCTTCAGCACATCAGAGTCGTCCGGCTCCTGGGTCAGGGTTATCTCTGTTTATCGATTGAGTTTTGCCTCCTTTCATGAGTGGCCAACTCTTTTTCCTGCTACCAATTTCTACCTATGGGCAAGATTGCTTGGCTATTCAAAATACTGAACATTCCAGACTGCACAATGCCCTTAAGGATGAAATGCTTGGAACTATTTGTTTTCTCTTTCTCCTTCCACTGGTGGATGGACATAACCCATTAGTATGGGCTGGTCTGGTATGACTAAAGGAAAGAAAATTATCAGGTAAGACATATTTTACACTCCAAAAAGAAAAAAAAAAAAACAGTTTGGTACTAGAAAGTGAGTTCCTGGTTAAAATTTACAGATGAGTGGGTATATGCGTGTGTGTTTTATAGGTGTACCATCCATCCCATTTTGAGATGGGGGCAGATAATGTTGGGCTACCCTCAGTGTATGATACTCCATTTTTGTTTTTCATTTGCAGCAGCAGACCAGAGTCGAATCATGCAGGACCAGATGACAGGTGCAGCTATGGCAATGCCTCCAGACCCCAACAAAGCCTTTAAGGTAAGCTTTTGTTCATGCAACAACTGCTGTGGCTGCTCCCTGAGAAGCAGGTGGAATGGAAGACGGACTAGCTACTACAATGTAGTAGGCTTTGTTAGAAAGTATATGGGGACAGACCTTAAATCTAAAATATGTCAACTTTGGAAGAAAATCTGCAGTAGAGAAGATATGATAAAGTAAGTTACATGTATCAGATGTTCTCTGAGGACAGCAGGACATATATTCTTACAGGTGGGTGATGTAATCCTACAGAGCCCAGCACAGAGATGCTTTCTAGCATTCTTCCTGGAAGCTTTTGGAAGTGTGCCATTGGCCGTGCACGCATCTTCTCACTTGCTGTTGCCACGTGGGACCATCACAGTCTAATGCAATAACTGATAGAATTCAACTCCTAAGGAAGTGGAGCAGTTATGGGCTTTAGTCCTCTCCAGCTAGAAGGCCAAGACTCTTGGGCAGTCTAAAGCATGCACTGTGCTTTTGCCAGGATGGGCATAGGGTTTTGGGAAGAATGTTGGTAGAACAATCGACTGGTCAAGATGGAATTCTGTCACTGTCTTTGGAAGAAACTTATTGTCGTGATTAAATCTTGTCTAAGGAGAATCGGCTACTCGAGGCTGGAGCTCACTAACCCTGTGGCTGAACTGAAGTCACCGCCACCAAAAACAAGACCTTTCATGTCAAGTATTTCAGATGACAGGTGTCAAGTGGCTCTTAAGGAGCTTTCATGAGGGGTTTGATGGGAAGTTTAAGAGCATGTCCTGCATGAAGTGAACTGAAGTCTAAAAATGGGTTTACACTCGACGTAGTGATGATATGATCCAGTTGCACCAAGGTGAACCCTTACCGAGCTGATCTTTAAACAATTTATACCAAACAATATGGGGTAATGAGGAGCATGGTTACCCAATCTTGTTGTTTCAGAAGAGCTCTCGTTAGGAGAGGATTTGGAGGATAGGTGTACAAACGGCCCTTCCCTGTAGAGGAGAAAGGTATCCAAGGCTAATCTGTTATGTGATTCCAGTCTGGTGCATCACAGGAAACTTTGTTGTCCAGGCTGAATGACCACTTCTGAGCTTGAATAACCCTACTCACCCGGTCTGTGACAATTGTTCTTTTTTAGTAGATAAGTAGCTCCAAGAACCATCCCATTGGAGATAGCCCATTGCCAAATTCTGACTGATTCCTGACACAGGAGGTGCAAAGGGCAAATTGGTTCAAAATCTGATCTCTGAATCCTTTAGAGCATTCCAAATGGCCCATAATTCTAGGAGGTTGATATGGGACAGCCTTTTTTCAGCAGACCACTGACCCTACATGTGGAGTGCATCTGTCATCAGTGTCTTGTAGAGGGGAGGAATTTGGATGGTAGTCCCCTAGCCAGACTGTCTCAAATCATCCACCAACACAGCTCCTGAGAGAAGGAGTAACACTGGTGGCATCTATTAGGTTCCCCGTGGCTTGAGACCACTGAAAAGCTAGAGTCCATTGGGCATGTCCTGGGTGTCACATGTACTGTAAAAGCTAGTAGTCTGTATCTGCTGAGCTGAGACCAGCTAGCTCTGACAAACTTGGTGTGCCATGGAAACCAAGGTTTCCATATGCTGGTGTGGAAGGAAAGCACTGGTCTAAGCCAGGTGCGAAGGACTCCTATAAGCTCCAGTTGCTGTGTTGAGATAAGGTGGTACTTGAAGTAGTTTACAATACACCTTAATAGCTCTAGCACATAAATAGTCCTGCACTTGGATTCTTGCATCTCTACCTTTAATGTGCTGTTTACCAGCCAGTTGTCCAGCTATGGAAACACATGCACTTCCAGTTTGCATAGTGATGCTGTGATTACTGCTAGGGCGTTTGTAAACATTGTGGGAGTTGTCATGAGGCCAAATGCCAGAAGACGGTACTGGTGGTGTTTCTCAACTCGGAAAGCTGATGAGGATGTATCTAAATGTGGGTATAGGCAGCCTTTGAGTCTAGAGAGAGAACCAATTGTTTTTATGAAGCACGGGAAACCATCCTTCAATGGGCCCTTAGGTCTAGGAATGGGACAAAATTCCCTCGTTTTCTTTGAGACTAGAAGTACATGGAATAAAATCCCTGCCCTTTTTCCCCCTGGTGGAATGGGTTAGACTGCTTTGGCCTGTAAGGGAGTTCTTGAGTAAGCAATTCTGCAAGCTTAATTTTGATGTACTCACTGGGCAATTTTAGAGGTTGTAACCCATTCACAGTATTTTCAGAACCCATTAGTCTGAGGTTACAATAGGCCAATGCTCTTGGAAAAGATTTAGCCTCCCTCCTAGCAGTAGGTGTCTGAAATGGGTACTTTGATTGTGGCTATGCTCTCTTTGAGTCAATCAAAACTCCATCCTGTTTCAACTAGGGAGCCGGTTGGGACTTTTGAGCTCTCTGCTGGCATGAATGGGAGTTTTGGGCAGCTTGGGGTGGACAAGGGGAAGGAGGGAGCCTACCTTTTGAGAGACCCTCCTCTGGACTCTGCCCGAATACCTGCTGGAGGAGGAGGTGCACTAGGAACGGGCTTTAAAGTAAATGGATAGTATCAGTATGCTTCTTTATGAGGTCAGTGGTCTCTTCCGTCTTACTGCCAAAAAGACCATCAATCCAGTATGAACATCCACCAGCTTCTCCTGAACCGCAGGCTCTAGATCTGAAGCACACAGCCAGCCGAGTCTGTGCATCTCAAATCCCATGGCAGAGGCCCTGGATGCCATATTGAAAGCATCATAGGCTGCCCAGACCATGTGCTTTCTGCACTCCTTCTGCTTGGCTACTGGCTGGTAGAACGCTGCACCTTTCTCAAGTGGTAGAGTGTCTGCAAATTCTGTTACAACGCACACCAAGTTCCACAAATGCAGGCTCATGCAGTGCTGATAATGTATGTGGTAGGTTAGCACTGTATTCTGAAACACCTTTCTCCCAAAAGACTCCAGGCCCTGAGCATCCTTCCCCCATGAGTATGTGTTGGAGCTCTTGGGTCTTGTGAGAGCATACGACTCTCATGGAATGGTCAGCTGAAGCTTCTCAAAGGTGGGAACTTTTGATCAGGGTTCTTCCTTTCCATCTGTACAGATGTAAGAGTTCTGTGCACAGGCACTGTTACAGCTTCCTTGAGGCGTATTGAAAGTGAGTATGTCTAACAACTCAGCCCTGGGCTGATCCTCAACGTTCAAATCAAAGGGGATGGACTTTGCCATCTCCCACCAAACTTTATGACAGAGTTCCTCAGGGAGAGACTTTCTCCAATGTGTAAGAGGGATCTGAAGAGATATCAAGAGACCACCCCCCCCCCCCCCTCCTAGGAGAGAGGTCCTAGAAGTAGTCAGTCACTCAGAGAAATATTTCTCCCTGAAAGTTTGAGTCTGCACTTGCCTCCATCAACTGACCTGTTCAGGCTCTGGCTAAAGTGCTGAGGGACTGGACAACACCAACGCAATAGGTATTTCCACCACCCCTTTAGGCTTTGGCAGAGCATGGATCTCCAGAATGGGTTGGAGCACTGCCAGGTTTGGCATCAAAGCCCTTCTACCACACCATTTTGTCTAGTTAGAAGGTGGCCCATCTTGTCATGGAGCATGGTCTGGATCCACTCCTCAGGGTCAGCCATTGGTAAAAGCTGTGGACCAGGTGGAATGGCTATGCCCCTCAAAGGCATCAGGGGCAAAGTGGAGGCTGATGCAGCTGCTGATTCTTTAGAGGGTCTCTCATGGTATGGATACTTCAGGTACAAATGTCGATACCATGGTGCTCTAGCTGCTGTGGTTCGAGGGAGACTGATGTCAATGCCCCCTCAGCATTGATGAGGACGAAGATGAATCCTTCCTCATCTGCAGGGTGCAGTTGAAGGATGGCCGAGTTAGGCGGAGACCTCTTCAATGCCATCCCATCTCCAGTGTCTGGCAAAGCTCTGGGAGCCACTGGGACTAATGCTGAAGTTGATAGACTGGACTTTTCTGCACCAGAAATTCATTTGTGTTGTTTTTCATGGCCCTTCATACTTATCTTGGAACAGTTTTTACAAGAAGAAAGATCAAAGGCACCAATTATGGGTGTAAGTGAGGGACATGGTCCTGCTGCATAGAAAGCACTTTCTAAAATCACTGGGCATGGGAAGAATAGCCAAGGTGAAATCAAGTGATTATGATGAAAAAAAAATACTCAGCTGAGATGCTCAAGGCCTAAGGGGCAAGTGAGCAGTGGAAAATAAAGGAAACTTTAAAAGTTCTGGAAAATACTAAAAGGGAGGAATAACCTGCCTGCACATAGGCACTTACATGCCACAAAAAGGAATCAAAAATTTTCAGAGCTACTGAAAAGGCAGAAGATGGAAAGAAAACAGCAGATTGCCCTGGTTCCGTGTGGCACACTAGGTAGGCAGACATGCATATGTACTGTAGTACGCTTCCAAAAGTTTGCAGAACGAATGCTGGGAAACATCTCTTAAAATGTAAACACTTAAATACCTCCAAGACATAAATGCACAGGAAACAGTCCTCTTGCAATTAAGAGAAAGCTCTGAAATAAGGGGTGATAGGATGAGGGTGAAAGGGGGGTAGACTCAGGATAATAGAGACTGTTAGTATCTGAATTCAAGCAAGCATAATACAAGAACAGAGGATCTGTGATAGAGAAGAGGGGATTGGTAAGCTTAGTAGCTAATGTGGATGGACAGATGATCACTATATGGCAGTGGTCCCAATCCTGTCCTGGGAGTTCCCCAGCTAATCAGGGTTTCAGGATATCCACAATGAACATTCACTGCATGTAGATCTTTCATGAATATTCAGTATGAATATCCTGAAAACTTTAACTGGCTGGGGACTCTCAAGGATGGGTTTGGTAACTAGTGCTATATGATCTTTATTTGGGTTTGTAGACTTTGATTGGAATATCAGGAACAAAGATGTTGCAGGTATACTGGTTTTCATTTACTCCCAAATCTGTGATAGTGTGGATGTATCCCATATTCAGTATACTTACTGTTGTGATTTGTAACATACATACCCAAAGCAGTATGTGAACTGGTAAAAGGAAAGAATTACAGATACATTGTCAGGGTCCCAGCCTAAGTGTTCCTCTATGTACTCTGTATAGTCACTTCTTTCTCTCTGCACAGGCTGAGTGGGAAGCATTGGAGATTGTGGATCATCAGTGGGCATTAGAAGATGTGGAAGAAGAATTGATGGCCAGAGACTTGAATTTTGAGTTCTTCAGCCAGGAACCCCTGCTTTGTACCACTTTCTGAGTCCACCGGGTACTGTTTTGGCAATACCCTGGGCTTGTAGAACAAGAGATGGAGAGGAACTTCAGTACCCCAGCCCTGCAGAAACATCTCCCATGCACCAAGTGCAGACAGAATGACCAACCAGTGAAACTCTCTTGGGTTGGGAGCCTGGAACTTGGATCACAAGGGAATGCAGTTGTAGTATATCTCAGCAAATTTCAGTTCAACAATTGCCATAAATAGCATATTTTTGATAGTAATACCACTGTAACAACCTGGGATACCTCAAAAAGACAGAGGCCACTGTTAAAATGTGCAACAATGTTATGCAGAGAGCACATGCTTAATTGTTTTAGGAGGGGTCCTGCCTCCCTCTCCCGCTATTCTTTTAAAGACCTAACTGTGATATGTCTTAAAATGTCAGCAAATCCAGCTTTACTTATGTTAAAACTGGAGCCCAGCTGCGGAAGGAAGAGGATTTGCTAGAAAAATCTTGTCAGTACTTCGATTACAATTTTTCATAGCTGCCTAATTGTGTGTTTTCACCACCCTCCACTACTATGCATATCATGTGCCTGAGTTAAATGGTAAATTTGATTATACCCCTCTGGTTGCATGTTAGCTGTCTGTGCTGCCTTGAGACTTAGTGCAATAAAACACTAAAGTGAAATTACAAATTTTCCAGATGGTGGTGAACTAAAGTCTGTATTATAGCACATGGTTCCATCTTAACTGTGTATGTAAGAAGTAATTTATATTAAGTTCAAACAGAATCTTTGTCATACAGAGTATTTTGGTAAGAAGAAAAAGTGTTCTCCTGACTGCACTATTTGCAGAGTTATTTGATAAAGTGACTATGCACTGGTGTCAGACTAAAGTTTAAGAATTGTTGAATAAAGTAGTTTGCTGTTAACAGGATTGTTAAGATGATGTTTGTGGGTATCTTAGTTCGGGCAGTCATCCATGTTAAGATGTTTGTGGATATCTCAGTTCTGGCAGTCATCCAAAACAAAAATATGTGCAGCCTCCTTGTACATTTGTCTGTCTTATTCCCCTCCCCCCCCCCCCCAACACTGAATTAAGGGGTCCTTTTCCTAAGGTGTGCTGAAAAATGGCCTGTGGTACTGTAGGCGCGGGTTTTGGGTGCACACAATCATTTTTCAGCGTACTTCTAAAAAAGGTCTTTTAAAAAATTTTTGACGAAAATGGACGTGCAGCAAAATGAAAATTGGTGCATGTTCATTTTGGGTCAGACCTTACCGCCAGCCATTGACCTAGCAGTTAAGTCATGTAACCAGGCAGTAATGACCTATACGTGCCAAAAGCCACTTGGTACGCAGCAGAAAATAGGCTGCGCGTATCCAATGCACGCCAAAAATGAAACTACCTTAAGAGCCACACAGTATTCAAGTGGTAACTCAATTTTGGCACATGTAGACGCTTACGCAGCTTAGTAAAAGGGTCCCTAAAATAGTAGTTTAACCAACTTAGTATGGGCCTTTTCCCCCATGACAAGCAGGAGTCAGTCAGACATTAGCTGGCAGCAGAGTGACTACTGAAGCTACAGCTGGCTGTTTCTGCTCTGAGGAGTAGTCACGCTCTCTTCACCTCTAGGCAAGCAGCAGCAGTTGTTGGATTCCTTTACAAACCTGCATCCTTCACCTAATTTGTTGAGGCAAGCTATCAAGTTCAATGAAGTAGGTTCACTTTCTTCTTACACCTAACTCTCTCACACACCACAAATTCAGCATTAGCTCTGCCATGCCTGTGCATCTTTAATTCTAAATATTCAGCAAATACAAAAAAGGTAAATGCACCACACTCTTGCATTTACTTAGAAATAGCCTAGGGTTATCACAAGGATGAAGACTTACTCAATTCAGGCTATCAATGGCTTCAATATAATCATAGGCTGAAAAAACCTCCTGTAATTAAGGAGTAACTTCTAAGATAAATTTCAATCACTTTCTTTTAAGCATTGTCTCAAAAACTCAAAGGCGCTTAGCTTTAAAACTTCACATGCTTCTGCCGAAAGACTCCACTAATTTGACATGCTGCATCCATCTGATGATGGCCAGCATTTCAAATCTCTATTTCACAGATTTGTGAGACTCCTTAAACACAAAAAAGTCAGTTGTTGACTGGGAGCACTGAGGCATTTGCCCTGGTAGCTTTTACTGGTTTCTAGCATGCCCGGCGAGCCAAAAATAAGAGACTAAGTAATCGAGGCTGACTGGGATACTGAGAGCGAGTCCAAAAATGCCACAAATTGCGGTACAAGAATTTCATCAACCTCTGCCTGCCAGAGCCTTTCCATGCCAAAACACCTATGGGACTCAGCATCTTGAAAGTGTCAATAAATATGAAACGCTGTACAAGTGGAGCAAATACAATGCAAAAAGTCTCTACAACCCAATCCTCACTGAGATCAGCAGGTATAAATTTATTTGTCTGAAGGCATGAGATCAACTGAATATATTGATAAGAGCATCTGGAGGGAAGGCTTCAGACTGAATTGCCAGAAAAGATTTAAACTATTTTCTAGTAATCGGAGTAGAGAGAGGGAGCAAAGCACAAAAACCAAGAAACGAAACAAAAAGTACCAAGGGCCTTAAAAAAAAAAAAAAAAAAAAAAAGGGGGGGAAAATAAGTCTTTAATCATATATACTGGTGAAACACTGCTTGAATGGACCCGACATGGTCAGGGGTCGCAAGGAACAGCTGACAACGTTCAGTGGTATTGTGAAAACAATACAGTTTGAATGGTAATGTACTGATACACCGTGTGCTCCCCTTCACCCACAAAAATAAAGGAGAGTATGATTAAAGAAACACAGTCCTTCACAGTCAGTGTATCAGTACATTACCATTCAAATTGTATTGTTTTCACAATACCACCGAACGTTGTCAGCTGTTCCTTGCGACCCCTGACGCAGGCGCTGTGCGCCAAAACACGGACCGTGTCGGGTCCATTCAAGCAGTGTTTCACCAGTATATATGATTAAAGACTTATTCCATATCATCAAGCTGATCAATCCATAGACTGGTGGGTTGTGTCCATCTACCAGCAGGTGGAGATAGAGAGCAAACTTTTGCCTCCCTATATGTGGTCATGTGCTGCCGGAAACTCCTCAGTATGTTCTCTATCTCAGCAGGTGGTGGTCACACACAGCAGCAGCTCTGGCTAGGCCTCCAAGCCTAATCCTTAGGTTTTGTTGAGGCCTGGGGTTGAGGGCTCTTTTGAGCAAGTGCAAACCTGGTGGTGCCAGGTCCCTCCTTTTCTCCCCCCTCCCGCTGGCTCCGTTTAAAAAAAAAAAAAAAAAAAAAAAAAATTTTTAAACGTCTTTAAAGGCGTTTAATTCGACGTTTCTTTAAACGTTCATTGCAGCTACTCACTGGGACACCAGTTCGTTACAGCTCGGAGCGGCAAGCAGGTAATTTTACCTTTTTATAGCGGGCAGGGGGTTCCCCGATTCTTCTCCTCGTGGCAATGGCGTCGGAGGGCGAGGGCGCAAAGGGTCGCTCCCCGGATCGCTGGAGCGCTTCTAGAGGGGATGCGGGGGTTTTACAACCTGATTCGCCCTTGATGGGTGATAGTTTAGTGACCGATGAATGTCCCGGTCGTTCCTCCGGCGTGGCGGTTTTTTCCCGCCATAAACGCCCATCCCCCGCTCCTCGCCTCCGCCATCTTGGCCGGCCACGCGGCTAGGACGGCTTCTTCGGGGCCGCCCTTGAGGTTGGAGACATTGCCATGAACGCCCTTAATTTGGGCGACGGCACAAAAGCGGCTAAAGTTAAGCGCCGTTCTTCCCGCGCGGCTCCTTCACGGAGTTTCGCGCCGGACACCATTTTGGATGCGCAGCATGTCTCTCCCCCGCTATTGCGAGCGCCGGTTGAGAGTGCGTCTAGGGCTGTTGCCCAGGCTGCGGAAGTGCACAGTCTGAGGGGTTTCTCCCCCGAGTTTGTTTTGCTGCTGCATCAGGCTTTCCTCATGCAAAACGCTGCCCCTGCTCCCTCTTCTGATAAAGAGGTTGAGGTTCCCAGAGGTAAACGCCCTCGGGTTGATTTCCAGGCCTTGGAGGACTTTGTCTCCTCCGATGTAGATGAGGGCAGCGTGTCTGAGGTCTCCCAACGATCCTTTGCGGATTCCTTGGAGGAGATAGATCCCCGCTCGGATGGAGCGGATGACCCCTCTGCAGCGCGGCTTTTTTAGCCCAGAGGATTTGCCCAACCTGTTGTTACAGGCCATGGACACTTTGAAGATTTCCTCTCCGGAGGACGTCTCTCCCTCAGCCCCTGTTGGCTCTGCCATTATGCTGGGGACGAAGCGCCCGCCTAGAACCTTCCACGTGCATGATGCCATGCACACCTTAATTGCGGCTCAATGGGATGTCCCGGAAACGAGCCTTAAAGTGGCTAGGGATATGTCCCGCCTCTATCCTTTGGCTGTGAGTGAACGTGAGGCCTATCTGTGGCCTACCGTGGATTCTTTAATCACTGCGGTGACTAAGAAAACGGCGTTGCCGGTGGAAGGTGGCACGGCCCTAAAGGACGCCCAAGACAGAAGATTGGAGGTGGCCTTAAGGTCGTCCTTGGAGGCAGCTGCTTTAAGTTTGCAGGCCTCAGTTTGCGGCTCCTATGTGGCCAGGGCGTGCCGGACTATGGTGCAGCGGGCTTCCCCCTCGGATCATTCCTTGAGGGCTGATTGGCCGGCCCTGGAATCGGGCTTAGCCTATTTGGCAGACTTGCTGTATGATGTCTGGAGAGCCTCAGCTAAAGGCATGGCTCAGACAGTCTCTGCGCGGCGGTGGCTTTGGCTGAAACATTGGTCTACTGACCACGCCTCTAAATCCCGCCTGGCTAGATTGCCTTTTGAAGGCAAGCTGCTCTTTGGGGTCGAGCTGGACAAAATCGTGACCGATCTCGGCACGTCTAAGGGCAAGAAATTACCAGAGGTCAGGGCTCGGGTTAGTACTCGTCCCGATACCTCCATACCGCCCGGGCAAGTCGGGTTCCTCTGCCCCCTCTTCCTTCAAGAGGAATTTCTCCCCCAAGCAGCATTCCTTTCGCAGAGACCGCCGTCCCGGAGGTGCTCCCTCCGGTCCTCCCCCAGGGTCTCGTACCCAATGACGGGGCCTTGGTCCACGCCCCAGTGCAGATTGGAGGACGGCTGTCCTCGTTTCTGGGCGAGTGGACCACTATAGCTTCAGACGCGTGGGTGCTGGAAGTCATCAGAGACGGCTACAAGCTAGAGTTCTGCCAACCCTTAAGAGACGGGTTTGTACTCTCTCCCTGCAAGTCTCCGGTCAAGCTGTGGTAGTGCAGCAGACCTTGGACAACCTGATCCGCCTGGGTGCAGTCGTTCCGGTGCCAAAAAATCAGATTGGCAAGGGACGTTACTCCATTTACTTTGTGGTTCCAAAGAAAGGAGGTTCTGTCCGGCCTATCCTCGACCTCAAAGGGGTCAATCGGGCCTGGAAAGTGAGGCACTTTCGCATGGAGACTCTCCGCTCTGTTATAGCGGCAGTGAAGGCAGGAGAGTTCTTGGCTTCCTTGGACTTCAAGGAAGCGTACCTGCATATTCCCATCTGGCCTCCTCTCCAACGCTTTCTGCGTTTTACAGTCCTGAGACGACACTTCCAGTTCAGAGCCCTCCCTTTCGGGTTGGCTACTGCTCCGCGGACCTTTTCCAAAGTAATGGGGGTCATAGCGGCCTTCCTGCTAAAGGAAGGAGTACAAGTCCATCCTTATCTGGACGACTGGTTGATCCGAGCCCCCTCTTATGCAGAGTGCGGCAAGGCTATGGACCGGGTAGTTGCTCTTTTGAGCTCCCTGGGATGGATCATCAACTGGAAGAAGAGCCAGCTGCGCCCGACTCAGTCCCTGGTGTATCTGGGAGTTCGATTCGACACCCAAGTGGGCAGAGTGTTCCTGCCAGACAATCGGATTGTCAAGCTTCAGGCTCAGGTGGACTAGTTCCTAGTAGCCTCTCCTATTCGGGCTTGGGACTACGTGCAGCTGTTGGGCTCTATGACGGCCACGATGGAAGTAGTGCCCTGGGCCAGGGCTCATATGAGACCACTACAGCTATCTCTGCTGCTGCGCTGGACTCCGATGTCGGAGGATTATGCTGTGCGCCTTCCCGTGGACCCAGCAGTGCGCAAGGCGCTGAGCTGGTGGACGCAGACAGACAAGTTGTCTGCAGGATTGCCTCTGGTGACCCCGGAGTGGATTGTCGTCATGACAGACGCCTCTTTGATGGGCTGGGGAGCCCACTGCTTGGGAAGGACATCGCAGGGGCTCTAGTCTCCTGCAGAGGCAAGTGGTCTATCAACCTCCTGGAACTCAGAGCCATTCGCTTGGTGTTATTGGAGTTCATCCCGGTACTCATGTTGACGCCTGTACGGGTCCTGTCGGACAATGCCACGGCTGTGGCCTATATCAACCGCCAGGGAGGTACCAGAGCGCCCCTCTAGCCAAGGAGGCTATGAGTCTTTGCCAGTGGGCGGAAGCGAACCTGGAGCAGCTTTCAGCGGCCCACATTGCCGGAGTCATGAATGTCAAGGCGGACTTTCTCAGTCGCCATACCTTGGAGCCCGGAGAGTGGCAACTATCTGCTCAGGCGTTCTTGGACATCACGAAGCGCTGGGGCCAGCCGAGCCTAGATCTGTTGGCGTCATCGGCCAATGGCCAAGTGCCGCGCTTTTTCAGCAGAGGACGGGACCCTCGATCCCTGGGAGTAGATGCTCTTCTCCAACAGTGGCCGACACAAGAGCTCCTCTATGTGTTCCCGCCCTGGCCCATGTTGGGCAGGGTGCTAGACCGGGTGGCAAAGCATCCCGGCAGGGTAATCCTGGTGGGTCCGGATTGGCCCAGACGTCCCTGGTATGCGGACTTGTTCAGGCTCTCAGTCGACGATCCTCTGCGGCTGTCAGTGGAGCAGGGCCTGTTACATCAGGGTCCCCTGGTGATGGAGGATCCCTCTCCCTTTGGTCTTACGGCCTGGCTATTGAGCGGCAGCGGCTGAGGAAGAAGGGCTTCTCAGACAAGGTCATCGCCACTATGCTGAGAGCGAGGAAGCGCTCTACTTCTACTGCTTACGCCAGCGTTTGGCGTATCTTTGCAGCATGGTGTGAAGCAGGCTCACTTTCTCCCTTCACTGCTCCAATTTCTTCAGTGTTGGCGTTCCTGCAAGAAGGTCTGGAGAAAGGCCTGTCGCTCAGTTCCCTTAAAGTCCAGGTAGCGGCTCTGGCTTGCTTCAGGGGCCGCCTGAAGGGTGCTTCCCTGGCTTCGCAGCCAGATGTGGTGCGCTTTCTCAAGGGAGTTAATCACCTGCGCCCTCCTCTGCACTCAGTGGTGCCTGCGTGGAATCTCAACCTGGTGCTAAGAGCATTGCAGAAGCCGCCTTTGGAACCCTTGTCGAGGGCATCTCTGAAAGACCTGACGTTGAAAGCAGTCTTTTTGGTGGCTATCACTTCAGACAGAAGAGTTTCCGAGCTCCAGGCGCTCTCATGTCGAGAGCCTTTTCTGCAGTGCACTGAGGCAGGAGTGACTATTCGCACAGTGCCTTCCTTCCTGCCCAAGATTGGTTCTCGCTTCCATGTGAATCAGCAGCTCTGTCTCCCTTCCTTTCGTAGGGAGGACTACCCAGAGGAGTACTCCGCTCTTGAATATCTGGATGTGAGACGAGTCATCATCAGATACTTGGAAGTGACCAATGATTTCCGGAAATCGGATCATCTGTTTGTCCTGTTTGCAGGTCCTCGTAAGGGTCTGCAGGCTGCTAAGCCTACAGTGGCAAGATGGGTCCAGGAAGCCATTGCAGCGGCTTATGTGGCCGCGGGGAAGGGGCCGCCTATCCAGCTGAAGGCTCACTCCACGAGAGCTCAGGCGGCCTCGATGGCAGAGGCCGGATCCGTCTCCTTGGAAGAGATATGCAAGGCGGCAACGTGGGCTTCGGCTCATATGATTCTCCAAGCATTACCGTTTGACTGTGGCTGCACGGGCGGAGGCCCGGTTTGGAGCTTCAGTGTTGAGGTCAGGGATTTCTATGTCCCGCCCTGGGTGAGTACTGCTTCGGTACATCCCACCAGTCTATGGATTGATCAGCTTGATGATATGGAAGGTAAAATTATGTATAATCATACCTGATAATTTTCTTTCCATTAATCATAGCTGATCAATCCATAGCCCCTCCCAGATATCTGTACTGTTTATATTCTGGTTGAATTTTAGGTTCAAGTTTAGCCTTCAGTTACTTCAGGAGGACTTCGTGTTCAAGTTCTTCTTTCACTTGGATTCTTCAAGAGTTGAGACGACTTTGTGTTACAGTGAGCTGCTGCATTCCTCTCCCCTCCGTTTTACGGGGCTGGATTGAGACATAAATTCTGCCGGCACTCCCTCCCGCTTCGTGCGGCTGTAGGGCAGCTTTGTACCCCTCCCGCTTCGGCGGTGTTAGGGTCAGTCAGCTCCTCCCGCGGTTGCGGTTGCAGGATAAGCCAGATCCCCCCGCATCGGCGGGTGTGGTGTCCCTCCCCCGCTCCGCGGGGATGAGCTGGACGGATTCCCCTCCCCCACTTGTGTGGGGATGAGCTGGGTTAATTCCCCTCCCCCGTTTCGGCGGTGGTGAGCTGGGCAGAGTGTCCCTTCGTGGGTGTAATTCTCTAAGTGCTGAGTCCTGCGGATGGAGCTTTGATATCGACATACTGAGGAGTTTCCGGCAGCACATGACCACATATAGGGAGGCAAAAGTTTGCTCTCTATCTCCACCTGCTGGTAGATGGACACAACCCACCAGTCTATGGATTGATCAGCTATGATTAATGGAAAGAAAATTATCAGGTATGATTATACATAATTTTACCTTTTCCCCTTTTTTTGAAGGCCCTTGGTACTTTTTGTTTGGTTTCTAGTAATCAGTTGGCCACATCCAAATACTTTTGTCTACCATAAATTAAAGGATATTGGATATTTGCCAATTTTGAGAGTGCCATTATTCCACAAGGGAACCTTCACAGACAAGAAATCCTTAGGGGTATGGAATTCTCCACAGTAGGCAGTTCAGACATACCTGGGGCCACTGCCATCAGAACAGGATGCAATAGCCTCTTTTTAGATGAAGCCAAGCCAGTTTATATATCCCCCTACCCCAAATCCACTGTATCCCAGTTCTCAAGAGATGTGCTAGGTGGTGATCTTGAAAATGTGGGAAATTTATTTCTCCTTTAGATTTATGAAACCTTAAGCTGATAAAGCAATTCTAGGTATTTTAAGATTCCATAAGAATTTATTCTGTTTTCATATTTTATTTTTTTTAAATAAATGGCCTGAGGGAATAGTAAATAATTGCACTAAAGATATGATTAAAAAGATGACTGTACAAAAACTAAATTGTTCTAGTCTGCTGCTTCTATAAAGTTTCTGTCTTACAAACTGACAACACCATCGTTTATCTACTGCTGTGCTCCTCCTCTCTTCCTTGTTCAGTCCCTGACTGTCTGGAAAGTACCTGCCGTTCTGCATTTTATTATCTTGGTCCTCATCCTTGAAACTCTCTACCCTGTTACTTAAGAGCCGAACTTACATTTAGTAAATTCAAAGTGCATCTGGCTTTCCTGTTTAAACAAGCTTTTCCATCATAAATTTGAAAAGTGGCTCCAGGAGTGTGTCTGCAGACCACAAAACTATAATATTATGCTGTCAGTTAGCTCCAGGTGCCTTAGTTTCACCAGACAGCACATCGGGCTAAAATCGAATCAAACCGGCACATCCTCTGCATCGCGCCGAGAGTTAACTACGGCAGGGCTGAATTTGAGCCGAAAGGGGTCTGTTACTGTGTAGACATAAGCTGCCAGCAGGTCAGTTTTGGCCGCTGCTTGATCATTGCGCTGACGGTTGGCTCCAGTTGTCTCCCGTTATCCTGACTGACTAGCGAGCTGGAACCGGACTACTTTCGGGCAAAAGGCGGGGTATAAATGTACTGAAATAAATAAAATAAATAATACAGTACTAATTTTAATTTGCAGGGTACTAATTTTTTGGTATGAGTTGTTTCCTGTCCTATGCTGGTTTTCTCTTAATAAATTATTTTTTATAATTTTAGTATTGTACACCACTGTTATTACTGGCTATTAAGAGTGATATATAAAGTCACAAACAAAACATATCTTCTGGATCTGCTGATCCTTAAGTGCTGCACTTCCCCTTCACAGGGATAGTGGTCTTCTTGGTTCCTGCTAACCAAGGCCTCCACCTGAGGCAACCTCAACTTTGTCTTTTCCTCTTGTGCCATAATCTATCCATGATTATAGCCACTCTCCGGTCTGCACACAGGCAAAGACCTAGCAGGCTTACATAGTACCTACAATAGGTACTCAAGAGGCCTTTGCCTTCCTCCTGGCTTCTCTGCCTACTCATTTGTTCAAGACTTGATCTATCCCAGTGGGTAGCTTTTCTTTTGCAAAGGCTGAACTACTGAAGTCCATCAGCTGTTTCCCTTCCTCTATGGTTTCCTGGCGGGATACCTCCCCCAGTATCTCATGGCTAAGGGGTTCCAGCTACCGGAACCCAATGATGCCACCATTTGGACTTGTCTCCCTCATCTATTTTTCCACCTTGATATTTTAAATAAGCTCCCCTATCTGGACCCACTTCTCCCAAAGTCCAAGACGGAGCTTTCAATTCCCAACAACAGGCACATCCTAACTCCGGTGCAACACACATCCCATGCACCAACATGATAACCTCAAGGGAAAATAAACCTCAGTGATTCCTCAGGTTTCCATCTCACTTCAGAGGCCTGGAGCCCTAGAGCTGATTGAGGACCCTGCCAAAAGCTTCCTCTGGAGCAAGGATGAGTGGGAATGAAGGATGGAAGCTCCTGAGGAGACCAAAATGGGTAACATTCGTGCACTTTCCTGGGAACCATAAGTCTTATGTGTGTCAAAGACCAGGTTTCTCCATGCCCAACTCCACTTATCTCCAGTGTGTTTTTTTCTAGCAAAAAAGGTGCCAGTACTCAAATGCCAGGCCACCCTTCAGGGATGGGGTGATCACTGAGGGACCCACCCCACAATAACCAGCACCTCTGCAACCAGTCACAGAATTTGTGTGTAGAGCCTGAGCACTTTCATTACAACTTGGGGACCATGGGTCAATTTTAGCAGACAATGGAAAAGGTGCCGGTACTCAGTACCCCCTCAAAAAAAAAAAAGCCCTTATCTCAATATACTCTAACCATAGGGAAAAATTCTTCTTGTGGTCTAACTTCCCACCGCAAGTGCCCTGCTCAGAGCTGCCTTGGTGGCCGTGGCAGATGAACAATGCTAGAATCATACTGAAGACACTCTCATAGCACACAGCAAGCATCCTCCTTCCTGAACTACTGCTGCCAGAGACCACCTTAGACACCTTTCCTGGCACAAACTGCACCCCAAATAACTGTCCCTCCACTCAGCATGCAGAAACTCCCTCTTGCACGCAACGCACTGCTGTATGCAGCACTAATACCAGTCCCCCTGCCCGGCTCGCAGAACATTCCTACTACATTCTCTACACTATTGCATTCCACAGCACTTCAGGTCCTGCTCTGCTGTACTTCCCAGATAGATTAGAAGCATCGCAACAGCCGCTCCTATCTCCCCCCTCCCCCCCCCCCCCCACCGAGGCCTCAGTTTGTTTCTTGTTTTTCTCTCACTCCTCCTTATAAAACTTTTTTTTTAGATGGAGCAGAAAAGAGACAGGGAAGGAAGAAGGAAATGATAAAGGGGATGAGACGACTTCCCTATGAGGAAAGGCTTAAGCGGCTAGGGCCCTTCAGCTTGGAGAAAAGGCGGCTGAGGGGAGATATGATAGAGGTCTATAAAATAATGAGTGGAGTTGAACAGGTAGATGTGAAGCATCTATTCACGCTTTCCAAAAATACTAGGACTAGGGGGCATGCGATAAAGCTACAATGTAGTAAATTTAAAACGAATCGGAGAAAATCTTTCTTCACTCAACGTGTAATCAAACTCTAGAATTCGTTGCCACAGAATGTGGTAAAGGCGGTTAGCTTAGTGGAGTTTAAAAAAGGTTTGGACGGCTTCCTAAAGGAAAAGTCCATAGACCGTTATTAAATGGACTTAGGGAAAATCCACTATTTCTTGGATAAGCAGTATAAAATGTTTTGTACTTTTTTGGGATCTTGCCAGGTATTTGTGATCTGGATTGGCCACTGTTGGAAACAGGATGCTGGGCTTGATGGACCTTTGGTCTTTCCCAGTATGGCAATACTTATGTATGTACTTATGAAATAGAGAAGGAAAAATACTGGTGGATTGTCTTCATCCTCTTCTCCATTTAGGAAGGCTGGGAGTAAATGGGCCCTGGACTCCTCTAGGTATCTCCCCAGGGCTAGAGGCAAAAACAAAGGACGATGACACCCCTACTGCCTAATTCAACTAGGTAGCCAGTTCTCCAACTGGGCCCTGCCCAGATCCAGCCCCTCTACCATCTGAGGGAGATAATCTGAAGAGGAGCTGGCTGCATGGTGCCCTATATATTGGGCAAGGTTTACAGGTGTTTGTTGTCTGTCTCCATCTGTTGATAGAGAGACATAACCTACTCATCTGGACTGGTCTGGTAAATAAAGAAATTTGGGCCTCCTATGACAGAGTGTGAAGACTTATGCAGTTAAGACTGTTTGGTTTAATTGCTTTTGGAATATTTCTATCATTTTTTCATATTGAATATGGGAAAAGTCCAACAGAAAGAGGCAAAACAGATACTGAAGTAAACCAACAAACAGTTCTAGTCTGGAGAAATCAGGCGCAAAGTAGATAAATGACATGATCCCAGTATGGCGAAAAGCGGTGTGTGGCAGCAGCTAAGAAAGCAAATAGAATGTTAGGTATTATTAGGAAAGGAATGGAAAACACCAATGAGGACATTATAATCTGGTCACTGCAGCTCTAAAAAGATATAGTGGAATTAGAAAATGTACAGAGAAGGGCAACGAAAATGATAAAGGGGATGGGACAACTTCCCTATGAGGAAAGGCTAAAGTGGCTAGGGCTCTTCAGCTTGGAGAAAAGACAGCTGAGGGGAGACATGATAGAGGTCAATAAAATAATGGATGGACTGGAACGGGTAGAAGTGAATCGCTTCTTTACTTTTTCCAAAAATACTAGGAGTAGGGGGCACGCAATGAAGCTACAAAGTAGTAAATTTAAAACGAATTGGAAAAAATATTTCTTCAATATACATGTAATTAAACTATGGATTGCGTTGCCAGAGAATGTAGTAAAAGCAGTGAGCTTAGTGGAGTTTAAAAGAGGTTTGGTTAGCTTCCTAAAAGAAAAGTCCAAAAGCCATTATTAAAATGGACTTTGGGAAACTCCACTGCTTATTTCTGGGATAAGCAGCATAAAATGTATTGTACTGTTTTAGGATCTTGCCAGGTACTTGTAACCTGGATTGGCCACGGTTGGAAACAGGGTGCTGAGCTTGATGGACCTTCGGTATGTCCCAGTATTTCAATACTTATGTTCTTATGCGGCCACATTTAAAGCAATTGCCTGTATCAGAGTATGGTATATACTGTAAGAACATATAAATATACAAGTATATAAAATAAATGCAGACATTTATGAATGACAAGCATTAAAGAAGAAATGTAAAAACAAAAAACTGTGTATCATAAAACAATGAAAAAACTTGGTGCATAAATTACACATTATTCAAATAAATAGTGCTCTACATAGATTTCAAGGTAAATAAATTAGCTACTTTAACAATCCTAAAAAGATTCTAATGAAATCCAATTTATACATCTATAAAATTAACTGATAGATCACAATCTGAATACATCATTCTATCTGCCCTATAACTATCAGATTCAAAATCATAGTATCAACAGGAATATATTAAAATGTGTATACAAATAAGTTACTTAAGCATGTGCAATTATAAAAGACCTTAAAAAACAAAATCAGGTGATATTTAATAAGTAGCATTTGATGGAGAAATTAGGACTTGCCTGATAATTTTTTCCTTTAGTCCTCCAGATTATTCCAGAAGATGTGGGTTATGTCCATCAACCAACAGGTGGAGATACAGAGCACAGCACAATTTTCTACTACCAGCGTGCAGCTCCTACAATTCAGTACTTAGGTAACAAAGCAGTGGAACTCCAAATAGACAAAAAAGAAACTGCAACTGTCATCCTTCCTTAGACAAGCGACTAACTGTACCTTGATACTACAAATGAAGAGAGCTTGTAAAACCAAAGCCGAAGTCCGAAGATAAGGAACAATGAAAAAATGAAAAGACCAAGAATAAGAATAAGGATAGCTGGGTGGGATTATAGTCTGGAGGCCTATAGGAAAGAACATTAACAGGTTAAGTCCTAAACTTCTCTTTCTTTTATATCCTCCCGGACTACTTCAGAAGATGTGGGTCCCAGGAGCAGCTGTATGAATCACAGATGATCTAAATGTGGCATCCTGACAAGCTGCTATATCAACCCCATAATGCTTTGAAGAAGTATGCAGAGAAGACCAAGTGGTTGCTCTGCAAATATTAGTCACAGAATTTACACCAATAAAGTACCTGCTTTCCTTGTGGAATACGCTTCCTCAAAAAACAAGTAGGTCATCATTACCACATGCAGGTGATGTCCTTTGATGGAGCCCAGCATAGCTTTATAGAAAAAATAGAAGCCTTTTGCAGCTCTGTACCACATATGCCTTTCTTCCGACTCACTTGCGCAGAACCAGCAATCCTTTGTTTTCTTTGTAGAGCAGAATAGTTGCATTTGTTTTTGGTTCTTCTCAGTGCAACCTAATTTTCCTTTTGTGCCTTCCTGGTGTTCTTTTTGTGGGTTTTCCCATAGGTATGCAGGACCTTCTTTTCTTTCTTCACTTTTTCTTTTTTTTAGTTGTTCTCTAGCTTTTACTAGCCCTTTTAAGTTTTTTCCATTTTGGCACAGCTCCACTGGCCCTCTTAGGCCCGAGCTCCCAGTTCAGACTGTTTTTGTTTAAAAAGCGAAAACAATTTCAGCCATTTTTTTTTGTTACATTTGTACCCCGGGCTTTCCTACTCATGGCAGGCTCAATGCGGCTTGCATGGGGCAATGGAGGGTTAAGTGACTTGCCCAGAGTCACAAGGAGCTGCCTGTGCCTGAAGTGGAAATCGAACTCAGTTCCTCAGTTCCCCAGGACCAAAGTCCACCACCCTAACCACTAGGCCACTTCTGCACTCCTTCTCCATTTAGGAATGTTGCAGCGATTTATGCCCCAATTTCCCTTAAAACTCCCAGCAATTTTAAGAAATGTTCTCATTGTGGCAAGGTCATGTCTGTGACTGACCCTCGCAACTGGCACTTGCCATACCTATGACCAGACCATAATACCTCTAGTTGTAAACCATTGCAAAATGCAGAATAGAACCATAAAGAGTCAAGAGGTCATGTGTGAGTGGCTTTCTAATTCATCCAGTCCATCAATGCAGGAGCCCTTTAAATTAACGCAAACTCCTGAGGCGTGCCAAAAATGTCACTAGGTCTGTGGTAAAAGGAGACAAGGGGCAAAATAGATTCCAATCAATTCTGGGATCAGTTCAAACATTCACATCTGGCAGAACAGTGAGATAATTTTGGAACTGAATGGTCTGATTATAGTAAGTAAACTAAATGAAATTGCCCCCAGATATTGGAAGATGAAAACCGTTCGTAAGAATAACGAATGGTTTGATCCAGAGTTACTCTCGCTGAAACAAAAGTGCAGTAGATTACAGCAGAAATGGATAAAATCAGCTAGCACTGAGTTGAGAAACAAACGGACACAGGCTATTAATGAATATAGGATCAGTAAGAAGAGAAAACTAAGGTACTCAAAGCGAGTTGGAACATATGTTTCCAGTACTAAAGCTCTTTTCCACCTAGTCTCCAGATTGACAGACACCTCAGTCCACTCTCAACAAGAACATTCCAGGTTTCAACATCATTCTCATCTGCACTGAGGGACCCCGATGTTGTGCACTGAGAGGAGGTGAAGAAGCACCAACACTGGACTTCTTTGAAGAACGGTGCCAGGAGCTCCAGGACACCAGCATTGCTGGTACCTGGGAAGTGTCCATGTCAAGAGGGCTGCTCCCCCTCTGTGGAGTTGGTACCGATATGCCGGTCTCTTAGAAGCCGGGACCAGCCTTTTAATTCAGCTCCATCATCTTCACAGGCTAACCCCACACCAACATTGACCCCCCGCCTTTACTGATGCTTGTCCCTGAAGAGTGGCTCTGGGCCTTGCTACAGAAAGAGATGGGAGTACATCCTGGTTTGGAGTCAATCATAGTACCGCCCTAGCCTACTTTGGAGGCCCATGCTCTGCCTGTTCAATACCCATGTCTCGCTGGGTGCCGGTATTGGAAGAAGCAGTGCTTTTCTCCAACCCATCAGCTGAGAAAGCTCTCCCAAAGTCTAGGAGAGGATCTGTACTTCAGCACTCTCGCCCATAGTCTGGGCTCGAGTCCAGTAGACCAAGGTGGGCACAGACTCTGCCCTCTCATGAGTATTTGCTGATATGAACCGCTCTTGGGTGTTTGATGTGGAGCCACAGGGATTCTCAGAAGAGGGTTCCCTTGGTATATTTTCTGATCCCTTTCTCACCTCAGGAAAGGAGAAAGTCTCCTCCAGAAGAGTCTCCTTTGGTTTTTTTTTTTTTTGAGGGAGATGGACCATCCTATTTAATTTGGAGGTTGAGGACAAGCCCAGGGTAGAGATGTTGGATGTCCTTGAGTACGACGCCCCTCTCAAGGAAGCTCTGTGCCCATGCACAGCAGCAACCTTCAAGGTTGTGCCTAAGAGGAATTGGGAGACCCCTCTCTGTGCAACCAGTTCCTAAGAAGGCAGACTATGTAGATTCCAGAAGGCTCCCAGATTCAAGAAGCAGCAGCATCTTCACCATTCCATGGTGGTTCAACATACCCTCAAAAGGGCCAACAGTATTAGAATTCACACCTCTGCGCCCCCAGGAGGATATGCTAGAACTCTGGAGTCTTTTAGGAGGAAAGCTTTTCAGGACTCTATGCTCACTTCCCACATACAGTCCTACCAGCTCTACATGAGCATTTACTTGTGGAACTTGGTGCACAGTGTAGCAGAGTTTGCCGACACACTGCATGCACAGCAGGCCACCTGACTCAATGAGTTAGTAGCCAAGCAGGAAGAGTGTAGAAAGCATTGGGCTTTGGCAACCTATGCAGCTTTAAATATGGCATCCAGAGTGTCCACTTTAGATATCAACATGTGCACACTTGCCTGGCTGCATGCTTCAGACTTAGAACCCGCGGTTCAGGAGAAACTGGTGGCCATCCCTTGCTGAGGTGGCAGTCACTTTGGGGACAAAGTAGAGAAGGTTGCTGACCTCATTAGGAAACATATTGATACCATAAAGCTCCTGTCTTTGCCCACTTCTTCTGCAGCCTCCACTTCTAGAAGGTATTCAGTCAGCAGCCATAGGACAACACAACAGAACACAACAACAAAGGTGTAGGTTTACTTCTCTTGTCCAACCTTTCCAGCCGTCCCAGGGATCTTGCTCTCGCCCCTGGCAGCAGGGAACCCAGAAGGCCCAGCCAGCTCCCCAGTCAAAGCAAGAGACCACAGGGGCTAGGCCCATGCCTATATAGCTACAAACAGAGCTTGGCTAACAGCCTCCTGCAATTCATAATTCAGAGAATGCTTCAAACAGCATGAACTTTTGTCTTAATATTTGCAAAGACCTGCATTTTAGCAGGATGGTGCCTGTGATCCCCTTTTGCTGATGTAAGGGGCGGGCAATCATTGTACCATGGATCACTTGTTTTGAGATGAACTTCTAGTTAAGAAAACCCAGCCACTTTACAGCCTAAGTTCTGGGGAAAGGCCTCAGAAATGTCATGAGACTGATCAGAGCCTGAAGTTCCAAGAACAGCATCTCTGAAGACATATTATGGACATTCTTGTGGTTTTCCAAACCAGAATGTCCAGAACAAAATGAATTATTTACCTTTTCTTCAGGAATATTACCTCTGGCAGAACAATATAAAAGGGTCATCCCCAGGAATCAAAAGGATCTGGTGCAATCACCATCTCGTGAACGTCACTGAACTCTTCCATTCATTTCTGCACCATTGGCACGCTTCAGAGCTTGCCTGCCAGTATGATCACCTGTTGACCTGCATCTCCAGCCCAAGGGAAAAGAAACCTGCATCACCATTAGTTGTATAAAGACAAGCTCTGTAGTACTATTGGGTAATAAGCAGGCGGTCTCAATTTGAGGGCCTAGGAGAGTGTGATTTCTCTGAACCATTTCTACCTTAACTAGTCAATTGTTCTGCCAACATTTTTCCCAATGCTTCTTGGGGAACTGAGTTCGATTCCCACTGCAGCTCCTTGTGACTCTGGGCAAGTCACTTAACCCTCCATTGCCCCTGGTACAAAATAAGTACCTGAATATATGTAAACCGCTTTGAATGTAGTTGCAAAAACCTCAGAAAGGCAGTATATCAAGTCCTATTTCCCTTTCCCCCATTCTGATGGAAGCATACTGCAAACCATGGACTACAAGCGTGCCTTAGCCGCCTATCTGGAGCAGGCTAAAGCCCATACAGTCCACCCAGCTTTTTAATTTCTTTAATGACTTAATCAGGATGGGGGCAGCCATTGGTAAATGCACCTTCATCCAATTGGCTGGCAGATTGCATCTCCTTTATGTATGCCCAGGCTGGGCTGACTCTGGTGATGGCTCAAAATGTCAGAGGAACGGCATTTAGTATATCTCAGTTGACCAGTATGGTTTGGTGGTTTTTCTGAGTTCCTGTCCCTGCCGAGGAGACCCTCTATTTATGTGACTATATGCAAGTATAATTGAAGAGTAACATCTGGTTCATACAGCAGTTGTTGGCCAGCTGGCTTGGATAAACTTTACATGTGGAAATTTCCATCAGTGACATCTAACTCGACCACCTCAGCCACATGGACACCTGAATGTGGAGTCCCACAGGGATCCCCCCCCCCCCTTCACTGACTCTATTTAACTTAATGATGATACCCTTGGCCAAACTACTATCAAACCAAAACCTCAACCCATATTTATACGCAGACGACGTAACGATTTACATTCCATTTAAACATCAACCAAAGTCTTCATATCATGCATTCATGGGTGGATGCATTTCGGCTGAAACTTAATGCTGAAAAAACCCAATGTCTAATACTCACCTCTCAACATAATAAGAACAAATTTACCGCCATTAACACACCAAATCTGAACCTTCCAATTTCGGATACCCTAAATATTCTTGGAGTTACCATCGATCGACACCTAACATTCGAGAAACACGCGAAAAACACAACCAAGAAGATGTTCTACTCAATGTGGAAACTAAAAGACCTTTCTTCCCAAGAACTGTTTTTTGTAACCTGGTACAATCAATGGTGCTCAGTCATCTAGACTACTGCAACGCACTCTATGCCGGCTGTAAAGAGCAAATAATCAAGAAACTTCAAACAGCCCAGAATACCGCAGCCACACTCATATTCAGTAAGACAAAATATGAAAGTGCTAAGCCCCTACGAGAAAAACTACACTGGCTCCCACTTAAAGAACGTATCACGCTCAAAATATGCTCCCTAGTTCACAAAATCATACACGGAGATGCACCAGCCTACATGTCAGACCTGATAGACCTACCACCCAGGAATGTCAAAAGATCATCCCGCACATTCCTAAATCTACATTTCCCTAACTGCAAAGGTCTAAAATACAAACTAATGCACGTGTCTAACTACACTTACTTGAGCACACAGCTATGGAATGCACTGCCGCGCAACATAAAAACGATTTACGAACTAATGAACTTCTGCAAACTACTGAAGACCCATCTCTTTAACAAGGCATACCACAAAGATCAACCAATGTGAATACACATAACTCCTCCACACTTATTCAGAACTGTCTTATAATAGTTGCTTGTTATACTACTATCATGTTTTATCATTATCATGTTACCCAAGATCCTTCTGTATCACTAAATGTCTATTTTCTAATTTATGTCCACTATTCATGATGTATTGTAAGCCACATTGAGCCTGCAGAGGTGGGAAAATGTGGGATACAAATGCAATAAATAAATAAATATTGAACTTGAGGATAATAACAGCAGTTTCAGACCACATTTTTGTTGATCACATGGGATAATCCGGTGACCTAATTGTGGCTCAGTTGCAGCTGAAAAATTGGCAACACTGTTGAGATGAAATGACTATTAATTATCAAGGGAACTCAAGAGGGTAGGCATATAGGTACAGAGGGACTTTGCAACACTAATGGTGGATGTATGTGCATGTATTGAGTATTAAAAGTTTTGCATATTCATAATCGGAGTACATTCACTGTATAAGGTTGGAATAACTTAGTACTCTGAGATAAAGCATTATCCCCGTGTTTATAGATCGTTATCAAAATGTAAGCGCCATGGCTGCGTTGGTAGCCCATTTGAGATCAACCTCCATTAAGGAGATTTGCAAAGCTGCAATGTGGTCTTCTGTCCACACATTCACAGTTCATTAATGCCTTGAGTAGGATTTCCAATATGGAGTCAGTTTGGTCAGACAGTTCTGCAGAATTTGTTTGGAGTCTAGAATCAAACTCCACCTTCCTAGGCCCATTTTTATTCCATTCCAGGCTGCACCTACACATTAGGAATGTACATAAGTTTTCAGTCTAATTTATTCCTAGTTGGTCTTGCCTTTTGCAAGTACCTATTGTCTGTTGGTTGTTGTTTTTGGTGATCCTGGTAGACAGGGATTCCCACATGTGGTAAGTAATGTCATGCTTGTCCTCAGAGAAAGTGAAATTACTCACCTATGGCAAGTGTTCTCCAAGGACAGCAGGGCACATTTTACCTTATACCCTCCCAATTCCTTTACGAGTTGTATTCTCTAAGCTTTATTCTACTGTCGTCCTGTGCAAGTGAGGATGAGAAGAGACCTATGCATGCATGGTACAGAGTTCCCAAAGGCTTCTATTCTTTTTTCTAGAATGCTGAGTAGTGTCTGTGCAAGGCTACAGAGGAGAACTTCAACCACATATGGTAATGTATGTCTTGCTGTCCTTGCAAAAAGTAAAGTTACTTATCTGTAGCAGCTGTTCTCTAAGGACAGCAGGCCAATCCTTCTCACAACTGGTTGACTTCATCTGACAGAGCCTGGTGCTGATGTGTGCTGGGTGGAAAGACACCCATGCATCAAGTGCGGGACCAGCAGTCTAATAACATAGCTGGAAAAGACAACTCCAAGGGGAGGAGGGAGGATTTTTGAGAATGATTGGCCTGTTGTCCTCAGAGAACACCTGCTACAAGTCAGTAACTTTGCTTTCTCAGAGGACAAGCAGGGAATCCTAGCTACCAGGCTCACCGAAAACAACAATGCTAGAATAGGGCCTTGCAACAGCGAGGCATAAACAACCAATTAACCTAAAAACAAAATAAACTGGTGTGAAAGTGAAACCTGGAACATAAATAATGGGCCTAGGAGGGTGGAGTTGGATTCTAGACACCAAACACAAACAGATTCTGCAGTACTGTCTGATCAAAACAGCTGTTGAATTGGGTATTCTGCTCAAGGCAGTAGTGGGATGTGAATGTGTGGACTGAAGACCAGGTTGCAGCCTTGCAGATCTCTTCGTTAGAGGCTAACCTCAGATGGACTACAGACGCAGCTCTGGCTCTGACATTGTGACCATTACATGACCTTCCAGATTTAGCCCAGCTTGAGCATAAGCAAAAGAGATGAAGTCTGCCAGCGAACTGCACAAAGTGTGTTTGCCTATAGCTACCCCTTTCCTGTTATATGAATTGTTGAGGCTATGTAGCCCAACAGCCTCAACATCTGCTGAGCTGTGACCTGATGGCTACTCCAGACCTGATGCAAGAGATGAGCATCAAGGCCTGAAACACCTTTCTTCCAAAAGAATCCAGTCCTGGCCTCCCTACCTGAGGGAGCCAAGGCATGAGTCCTGAAGCTTCTGGCTCTTGAGAGCAGATTCAATCACCATGGAGTCGTGTGGCAACTGGGCTATCTCCAATCTGCAAGCTTTCTGGATGTGATACATCAATTCCACCTTCTTAGGGCCAACCTACACAGAGAGAAGGGTCTTTCAATTCTTCATCTGTGAATCCCTAAGGATGGTGTGGAGGGGTACGGTGACAACCACCCTGGGGGGGGGGGGGGGGGGGGGGGGGGGGGGAGGGGGCATCATAGTCCAGAATGGTCAACAACTCTGCTTTAGGCTTATTCTTGGTCTCCAACTTAAAGGGGATATCAATCACCATCCTTTTGACAAAACTAGTGAAAAGACTCTCAGGTGTGTGTGTGGGGGGTGGGGTGGGGAGAGAAATATACTTCCTTCTCTCCTGTGGCAGGGGAAGATCTGAGGGCATGCCATAAGATCTCTCCTCTAAGTGGTAGACTGGCTCCTAATCAGAGTCCCACAACCGGTCTGTCTCAGACTCAAAGAACTCTTCTTGGGAGAAATGAGCCTTTACATGTCTCAGTCTACTGGAGGAATGTTCAGACCAGTCAGGACGCTGAGGTACAGATCCACCACTCAACCCCAAGGAAGCTTCCTTCCATGATGTTCAGCAGATACCACATGGGGCGGTCAAAACTCCAATACCCACTGAGGCAATGGCATTAGCAGCTGCTCCACAGGTGAGACCTTGGCCTCCAAAGAAGGCTGAAGCTATGCTGTGGCTAGTGCAAGCGCCCTCAATGCCAATGCACTCTGCTGTTACAGCAAGCCTGCCAGCTTCTCCTCGAGTACAGCCTGGAACCATTGCGGGCAAACATCAGCAAACGCAGGGCTGAGGTTGGTGTGGTGACAGCCTGGGAACCTGTCAGGGCCAAATCGAAAGGGTGAGCCCAGCTGGAAGGTGGCTACAGCATCAACACCCCCTCAAGACAGGGGGAGTGTTCCTCTCGACACAGACGCTTATTGGGTAAAGGCGATGCTGATGCCCCGGTGCTCCCAATACTGTGCTTTGAGGGGAACCGATGCTTGCTCTTCTTAGGCTTGAATCCATGCTGAGAATCAGAGTCCTGCGGTACCACCTCGGTATCAGGTCTGATGCAGACCGGTCCCGGGGTATTAACACTGTGCCTGACATCAAAGCAGGGGGAGACATTCCTGAAGCCACTGCACTCCCAGTGTCTGAATGAGCCACCTTAGCCATTGGGACCAATGTTTCCAATGCAGACGTCGATGGACCAGACTTGGCACCAAAACATTTTTCATGCTGGATCTCCCTGGCTCTCTGGGTCCTCTTTTGCATATGCAAGCAGAGGACACAGGAATGAGTGTCATGATCTGGCCCCAAACACTGGAGACACCAGTTATCAGTCCCAGAGATGACCTGATTACACTGGGAACCTTCTGGGACACGGAAGGAAAAACAGCCGATGCCAAATCAAATGGAAAAAAGGCCACTCACCCCAGAAAAAGCTCGATGCAACCCAGCTGGAGCTTGGGCCTAAGGGAGCCCAGAGAGACAAAAAATCCAAGAAAAACAGGACAAAATGAACTATGGATATTAAGGGGAGCAAAACAATGAAATTAATTAAGAAAAAAGGTAGAAAAAAAACTCTGCAGAGAAAAAAGAAACTAAACAAGAAAATCTCAACTTCTCTGTGGAAAAATTAAGACTGCTGGTCCTGTGCTCACAAGTTGGGCAGGAAAGCACCTGCGCAGGCACAGTGGGATGCTGCCAAATGCCTCTTAAAGAGAGAACACTGGGCAGCTTCCACACTGGGCTCTGTCAGATGACATCGCCCAGTTATGAGAAGATATGGCCTGCTTGTCCTCAGAGATCACCTGCTACCAAGTGAGCAAATTTGCTTTCAAGTCTGAAGATGCTGTTTTCTTGCTAGAATGTGGTCTGAAGCAATCATCTCCTTCAACCAACCAGCAATGTTTTAAATACGTGTTTATATACTTGTACATTTATATGTTTTTACAGTATATACTATACCCTAGATGCAGGCGATTGCTGAAAGGTGGCCAAGTTGGGTCACTGGTGTTTGCTTATTTTAAATCAAATCTCTTTTCATGATAATGAAACCACATCGTGTATCTAGTCTGCTGGTTTCTCCAGACTAGGATTGTTTGTTGGGTCACTTCAGTATGCTGTATAGATCAGTATTAAAATAAAAAATTATATATATATATATATATATATATATATATATATATATATATATATATATATATATATATATATATATATATATATAAAGCAACCCTCCTACTTCAATGCAATTTATATTTTTTTTAGACAGCAGAATTTAAAAAAAAATGTACAGTGGTATGAATAGTTTTGCAAGGTGCTATATACAGGTTGATAATTCCATTCCTTTCCATTTATTCATCTATAGCTCATCTACCTTGAAACATAAGCAACTTACAGAGAATATTAATAAAAACAAACCTGAAATCAGAAATTACATAATACCAAATGGTATGGCAAATCAGGGAAATCTTAAAAAGCTCTAGAAAAGTTAAGCCTCTTATGAAAGGTCACAAAGTCAGAAAGTCCAAGATGATTCCTCTCCCCTCCAACCCCTGAAAGAGTTCAATCTTTTTTTCCTTTTCATTAAGTTCAATCTTACCATCACTTTGAGAGCCAGGTTTAAAAGTGAGGTACATTCAACCAAGGTCTCACACAGAGTGTACACATGCATGAAATGAGACAGAGGAAATAAAAGTGACTCGCACCATGATTACAAACAAATTCAGTAGTGGAGTTTAAGATTAGAACTAAGGCACAAATAATTAACTCACCTGAGAACATACACTGTGGTATATAGACATGAATTAACACACCCACTCTGTTAAGTTTTAAAATGCATTTTCTTTATGTACAAGTGTGTCTTTTTTTTTTCTTTCCTTTTTTAGCATGCCAAAAATATTTTCTACAAACTTCCAACAGCAAAGGAAAAAGAGAAATCAACAGCATATCTCTTCATGGTATTTTTTTTTGTTTTGTTTTTAGTAGGAAAATACAATATGTGCTTTGAACATAAGACCACATCCCAGTTTTAAGCAGCACTACAAACCTCCTTGCGTCTGTTTTAGCTCCAGCCTTTTCCTGTTGTCTTACTCCTGAGTTGCTTCATTTTTATTTGATATATTTTATGAAACAAATATTTTGGGAGGGGAGAATTGGATATAGGTTGGGGATAAAAAAAATATATAACAGTTGCTTATACTAGGGTTGGGCTCAAATTTGACATCTCCACAAAAGAAACATTCAAAACTGGGGAAAATAATTTAAATTTCTTGAAATGAAGCCAACATGAAATGGGTGAAAATGAAAAGCTCATGTGCATCGTTTTGGGGGTAATTCTTATGTTGGTCCAATAAAAGATATGTTTAGGCCCTTACTTGCCTTTCTGAAGGTATTCGAGTTCACTGTTGCTGCAGATTAGCCCTTTCTCATCTGCAATTATTGACCTCTGTTAATGTCCTGGCTGAGGAACATTCAGGAAACTAAACAGAGCAAGACTTAGAGACAGATACAGGCACACCATCTAGAATGCCAGGGACTCAGATTATTAATGTCCAAAAAAGAATCTAGTATGTCTCAAGACCAAATGTGCTTAAAAAAATTCAGTAGCATATAAAGGAAAATAAAAATACCAGGTAAGAATGCTGGCATCATCACTTTTCGTGTAACAGCCCTCCCTCTGGCTGTGATCCATAGAACTATAAAACTGTATTGCTCAGTTATTTATGTTTTTTTTTTTTTTTTACTTCTCAAGTAGATTTTGTGCATTTTTGTCAGCCTCAAGTCAAGCCTGCCCAAAATAAAGAAACTAAAATAAAACCACACAAAAAATGTTAGGCATTCTTAAAAGAAAAGATGGGGAAGGCATGGCTGGCTGCTAGGGTGGGGGAGAGGTAGAGAAGAAAATTTTGGGAAGGTGGGATAGCTGGTAGGACAGAGCATGCTATTAGGCTGAAAGATATAGAGAACAATTATTTTGTGTACCTACAAAATGGGAGATCCTATCTTCCCCAGCACAAAAAAAAAAAAAAAAAAGCTTTTTATGACGTACTTAGTGCTCTTGTGCAGGGTGGATGTTTTTGCAGACTGTTGCAGAGGTTAGTTTAAAAAAAAAACCAAAAAAAAAACAAACTTTCTGCCTTATGCACAAGATGATTGCATCCCCTGCCAAGTTCCCCTTTTAAACCCACAGTGATGGTCTGCTTGGGGCCAGTGATCCAATGTGGATCCCTGCAGGGGCTAAACAGTAACGCTGGTGGACACAAAGAGCGGAAGACTGTCCCCATCTTTTTTGCTGGTGAATTCTGCTGCAAGACACATTATGCTCTCTCTGCCAGCTATTAGGAAAAAAGAGGGAGCACTGCATACCCCAAATGGCACTACTAATATACACACTTTGCTGCAACATATTGGGAATTTTTTTTTTTTTTTTTTTGGACAGTAGTCACAAATAATTAAAAAGTGATTTGTTCAAAATAGCAAGAGGCTATACATATTTGGTGTTATATATAGATATATACATCCACATTCTTACAGCTATATATATCCATATATGCACACACATAGCTATATGCATATATATACACACACACATACATGTGCATATAGCTATACCTACCTATGTATACATGTATAGTTATATGTACATATATGTGCATCTATATAGACATATCTATTTACATGCTTCTATTTTTGTGCTGAAATCCCCTCTTGAAAACAGTATAGGTCCCCTATCATATGTTTATAAAGACATTTTAGTGGGGAGATTTGCCACATTACCCAGTAGGAATTGTTTCTAAATACAGGCCTGAGAATCATAGCCAATCATTTCCCTGCTTGTTGAAAATGATTAGCAATTCAAGTCTTCAAAATACAAAGACACAGACTACTCTGCTACACCCCAGCCCCCTCCCTGATCAGTGGAGAAGGAGGGGGGGGAAGTGGTCAGTCGACATCCATGGACTCACTGCTTTGGCAAGTATTTATTTTGCAGTCATGGGAGTTGCAGGAAGTCATATCATCCGAGATGCTGCTACAGGAAGTGACATCATCTGTATCCTGGTCTGCTGAAGTCACAGTGCTGTGGCAGCAGGGCTGCGGAGGGGGCTGCATGGGTTGGCATATTTTGTCCTGCCGTTGGTAGAACAGCACGTAGGCAGCTTTGGACTGTAGAAAGACAGCATGAGGAGAGAGTGTATAGAATTTTGGAGTACAGAGGAGCAGCTCAATACTAGAATGGTTGAGGAACCCGATGTCCCCTCTTCTGATCTGATCTCCCTCATTTTTGCTGTTCATGTAATAGCAATGCAAGTTTAAACAATTTCTTAAAAACTTTAAACAAACACCCTAGTGGCCATATTTAAACGGAACCATCATGAAAAGTTATTGCTCAGGTATCTTTTCCAATTCTGGGAAACCTGAAAGTGAAAGTATTGACAGAATAACTTGTCCCGAGGGGCAGAAATCATTGTAATTCACTCTGAGTTACACAAACCACAAAAAGAGGCTAATGCTTCAAGTCCAGAAAGGAAGCACAAAAAAAGTCCAAAGTAAAATCTTTATTAAAAATACCCAATGTGGTCACCTTTCACTTACATAGGTCATGCGAACTAATTCAAAATAAAGACACAATACCTTCTCTGGTAATCAAATCTCACCCAAACACTGATGGACTGCAATGACAGCTCCAAAGCTCTTGCACAGCATTAAAGTTCAAAGTTGGATGCAACCTATTTAGGCAAAATACAGCCACTGTTGGGTGTTTATAATGGTGCTTTTACTTCAAACTATTTTGTGCTTCCATTCGTCCAGATTTAAAAAAAATATATATATGTTTGCTGCTTTAAGGGAAGTGATCTAGCTTTGCACAATTCAGTATACCTACACTCAGGTGCAAGAACCATTACAAGTTACCCTGAGGTTTTTTACACATTGCCTCAATTGCATTTACCTAGCATCTCAATACAAAGTGTGGCAACCTTCTGTTATCTCTTGTTGGGTTGTCTACTAGCACTTTTCCAAGGAAAACAGTTTGCAACTCCATCTACAAGTGACACTATACCTCACCTCAGAGTATGCCAATTAACTAGCATTTATGGCATGCATATATCTAGGGCCTAGGATAAAGCAAAAAAAAAAAAAAAAACTCACCTCAATTTGTCTCTCAGAGACAGCAGACACACTACTGTCATCAAAGTAACACCACTGACCAGTATCTTTGTTCCTTGCGAACGTTGTATCTAGAAAGGCAGAACCAGGACTCAGAATCAGTGCTATTTGTGTACACACCTGGTATCTAAGCATCCCTACCAACGATGTGAGTCACAAGCAATCATATTAACTTGCAACAGAAACAAATGAGATAGCTGGTAAAAACTGTCAGGTTCCACCAGTCTCTGTTCCTTTCTATTTGTTGCAATACTGCAGGGCCCTTTTTTGATATCCAGTATTCTCCTTGCTTTCCCCACTGCTACTGAACTTATGTGTATATCTCATGCCTTTGCAAATTTCATTGTCTTATTTCCCCACCACCTTCACTGGAAGATTGTTCCATGTATCACTATTTTTATATGAAGAAAGGCTTCCTTATCTTACTCCCCTCTGCCTTGCTTCAACCTCATACCATGACCCCTTAGGCTAAGGCTTACTTTATATCACAGAAAAGCTAATCTCCTGTACATTAGTTGAATCTGAGACATGTGAATGCTTGTACTATATTACAAGAACCAGGTCGAGTTAGTCCAAAGTCCATCAAGCCCAGTATCCTGACTCTAAAAGTGGCCAGTTTGGATCACAAGTACCTGTCAGATCCCAAAACTCATTTTCAGTGATAATTGATGGCAGGCCTGGCACTACACTTCTGCAGGAACCTCGCAAGAGTCCTGTGGAACTGGAGGGGACCCTCGCAGCAACCACAGGATTTCCACTAATCCCGTTCTTGTACAGCATTCTAGTCTAAACTTGTTTTGAATCCTACTATGTTAGTTTCCTTGACCAAGCTCTTCAGCAACATACTCTACAACTTAGTTATGTGCAATATGAAAAAAATACTTTCTATAATTTGTTTTCAATCTTCTGGTCATTGGTTCCAATAACTGCTGGTCACTGTCCTAGTGTTTGAAAGGTTAAAACAAGCATTCTAATTTTAATTGCTCCACCCCACTCATTTTATACACTATCACATGCCTTCGCAATCACCTCTTTTCCAAGCTGACGAGCCCTAACATATTTAGCCTCTCTTAAAGGGATGGAACACCTCTTATAATCATTTTTATTATTTTTCTCTAAACCTTTTCAAGTTCTGCTGATATTTGTAGATTTCTTCTCATTCCTTTCTGAATAACCCCTAGTATTTTTTTT
Organism: Microcaecilia unicolor; assembly: GCF_901765095.1. Taxonomy (NCBI): domain Eukaryota; kingdom Metazoa; phylum Chordata; class Amphibia; order Gymnophiona; family Siphonopidae; genus Microcaecilia; species Microcaecilia unicolor. The sequence continues at coordinate 248,992,066 of NC_044032.1, read as the reverse complement.
TTTGCTTTATTTGGTAGCTGTAGAACACTGGGCCAAAAGTATTGTCCATAATCATATCAGATCTTTTTTCTTGGGTGCTAATCCTAATCCAGCACCCACCATTTTGCACCTGTAGTTGGGATTATTTTTCCATAAGTGCATCACCTTGCACTTGTCCATCTTAAATTTCCCCTACTATTATAGATGCCCAGACTCCTAGGGGGCTCATTTTCAAAGCACTTAGCCTTACAAAGTTCCATAGATTACAATGCAACTTTGTAAGTCTAAGTGCTTTGAAAATACACCTCTAATAGTCTCACAAGATCCTTTTGGAAATCCCTGTAATCCTTGTGCCATCTGCACATTTGATCACCTCACCTGTCACTCCCAAACAGATCATTTGTAAATATGTTAAATGGCATAGGTTCCAGTACAGACTTTTGAGGTCCTCCGCTATTGTCCCTTTTCCATGTGGGAAAACTGACCACATGTTTCCTATCTTTTTAGCCAGTTTGGAGTCCATTAAAGGGCGCCCATCCATTATTCTAATTTCTGGAAGAGTATCTCATGAAGGACTTTGCCATGTCTTCTGAAAATCTAAATACATTATAAATCATCTCACTGGGAGATCACGTGATGCGTTGAGGAGAGCAGTCGTGCTGCTGCTTTCCTCCGGGGCCCCTCCGCCTTCCCACCCGAACCCACCGTGAATTTGTGTGCATGAGTGGGATCTTTTGCACAGCCCGAAATTGCTCTATGTATGGACCTCTTTGTTACCAGATCTGAGGTGGTGATGCCGAGAAAAAAGACTCAGAAAAGGTCCGTGGCTTGAGTGATTTCAAGATGGCGCGGAGCCCGAATGCAGGGCAATTGTTGTTCACATCGCCACAGCTACAGCAAATAACAGAGGCTGTAAAGTGTGCTATGGAACCCCAATTGATCCAGCTATCAGAACAACTTACCAGCTTGGAGGCGCCGTTGGAAGACACTACTCGCCACACTGGGGAACTGCAGCAGTGCGCGGCAGTGGCGGAGGATAAAGAGACTGAACTTACATCATCAGTAGAATTGCTTCGGAGGTTGGTGCAAGCCCAAACACAGCAAATTGACGACTTAGAAAATAGATCTTGAAGGCTGAATATTCGAATTGTGGGGTTCCCAGAGTCGTTTCGGATCAGGTCCTTCCCTCACTATTGGAGCGTTGGATGGCTTCAGAGTTTGCACTTTCTGACAACGCAGGCCCGCTGTGTTTGGAGAGGGCACACAGAATAGGCCACAAACAGGAAGGGGAGAAGAGATCTCGAGTGGTTATAGTCAAAGTGCACAATTATGTACATAAAGTTGAAATTTTGAGAGGAGCGCGACAAAAATGGGACAGTTTGCTTGTTGATGGTCAACCAGTTAAGATTTTCAGGATTATTCCCCTGCACTCCAGGAACTTCATTGTTTGTTTAATCCAATTTGCAAATCACTTTTTGATGCTAAACAGAAATTTATGCTGGTTTATCCAGTGCTGCTCAAGATGGCACTTGGCACTCCTTTGGAAACCCATCAGAAGCACAAAAAGTTTGGGCAAACATTAATTCAATGGAGGGTGCTCCTAAATAATAAAACAATGGAGTGGCACATTAAACTGCTATATAGGCAGCAAGTTCTGGGAGGCCAGCATGAGGGTGAGGGAGCTGGTCACTCAGTGTTAAAACTGTAAGATGGATTTACTGTAATGTCTAACTGTTGAAATGCAACTGTAATTTTCAAGATATTTTGTCTTAATTTCAAAATGCACAGTTTTCTCCCCACTCCCCCTGGTGTTATAGGAGGGGTAAAGATGGCTAAAGGCAACCTAAGAGCTTTGTGTGCATTCCCTTGAGTTGCGCATCACAGGGGTTTGGGAAACCAATTACTGTTATAACAAACTACATCATTTTTGATCTATATTTGTGGTAATGGGATTTAGAGTTATTACACAAGTGTAGCTGGCCCAATGTGGCATGCAATCCAGGAGTTTTTGTTAAATTTGATTGATATTTGGTGTTTTGGTAAACGTTGACTCCTGTTAGAAGATAAGACAGCATGATTGATGTGCTGGCTCTGAGCATATGATGGTCAATCAGGTTGGGTGTATTGGTTTTGTAAGGCAGGGTGGGAGGTGGGGGGGCCTATCATCACAGTTATCTCCTTTCCTCACAAGTTGTGGGGAAGATATATGGGGTCTCTTTGGGATTTTGGGGAGTGTAGTGGAGGGAGGGAGGGGGAGGTTTAAAGGGGGTGGTTGTTGGGGGGAGGGTTGGGAGATGGGTGGGATTCTGTTTTGTGTGAATGCATGGGTACAGGTTTTTCTCCTCTTATTTACCTATGGCACTTTTGGGTTATATGACAAGTTCTCTTGCATGTGGGCTTTTGGCATTTGTGAAGGGGACTCCGAGTGGGGCTGGGCACTCGGGCTCTTTGGGTTGAGTAGTAAACATCACAGTTATGTAGTCAGATCTCAGCAACAAGGTGGTTAAATCTGTAAGACTAGTCACGTGGGATGTTGGAGGGATAACTTCTCCAGTGAAGAAGGCGAAGATTTTAAAGTCTTTACACAGGCACAATTCTGATATTGCATGTTTACAGGAAACCCAGCTTTCTAGCGAGGAACACCAGAAATTGAAACATAATTGGGTGGGGGAGGTTTTTTCTTCATTCGCTGTGGGCCGAAGGGGAGGTGTGGTTATTTTGATAAGGAAAGGTTTAGCCTATAAAGCAGAATTGATCTCGGCAGACTCATACGGAAGATATGTCTTAGCACATTTATGGCTGCAAAATAGGGAGTTTTTGATACTTGCTTTATATGCCCCAAATGCTTACAACCCTAACTTTCTCTGTAATTTGGTGCAAAACGTTTTGCCTTACCAGTCCCTTAAATTATTATTATTATTTGTTATATTTGTACCCCGCGCTTTCCCACTCATGGCAGGCTCAATGCGGCTTACATGGGGCAATGGAGGGTTAAGTGACTTGTCCAGAGTCACAAGGAGCTGCCTGTGCCTGAAGTGGGAATTGAACTCAGTTCCTCAGGACCAAAGTCCACCACCCTAACCACTAGGCCACTCCTCCACGGGGATTTTAATTTAGTTGCAGAACCCCTCAGTTGATTGCTCAACTCCTCGGGTAGCTCATCGGGGAGGGCCTTGGTCTCGGGCACTTCCCCTTTTCATACGACGTCTTAATCTGGTAGACGCCTGGCGGGCTCTCCATCCGGAGGAAAGGGACTATACCCATTTATCAAGGGACCATGGCACTTTATCGCGGATTGATTATATCTTAGTGGATTGGTCTGTCTTCCCGTGGTTGCTCTCAGTAACTATAGGTCCGGAGGAAATATCAGACCACGCAATGGTTTGGATAGATTTAGAAGCACCGGAATACTATCAAATGCAGAGGGGGTGCCATTTTCCTGCTTATCGATACAAAAACTCTGACTTTGTTACATATATCCAAAGTAAATGGGAAGATTATTCTAGATATAATAAACAACAAAAGAAAAATTCTATTCTTTTTTGGTCCGCTGACAAAGCGGTACTTAGAGGGAACGTGATTGCTTAAATTCAAGCTCGGAACAAAAAGATTTCTGGAGCTATTCTTAAGCTGGAAGCAAACCTAAAGCTGGCTATAAGGAAATTTATTCATGTACCAAACTTAGTTAACCGAGAGCAACTCCATACTGCCCAGGTGGCCTTAAATTCACTTCTTCATGAACGTGCTACCAGGTCACTTCTATAATCATAAATTCAGATTCCAGAAGTTTGGGGATAAAGTAGGTCCCCTATTGGCTAGAGTAGTTAAATCATGGGGACATTCACGAGTTATCACAACTTTAAAACATCATCAGGGCCACATTCAAAATAAAAGTGAAAAGATTGCTGAAATTTTCACTAAATACTTCTCCAAATTATATACTTCCTATGAAGTATTGGATCGATCAGGCTTACAACATTATCTTAGTCAGGTTGGTCTCCCCCAGTTAGCGAGCCAAGATATAAAGACTCTACATGCTGCTATCTCCAGTAAAGAACTCCAAGAAGTTATTAAGTCCTTAAAGTTATTTTCGGCACCAGGGCCGGACGGATTTTCTGGGGAGTTTTATAAGATACTATCTACGCAACTCGTGGGACCCCTGGTGGTTTACTATGAACAGGCTATCTCTCAAGGCAGCTTTCCGCCACATACTAATGAGACTGATAACTTTACTGCGGACACCGGGGAAGCAGGAAGATCAAACAGATTCATACCGCCCGATATTATTAAATGTAGATATTAAGATCTTAGCAAAGATTTTGGCAGATCGGCTAGCTCTTCTGCTTCCTCGGTTGATAAGTCCTGAGCAAGTGGGTTTCGTTAAAAACCGACAAATTGTCGGAAATGTCCGTTGTTTGCTGTTGGCAATGGCGGCTTGTCAGCACTCTGAGTCACTTTCTTTGATGGTCAGCTTAGATGCCGAAAAGGCTTTTGATAGAGTGAGCTGGGACTATTTATTTGAGGGGCTTAGCTACATAGGCTTTCGAGATTGGTTCTATCAGGCGACTCAGATGCTATATTCGAGTCCTTCGGCATCTTTGATAGTTAATGGGGTTGGTACTCCTTTTTTCTCCATAGGTCAGGGCACGCATCAAGGATGTCCCTTATCTCCTTTGCTCTTTATTCTGATACTGGAGCCTCTGTTGCGGGTTTTGAAAGGGGCCGAGGGGGTTGTGGGAGTGGAGCTGGGTGGCGAAATAGTTTAAACTTTGGCTTTTGTAGACTTATTGGTGATTATGAGGAACCCCAAAGATTCCCTGCCCAAGCTTTTGCAAATTATCCAGAGTTTTGGGTCTTTTTCGGGGTTTTCCCTAAATATGCAGAAGTCTCAAGCTCTTTCGGTACTTCAGGGAGGGTGCCCTGCTTGGAGGGGTGCTTTCCCACTGACTTGGGCGGGTAACTCCCTTAAGTACTTAGGAGTGCATATTCCTCATGATTTATCTCAATTATATGATGTTTTATTTATTTGTTGCATTTGTACCCCACATTTTCCCACCTATTTGCAGGCTCAATGTGGCTTACATAGTACCATCAAAAGCATTTGCCCAGTCGGTGGATAACAAATACAAAGTTGTATAGTGATCGTATGAGGTATAAGTGGAGGGTCGGAATGGATGAAGACTGTGTGTTGTCCTGTTCGATCATAGTCATGCTGTGCTGGTAGGTGAAGAGGGTTACGTGGTGTCGTTGGGGTAGGCCTTTGAAGAGGTTGGTTTTTAGTGATTTCCTGAAGTTCAAGTGGTCGTGGATTGTTTTCACAGCTTTTGGGAGCCCATTCCATAGTTGTGCGCTTATGTAGGAGAAGCCGGATGCGTAAGTTGTTTTGTATTTCAGTCCTTTGCAATTTGGGTAGTGTAGGTTTCGGTAGGATCTTGATGATCTGACTTTGTTTCTTACTGGTAAGTCTATGAGGTCTGTCATGTATTCTGGGACTACGCCGTATATGATTTTGTGGAGTAAGGTGCAGATTTTGAAGATGATCCATTCTTTGATTGGGAGCCAATGCAACTTTTCTCGGAGGGGTTTGGCACGTTCGAAGCGTGTTTTGCTGAATATAAGCCTGGCTGCTGTATTTTGGGCGTTTTGGAGTTTTTTTTAATGAGTTGTTCTTTGCAGCCCGCGTAGATTCCGTTGCAATAATCTGCATGGCTTAGGGCCATTGATTGTATTAGGTGTCGAAATGTTGTTCTTGAGAAGAAAGGTTTTAATTGTTTGAGCTTCCACATTGAATAGAACATTTTCTTTGTTACAGAGTTTACTTGGCTCTCGAAGGTTGTGATCGAGTGTGACACCGAGTATTTTCAAACTGTCCGAGGTAGGGAGGGTATGTCCTGGAGTATTTATGGTTGTGGGTTTGTATTTGTTATATGAAGAAGAGAGGATGAGGCAATGTGTTTTTTCGGTGTTCAGTTTCAGTTGGAATGAGTTTGCCCAGGAGTCAGACTATCGTTGATTTTGTTGGATATTTCTGTCAGATCATGTCTGAAGGGGATGTATATTGTAACATCATCTGCGTAAATGAATGGGTCAAGGCCTCGGTTGGATAAGGACTGTGCCAGTGGAATCATCATCATGTTGAAGAGTATTAGTGATAATGATGATCCTTGAGGTACTCCGCAGACTGCTTTCCACGGTGGTGATATGTTTGACTTTGATTTTACTTGATAAGTTCTGGCGGTTAGAAAGCCTTTGATCTAGTTAAGTATGCTTCCTTCAATCCCGAAGTGACCTAGTATTCTTAGTAGTATGTTGTGGTTTACCATGTTGAATGCGCTCGACATGTCGAACTGGAGGAGGAGTATACTTTTGCATGTGGCAATCTCCTGTTTGAATCTGGCCAGGAGGGTGACTAGGACAGTTTCGGTGTTATGGTGGGATCGGAATCCTGACTGTGAATTATATAGTATTGAGAACTTGTCCAGGTATTCCGTAAGCTGTTTAGTTACGAAGCTCTCCATCATTTTTACTACTAATGGGATAGATGCAACTGGGCGGTAATTGGTGATATCATTTGTGCTTTTCTTGGTGTCTTTTGGTATTGGGGTGAGTAGGATGTTGCCATATTCCTCAGGGAAGAGACCTTGTTGTAACATGAAGTTTAGATGGGATGTAAGGTCTGCTATGAAGCAGTCTGGGGCAGACTTGAGTAGATGACTGGGACATGTATCCAGTTTGCAGTGAGTCTTTGTGAACCTGTGAGTCGCTTGTGTAACTGATTTGGTGCTGAGGAGATTAAATGTTGTCCAAATGCGGTCAACTGGGTATCCTTCGGAGGATGGGTCCAGATCGTTGAAGAAGATTTTGATATTGTGATGAGGAAGTGTGCTGTGTAGTTTTATTATTATTTTTTTTTCGTTAAAGTAGTTAGCAAGTTTGTCTGCGGGTGGGATGTCTGTGTTGGTTGTGGTGATACGGGGGGTGTCTAGTAACTTATTTACGAGTTGGAATAGTTTCTTCATATCGTTGTAGTCCGGTCCTAATTTGGTTTTGTAATAGGACCTTTTGGTTTGTTTTATTGCGTGGTTGTATTTTCTATGTATTTGTTTCCATGTGTTGAGTGTGTGTTCATCTTTTGTCTCTCTCCATACTCGTTCAAGTTTTCTAGATTGTGTTTTGGAGTTTTTTTAGTTCATCATTGAACCAAGGTATAGTGTTTTGTCTTTTTGATATTTTTGTTTTTAAGGGTGCTATTTTGTTTAGTACGCTGTTGCATCTGCCATCCCAGTGGTTGAGATAAAGTATGGAATCAGTGCATGTTGTCTATTCGTTGTCGTATATTTGTTTCCAGAATATTTGTGGATCGATTTGCCCTATTGTAGTGTAAGTAGTACGTTCTGGTGTACCGTTTCAGCCCTTCTTCCCCCAGTTTAGAGTTAGGTTCAGTCTGTAATGGTCAGTCCAAGGTATTGCTGTCCATTTGATGTCTGTTATTAATAGGTTATTGTCTGTAGGTAGTTTATGTGATAGGAGGTCCAATGTATGTCCTTTGATATGGGTAGTTTGCATGTGGGGCCATTTAAAATCCCAGGACTGTAGGAAGTCTTTACATTCAAGTGCGTTTGTGGAGTTGGGGTCTTCTAGGTGAAGGTTAATGTCGCCTAGTAGCAGTATGTTGTTGTTGTTTACACAGTTGTTTGATATGAAGTCCATGAAGGTGGGCTGACTTTCCTTCCAGTTGCTGGGTGGTCTGTAGAATAATATGCAATTCAGGTGATCGGTTAGGGAGTTGTTATGGATTCTAAATGAGGTAATTTCTAGTTGGGGTGCAATGGAGGCGGCTGTGGTTTCGGTGGCGAATTTTTCTCGGTATATTAGTGCTATGCCTCCATCTCTCTTTTCCGATCTGGTTCGGTGTGTGATTTTGTAACCTGGCGGGCACAGTTCAAGGATCATGGGGTCGTTTTGGTTGTGAATCCAAGTTTCATTGATAAAGATGAGATCGAGGTTTTCTGAGGTGTTCCAATCTGATATTGTTGTTGTTTTGTTGATTACGGATCTAGCATTGATATGGCCTACCTGGATGTTTTGGTGTGGGGCTTCTAGGTTTGGTGTTATGTGGATTTTTGTTAGTTGTCATTCCTTGGGTGATGTGTGTTTGTTGTGATCTTTCCACTCGTTTTGTTGGTGATGTCCATGTTTAGATAGTTTTCTTTTAGTGTAATGAGAGTCAGTTTGGTGGAGTGTGGAATGTTTGCTCAGATTTTGGTGATTTTGTAGGGTAGGTAAGAAGTAATGTTCTGTGAGTGGGATGGATAGTGCTAGGTGGATCAGTGAAAGGGAGTAGATTACCAGAAGTATTTTGATTGTGTTCATTTTGGTGTCAATTTAGGATATATAGGTTACTCACAGTCAGATGCTCGGGAGTGAAGTCCTGGACACCGATAAGTCAGGCTTACAGTGAGAGTGGGAGCTCAGCAGTTCTGATGGGAATACAGGCTCACAGTGAGAGTGAGAGTTCAGCAGTTCTGATAGAAGTAGAGCCTCAGAAGCAAGCTGCCTATTGTGGGAGGTGCTTTCTGGTATCACCAACCGTCTGCCTGGTTTGAAATTATGTTGTGAAAGATGATGGCTGAGGAAAGCCTTCCCTAAGAGCAGGCTACACTAAAGGATGGAGCTCAGCAGCTCTAATAAGAGTGTAGAATACTGTAAAAACGGGAGCTCAGCAGTTCTAATAAATGCGTAGACTGCTGTAAAAGTGTGAGCTTAACAGTTCTAAAGTAAATGCAGGCTTACAGTGAGAGTGGGAACTCAGCAGTTCTGATGGGAATACAAGCTCACAGTGAGAGTGAGAGTTCAGCAGTTCTGATAGAAGTAGAGCCTCAGAAGCAAGCTGCCTATTGTGGGAGGTGCTTTCTGGTATCACCAACCGTCTGCCTGGTTTGAAATTATGTTGTGAAAGATGATGGCTGAGGAAAGCCTTCCCCAAGAGCAGGCTACAATAAAGGTTGGAGCTCAGCAGCTCTAATAAGAGTGTAGAATACTGTAAAAATGGGAGCTCAGCAGTTCTAATAAAAGTGTAGACTGCTGTAAAAGTGGGAGCTTAACAGTTCTAAAGTAAATGCAGGCTTACAGTGAGAGTGGGAGCTCAGCAGTTCTGATGGGAATAAAGGCTCACAGTGAGAGTGAGAGTTCAGCAGTTCTGATAGAAGTAGAGCCTCAGAAGCAAGCATGTTAATGTTACAAGTTTGTTAGCAGATACTTGTAATAAACTGCAAGCGTGGCATTCATACCCATTGTCTCTGCTGGGCCACATAGCTCTGTATAATAAGCTAACTATTCCAAGTTGGTTGTATGTTTTTCAAGTGTTGCCTTTATATCTCAAACGACAAGATGAGAGAAAAATAAATCGTTGCTTGCAACGGTTCCACTGGAGGGGAAGGAGACAGAGTTACCCTCTCTGTCTTGCAAATCCCAGTGGAGCATGGGGGTTGAGGACTATTAAGTTTGTGACAACTCACCATTGCAGGTGGAATGAGACATATTGCAGACTGGTTTTGTGCTACACAAGATTTCTCAGCCACTCCGATGGAATTAACATTGACTGGAAGTATCCACTTTAGCTGTTTGATCCACTCTGCAGGAGGGCCTTTACCTTCGGTGCTCTGCTCTTCATCAATATTGACAATGGCAAAGGCGGTCTTGGCAATGGATCTGTCGACATCACCCCCTTTTTGGCCATATGTGGTAACCCAGTTTTCCCTCCTGGGAAGTTGTATCCAGCATTCACGAAGTGGCAACAAAAAGGGATAGTATATCTGTTTCAGGTCCTCACGGAAGAGGGGCGCATGAAACCCTTCGCTTCTTTACAACAATCCTTCTCCTTGTCTATGAAAGACATTTTCCATTATAATCAACTGAAACATTATATTGATAGCTTGCCTTGGGAGCATCTTTCAGAGGATGAACAAGAGTAGCTTTCCATGGCTTACTCACTCAAAGCACAACAAAGGACACCATTATCCTTTTGTCACAGACATATTCGGGATACTGCGCCTAAACTCAATTTCGCTCATCTTACGGAGCTATGGAATGTGGACTTGGGAATAAATATACCAACTGGAATGTACAAGGCACATGTTATTGCACTGAGATCATCTATTTCCTCCCATTGGGAGGTGCAATATAAATTTGCCTTAAGACTATATATTCCTCCTAGAAGAGCCTTCCATATGGGACTCTCGCCAGCTGGAGAGTATCCAAAATGTGGTGAAGAGGGGGCTCCTTTGGGACACGTGTTTTGGTCTTGCCCCAGAATCCAAAATTTTTGGAAGCTTCTTCTTAGACAGGTGTCTACTATGTGGAAACTGGGTTGGCACTATGATCCCAGGCTATTATTTGGTCATCCCAGCTTGGGTATCCCAGTGCCAAAAGGGTATAAAGAGTTTATAATAAGATTTACAATTATTGCTAAAAAATCTATTTTACTAGAGTGGCTTTCTGCTAAAGATCCCCCCCCCCCCCCCCCCACCGCTATATCAATGGCGGGCCCAAATGCTGTCCATGATGAGATTGGAAAGAATGGGAGTAAACAATCTAACATTAGCCCAAGGTTTGCAATTTCAGTATAGATGGACTCCATTCTGGCAAACATTGACACCTGCTGCAAGAGGACAATTGCTGAATATATAATCATTATTTACTAGTGTCTAGAGGAGGAAATACTAACCCAAATTTCTCTTATGTGATTTAGAGGGGGGGTGGGGGGGTGGGGAAGGGAAGGGAAAGGGAAATGGGACTTGATATACCGCCTTTCGGAGGTTTTTGCAACTACATTCAAAGCGGTTTACATATATTCAGGTACTTATTTTGTACCAGGTGCAATGGAGGGTTAAGTGACTTGCCCAGAGTCACAAGGCGCTGCAGTGGGAATTGAACTCAGTTCCCCAGGATCAAAGTCCACTGCACTAACCACTAGGCTACTCCGCTCCAGGGGAGGAATGTCGTATTCAAATAAGTATTGAAGTTTTCAAGTGGTGTTATATGCTCTCTAAGTGTTTAATAAAAAAGATTTGAAACATAAATCATCTCACTTCTATCCATGTTAAAAAAAAAAAACCCCACTCTCCATGCCTAAAAGGAAAGGAAAAATTAGAGGAAGTTTCTCCTCAACCTCTATTGATCCTTCCTTACGACAGGCACAGATCATGGCATATGCGACGCTGATTACAGCACGGGACGCTCTGCCGGCCAGTGCAGAGAGGAGCCCCGGCCTGGAAAGTGATTTATCACTTAGTCCTCGCAGTCCAACAAGACAGGTTTTAGAGGCAGAGAGTAGACTGGGAGATCAGCTCCCATCGAAAGAAGTGGTGGAGATACGAGCCTAGGAGAATATCTCCCAGCTTCAGATGTTGCCTCAGACAGGAGATTCTCCCGCAAAATTAAACCTCTCACTTACTGCCAAAGAAGAAGGAGTAAGAGATCTTACTATGCCTATGCCTATGCCTGAAACACCCCTACCTTCTTTGAAGAAACCAGCAACAGTAACGTTAGACTCTCTGTGGTCTGCAGTGGAATCGTTGCATAAGGTGTGTCTTGCCTTTGTTACCAATACAAACTCTAATACTTCAAAGATAGACTCCCTTCAATCCCAAATTGTTCTTCAAGAATCTATTAAAAAATTTAAAACATCACTAACCCAAGTAAAAGAACGGGAAACTAAATTGCTTCAAAATGCTGATGTGACACAACATAAATTAGAGAACTTGGAAAATGGGGCTAGAGCATTGAATTTGAGACTTTTGAATTTTCCATTTGTAAAGTATACCCCAGCAAGAGAAATATTTCAGAAATTCTTAAAAGAAGTTCTCCATTATTCTGAAGATACGTTTCCTCCACTACAGAAGATTTATTACTTGCCAACTCGAGAAACTAGAGCTTCAGCTTTATTACCTACATATGTTTCTTCTCAAAGTTTAGACGTTATCAGCTCTTCTCGAGAATTCACAAGACACAGTAGACTTTAGGTCTACTTTGCTAGTTTCATTTGTTTTCCTCCAAGATAAAGAGGCAGTAATAAGACTTTATTTAAGACAAAAGACCCCAGTATCTTTTATGGGAGAAAAGATTCAGATATTTCCGGATGTGTCAAGGATGACGCAGGAAAGAAGGAAAAAGTTTTAGTCTATGAGACAAGAGATTTTGACTTTCGGAGCTAAATTTCACTTAAGATTTCCATGTAACCAAGATGGCGTTGTGAATGGACGCACCTGTGTTAGCTCCTGGAAGTTGCTCTGTTTGTAGGTCCTCTATGGCACCTCTGTCGCCTCATTAAGCATGGGGAAACGGAGGGAAAGGGGAAGGAACATCCCTCAGCTCCTGTGACTTCTTCAGCGACGAGGCAGACAACTTTGCAATTTTTCAGACAGCAACCAGGTCCTCAGAGCTTTTTGACCCCCTCTGCAACTCTCGGCACTTCGGTGTCGATTGAGAATGGAAACGGGGCTTCCCTGAGCCCCGTGGAACGAGTTGCTCCACCCCAGCCTGGAGGGGAGTTGCTGGCAGCTCTAACAGGGAAGGAAGCCGAAGGGGCTCAGCCCGACCTGTTTGAGTGAGTGTCTGCAGTAACGGAGGCTGAATCTCAACGCCGAGAACTATTGCTACAATCAGCTTCAAAGGTATTGCCTCAGGATATAGTTTCTAAACTTGCTTGTGTTGAAGATCAACCTCACCCTTCTTCAGCCATTAGTGGTGTGAATAGACCAGCAACTGTGACATTAGAGTCACTATGGGATATGGTTTACAGCATTCACACGTCTATGCAAACTACTTTAAAAGTGAATACTTCTGACATAAAGACTCTTTCTGAGGCTGCCCTGCTTCAGGTGCAAAAGACTGCACAACAAACCTTAGATTTGGAGACTGTGAATATTAAAATTCAAGAAATGGGATCTGTAGAAACGGCTTTGGTTAAGGATAATAATTTCCTACATAAAAGACTGGAGTACCTAGAAAACCAGGCTAGAAGATTAAACCTCAGGTTTTTTAATTTTCCCAAATCGCCTTTAATTTCCCCTTTGGACATGGTTAAAAAAATATATGATTGACATTCTTGGAATGGATAAGGACTCACTGCCTCCCCTTACTCGGGCTTATTACATCAGGAGTGGTGGAGTGGTGGAAGAAAATCCCCCGATAGCAGGGGAAGGAATGGATCTTACTTCTTTCCTTGAAAGTTCATTGGAGATAATTACTCAGAGGTTGACTCTGCTTGTTACTTTTGTGCTGGAGCCTGATAGGAATGCCGTACTAAGGCTTTCCTTGAGACACTTAGAAAATCTGTTTTTGGGCTCAAAAATTCGTATTTTTCCTGATCTCTCAAGGCCTACACAGATGAGACGGAGGGCCTTTTTGGAACTCCGCCCTAGGGTGGTGGCACTGGGAGCAACTTTTATATTAAGTATTCCTTGTTATTGTAATGTAATGCTTGAGGGTAAACAGTTTCAATTTGTAGACCCAAAACAGTTAAAACAATTTCTAGATGCTAGAGTGGAATTGAATGTTGTGTGCCCTCCCTAAATGCAGGCTGGGGTCTGAACCAGAGGTTGCAACCACTAGTCCTTAATTATTGCTATATGTTTTACTTTAAATTCTAAATTCTTGGATTCCAAAATTTCCTAAACTTGTGGACAGAAAGGCTGTTAATGACATTTCTCTATTTTTTATTTTTGCCTTTTGTATAAATGCCGATTGCATATTCACGTATTGTGATGATATATGGAAATATATGAATAAAGAAATTAAAAAAAAAAAAAGATTTCCATGTAAATGCGTCATTCAGATAGAGAATATGACTTATTTTTTTGAACCATCTCAAATGCGAACCATTATTGATGCAAGGCTTCCCAAATGACCACAGAGACTTTGTTCTAATTGATGGACATTAAAAGTAGAATGTAATCGTAATTCTCGACATCCATCCTGTTTGTGTAATTGTTTTCTTTTTTATAATATCCTCTTCTTCTTCTAAGGATATTCATATCAGTCTCCTCCTCTTTGTGGACTACTGCATTTAAATATAATAGTTGTTAGGATAATATACCTTCCAAAAATATTATTTCTTTGATATATTATGGCTTATTTCTGGACAAAGTTCGCTTTGGAATTATATAAAAAAAAAAAAACTTATAAAGAATTAAAAAAAAACAAAAAACTAAAAATTGGTAGGCCAAGACTGCCTTTGTTAAATCCATGCTGACTCCTTCCCATTAAGCCTTGTATCCATATGTTTTGTTTTCCTTTCTCTTTTTTTTTTTTTTTGGGGGGGGGGGGGGGGGGGGGGGGGAGGGGGTTGCGCTCAGTATCCACTTCAGGGTCCTAGCAACCTTTGTAAAAGTTAATGTTACACTGCCTTCCCTCCAGTCCTTGGGGTCCAGGGCCATTTTAAAAGATGTTTACAGTGTGCTTTAGTTGATCTGAAATATCACTGTCAATGGAGGTTTCCGACGTGGGAATGACTGCAACATCCTTTTCAGTAAAGACCAAGGCAAAGAATTAATTTAATTTTTCTGCCGTTAATTATCCTTTTTGAGCATGTAGTGGTTCCTCTGATTTCCTCATGGGCTCTTTGTTTTGAATGCACTCTGAAAAGATGTTATTATTAGTTTCTGTCTTTAGGGCAAATTTCTTTACAAAGTATCTCTTGTCTGTCTTATTACTGTTTTATATCTAACTTGCCAGTGCTTGTGCTCATCCCTATTTTCTTCATTAGGTTTGCTTTCCATCTTCTTAAACACCACAATATTAAACCATGCTGGCTGTCATTTGGCCTCTTCTCAACATTTTTTAATGCACAAAATATACTTTATGTAAGCTTCCAAAATAATCTTTTTAAACCTATGCAACTTTTGACCCTGACAACTGTTTTTCTAAGTTTTTTTTTCTAATTAATTTCCTAATTTGTCCCTTTTTAAAACGAGTGTCCCCTTTCCAGTGATGGCACACTTGATGCTATGATTTCTACTGCTTAGAGGTTCCATCACTGCTACCCCTAGCACCAGGTCCTCTATACAACAAGGATTAGATCTAAAGTAGTTTCCCCTCTCATCAGTTCCAGGATCAGCAGCTCCATGAAGCAGTCAATTATAGCCTTACCTCCCTACTCCCTAGAATTTCTTGATGAGATGTTTAATCAATATTCAAGTAAACTCTCCCATTCATTATTACTGTTACTAAGGGTCTTGTTTACTAAGGCACGCGTGCTAACGCTAAAGATACCCTTATATTCCTATGGGTGTTTCTAGCGTTAGTGTGCGCTAATTTTTAGCATGCATTAAAAGCGTTAACGAGCCTACAGCATGGCTTAGTAAACAGGGCCCTAAATTTGTTAGCACTTTACTGTCTGTTCATCCTATCCAGTAGAACACCGCTATGCTCTTTTCCTTTGCACATAGGATTTCTCTCTAGAAAGATTACACAGTGCATTTATTAATTTAAGGCATTTGTAACCCTGCATTATCACAAACAAGTTTAAGTTCAATGAGGTTTACATCTAGGGCTGTTCATTGATTAAAAGGCTTAACATCACGATAAACTGAGATTAGAATTCTTAATCACGCACTTGATTGTGTGATCCAATTGTAAAAGAGTTGAAATAAATTTAGCATGTACACATGGAGGCGTAAGCACTTAGACTTGCAAAGTTACATAATAACCTATGGAACTTTGTAAGTCTAAGTGTTTTGAAAATGAAACCCCTACAGGGGCATAACCGAACGCCCATCACCATGGGCGTCTAAGTCCGAGAATGGGTACGTGAAGGGGCTGGACAGACCATATTTTCGAAAAAAATGGGCGCCCATCTTTTTTTTCGATAATAGGGTTTGTGCCGGGCAAATGCATCGGATGTGTGCGGATTTGAGCTGGGCGGTTTCATTTTTCAGCGATAATGGAAACCGAAGGCGCCCAGCTCAAAAACGAACAAATCCAAGGCATTTGGGCGTGGGAGGGGCCAGGATTCGTAGTGCACTGGTCCCCCTTACATGCCAGGACACCAACCAGGCACCCTAGGGGGCACTTGTAACAATTAAAAAAAAAGTAATACACCTCCCAAGTCCATAGTTCCCTTCCTTTGGGTGCTGAGCCCCTCAAATCCCCCTCAACACCCACTGTCCACAACTCTACACCATTACCATAGCCCTTATGGCTGAAGGGGGGCACCTAGATGTGGGTATATTGGGTTTTGGGGGAGGTTCGGAGGGCTCCCATTTACCAGCACAAGTGTAACAGGTAGGGGGGGGGATGGGCCTGGGTCCACCTGGCTGACGTCCACTGCACCCACTAACAACTGCTCCAGGGACCTGCATACTGCTGTGATGGAGCTGGGTATGGCATTTGAGGCTGGCATACAGGCTGGAAAAAATAGTAGTTAAAGTTGGGGTTTTTTTGATGGGAGGGGGTTAGTGACCACTGGGGGAGTCAGGGGTGGTCATCCCCGATTCCCTCTGGTGGTCAACTGGTCATTTAGGGCACTTTTTTGGGACTTGTTCGTGAAAAAAAAGGGTCCAAAAAAGTGACCTAAATTCGCACTAAAAACGTCTTTCTTTTTTTGATTATCGGCCGAGGGCGCCCATCTCTCCTCGGCCTATAAACACGCCCCAGTCCCGCCTTCACCACACCCCCGTCAACTTTGTTTGTTCCCGTGACAGAGTGCAGTTGAAGACGCCCAAAATCGGCTTTCAATTATACCGATTTGGGCGCCTTTGCGAGATGGGTGCCCATCTCCCGATTTGGGTTGAAATATGGGCGCCCATCACTTTCGAAAATAAGGCTGATAGTTTACTTTTTTTTGTTGTTGTTTTAATTGATCCTAAACATTCAACCAATAACTTTGATTCCATCTCCTCCTTTGACAAACTGAAGAGCAGAAAATTTCCTGGACCGGATGGCTCACAAGTTAGCCTAATAAGTTAGCGTCTTTGTAACATACAGTGATTTCTCAGGAACTGAGGAATGACACTTCAAGGATGCACATTTGGATGGAGCTGAGTATGCCTTTCATATAAGGTGGATATAACCTTGGGAGGTGGTGAGAGACTGAGGAGGATACAGTGAGCCTAAGATGCCCAGAACGATTCAGTCTTGGGGAAAGAGGACACAAGGGGATTGTTATTTTGCTCTGTGACTAACTGCAAGCTGTACTGACAACTAATTAGCCAATGGCCACCGAGTGTGCACACGCACATCAGGAGAGACTGATATGATACAGGAACAATCCATATATGGCACAGGCTAACTAATGATTCTAGTTTAGGAGAAATCACATGATGTAGGAGAAACGAAACTTACAACAGTATATATGTGATGGCTGGGAAAGTGTTAGCTGAGCAGTCTGTTATTCAGTGTTTGTGTCTGGCTTTGCTGTATGACAACTTGCTCCAGAGTGAACGATTACTTTGTATTGGCTTAGTGAGATACCAATAAAGATTTTTACTGGTTGCGCCTATATCTAAGCATAATTGTCTCTCTTATTTTCAAGTCCATTTGGCTGACGTGTCTCCCCTCTCTAGGGACAAGGGACAGGGATGTACACATTTGGCACCCGAACAGGGACTTGATTACCCTTAACAGCCCTTGAATTGTCCCAATAAACTAATCAAAGAAGTCTGGGCTATTCCTGCAGCTGGTCTGTGGAGATTGTTGATAGCTCAGAAAAAAGGATTTCTCTGGAGTTGATATATGAAGAACCTGCAGGGTGTGTTGAAGTTCACTGCAAAAGGCTCGGTGGCTGCGGTCACGGGCATATGTGTGGTGAGCAGTGTGGATGTGTCGAAGGTACAATTGGTACACGTATGGAATTTTGAAGCCGGCTGTTGTAAGTATTATTTTTTTTAATGTTGATTATGATGGGGGAAGTTAATTTTTAGTTCTTAACTACTTTCATTGAGAGTAGGAAATAGATAGTGTATTTAAAATTGTGTGCACCAGTAATTCTTCATTGCAGAAAGCCCTTGTAAATGATTTGTGGACGTGGGAGCATGATAAAAAGTCAGTATCTCTAGTTTGCGTATGTAACTGTTCTTCCCTTAGTGGCTCAGGATATTAAATTGTACAATGTAAAATGCCATAAATTGCTAAAGTCTAAGGAGGAATTTTTCCTGCCCCATTTTTCTTGTAGTCTTGTTGAGAGCCTTGGATATTTGTGAGAGGGCTAACAGCTTGTCACAGCATTTTTTACTGTTTGCTTTGGAATGAAGTGAGAAAAAGTGCTGGAGTTATTGTACAGACAGGGAGACTATTTGTCTGGGTTTCTCGTGACGTCACTTAGTAGGGGAAAGAGGGATTTTTTTTTCTCTTTCTTTTGCTATCCTTCATCGCTATATGTGGGCGTGAGTGCAGGCTGGCCAGTTTGTATTTTCTTTCAGGGAGAATTCAGCTGCCTGTATATTTAGAGATTCCTGAACTTTATTGCACAGAGACCTTTCCTTTTAAATAAACTGTTTTTCCTGCCTTTTGCTACTTTCTTTCAGCTGTGCAGATTCGTTTGCCCATTAATTATGTCCTGTTTGATTTTTTTTTATTTTACTCAAGTCTTACGGCTCTCCCTATTACGGCTGATTTAATTGCATTTTATATTTAAATTACACCACATTTGTTTTCTTTTACAGTATGTGGCATATCATACCTTCCAACTGCTTTGTGTTTCAGGGGCCCGATTCACACAGCAGAGGAATATTTAAAATGCAATACAATCTTTCATTTCCAAATTATAGGCTATTTCTTGCCTGATCTATATTTTGTAAAGGTCAGCCAAGGATGCAACTTTGTTTGTTTCATACCCCTTAGAACCCACCAGCTGTCCAAGCTTGTTAATGAGTCAACTGTATGAACCAGTATATGAAGCCCCTCTAAGATTTATCACCTTAAATGCTATTTACTAATTAAGTTCACATCCAAAAACAAACAGAGAAGACATATCAGGATGGCATGATACATACAGTGCCCATCACGGAGGCCTCCGTAGTGATTAGATACTGCAATGAGGTCGTATTTATATTGCGTGGGATCCGTCTCTGTCCGGGGCTTGATGATATACTTTGAAAAATCAAGGTCCCTGTGAGAGAGAAAAATCAAACAAAAGATAATGCTATGAAATGATAGAAGGGTTATTACAGTGCTTACAGAAATGCTACATTTATCCAGACTGCCTCTGGAAAAGGGGCATTCTTCCCACCAATATGAACATGAAGGTAATGATGAACCTTTCAGGGCTAATACCAACCAGAACATGCAAGATGTGTAGTTTCCTCTGCTGTATCAAGATCATAACCTCCCTACCCTTCTGCTCCCCATTAGACAATGATCACAAGACCCATTTATGTCTATTTTCCTGTCCTATTATAATACTAACCTCTACTTAGCCCGTGGCTTTGCCTTCACTTTCCCACAACTAAGGATTCCACATGCCTACCCTATGCAGACTTAAACATCGATACTGTTTTCACTTTTATTAGTTGCAATGGCATGCTTTACCATGCATCCATCGCCCTTTTCCTAAATTGGTCTTAATCTCAGCTGTAGATTTTGGGATCTCATGGCAGGTAAAAAAAAAAACAACAAAGAACAACCCATAACAAAAATACCCCCCAAAAGCCCGCACCATTGGCCTGTACAAGGATGCTATAACCAGGCCTGCATGTATTCAGTGGGAGGCAGGGGATTAAAGCACCAATGCAACTGAAATGATATAAAGGGCTTGAGCAGCAGAATGGGCGAGGAAGGGCAGAGGCTATATTGGTTTATTAGGATTTATTTACTGTCTTTTTGAAATAATTCACTCATATATATACTTGCATCACTACCCATCTCTACCCCTTTCAGCAGTAGTGGTTAACTTGAGTGGGATTCAAGGGTTCAATGAACTAGGTACAATTCTTTTTTCTTTGATTTCCTTCTCTTTTGAAAATTGTCTTTGTGAAAAAATTACTTTTGTCAAATTATGTTATTCTACTCAATAAAAGTGTAGGTTGACATGACCTGCTACTGCACATGGTCTAGTAATATACAATTGTCAGTGTTACCACGTTAGGATACCTAGAACAGTTTCTTGTTTTCAAGATAAACTTTCCTTTAATTCCTATCATATTATGATTATGGACATGTTTGTTTATATTGGGTGATACTAAATTAAGGTTCCGTGGGATTTCATGCCTACTAACAGGCTCTGTGCATGTATGCTAACATGCATTTTTTCTGAGAAGGAAGTCTGTTGCTTCCATCAGATTCTCAGAGGAGTCCACAAGTCCTGAGGAGATTAAGAACCATTGCCTTTCAAGTCTAATATCAAGACTTTTGGTTCCAGAATTTTCTTTCCACAGAAAAATGCATTTGTTTTAGTTCATAGGTTTGCTTAGCACTAAGCTAGTTAAACTGTTGCTGTGGAAGACTGAATCCAGAGCATATGGTTTTCTTAAAATAAAACTCCATTGAACTTCTAATGACAAAAGCAGTTGCAACAAAAGCTGCTGCAACTGCTAGTTGTAATCCTTCATCATCAAAAGTTAGACAGTAATTGGGGAATGTCTGCAGGAAAACCCCTCACTTCTAAAAAGGAAGTGATATAAATGTACATCCTGTGGTTGGTGCTCTCCAACACTTCCAAGAGGCAGCATTGATGCCCTTTTAGAAGGCTACACTTTCCTCTTTAAATGTGTGCAAGAACACTAGTCTATTATGTATGAATACAGTTTATTGAGAACCAGTAATGCTGGAGTTCAAAACTTATTTTTTATTCTTATGATCTTGTGTAACTACGCTCTATTGCTTTAGATACAAACTTGGGATGGCAAGCCTTCAGGGGACAGGAAAATACCTACTGTACCTCAATGAAACTTGCCTTGAGCTACCAATGAAAAGGCTTGAGCTAAATCCACATAATTAATGCCAATAATCATAGCCATGGAGGTAGATATCAAAGAGTATGGGTTAGGCAGTGGTTGATGAACTTGTTCTTGATGATGCAATGTCTGCATTGTCCATTTAAAGGAGGCTCCTTGTTTGGTCAAGGTCTAGAAAAAGTCAAAGAACTGGCAGACAATAAGATGGGCCTATTGCATCAGTAAATATGATGGGCATATTGCACTGGTAAAAGACCCATATAACTTGCACATAAATGATATGAAGTCTTGAGATTGCACAGAGGCAACTTTTGAAGCAGATTCATTAAGCTACTTTATGTTTTGATTGACACTAGAGACAGATAACCTGGGTAACTGGAATATCCCTAAACATCAGAGGGATCATAGACTACAGGGTATATGGAATAGAACTGAGGTCTATGGCATTTTTATGTTTTTATCTTGGTGCTGTAAGCAGGCGCAGGATTCCATTTCAACATGGATGCAGGGAACTATCTGATGGTGAACAAACAAAAGACAGGCATGTTATGTATTGGAGAGAGTAAAGTGGCAGAAGCTGGGAGTAAGAAAAGTAGAGAGATGGTATTCAGTTGCAATCAGAAACTCTGTAGTAAAGGGAACAGTCTTTTTATCCAAAATACCATCAATATAAAGAAATCTGTGAATTCTATGCACTATGTGGTTTTGCAAACAAATTACTTAACTACAAAACATCTGGCCTCAAAGCTCCAGGATTAATAATTGAAGAGATTCTCTTAATCTCTTACAGGAGTCCCCCATAACATCATCAGCCAAATCAGAAAAGGAAAAAAGAACGAGTAAAAAAAAAACCTCCAAACAGAGAAAAAGCTTTCCATTCCAAAAAACTAGGTCAACAACACTACTGCTTAGCCAGTTCCAAAAAACCAAAAAGACGTGCACAAAAAATTCAACACACTTATCTGTGATTCTGAAGTCTAAATCGTTGCAGGATATCCAACCATATTTCAGTCAAAGGCCATAATCCACATATGAATCCTGCTCAATAATCAAACAAAATGCTACAATGGCTCCAATTATATCACACATATGAAAAGCATATATTAAATTCAATCCTCAACAAGGGCCACGCAATTCACTTTCCACTGCTTCAGGAGGAGGAACTATAGCATATCAATAACCACAGCTCTAACATAAACAGATGCCCAAGTCCCAAGTGTCCAATCAGCTGATCTCTACTGTTTAAAGTGACAGAAGAGATGACTTGAAAAACGCATTCCATGGAACTTTAAGTCCAATAGGTTCCACAGTATTAAGATGAAAAATAAAAACATGTTCTTGTTGTCTTCACCATTTTTTTTGTAATATCACCTCCTCTGACAGAGGTTTTCAATTGATCAACCACCATACATTTCAAATCCCGTCTGCATTGGTGATTAGATAACCTTTGGCCGATTGCACATCCTCAAGATGGTGACGATATATTCGGATGTCTGCCCTATCACTTTCGATGGTACTTTCTGTACCTACCATGGTGAAGCCATTGAAGTGAAATGCTCTATGACCTGTAACTCAAGGAATGTAATTTACATGGCTTGGTGTCCATGTGAACTGCTATATATAGGACAGACATCTTGCCCATTGCATGTAGATGGCAGAACATAGATCTTGTTACAACTTGAAGAGAATGAAAGCCCCTATGGTGCATCGTATTCAGAAACAACATAATTT
The DNA here is from genome assembly GCF_901765095.1 of Microcaecilia unicolor. Lineage (NCBI taxonomy): Eukaryota > Metazoa > Chordata > Amphibia > Gymnophiona > Siphonopidae > Microcaecilia > Microcaecilia unicolor. Next base: position 248,969,465 of record NC_044032.1, on the reverse strand, counting down.
TAAAGATTTGAAATGTATGGTGATTGAGCAGTTGAAAACCTCTGTCAGAGGAGGTGATATTAGAAAACGGTTAAGACAACTGAAACAGCAATTTATTTTTCATCTTGATACTGTGGAACCCAATGGACTTAATGGTTCCATTGAATTTAATGTGTTTTTCAAATAATCTCTTCTGTCACTTTAAGTGGTACAGATCAGCCACCTCTTTTTTTGGAACGGAAAGCTTTTTCTCCATTTGGAGTTTTTGTACTTCCCATTCTTTTTCCTGGTCTGATTGGCTGATGTTACTGGGGACTCCTTAAGGGATTACTAGAATCTCTTCAGTAATTATTCCCAGAGCTCTGAGGCCAGATGTTTTGTAGATAATTTGTGTGTGCAAAAACACAAAATCCAGACTTCTTTATTCTGATGGTATTTAGTAACAATGTCACTTTGGAATTTCAGGTCTCAAGAATGGTGCACAATGCATTAAGGATGGTCAGACAAACGAGATCATAGTTTAATGGGCATTAATTCCATTATGCATACTTTACATTTAAATTCAGAATATCACAGCATGACATGATCAAGTATATAATACAATGTTCATTGCTGATTTAATCTTGAATTGAGAATGAATGTGACTGTTGGACAGACTGGATGGACCGCTCAGGTTTTTATCTGCTGTCACTTACTATGTTACTATGACTTGTAATTGGCAGTGAGAAGGCATAGGGTTGCTGCTCTGTTACTGATGTCTCCTCATTGGTTACCAATGGCAGCACAAATTTAATTTCAGCCTTTTGAAGGCTGCATTATATATATGCTGGGTTGAACTGCCTGAAATGGTATGTGCTGGAAAGAGATTTACATTCTTGTTGACCTATTAGAAATTCTACCTGCTGTAGTCCTTTGGAAGGTCCGTCTTAGAGACTGGGCCTTCTTGGTTGTGGTCCCTCATTTGTAGAATGAATTAGCATCTGAATATTTTTCCTTAATGCTTGGCAAAACACAACAAAAGACAGAAAAAAGGAAAAAATACAAGTAAAATAAGAACATGACATATAATATACTCAACTGCCTACATCCCTGGGGAATACATTCAACAGATCTAAACCTTCACCCGTTCCTGCAGTGAATAACTTCTGCAGTATTTATTCTCTTGAAGAATATGATACCTTTTTAATTAAAGCAGTCAAATGCTTTTCTATGCCAATGGGTGATCTGAGAGTCCAACCTGAATACTGCAATGGTATCATGAGCAGCATGAACAAGTTGGATGTCATGAACCGCCTAGCAACCTGCCTGGGGTTACCCAGCGGCCACTTAGGTCTATCCCCAGCTGAGGTCCGTCTGCACCTGTCACTTGTGCTCTACACTAGCACCCTCCTCCCACCGACTGGGTCATAACTGCCTCTAGGCAAGTCTCCTGCTCTCAAATTATCCCCCGTGATTTCTAGGTTACTAGGGTCAGTGATTCCACAACTCCTAGAAAGCACTCACAGACCCAACACACAAACCACCAGGATTCTTTATGTCCAGACAGGCAGAGGCAATAAACTGAAAACTGTTTATTGTCTTAAAAATATTGAACAATGAAAAAAGTGCAATCAGCAAATAATAACAGGTAACTGAAATATGGATCAATTATAAAACAATTTAAACATTTGTTTACTTTCTAAAAAGTACCTGCGAAGATCAGGACATATAACTGTTCACAGAGCCTCAGCAAAGAGATCCTACTCTTTTCTTCCTGGCTAAGATTGGGGCAAAAGCCAGTACACTCCAAATGAAATTGAGCTTCTGGGCCAATCAGAGCTCAGAATTGAAAGTATACTGCAGACTGCCTTTCCAAAAGGTATAAACAAAGAAGAAAGCCTTGGTTCTGCAGCAGTTTCAAAACAAACATGCACTACCTGCTGGTCAAACTAGAGAAATACACTTCATGAATTAAGGCAGTTTTACAGTCTTAAAAAACCCACTGTTCTATTAACATTCCTCGTCATGAACAACAACAAAAAACAAACAAACCACCAAACAAAACAAAAACCAAGCCCTGTCAGTATTCCAACAAATAGAGAAGGGATGTGAGCCCCACCACTCAGACCACGATTGTCATATCTCTGCCAAACAGGAACAAGAATTTTTGGACAGGACGAGCACATATGCAAGAGATCTCCAGGAGACCACAGACCTGCCAGTACAAGGGAGAAACGGCACCGCTGAATTTCATATAATAAAGGAGATTGTGAGGAAGTGTATAGGAAGTTACTGATTCCCCTTAACTACATTCCCTCAGAGCCACCTTAAATCCTGCAGAACAGAGCAAAAGGGTGTGGCTCTGTCAAGACACAGCAAGGAGGGAATGGGTCAGGCAGCCAGATAAAAACTGAGCACAGTTAAGCCAAAGAGTGTTGGGGAAGACAAGAGCAGCCCTCCAGCATATGCCTTTACCACATATATGTAAAGCAGACAAAGCTTAATTTAGGTAGGCCAGGTTTTACCTTGGAACCTTGTGAAAGTCTAATCCTTGAGACCACGCCAGAGCCAGTCCTGTTTTGGTTACCCTTAAAGACAGACTAGTTCACATTCAGAATGTGGGGTCCCCGTCAAGGACAGGGCTGCAGAAGATTATTATTGAATTCCACAAGACTTTTATTCTTAGTTTATCACACCTGTGAAAGCAATAGGCTTAAACATTACATTCTTTTGAATATAAATAAAAACTGTTTTATTTTCAACTCTGAGTGGCTGTGTCTGTTCAAATTCTGTGCCCATACCCTCATTTATGTTGCTATAGGGGATAAGTGTAATATAGAAGTTGGATCATTTATTCCACTTGTCTACATCGAGACAGAATGAGCTGGCAGCCACATAATACCATAATCTGCATCACCCAAAGAAACTGTGGTTCTTCATTCCATTTAGAGAATAACTTTTGCATATAATTCTGAGGCAAGTCTAACTGGACAGTGGTACTATATAACCTGGAGATCTATTTTTCTCTGTGCTGTATACTACATATGAAGGCCTCCCACAGACTCTAGCATCTACCTATCTAATGCATCCTGAACCTGAAGACAGACAGTAAGTCTCCGGGCCAATTCCAAACTACTCACTCCAGGAAACAAAATCCTTTCTCCCTCCTCCAGTTGCCACAGGAACTGTAGTTCATATTCCTCCTACTGTCCCACAGCCTCAAAGGTGGTACAGTGTTAAAGTCTTGGATTCTTAGCCAAAGGGGCAGTCAGAAACCCATTCGGTATGTTCAAAAACTTACACACCTGATGCCAAACATCTATTGTATAGGCTAAGAGAGGGTAACATCTTAAGACCTTCAGCTCAATCCATGTATCACCTGGGAGTTTCCACAGCAATGGGAGGGACAGGTCATCAATTTGCACTATCTCCAACTGCATCCAACTTAGTTCTTTGCCTGCAAGAACCATGCTTTAACTCCAATCAGCCTAACTGTCCAGTTAATAGGCCTCAAATTAGGTAGCCTCATTCTGCCCTCCGTCTTAGGATGGCATAACGTCAAACCTAGGCTGAAGAGCTCTGTTGTGCCAAATACAACTGGAAAGCTGGCCACTGACCTTTGCAGATACAGACCAAGGGTTCGCACAAGGAAGATGCTGAAATGTATATACATTTACTTAATTTATATCCCACCCATCAACTAAGCAGATTATATACAGATAAAACAACATTCAAGGAAGGCTATTCATTTTGATCAAATTTGATTTATTAAGTTAATATATCACTTAGTACAACAGTATTAAAGCAGTTACAATAAAAACATTAAAAAGTAACAGTAAAAAAACAAAACTCAATTTAAAAGAGAGGATACCTCCCAAACTCTGCTTAAACAGCAGAGTCTTCAAGGCTTTCCTAAAAAGTTAGGTAAGTAGGAATGTTCCACAAGTCACAAGGTAAACTGTTTCACTGATGAGGACTCACATAACTAAAAACTATTCCTAGTAGTGGAAAATGTCACTATATTGCGTGAAGGCAACTGTATTGGTTTTTGCAGAGATGAACACAGACTTTGCAATGGATCATAATCATTCATAAGAACAGCCACACTAGGTCAGATCAATGGTCCATCTAGCCCAGTATCCTGCTTCCAACAGTGGCCAAGCCAGGTCACAAGTACCTGGCAGATACCCAAAGAGTAGCAACATTCCATACTACCAATGTGGCTTCCTCATGTCTGTCTCAACAGCAAACTATGGACTGTTCCTCCAGGAACTTATCCATACCTTTTTTAAACCCAGATACACCAATCACTGTCACCACATCCTCTGGCAATGAGCTCCAGAGCTTAACTATTTATTGAGTGAAAAAGTATTTCCTCCTATTTGCTTTAAAAGTATTCCCATGTAACTTCGAGTGTCCCCCAGGTTTTTGTACTTTTTGAAAGAGTAAAAAATTGATTCACTTCTACTCGTTCTACACCACACAGGATTTTACAGACCTCAATCACATCTCCCCTCAGCCACCTCTTTTCCAAACTGAAAAGCATTAACCTCTTTAGCCTTTCCTCATATGAGAGGAGTTCCATCTCCTTTATCATTTTGGTCGCTCTTCTTTGAACCTTTTCTAATTCCGCTATACATTTTTTGAGAAATGGAGATCAGAACTGAACATAATACTCAAGGTGAGGTTGAACCATGAAGCAATACAAAGGCATTATAGTATTTTCGGTCTTATTCACCATCCCTTTCCTAATAATTCCTAGCATCCTGTTTGCTTTTCCAGCCGCCTTACATTGAGCAGAAGATATCAGCATATTATCTACGACGACACCTAGATCTTTTTCTTGGGTTCTGACCCCCAAGGTGGACCCTAGCATCCGGTAACTATGATTCAGATTCTTTCCAATGTGCATCACCTTGCATTTGTCCACATTAAATTTCATCTGCCATTTGGATGCCCAGTCTTCCAATTTCCTAAGGTCTTTCAACAATATTTTACAGTCTGCAAGTGTTTTAACAACCTTGAATAGTTTTGTGTCATCTGCAAATTTAATCAGTATTTTGGACCAAATGCAGTCTTTTCAAACAGCATTTCATCAGAACAAAATACAAAGAATAACAATAATTTACATGGCTTGTAATCGAAGCATGGACTACTTCAACCAAATTGCTAAATAAAGAAATAGTTGTAATTGATGTTATCATTTTCATGTGATAAAAACAGGTATGAACAAGAGTCCCAACCTGCAAAGAAAATTTCAATGTTCAATCAATTTGAACACCAGGTGTAGTGATTTTTTCCTTCAAAGGCAATTCACTTTCCTGAACCATGGGATGCTATAATAGTTGCCTCTGCCATCAGAATGCTCTAGCCAGTAAAGCACCTGTCTTATTACCATGCTCTTAACATTTTAGCTTAGTAAACCTCAAGGATTGTTCTTCTCTTGTCCACCCCCAGCTTTTTAAGCTGCTCCTGCGTAAAATGTAATTTACAGGAGGCAGAACACTTTATGCTGCTGCTCCAGCTACATCCCTATTTCTCTGATGCAAATAGCTCACATACCCAATAACCTGTCCTCTCAATAGAGCCTTTAATGTCCTCCAGTGAAAGTCTACATCATAGCCCCCCCCAGACTACGAAGGTCTTGAAACTCTAGAATTACTTCCTGGACCAACTCCAGAAAGTTCTTCCTGCCTAACAAAGAATTAGTCTCTATGTGCTACTGCCACAGCAACCCCACCCACCAAGAATACCAGAAAGAATGATGGTCCAACAGCTCATTTGTTAAAATCTCTGATTCATGCATGTGTACTCTGAAATGTGAGCAGTACAAGGAGAAGTCAAGGTGACCAAGAACTGTGCTATGATGAAAAAAAAAAAAAAACATGGAACATCTGTATACCCAGGGTATGAATCGCTCCAATATTCTCCAGACCAAGCTTCTCCGCCAATGAGTAAAGAGTGCAGGATTCTCCCTGCCCTTTGGCCACAGTCCCTGATCAGTTGATTTTATTATCCAGGTAAATATTCCAGTGAACTACCATGATCAGTGGAAGCCTTCCAAAATCCCATAGCTTATTACCAAACACAGTATAGAATTCATCTTGGTTTTCAGCAGACACATAAATATTGATAAGAATAAATTCAACTGCAGTAATTTACACAGCACAATAATGAACCACCCATCGAGATCCACTATCGAGTCCAATAGCCACAAAGCAGGAATTTATAAAAAACAGTATGCAAACTCTTCTGCTCTTCAAAGTACACATGGCAGAATAAAACCTACCCACCCAGTCCCACTTCAGTTTCACATGTTCAGCCTGTAGTAGATGAGTCTCATGCAGAAGCACCACCTGTATCTTTAAACATTTGAAAAAGCTGGAGGAGTCTTGTCCATTTAACTGGGCTACTCATACCGTGTACACCAAGAAAGACAATCTTTAGTTATGTTCTCTTCATCCCAGAGCACTTTGCAACATACATCGAGTCAAGAGAACACTGAAGAAAGTTGAATGGCCCTGTAAGTGGAGTGCTTCAAGATACAGGAATAACCGGTACCTCAGTGCTCTCAATGCTGTGCCCTGATGGGATATAATGTCAATGCTTCTTGGCCCCCACCTAATATTGTGATTCCCTGATGTCGATAAAGATAACAAATCCTTCCACATCTTTGGACAAGATCTGATAAATGTCTGCTGCCAATGGGCTCTATCAATGCTCGTCACCAAGGGTTATCAAAAAACAAAAAAAACCTGATCCATCTCCAGTATCTGGTGCCACTCCTAGACCCTTCAAGACGACTGCCAATGGACCAAACTCTGATGCATTGAAGATTCTTACGTATTCTTCACAACCACAAAGCCTCCTTTTTGTTACCTGAGAACACAGATGAAGTTGCGAGGGTTCTTGATTGAGCCCACGCAATTCCAAGCACCAACTGCATTTATCTGCTCTGGTTATGGTCTTGCTGGGGACTTTTTTTTTCCTGAGAGGTTGCTAAAAAAAATATAGCCACAGTGAAATCAAATTGCCTTTTTTTTTTTTTTTAAACGGACCTGACTGGGATCCCTAAGCCCAATAAGAGGCTTTGAATGAGCAGATGAACAAAAAATAAGAGGCTCTGTTGGATGATGTCACCACTTGTGAGATCTTGTATTTTGCTTGTTCTTGGTGAACTAAAACTACATAGAAAAAAATGTGACTTTCGATAGGCTTCCATAAAATACCTGGGAAAATGTAACAGTAGTCTACCCCAGATGAAGGGAAAATAGTAGCATTTAAAGGAATGCCCACCATACAAAGCAATAAAGATGATTAGAGAACAATGGGTATGCTTTAAGTTTGCTGGCAAATTATTACTAGGTTTGTCACAAAAGGTTTGAGAGAGATCTGTTCAAACTAAAAACTGTTTTGGGAACGGGAAGCACATAAAAGCAGCACTACCTACAAAAACATGCTTACATTTTGTATTTTCAAAATTATACATGTTTTTCCTGTTGAGCCAGTTCTACAAATGTCTCACAAAGCAGACTGGGTGCTGTCCTTCAGAAGACTGAGGATGCTAGTGGTCTGTGTGTCCTGGGCACTAACCAGAACAGGACAATTATATATACAAATAGAAAAAGATGCCTAGTGTGGTGTTTCATGAGTATCTTTATGGCAAGACTGAACTGAGGCAGACCATAAACTGCAGATCACCATCATGGAACAGGGTGTGCAGGATGGTCCATCCAGAATAGATAAATTAATGTTGTCTCTCCAGCATTATGACTTCATTCTGAAATACAAGCTTGGAAAGAACACAGTGATGGCATACACCTTGTCTAGATATTTGTCAGGGTAAGCCAAATAAAAGTGCAGACACAGCTGAACTCTTGAGATGGTACAAAGGCCACACAATTCTTCTCCCAGTAGGATACAGCTATTGTTTATTCCTCATGTCCACACTGGTGGAGAGAATGTAACAGAATGGAAACTTTGGTCAAATATATTGATTCAAATCAATATAGACCCTTGCACTCCCAAGGGCTGCCAACGCATAAGAGGGGTGTGTATACAATGGAATTAGCAGGCATGCAACTCTCTTTCATGCATGTTCATTAAGAGCATCCTGAAAATTTGACCTGTTGGGGCCCTCGAGAACCAGGCGTGATGAACAGGCATCTAGACAAATATATCTTACAATACAGAGTAATTATCTCTCCCTCCCCCCCCCCCCCCCCCCCATTTTCAGGGTATTGCTGGGGAGTGGCTATGAAAATACAACCCTCACAAATGTCTTCTGGCCACTCAAGCTCAGTCCCAAAGGGGATGACAGTAGGTCCAGACTGAAATACAACATGAAATTATATATATAAGCCCAAATTCCTGATATTCTTTACACAATCTTATAGAATGGAACAGCTGAATTTTCTTTTTTTGCCACAGCCTTACCTGATTGGAAACTCCACAAGGGTATCTAGTTTCTCACGAGAGAACTTGGTATAGGAAAAGCGTTTCAGGTGGATGATAAGGACCTCAGGCAGCGACCATAAATCCAGCTTTTTAGTAGCCCGCTGGTGCTTCTTACAGGTGGGACAGTACCTGCACAGATATATGACAGAGCTTTCAGCATACAAATATACAATATAATGGCAGATTAATCAACACCTCAAGGTTCATAAAGCCTGCTCTTCTTCCCTTACTATTGGAATACTGCAGCCTCTATTTGATCTTCGGTTTTACACTTACTTTTCTACTGCCAAGGATACTACTCTATGCTTATCCCAAGCTTTCCTTCCAATACTGCCCTCCCTCCACCTCAAATGACTAGGCTATCCCACAGATCCACCATTCTTCCTATGAAGTGAAGATACTTACCTGTAACAGGTATTCTCCGAGGATAGAAGGCTGATTATTTTCACAGATGGGTCGATGTCTGCATCGGCCCGGGAACCAGCATTTGCCATAGCAAATACAAAAACTTTGCTAGAGCCTTCTGGTGCGCGTGCAGTGCGCATGTGCGGACTGATTTCCCGCCCGCCACACAAGCACGTACCTCAGTTAAGTCTAAAGCACAAACAAATAACTCCAAGGGGAGGTGGGTGGGATTGTGAGAATAATCAGCCTGCTGTCCTCGAAGAATACCTGCTACAGGTAAGTATCTTTGCTTTCTCCGAGGACAAGCAGGCTGAACTATTCTCACAGATGGGGTATCCCTAGCATTCAGGCTCACCCAAAACAGTAAACCTTGGTCAATTGGGCCTCGCAACGGTGAGGACATAACGTAAGTTAACCTGAAACTATATACAGCTAGCTGAGAGTGCAGCCTGGAACATAATAAAACGGGCCTAGGAGGGTAGAGTTGGATTCTAAAGCCCAAACACATTCTGCAGAACTGACAGCCCAAACCGACTGTCACATCGGGTATCCTGTTCAAGATAGTAATGTGAACTGAATGTGTGGACTGAAGACCATGTTGCAGCTTTGCGAATCTCTTCAATGGAGGCTGACTTTAAGTGAGCCACTGACGCAGCCATGGCTCTGACATTATAAACCGTGACATGGCCCTCCACAGCCAGCCCAACTTGGGAATTAATTGAAGGATATGCAATATGCTAACCAATTGGAGATTGTGCGTTTTCCGATGGCGACTCCCCTCCTGTTGGGATCAAAAGCAACAAACAACTGGGCGGACAAGGGCTTCATCCGCTTCACGTACAAGGTCAATGCTCTCTTGAGTCCGTGTGCAAGCTGCTTTCACCAGGGTGGGCATGAGGACATCTGGATGGCTTCCCAACACAGACGGCGAGATCCGGTGCCCCCCTGCTTGTTGGTGTAGTACACTGCAACCTGACTATTTGAATCAAGATAATTTGGTTGGACAGCTGATCTCTGAAAGCCTTCAGAGCATTCCAGATCGCTCATAGCTCCAGAAGATTGATCTGAAGACCTGTTTCCTGGACGGACCAGGCTCCTTGAATGTGAAGCCCATCTACATGAGCTCCCCACCTTAGGAGGGATGCATCCGTCGTCAGCACTTTTTGCGGCTGAGGAATTTGGAATGATCGTCCCATGGTCAAATTGGGCCAGATTGTTCACCACTGAAGAGAGTTGCGAAAGTCTGTGGACAGTCGGATAACATCCTCCAGATTCCCCGCAGCTTGGTACCACTGGGAACCTAGGGTCCACTGAGCTGATCTCATATGTAGACGTGCCATGGGTGTTACATTAACTATGGAGGCCATGTCCCCCAAGAGTCTCAACATCTGCCAAGCTGTGACCTGCTGAGATGCTCGAACTGTGGACAACCCGGGACAGGAGGTTGTCTGCCTGAGTCTCCAGGAGATAAGCCTGCACTGACTTCATGTCCAGTAATGCTCCAATGAACTCCAATTTTTGAACAGGAGTGAGATGGGACTTGGTGTAATTTATTACAAACCCTAGAAACTCTAGCACCTGCACAGTCATCTGCATGAACTTCCGAGCACCGTCCTTTGAGGTGCTCTTCACCAGCCAATTGTCGAGATAAGGGAACACATGCACTCCTAGCCTGTGTAGTAACACTGCGACTACTGCTAGGCACTTTGTAAACACTCTGGCCGCAGACGCCAGACCAAAGAGCAGTACACGGTACTGAAAGTTCTGTGTTCTCAGCTGAAATCGAAGATACTTCCTGTGAGCTGGAAGTATCGAGATATGTGTGTAAGCATCCTTTAAGTCCAGAGAGCACAGCCAATCGTTTTTCTGAATCATGGGAAGAAGGGTGTCCAGGGAAACCATCCTGAATTTTTCTCGGACTAGGAATTTGTTCAGGGCCCTTAGGTCTAGGATGGGACGCATCCCCCCTGTTTTCTTTGCACAAGGAATTACCTGGAATAGAACCCCTACCCATCTTTCCCTGATGGAACGGGTTCGACCGCATGGGCCTTTAGAAGTACTGAGTGTTCCTCTGCAAGTACCTGCCTGTGCTGGGAGCTGTAAGAATGAGCTCCCGGTGGGCAATTTGGAGGTTTGGATTCCAGATTGAGGGTGTATCCTAAGCGGACTATTTGAAGAATCCACCGGTAGGCGGTTACGAGAGGCCACCTTTGGTGAAAAAAACATTAACCTCCCTCCAACCGGCAAGTGGTCCGGTACAGACACTTGTTCTGTGGTTATGCTTCGCTGGAGCCAGTCAAAAGCCCGGTCCCTTGCTTTTGCTGGGGAGCAGCAGGGGCCTTAGGTGCATGCTGTTGACAAGAACAAGTGTGCTGGGGCAGAGCCTGAATAGGCTGTCTGGACGCCGAAGTATACCTATGCCTAGCATAGGAATAGGGAGCACTCTGCGTCCCCGTTCCCCCCCCCCAAAAAAAAAAAACCTCCTGGTTGAGGAGACTGTAGCAGAAGGTGGCGGGAGAGAGAAGCCATAGAATCATTGTGCTTTTTGATCTGGTCGACCAGATCTTCCACCTTCTCTCTAAAAAGATTATCCCCCCCCCCCCCCCCCCCCGGCAAGGTACATCTGCCATCCTCTGCTGGACCGAATGATCCAGGTCAGAGACACGCAGCCATGAGAGTCAGTGTATCGCTAAACCCTGAGCAAAGATTCTGGATGCCACATCAAAAGTATCGTAATCACCCCTGGCCAGGAATTTACGACATGCCTTCTGCTGCCTGACCACCTGGCGAAAAGGCTTAGCCTGTTCCGAAGGGAGGGCATCAACCAAGGTAGACAGCTGCCTCACCGAGTTCCGCAAATGAACCCTCATGAAGAGCTGGTAAGATTGAATACGGGCAGTGAGCAGAGCGGCCCGATACATCTTTCTCCCCAAAGAGTCCAAGTTCCTATCTTCTCTGCCTGGGGGCGCTGAGGCATAGTCTCTAGTACTCCTGGCTCTCTTGAAGGCGGAGTCCACCACCATGGAATTGTGGGGTAACCGAGACCTCATCAACCCAGGTTCACCATGGATCCGATACTGAGAATCAGTCTTCTTAGGGAGCACGGGGACAGACAGAAGGGGCGACCAGTTTCGCATAAGGACTTCCTTGAGTACCTGATGCAAAGGAGCTGTCACAGCCTCCTTAGGTGGAGAGGTGTAGTCCAGGACCTCAAGCATCTCAGCCCTGGGTTCATCCTCCACTTCTAATAAGAATGGAATGGCCTCAGCCATTTCCCACACAAACGAGGTAAAGGAGAGGCTCTCAGGAGGAGACAGTCTCCTTGCAGGTGGAGGGGAAGGTTCAGAAGGAATCCCAAAAGGCTCATCGGAGGAGAAGTACCTGGGATCTTCCTCTGACTCCCATGAGTGCTCCTCCTCAGTATCGGAAAGCACTTCCCTAAGGGAGATCCGAGACTGAGCCTGCCTCGACACTGAGGACCGAAGTCCTCGATGGCGATGTCAAGAGGCTGCCGACCGCATGGACTGCGGTGAAGCTTCCTCCACAGACGTCGAAGAGGAGTCGATCTGGGTGGCAGCTGACACTGGTGCCACAAGTGGCACAGAGGACAGGGACCTCACCGCAGGTGAAGGGCCAGACGCCGCATGGAAGGCACAAGCACCCCTGACACTGAAGCAGACTGGCACAGTAGTCCTTCCAGAAGTTCTGGAAGCAGGGCCCGGACGCGCTCATCAAGAGCCACCATCGGAGAAGGCTGGGAGGCCAGTGTAGCAGCCGGTGGCAGAATCGGTTGAGGTTCAGGAGCAGGAACTGTGGACCTCCTGTATGGAGGGAGAGTGGTCCTTTCGGCGCAGACGCTTCTCGGGTGCCGAATCCTTTGACGCCCCGCAGCTCCCGGCACAGTGAATAAAGGAAAACAGTTTTTTGCTCTTTTTTTAAAAAAAATCAAAATAAAGAAAAGAGAGAAACTAATGATCAAAAGCCACTAAAAAAACGAAGGCTCTTTATCCTGGGCAAAAACAAGGAGCACAGGACGAACCTACCACACTTAGTTGCAGAAAAAAGAAACTGAGGTACACGCTCGCGCGGCAGGTGGAAAGTCAGTCCGCACATGTGCACCAGAAGGCTCTAGCAAAGTTTTTGTTTTTTCTATGGCAAATGCTGGTTCCTGGGCCAACACGGACATCGACCCATCTGTGAGAGTAGTTCAGCCTGCTTGTCCTCAGAGAAAACATTTTTTCTTGTGCTCTCCGAGTCTATATGATCTCCTTGTCCCATTTTCCTTGGAGAAGAGAAGGGAATATAAGATAAGCTATGCTAAGTTAGACTAAGGTCCATCGAGCCCACCATCCTCAGATTGTGTAGCCAGTCCGGTACATCAGATTTCTCAGTTCATTTTCACAATATGGCTTTTCAAAATCTACCTGGCTAAACTGTTTTAAGGACTTTTCCTTCAGGAACTTTCCAAACTCTTTTGAATGCTGTTATGTTAGTTGACCACATCCTCCAGCAACATTCTACAGCTTGATTATACACTGTGTGAAAAAAATACAATTTGTTTTCAATGTGTTGGTTGTTAATTTATTGAGCGTTCTTATTTTAGTATCGAAAAGTTTAACAACTGTCCCTTATTTAATTGTTCCAGTCTATTCATGAGACGTGCAGAGCTTTGGTAACAAGAGGGGAATATGGAGACATATCAAAATTTAGGGTAAGATGAACAGCTGCTCTCAATTCTTTGTCCCCCACCATTTGAGTCTGGCATAGATCCCTGATTTAGACATCCATGTGATTCTATTTTGTATAAATACCACAGATCACATTTTCTAATTCTGACAATTTCCAGCATGACATTGAAAAGTCAAGACTACAGGTAGGTTCGCTGTCTGATCCTTTCAATACTTATTTAACAGCCAGGAGTGTCCTGGAGGACTGGAGACAGGTAGATGTGGTTTCTCTTTACAAAAATAATGATAAGAAATTAGATCTTACCTATTACTAATTTGTTTTCTTTGAGTCGTTTCAGACAATTCCCGACTAGCGGGTATGTGCACTCCTACCAGCAGACGGAGACTGAGAACCACTGAGTACTAATCTAATAATTTGCTATGTGAACGTTCTAAAGTGTCTCACTGGGATGGTAACCACCTACTTACTGACGTCACTGGCCAGCAGTAGAACCCTGCTTGCCTGACGTCAGCAGTGGGTTACAATCCCAGTGAAAGACGCACGTTGAAGAACAGCTGGAGCGGGCAGAGACGTCCCTACATGCACGTCGCCCCCCCCCTCCAAAATCGCCAACCCCCCTCTGCTACCCTCCCCTCCCCCCTCTTACCGGGGTCCCGGCGGCAGTAGTGAAGAGCCTCACGAGTCTGCTGCCTTCCCTTCTCTTCGGTCTCACCTCTGACTTTGGTCCCGCCCTTGCGGAAACAGGAAATGAGGGCTGTAAAGAGTATGTAGGAAAGGCCCCAAAGGAACCCTGGGTTAGGCCAGAATACCCCCGGTATAGGCAGGCATTCCCCAGGAAAAAACTAGAAATAAGAAACTACAACTCCCAGCATGCCCCAAGGGAGACCGGGGATAAGAGAAAATATGTGCAGTCCCAGGAGTCTCCAGAGGAGGGCCGCAGGGGAAGGAATAAGGCTGATTCTCCAACCTGGTGGAAGAGGTGGTGGAACAGGTGGGTGGAGAAAGAAGAGCCACCAAAGAGCTTTAATGAAAGAAAGGGTGAGCAGCTGGGGGAAGGGCGGGGCGAGGAGAATATGGATTGGGCTCCTGAGGAGAGAGAGGCAGAGAGTGAGCCTTGCCCTATGGAGTTGACTGAACCGGAGAACACCCTGGAAGAGCCGATGGACTTTTCAGCTCTGGCTCAGCGAAAGCCAAGGCAGTAGCGGGGCCAAGCCGGGTCAAGCGGGAGGAGGTCAGGTAGGAGTATGACTGACCAAGAGGGTGGGACCCTAGGCTTTGAGCCCGCGCAAAGCCATTACTGAGCTGTGTTTTGAAAGCTTGGCTAGACCTGAACTGTGTTTTTGAAAGCCTGGCTGAACTGAACTGTATTTTGAAAGCCTGGCTAAACTGAGCTGTATTTTGGAAAGCTTGGCTAGAACTGAACTGTATTTTGAAAGCCTGGCTAAACTGAGCTGTATTTTGGAAAGCTTGGCTAGAACTGAACTGTATTTTGAAAGCCTGGCTAAACTGAGCTGTATTTTGGAAAGCTTGGCTAGAACTGAACTGTATTTTGAAAGCCTGACTAAACTGAGCGGTGTTTTTGCAAGCTTGGTTAGAACTGAACTGTGTTTTGAAAGCCTAGCCGGACTGAGCTGTGTTTTTGTATAGCTTGACTAAAAGTGAACTGGGGTTTTGGAAAAACCCGCTACACTGAACAGGGTATTTGTTTTCTTTCTTTTTTTTTATTAGGTGCTGCTACTCTCCCCCAGGAGGGAGGGAGAGGCAGCAGCTGTGTAAGCCAGGACTGGGAAACTAACCGGGTTGAGAAAGGTGAACGATAACTAGGCTTTGTTTTTCTGTTTTGGTGCCACAACTGAGGGAAGGAGGGAAACCCCTTTTAGGCAATAAAAAGCTTCAGTGATCTGAGGAAAAAAGGGAGCAGTACTGGAAGGTGTTCTTCAGGTGGTGGAGAGCTGCAACTGCTGAGAAAAGAGGATCCACTTTACAGGGCGAGATCTAGAGTCAGAGCTGAGAGCAAAGAGAAGGGAAGGCAGCAGACTCGCGAGGCTCTTCACTGCTGCCGCCGGGACCCCGGTAAGAGGGGGGAGGGGAGGGGAGGGTAGCAGAGGGGGGTTGGCAATTTTGGAGGGGGGCGACATGCACGTAGGGAGATGGGCGGGGCCAGTGTCAGGGAGGGGAGGGGAGGGCCGCGGGTGGAGGCATTGCAAGGAAGTGTCTGTGAGACAGAAAGGAGGGGGGACTGGAACTCGGGGGAGGGAGAGAGGGAAGGGGAGAGAGAGAGAGAGAGAGAGCGAGAGAGGGAGGGAGGGCCTGGAATTGGAAATCAGAAGGGAAGAAAGGGGGCCGTGGGACTTGGAGGGGACAGAGAGAGAGAGCGAGGGAGGGAGGGAGAGAGGGATAACCTTGCTAGCACCCGTTTCATTTCATACCGAAACAGACCTTTTTTTTTTACAAGTATTGTATAAGCAACTGTACAACCCAACCCCCTAAGTATTTCCATAACAAAGCAAACCAGGTAGAACCTGAACAGGGAATAGGAACTAGAACAAGAACAGCAGAAACTCCCAAACATTTCAGAGACGAAAGGAACACCAAAAGCCTGGTCGGAGCCTGAGCAGCAGAGATCACGAGAGCTGTTGCTTCTCTCCACGAGGATTGTGCGTGGCTCGTCGTGTGACGGCCCGGCCGCTCAACTAAATTTGGGCAGCGAGCAACAGGAGAGTCCAGCGTGATTGTGTGGGGAGCTCTGGGGAGCTTGTGGGAGACACAAGCCCGGTCCTTGCCACCTGGTCTGGACCTGAGGGGCAGAAATTGCGAGAGTTGCTGCTCCTCTCCACGAGGAACGCACGTGGCACATCGCGAACAGGTCCACCCGCCCAACTGAAATCTGGGCAATGAACAGCAAGAGAGTCCAGCATGATTCATGTGAAGAATTTTGTGGAACTGGTGGGAGACTCGAAACCGGTCCTAGTCGCTCGATTTGATCCTGAAAGGCACCACGAGAGTTATTGATTCGAGGATCAGCTGTGCACCATACTAGGACTACTACTACTACTACTATTTAGCATTTCTAGGAACCGGACTGTACGGGGTGAATTCAGGTGCCGCTTCAAACAGTCAGGTTTACTTACCTCAATAGTCTGTCACTGACTATAGAAAGATTTTCTTCTTCCTAATTGCGATGACATAATCAATGGATGGTAACTGAACTGAACACAAAAAAAAAAATCACAACAATAGAACCATGCCACGAGGCAACGAAGGACCCGGGCCCAAATCAGACCTACTATTACTACTAA
This sequence comes from Microcaecilia unicolor, assembly GCF_901765095.1. Lineage (NCBI taxonomy): Eukaryota > Metazoa > Chordata > Amphibia > Gymnophiona > Siphonopidae > Microcaecilia > Microcaecilia unicolor. The sequence continues at coordinate 248,952,657 of NC_044032.1, read as the reverse complement.
GACCTACTGAAAGTTAATGCTGTCTGAACTGAGAATTTATATTGAGACCATCGGAGTTAATACTGTCTAACTGGCTATTATTGAATTGTGTTTATCTTGTATTATTGGCTATTACTGACTTTATCTTGTATTATTGGCTATTACTGCTGGTCATTCTCTCTTACTGCATACTGCATTACCCTGAATTGTATTTATCTTGTATTATTGGCTATTACTGACTTTGCTGGTCACTCTCTCTTACTGCTTCTACTACTGCATACTGCATTACCCTTACGTGTATTTATCTTGTATTATTGGCTATTACCTTTAAATGCCTATACTATCTCTCTTCCTAGTTGCTCTGAGCCTATCTGATCCTCCACCTGCCTTCAGCTTATTCTGAGCATATCTGTACCAAAATCTGTTATTCTTATGGCTCCAGTACACCTGCTCTTCTTGGCACTATCCCTTCCCAATCTGTTTCTCCATAAGAAACCACTTCACACCGCAGGAACACATTGTCCTTCCTCTGTATTCATCATCTCACCGTCCCTCTCTTCACCATCTCTTCCCCACCCCCCCCATTCTTCACAGCTCTCAACCTCCAACACTTCCTTCCTTCCATTCACCCCTCGCCTTTTTACCTGAACACATCTCACCTTCGTCGCTATCGTCATACGTCTCCTACTCTCCTCCTGCTTTCCGCTGGTGACATTAATCCCAATCCTGGTCCCCACATCAGCTCTCATCCTATTTGTGTAGGCCACACCGTGAAACCTCCAATCTAATTTCTGTTCCTCTCCACCCCTCTTCTTCTCTGCCCTTCTCTTGTGCTCTACGGAACGCCCGCTCTGTCTGCAACAAACTTTCCTACATCCATGCTCTCTTCCAATCCCACTAGAGGGAATATTGTTTAGTTTTGCACTGGGCCAAATCTGATTTCCATGATAAGGAAATCTCCAAATCCTTTAACCGCCCCCACACTTTTTTGTGCATTCTTAATTCAGTTGCTCCCTCTTCAAGTATAGACCCAGGCCAAGGTATCGGCCTGCTTATCTGACATTGCTGCTTGGATGTCCAACCTCCACCTGAAACTGAACATGGTCAAGACCGAGCTTATTGTCTTTCCACCAAAACCCACTTCTCCTCTTCCTCCGCTCTCGATCTCAGTTGATAACATCCTCATCCTCCCCGTCTCATCTGCCCGCAACCTCGGAGTCATCTTTGACTCCTCTCTCTCCTTCTCTGCACATATCCAACAAACAGCCAAGACCAGTCGCTTCTTCCTCTTTAACATCAGCAAGATTCGCCCTTTCCTCTCTGAGCACACCACCCGAACTCTCATCCACGCTCTCATCACCTCTCACCTTGACTACTGCAACCTACTTCTCACTGGCCTCCCACTTAACCATCTATCCCCCCTTCAATCAGTTCAGAACTCCGCTGCACGCCTTATATTCCGCTTGAACCGATATACTCATATCACCCCTCTCCTCAGGTCACTTCACTGGCTTCTGATCAGATACCGCATACAGTTCAAGCTTCTCTTTCTTACCTACAAATGCACTCAGTCTGCAGCCCCACATTACCTCTCTACCCTCATCTCCCCTTATGTTCCCGCCAGAAACCTCTGCTCACAGGACAAATCCCTCCTCTCAGCACCCTTCTCCACCACCGCCAATTCCAGGCTCCGTCCATTCTGCCTCACATCACCTTACGCATGGAATAAACTTCCTGAACCCCTACGCCAAGCCCTCTCCCTACCCATCTTCAAATCATTGCTCAAAGCCCACCTCTTCAATATTGCTTTCGGCACATAACCTTTATACCTTTCATGTAATCGAGAATGCCCCAAATTGACTACCCCTACTTGACTGACTGTACATTTGTCCATTAGATTGTAAGCCCTTTGAGCAGGGATTGTCCTTCTGTGTTAAAATTGTACAGTGCTGCGTAACCCTGGTAGCGCTTTAGAAATGTTAAATAGTAGTAGTAGTAGTAGTAACTACAACCCATCTATTTTACCTTTGGACTCCCCTGCGACTGCCTGGCAGTCCAAGACTACATTGCTCTGCTCAGCACTCTTGCCCTTATCTGCTCTCTCCTCTCCCCTTTCTTCTGTACTCTACACCCCTGCCATGTCGTCTGCCAAGTCCAGTACCTCTCCTCCCTCATCAATGACTTCACTCAGCTCTCTCCACTTCCACTCTTTGACTTCCCCCACCTCCTTCAGTTCAATGCTTTTATGTCCCTCCTCCTCTTGGTCCTCTTTCAACCTCCCTACCGCCTCTTCTATTTCGATGGCCACTGCTTCCTTTTGACCCTCCTCTTTTCCTTCTGATCCTTGGCCTGCCTTTCTTGTGAAGTGTCTATCTCAGTCTCTCACTCCTTACCTGCTCCTCTTTTTCTTTCTTTCTTTCTCTCTTGCATCCAGCACTGTCCCATCTGCCTGGAAGCATCTATTGTTCGTCCGCTCCTCAAGAAACCCCACCTCGACCTCTCTTCCAGTCAAAATTCCACCCCATTCCCAACCTCCAATTCTTCTCCAAAATTTTAGAAAAGATTGTCCATTCACAACTAGTCCAGCATACTGAGCAAACTAACATCCTGCAGCCATATCAATCCAGCTTCTGTCATCATCAGAGCGCCAAGACCCTTTTGATAGGCTTATAAGATCTCATCTGCACTTCCTTAGACCAACATTCTTCTGTCATCATTATTGCCCTCGACCTTTCTTCCGCCTTTAATCTAGTTGATCACAAGTTTCTTCTTCATCGTCTTCGCTCCATTGGTATCTCGGGCACTGTACTCTCATGGTTTTCCAGTTACCTCTCCAATCAGGCCTATCAGCTCTCCTTTCATCAATATTCCATTCCATCCCTCCCTCTCCTGTATGGCGTTCCACAAGGTTCCATTCTTTCCTCAGCCCTCTTCAACATCTTCCTTGCACCACTTCTTACTATTATCCAGAATTACTCTTGTATCATGCGTTCAAAAACGCATGGGTCGGAACAAGATATCTTTCAAAGATATCACCAGCACAGGGAAGATACGGTATCCCGATAGCGAGTTGCAAAAGAGAACATAGTAGATCAGGTGTCCTTAAATAAAAATCAGACAAAAGAATGCCATTTAACACTGTCAACTACTGAGCAAGAAGTAAATAGAAACAACAAACGTAGTTTGAAATGTCTATATGCAAATGCCAGAAACCTAAGAAATAAGATGGAAGAATATATTCCACCGAATGAAAAATTAGATATAACAGGCATCTCTGCAAGCTGGTGGAAGGATGATAACCAGTGGGACACTATCATACCATGGTACAAATTATATCGTACTGATAGGGTGGATCAAACTGGTGGAGGGGTAGTATTGTATGTTAAGGAGGGCCTTGAATCACATAGATTGAAAATTCTGCAGGAAACAAAACACATATTGTAATCCCTATGGATTGAAATTCCATTGTTAAGGGAAAAGGATAGTGATAGGAGTGTACTACCATCCACCTGGCCAGGATGAACAGATGGATGTAGAAATGTTATCAGCAATTAGGGAGGCTAACAAACTGGGCAACACAACAATAATGGGTGATTTCAATTACCCTGTTACTGACTGGGTAAATGTAACATCAGGGCATGCTAGTAAGGTAAAATTCCTTGACGAAATCAAGGACTGCTTTATAGAGCAGCTGGTACAGGAGCCAACAAGAGAAGGAAAAATTCTGAACCTAGTCCTTAATGGAGTGCATGATCTGGTGCGGGATGTAATGATGATGGGGCCGCTTGATCACAGTTATCATAATATGATCAGATTTGATATTGGCTTTGGAGTAAGTACACACAGGAAATCCAATAGGTTATGATAAAATGAGAAGAACAATGAAAAAACAAAACAAACAAACAAAAACTTTAGAGGAGCAGCTGCGAAAGTAAAAAATTTACATCAGGTGTGGATACTGTTCAAAAATACCACCCTGGAAGCCCAGGCCAAATATATTCCATGTATTAAAAAAGGAGGAAGGAAGACCAAACGACAGACAGCATGGTTAAAAAGTGAGGTGAAGGAAGCTATTAGAGCTAAAAGAAAATCCTTCAGAAAGTGGACGAAGGAACAGACTGAAAATAATAAGAAACGCCAAAAGGAATGGCAAGTCAAATGCAAAGTGCTGGTAAGAAAGGCAAAGAGGGACTTTGAAAAAAAGATTGTGTTGGAGGCAAAAACAAATAGTAAATTTTTTTTTAGGTATATTAAAAGCAAGAAGCCCTTGCTAAATGACCAAGGGGTAAAAGGGGCAATCAGGGAAGACAAAGCCACAGTGGAGAGATTAAATGAATTCTTTGCTTCGGTCTTCACCAAGGAAGATTTGGCAGAGATACCAGTGCCAGAAATAGTATTCAAAGCCGACGAGTCAGAAAAACTGAATGAAATTTCTATAAACCACGAGGATGTAATGGGGCAATTTGACAAACTGAAGAATAGCAAATCTCCTGGACCGGATAGCATTCACCCCAGAGTACTGATAGAATTGAAAAATGAACTTGCAGAACTATTGTTAGTAATATGAAATTTATCTTTAAAACCGAGAGTGGTACCAGAAGATTGGAGGGTAGCCAATGTAACGTTGATTTTTTAAAAAGGTTCCAGAGGAGATCTGGGAAATTATAGACTGGTGAGTCTGATGCTGGGCAAAATGGTAGAGACTATTATTAAGAACAAAATTACAGAGCGTATTCAAAAGCATGTATTAATGAGACAGAGTCAACATGGATTTAGTGAAGGGAAATCTTGCCTCACCAATCTATTACATTTCTTCGAAGGGGTGAACAAACATGTGGATAAAGGTGAGCCAGTTGATATTGTGTATCTGGATTTTCAAAAGACGATTGACAAAGTACCTCATGAAAGACTCCAGAGGAAACTGGAAAGTAATCGGATAGGAGGTAGTGTCCTATTGTGGATTAACGCTTCCTTCTTCGCCCTCCATCGCGTTCTTGCTGTCCGCTCCCTGTTACTTGCCTCCTCACTGCGTCCCTTTACTTTGGCTCTGGTTATTTCCCACCTTGACTATCATAATGTACTCTACGCCGGCCTTCCCCTAAACTCTATCAAATGCATTCAATTAGTTCAATCCACTGCAGTCAAGCTTCTCCACGATGCACACAGATTTGACCACATTACTCCTTTGCTCCATTCAGAACACTGGTTGCCAATTTCCATACCAAGTTCTAAACTCTTCTACTATTCTATATGTCCAGATCCCCATCTGCCCCCTTAACAGCCTCCTTATCCATTACATCCCCCTCCGTTGCCTCTGCTCACCAGACAATAACCTCATCGCACTCTCCCCACCTGCACGCATTCGACTTTCCTCTACCCATGAATCTGCTTTTAGTTACCTAGGGCCTCAGTTATGGAATGGCCTTCCCCTACATATCAGGAACCAGCCCAACATTTCAACCTTCAAACAAACTTTAAAAACACACCTCTCCTGTTCCACCTTCTGCATAGCTGCCTAGACTCTTCCTTGTCTTCTATTTTGCTCGTGTTACCAGTGATATTGTAAAGCTTTTTGATTGTTAACCACTTTATGCAGGCGTAGCGGTATATCAAACGCATGGAAATTAATTTTTTATATATATACAGTGCACTCCATTTAAGTGCACGTCGGATAAGCGCATGCTCTGTTTAACTGCATGCCATACTTGGTCCGGTTTTTGGCGTCATCAATTTCTATGGGGACAAACTTCGGTTTAGCGCACCACTGATAAATGCAAGATTCACTTATATGCATGGTTTAAGACCGCTGCTCTGCAGGAAAGACTCTGCATAAGCGCACGCACGGAATATGGAAGCCGATTGGCGTCCAACAACCAATGGGATTTCAAATTTATCGCCCCTTTTAACTGCCACAGGCAGAAGTGAAAGAATGTTGTTAAGAGTGTACACTTGAGTCTTCGTTGTTGTCGTCACGCAACTGTAAGACTTTAACACTGGCTGAACAAATAGAAGTTCTTAAAAAATTAGAAAAACAAAGTCAAGCATCTATTGCTATAGAATACAGTGTCAATCCCAGACAAATTTCACGTATCTAAAAGCAGAAAGACCAGCTTCTAGAAGACTGGCAAAACAATACAAATCCACACTGGAAACGAAAACGGGCGGGAAAAGCTGAGGAGGTAGAAGATTGTAAACCTGGAGGATGTAGTTCTACAATCTGAAGAGTAGCAAATCTCCTGGACCGGATGGTATTCATCCCAGAGTACTGCTAGAACTGAAAAATGAGCTTGCGGAGCTATTGTTAGAAATATGTAATTTATCCTTAAAATCGAGCGTGGTACCGGAAGATTGGAGGGTGGCCAATGTAACGTCGATTGTTAAAAAAGGTTCCAGAGGAGATCCTGGGGCAATGGAGGGTTAAGTGACTTGCCCAGAGTCACAAGGAGCTGCCTGTGCCTGAAGTGGGAATCGAACTCAGTTCCTCAGTTCCCCAGGACCAAAGTCCACCACCCTAACCACTAGGCCACTCCTCCACTCCTTCGGTGGTTTTCTCAAGTCAGAAGTAGACAGTTTCCTGTCAGTGGTCCACTGCTTATGGAAAAAGCTAATCAGTTAGCTGAAAGTCTCGGACTAACTGAATTCAAAGGCACTGTTGGATGGTTGGAAAGGTGGAAGTTGAGTAACAACATAAAATTCAAGAAACAGCATGGTGAAAAATAAAACACTGATGACTTTGGTGCTGAAAATTGGGTTGGTTCAGTTCTTCCTACCATCTTGAACGAGTTTGCACCTCATGACAATTTCAATGCTGACGAAAACTGTCTCTACTGGCAAGCGATTCCTGATGGAACACTTGCATTCAAACAAGCCGAAACTACAGGAGGTAAAACGTTGAAGGACCGACTGACAATTCTACTTTGCTGCAATATGGATGGGAGTGAGAAGTTGGAACCACTCGTCATTGGAAAGAGCAAACAGCCACATTGCTTCAAGAATGTTAAGCGACTTCCTGTGTCATACAAGGCTAACGCAAATTCGTGGATGATTGGGGAAATTTGGAAGCAGTGGCTAAAGAAGTTAGACACTAGAACGTGGGCACAAAAGCGTCAGATTTTGTTGTTTTGTGATAATTGTGCTGCACACAGTGATGATGTCAGGCTGTCTAACGTCAAGGTGGTCTTCCTGCCACCAAACACTACCTCTCTCATCCAACCTATGGACCAGGGCATAATAGCCAATTTCAAACAACATTATCGGGCTCTTGTGCTACGTCGTCTGATGAGCGTTATGGATGACCAGACTGGCAAGGGTAAATGTGCTGTTGAACTGGCCCGTAATCTATCACTGTTGGATTCCCTACATATGCAGAAAGAAGCCTGGAATCACGTTACACGGGCAACTATTGTGAACTGCTAAAAGCGGGCAAGCTTTGTTAGGAATGTGGAGAGGGATGAAACAGATGCAGCTGTTGCAAACGCATCAGATGAATAGGCTATTGACATCCCAGCTGGTGTTACTGAAGAGGAGTTTCATCACTACGTAGCTGTTGATTACGATCTACAAACAGCTGACGACAGCACTGATGTCCAGATATGCGCCTATATGCAGGCAAAAGCTGATGATGAAACATGATGAAATGAGCAGCAAGGCACATGCTGACGAAATTCAACAACCTCCTGTCACTTTTGCAAGAGCGCTGGAGAGTCTCAACACCATGTGGGCCTATCTGTAGGCCACTGGATGTCAGTTCTATGACCGTTTTTACTGTCTGGCAGACGACGTCTATGGAACTCACAGACACAAGAGTGTTCAGAGGACTATGACTGATTAATTCAAGTAAGCCTAACATTAGTTAACGGAGACTGTATAATGTAAGTTAACGGAGACTGTATACTGTACGTATAATAAACAGTACTGTACATATGTTTAGCAGATGTCAAGCTTCTTTTAGTCACAATGGTTAAGTGCGCGCTCCGGTTATATATATATATATATATATATATATACATACATACACATACACACATAAATACTGCAGATTCAGAGTTCTTGCTTAGATCCTCTTATGCTTGTAAAATAAATAAAAGTAAAAACAAAAAGAAATCAGCTGGGTCTAAGAATACCTCAGACTCAACTCTCAAGATCTATAATCCTACCACCATTTCATTAACAATTATAATGGACTTAGAACCAAGATCTTCGGTTTCTGCCAAAACCATATCTGCAACCAAAACTGGCCAATTGGTTTCAGTAGAAAGTGAAAACAAAACCGCTCCCCCCGCCCAGCAGTGGTGGCCCCACTAACCCTGTCCGTGCTGGTTCCAATCACAAAATGGCTGTTGGGACCTCCCCTGGTGGACTTGCACGGCTGCCACAGGAAGTCTCAGCAGCCACTGCATTGTGGCACGGGGCAGGAACGGACAAGGTTCGTTCCTGCCCCCAAACAGTCCACTAGATCACCAGGGATTCTTAAGGTAGGCCCAGGGAGGTCAGGCAGGATGGGGGGAGATGGAAAAGTGTTCATTTCAGCTGAAAATGCATAGGCATTTTCTGCCGAAACCCAAACCGGTGCCGAATCTGAAAATGAAATTCTGTTGGCCTCTAAATGGACTATCAGCGTACACAGACCTAAACAAGTGTCCAATAACACAAGCAAAAAAAGCAAGCCTTACAGCCTTCTAGGCCTGTTGCAACATGTGGCCATATGGCCAACTCAGAAAAGGAAGGGATGTGCTCAGTACTCACCAAGGGTTCTCCTCTTCTAAAGTCTCCACAGTGGTAAAAAGATCAATGCATTTTTCTAGTTTCACAGGATTCTTCTTCAACATATAACTCATGCTGTCGTTTCTGACATATCGCTGCAAGATGAGTGGTAATTTAGTCAAAACTGTATCTCTCCCAGTATCAACATCCACTGGTCTTTCTTGGTATCATCACCACCAATACTGAACACAGATATTTCACTATATGGCTAAGCTTGCCTTACTTATCTGCCCACTGCACTTTACTATCTTTGAAGATATTTCTGCCACTGTCTGGAGCTTTGGCTCTGCACCTGAAATTACCTGAACCATGTTCTCCTGCTTAGCCCCACCCTTCTCAGAGCATCATCGCCAAGTGGCTATAACAGAGACACACCTGAGGCATCGCAATGAAAGGGTCAGCCAAAGGGGTGTGCTAATTGTTTTGAGAGAACTGATGGATCAATTTGGGTTTGAATCATTAATCTGTATTAGTAGGAGTAATTGGTTGATCTATGTACTTTTTTTTTTTTAGTAAGGAATGGATCTGGTGCAATGATAGTTAGAATACACTTGAAGGATCAAGGGGTTGTAAATACTTTGCTATGGATGAAGGATGTGTGTGGTGTGGTGTAACTATCTCGTGCAATGTTCCTGACTGGGAAGGTTTTAGGGAAGAGGGGAATATTCCATGTTGGTGTTCATTTAGTGAAGCGAGTGGCAAATCAACTCTGGGACTAATAAATGCTAGTCTATAACAAGGAAGTATCATGTAACACAAGACTGAATTAAAGAACATAAAGCGAAGTTACTCATCTGTAGCAGGCGTTTGTCAAGGACAGGTCACATATTGCCACATATGGGTGACGTTATTCAACCAATCCCGGCATGGACGCTACCCAACATTCTGGTACATTCTGAAGCTTTTGGTAGCACCGCATCATGCATGTGCCTTGCCACCCAATGTGAGTGCGTGGGACCAGCCATTTTTTTTTGTTACATTTGTACCCCGCGCTTTCCAACTCATGGCAGGCTCAATGCGGCTTACATGGGACAATCGAGGGTTAAGTGACTTGCCCAGAGTCACAAGGAGCTGCCTGTGCCTGAAGTGGGAATCGAACTCAGTTCCTCAGTTCCCCAGGACCAAAGTCCACCACCCTAACCACTAGGCCACTCCTGAAAAAGCTTAATGAATAGACCCCCTAGGAGAGGAGGGAGATTATGTGTTCTGTTATCCTCAGAGAATATCTACTACAGGTGCATAACTTCGCTTTCTCTGAGGATAATCATTTGCCACATATGGGAATCCCTTGCTACCAAACCCACTGAAAACAACAAAGAAAGGTCAATAGGGATTTGGAACAGGAAAAACTGAACAGGAACCAATTAACATAGAATTTATATACATTTCTACTGAGAGGGTACACTCTGGAACAGAATAAAATAGGCCTAAGAGGGTGGAGCTGGATTCTAGACTACAAACAAATTCTGCAGAACTGCCTGTCCGAACCAAGTATCATGTTTGCTTATTTATTTATTTATTTATAGCATTTATATCGCACATTTTCCCACCCAAGGGCAGGCCCAATGTGGCTTACATAAATTTACAAAACTCATACATAAATTCTACAACAAACAGTCAACGGCATTGTAGTGAAAGAGGCTAGTGAGTAATAGCAGAGGTGGGGAAATGTGGAAAGAGAAACTGAATTCAATAGGCAGCGGTGCGGGGCGGGTCAGGAGCGTAAGCTTTTCCATATAAGAAGGTCTTAAGGTATTTTTTGAAGGTCGGATGATCAGGGGTAATTTTCACAAATTTAAGTAGACCATTCCACAGTTGTGCGCTAATATAGGAAAAGGTGAAGGCGTAGGTGGTTTTAAACTTGAGGCCTCTGTAGATTGGGTAATGCAGATTTAAGTACAAGCGAGCTGATCTATGAGAGTTTCGAGGTGGTAAGCTGACAAGGGTGTCCATATACGCAGGGGCTTCACCATAGAGAATTTTATGCACCAGAGCGCAAATTTTAAATATTATTCGGTCCTTGACAGGGAGCCAATGCAGTTTCTCACGCAGTGGTCTTGAGCTTTCAAACCTCGATTTACCATAGATAAGCCTAGCAGCTGTGTTCTGGGCAGTTTGTAATTTTTTCAGAAGCATGTCTTTGCACCCTGCATATATCCCATTACAGTAATCAAGGCGGCTAAGGACTAAAGACTGAGTTAAACTTCGAAATACTTCCCTAGGGAAATAAGATTTTAGCTTTCAAAGAGAGAAGAACATTTGTCTGGTGGTAGAGTTCGTTTGCTGCTCCAGAGTTAAGTGTCTGTCAACAATTACACCTAATATTTTTAAAGACTCAGAGATCGGTAAGACAAGCTCAGGTGCGATTAATGTGGAGGTCGTAAACTTGTTATAGGGAGTGGAGAGGATAAGGAAATGTGTTTTCTCAGCATTGAATTTGAATTTAAAAGTGTTGGCCCAATCTAGCATTGTGTGCAACCCAAGCTGTATTTCACCGGCTATTTTGCTCAAGTCTGTTTTAAAAGGAATAGAGATAGTGATATCATCCGCATAAATAAATGGGTTGAGACCTAATTTGGAAAGGGCTGTGGCCAGGGGAACCAACATTATGTTGAAGAGTGTTGGGGAAAGCGGTGAGCCCTGAGGCACACCACAGTCTGCTTTCCAGCAAGGCGATAAGCTTTGAGTTAGAGCTAAGGTGGTATGTTCTTGTGGTTAAAAAAACCTTTCAGCCATGTTAATACATTTCCACTGGCACCGAAGTAGTCAAGGAGCTGAAGCAGGATGTCATGGCTCACCATGTCAAAAGCACTAGACATGTTGAATTGTAAAAGCAGAATTCTCTTTCCAACAGCTATTTCCTTTTTAAAGTTGGTCAGGAGGGTGACAAGCACGGTTTCGGTACTATGGAGTGGACGGAATCCTGATTGTGACTCATGCAATATATTGAACTTGTCCAAGAACTCCTTGAGCTGTTTTGTATACCATGCTCTCCATCAATTTCAAGAAAAGGGAAATCTTGCTCAAGGTAATAATGTGAACATGTGGATAGAAGACAACGCTGCAGCTTTGCAAATCTCCTCAATGGAGCCTTACCTCAAGAGGGGTACTGACACAGCCATGGCTCTGATATTGTGAGCTGTGGCATGACCCACCAGATTCAGCCCAGCCTAGGCATACATAAAGGAGATGCATTCTGCCAGCTAATTGGATAAGATGCATTTACCTATGGCTGCCCCCATCCTGTTTGGAAAAAAGAAACAAAAAGCTGGGTGGACTGTCTATGGGCTTTAGTCCGCTCCAGGTAGCCAAGGCTGACCTGTAGTCCAAGGTGTAAGTGCACTTTTGCCAGGATGGACATGAGCTTTGGGGGAAAGTGTTGGCATAACAACTGACTGATTAAGGTGGAAATCAGACATCACCTTTGGAAAGAACTTTGGTTCATCGCACTCATCCTCTTTATTAGGATGAAACTTTGTTTAAGGTGACTCAGCTACTAGGGCCTGAAGCTTGCTACTCTATGTGGTGAAGTGACCATGACAAAGAACAAAAACTTCAGGTGGCAAGTGTTTAGTTGCTGAAAGGGAGCTTTTATCGACTGGGTGAGGACGATGAGATCCCATGACAAGTGGGGGTGATGGTAAGTGTAAACGCAGAAAGCCTCACCAATCTATTACATTTCTTTGAAGGGGTGAACAAATATGTGGATAAAAGTGAGCCAGCTGATATTGTGTATCTGGATTTTCAGAAGACATTTGACAAAGTACCTCATGAAAGACTCCAGAGGAAATTGGAGAGTCATGGGATAGGAGGTACTGTCCTATTGTGGATTAAAAACTGTTTAAAAGATAGAAAACAAAGAGTTGGGTTAAATGGTCAGTATTCTCAATGGAGAAGGATAGTTAGTGGGGTTCCCCAGGGGTCTATGCTGGGATCAATGCTTTTTAACATATTTATAAATGATCTAGAGATAGGGGTAACTAGTGAGGTAATTAAATTTGCTGATGACACAAAGTTTTTCAAAGTTATTAAATCGCGGGAGGATTGTGAAAAATTACAAGACGACCTTATGAGACAGGGAGACTGGGCGTCTAAATGGCAGATGACATTTAATGTGAGCAAGTGCAAAGTGATGCATGTGGGAAAGAGGAACCCGAACTATAGCTACGTCATGCAAGGCTCCACATTAGGAGTTACTGACCAAGAAAGGGATCTAGGTGTCGTCATTGGTGATACGTTGAAACCTTCTGTTCAGTGTGCTGCTGCGGCTAAGAAAGCAAATAGAATGTTAGGTATTATTAGGAAAGGAATGGAAAACAAAAATGAGGACGTCATAATGCCTTTTTATCGCTCCATGGTGCGTTCACATTTTGAATATTGTGTTCAATTCTGGTCGCCGCATCTCAAAACAAATATAGTGGAATTAAAAAAGGAGCAGAGAAGGGCGACGAAAATGATAAAGGGGATGAGACGACTTCCCTATGAGGAAAGGCTAACGTGGTTAGGACTCTTCATCTTGGAGAAAAGGCGACTGAAGGGAGATATGATAGAGGTCTATAAAATAATGAGTGGAGTTGAACAGGTAGACGTGAAGCGTCTGTTTACGCTTTCTAAAAATACTAGTACTAGGGGGCATGCGATGAAGCTACAAAGTAGTAATTTTAAAATGGAGAAAATGTTTCTTCACTCAACGTGTAGTTAAACTTACTGCATTTGTACCCAACATTTTCCCACCTCTTTGAAGGCTCAATGTGGCTTATATTATGCCGTAAAGGCGATCGCCATTTCCGGAAGGAAAAATACAGAATATTATTGCATTTAAAGTACAGAAAATATAAAATAAATTAGAAGTAAATAGATATACAAATCATTTCAGGTATAAGAGGACAAGAGTAATGTGTAACGTTTAAAAATGACATTATGATTACAGTAAACAAATAGAGATCAATCGTAACTTGTTCTGGTGGAATTCGTTGCCAGAGAATGTGGTAAAGGCGGTTAGCTTAGCAGAGTTAAATCCACCATTTCTGGGATAAGCAGTATAAAATGTTTTGCACTTTTTGGGGAGCTTGCCAGGTATTTGTGACCTGGATTGGCCACTGTTAGGAACAGGATGCTGGGCTTGATGAAACTTTGGTCTGTCCCAGTATGGTAATACTTATGTACCTGTACTAAGGTGAACTCTTACAGAGTTGGTCTTAAGATGTAGAAGGTATTCAAGTAGTTTTTGTGTAGGGTGATCAAAAGGATACACCAGACAGCAAATCTCTTTCACCTGAAAATGTATGACCTCCTATTGGAATCTGTCCTGGAAGCAAGCAGGATCCGAGAAGCACCTTCATGCAGTTGGAAGGGTGCTAACACTATGCTCTCAACATCCAAGCCGTGAGGGCTAGGGACTGGAGGTTGAGATGTATAAGCACCGTCAATCTGAGTGATGAGGATCAGAAAGCACTCCAGTCTCCACATATCCTCTGAGGATAACTCCAGATGTAGAGGGAACCAGATCTGTCTCATCCAGTATGGTGCAATGAGTTATCATGGTCTCCCAATCCTGCTTGAGTTTCAGCAAAGTCTTCCCCACAAGAGGAATGCGAAGATATGCATACAGGCAGCCTTTCCCCCAGTGGAGGAGAAAGGCATCTCACACTAGTCTGCCATGTGATCACAGCCTAGAGCAGAACTGAAGGACTTTGTTGTTGAGATGAGTGGCAATGAGATCCACCGAGGGGGTATCCCAATCTTGGAAGATCTGATGGGCAACGCTTGTGTTTAGAGACAATTTGTGTGGTTGAATCACCCTGCTCAGTCAGTCTGCCAGGCTGTTGCCTTTTCCAGCTAGGTATGTGGCTCTGAGCACCATGCCATGACGGGAAGTCCAATTCACATCCCGACCACCTCCTGACACAAGAGGAAGGAACCCATGCCTCCCTGCTTGTTGACATAAGAACATAAAAATAGCCATACTGGGTCAGACCAATAGTCCATCTAGCCCAGTATCCTGCTTCCAAGTCACAAGTACCTGGCAGAAACCCAATTAGTAGTAACATTCCAAGCAGTGGCTTACTCCATGTGCATCTCAATAACAGACTATAGACTTTTCTTCCATGAACCTGTCCAAACCTTTAAACCCAGATATGCTAACCGGTTACCACATCCTTTGGCAGCAAGTTCCAGAGTTAACTATTCTTTGAGTGAAAAAATATTTCCTCCTATTTGTTTTAAAAGTAGTACCATGTAATTTCATTGAGTGTCCCCTGGTCTCTGTACTTTTTGAAAAAGTGAAAAAAGCAAAGATACTTACCTGTAGCAGGTGTTCTCCGAGGGCTGCAGGCTTCACATTCTCATGCGTGGGTAGATGCCGATCCGCCTCATCCAGTCCAGCATTTATGCCCAAGTAAAAGAACAGAGCTTTGTGAAGAGCAAGCCATGCTTCACTGTGCATGTGCCTTCCTCCCTGCCGCAAGAACATGGTTCCCACAGTTTAATTTTAGAGCAAAATAAGGAAAAAAGCAGGCTCTCATATGTTCACGTATGGGGAATCCCTAGCATCCAGGCTCACCCAAAACAACAAATAGTGGTCAGCTGGGCCTCGAATTGGCGAGGAGTAACACAGATTAACCTGAAACTACATACAACCTGAATGAGAGTGCAGCCTGGAACAGAATAAAACGGGCCTAGGAGGGTGGAGTTGGATTCTAGACCCTAAGCAGATTCTGCAACATTGACTGCCCAAATCGACTGTCGTCTCGGGTATCCTGCTCAAGGCAGTAGTGAGATGTGAATGTGTGGACTGAAGACCATGTTGCAGCCTTGCAAATTCCCTCAATGGAGGCTGACCTCAAGTGGGCTACCGACGCAGCCATGGCTCTGACATTATGAGCCGTGACATGATCCTCTAAGGCCAGCCCAGCCTTAGAGTTCGATTCCCACTGCCGCTCCTTGTGATTCTGGGCAAGTCACTTAACCCTGCCCATTGCCCCTGGTACAAAATAAGTACCTGAATATATGTAAACCGCTTTGAATGTAGTTGCAAAAACCTCAGAAAGGAGGTATATCAAGTCCCATTTCCCATTTCCATAAGTAAAGGAAATGCAATCTGCCAGTCAAATTGAGATGGTGAGACTCCCGATGGCGACCCCCATCCTGTTGAGATCAAAAGAAACAAAAAAGCTGTGTGGACTGTCTGTGGGGCCTTGTCTGCTCCATGTAATAGGCTAATGCTCTCTTGCAGTTCAAGGTGTGCTTTTGCCAGGATGGGAATGAGGTCGGAGAAAGAATGTTGGCAAGACAATCGATTGGTTCAGATGGAACTCAGATACCACCTTCAGTAGGAACTTAGGGTGTGTACGGAGGACTACTCTGTTGTGATGAAACTTAGTATGGTGCATCCACTACTAGGGCCTGCAGCTCACTGACCCTACGAGCTGAAGTAACAGCCACCAAGAAAACAACCTCCCAGGTCAAGTACTTCAGATGACAGGAATTCAGTAGCTCAAAAGGAGCTTTCATCAGCTGGGTGAGAACGATGTTGAGATCCAGTGATACTGGTGGAGGTCTGACAGGGGACTAACAAAAGCAAACCTCTAATAAAGCAAACAACTAAAGACTGTCCAAAGATAGTCGTTATCAATGTGTAGAAGGTAAGCCTAATTGCACTAAGGTGAACCCTTACGGAGTTGGTCTTGAGACTTGACTCAGACAAGTGTAGAAGGTACTCAAGCAGGGTCTGCGTAGGACAAGAAAGTGGATCTAGGATCCTGCTTTCACACCAGATGGCAAACCTCCTCCATTTAAAAGAATAATACCTCTTAGTGGAATCTTCCCTGGAAGCCAGCAAGACCTGGGAGACTGAACCGCAGGCTGAGGGCCAGGTGGGACCACAGCGGGAGGTATAGCAGGTGCAAGCATCCCCGATACCATAGCACATCGCTACATGAGGCCATCCAGCAGCTCAGGGAGCATGGCCTGGATGCGCTCATAGAGGCCCAACATCGGAAAAAGCTGGGGCGTCAGCTTAGGCACAGGTTGCAGAACCGTTGGGCCAATACGAGGAGCAGGATCTTGGCTGCTTGGAGACAATCGTATCATCACCTCCTGGATGGAGGGAGAGCGGTTACCCAGCACTGACACTTCTCGGGTGCTGTGTCCCTCGGTGCCCTGGAGCTCCCAGCACCATGTATCGAGGGTGACAGTGCTGTCACCTTGGGATCGGGTCTGACAATGGACGGTCCTGATGGGCCTGTACAGCAGGAGACACACTCGATGCCTCACTGTTCCCAGTGTCTCGAGGTCTTGAAGCAGCCATGCTTACCGATTATCCAGGTGCAACACTCGACGTCGATGCAGACGCCTCCGACCTTGGCGTTGAAGTCAAGGAACCGGGCCTGGATCCAAAATTTCTTCTTGCGTTGAGCCTTCCGGGATATCTGGGTCCTCTTCTTCATATGAACACAGTTAGCAGGGCTACGGTCGGGCCCAAGTCACTGCAGACACCAAGAATGGATGTCTTTTCCTGAGATGGCCCGGTTGCACCAGGTACAACGCTTGAAGCCACGGAGTCTTCAACGACATGGATGGGAAGACCTTGCCAACCAAATCAAATGGCTCGATGGTGCCTGAAAAAGGGGGGGGGAAGGTACGAAAAAGGGAGTTCCCGACTGGAGTCAGGGCCTAAAGGCAGCCCACGTTGAAGAATAAAGAAAACTTAAACGTGGGCACAAGAAACTAATAAAAATAAAGGTACTTTTTTTTTTTTTTTTTTTAAGAAACAAGGTTCAAGCGGTAAGAAAAAAGGCAGAAGGCATTCAAAAACCGAACGTGTAAAGAGATACTGAAAAAGCCCAGCTTCTCTTCACACGGAGAAAACGAAACCGAGGGAACCGCGTTCTCGCGGCAGACAGTAAAGGCACTCGTGCATGCAAGGTGCATCGCGGCTCGTGCTTCACAAAGCTCTGTTTTTTTTTTTTTTTACTTGGGGGAAAAAATTCCAGACAGGACGACGCAGACTGGCATCTAACCACACGTTAGAATATGAGAGCTTGCTTGTCCTTAGAGAATCAATTCACTTCTACCCGTTCTACACCACTCAGGATTTTATAGACCTCAAATCATATCCCCCTCAGCCATCTCTTTTCCAAGCTGAAGAGCCCTAACCTCTTTCGCCTTTCCTCATACGGAAGGTGTTCCATCCCCTTTATCATTTTGGTCGCTCTTCTTTGAACCTTTTCTAATTCAGTTATATCTTTTTTGAGATATAGTGACCAGAATTGAACACAATACCCAAGGTAAGGTCGCACCATGGAGTAATTCAGAGGTATTATAATATTCCTGGTCTTATTTTGTATCCCTTTCCTAATCATTCCTAGCATCCTGTTGGCTTTTTTGACCACCGCCACAATGGGCAGAAGATTTCAGCATCTTGTCTAGAATGACACCTAGGTCTTTTTCTTGAGAGCCAACTCTGAAGTTGGACCCTAGCATCAGGTAACTATGATTCGGATTATTTTTCCCAATGTGCATCACTTTGTATTTGTCCACATTAAATTTCATCTGCCATTTAGATACCCAGTCTTCCAGTTTCCTAAGGTCTTTCTGCAATATTTCACAATCCGTTTTGACAACTTGGAATAGTTTTGTGTCATTTGCAAATTTAATCACCTCACTCGTCGGTCCGTTTTCCAGATCATTTATACATATGTTAAATAGCACTGGTCCTAGTATAGATCCCTGTGGCACTCCACTATTCACCCTCCTCCACTGAGAAAAATGGCCTTTTAACCCTCCCTTCTGTTTTCTGTCCAATAACCTATTCCTAATCAACAGAAGGACACTGCCTTCTATCCCATGACTTTTTAATTTTCTCAGGAGTCTCTCATGAGGATCTTTGCCAAAAGCTTTCTGAAAATCCAGATACACTACATCAACCGGCTCACTTTTATCCACATTTTTACATGACATAGTACATTGCAACCTGATTGTCTATTTGAATGAGAGTAATTTTGTTTAGCAACTGATATGTGAAAGCCTTTAAAGCATTCCAAATGGCTCTCAACTCTTACCAGCTGTACTCACTGCTGCACTCAGAGAAGTGGAACCACATGCTCTCCATAGCTCTGATCCTTTTCTGCAACTACTATGTCTTATTTAAGCTTCTGTGGGACAGGATAGTACTGGGTAGGGCTTACTCCTACCCCATCAACAGCTATGGACTCAAGGATCATTAAAGACAGCAGCAAGCCCCACAAGAGGGAAGGTATGGGTCAAAGGGAAGGCTGAAAAACAAAAATCAGAAAAATATTTTCATACAGTTCTGTTTTTTTCTTGCACGTTTATAAATATTTAAGATATATTTTGAATACCATTCTTTTTTGTGGGGTGGGGAGGCTGTGTCTTTACGTTTATAAACCAGGTGTTATTTTATATACATTTAAATGTGAAGTTGAATCTCCAGAGCAGACCAGCAACCCTGGGTGTGGAGCCCATCTACAAGTTCCCCAGCTCAGGTTGGATGGAGAATTTGGAATGGAAATCTCATGAACAGATTAGACAAAATCGTCCACCATAAGAGTGAATCCTTCAGATTGGGAGTGACAGAGATGTCCGCTAGGTTCTCCGAGGCCTGACACTTCTGGGAAGCTTGGGTCCACTGAGCCTCTCTCAAATGGAGAACTGTCACAGGTGCAACATGCACTGTGAAGACCATGTGGCCCAACAACCTCAACATCTGCCAAGCTGTGACCTGTGGGCTTTGGCAGACCTGCCAGACAATGACCATCAATGCCTCCACCCTAGAATTTGGCAGGAAGGCCAGCACCTGACTTATTTCTAGCAGGACAATGAATTCCAAGTGTTGACCTGAACTGAGATGGGACTTTGGGTAGTTTATAACGAAACCTAGTAGCTCAAACACCTGAATGGTTCTCTGTATTGATTCCTAAGCACAATCTTTGGATGTGCTCTAGACCAGCCAATTTTTTAAGTAGGGAAACATTCTCCACATCAGCCCTCCGTGTTTGAGTGTATTCTTTGTAATCAGCCAGCTTGATTACTGCAAATGTACTACATAATGGTTTATAGATATCAGATAGATATCAAATGATTACAAATAGTGCAAAACATGGCTGTGAAACTGATAACAAAAATCCAAAAAATATGACCATGTAATTCCTCTGTTGCGAGAACACTGGTTATCTACTAATCAAAGAATAATTTTTAAGAATTTATTCTTAGTCCATACGGTACATCATACTGATATACCACTTTACTTATTGTGAATGATAATTTCTTATACTACATTTAAATCTTTAAGAAGCAGCACCACTTAATAGTTCCATCTCTTCATATCATTGGTTTAGACTCCATTCAATCCAGGATTTTCAGTGTCACTGGGTCTTCCCTCTGGAACGCCATATCGTTACCCCTTCGTGAAGAACACTCAATGCAAATATTCAAAAATAAATTAAAATCTTTCGTATTTCAGGATGCCTTTGAATCGTCTTAATTATCCAACTATAACTGGATAATTCCCTCTGTGGTCCCGATTTACTCCAGACTCTGGACTGGGATGATCAGCATCAGATGCATGCTTGTCTCTATATTAGTTCTTGTCTCTATCCTATCTATTTATGGAGTTCCTTTCAACTTCTTTTAAAATTAGATAGTGTAAACCACCTAGAAAGCCCCCTAATTGGGCAGTACATCTAATTTTAAATAAACATGGAAACACATTCACCCTCAGCCTGCACAGACATGTTGCGACTATGGCAGGCATTTTGTGAATGCAAGAGGAGCAGATGCAAGGCCAAACGTCTGTATGAGATATTGGTAGTACTTTCCTTACTTGGAATTTGAGATACTTCCTGTGACATGGCCATATCTCTATGTGAGTGCAAGCATCGTTTAAGTGCAGAGAGCATAGTTTATGTTTCTTAGGCTTTCAATCATTTACCTGAATCACGGGAAGTGGGGTGCTCAGGGAAACCATCCTGAACTTTTCTTTGACTAGATATTTGTTCAGCCCCCTACTCCTGTCCTTTTGGGCGCAAGGAAGTACTTGGAATAGAAACCCTTCCCCTCGTTCCCTGGTGGTATGGATTCAACTGCATGGGCATATAGAAGGGAAAAAATTCAGTCTCACTCTCACCAGTAGGCCATCCAGGATGGTTATTTTTACTGTGGCTATGCTCTCTTGAAGCCAATCAAAAACCCATCCCTTGCTTTGACTGGGAAGCTGGCTGGGCCTTCTGGGACCTTTGCTGCCTAGATCTGAAGCAGGGCCCATGGGACTCCTGGGAAGGACAGGCCACAGGAATATACCCACACCTTTGAGAGTAATAGGATTTGTTATGGGATCCGCCTGAGAACCTCCAGAAAGCGGAGACAGCAGAAGGAACGGGCTGAGAGAGACTTCATGGTATTAGTTCTTTTCTTGATGAGATCAGCAACTTCTTCCACTTTGTAACCAAAAGTATCACCTCAGAAAAGGATGCCCACCAACTTTTCCAGAACTGCTGGTTCTAGGTCCGAGTCTGCATGTGCCAATACCTAATGCGGAAAGTTTGGATGCCACATTGAAAGCATCATAGGTTGCCTGGGCCCAATGCTTTTGACCAGTGCTTTTTTTTGTAGGAAAAAAGGTACCAGTACTCATTATGGCCGAGGTCACCATCTATGGCTCTGCCCCTATGGTAGCCACACCCCTTATACCAGCCGTGGTGCATATGAGCAGTATCATTGAAAATACTATGCCAGTGTAGGAGAAAAAAATAACTTGTGATTTTTTTTCATTATAAATAATTTCTATAAGCTGTTACAGCTCTAGTATACCGAGTGCAAAATAAGACAGCAGATCTTCCAAACACTAAAATGAAAATAAAATGATTTTTTTCTACCTTTGTTGTCTGGTGACTATTTTTCTGATCATGTTGGTCCCAGTCTCTGATTCTGCTGCTCTCTATCTGTTCCCTTAACTCCGTTTCCAGGGCTTTCATTCCATTTATTTCTTTACTTTCCTCCTTTCTTCTTCATTTCTTGCCCTACATCCATAGGTAAAAGCTGGGTCCTCTGTGGACTTGACTGGAGGAGGGATAGAGTGGATCCAGCTTTTGCCTATTTTATTCATCCATGTGCAGTTTTGCTCCTCTTTCACTTTCCCTCTTCTTGTCAGTATGCAACTCATTCCTCTTTCCATCCATGTCCAGCATTTTTCCTCTCCCTCTCCACGTCCAGCATTTCTCCTCTCTCCTCCCCTCCATACATGTTCATCTCACTTCCTCTCTCTTCTCTCCCCTCCATCCATGTCCAGCCTTTTAACTCTCTCCCATCCCCTCCATCCATGTCCAGAATTTCTCCTCTCTCCCCTAAATCCATGTGCATCTACTTCCCCTGTCTTCCCTCCCCTCATCCATGTCCAGTATTTCTCCTGCCCTTCCCTCCATCCATCCATGTCCAACAACTCTGCTCTCTCCCCTGCCCTCCCTTCCCATCCATGTCCAGATTCTCCTGTGTCCTCCCCTCCCATCTGTGCCCAGCGATCCTTTGTCCCTATCCTCCCCTCCCAACTATGTCCAGCGATTCTCCTCTGCCCTCCCCTCCATGTCCAGCAAATCTCCTTTGCCCCCTATCCTCCCCCCTCCATGTCCAGTAACTCATCCCAGCCTCCACCTGCCCCTCTTTTAAGCCCCCATCGAGTTCCAGTACCCCAGCCTCACCTGCCCACCCTTAGCTTCCCGACAGCCCTGCTTTCTGTTCCTGCCACCCTGTGACGCATTTAAATCTTTTATTTTTTTTACCTGAAGTTGCAGCACCAGCGTTAGTGAAAGGACCAGGCTTGCCGCCTCCTGCCTTCCCTTCATTCCCTTTCAGTGTCCCGCCCTCATGGAAACAGGAAACTACATCAGAGGAAGGCGACTTCAGGTTAAAAAAAAAAAAGATTTAAACGCATCGCAGGGTGGCAGGAACAGAAAGCAGGGCTGGGGAGCTAAGGGCGGGCAGGTGAGCTGGTCCTAGGAAAAAAAAGGTGCCGGTACGCTGTAGCGGCACAAAAAAAAGTACTGCTTTTGACACTCCTCCTGCTTGGCTACTAATGCGCAAAGTTGTGCAGCCTTGTCTGTGGGTAGACAGTCCACAAAGCGAAAGCTACATACCTGTAGAAGATATTCTCCGAGGACAGCAGGCTGATAGTTCTCACAAATGGGTGACGTCCACAGCAGCCCCTCTGATTGGAGATCTTCACTAGCAACAGCGTTTGCTAGCCCTCGTGTGCGCATGCGCGACCGTCTTCCCGCCCGAACGTGAGCGTGTTTGCCAGTCCAGTAAATAGCAAAGACAAGGGAAGACACAACTCCAAAGGGGAGGTGGGCGGGTAGGTGAGAACAATCAGCCTGCTGTCCTCGGAGAATACCTTCTACAAGTATGTAGCTTTCGCTTTCTCAGAGGACAAGCAGGCTGCTTGTTCTCACGAATGGGGTATCCCTAGCCCCCAGGCTTACTCAAAACAACAAACATCGGTCAATTGGGCCTCGCAACAGCGAGGACATAACTGAGATTGACTTAAACTTATTCAACTAACTGAGAGTGCAGCCTGGAACAGAATAAAAATGGGCCTAGGGGGGTGGAGTTGGATCTGAAACCCCGAACAGATTCTGCAGCACAGACTGCCCGAACCGACTGTCACGTTGGGTATCCTGCTGAAGGCAGTAACGAGATGTGAATGTGTGGACAGATGACCACGTTGCAGCCTTGCAAATCTCTTCAATAGTGGCTGACTTCAAGTGGGCCACTGACGCCGCCAAGGCTCTAACACTATGAGCCGTGACATGACCCTCAAGAGTCAGCCCTGCCTGGGTGTAAGTGAAGGAAATGCAATCTGCTAGCCAATTAGATAAGGTGTGTTTCCCCGACAGCCACTCCCCTTCTGTTGGGATCAAAAAAAACAAACATTTGGGCGGACTGTCTGTGGGGCTGTGTCCGCTCCAGATAGAAGGCCAATGCTCGCTTGCAGTCCAATGTGTGCAGCTGACATTCAGCAGGGCGGGTATGAGGACGGGGAAAAAATGTTGGTAAGACAATTGACTGGTTCAGATGGAACTCCGACACCACCTTCGGCAAGAACTTAGGGTGAGTGCGGAGGACTACTCTGTTATGATGAAATTTAGTATAAGGAGCATGAACTACTAAGGCTTGAAGCTCACTGACTCTGCGAGCTGAAGTGATTGCCACCAAGAAAATGACCTTCCAAGTCAATTACTTCAGATGGCAGGAATTCAGTGGCTCGAAAGGAGGTTTCATCAGCTGGGTTAGAACGACATTGAGATCCCATGACACTGTAGGAGGTTTGATGGGGGGCTTTGACAAAAGCAAACCTCTCATGAAGCGAACTAAAAGCTGTCCTGAGATCGGCTTACCTTCTACACGGTAACGGTATGCACTAATCGCACTAAGATGAACCCTTAGTTGGTTTTAAGACCAGACAAGTGCAGAAGGTATTCAAGCAGGGTCTGTGTAGGGCAGGAGTGAGGATCTAAGGCCTTGCTGTCACACCAGACGGCAAACCTCCTCCAGAGAAAAAAGTAACTCTTCTTAGTGGAATCTTTCCTGGAAGCAAGTAAGACACACCCTCGGAGAGACCCAAAAAGGCAAAATCTACGCCCTCAACATCCAAGCCGTGAGAGCCAGGGACTGGAGGTTGGGATGCAGAAGCGCCCCCTCGTTCTGAGTAATGAGGGTCGGAAAACACTCCAATCTCCACGGTTCTTCGGAGGACAATTCCAGAAGAAGAAGGAACCATACCTGATGCGGCCAAAAGGAAGCGATCAACGAAAAGACACGAGGGGTCTCCTTGAGGCGCAGACCGACCGATAAACAGCCGTCCTGAGCCGCGGAAAAAAGAAGACTGGCGAACACACTCGCGTTCGAGCGGGAAGACGGTCGCGCATGCACACTGTACACGCGCACGCGAAGGCTAGCAAACGCTGTTGCTAGTGAAGATCTCCGATCGGAGGGGCTGCTGTAGATGTCACCCATTCATGAGAACAAGCAGCCTGCCTGTCCTCGGAGAAAAGAAACTCCGCTACACTATGCACCAAGTTCCACAAGTGGATGCGCATGTTGACCCAACAGGACTGTATGTGGGATACTAGTATAGAGCCCTGATAAAAACCTCTCTCCCCAAAGACTTCAAGGTTCTAGCATCTCATGCCAGGGACGCTGAGGCGTGGGTTCTAGAACTCTTAGCTCTCTTGATTAAGGATTTAATCCACAGAGTGGTATGGCAGCTGTTGCTTTTCAAATCTGGAAGCCTTTTGGACTCTGTACATCGAGTCTGCCTTCCGAGGTACCTCCTACATAGAGAAAAAAAGTCTCCCAATTCTTCATTTGTGCTTGCTGAAGGATGCCGTGCACTGGCATTGTCAGTTTCCCTAAGAGGATCCTTGTAGTCAAAGAATCAACATCTTGGCACTGGGCTCATTCTTAACCTCCAAATCAAATGGGATGGTCTTAGCTATCTCCATTAAAAAGCTTACAAACAAGAGTTCCTTTGTGGGGATTTTCTTCTTGCCCAAGGTGGGAGGGGTCTGATGGAAGATGAAGGGAGTCCTCCTCCGAGATGTTCTATCTCAAACATCCAAAAGTGGCCCCAGTCAGCAAAATACTCCTCCTGAGTGGACCAAATCTGTGTCCGCCTCGGTCTAGTGGACTTGAGTCCAGACTACAAATGAGAGTGCCGAGGGACAGGTCCTTTCCTGAACACCAAAGAAGCTTCCCCCCCCCCCCCCCCCCCAATGGGCTGAAGTGCAGCACCGCCTCTTTTGATGGTGGCACCCGATGAAGTACTGGCTCTGATGAATGAGTGATGGACAGGGCAAGGGCCTTGAGGATCAGCTCCGCTGAAGCCATGGTTGCCATTGTGCTGAGCCAAGATCCGCTGCAATTCTTCCTGCAAGAGTGCTGATGCTTCTCGGATACTGGCGGTGCTGATGATCTGGAGCTCCTGGCACTACCCTTCAAGTGTGACTAACATAGGTGGATCCATCTTTGTCGGTGCTGACAAGGATATTACTACATCCTCAGTGTCGGGTCCGACAGGGCCCTACTGACACCCAGTATCTAAGCAGGGGAAAACCTCCTCGATGCCAGCATGTTTCCAGTGTCCGAAGCAGCTTCGTCATCCATGGGGACCAATGTCTCTGATGCTGAAGTCAACGGACCGGACTTAGAAGTTCCAAAAAGTCTCTTTATTTTTCTGGGTTCTCTTTTGCATTGTAGAACAGGAAAAAAAAAAAAGTACGTTTCTTAAATCCATTGAGAGTTCTAAGGACCTCAGAGGAAAAATAGCCAAAGTGAAACCAAATGGCTGAAACTTCTTTTTTTTTTGTTTAAAGAGAAAATAAAAGACCTGACTGAGGCCTAAGAGGGCTGAATGAGCCGCAGAAAAAACGAAGAAACAACTGGACCAACTAACAGTAAAATAATAAAAAAGGGAAGGAGAACTTGGAAAAAATATAGAGAAAAAAGGTCCCGCATAACACGAAGAGGGCACCAAAGAGTGTACAAGACATGCTGAGGACAGCTGTGCAGAAATGTGATCGTTCTGCTCCATGGAAAAACTAAGACTGCTGATCCCACGTGCTCATGTCAGGTGGGGAGACACCTGTGCATATGCGGTGTGGTGCTACCAAAAGCTTCAGAATGAACCAGAATGCTGGGTAATGTCCATGTCAGGTGTCAGACAACCTACACGGAGCTGTGATTGTATTTGTAAGCTAAGCAGTCGCTTTTTTCTCTTTCATTTTGTCATGTTGTAAAATTACAAAATAGTATTGAAGTAGTATTGACTACATTATTTCAGTGAGACGATAACAAGCAGTTTGCACATGATTGATAACACCAGCAGGCTCAGGATTTGGAATAGCATATGCTACAGGCGATCCAACAGCTTGGTTATAAAGTTTATCCAATGCATTCGCTAAACCTTAAATGGCTGCTCGAGTAGTGGCCACGATCATTAGACTCTCCTTTTCCCTTTATACTTTTACTGAGGAGGTAGTCTATACACTATTCCCCTTATTTTGGACTTCATCAGATGACATCATCACCCACACATAGCAAATGACGTCCTGCTTGTCCTCAGTAAAATTAGTTAGTGTTTATAATAGACCTGGACATGTAAGGGAGATATGCATTACAAGTTAATGTACCCACCAGGGCTGTAATATGTGCAGATGCCTAGGCAGGGTCCTAAGGGGTTGAATTAGTTGTATTAGAAGATCCTTTCCACAAGATCAAATTCCTATCCATTATGCCTAGTGTTGAGTGAGTGTCTGAAGGCACAGGTGACTGCTACGTATACTTTGGACTGCTTATTAGTACACCCCCTCCAGGAGATGATTTGACATTAACAGAATTAGTCACGGCGATTACTCAAGAACTTGATTCTTTGCATCTGATTGTTTTGGTGATTTTAATATCATAGTTAAATATGCATAAACTGTAATCCACTCTAATTCAGCTGTTTGTGTAAAGCAGAACATCAAGCATAATAAATCAAATCAAACATTGTCAACATCAGCACCCAACATATTTGTTGATATAATCACAATCAATATACAAAATTTATGGAGTCTCTTAGTGCCAGCTCCGTGGGTGAAGGGTACTACGCATTCCCAATATTGAGAATGCTTCTTTATTGTGTCCAGGGAAGGGTAATTAGAATTGTGTATAGCACGCCCAATAATTTTGAAATGTAGGCTCCTATGCTCACAATATCATCACAAGCCCGCCAACAGATATACCTCTCAATGGGTTATATTTATTAAAGTGCATTAACACATTGCTTTAGTAAACAGGTCCCATTACATAAAATGCTTTGAGGTAAATAATGCACATTGAATGCATGCTAACATAGTGGCACACTTTAGTAAATCTAGACCAACACTCTGAGTATCTTATAATATTGACAGAAACATTATAGATCTCTTACACTATGACCATTGATAATTTTTCATAGTTACCACCACCATCATGCATCAGTAGCAGACCTACCACTACACAAAAATCATATAAAGTGCAGCACTCACCTCAGCCTCCATGTCATCATAGTACAACTTTTTCATTTCTGGGTCCCAGTCCAGAGCAATGTATGGCTGAGCTGAGGAAAGTGCACAAAGAGTACATTGTCAATTACAGGGCAGCAGCTCAGCCAATCACATAAGAATTGTGAAGCGCTGCGTACGGCTGGTAGCGCTATAGAAATGATTAATAGTAGTAGAATCATACCACAGCAAAGAACAAAAAAGTCACTGACAATTATCTCTTTTCATGATCATTTCTAGAGTTCCCAAGAACTGAATGAGAGGTTAATGTAGTTCTAAGGCTCTGTAAGACTGACAGGGCTTTACAACATCTCCCAAGGTTCCAAGCACTTTGTGAAGGAACTTGTGCTCCTATTGCACAACATGAACCAGAACATTACATAACATATTTAAAAGGCTCTCTAATACTGTCCGAGTTCTAAAACAGGAGCTCACAGTTGAAGGTGACAGAGTTTCCATCATCCTGGTAAGCACTCCGATCGCTGGTGCCGTTAGAGTTCACAGTCTGCAATGTGAAGAGAGGTTTTCTCCTTTGCCGACGAACACGGCACTTCCGCTTAGGTTGGCTGTCTATGGTGGGACTTGGGGGGTTGCTGCGCTGGGAGCCTCCATCAGTACGCTGTTGGCATGCAGAGGCCCCACTGCAAGATGCTATCTTAGTCTCTCCAACCCCCTCTCCATTAGACGGCTCAGACATCACCTCATGTTCCGATTCTTCGGACTGGTTATCTTCAACCTCAGAGCCTGCTTCCTGATCTTGGCAGGTGGATTTGGCTCTATGGGAGCTCTCATCTTCCTCCCCTGAGGTACACATAAAAAGAAAAACTAGTAGTGATCTATGTGAGAATCTTGTACTATTTGCAGCACCCCAGTATACAGTCAAAGATAAGGATAATTTTTACTCCCTGTAGCATCCTTCACTTCTACAATTAGGTTACAGGTCCACACTCTGTAGCATCCCTCAGTACTAATCATGTGTAAGGGTCACAAAACAGTTTCTGCCAGTTATGTATCAGTTGATAGCAACACAAATACAGTCACTTGCTCAAGCAACACAAATACAGTCACTTGCTCAAGGTCTCACATATACAGCCAGTAACAGAATTGTGGCCGAGACCCAAATCAGCTTACTGTTGCCATTACCTTCACTGAAGCCATTAGTTCTCTTATCACTCAGATCATCATCTTCACTCTCCTCTTCCTCATCAGAATCTGGTTGAGATACATACCGCCTGGTGCAAGAGAAAATGGAAGTTAGTGGAAGAAAGCTGTGGAATAAAGAGGGACTTTCTATTTCTGGCTGCCTCTTGTCACGAAAAAGGAACATCTGATTGTATAGGCCATTTCCATGAATTCTGAAACACCACAGAGAAAAAAAAATATCCCACTGTACTTGTGATATATAAAAACAGCTAATTTCAACATTTCCTTTGCACTTAAAAAAATATTTTACTGCTAAGCTTTTTTATATCTATCCCTTAGGTACTGCTGGCAGGAAGCTCCTAAAATCCTAGCTATAACCCCTACACCCAAGATGACACTCACGAGAGTCGATGCAAGAGCATCTGGTAGAGGGAATCCCAAGAGATCTTTTCCCGAGGCACAGACACAAGTAGAGGATGACCAAAGAGCGTGACACCATAGTAGCTGTCGCTATAATCCCGGCTTTGCGTCCTCTCCCGCAGATAAATGGGCAGCACAATGTCCTCACTGCCCCCTCCATCCTCGTCCTCCAAGGCCCCAACAGAAATCTCATAACTGAAGGAATAGGGAGAAAGAGAACTTGAAACAGACAGAACTGACAAATGAAGAGAGCAAGAGAACACACAGGGAGGTGCAAAGTTTTATGTCACTTACACTGTAGCACTCCAAAGCTCTCTGGAAAACTAGCTCAGACATTTGCTTACAGCTACAAATATAAAGTGGTACAGTGGGGGAAATAAGTATTTGATCCCTTGCTGATTTTGTAAGTTTGCCCACTGACAAAGACATGAGCAGCCCATAATTGAAGGGTAGGTTATTGGTAACAGTGAGAGATAGCACATCACAAATTAAATCCGGAAAATCACATTGTGGAAAGTATATGAATTTATTTGCATTCTGCAGAGGGAAATAAGTATTTAATCCCTCTGGCAAACAAGACCTAATACTTGGTGGCAAAACCCTTGTTGGCAAGCACAGCGGTCAGACGTCTTCTGTAGTTGATGATGAGGTTTGCACACATGTCAAGAGGAATTTTGGTCCACTCCTCTTTGCAGATCATCTCTAAATCATTAAGAGTTCTGGGCTGTCGCTTGGCAACTCGCAGCTTCAGCTCCCTCCATAAGTTTTCAATGGGATTAAGGTCTGGTGACTGGCTAGGCCACTCCATGACCCTAATGTGCTTCTTCCTGAGCCACTCCTTTGTTGCCTTGGCTGTATGTTTTGGGTCATTGTCGTGCTGGAAGACCCAGCCACGACCCATTTTTAAGGCCCTGGCGGAGGGAAGGAGGTTGTCACTCAGAATTGTACGGTACATGGCCCCATCCATTCTCCCATTGATGCGGTGAAGTAGTCCTGTGCCCTTAGCAGAGAAACACCCCCAAAACATAACATTTCCACCTCCATGCTTGACAGTGGGGACGGTGTTCTTTGGGTCATAGGCAGCATTTCTCTTCCTCCAAACACGGCGAGTTGAGTTCATGCCAAAGAGCTCAATTTTTGTCTCATCTGACCACAGCACCTTCTCCCAATCACTCTCGGCATCATCCAGGTGTTCACTGGCAAACTTCAGACGGGCCGTCACATGTGCCTTCCGGAGCAGGGGGACCTTGCGGGCATTGCAGGATTGCAATCCGTTATGTCGTAATGTGTTACCAATGGTTTTCGTGGTGACAGTGGTCCCAGCTGCCTTGAGATCATTGACAAGTTCCCCCCTTGTAGTTGTAGGCTGATTTCTAACCTTCCTCATGATCAAGGATACCCCACGAGGTGAGATTTTGCGTGGAGCCCCAGATCTTTGTCGATTGACAGTCATTTTGTACTTCTTCCATTTTCTTACTATGGCACCAACAGTTGTCTCCTTCTCGCCCAGCGTCTTACTGATGGTTTTGTAGCCCATTCCAGCCTTGTGCAGGTGTATGATCTTGTCCCTGACATCCTTAGACAGCTCCTTGCTCTTGGCCATTTTGTAGAGGTTAGAGTCTGACTGATTCACTGAGTCTGTGGACAGGTGTCTTTCATACAGGTGACCATTGCCGACAGCTGTCTGTCATGCAGGTAACGAGTTGATTTGGAGCATCTACCTGGTCTGTAGGGGCCAGATCTCTTACTGGTTGGTGGGGGATCAAATACTTATTTCCCTCTGCAGAATGCAAATAAATTCATATACTTTCCACAATGTGATTTTCCGGATTTAATTTGTGATGTGCTATCTCTCACTGTTACCAATAACCTACCCTTCAATTATGGGCTGCTCATGTCTTTGTCAGTGGGCAAACTTACAAAATCAGCAAGGGATCAAATACTTATTTCCCCCACTGTATGTATAATAAAGGCAGCAGAAACTAACCTTCTCTTGTAAAAGATTTTTTTGAATGGACTTTTAAACAATTTTTGTTTTTGACAGGGAAAATCCTAGAAACAAGTCTATAAATGGGAACTAGGCAGGTGGGACTTTTAGTATTATATAAATACATACCCTTGGTGCACTTACAAGCTGACCCTACAATCCTAAAAGTATTTGCTGAATGTATAGGCAGAGCTCCCTAATGCTGCCTCACCACCTCTTCAACACAGGCTACCTTCTAACACTGCCATTTTCCTAAGAATACAATGCTCTCTATGGTAAAACCTGTAAGGGTGTAACAGTGAAAGGATGCAGTCTTAGTCAACGAGTGGTTAAGAATAAACTGTTAAAGCAAATTGTTGCATCAAAAGAAAACAAAATGCTGGGTGAACTTGGTAAAGGCTTGACAAAGGGAAAGTTCTTCCTTAAAGATTGAGGAGGGGGGAGGGAAATGACAAGTTGGAATTGTGCAACCACCTTGGGAACAAGTTTTAAGCAAGTAGCAAATCAAAAATAGGAGGCAACCTGGTGTAAAACACCTGCAGCTACAGGACAGGTTTTTGATTATCCTCACAGGCTGAGTAGCTTGAAAGAGGCTTCCTCCAGCTGACAACAGTGGTCACAAAGAGACTTTTATGAACACCTCAAATACACAGAACGCTATATGAAGTCAGTAGCCAGGTTGCAGAAACTGATAGCACCAACTAAAGGAGTAATTTTAGAAACTACAGGAGCATAGAAATTTACATCCCATCACACACCATCTTCCCATCCACAGCAGTTTTTGTATGGGGCAAGAACAGTGGTTCAGGGCCTTGCCAACTTCTACTCTGTCAATCTTTGTTGAACTATTTGTGAGCAGCTGCTCTGCCTCTTGGACACACTGGATCTACTAACCTTTATCCTATCAGTATGACTCACATTTTGAAGAAGAAATTTGCTCTTACCTCAGGGGCGTAGCCACGGGCGGGCCTGGACGGGCCCGGGCCCAGCCACTTTCCCTCCAGGCCCACCCACCCAACATCCTTCTCTGCAGTCGCTGCCTTTTTTCCCGTGGCTCCGGGTATGGCTGTCCAGTACGCAGCGTTCAGCATTGCCTACCTGCCCTGAAATAATTCTTCTCCCCAGGCTCCGCTACATCGGTCCCTGCATTCTCTTTTTCGCCCGTTGCGCAGCGCTGCCATTCTCACAGGCAGCTCTGCTCACCCCTGCCGCGTCCATCTGGCATTATGTAAACAGGAAGTGCATAGAGAGGGCCGGATGGACGCGGCAGAGGGGAGCGGAACTGCCTGTGAGAATGGCAGCGCTGCGCAACGGGCGAAAAAGAGAATGCAGGGACCGATGCAGCAGAGCCTGGCGAGAAGAATTATTTCAGGGCAGGTAGGCAATGCTGAACGCTGCCTCTCGGACGGCCATACCCGGAGCCGCGGGAGAAAAGGCAGCCTCACAGCAGCAAAGGATGTTGGTAGGGCGGGCCTGGAGGGAAAGTGGCTGCTGGACATGGGAGGGAGAGGAGGAAGGAGCTGGAGAGCTTCTGGACAAGGGAGGGAGAGTAGGAAGGGGCTGGACAAGGGAGGAAGAGGAAGAAGGGACAAGGGAGGAAGAGGAAGAAGGGACTGGAGGGAAGGGACAGAGCTGCTGGACATGGGAGGGAGAGGAGGAAGGGGCTGGAGAGCTTCTGGACATGGGAGGGAGAGGAGGAAGGGACTGGAGAGCTTCTGGACATGGGAGGGAGAGGAGGAAGGGCTGGAGATCTGCTGGACAAGGGAGGAAGAGGAAGAAGGAACTGGAGGGAAGGGACAGAGCTGCTGGACAAGGGAGGAAGAGGAAGAAGGGACTGAAAGGAAGGGACAGAGCTGCTGGACAAGGGAGGAAGAGGAAGAAGGGACTGAAAGGAAGGGACAGAGCTGCTGGACATGGGAGGAAGAGGAACAAGGGACTGGATGGTAGGAAGGGAGGGGGGAAAGAGGGACTTTGAAAAAAAGATTGCATTGGAAGCAAAAACACATAGTAAAAAATTTTTTTAGGTATACTGAAAGCAAAAAGTTGGCAAAAGAATCGTTGGACCACTGAATGACAGAGGGGTAAAAGGGGCAATCAGGGAAGACAAAGCCATAGTAGAGAGATTAAGTGAATTCTTTGCTTCGGTTTTCACAGAGGAAAATTTGGGAACTATACTGGTGCCAGAAATGGTATTCAAAGCTGACATGTCGGAGAAACTGAATGAAATCTTGATTCAATTTAACAAATTGAAGAGTAGCAAATCTTACCAGAAGACTGGTCAATGTAACGCCGATTTTTTCCAATGTAACCAAGATTTTTTTTTAACGGTTACAGAGGAGATCTGGGAAATTATAGACAGGTGAGCTTGACTTTGGTGTCCGGGCAAAATGGTACAGACTATTATAAAGAACAAAATTGCAGAGTATATTCAAAAGCATGGATTAATGAGACAAAGCCAATATGGATTTAGTGAAGGGAAATCTTGCCTCACCAATCTATTTCTTTGAAGAGGTGAGCAAACATGTAGATAAAGGTGAACCGGTCAATATTGTGTACCTGGATTTTCAAAAGACGTTTGACAAAGTACCTCATGAAAGACTCCAAAGGAAATTGAAGATAGTGTCTTATTGTGGATTAAAAACTGGCTAAAAGATAGAAAACAGAGAGTAGGGTTAAATGGTCAGTATTCTCAATGGAGAATGGTAGTTAGTACGGGGTCTGTGCTGAGACCACTGCTTTTTAACATACTTATAAATGATCTAGAGATGGGAGTAACTAATGAGGTAATTAAATTTACTAATGACACAAAGTTATTCAAAGTTGTTAAATCGCAAGAGGATTGTGAAAATTTTCAAGAGGACCTTACGAGACTGGGCATCTAAATGGCAGATGACATTTAATGTTGGCAGATGACATTTAATGTGAGCACGTGCAAAGTGACGTATGTAGGAAAGAGGAACCCAAATTATAGCTACGTAATGCAAGGTTCCACATTAAGAGTCACTGACCAGGAAAGAGATCTAGGCGTCATCGTTGATGATACATTGAAACCCTCTGCTCAGTGTGTGGTGGCAGTGGCTAAGAAAGAAGCACGGCTGGGCCTTCAGGACTGAGATAGAGTCCTTTAATTCTGAAAGAAGACCCGATACGGGCTGTTTTTTGGATGTAAAAACGCCTGCCTCAGGGGTCCAAATTGTTCTTACAGATACAATGTAACAAGATTGGAAAAGCCAACCAGTTAGGGTATATTGCCCAAGGCAAAATAGTTATCAATGCTGTCGTGCAGAATGCCGTCGGTAAAAAACCACCAATCTCAAAAAAAGATAGTGGAATTAGAAAAGGTACAGAGAAGGATGATGAAAATGATAAAGGGGATGGGATGGCTTCCCTATGAGGAAAGGCTAAAGTAGCTAGGTATCTTCAGCTTGAAGATGGCTGAGGGGAGATATGATAGAGGTAGGCGTGAATCAATTGTTTACTCTTTCCAAAAATATTAGGACTAGGGGGCACGCAATGAAGCTACAAAGTAATAAAATTAAAACAATTTGAAGAAAACGTTTCTTCACTCAATGTGTAATTAAGCTCTGGAATTCATTGCCAGAGAATGTAGTAAAAGCAGTTAGCTTAGCAGAGTTAAAAAAAAGGTTTGGATGGCATCCTAAAGGAAACGTCCATAGACCATTATTAAAATGGACTTGGGGAAAATCCACTGCTTACTTCTTGGATAAGCAGCATAAAATGTATTGTACTTTTTTGGGATCTTGCTAGGTTACTTGTGACCTGGCTTGGCCACTGTAGGAAACAGGATGCTGGGCTTGATGGACCTTCGGTCTGACCCAGTATGGAAATACTTATGTACTTATAAAACCTTAGGGCTCAGGAACAGGCGAGGAGCCCGCTGTCCCAGGAGGCACCACATCCACATGAAGGCTGACAAAGCACCATACGCCATCCACGGTGTCAAAAAATTTATGTTGTTCTGATATTGGACTCGCAGACAGGCTGGATACAGCAGGGTAAAGCAAGTGTGGTGCTTAAAAAGCTTGGAACAAATGCAAAGCTACGCCATTTAGCAGCCACATTTTCTGAATAGTCCTGAAAGCACAGTATTTTTTTTCCCATTGTGGGTGAGTCTTCCCACCTGCAGCGCTTGTAAAATGTCCTTTTTATCAGCAAAAGTTCAGTAGTTTTATTATCAGTACTCTGGGACGTCCATTAGTCAGCTTGATTCTCAGGGGCCCATGATGGGTGGGAAGCGCCAATTTGCGAGGGACCCATGCCTCCAAAACCCTATGAGCTCTGCATCTTTTATAGATTCTGGTAGGCCCACAAACCTCAAATTGCTTCTCCAGGTGTGGTTTTCCAGATCTTCGAGCTTATCATGGAAAATTGCTAAGGCGTTCTGCAGATATTCCTGAGAATTCTCTAATTTTTGAGTGCAATCTTCCAGCAATCCCGTGCGGTGCTGATATTGAGCAAACTCACAGACTAGCTCCTTAAAGGTCCCCTGGACTTTCCCCAGTTTATCCTCCAAAGTGCTTATCAAGCATTGCCTCCATAACTGTCACCACCTCAGCAACCCAGGTCGAACTCTGTGTTTGATCTGCGGGGCTCAGGGTGCCACCATTTTGTCCTCAGAAGCTCTTTTGAGCAAGTCAGATCTCGGCAGGCAGCCTTATTCTCCATACCCAGGAGAACGGAGTATCTGCACATGTAACCCAGTGCCAATAATATTCAGTGAGTGGTAAGAGGTTCCCAAAGGCCAAGGGGATAATTGTATGTTAAAATAATTGGGGTTAAATAAACCGCCTATGTTTAATTAATTGCGAACCCGGCCCCCTTTGTGCAGGTTTTGTCCACAGGTAAAAATGACCCTGGAATCTGCTGGTAACAAAATTCTTCAGCCTGCTGAGCACTCATTCAAGACAGGAGGGGGGAAGAAGAAACCCAGGCAGAAGACCAAAGAGCACAAGCTAATCCCCTCTTCTTCCCCACTAGGCAGGGCAAATCTCACTAGTCAAAGGATCTGGAGAACAGCCTGCTCAACAAAGGAGTGAGCAGAATCGTAGCCCTAAATAAATAGAAATTCTTGCTTGGCCTGCTACACCAGAGCACAGCAGCAACTGCATTTCTAGGAGTCTAGCAGAAGTCCTGCTTGCCCAGGGGAAGGCGGCCCACAGACCACTGCCCTGAAAGAAAAGACAAGGATCCTAGTCCACTAGAAGAACAGCCTAACAACTATGGCCCTGGGAACTTAATGCATCCAGCTGCATTGGTGCTGCCTGTCTACCACTTGCTGGAGACAGAACACAGGCAAGTGCCTAGGTTGTACCACTCTTATACTAATTATATTATCACCAGAAATAAAGGTTTTCTTCATCTACTATCATATCAAGGTGGCATAAACTCATGTGTCTGGACTGGTCTAACAGGACGAAAAAGAACAATATTTCTCAAAACCCTTTCAATAATCTCAGGTTCCTCTAGCCCTTCCTGATGGCAGTGTACCAAACAGTAACAATCTGGCTACTTTGATGCAGTCTGTCTTCCTTGATCAGAATAAGGATAATCCCATCTTCATTTAACGCCAGCTTTCCAAAGGCTGTCCCCTGCTATCACCCTTCCCTTATGTGACACTCACATAAAGATATCATCTCTGTCCAGGATACAGCTCAAAGACTCCTCCATCTGGTAGATCTTGTAGAAACGATGACTGAAGACATCTGCTACCATCATCTGAACAGGAGGGAGAGAGAGAAGCTGAGTTGTACCCAAAGGAGTGCGAGTGTGAGTATGTGTGTATCAGTGGCGGAGAGGTATGGACTGATAGGTACAGGGTTCTGTTGGATGAACACAGGAACATACATAAACCTAATGACAGTAGGCAAGAGGGACATAGATGCAAGCACTACAATGTGCTTACAGACACAATCAGACTGTTATATTGTGTAAAGGGCCTACACACCACCTATTACTCACTACCACACGCTTATGTGGTGGATAAAAGTAGCACAGAAAAGAAACAGGTGGAAAAACAACTTCAAGGGATCAATCCAAGACAAGAGGTGAGATGCTCCAGAAAAACTTTATTAAGGACCCAACACGGTCCGTGTTTCGGTTTTTAAAAAAACCTTCATCAGGGGTCAATCAGTAGTTGTACAGAGGATATACTGACAGACAATGGAGCTCATGAAATGTGGTCTCTTGAATAAATTAGAGATTGTTGCCTCGTACTGACAAATTCAATATGAATTTGTCAGTACGAGGCAACAATCTCTAATTTATTCAAGAGACCACATTTCATGAGCTCCATTGTCTGTCAGTATATCCTCTGTACAACTACTGATTGACCCCTGATGAAGGTTTTTTTAAAAACCGAAACACGGACCGTGTTGGGTCCTTAATAAAGTTTTTCTGGAGCATCTCACCTCTTGTCTTGGATTGATCCCTTGAAGTTGTTTTTCCACCTGTTTCTTTTCTGTGTTGGATTTTTGTGGAAATTTTTGGACCTCTTTTGCGGTTGGGGGATAAAAGTAGCAGACACTGTTTTATTCTGTCACAAGCATTCTAGTTGAGTTTACCAAGTAGAAGGGTTCAGCCAAGCTAGCACTGAAGAGGGCTGAGAAGTGGTGACTATTTCAGTCAACTGACTAATTTCTCTCTCTAGCTTTTCTCTCACTATGCTAGGCTAGCTCTTGCTTTTCTGGCCTCAGAAGTACAAAGTCGTCAGAAAGGCTACAGCATATTTTTTTTTTGTTACATTTGTACCCCGCGCTTTCCCACTCATGGCAGGCTCAATGCGACTTACATGGGGCAATGGAGGGTTAAGTGACTTGCCCAGAGTCACAAGGAGCTGCCTGTGCCTGAAGTGGGAATCAAACTCAGTTCCTCAGTTCCCCAGGACCAAAGTCCACCACCCTAACCACTAGGCCATTCCTCCAGAATCCCATCCCACCCCCATCCCTCCCTACCAGAAAAACACTCACATGTTCTGGGGAGATCCCTGTATGTTTGGAAAGAGCGATGCAGAGATCCAGTACCTTCCCTTCCTTTGGCACAATTAATCGGTGCTGGAAAAGAAGGAAAGCAGAGTGAGATCTGATAGTGTGTTCTTACACAAATTTAAGCGACGTGTGTTGAAAGACATGATACAGGTACATGAATAGAGCTGTGTATGGATACCACAATCCTAATAATGTTGAGTTAAGAGGAAAGTATACCCCACCTGAATCTTGCCAATATCTTTTTTTTTTTGACACGCTATACATAAAGAACCTTAAATCCTTCTCAGAACACTAGACTTTTTTTTTTTTTTTGGTTCTGGATTAGGGAGTCAACATGAACTTTTTTTCAGCTTCTAAAAGCCTCGTGGACTCCCAAGTGTTTCTCTTTAATTTTTACAAGCAGTTAGATGCCACACACTGATTTTACATTGAAATCATTAATAATTTTGAATCCTTATAAGTATGATTCAATTTTAAAGTAAATATTTATTTAATTTATACCTCACATTACCCCAATAGAACAGGTTCAATGTGGCTAACAACTTATTGTAATTATATATAATTACAAATCACAGAAATAGGTGGGGGGCAGATGGGAGGGGAGTCAGAGACTGGTGAATAGGGGTGAATGATATGATGCTGCACTGCAGTGCTTCGATACACAAAGGGACTGAACGGATGTGTGCAAGCCAGAAAGATCAGCCAATGAAGTTTCTCTTCATGTTCTACAGTTAAGGAGGTTATTTGGTGGCTTGACCTCTAGTGGTAGTACCAAAAAAATTACCTTTAGGGGTCATGGGCATCATTTGAACCTGAGACATGACCGAGTGGGCATTGCTCCTGCTCCCAATAGGCACCAGGGATGTTTGGAACCCCAGTGAAAGCCAGGGTAGGGGGATCAGGATGGGGAATGACGACGCAGGATGATGCTGCAGGGAGGGGGTGGGGACTGACTGATGGTTCTGGTCTCAGCCTTTAACGCTGCCCTTCCAGTATGCCCTTATGTATGTCTTAGGACAGGGGTAAATGCATGTTTATTTCTTCCAGGGGAATATGCATCTATACTGTTGGCTAGCCCTTACCACTCCCGCTCCATTTCTTCTTGTCATTTAGATTTGGTTTGGATCCCCACACATGGGGATCTTTCTAAAATAAAGAGTCCTACTAGCTAGATTTAGAGACCACAAGGGCAGGGTTCCAAAGGAGTTCTGGCATAATGGCCCCCAGTCAAAGACTGTCACTGGAATGAATGAGCCAGGGACTCATCTAAGTCAAATTAATACTCCAGATGATGTACATGGGGATAAAACATGGGCTAGGCAGAATCCTTGAGAAGTTGAGAAGGCTCGCAGTACCAGATCCAAGCATGTTTCTGACTGTGTTGCATTAGATTTGATTTATTGTACTTATTTTACTTCCTTCCATATACCAGACAATAGAAAAATCAATCCTCATACAGCATCATAAAAACAAAATACCATACCTACTACACATTCCCCTTCCCAAAGCCCCTCCCAATGAATCATGTATCCCAAAATGAGAAGGAAATTGCCAGACTTTCTTCCTGAGAAAAATGAAGCCAAGCCTCGACTCACCTGCTCGGGCTTCATGCGGGGATCCATGGACACAAAGAAGATCTCCATGGCCCGCTTGTTGCTATCTGGCAGGGGCACACTGAGGTAGCAGAATGGGTCGAAGGTGACAGATACCTTTCTGCACCTGGGGCATACCAGGGTGGACTTGAAAAGACCATGGAAGATGTCCACAATGATGGAGTCATTCCGTCGTTTGTGGTTCCGCCATGCTTCCTCCGCCACCTCCTGCAAAGCAAGCATATAGTCACTAAGCTGAGAGTACTTTGTAAGTGTCTCGAAATGTAAAGAGGGGAGGAAACATTTTTCCTCAGGGAAAACCCAAAATTGACAGATTGGGAAAAAATTGAGAATTCTGATGCATGCATTTGAAATGGTTTAGCCTAAAATATAAAATCAACTCTTCTCAATTTCTCATAATAGCCAGGTTATGAACTTAAGTTAAATAAATATTTCCACAATAGAGTATGATACATCTGAGGGGGAAAAGCCTCAGAACCCTACTTTCACCCGTATTTTATTTATAGGTGGCAGGACTTAGAGTAGTTTACATCACAGGCATTAAAAACTCCTCAGTTTAATCATTAAAACTTCATGAGGTTTCAATCCTTCTGGTTACCCTTATAAATTGTGACTGATTTATTAAATTAAAAAAACAAAAAAAAAAACCAAAATAAAACTTAGCTTTATTAGTAAGTGCTTCAATGCTCTGCTGTCGAACTCACCAACTGTGGTCAGTTTCGCCTATAAGCAGTCTAAAGATGTAACGGACCATTCAGCATTTCCTGCACTCCTTTCTTCTTAGCGTCACTGGGTTCCCTGGTCGATAGTTGAGCATTAAAGCACTTATTAATAAAAGCTAAGGGATCCTTTTACCAAACGGCAGTAAAAGGTGGCCCATGGTGACGCCTGTGTGCGGGATTTCCGTGCATCAAATCCAACTTTTACTGCTGTGGGTAAAAAGTAATTTTCTTTAAAGGGCCAGTAAATAGCTATGCGCTAACGAAACATATTGGCGGGCAGCCATTTGCTGGGGGAATCCTTATAGCCTCTTATTTAGGAAGCGGTGAGAGCTCTGGTGCTAACCTGGCAGCGTGTGGCACTGCCTACCACGGGCACGCCCCTGGCACTTGAAAATGGTTTTATAAGTTTCCTAGTGCCAGGAACAGCGCACGCCGAAAGCCGGAACTACTGCCGAGCTCCTGAGCAAGCCCAGTGGTAGGGCTAATTTCTCGTGCACTTTTAAAATTTGCTGTTCTGGGCTCTGATTGGCCCAGGAGTTCAATTTCATCTAGGTTGTACTGGCCTTTTCTCCAGTCTTAGCCAGGGAAAAGAGAAAGATCTCTTTGCCGAGACCCTGTGAACAATTATATTTGATAACATGTGAACAGCTATATGTCCTGAACTCCCCAGGTACTATTTAGA
The DNA here is from genome assembly GCF_901765095.1 of Microcaecilia unicolor. Taxonomy (NCBI): domain Eukaryota; kingdom Metazoa; phylum Chordata; class Amphibia; order Gymnophiona; family Siphonopidae; genus Microcaecilia; species Microcaecilia unicolor. Next base: position 248,911,250 of record NC_044032.1, on the reverse strand, counting down.
TAGTAAACAAATGTTTAGATAGTGTTATAATTAATATATATTTCAGTTACCTGCTATTATTTTGCTGAATGAACCTTTTCTGTTCATCTTCTAATTTTTCATGACAATAAACATTTTTAGTTTATTGCCTTTGCTTGTCTGGACTGATAAAAGAATCCTGGTGGTTTGTATGTTGGGTCTGTGAGTGCTTTCCAAGAACTGTGGGACCACTGGGGTGTGGCCCCAGTAACCTAGAAATCACTGGGGACAATTTGAAAGTGGGAGATTCACCCAGAAGCAGTTGGCACAAGGGTGCTAGTGTAGAGCACAAGCGGCAGGTGCAGGCGGACCTGAGCTTTGGTGGGGATAGACCCTCTAAGTGTCCGCGGGATAGCCCAGGCAGGTGGCTAGGTGTTCTGTGACACCTCCAAAATCCATCAAAACCCTACTGTAGGTTGGGTAACCTGCAGGGATGGAAGATCTGTGTGTGTGTGGGGGGGGGGGGGGGGGGGGGTGACTGGATGTGGGTTCTGTGTATTTGAGTCTATACTATATTTTATGGTGTTATTTTCTCGTTTTATTTGATTTTTTTTATACTGTAAACCACTCTGACTTTGTATAACAAAATAGAGTAGTATATCAAATGTTTTAAACTGTTACTATACAAGTGACACCTACAGGCATAAGGGCAATCAGTGGTGCACAGTTGGATACAGTAGGGTTCTGGAGGGTCCCTCCAAACAATTTAAAGGGGCAAAAGTGAGAAGAGTACTTGCAGCCTTTTATGTGTAGTCCACTGCAGTGCCCTCTAGGGTGCGCCACTGCTCTGCTAGGATGTTTGTGTGGTCAGTCTACTAAGAATGCTACACCCGCTCCCCAACCCATACATCCCAATGGCTTGTTTTTGTGTGTTTTTTTCCTTGGATTCTTTTTCCTTTCAAAAATGGTCCTAAAAGATTGACGCATTGAGCACAAAAACATCTAACAAATGGCCATTTTCGAAACAAACTGTTTTTCTGGTTTGAAAATGGCCATGTTCACTATTGGATTTTTGGACACTTTTCCTAAATTGTCCAAAATTGGATTTATATGTCCTATCAAAAACACCCCTCTGTATGTTTCAGCAGGGATGGTAGAACACTGTTCATATTGCTCCTCTATCACTACCCTAGGTACAAGGCATGGATGCCTTTTCTCCTCTTAGAGACTCTAGCAGCATGAATTGAACAAACAGGGATATTAGAAAAGTCTTGGTTGGAATTGAGGAATTTAAACTATCACCTTTTACAAACAATATTATGCTTTCAGTTGATCAATCTTGTCACTTCCTCTCATTCTAAAAGGAGCTTGGAGAATAAAGTTCCTTAATGTGTCCCGCCTGGAAGATCGGACAGGAGACACAGGGAGCAGCTTTCCATTTAAGTGGACAGTCAGACCAATAAAATCTCCGGGGTGGGGGGATACCATTTGATCCCTCTCATTCATAAGTTATACAGGGAGTTGGAAAGATGGGTTAGATTAAAACATAGAATCCACAGGAGAAACAGGAAAAATTCTCTACGAGGAAACAAAATGCAACACCAAGGAGACAATGACTCAAGACTCTCAAGACGGGAGAGCTAAGGTACTTACCTGTAGCAGGTATTCTCAGAGGACAGCAGGCTTTATATTCTCAGAAGTGGGTGACGCCGACCCATGTCACCCGGTCCAGGACTTATATGCAAGTAGAGCTTTGTGGAGAGCAAAGACACGCTCCACTGCACATGAGTACGTGCCTTCCCGCCCACCGTGAGAACGCGGTCTCCTCAGTTTAATACTATACCAAAAATAAAAATAACAATGGAGACAACTCCAAGGGGAGGTGGGAGGGACTGTAAGAACATAGTCCGCTGTCCTCAGAGAACACCTGCTATAGGTACCTTAGCTTTCTCCAAGGACAAGCAGGCTTATTTATTCTCATAAGTGGGGAATCCCTAGCATCCAGGCTCACCAAAAACAGAAAACTTTTGGTCAATTGGGTCTTGCAATGGCAAGAAAATAACACAGATTAACCTGAAACTATATACAGTCTGAATAGAGAGTGCAGCCTGGAACAGAACAAAACGGGCTTAGGAGGGTGGAGTTGGACTCTAGACCCCAAACAGATTCAGCGGCACCATCTACCCAAACCGATTGTCGCGTCAAGTATCCTGCTCAAAGCAGCAGTGTGATGTGAATGTGTACTGAAGACCACATCACAGCCTTGCAAATTTCTTCAATGGAGGCTGACCTCAAGTGGGCTACCAAAGCAGCCATGGCTCTGATATGACCCTTTAGGGCCAGCCCAGCCTGGGCACAAGTAAAGGAAATGCAAATCTGCCAGCCAATTAAAAATAGTGAGTTTCTCGATGGCAACCCCCATCCTGTTGGGATCAAAAGAAACAAAAAGTTGGCCAGACTTTCTGTGGGGCCTGGTCCGCTCCATGTACTAGGCCAATGCTCTCTTGAAATCCAGGTGTGCAAGCTGCTTTCGCCAGGATGGGCATGAGGTCAGGACAACAATGTTGGCAAGACAATCAACTGGTTCAGATGGAATTCAGACACCACCTTCAATAGGAACTTAGGGCAAGTGCACAGGACTACTCTGTTGTGATGATACTTGGTATAAGATGCATCCACCACTAAGGCCTGAAGCTCACTGACTCTACGAGCTGAAATAACTGCCACCAGGAAAACGACCTTCCCGGTCAAGTGCTTCAAATGGCAGGAATTCAGTGGCTCCAAAGGAGCTTTCATCAGCTGGGTGAGAACAACGTTGAGATCCCATGACACTGGTGGAGGTCTGACAGGAGGCTTTGACAAAAGTAAACCTCTCATGAAGCGAACAACTAGAGGCTGTCCAGAGATGGGCTTACCTTCTACACGTTGATCATAAACACTAATTGCACTAAGGTGAACCCTTATGGAGTTGGTCTTGGGACCAGACTCTGCTAGGTGTAGAAGGTATTCAAGCAGAGTCTGTATAGGGCAACCAAGGGGATCTAGGGCCTTGCTCTCACACCACACGGCAAACCTCCTCCATTTGAAAGAACAGCACTTCTTAGTGGAGTCTTTCCTGAAAGCCAGCAACACCTGGCATATACCGTCCCAAAAGACCCAAGGAAGCAAATTCTAAGCTCTCAACATTCAAGCTGTGAGAGCCAGAGACTGGAGGCTGGGATGTAGAAGGGACCCCTCGTTCTGAGGGTCAGAAAACACTCCAATCTCCACGGTTCTTTGGAGAATGACTCCAAAGGAACAGGGAACCAGGTCTGCCACGGCCAGTACGGTGCGATCAGAATCATGTTTTCCCGGTCTTGATTGAGTTTCAACAAAGTTTTCCCCACTAGAGGTATGGGAGGATACAGATACAGAAGACCTGTCCCTCAACTGAGGAGGAAGGCATTTGACGCTAGTCTGTCATGGCCTGAAGCCTAAAACAGAACTGAGGGACCTTGTGGTTGATCTGAGTGACAAAAAGATCCACCGAGGTAGTGCCCCACGCTCGGAAGATCTTGCAGGCTATGCCCATATTGAGAAACCACTTGTGTGGCTGCATTATCCTGCTCAGTCTGTCGGCCAGGATATTGTTTTTTTCTGCCAGATAAGTGTCTCAAAGGAACACGCCATGCTGGCGAGCCCAATGCCACATTCAGACGGCTTCCTGACACAGAGGGTATGATCCGGTGCCCCCTGCTTATTGGTGTAATATGTTGCAACCTTATTGTCTGCTTGAATGAGTACAATTTGATGAGACAGCCGATCTCTTAAAATCTATAGGCGTTCCAGATCGCCCAGAGCTCCAGGAGATTGATCTGAAGATTCATTTCCTGGGTGGACCAAACACCCTGGGTTTGAAGCCCACCTACATGAGCCCCCCCATCCCAGGAGAGATGCACCCGTTGTCAGCACTTTTTGTGGCTGAGGAATTTGGAATGGAAGTCTCAGAGTCAAATTGGATCGAATGATCCACCACTGAAGGGAGTGTACAAACTCTGGGGACACTTGGATCTTCAAGGCTCCTTATGGCTTGATACCACTGAGAAGCCAGGGTCCCCTGAGCTGATCTCATGTGAAGACATGTCATGGGTGTAACATACACCGTGGAAGCCATGTGGCCCAACAATCTCAACAACTGCCGAGCTGTGACCTGCTGAAAGGCTCGAATCTTGGAAGCGAGTGCAACAAGTGTGTCCACTCTCGTCTCCAGAAGGTAAGCTTGAACCTTCTGTGTATCAAGCAGGGCTCCTATGAATTCCAATTGCTGGACAAGGAGAAGATGGGACTTCGGGTAGTTTAAAACAAACCCTTGTAGCTCGAGCATCCAAATAGTCATTTGAATGGACTCCTGAGCTCCATCTGAAGAGTTGCTCTTCACCAGCAAATCATCAAGATATGGGAACACATGGACTCCCAGTCTCTGTAGTGATGCTACAACTACCACTAGACATTTGGTAAAGACCCTGGGAGCTGACACAAGGCCAAAAGGCAACACGTGATGTGTTCCCAGTCAAAATCAAAGATACTTCCGGTGGGTTGGAAGTATCGGGATGTGGGTATATGCATCCTTTAAGTCCAGAGAGCACAGACAATCATTTTGCTGAATCACTGGGAGAAGGGTGCCCAGGGAAACCATTCTGAACTTTTCTCGGACTAGGAATTTGTTCAGGGCCCTTAGGTCTAGGATGGGACACATCCCCCGTTTTCTTCTGTACAAGGAAGTACCTGGAATAGAATCCCCACCCTTCCTCCCCTGGTGGAATGGGCTAGACTGCATGGGCCTTCAGAAGGGTGGAGAGTTTCTATGCAAGTACCTGCCTGTGCTGAAAGCTGAACGAATGAGCTCTCAGTGGGCAATTTGCAGGTTTTTGATACCAATTGAGGGCGTATCCGAGATGGACTATTTGAAGAACCCACCAATCGGAGGTTATAAGAGGCCATCTTTCTTTAAAAAACTGCAGCCTCCCCCAACAGGCAAGACGTCTTGGATAGACACTTTTACTGCAGCTATGCTCTGTTGGAGCCCGTCAAAAGCTTGTCCCTTGTTTGACTGGGGAGCAGCAGGGGCCTTAAATGTACTCTGTTGACGTGAACAAACATGCTGGAGCTGAACCTGAACAAGCTGAGCCGAGGGGTTGTACCTATGCCTCTGATCGTAATAGGTACTCTTCCTTGGTTTGCTAAAAGTCCTCCTAGCTGAGGAGGTAGCTACAGAAGGTGCCCGGCGGGAGACAGAAGAGATGGTATTAGTATGTAAGATGTGGATTTAATTTGTTGCCTTTCCAAACCTTAGCTCAAGGTGAGTTACAATTCAGGCATAGTGGCTTATTTTGCTGCCCAACAGGGCTTAGACTTTAAGGAGGCAATAGCCAAAAACATCAGTACTAGTGCATGGCTACTTTTATCTGTATGTTGATTTACTGCTCAATGAAAACTGCCTGCAGAACTCGTACCCACTTCCTTTTTAGGTAATATTCTAGTTAATCAAAACTGTACATAATCTATATAAATAAAATTCCCCCTCAGACGTTCTGAAGCTCACTCCATCTGTCCTGAACTCCTGTCCTCCTGGTAGGCTAGGCTATTCGGACTACTCACCCTCAGTCTCAGCCAGGCCCATCTGGGCCGTAGGCCACGCCCCATCTGCACATAAAAAGCACACTCAACGTTCTAAAGCTCACTCTGAGGCTTCAACAGTTCGTATGTTCGAAGCTCTGTAACCATTTTTAAGCACACTACATCTCTGCCCCGCCCTGACCTATCAGAAAAGGGAGGAGTGTCACAGCTGCACCGCTCTGACCTATCAAAGGGAACTGAAACAGGAAAAGGGAGGCGCGTCACACCGAATGATGGACCTATCAGAGGGAAGTCAAATAGAAGGGAGGAGCGTCAGAGGCCAAGGGGACGACTGTATCTACGTCTCATAGGTTTCCTTGCTTTCTTTTCAGTATATTGCAGCTGCAGCCACTTAGGTAAGTCTAGCAAGCCTGTCAGCTACTGAATACAGAAAGCAAAAGATAACATGTGGGAACTTGCTCCATTTTGTTCTCTGGAATGCAGTGATTATTATACAAATGATCTTGCTTTCATTATTTTGGTAGGGGCTGCCTTCATGACTGTCCACAGTCCCCCCAGTCCTGACACCTGACAGGGGGGACAGGGAATGACACTCACTGTCTCACATACGCACTCGCACACACTCATTCTCACATACACATACGCTCTCTCACACACACACTCACACCCACTCTCTGTCACACACACACACTTGCACATTCTCACTCTCACAGTCACTCTCTCAAACATACACACTCCGCACAAAACCTTGCTAGCGCCCATTTCATTTCAGCCAGAAACGGGCCTTTTTTACTAGTGTTTAACTATTTGTTCCCAGGGCACCACCAGAGTCTGTGGGTTAAAAGCATGTACACATTGTGCAATGCACATACTTTTTACCTGCAGACACAGTAAGCAATACTTCTGCAGGTACAGAAAGGGATTTGAATATTATCTTTGAAGTTTGCACTTCAGGCAATGGAAGAAGTGATTTGCCTAAAATCACAAGCACATTGGTAAGTGAAGCAGAATTTGAACCCTGGATTCCTTGGTTTTCATCTTGTTGCTCTATCGATCCTGAAGAATTAACACAATTTTCTATATGAAATTAAAATTCATCTAGATACAACCGAGAGTTACAGACTTACCCTGCATCCTCCGGAGGAGGGCCACTGCTGATATGCCTCTTACTCTGCCATTGCCTGCTAAGTTTGAATGGTTCTACCTCCTCTGGACATCATTACTAGGGGCAGTCCCAGGGCCTTGAAAGAGCCATAGACAGTGACAAGCTCCAGAAGGAAGGTGCCAAAAGAGTGCACCTTCAGTAGCCCTGACAGACTGCACTGGACTTTTAAGATCGGACATCCTGAAGTAGACTCAGCTGTTGATTTAGCTGTGCAAGTAATGTGAGACTGCTGCAGCATGATGGAGAGGGAAGGGGAAGAAAAAGAAAAGTTCTCCTTGCATGATTAAGAAGGTTTGGATTCGGGGGATGCCATCTGAACTCCAACCTGTCCCTTGTCAATACCTCCATTAGCAATTCTTGTCTATTTCTCCTTGAATGGGACTGTCAGAATTAGGTGGAGAAAATCACTCTCACTGAGACTTTGGGTTCATTAAGACCAAACGGCCAAGTATTTCCAGGGAGCACAAAGAAGTTTTAAAAAGATAGATTAATAAATAGATTAATCTATCCCAGTAATTCAGAACAGCATTGGATAAAGTAACCCCAAAGACGCCCTGTCCATGCCAAGTCTGGATACAGTTTCCCTTCAACAAGATCAAGGGGAAAGTGGTTCACTCTTTCTTATTAAGTCACCTATGGTGACCTTAAGAGTTTTTCTCTATATCACCATCACTAAGATGGGTCAGATTTCCAGAAAATATTGATCAGAGATTGTTCTGTCCTCTGACAGCCTCACACTAGTTTATAATGTGATCCTAAAATATATTTAACTAGTAAAAAAGGCCCGTTTCTGTTTGTAAGGAAACGGGCGCTAGCAATGGTTTGTTTTTTTTTTTTTTTTTTTTGGTATCTGTAGAGTTGTTAGTAAAGTGTGTGTGTTTGAGTGTGTCACAGTGAGACACAGAGAGTGGAAAAGAGTGTGTGTATGTGTGACACAGATCTACAGTGTGCCAGAGTATGTGTCTGCGTGTGTGCATGACCCCCTCATTCTGTCAGATGTGCAGTTACCCCCACCTTTTGTGTTTGAAGTTCTGGGACCACAGGGGCGAGCAGTGAGTCTGAGTGTGAGTGTGTGAGAGTGTGTCTGTCTCTGTGTGTGTGTATTTGTGTGTGTGCATGACCCCTTCCTTCTGTCCGTGTTGCAGGGTCGTCCCCTCCCCCCATGTGTTTGTATTTTCAGTAACTTTTCCTTGTTTTAATCCTGCGATTGTGCTCTTTTGTCCATGCCCTCCATCCATCCATGTGTAACATTTGTCCTCTCACCTTTCCCTCTCATTCTGTTCTCTCCCCCCTCTCCATGTGTTTTTGTCTGTCTCCCCTTGAAGTTCCAGGCCCCTCTCTTTTCCTCCCCCCCCTCCCTGCATGTGAGAGAGAACATGTGTGTGTGTCAGACAGAGAGTGTGTGTGTTTGAGAGTGTGTGTCACACAAAGAGTGAAAGACTGTGTGTTGTGTGTGTGTGTATGACCCCTTCCTTCTGTCTGAGGTACAGGGTAGTTCCCCCCCCCCCCCCCTGGTTTTTCAGTTCCTTTTCTTTTTTTTTTTAAATCTCGTGATTGTGCTCTTTTTTTTTTTCCTGCCCTTTCTCTCCCATAAGTGTACCTGCTGTTAGGAAAGTTGGTCCGTCTGCTAGGCTTCAAGCAGCTTGCATTATAGTCGACCCCTGCTGATACGCTGGAGGCTGTGTCTTCACCTTTGTTTTTGTTTTGTTAGTGCGGGTCCAGAGGGCTGTTCAGCTTCCTGCTGCTTGCTGAGGTGCCCGGAGCCTGTGTGTTCACTTTTTTTTTTTGGTTAGTGCAGGACTGGAGGGCGATTCAGCTTCCTGCAGCTTGCAGTGTGGTCGAGGGCCCCTGCTGAGTTGCCCGGAGGCTCTCTCTTCACCCTTTTGGGTTTTTTTTTTTTTTGTTTGTTACTGTGGGTCTGGTGCCTTTTTTTTTCTTTTATTTTGCACGTGCCAGCAGCCAGTTCCTGCGTTCAGCTGTGTTTGTTGACGTCATTGAGTTCGATGCTGCCTAGTAGACCACCTGCTGAGGGAGCCACGGTCCCAAGCATTAGAACGTTGGAGGTGAGTTTTATTATATAGGATGCTTTTGCTGTTATTCTCACTTCTAAGGATTTTCATTGCTGCAGTTCTCACTGCAAAGATACGTGAGCAATGCATTGTGTGTAACGTAGTTCACAGGCAATGCAACCACACATGCCTGTCTGTATAAGAACTATTACCATTGGTTTGTGCTGCTGCCCAGACCTCCTCTCTTTCTCAGACAAGCTTGGCTCCTTTGTCTACCTGCTATCATTTCCTGGTCATTCTTACTATCTCTGTCCTGAGAGGTCAGCCAGGTACGACCTTTCCCTCCAATCGAGGGCTGTCCTCTAGGAACACCCCTTGCTACCCGATGGCAGGCTCTGTCCCCATTGGTATTTACCTCCTCCCCCCACTAGGCCTGTGTGAGCCTTCTTGACCTCCCTGTCTCTCTCATCATGAGGCATTCTCCATCTTGCTTCAGACAGCACTTGTCCTGTTTCACTCCTTGGAACGAACTTGATTTTTTACCTTGAATATATCTTCCTAATGAGATATTGCACTCTCCAGTCACCCAGCTCTGAGCTACTTCTACCTGTTCAACTATTTTCTCACCTCTGCAATAAAGCTGCCTCTCCTCAGATTTCTACCTCCAATCACTGATACAGCTCTCAGAATTAGAGTCTCTGTGCCCTAGGGCAACACTTCTGAACATCTGACTGTGAGTAAATTATCTGTATTTATTCAATAAAAGAAACAGCCAGAAAAGAAAGAGACTTCACGTGTGTTCTGGTGTGCCAAATTTATATTTCAAGATATTGAGACTTTACAGTTAACAAGTCTTAAGAGACTTGACAGAGATCTAATATGCAGGGCCACCGAGGGGGGGGGGGGGGGGGGGGGGAGGGGGACAAAATTCCCCGGGCCTTCAAGGGGGGCCCGGCGCTGCAGTCCCCTCCACCCGCCCGCCCCCCTCCGTTCACCACTGGGCCAGGCCCCCCTGAATTCAAATCATAGCGCCTCACCTCGACCGTGCTCCATGTGAAAGAAGCGCAGCAGCGGCAGTCTGCAGATCACCTCACTTCGGGCCTTCCCTCCCTGTGTCCCGCCCTTGCAGAAGTCCATGGCTTTACCTTCTCACTCAGAGATAAAGGAAAATTGGGAGGGAACATTTCCATTACAATGGGCCACACAAATGGTAACTTACCTGGGTGTCAGAATCCCAGTGGACCTACCCACACTTTACTCAATAAATATGGAATTTTTGAAAAATCGAGTGGCGGTAGCCCTACAGGGTTGGCAGTCTTTACCTATTTCCCTACTTGGATGGGTGGCACTATATAACATGGTTCTGTTCCCGACCTGGATAAGTGCTTTCCAAACACGACCCCTGTTTTTGTAATATAAAGACGAGAGATGGCTACATGGACAGCTAAACAAATTTCTTTGGCAAGGGAAGCGGCCCGCCTATCCATCTCGAGGGCATCGCTACCACAAAACAAAGGGGGCTTGGGACTATTGGATCTCTGCCTCTTTTCAGTGGCTGGCTGTATGCTCCATCTCTCGGACTGGTTTCGTACTCCCAATATTTCTCTAACACCCCCTCAGAGACCTGCTGGTTTGAACCCCAACACTTTGCTTACTGGCTTCAAGCCCCAGCGGGCCAGGCAGCAAACTTGGGTAAAGTTTCTCCCATTTTCCGACCCCTGCACCAGACGTGGAGATGGTTATGCAATTTTTTTTCTCTGAGCAATTCAGTTTCTCCCTTATTACCCATAAGAGGGAACCCCTCCTTCCCAGTGGGCAGCACTTCGAAGGTCTTTCAGAGATGGGCATCTCGAGGAATACAATATTTGTATCATGTGGTATCAAAGCAGGGTAAACTAATAGCCTTTTCGGACCATTGCAGGGAGTATAAACTGGACAAGCACGATATCTTTGCCTATATACAGCTAAGACATTATGTTCACTCTCTGCCAAGAAGCTCTCTGGCAACAGAAACTTGGGACTGCTATAACTCCATGCTTGGGTTTGATGCACAATCAATTATCCCTTTGAAATTTTTTCATTCGCACCTCAGAGACTCTACAAAGCAGTTTGACTATGAGAGGGTGACCCAGCAATCACCGCAGAGACCCAGGCAAAGGTATCGGCCTGCTTATCCGACATTGCTGCCTGGATGTCCAACCGCCACCTGAAACTGAACATGTCCAAGACTGAGCTTATCGTCTCTCCACCAAAACCCACTTCTCCTCTTCCTCCACTTTCTCAGTTGATAACACCCTCATCCTCCCCGTCTCATCTGCCCGCAACCTCTGAGTCATCTTTGACTCCTCTCTCTCCTTCTCTGCGCATATCCAGCAGATAGCCAAGACCTGTGGCTTCTTCCTCTTTAACATCAGCAAAATTCGCCCTTTCCTCTCTGAACACACCACCCGAACTCTCGTCCACGCTCTCATTACCTCTCGCCTGGACTACTACAACTTACTCCTCACCGGCCTCCCACTTAGCCATCTATCCCCCCTTCAGTCTGTTCAGAACTCTGCTGCACGTCTCATATTCCGCCAGAACCGATATACTCATATCATCCCTCTCCTCTCAGGTCACTTCACTGGCTTCCGATCAGATACCGCATTCAATTCAAGCTTCTCCTTCTTACCTACAAATGCACTCAGTCTGCTGCCCCTCACTATCTTTCTACCCTCATCTCCCCTTACGTTCCCGCCCGTAACCTCCGTTCACAGGATAAATCCCTCCTCTCAGTACCCTTCTCCACCACCGCCAACTCCAGGCTCCGCTCATTCTGCCTCGCCTCACCCTATGCTTGGAACAACCTTCCTGAACCCTTACGCCATGCCCCCTCCCTGCCCGTCTTCAAGTCTTTGCTTAAAGCTCACCTCTTCAATGCTGCGTTCGGCACCTAACCCTTGCCGTTCACTGAATCCAGACTGCCCCAATTTGACTGCCCCTATCGGACCGACCATTCACTTGTCTCTTAGATTGTAAGCTCTTTGAGCAGGGACTGTCTCTCTTTGTTAAATTGTACAGCGCTGCGTAACCCTAGTAGCGCTCTAGAAATGTTAAGTAGTAGTAATGGAATACGAACTTGGGCATTCACCTCTCTCAGGAACAAACTCCAACCAGTCTTATGAAGATATACCAACTGACTGAGAATGCCAGCTGGTGGGAGTTACAATTTAAGTTTACCTTCAGACTCCATATCTCTCCCCAAAGAGCCTTTCGAGCTACTCTACAAAATTGCCCCAAGTGTGAAGGTGGAGGAGCCCAATTGGGACACATGTTCTGGACATGCCCTCCAGTGAATGCGTTCTGGAAAGACTTGGCTCTATACGTAAAGGCTATGGAAGGTCACCTGGCACCACTCCCCGAAACAATTATTCAGCTGGTTCACACTTCCAGGAGGGTCTCCAGCAGGCTTGAGGACCTTCTTGGAGCGTTCAATCCTGATGGCAAAAAAAGCGTTTCTACGGCTATGGCTCAGCCCGGAAGCACCAACGGTGGCTCAATAGCGCTCACTGATGATCCACATGTGCTCGTTGGAGCAAAGGAGCAACCCGGACTTATACTGCAAGACATGGGCTCTATTTTGGGACTCTCTCACACCAGTAGCACGTAGTCAAACACTGAATTCCTGAAGGAGGTGGGAAGGGGGTGGGGAAGGAGGGGGTTGAAGAAGAGGGATATCATACCATGTGTTAGTCAAGTAAAAGAACTGTTTCCTTGTATCATTGATAAGTCAGTTAATGCAAGAAGTTATTTGTAACTTGACAAAAATGTTAATTAATAAACAAGATTTGACAAACAACAACAAAAAAGTAAGGATTCTAACAGGGCCAGAAGCAATTATATGAAAAACAAATGAGAGCCCAAAATGAAAAGATGAAATACATTGAAAAACAAAACACACTCAAAACAAAACGCTAAGAATGCTAGAAAAAGAATAACGTGCACAGAAAAACATGGGCCAAGACAGATATGAATCAATTGTGCATGCTCAATTAAGTACATAGAGTTCTATCCCCAGACTCCATTCATGACATAAGTCATTTGTGGGGACTACTATCCTGCTTCTCTCCTTGGAGAAACCACGTTTGTGTATCTCTTACCTCATCTGGCCTCCCCTCTGCATCTCTTTGTTCAATGTACTCTTTCTTCTTGACACGGTTCAAGTCCTCATGTAGGCCATCCAGCAGGAAAGAGAGCAGCTCCTGAGAGTCATGCTGCTGGTACCCCAGAAACTGGGAGGCAAAGTGACCCACCTTGGTCTGCAAAGGAAAAGACAGGAGTCAGGGCATGGAGCAAAACCCATTGCCTGCCTTTCATCACAACTGGCAAGGGAAGTAGGGATTTAGAGGTTTCTCATGAACCATATGATTCAAAGTCAATAACCCCTAGCCACCAGAGCTCTGTGCCATGGGGAATCGATTAGAAAAAATTCATTCATTCATGAAAGCTCTGATCTATGTCTGCTGTCTTCTGGCACCCTGTGTACTACTCTCCCAACTCTCCCTGACAACCTCAGAGAACAAAACCTTCAGAACTCCAAGGTGTGCCTAGATCCTCATCACTTTGTCCTTTTTTTTTTTTGTTTCTTTCTTACTTTTCATTCCTTGTCTTTCTGACTCTGTTGTCTTTGCTTCCTTTCTCATTAACCTCACTTGATCACCCCTCAACTCTCCTTGCTCTCTCCTCACCCATTATTCCTTCTTTCCTTCTCCATTGTCCCTTATTCTCTAGAGCTTTTGTTCTTGCACTATTTAGTATATGAACAACGCACTACTACTGTAAGCCAGCCACAGAGAGAAGCAGAAAGTATGTCTCTTCAATACGGAAGCTTCCTATTACTGTACAAGCTCTCATTGAAGGGTCCCATTGGAGGAGGCAGGCTGAGTAGTGCTAGAGGGAGCAATTAGACCTTACCTAATTGGCTTTCCTTTAGTCCCTCTCTACCGGCACAGATGGGTTACGCACTCCTACCAGCAGACAGAGACTGAGAATAAACTGAGCTACAAGTAAGCCTATAAGTGGGCTGTGCAGTCCCCCAAAAGACAGTCTACGCCTAGCAAAGCAGATGAGTCCTAAGCTAAAACATCAGAAAAAAAGGGAGAAGAAAATCTCTCAAATAATTAAAGCACTCAGCATGTGCCTCCGCCACCATGATCCCTTGACCACGGTTGTCTGAACTGCTGCTGCCCATGCACAGAAATTGGCTATATCAAACCCGGCCACCTCCGAAAAAGGGTGTTACGGGACACAAGCACACCACTCCTTTGAGGAGTCTAGTGTAATACTGTTCCTTTGTCTTTTTTTTTTTTCCATGAAAAGTAGGGAACTGTAAGAATGCATCAGAGAAGCACTTGGAAAAAAAAAAAAAAAAAGGTTATTTGTCAGACAGACCAACAGAACGCTAACTACTAAACCACAGAAACCACCTGGTAGGGGCCTGTGCCGGTCTAGAGAGACTAAAGGAAAGCCAATTAGCAGGTAAGATCTAATTGCTCCTTCCATAGCGTCCCTCTAGACCTGTATAGATAGGGAAATAACACAGCCCCTGGAGACCTGCTGTGAGCACACTGGCCCCAAAACTGTGCATCCTGATGAGCATACACATCTAACCAATGACACATAAAAGAATGAAGAGAAGACCAAGCTGCTGCTCTACAAATTTCCAATGGAGAGACCAATGAATGCTCTGCCCATGAAGACACTACAGCCTATGTAGAATGAGCCTTCAAGACAAAGGGAATAGGCTGCTTCTGAAGCAAATAGGCTGAGGCCACTGCCTCCTTTACCCACCGGGCAATAGTCGCCTTGGATGCAGTCTCACCTTTACGCGATCCCCCTAACAGCACAAAGAGCCGATCAAAGCGGCAAAACTCCTGAGACATGCAAATAATGATGGTGAACTCTGCAGATATGCAACCGGTGTAACAGCTGCTGCTCTTCCGAACCTTTCCTGTCACTCAGAACGGGTAAGGATACCTCCTGATTCAGAAGAAACGGAGAGACTACTTTAGGATGGAAGGAACCATCCGGAGAACTACCACTACCTTGTCTTTAAAGAACTGGAGGAAAGGATCTCTGCAGGACAGAGTCTGCAACTCCGACACATGCTGACCAGATGACAGGGCCACTAGAAGCACCATCTTCAAGGTCAAATCCTTCAGAGTACAACCCGACAAAGGCTCAAAAGGCACCAACACCAGTACACACAACTCAAGGTTAAGATCTACCCAAGCGAGAAGAGATGCTTCTTCTGCCACGGCCCTGCTCTTCGTACTGCCCTTATGATTGATGTAGGCTACTGCCATGACGTTGTCGGACATCATGCGTACCGCCTCACCTTGAAAAAGGGGCTGGAATGCAAGAATCGACAATCGGATCACTCTCAGTTCCAACATATTTATTGATGCACTTGTCTCTGGAAGGGACCACACGCCTTGAGCTACCTGTCTCAAACAGTGCGTTCCCCAGCCTGCCTTCCGTCGTCACCACTATCCACTGTGGAGAATCCAGACTTGTGCCCCCAGAAAGGTGGGCAGACACCAACCACCACCTCAGGCTACGTCACACCAGTCCCAGCAGTGGGAGCCGATCCTCCAGGGAGTTGGACTCAGGAGACCAGCAAGACAGAAGCACCAACTGCAAGGGTCTCATGTGCACCCTGACACACTGCACTACCTCCAATGAAGCCGCCATGGTATCTAGGACCTGAAGATACTCTTTGGTCCTTGGGCTCCGTGACTCCAACAAGGACTGGACCCGAGACTGCAGCTTTTAAATCCTGGTCTCTGGGAGAAAAACTGTGCCTGCTTTGGTATCGAAATGAACTTCCATATACTACAAGGACTCTGATGGCTGGAGGTGACTCCTGGCCAGATTGACTACCCAGCCCAACGACTGCAGAAGACATACCACTCGGGCCATGGCCCTGACACTATCCTGGTACGATTTCGCTCTGATGAGCCAGTCATCCAGATACAGATGCACTAATGTGCCTTCCTTGCACAATGCAGCTGCCACCATCACCATGACCTTTGAGAAGGTACGGGGAGCCATGGCCAACCCAAAAGGGAGTGCACAAAATTGATAATGGCCAACACAAAACTGTGAAGCAAAGGAAGTGCTCATCAGCCAGGTGCACAGGAATATGAAAGTATGCCTCTGTCAAGTCCAAAGAAGACAGGAACTCCCCAGGCTGGACAACCAGAATAACTGAGCACAATGTTTCCATGTGAAAAGAAAGCAACTGAAGAGCGTGATTGACTCCCTTGAGATCTAGAATAGGGCAGTAGGAACCTTCTTTCTTTGGTACCACAAAGTAGATGGAATAACAACCCCTGCCTTAGTCCAACTCCAGTAGGTAACCACAGCCTGTAAGGCCAACATCCGACGAAGTTTGGTGAACCACTCACGTTTTCCAAGGCGTGCAGCAAGGAGACACCATGAAAGCATCTGCCAAGGGATTGCCAAATTCCAACGTACAGCCATCTCGAACAACCTCGGGCATCCACTGATCCAAGGTAATCCGGGTCCACTCCTTGTAAAAGTCCCGCAGCCTTGCCCCTACAGGAACCAAGGACTTGACTCTTACACCTTCATTGGGCAGACCTTCTGGAGGCGACTGAGGGACCAGAATCCCAACTGCCCCAGCGCCCCCCCCTCGAAAGGACTGCACCCACTGAAAGAAACGACTATGCTGAGCCCTGCCTCCTCTACCAGGCTGGTAGCGACATGCCACAAAGAATCACGATCCTGTTCCGGGATGGGATACAGATGAACCATCAACCTTGCCACCCGGAAAGGGGCACTGGGGGAAGCCCACTGCACCTGTGACACCCCTGTCCTTCTGCATGGGAAATGACCAAAACGATTTGCATACACCATAAGAAGCGGGTCCACCACCCTGGGAGCCTTTGTCAAAGCCTCCTCAAACCGTAGCATCAATGACACTTGCAAAATGAGCTCCTGTAGCTCCTCGCTGTGAAATACACACACCACCGAGGGGTCCTCCCTCAGAGGTGGCTCCTCCTGCCAGGCCTCATTCTCCAGCGAATGCTCCTGGTTCTCGAGGTCCTCATCCTCAGAACAAGCAGGCAACATCTCAGACACCAGGGAGGCATATTCTGTAAGGTCCTCTTCATCCTCCCAAATCCCCCAATGACGCTGAGCCAGAGGAAAGGCAGCGGGCTCCATTTGCAGCACAGCTCCCTGTCGCTGAGCCTGACTGTTTCAAACAAAAGTCATTGTACATGGCCAAAATAAACTCCAGGGGGAAGTCCATGCCGGAAGCATTTGTGAGGGCCTGGTGAACCAGTAGTGCCCCAAGAGACAAAGCAGGCTCTAAATGTCCACCTTTTCACTGCTGCTTTTTAGCTCCTAGCCACTACTCAATTGCCCTCCCCTTGTCCCTTCCTTCCTTCTCACCCATTACTTTCCTCACCCGTAACTGTCCTGTCTGCCTGTATTATTTAGATTGTAAGCTCTTTTGAGCAGGGACTGTCTCTTTGTATCAGGTGTTCAGCGCTGCGTGCGTCTGGTAGCGCTATACAAATGCTAATAATAATAATAATAAAATATGGAGGGAGATAAAGTCTGACACACTGGGCAAGATGGCAGCGTTTCCCACCAAAACTGGCACACCCAAGTACAGGCCTGCCGAAGGACTGGAACCTGAAGCCAGCAGAAGAGAGCCTGACATGAAGTGTCAGAGCGTTCCGGAGTGAAGCAGAAGTTATACTGCGAAGCCACATCAACTCCTCGATGCTGACACACAGGGCAGCCTATCAGACGCTGCAACATGGCCGCCAAAGAAAAAAAAAACCCGTGGGAACACAGCGGCCCCCCACCAAGCAACACACCGACCCAGTGGGAAGGCAAGACTGGCAGCTGATTGGGCAGAACAACAAAACAGCGCGCAGCTTTTAAAAACTTTTTCAGCGTGTCTCTCTCTTCAGCTCCCCCCCTTTTTTTTTAAGAAGCTGAGAGGGACTCAAGACTTGGTCTGCCAGAAGACAGAGCCAGACAGCCGAGGCACAGCAATGGAATACCCCCACAGAAGGGAGCCACTGGGGGAAGGGCGGAGGGACCTCCCCCGGGGCAAGAGAGACCTGCACAGGCCTCAGCCCCTATCCAGCAGTCAGAGAGGCAGGGAAGAAACAAAGTTGCTTGCCCTTTTTTTTTTTTTTTAAATTCCAAACAGAAAGCAACCCCGGTAGTACTATCCAGCAACCAAAAAACCCAGGGTCACCAACTAACCAGACTGTAAAGGCTTACCACTGCTACTATCTGCTGAGACTGAGAACAGACTGGCTTTCAGAGAATTGCACAGCCCACTTACAGGCTTACTTGTAGCTCAGTTTGTTCTCAGTCTCCATCTGTGGTAGGAGTGCATAACCCATCTGTGCCGGTCTAGAGGGACACTATGGAACTTCCTGTTTTCAAAACTCTCAGGCCATTTGCACTGCTGTGTCCACATCAGCAAATCATATGACAACTGAACCGGTGACCATAAGTTTTGCAACTTGGGAGCAAGTGACCACAAACTAGAAACACAGAACTGCAGACACAATCTAAACTGGAATCCTCAAGAAGTCGGACCCCATTCAAAGCAAAACTGGAGGAAAAAAAAAAAAGGTACTTCCTCCTGAACTGTGCAAAACACAAAAGATAACAGGTATGCACATTTCCCAAAGGTGACAGAGGAAAAAAAAAAAAAAAAAAAAGACTTCCGCAAAAAGAACAAGCAAATGTATAATCCTTTAAAGAATCTTCACTAACCTTTTGTTTCCCATTGGTATAATTACTCACCACCATATATTTGTATACACTTATCCTACAATTTGCTATATTTCTACTGTCTATATTTTTCAGTGATTTTCAATTTGATATGCTGACATCCTCCTGGTAGATACAGTGAATACTGAAGAGGAAGCTGCTACACAGTACCCTAATATGGCAAAGCTCTAATGTTCTCTGTATCTCCACCTGTTGGTAGATGGGCATAACCCACAAGTCTCTTGATTGATCTGAGGGATGCTATGGAACTCCATTTGCTCACATGAGAATGGCCGAAACCAAAAAGGGTGTTGAATTCCCCTTAAGCCTTGGGCTGTATGCTGGGAGAAGGCAGGGCAATTTAAATAATACCCGTATCACATATTCTGACACTAATAATTCTTTGAAAATCTACACTTTTTGGGGATCTACATTATACATGCCAAGAGAAAATATTCATTCTCACAGACTTTTACACTAAATGTTTTTTTTGTTTGTTTTTTAGCATGTGTCCACTGTCAATTGGTTTTCAGGTCTTACATTGTGAAGTTCTTAACTATCTGCATGATCCTGAAGTTTCCTGTATATTAACAATTTGGTTCATACTGTGGCATACCAGTTAATATTCTATAAACTCATACACAAGATATAGCCTTTTATTATATTTGACAGCATCATGAGCTCTTTTGTTTCTCTATTTTTTGATCTATGCTTTTGGGTCTATTTTTTGTACAACTAAAAACAATATTCAGAATTTCAGGCTGGGATTCATTTTCAGCTCCATTCTCACATACCTATATCAATGAATTCCCCAAACAACCTAGTGCAGTATTTCCCAATCTTTTTGTGCCTGTGACCTCATGACTGCAGCCAAATAAAATTGTGTGACCCCCTGGAGGTGCAGAATAATGATGCACCTACAGAGAGCCCACTTAGGTTGTGACACCATTTGAGGACCTGGCTCACAGTTTGGGAAGCTCTGACCTAGTGCAAATCATTGGCCTTACAGATGAATCTGGAAAAGACCAAAATAATTTGACAGAAAAAGTAAAAAGAAAAATCTTCAACAAACTCAAAATATATCTAAATAATCAGAAAACAGCGCACACCCTGGACCAGAGCTGAACAAATCCTAGATGCCAAGTCACTGACACCCATGATTTAACCACACTGAAGTTTTTTCTGGCTGTTGCTGAATGGTGGTTTTCAGGCCTGCACTGTTCAGTGCTTGCTGAATTTGGTCTGTGTTGTTTCTGAATTCCCCAATTGGTTTGATGGCCTCAACTCTCGTATGGCCAGCGTGGGAGTTCAAACACCACACAGCTCAACCTCACTGAGAGCCACATAGCGCAGGCCTACATACCAATTCTTCAATGGCAACAGTGGCCAGGAAGAACCAAAATGGAGATAATCATTCACTTGGCAAATGTAAGGGATAGGCCACCGGAGAAGGCCATCAGAAGCCAAGAGTAGGCAGTAGAAAACCAATGGCAGCCAGCCTGGAAGAGATGGGAGGATGACTAGTTCAAACAACTGAGGGGTGAATGTAGCTGGCTGGGTAGGGTGTGGGAGGGAGGTGTCTGGCTTGCTTGAGAGGTGGGGGGATGGGGGGGGGGGAGGATTAGTTTGGATGTTGGTACTGGAGGAGATGGGCATACAGGAAGCAAGGAACATTAAGGGCCTGACTTAGTAAACTGTTTTATTCCCATAGACATTGCATGGGAGAACTGTCTTAGTAAATGATGCCCTAGAAGAGCCAAGGAAGACCTTGAAGGGAAGCACCCTATTTTTAGGTGCCACTAACTAAAACAGCTGTCATCCTTCCTGTCCCACCCCCTCACTGTTCATCAGCTTCAATGGGGGTGGTAGGGAGGTTGAGAAAGGTCTTAGCTGCTGACTCCTAGATCCAACGAAAATGTCAAGGCCTGCCAAAGATTATGCATATCTCTGCCTGACACTAAGTGTACCTGGGAGTATTAAGCTGGCTAATAAAGAGATATAAGGTGCAATAAACCTCTGGAGCAGTTACAGATCTCTAGTAAATCTTATTAAAATTATTCACTTGCATCTTTTGAGCAATTCTTCTTCCTGGGCATGAAATCTGGGGTCTATCATCAACCCAAAATTATACAGAAAAGGCCAGAGTTTCAACGAACTCTGCACTTCCAGTTCTGCAGAGATATTCCACAACCAAAATACTCCAACAAGTGCAGAGCTGAGCTGGGATGCTTCCCCTTACTGCTCAACATACAGAAATGAATATTCAAATTCTGGTGTCACCTCAGTAACAATGATACAAATTTCACAGTAACAGGCACCAGTCATTCCTATCCACACTGTCAATAATATATTCTAGTTGACCGTAATAGAGGGCATTTGCCTATAGAATAGCACTGTCCAAGGCAGTCTGTGTCAGCTTTTTGAACTTCATGCTTCTGAGCAAATAAGATCCTTTTGGGGGTTTACATCAAACATCCTCCCATTTCTAACCATAAGGTCCTATCATAATCCAACCAACTGCAACAGAAGCATGGTTACTAGAACATCTGATTTCTAATATCCTCTTGACCTTTCCAGATCCTGCCACACTGATTCCGTTAACATGAGGGGCATGTAAGCAGGGCAGGTTTTAGCAATTGCAGGGCCCTATGCAAACCAGTTCGGTGGGGCCCCCTGCCCCACCTAGCTCTGCCCCCACATAGCCCCGCCCCTTGTGGACAAGATGTGCTTTAAAAATTTTTTTATTTCAAATAAAGACAAATCAAGCAAAACTTGTACAGAAAAACTAATTCAAACAAGCACAATTCTATCCTAGGAAACCTTTGGGTTTAAAAAGCAAAACCATGTGCATAAGGACTGGATAAATGAATTAAAACAAATGCCCTTAATATTTATTTAGATTTTGCTCGTACCTTCTTCAGTAGTAGCTCAAGATGAGTTACATTCAGGTACTCTGGATATTTCTCTGTCCCAGGAGGGCTCACAATCTAAGTTTGTACCTGAGGTAATGGTGGGTTAAGTGACTTGCCCAAGATCACAAGGAGCAGCAGTGGGATTTGAACTGGCCACCTCTGGATTGCAAGACCGGTGCTCTAACCACTAGGCCACTCCTCCACTTGGTAGCAATAATGAAACAGTGATTGAATATTCACTTAGCAAGCAGCCTGAGCTAACAGATTTATTTTCCACTGAAGATAATTAAGTTTGTATGAACTCGGCTGCTAATAGTGTGCTGAACTGGACAATGTTGGCACATTTAGACTGACTCTGGACAGTTCTACACAAAGGGAACCCTTCTCTCATTATTCAATACTTTCGCTCTGAAATAGTAGTAATAAAAAAAGGAAAGTGCATTTTTATAATATACCACTGCATTCCATAAAGCAAAAGGAACAAGTTCCCACATGCCATCTTTTTTTCTTTTGATGTAGGCACAGAAAAAAAAAAGATTTTAAATGCTCCTAGGTTTCAATCTAATTCATGTTTAATGTGGGATATAAATGGCATAAATAAGTAAATATATAGATAGATACTCTGTATGTTGAGCACCTGATTCTCATAACATGGTGTCTGTTTAGTAGCCCTTTACCAGGCGAAAAAAAAAAAACTCTCTGCACAAGCATAACAGTACTAGGGAGTCTGTCCCTTTAACCAGCCCCTCCAAATGACACGATTTATAACAAATTACTACTCTACCTATAAAAAGTTATTCTGTTATTATACTTCCTCTGTGTGCAATCCGTACGCACAAGCCTGAATGTTTGAAAATCTAAGTGAGATTTAAAAAAAAAAAAAAATTACCGCAACAATAAAGACAATATGGATACAGCAGCTCATAGTTTTGCTTGCTTTGTTTTGAGTGCACAGGGAACCAGCTGCTAATCACCACTGTAAACCTTCGTACCAATTTGGTCAATAAAAATAAAATGAGTCTGTCTGGCAGCCTACATGTAGGGCCGGTCTTAGGCACAGGCGACAGAGGTGGGGTAGCACAGGGCGTCGCGCTCCCTGGGGCCCCGCAGCAGCCTTGGCATCTCCCTCCTGCTCCAGCTGTCATTGCTGTCTCCTGTTTAGAGAGCTGCACAGGAGCGGGGATGGTGGGATTCCCCTCCAGGTCTGCGGGGATCCCACAGGAATGGACCCAGCTCTTGCGAGGTCCCCGCAGAAACGCATGATGATCTGAGTTTTGCCTCTCCTCCCCCAAGCCGCAGGGTGCCCTCCCAGCACATACCTCAAGCCACCCTGGTGGGTTAGTGGATTCTTCGGGGCAGGAAGGATCCCCAGTCTTTCCTGCCTGCAGACGCTGATCCTCTTGCTGCAGCACCTTCTTTAAAATGGTTGCTGAGACTTCCAGCTGCAGCCTCGCAAGACTTCAGCGGAAAGACTGCGGGGCCCCAAGGAACACAAGGCCCTGTGCAACAACCCCTGTCTCCCCTGCCTAAGGCCGGCCCTGCATGTAGGCTGCCAGACAAGCTCTTTTATATTGACCAAATTGGTACGAAGGTTGACAGTGGTGAGTAGCTGCCTGGAAAGAACAAGGAGACTTCTTCATGCATCTGACATTTTGTGATGCCACAAAAACACACCAATATCTAAGCAGCACTAACTGTCAGGACATAAACAGTAACAATTCTTCCTATAACAAGGCAACAATACAAATATTGTTAACAGGTACTAGAAAACTAAGGTGCTCATTTTCAAAGTACAAACTTTCAAAGTTACATAGATGCTTATTTTCAAAGCACTTAGAATTACCAAGACAGTTCTTATAAACTGCTAATTTCCCTAACAGAAGGGTTCATTGCAGTGTATAGTAAGATAATACTGATCATCTATCAATATATAACATTAAAAAAAACCCAAACAATAGTTAACTGGTGTATAACCCAAGATCACATCTTATATATACTCAAACAAAAAACCTTCTTCCGAAATGTTAAATAGTTAAATTCAGTCCTAATATAAGTCTAAGTGCTTTGAAAAGGGGCCCCATAATAACCTATGTAACTTTGTAAGTCTATGTGTGCTTTGAAAATTAGCCTCTTTAAATACTGCATCTTGGGTACGAACAACAGCCCTCCACTGCACAAAGGCAATATCACAGAAACTTCTCAAGCTAGGACAATAAAAAGAAAGTCAATGGAGGAGCTTGGCCAGCTGAGTGTAGCAGAACTCGGAGCCCAGGGTGAGCAGCGCCAGCTCACACAAACGTTTAGGCATGGCACCGGGGGGTGGGAAAGTGGGTATACCTAGGGGACTTCCAATGTCTTCTGGTACTGAAGGGGGGTTGCAGAGCATCTCCTATAGCTCGACGAGGCGGGGACCACTATCAGAAGAGTCTCTCATCCAGGCTCCAAGAGCGACCATTCATAAGATCAGGGCTCCCCAGTCATCAAAATATTTTCCCACCTGCACAGGGTTCAGCTGCCTCCAAACAAGTTGGCCTTGCAGTCTACTGCAGTCAGTGTTAACACCGTGGCGGTTCCAGTATGGAGGTGCTGCTGCCAGCCGCGTGCATACCCGAGCCGCTGTATGAACATCTCTCAGTATGGTCCTTCCTCTCACCAGCGCCCCACCTGTTGGGTGCTCTCGGTTACGGCATCTGCTGGTGTGCAGGGGACCAGAAGCTCTCTTCAATGTTGTTGAAGGGAGAGGGGGGGAAGAGACTTGAGAGAAAATGTGTAGCCTAGGGGAGCCATGAACAGAGAAATTTTGGGAACCACTGAGCTAACATTCATACATCAAGAAGGGGGAGTGGAGGGAAAGAGCTTATTACCATGAACAAGTGAAACGCTTGGCACTGTGTGTGTCAGTTGTTTGAGGTCTGTAGAGTTCTTACCCTTAATATTTATTTTTAACACAGTATAGTTGCATTTTTTACTTGATATTTTGTAATCAACTTAGAATCTCTGTTATAGATCAAATACAGCTATTTATAAAAGCTTAAAAGAGTCAACCAAGCTAAAATATACTGTAAAAAAAACAAACTAGCAAAACACCAAAATAGATGCCTCACAAAAGCAAACAGACCACAACCCACAAAACATCAATACAAATTATCACATACTTCACAGTGTTCCTATCAGTAAGGCTGAGACATCCAACAGCATCAATAGAATGCAGGGCATCAGACAAGAGTCCACAAACAGCAAAACAAACAATGGGTCAGCAAATCCTAATCCCCCACACTCCCCACCCCTCCAAAACAAAAATCCATATAATCTGATTCATTCAGACCAACAAATGTAAATACACTCCTCACAAATAAAACCAGATAACAAAAAATAGCCCCAAATGAAGAATTTAGGAGACAGCATTTTACTTGGCATCTAAAAGATAATCTTCCCAATGAGTTATTCTAGGAAGAGAGTTCTAAAACTGGGGGACAGGGTAGAGGGGGAATACTAAAACATATATGCACTCATCTTAGTCAGTCTCATATCATGAAAAGACAATTTACATACTAAAATAACATATCTTTATACTTATAACACTTTTGTTGAACAAAAGCACATTCCAAAGTGTTTACAACAAAATGCAATAAGTAATCATATCAAGATAAAATTAACATAATCTAATAAAACATCATATTAATCAATTTTAGTCACAACTGTGTCTGAGTCAACAGGTAATCAGTGCAATAAGGCTAATGACAGACCCCAGATTTTACTTCAATAAAGAACTGAATATCACTCAATGCATTTTATTAGTTAACTGGCCAGGACTTTGTCTACTGGATTATGGAGTCTGTACAGCTTATTTATTTATGACATTTATATCCCGCATTATCCCAAGTAAGTTCGGGTTCATGTGGCTAACAAACATTTGCAAAAAGTACATAAGAACATAAGTGTTGCCATACTGGGACAGACTGAAGATCCATTAAACCCAATATCCTGTTTCCAACAGTGGTCAATTCAGTTTACAAGTACCTGGCATGATCCCAAAACAGGAAATGAAAAAAGTGGAAGGACCTCCCACTTTTTTCATTTCTTGTTGTTGTCCGTGGGGTGTCTAGAGTTCTCCGCTCTCTGGCGGATTTCTTCCCTATGATCCCAAAACAGTACTATACATTTTATGATGCTTAGCCTAGAAACAAGCAGTGGATTTTCCCCAAGTCCATCTTAATAATGGCTTATGAACTTTTCTTTTAGAAGTTATCCAAACCTTTTTAAAACCCTGCTAATACTGCTTTCACCACATTCTCTAGCAACAGATTCCAGAGTTTAATTACACATTGAGTAAATAAATATTTTCTCCGATTTGCTTCAAATTTACTACTTAATAGCTTCATTGTGTGCCCTTGCCCCCTAATCCTAGTACTTTTGAAAAGAGTAAACAAGTGATTCACGTCCACCTATTCCATTTCACTCATTATTTTATAGACCTCTATCATATCTCCCCAAGCCGTTTTAGCCTTTCCTCATTTTGTCACCCTTTTCTAATTCCACTATATAGCTTTTTGAGATACAGTGACCATGCACAGTATTCGAGGTGCGGTCGCACCACAGAGCGATACAAAGGCATTATAACAGTCTCATTTTTGTTCCTTTCCTAATGATACCTAAAATTCTATTTGCTTTCTTAGCTGCCACTGCACGCTGAGCAGAGGGTTTCAAAGTTTCAAACAATGACACCTAGATCCTTTTCCTGGTCGGTGACAACTAATATGGAACCTTGTATCGCATAGCTAAAGTTTGAGTTCCTCTTTCCCACATGCATCACTTTGCACTTGCTCACATTAAATGTCATGTGCCATTTGGATGCCCAGTCTTTGGTCCTGGGGAACTGAGTTCAATTCCCACTTCAGGCACAGGCAAGTCACTTAACCCTCCATTGCCCCATGTAAGCCGCATTGAGCCTGCCTTGAGTGGGAAAGCGCGGGGTACAAACGTAACAAAAAAAAAAAAAAAGGTTCTCTTGCAATTTTTCACAACCCTCTTATGATTTAACGACTATGAATAACTTTGTGTCATCAGCAAAATTTATTACCTCACTAGTTATTCCCATGTCTAGATCATTTATAACTGTGTTTTAAAAAAAGCAGCGGTGCCAGCACAGATCCATGGGGAACCCCACTATCTACCTTCTCCATTAAGAATACCGACCATTTAACCCTACTCTCTGTTTTCTATCTTTTAACCAGTTTTTAATCCACTAAATCCATGCTGCCTTTGTCTCAATCCATGCTTATTTAGATGCTCTGTAATTTTGTTCTTTATAATGTTCTCTACCATTTTGTCCTGCACCAACGTCAGGCTCACCAGTCTATAATTTCCCAGATCACCTCTGGAACCCTTTTTAAATACTGGTATTACATTGGCCACCCTCCAATCTTCCAGGACCATGCTGGATTTTAAAGATAAATTACATATTACTTAAAGTTCTTCAAGTTCATTTTTCAGTACTCTGGGATGTATACCATCTGGTCCAGGTGATTTGCAACTATTCAATTTGTCTAATTGCCCCATTACATCTTCCAGGTTTATAGAGATTTCATTCAGTTTCTCCAACTCGTCAGCACTGAATACCATTTCTGGCATTGGTATCTCTCCCTCATCTTCCTTGGTGAAGACCAAAAATCAAAGAATTCATTTAATCTCTCCACTATGGCCTTGTCTTCTCTGAGTGCCCCTTTCACCACTCTGTACTATGGCCTTGTGTTCCCTGAGTGCCCTTCACAAACTTCACTACTATTGAATAACAAGAGCAGGGTTCCAAACATGCCCAAAAGCTAACAATTACAAGTGTGAGTAAGGGATTTACTAAATAAAAACTTCTAATGGTCAACTTAAAGGTTTGAGATGCATCTTATGTCAGGCTAAATCATGCATGGTCTACTGTGTGGGCTGCAGTGCCCTGCACTCCTAAACATTTCCTGTGTAAGGGGGGGGGGGGGGGGGAACAAAAACAAGAACCTAGGGGAGAGGCTTCATCCTGGGTGTACTGCATATGAGATGTGGAGAATAAACAGGAGATATAAGCATGTGCTTGTCTGTGCAATGCCTTACACCCCTTTCCCACTGATGACATACCTTGAACATTCGGGGAACCACGGAGTAATGATGACCAGACCACATCTGCTTGATGATATCCGCATAGGCCTCTGCAATCTCCCCCTTCATGCCCAGTGGGTTACTAAAGTTTAGCTCCTTCAGGTAGCGGTTGTTCAAGAAGTATTCTGTCAGTGGAGGCACATTACTCAGACACTGCAAGCAGAGAAACGGAAATTGCTGTTACTTAGGCACTGCAAGGTAAAAGAGGAAGGGGGTGGGCAGGACACTCTCAGTATCAGGTGCTGTAGGTTGAAAGACAGAGAGATGAAAACAGAAGACCTTTACTGTTCACTGAGGGGAGATGAACGAGTCACTCATCACTCAGATACTTGGGGCAAGACACAGAAACAGAGAAAAATGTAGGGAGATAAAGACCATATGGCCTATCCAATCTGCCCATCTATGCCATCTACTCTCCCTATCACACCCTTAGAGATCCTATGTACTTGTCCTTCATCCTATACCCCCATATTCCTGAGCTTCCTTTCAAGTGACAGAGAAAAGAGGTGAAAGCAGGAGGCCTCTGACACTTACGCACTGTATAGGGGCAAGAACGAGAGAGATAAGGGAAAGACTGAGAAACTACAATACACACACTGTAGGGGGAAAAGAGGGGCAGAGCTGTGTGCCTTTCATTGCATCTCTTACCTGTAAGGCAGAATTCATAAAACATGTATTGCCCAGATTGGTGAGGCCACAGATTCCTGGCTGTCCTCGGTATGTGTCATCCTCATCCAGGGAATTCCTCCTAAAAGAGGGCGGGAGAAAGATACCAGTGTTAACGTGTATGTCAATATCAAGCTGAACATTAAGCCCTGCTTCGGGGCATGATTAAGTATTCAACATTGCTTTAAAGGGAAAGTGAGCACGTAGCCTCCAAAGCCCCATGTCCCCACAACAGGCTGCAGTGTCACTTTACAGTAGGTGTTCTCAACCTAGTCCTCAGGACACACCCAATTAGTCTGGCTCAGAGGATATCCACAGCAAATACATACGAGACTGTATATAAATCTCAGTATATTCACTGAGGTCATCCTGAAAACTTGAATGTTTTGGTATCTTCTGAGCACTGGGTTGAGAACCAGAGAGATGTCCCCACAGTTCTTGCTGCTTCCAAGGGATTTTAATCATAAGGGTGCTGCTTTTAATTATTTTTTTTCCAAACTAAAAAAATGTAGGAAAACATATATAAAGGTTTGAGAAATTCTACCCATCTGTCTGCTGGGGGCAAAATAACTCTCCAAAAAAGCTTTGGGGGGGGGGGGGGGTAGATAGTTAAAAAATGGATCAAATCTGATCAGGGGTTCCAAATAAAAAGTCCACCAAAAATGGCCCAATGTATTACATTGGGAGAATGCTATGACAAGACATATTTAAACAGTGATTAAGGAATTGTTCCTTTCAAATTGCCCCACCCCTCTCCTATATAAGTACATAAGTATTGCTGTACTGGGACAGACCAAAGGTCCATGAAGCCCCGCATCCTGTT
The DNA here is from genome assembly GCF_901765095.1 of Microcaecilia unicolor. Classification (NCBI taxonomy): domain Eukaryota; kingdom Metazoa; phylum Chordata; class Amphibia; order Gymnophiona; family Siphonopidae; genus Microcaecilia; species Microcaecilia unicolor. The sequence continues at coordinate 248,882,147 of NC_044032.1, read as the reverse complement.
TCCAACAGTGGCCAATCCAGGTCACAAGTACGTAGCAAGATCCCAAAACAGTACAATACATTTTATGCTGCTTATCCTAGAAATAAGAAGTGGATTTTCCCCAAGTCCATCTTAATAATGGCTTATGGACTTTTCTTTTAGGAAGATATCAAAACCTTTTTTAAACCCCACTAAGCTAACTGCTTTTACTACATTCTCTGGCAACAAATTCTACAGTTTAATTAGATGTTGAGTGAAGACTTTTTCTCTGATTCGTTTTAAATTTACTATTTGGTAGCTTCATTGCGTACCCCCCTAATCCTAATACTTTTGGAAAGAGTAAACAATCGATCCATTCCACTCATTATTTTATAGACTTCTATCATATCTCCCCTCAGCCGTCTCTTCTCCAAGCTGAAGAGCCCTAGCCGTTTTAGCCTCTTCTAACAGGGAAGTCATCCTATCTCCTTTATCATTTTCATTGCCCTTCTCTGTAGCTTTTCTAATTCTATCATATCTTTTTTTTGAGATGTGGTGACCAGAACTGCACACAGATGGTCACAGATGTTGTATAATAATGCCACAAAGCATGCCTTCCCTACCGCTTTCACCCTTCCTCCACACCACCTATATCACTCCTGAGCTAGCTCTTAGTGATTCACATGCACATTTTCTTTGCTGCAAATTTTACTGTGGCTGAACTGTATAGCTTTCTTACTATTTTCTATGTATGGTGATACCTAATGATTGAACCATGTCAACTACTTGTTGCTCAGTCTTCTGCCTCCTAGTGCTGAAGAAGCATGGCAGTATCTGTTGCACCCTGCTGTTAAACTGTTAAATCCATCCTTTGAAATCTATTTACAGTGATATCTGATGGTTTGATGTTTTTAGGCTTGATTTTACTATCCTTTCTAAACCAATGGAATGTTTGGAAATGACTAAACTGTCCCCCCTCCCCCCCCCCTCCAAAGTCAGAGAGAAACAGAGAACACATACAAACAGATACATACAAAGGCAACACAGATACAAACATACATACACACATTAAGATGGATCAGAGAGAATTCCATGAGCCATTCTCTGCATGCTTTTCCTACCGGCTCAAAGGGGTCAGCAGAGTTGTGATTCCTAAGCTTAACACTACCAGGGTTCCTGGTATTGCCTTAGAGATCCCCACAGTTCCTGCTGCTTCTGAGGGATATGGATCATAAGGAAACTACCTTAAGTGGGCAGAGTGATCTCAGGTAGACAGCATTCAAAACATGCTGCCATAGCTCTGCAAGGTACTAACTTCTTTAAAAAATGCTGCATTAAATGACTCAATACTAAACAAAGTTTAGATTTAACTACAGTTTCCAAAGGCAGTTACAGTATGGAAGAATATGGGTCACAGACATACTGCCAGTTAAGACTACTCCCTAGGAAACAGGTTTTACTTGTAGCTGACTACATGCAATGATCTTGAGCAACCCCTGATAAGAGGGCTGCAGCACTGATCAGATGGGTATATGACATCGCTGAGATGTTCCTATAAACATAAGATCTATGCAAGGCTGTAGGTAGGGTGATGATGACTCATTTCTGACCACGGAGACAGGGATGGAAGAAAAATAGATGGGAGTCCATCAGTACTCACATGGCATGGGGCTGGGCACTGGGCCAGGTGCCATCTTTGTTTCTGCTCTCCATTATTACTGTCTATGAGAAACAAAGGAAAGTGAAAAAAGGATGCACACACATTACATGCTTTCATATGCCATCTATTTATTTATATCTATACACACACACAAGTTTAAATATTTCCTCAGCACCCCCCCCCCCCCAAAACTATCATGTACAACACTCATATTTATGAATTTGATTCTCCCCTTTATTAAATATTTTTTTTTAATTTATGAAATTTTTATTTACAATTAAGTATAGTACTTGTACAGAAAAGTAAAAAGACTGGCTCAACATCCATTCTACAAAATCATAAAACAAGTAAACTTCCTGCCAGAATTACTCAAGTCCACATTAAGGATTCAAGATGTTAAACAAATGGAATTTTAGTTTTACATAATTTCTTAAAAAAATTTGCTAAATCTGACTACCCAAATGGTACCAGAAAATCAACTACCAAGAGAATTACAACCCCCCACTATTCCTTCTAGCTGTTAAGAAAGCTGTGAGCTGGGAAGGTTCAAAGAAAATAATATTTTATCGACTGATATTTAATGACACATTTACAGGGTATCTTAAAAAAAAAAGGTTGCCCCCAGTTGAAGTACTCCTGGTTTCATCAGCAAGAACTGCTGACGTCTCCTCTGAGTATCTTTGGAGACGTCAGGAAAGATTTGGATTCGCTGTCCAAGAAAAGTTTTTTCTTTGTTCTTAAAGAACAATTCATTAACCAATTCTTGTCAGGTGATAGTGCAACAGTAGCAATTAATGTTACCGGTATTACCATCTTGTTGTCAGAAGATTCTAATAATGCGGAGACATCTAGGTCCTGATTATCTTGATTCTGTTGTACTTTTGTAGGCAAATAGTGTATCTGAGAAAATGGAGGAATGGCTTCTTCAGCCACTCTAAGCATTTCTTTCACATATTTCCTTAGCATATCTCGAGGAGAAATAATAACTCGTTTAGGAAAATTTAAGAAACGGAGATTATTACTCTTTACAGTGTTCTCAAGAAATTCAGTTTTCCTCCTTAAAGATATCAAATCTTTCATAGTATTCTCTTGATAGGATTGTAACTTTTGAACCTCTTTTTCATGTACCTTATCACGGTGTGTTAAGGTTTCCACTTAAGGTCAACTTCTTTAACTTTTTGTTCTAGTACTGAAAAATCCTGAGTTAATTTTTGTAGTTGAGGACACATAGCTTTACCTAAATCCACAATAAGATGCCATAAACTGTCCATAGTAACTTCATTAGGTTTATTAATAAATATAGGAAACAGCGTCGGTTACCTCAGTCTCTCCAGTAGAAATAACTTGCTCCAAACTCACAGTTTCATTCTCCCTCGTTGCCGCAGATGTTGCTAAAGGCACATCTTCCATCTGGGTTTTCGGTTCTCCAACTGCCCGAACTCCTTTGGTTGATTGCATCATCTCCCGTACCAAGCATGGGAAATGGGGCTGAGGACGCAGTCAGTGGAGTACTGCTACCAGACGGTTGTGGGAGAGGAGCTCTTGCTTTGGGGCTGAGCGAAAGCTCTAGCCCAGGGAACACTCCGGGGTCTCCATTTACTCCAGGGCGGACCAGTGGGCTGCTCTCTGACGGTGCTGGGCCCAGTGCTCCCTGAAAATATGCTTGAATTCTACCTCCTGCAGAACAGTTTTGCCGCTGGGGAGTGGTAGAGGTGGGACAGCCCCTTCTCTTCGGCATCCCAAAAAGAACGAAAGTTCCAGAGAGCAATAGGTAGGTCAGACTTCAACAGCGGCCATCTTGAATCAGAACCTCATGGCTTACAATTTTAAAACAATTCCGTTACAAATTATACAGTTTTCCAACAAAGATTACAGAGCACACCCCAAGCTCATCTCCATCAATTCTATACCCACCCCACATTATAAATGGCAGACGTTGGGGAGCTTTTTAATCAGTTGGAACACTCCCCTGACAAGTAAAACCTTCAAGGGATATGGTTTGGACCTACAGCCTGCCCCATTATATCTGTACAGGAATGATCAAAACCCTATTGGTAAGGCACCTAACAGAACAGAAACAACAAAGTAACATCTGAACGCTCTGCAGTGACATCTTGAAAATCAACTTGCTCAGGAAAAATTCTCTCTCCCAGTTTTATATATCACGTTTTCACTAATCTGGGACATTCTGAACTTTTCTTTTTCCCATTGTTACACTGCAGGGAATAAGAAAGTGAAGTCTAACCAGTAAACAGACTGAGCTAGGAGTTACAGTCACATCACCTGAAGAACTGTTGCAAACATACTATCAGTGGAAGTCAAATATCAGCACAGGACACATTTTTAGCCTCTTCCAGGGCTGACCCAATCATTAGACAGGACCAGGCAATTGCCTACAGCAGAAGCTTTTTTGTTGTTGTTGTTGGGGAGGGGGCATGAGAGGGGTACGGGGAAGATGCCAGAGTAGCTGCAGTAAAAGCAAAACTACACAAAGTCAAAAACAGGGGGTACCTTTTCAAACTGTCCATTTTCCCAGATTACATAGGAGGGGTGGTTTTGGAGTGACCATTATTGTTGGGGAACCCAAGGAGCTTCAGCCTGAAAGTTAACTGAGGGGTGTCACAAAACGCATAGCCACCCACCTGGGGTTATCCCGCGGCCACTTAGAAGGCCTATCACCAGCACAGCTCAGGTCAGCCTGCACCTGCCACTTGTGCTCTATGCTAGCACCCTCTTCCCACTGACTGGGTTACAACCGCCTCTGGACGAGTCTCCCACTCTCAAATTATCCCCAGTGATTTCTAGATCACTGGAGCTACATCCCCAGTGGTCCCACAGTTCCCAGAAAGAACTTATAGACCCAACTCACAAACCACCAGGATTCTTTATCAGTCCAGACAGAGAGGCAATAAACTAAACATTGTTTATTGTCTTAAAAATGAACAAAATAGTGCAATTTGCAAACAATAACAAGTAGCTGAAATATGGAACAATTATAACACTAACTAAATATTTGCACACTTCCTAGAAAAGAACTTGGGACGATCAGAACATACAACTGTTTGTTTACTGAGCCTCAGCAAAGAGATTCTGCTCTCTTTTCTTCCTGGCTAGGACTGAACTCAAAACCATTAAAGTCCAAATGAGATGAACTCCTGGGCCAAACAGAGCCCAGTCAACAAGATTTCAAATATATACTACTTTTTGCTTCCCGCTTGTATTAAAGAAAAAAGAACATTCAGTTCCCTATAACAGTTTACAGCAAAGAAACACCACCTGCTGGCCAAATAGGAGAAATACACTTGAGAAAATGCAGGAAAATATCTAATACATTTTACAGGCTTAAAACACTTTCTTCACAAGGGGATGCAAGGCTGAAGGTCTGCCTAGGATGCCTAGTACTTTGCAGCAACCCTGGACTCTTCTTCCAATGCCATGCTGAGCTTAAGAGCAATTTGTTACTGGTGAAGTGAAACAGTTATGAGATGGGAATTTTAGAACAGAATGATCTGATCACCTTTATTCAGTGAGTCATCCTAGGTCTGCATTCTCCTAATGGAAGTTATGTATGAAAAGCATTACCTGCCCTGTGCTAAGACAGGAGTCCAGCACGGTCATATGTACATTGCGCAGGCGTTCACATGAACCATCTGAATTTTTCACCCACAGCCGCATCTCTTCCTCAGGGGGGACCTCAAAAAGCCGTCGTGCCTCCTTCAGAACAGTGTCTATGGTTGGAGAAAGAGTAAGGAGAAAGACAGAGAGCTCAGCATCTATCATTTACTTTGACCAGATTTATGATCCATCTTTCTCAAAGAAGTATATATTACATAGCAATTACAACAGTTGTCTAATAAAAGACCAATACTGATCAACAATATAATCTAACAATCAAACCCCACCCTATATCCTCAGTTACTGTCCAAAGCAAATTCTCTCTTAAATGGCAAACTTCCTCAGCTACAGTTAGAATATAGCTCTAATTTCTAGGAGTTGCTTAAAGTGAAAACAGAAAAAGGTGGGAAGTTGACCATGGACACCAGAGACTGGAAAAAATGGACTTAAACAAAAAAAATTGTTTAAAATAGGACTCGACACAAACGTTGTGTTTCGGCCACTAGGTCTGCATCAGGAGTCTGCATGGATAGAAAAGCATCCAATGCCCTGATGTGGTAAAGTACAGAATAATCTGTACACATAAGGTAACATTCAATCTCTTAATATTGTGAGTTGGATGATGGTCATGAAAAACACCTTTTGTAAAAAAAAAAAAAAAGGCGTGACTTTTTGGCAAACGCTAAAACTAACCTTCAGCATCACAACTTTTTTTTTCTAAAAAGGTCTTTTTCAAGACCATCATCCAACTCACAATATTAAGGGATTGAATGTTACCTTATGTGTAAAGATTATTCTATACATCAGGGCATTGGATGCTTTTCTATCCATGCAGACTTCTGATGCAAGCTTAATGGCCGAAACACGTTTGTGTAGAGTCCTTTTTTAAATAAACGGTTTTTTGTTTTTAAGTCCATTTTTTCCAGTCTCTGGTGTCCGTGGTCAACTTCCCATCCTTTTCTGTTTTCACTTTTTCTGTTTTCTCGTGGGACGTTCGAGTTCTCCGTCTTGGCGGATTCTCTTGGACACATACGAGTTGCTTAATCCAAAAAACCTGGAACAACCACTGGGAATCACAGCTGTCAAAACCTTAAAGGTAATTTCCTTGTTGACGTTTAACTAAAATTGTCATCCTGTGAACAGAGATCAGTGAGGACGTAACATATCAGTTAAAAGTGTGTGACAATATTGTTTCAGAGCAGTGGTTCTCAACCTCTCTTCTGTTGTGACACGCCTGGCAATATTCAAATATGACACACTAAACACTAAAATTCACAGCTGAACAAAAAAAAAAACCTATTTCATTGTTAACACTGAGGTGCTGATGCACAGTTACACCCATTAAATATGGATACAGCAGGAAAAATTACTGTGTTGCAAACAATGACCAAATGAACAATGCACAAAGGGGATTGATATAAATGAGATGAACCGATTCCCTTTTGTGCATTGATCGCTGTTTGTGAATGGAAGCTGTCAAATACATTTGACAACTTGCAGAAAATCCCTGGTGGTCCAGTGAACCACCTCCCCTCTCCCCCAGAACAAAAAAATCCCTGGTGGTTCAGTGTACCCCTTCTTGAACCCCTCCCCCCCTCCCCATGTCATACTTTAAAAAGTTGGAGGCAAGAGGGCAGGAGCAAGACCTCCTCCCTCGGGCCTCGCCCTCTCAATATGGCGGCACCCAGCCCCTGCCCAGTGCTACAACCAGTCTAAAGCAAACATTGCCAACCCAATAAGCTTTGTGCATCAGGCCCCAAGTTTAGGGTGAATTTACCTACCATTCAATCCCATATCAAAAAAAATTGTATGCAACTCATCAGTCCCAAATTTCTCACTTGTCAAATAAAACAAATATATATTCAAATTCTGGAGTCACCTCATTAACAACAACACAAAATCCCTCCACTGCCAGACACTGTGAAGCAACACCAAACCCTCTGAAGCAAAACCAAACCCTGCAAATATGCAACTCAGAAACTATGTAGCAAACAGAAATGGACAGATGACTTGCAACATTTTTAATTGGGGTTGGTAGCAGCAGTTATGATTGGGTGTAGTGGTAAAGCAGAAGGACTTTCAGGATCCCTGGTCTCCCCAGCTTGCACATACAGATGGTTTCTAAGGAAAGCACAGGCTTACTGTTTACAGAATGCTAATCTTTTGGTGATACACCTCCCAACTCTTGGGGACACACTGGTTGAGAACCACTGTTTCAGAGGAAGAAGATACACTGAGCGTTACCCACTGTCACTCTGCAGTAACCGAGGCATTCTTTATCTAGGAAACATAACAGCAGGTATGAGCTGAGAATCACAGAAGAGAGGTATCAGCTGATGGGATCACTGTTACTTGGTGATTTATCAGACGAAAACTTCAAAATCAGCAGAAAACAGCCCAAGCTGTGGAATCTCAGCAGTAACTGGGCACACCAACTGGGAAAATGTGAACTGGCAATTCTATAGCAGAGCTAATGTGCGTTTCCCTCCCCACTCACACTCCGTGGTAGTACAATAGTAGCAATGTTACCAATTATGTCAGTGCGGCTGAACTGGGCAGTGAGCAGATTGTCCATGTCACTGTGCTGGCACAGGTACAGCTCCACAGGATATACCTCAACCTTCTGAGTACTGGGAAGATCCACCACCTGCAGAGAAACAGCAGGGAAGAAGCAAGAGATGAGGGAGAGGACAGAGAAAGGAGCAATGGCAATTCAAACCAAGTCACAGCAGAGTAACCTCTGATAATATATCATCTTTCAGTGATATCAAATTGAATCCAGACCTTTTGATCTGAATGAGGAGTGTAGACCTATGCCACTAAAGTGAAAACAAGGAGGCAGCAGGGTAATAGCGTTACTTACCTGTACAAAGCGTTCCCGAGGATAGGATTTAAATCCTCATCTCTATGGTGGCATCACTGGCTGAACCCAATGCAGGAAGCACTACCCCAGTAACTTTTTCTAGAAATATTTGGGTAGCTTCATCATGCATGTTTGCTTGTTCCTGCTGTTGCAGATGCGCAGGACCTCCTCAGTCCATTACAAACTAATTAAATATAGCTCCATGGGGAGGTGAGAGAGTTGTGAGGATTGTATAGGTAAGTAATTTCATTCTCTCCAAGGGCAGGACTGTAAACCTTCAGGTCTGGGACTCTCTAGCTACAGGCTGCTTTCCAATACAAAAGGGGAAACAAGAAGCAGTGACACAACAGGCAAACACCAACATTTTTGAGGCAATAGGCCTTTTTTAAAATATCATTATCCTTTTATTATTTCAGAAGGCAGCATGGAACTAAAAGAGGGCTTGGAGGGTGATTCTAAATCTCAAACTGATTCTGGAGGACTGTCTGGAGAAATCTAGGCAGTAATAGGATGAACAGATGTCCATGTCACAGCTCCACAAATCTCCTCCATGGAAGCTGACCTCAAGTGGGCTACCGATGCAGCAATAGCTCTGACATTATGAGCCACGACACGAGCCTCTAGAATCAGCCCAGCCTAGGCATAAGTGAAGGAAATTGCATCTGCTAGTTGTCACGAAACGCCTAGCCACCCGCCTGGGGTTACCCTGCAGCCACTTAGAGGGTCTATCCCCAGCACAGCTCAGGTCCACCTGCACCTGCCGCTTGTGCTCTACACTAGCACCCTTCTCCCACCAACTGGGTCACAACCACCTCTGGGCGAGTCTTCTGCTCTCAAATTATCCCAAGGGATTTCAAGGTTACTGGGGTCACATTCCCAGTCGTCCCAGTTCCCAGAAAGTACTCACAGACCCAACACACAAACCATCAGGATTATTTATCTGTCCAGACAGGCAGAATGAATAAACAATTATGTTTATTGTCAGAACAGTGGACAAAAATGTGCAATTGGCAAACAATAACAGGTAACTGAAATATGGATCAATTAGAAAACTAACCAAAACATTTACATATTGTCTAAACAGTACCTGGGAAGGTCAAGACATATAATTGTTCACAGAGCCTAAGCAAAGAGATCTGTCTCTTTCTTCTTCCAGGCTAATACTGAAGCAACAAGTCAGCACTACTGGCTAATTTCAAACTCCAGGCCATTCAGAGCGGTCAACAAGTTTTAAACGTATACTGCTGCTTGCTTCTTGCTTGTGTTAAAGAAAAAGAACACTCAGTTCCCTATAACAGCTTCAAGCATCAACATGCACCATTTGATGACCAAATAAGAGAAATACACTTCAGACATAATTAAAACAGGGAACTATCCAATACATTTTAAAGGCTTAAAACACACTGCTTCTTCACACCTCCCCCTTTAAGAGAAAGACCCCAGACTGCGGCCTCTACAGACCGCTGATCAGGTCTCGAGAGTCCAGTGTCAGGGTGGTTCTGCCTCTTCCTTTCTGGCCAGTGAAGTATGGTGAAGTTGTATATTTGCAGGGATAGACTCCACCAGAGTAGTTCCCTTTCTCTCCCAAGACCCTCTTCAACCAGACTAACGGATTGTGATCTGTGATGACAGTAAAGTCTTGCCCATACGGATATGGTTGTAACTTCTTGAGGGCCCACACTAAGGCCAGACACTCTTTTTCAATAGTGGCATAGGTTACCTCTCTGTCAAGGAGCTTGCAACTTAGATACATAATGGGGTGCTCCTATCCTAAGCTATTCACTTGACTGAGTACAGCCCCAATGCCATATGCCGAGGCATCAGTCTGTACCACAAATCTTTGTTACATAGTAACATAGTAGATGACAGCAGAAAAAGACCTGCACGATCCATCCAGTCTGCCCAAGAAGATAAATTCATATGTGCTACTTTTTTCATTTGTACTGTCCTCTTCAGTGCACAGACTGTATAAGTCTGGCCAGCCCTATCCCCGCCTCCCAACCACCAGCTCTGGCACAGACCGTACAAGTCTGCCCAGCACTATCCCTGCCACCCACCACCGGCTCTGGCACAGACCGTATAAGTCTGCCCAGCACTATCCCCGTCGCCCAACCACCAGCCCCGGCACAGACCGTATAAGTCTGCCCAGCACTAGTCCCCCCTCCCAACCATCTTTGTTGATGGTCATGTGCAGCTAGTACTGACTGGTAGCTAATGCTGTCTTTAATGACTGAAAGACTGCTTCACATTCTGGCAACCAGGTAACTATTTGGGGTAGTCTCTTTTTAGTCAGGTCAGTTAGGGGCTTGGCTATGGTGCTGTAGTGAAGCACAACCTTCATGTAATATCCCGCTGTTCCAAGGAAGGCCAATACTTGCTTTTTAGTTTGGGGAGTGGGCCAAGTTTGTATAGTTTTCACCTTAGCTGATTCAGGCTTCAGCTGTCCACCTCCCATTCTGTACCCTAAATATTGCACTTCTGCCATCCTCACCTGGCATTTGGTGGATTTTATAGTCAGACGGGCCCCCTTGATCCGGTCCAGTACTCCACTCAAATGGAGCAGGTGGCATCCCAAGTCTGACTGTACACAGCAATATCATCAAGATAAGCCCTAGCATGCTCCTGGAGTCCATTTAACAGATGATTCACTAAGGACTGAAATGTACTGGGGCATTTTTCATTCCTAAAGGCATTACAGTAAACTCATACAAACCAAATGGGGTAATAGATGTTGATTGCTCCTGAGCAGCAGCTGTAAAGGGAATTTGCCAGTACCCACGGCTAAGGTCCATTGTAGTCAGGTACTGGGCCCCAGCTAAATGGTCCAGTAACTCATCCATCTGGGGAATCGGATAGGCATCAGATACAGTACAATCATTAAGTCTCCTGTAATCCACACAGAAGCGGGTTATACCATCTTTTTCGGGAAGAACTAAAGGAGAGATCCTGGGACTACGAGACTTCTTGATAACACCTAGGGCTAGCATCTCATCGATCTCCTGCTTCATTTGCCTCCCCATCTCAGAAGATATTCGATAGGGACCCTCTTTCAGCAGGTTATGGCCACCCATGTTTACATCATGGTATAGTGGAAAACGCATCAGCATACTTTTGCAATACTGCTTCTAACTGCTGTCTCTGCATGGGGGTTGATTGGTCTCCCACTACAATTTGTTGTACAGATCCCTCTGGTAAGGTCTCTGCTAAGAGGCCCTGGATCTCTCCTGTAGTTCTTGTTCCTGAAAAAGATGGCATAACCCTGGTAGACTGCACAAAGCTAGCTCCATAGCTGTGCAATTTGCATAGACCTTTAATATATTTACATGAAAAGTATGCTGCTTTCTGTCTGAGAGTCTGTAGATATAACATAGTTTGTATCATTCTGGCACCTTATGACCTTGTAAGGCCCCATCCAATTAGCTTGAGGTCTGTCACAAAACGCCTAGACACCGTGTGTTATGGCCATATACCAGCAGGTAGACATGGAGAGCACTGAACTGAACTCTATCATACAGGACGGTATGCATGGGTTCAGCCAAGGGAAGTCTTGCCTCACCAATTTGCTTCATTTCTTTCAAGGAGCGAATACACATGTGGATAAAGGTGAGCTGGCTGATGTAGTGTATCTAGATTTTCAGAAAGCTTTTGATAAAGATCCTCATGAGAGACTCCTGAGAAATTTAAAGAGTCATAGGATAGGAGGCAAGGTTCTGGTGTGGATTAGGAATTGATTATTGGACAGAAAACAGAGGGAAGAGTTAAATAGCCATTAATCTCAAAGGAGGAGGGTGAACAGTGGAGTGCTGCAGGGATCAGTACTGGGACCAGTGCCATTTAACATATTTATAAATAATATGGAAATCAGAACGAGAGTGACGTGATTAAATTTGCAGATGACACAAAACTATTCAAGGTTGTTAAAACACGAGTGCACTGTAAAATATTTATTTATAACATTTGTATCCCACATTTTCCCACCTATTTGCAGGCTCAATGTGGCTTACATAATTCCACAAGTAACATAGTAACATAGTAAATGACGGCAGAAAAAGACCTGCATGGTCCATCCAGTCTGCCCAACAAGATAAACTCATATGTGTATACCTTACCTTGATTTGTACCTGTCCTTTTCAGGGCACAGACCGTGTAAGTCTGCCCAGCACTATCCCCGCCTCCCACCACCGGCTCTAGCACAGAGTAAGTCTGCCCAGCACTATCCCCGCCTCCCAACCATCAGCCTCGCCTCCCACCACCGGCTCTAGCACAGACCGTATAAGTCTGCCCAGCACTATCCCCACCTCCCGCCACCGGCTCTGCCACCCAATCTCGCCTAAGCTCCTTGGGATCCGTTCCTTCTGAACAGGATTCCTTTATGTGGTGATTACAGGAAGACCTTAAGAAATTGGAAGACTGGGTATCCAAACGACAGATGAAATTTAATGAAGACAAATGAAAGGTGATACATATTGGGAAGAATAATACGAATCATAGTTACTTGATGCTAGGATCCACCTTGGAGGTCAGAACTCAAAAAACATCTAGGTGTCCTCGTAGATAATTGCTGAAATCTTCTGCTCAGTGTGCAGCGGTGGTCAAAAAAGCAAACAGGATGCTAGGAATTATTAGGAAAGGAATGGTGAATAAGAACAAAAATACTATAATGCCTCAATCACTCCATGGTGCGACTGCACCTTGATTATTGCGTTCAGTTTTGGTCACCGTATCTAAAAAAAAAAAAAAAAAATATATCAAAATCAGAAAAAGATCAAAGAAGAGCGACCAAAATGATAAAGGGGATGGAACTCCTCTAGTATGAGGAAAGAGGTTAGGGCTCTTCAGCTTGGAAAAGAGACTGATGAACGGAGATACGATTGAGTTCTACAAAATCCTGAATAGTGTAGAATGAGAAGAAGTAAATCGATTTTTCACTCATTCCAAAAGTACAAAGACTAGGGGACCCTCAAGGAAGCTACATGGAAATACTTTCTCACTCAACAAATCGTTAAGCTCTGGAACTCTTTGCCAGAGTATGTGGTAACAGCGGTTAGCATCTGTGGGTTTAAAAAGGTTTGGACAAGTTCCTAGAGGAAAAGTCCATAGGCTGCTATTGAGACAGACATGAGAAACCAACTGCTTGCCCTGGGATTTGTAGCATGGAATGTTGCCACGATCTGGGTTTCTGCCAGGTACTTGTGATCTGGCTTGTCCACTGTTGGAAACAGGATACTGGGCTTGATGGATCATTGGTGTGACCCAGTATGGCTACTTATGTTCTCATAACAAAGGAGAAGGAACAATTAGAATATAAATATTTCTCCTTTCACACAGAACTAATGCATGACGAACACAGAACATGAACTATTAAATTGCAGAACTGGGAAACAACACATTTAAACAGAGGAACAGACTGAAAAAGTGATACAGCAGCTCTAGGGTGGGGATCTGGATTCATCTGCTGTGACTAAACGAAAGAAAATTATCAGGTAAGACATAATTTTTCCTTCCTTGTCCATCAACAGTAGATGAATCTAGAGACTTGTGGGATGTAGCAAAGCAGTCCTTAAATAAGGTGATTCTCAAACACCTGTGGAAAGCACTGATGCTCCGAAAGATGCTTCAGTCCAAGCCAAAACATCCAAGCGATCATATCTGGAAAAAGTATGCAAAGAGGACCATGTAGCTGATCTACAGATAACTTCTAGTGAAAAGGCACGAGACTCTGCCCACGATATGGAAAGAGCTCTGGTAGAGGGGAGTTGGAAGCGATTTCCCTGACAGCATATATGAGGAAGCAATAGATTCTCTAATCTAATGGGCAATGGTTGCCTTTGAAGCTGCATTTTCTCAATTTGGACCCGCGAGTATGAAAAGATGATCCGATTGCTAAAACATTGGGAATCTGAAGGTACTGAAGGACAGCACAATGGACATCCAGAATATGCAGTGAAATAAATTCCTTCGCATAATCCTCTCTCTTAAAGGAGGGAAGATATAAAAGTTGATTCACATGAAATGATGATACCGCTTTAGGGAGAAAGGAAAGAACAGTTCGAATGGAAACCCTCTTCCATGAAGTGGAGGAATGGATCTCTACAGGAGAGCAGCTTGAAGCTCAGAAATCTGTCACAGAAGGAATCGCTACAAAAAAACAGATTTTAGATTAAGATCCTTTAGAGTAGCTTTACGAAGGAGCTCAAATAGTTGCTTCTATAACGATTTAAGTAGCAGATTAAGATTCCACTCAGGACAAGAAAATTTAATAGGAAGTTTCAATTAACTTTCAGGAAACGCACATCAGGATGTGCAGTCAGAGAGGAATTCATAAGTCACCCACAGTAGCAAGCTAAGGCTGCTACTTGCACCATAAGAGAGCCGTAGGCCAAACCTTTTTGTAAGCCATTCTGCAGGAAGGCTAAAATCTGCAGTAAGGAAGAGTGCAGGGGGAAAAAAGCCCTTTCTGAGCATCAAAGCCTCAAAAATCATCAAACTCAAGCATAAACTGAAGAGGTTGAATGCTTCCTTGCTTGTAAGCAAGGTAATAATCACCTGATCCAAATAAACTTTCTTCCTTAACTTTAACCTCTCAAGAGCAAAGGCGTTAAGATCAAAGTGGGATGGATCTTCCATCTGAATGGAACCTTGCAACAGGAGTCCTGGACGAGGAAGGAGACGAAATGGACTGTCTAATGCAAAACAAATTAGGTGCAAATACCAAAGAAGGAACTTCCAGTAAAGGCTTCTGTCCTGACCCCACAACCTGGTGTTTTGTAAGGGTGTTTCCACCACTGAAGATATGTTTTAGGCAGTGAAGCCTTCTCTCATTTTGCAAAAAGACTTATTGGCACCCCTTCTCTCAGCAAAGGGCTCTCCTTCAGTCATGACACTGACCTGTGATGCATCAAGCTACAGCTCCCAGTTCTGCAAAACCACTGCAAAAGGTGGAGGCGCAATACGCGGATTAGGGCTCAAGGTTCCTCCTTTGGCTAAACCTAAAACTGTTACACTTGGATCACTTTGGGATGCCATTGTGGCTTTGCATACTTCTGTCTTCAATCTTACTAAAGTGGTTTTGAAGAATCAAGATATTTCTAAGGCAACTTCTGAAACAGTTGTAAGTGAACAAAATAGATAGGATAAGATTGAGAAACAGTCGACTGACTTGCAACAAGGTACAAACTGTGTTGGTGAAGGATAAAATGCTGATAGCCATAAAAATAGAGATTTTAGAAAATTCTCAATGAAATTTAAAATTTGCGTTTGTTTTTTTAATTTCCCCAAAGCACCCCAGTCTAAAAACTGGGTAAGTCAAAGAAATATATGGAAAAAATTCATCATATACCCAAAGCGGAAATATTTCCTCTCTCAAAAGTCAATTATATTGCATCTGCTGGAAAAAAAAACGGCCTAAGGAGCTAGGAGATGCCTCTAGTTTGGATTTCACAGATTTGCTGGACAATCCTAAAATTGATTTCATCAATCGAGCGACTCTTCCTGCTACTTTTATTTTTCCTCAAGAATGAGATATTTTGAGACTATTTTTCAAGTTTAAACATATAGAGTTTATGGGACATAAAATATAGATTTTCTCAGATCTTACTAAGTCAACTAAGTGTAATCTTGGGGGAGGGGGGCACTTTTCAGCTTCACTACCCCTGTAAACGTGTGGTAGACTGGGATTAATTTGTAGACAAAAAGGAAGTGGAACTGGGGGCTGGGCCTGAAGTGAACATACTGCACCTCGGTCACAGGCAAAACACAGCCACATAGGAGACAGATCTGTGGATCCAGTGGGTGCTGAGCACCCCAATATTGAGCAAGATCCTTCATTATGTCCAGGGAGGAGTTATTTGATCTCTAAGGAAGGGAGAGTAGGAGGCATGGACAGGCAAACCGGATAGGCCGCCATATGATCTTTAGCTGCCGTTATATTACTATGTTTCTACATATATTTGGAAAATTCATATATTTAATTTTAAAAAATTAAAAGAACACCACCAACATTAGCACAAATTTGCAACATTATGGACAAAATCTCAAACTAAATCAGTGTTTTTCTCAACAATTATATATTTAATATCAGTAATAACCACAGTCGGTAGGTGTCTCGGCTGTTTGGGGAGGCTAAAGTGGATCGGATCAGGGTGCGGGTCAGGGCAGAAATGCAAGTTAAAATCCTTGGAGTAGGAGGCAATACATATGTCAACAGTAAAGGCTCCCATTGAGCTACAACTGAAAAAACCATGAGCTAAATCTGAATCCAAAATCCAACACCAGGGAAGTAATACAAAACCCTACAAAAGTTACTCAGTGCATATAATACAATTCTATCATATCATGGGGCTCATTTTCAAAGCACTTAAACTTACAAAGTTCCATAGTAACCTACGGAACTTTGTTAGTCTAAGTGCTCTGAAAATGAGTCCCCATGTGTACAAAAAGGTACACCCTAGGCACACCAACCAAGAAAACAGTAAACAATAAACAAGCACACTTGTTTTGGAATTTAATTGATCTATGGTCCTATGAAGGAAAGTTAGCACCATAAACAATGCTGTGAACACTAGAACATCAATACACCTACTGGAAAACTAAACAAGCCAGATTAATACAGACTGATCCTACACCAACATTCAACACTAACAGAATAACTGGTCTCTTTCACAAATGCAGCATACAGTCAGGCCCTCACTAAGTACTGTATAAGTAACCAAAAAATAAAAATACAAATATGTAGACAAAAATTAAATTGAACCCCATTAAAAGTCAGATTCTGCATACAGTGCAAGACAGCATTACCTGTCCTCTCTCTCTCCCTCCCACACCTTCCGCCATCTCTCCATTCAGTAGTGCCTTGTCTTTCTCTCTCCCCCATTCAGCTATGCCCATGTGGGTGTGTCTCTCTCCCCATTCAACACTACCCTACCTTCTTCTCTCCCCCACCCCCACATGCATTGCTCTCCCTCTGCCATCCAGCATTAACTTATCTCTGCCTCTCCCCCCTCCTATGCAGCACTGCCCCATCTCTCTCCAGCCCATCCAACTTTGCCTGCGTCTCTCTCCCACTCCCATCCATCACTGCCATATTTCTCTCTCCCCCATCCCCAACTATTATTGCCCAGCCACCCCTGCATTGCCTCGGGCTCTCCTCACACCTCCCAACCTCACCCCAGCTCAGCATTGCCTTGGACATATCACCCCACTCCTACTCCAGCACTACCTTGGGCTTGACACCTTCATCACCATACCTTATCTTACTCTAGCATTGCCCCGGGATCTCCACTCAACCTCATCCCACTCCAGCATTACCTCAGGCTCTCCACCCAACCTCACCACCCCATCCCAAGCCAGCCCAGCATTGCTTCAGGCTCTCCTCCCACCCCTCACCACTCACCCTAGCATTTCGTCAGGCTCTCCACCCAACCTCACCCCAAACTCCAGTATTGCCTCAGGCTCTCCACCCAGCCTCACCCCACTCCAGTATTGCCTCAGGCTCTCCACCCAGCCTCACCCCACTCCAGTATTGCCTCAGGCTCTCCACCCAGCCTCACCCCACCATTACCTTAGGCTCTCTGCCCACGTTCACCTTATCATTCCCTCAGGCTCTCCTCCAACCATTCACCCCACCCTAGCATTTCCTTGGGGACCCCACCCCAATCGCCTCAGGCTATTCCTTTCTCTCTCTCCCTCATTTAGTACCTTTTGTTCCCTCCCATTAGCAACTCTGCTGGACCCGGAGGAGTCGTAACCAGCAAAAGCGCATGAGACCGGCTCTCTACACATGCTGCTGTTTCTGGTGCCAGCCCTGCCTTCTATCCCCACTCCCCTCTGATACAACTTCCTGTTTCAGAGGAGGGAGGCAGGACTGGCAGCGGAAACAGCAGAACGTGCAGAAAATTTGTCCCGCGTGTCTTTGCTTGTTACAACTTCACAGAAGTGCCAACGGGAGGGAACACAAAATGCTGAGAGAAGAGTAAGGGTAAGAAAGAGAGAGAAAAACAACGTAAGGTGGATGGGGGCACAAAGACAGAGGAGAAATTCTTTGCCAGGCAGAAGATTGTGACAATGATGTCACTTCCTGAGGCTTAAGTAGTGCCGGAAAACATTCCACCCCGTTCCTGCACAAATTAAGTCCTGGTGGTCCTAGCACTATACTATTAGATTCCGCTGTGGCCAAAAAACGAGCACACTGCCCAGATGCTGCTCTTCGCGCCCCACAGCAAGAGCACTGTTTAACTACCTCAGCCGCCATACAACAGTGGTTCCAAATCTGGTCCTGGAGGTACCCCAGCTAGTCAGGTTTTTCAGGATATTCACTGTTGATATCCTGAAAACCTCCAGGACCAGGCTTGGGAAACACTGCAATACAAACTAAAAATAAAATTGAGAGTAAACCCAAGGCAGGCGAATTTAAAGTGGTACTCACCCAAAAAGCTGCTTACACTGGTACCATTAAATCTCATCAGCTCCTCTGTATAGAAGACAAATGCTGCCCAGAAGGAATACTGGATGAACTCCTCCTCCTCAATAAAGCCATAGCAACCTCAAAACTGCACTGTCCGACTCCCTTTTTTTTTTTTTTTAACTCTGTGAGGAAGGAGACTGAAGGAGGAAAAAGCGGCAGGAGGGAGGGAAAGACCTAGCACCCACCAGTTGCACCCACAGGTATACCCGAAGGGTAGGCTGCAATACAAGCCAAAACACCCCTTGCTCAATTGAACTAGAAAACCCAGAACAGAAGCAGAATTAGCAGAAGAATCCAGGAGTTTGTGAGAGTCCATCCACCGCTTGCTGGAGACTGAGATATACTAACTGACCAAGGAGCATACGACAGAGCTCAGTTCAGTGCTCTCCATCTCCACTTACTGGTAGATGGTCATAACCCATGAGTGAGGCTGACTCCAAGACCCTACATGGGTTTTTTTCACAGAGTTGACTAGCTGTGTTGAACTGCATTGCATACCGCTCCAAGTTATTGCTGACGTTTTTCAAATTTTTATCCCCATGAGTTGACTACCTTTGTACTGCTGCGATCCCTGAGGAAGGCTCTGCACCGAAACAAAGTCCGTGTAGTGCCTTGGAGTCAGCATTTTTGCAAATAAACTTTTTATGCTTTTACTCTGTTTTCCCTGGTCATTTGGAACTTGCCTCACTCTCACCCCTGGTGGTGGTGCTTGACTTTTTTGTGAGATTTGTGAGGACCCCCCTTGTGTTTGCTCATAACCCACAAGTCTCTGGATTCATCTGCTGCTGATAAGGAAGGTCATGTTTCATCCAAGTGGATGCTTCAGGGGTGATTGATTACCAATTGGTGTAAAAATCCAAACTTCAAACTAATAAATAGTGTCTCTGACCCCCGCTTCACTACTTAGAAGCATGGGTCAGAAATAGAACCTGGGAGCATAAAGTGGTGACTAAAGTCTGGTAACCTAAAGAAATACTTCTTTACAGAAAGAGTGGTGAATTCATGGAACAGCCTCCCAGTGGAGATGAAGACTGTATCTGAATTCAGGAAAGCTTTAGATAAGTACATGGGATCTCTAAGAGAGTGAGCAAGGGATAGTAGATGGCATGGAGAGGCAGACTGGATAAGCCATATGGTCTTTGCTTGTTTTAATTTTTCTTTGTTTCTATGCTTAAGCCTGGAGCACAGCAGAAAAGGCTAAGGAATACGCTCTTCTTGTTGTGAAGGGTAAGCCAGTGAGGCAGGCTTTGGTACCCTGAGACAGTGCCTTACATGGCTCATGCCTTAAGCTGGCCCCAAAAGGTTATTTCAGAGCTTGGCAGGTTGACTGGTTCTAGTCATTGTATTAGTGACATTACAAACAGACTTGAGAGAAAAATGTGCTTGTTTGCAGATGATATAACAATCTGCAACAAGTTACACATGCCAGAAAGAGAGTGAAAGGGAACATTAAAAAAAAAAAAAAAATACGTTTGGTCCATTTTTTAAACTCAATTGATTGACAAGTTTCATCCCATTCCATTAAATTTTCATAGATCTATTTTGTCTCCAGACAGACAAATGGGCATTCTCGACTCTCTGGCATGATGCTTTCCAACTTTCGTCAATTTGAAAGAATAATGGATAGAATCTATATAAGCGAGAATATAGAAAATTCAACTGCCCTGGAAGTAACCTCCCCTTCTACCCACAAAATTCCCCGGTAGTCTAGTAGCCTCCACCCTCACACCCACCCCCAAAACATTCCCTGCTAGTCTAGTGAACTTCACATCCATCCCACAACCCCTTGCTTAGGCACCCCCGGTCCTGTACCATAAAAGAGGCAGGAATGATGCCCACTTGCTTCTACCTCCAGCGGTATCACCTGCAAAATGGCAGTATGATGCACCAGAGGGGTCATACTGCCATATAAGGGAATTTCTCCCTTATAAGGCAATATGATCCCCTCCAATGTATCCGGCAGGGCACCATCATTTTGCAGTTGACAGCACTGGAAGCAGGAATGAGTGGGCATTGCTCCTGCCTCCTTTACGGCACAGGTCTGGGGAACCTAAGCAAAGTGGGGGGGGGGGGGGGGGGGAATGGTGAATACAAATGCTGCAGTGTGTGTGTGTGTGCTTTGATTGGCAGGAAAGGTAATGGGCTATGGATTATTGCCATGATTTAAAGAGAGCAATAATCTGCTTGATCACTGATTACAGCATGCAGCACTATTTTTTTCTGTGCTAATTTCATGGTAGAATGTGAGCTCCGCCATGAGGCTTTCTGCAGGGGGCTGAGGGTTTCTAGGATTAATAATCCACCCTACAGTAGAACAGCAGCCAACTTTTCAAAGTGACTGGAGGTGTTCAACTCAACTCATATTACCCCAGCTATTTACACCATATACACTATCCCTTCCACTGCACCCTGGCCCAACTAATCTAAGCATAAATCTAACAGACTGTGTGTAAATCTAGGCCTGTGCACACTGCCTTTGCTTACAGCTCCTCCCCTCAGCACAGTACCCCCCCCCCCCCCCCCTATCCCCAGCTCTGTAGTTTTCCCATGTCACACTTGCATTTGAGTAGTGGGAAACGGATCCAGATGAGCAATGCCCTTCACATGCAGAACTCACCTTGCGCTCAAGAGGTGGTTGTTCTGGTTCCATGCCATACCAGCTAACCAGTTGGTTCCAGACCTTGGATGGAACCAGTATATAATCCTCATCCTCCACCAGCCTATCCTTCAGCCGGTAAGATTCTAAATCTGCAGAGACAGAAGGACGAGGCATCAGTGTGACATAGATGGAAAAGCATTTTAAAAACAAGGTGCCAGCTAAACCTTTTTAGAGTCAGGGAATTTTTCCTTTTCGTTTTCCTCAATTACTTTACTCCTTACGGTTTTGTTTGCTTTTTGGTTATTTTCCTTTATTTTTACATTTTGCTTTTCTTTTTTTTTTTTTTTTGTGGCTTCCTGGCACTATTCTCAACTCTTTCTGCTTCTTCCATTCTCTCCCTCTTCTGCACACTAGTATAGGGCTTAAAGCAAAACGTACCTCCAAGCTGCAGTATCTTGGTCTAGGCCTTGCTTTTTTTTTTTTTTTTTTGTGGTGATGGCAGCAGTTACTTTGCTGCTCAAAGTGGACTTCAGACATCAGAAGCACCTTAAGACTTCTGGGCCCCTGAAATTGGGGTATCCCCTATATACAGAGTAGGTGCTGAATTTTTATGAACTTGGGAATTTTTCACAGAATAACGGTCATTACTGGGTACACAAGGTCAAAGGGTCATACCCGGATTTAAGCATCATAACCATCTTCATCATCCTTAGTCCCACTAATCTCTCCTCAAGCCCATCCTATGTTCCCTCTAAGGTGGGTGTATGAACAGGTGTGCAGCATTATCTCTAGCAATAGCACAGAATCCAAACCAGGCACAGTAAGCTGTACCACTGTAACAGGACCTAAAAGGAGGAGCAGCAAGAGCTTGGTCCACCCGCTGCAGACTTCTTTGCAGTCTGTCGGTAGCATCAATATATTTAGACCTCATTTTACAGCATATCTTTACTGCTGCTCTAACAAAGCATGTGATCGGCAGCCAGGAAGAGCTGGTCCACAAGTTTTGAAAATGCTGTCTGTGTTGGCACAGGCAGCTGATGGAGACAAGATGAGAGAAATGGTAGAATGAGGGGGTGGAGAGCTGCTGGGAAATGACAAAGGATAGAAAGAATCAAGGAAGGAGACAAGGCGAGAGAAATGGAGGGTTAGTAAGGATAAATGATGAATGGAAAACAGCATTATGGGGATGATGTGAAGACAGAAAAGTAGAAAGGATGAAAGCCAAAAGAATAAAAGGGCAAAAAGAGATGAAAAGATGTGATGAAAACTGCAAAGTGGTGAAAAGAAATTGCAATGAGAGAAATTAAATACAAGCAGAGGACAGAAAGCTAGAACAAGGAAGAAAGAAAGAGAGAACTTGGGTCACTGGTGGCAACAGCACATGAGACAAGGACAGGAGTAGAAACAGTACAAAACAGAACACCCCCCTCCTCTACCTTTGCAAAGCTGTGTGCACAACAGCACTGCAAATCATATAATTGTCTATTCTTAAAACACAACCAATAACACTTAAATTTTTCTAAGACAAAGGTTTTATCTCATGTATTTTATAGGGGATGCAGGTCATTGCTGCCTCAAGTGATCCTGGTACATGTGGCCATAGTGCATTTTTTTGGTGATAATTAGGAGTCTACCCAACCTATGAGGGGTCTCAGCTTATGTGTGTAGGTCCTCAGCTGATTTTTCTCTGGTCTAGTTCTGTGACACATCAGATGAAGCAAGACACATTCAAGAGTATCTGATGCCCTAGGCATACCTTCAGCCATGCACCCCTTCTCCCAAAGGGTGGCAAAGGCCCAAATCCCCCCCCCTCCCAAAGGTATATGGCCTCTCCCCTTCCTTACCCTCCCCCCCACTAAAGGTATCCAGCCTCTCCCCTTCCATACTCCCTCCTCTCGCCTAGAGTAAAGAAAGCAAGTCTCACTGGTCCAACCACCCCCCCCCCCCCCACCTTCCCACCACCTGAAGGCCCTTCCCAGGCCCACCTTTAAATGTCCTGGTGTTCTAGAGGCCTCTTCCAGCCAAAAAGATTCCCAGTCGCTCCTGCCCAGCCAGTTCACCAGTCAAAATGGCTGCCAAGTGCGCCATAGGAGGTCCTAGCAGTCATTTTGAGACTGGAACTGGCATGGGTAGAAGCAACCGGAGATTGCTCCTGCCCATACCTATTCCAACCTCAAAATGGCTGCCAGGGCCTCCTGCAGAAGTCTCACAAGGGCCACCAAGGCATTTAAAGTTAGGTCCGATGAGGGCCTTTGGGTGGTGGGAGAGTGGAGGGAGGGTGGTCATCTTGGCCCGGCCTGGACTCACTCTCTGGTGGTGCTTGTGGTGGTGGCAGGCAAAGAGTGAGTGGTCATGAGAGAGGTGG
The DNA here is from genome assembly GCF_901765095.1 of Microcaecilia unicolor. Taxonomy (NCBI): domain Eukaryota; kingdom Metazoa; phylum Chordata; class Amphibia; order Gymnophiona; family Siphonopidae; genus Microcaecilia; species Microcaecilia unicolor. Next base: position 248,858,625 of record NC_044032.1, on the reverse strand, counting down.
ATGGGGCGGGGGAGGGGAAGCAGTTCAGTTTCAGCCAAAAATGCACTGGCATTTTCGGATGAAATCGAAGAATGACCAAACACGGATTTTGGGCCAGTTTTGGTGCTGAAGCTGAAATTCAGTTGGCCTCTATATTCTATTAATTCTCTTGGCTACCAGCACACAGACTGCAGAGGATTTCAACACAGTCCACCATGACACCTAAATCCTTTTCCTAGGTGGTGACTCCTAACCTCAACCCTGCAGCACGCAGCTATAATTTGGGTTATTCCTCCCTATGTGCATCATTTCACACTTTGCTCACATTCATTTACCATTTGAATGCTCAGTCTCCCAAGGTCCTCTTGCAATTTCTCACATTCTTCTTGTGACTTAGCAACTTTGAATTATTTTGTGTAATCTGCAAATTTTACTACCTCACCTATTGCTCCTGTTCTGCCCCCCCCCCCCCAGTTGAGCGTGCATGTTTATCTTTTTTTTTGTATTGTATTTACGGCATAAAAGCTAAAGTATACAGTAACTTCCTGCTAGAACTTGCAACATTTGACCTATGAGAACAAAGATTATATGTGAACCATTTTCTCCAGCCAATGGGAAACCTGTTAAATTATGGCTTCAGCCAAATATATGGGCTGATGCTCAGAACCTAGCGTCAGCAATTAGGGTGCGCAGAACGCTCTAAAGATTTCAGCGCAGGCACTGAAACCATTAGCACAGACCGCATTTAAATGTATGTAAATGCAGTCAGTTAGTACCCCGCAGCAATGCTTTAAAAAAAAAAAAAAAAAAAAAACTCTCAGGTGCATTAAGTGCTGGAATAAAATAACACCAGTTCCGGGGAAGCATAGAGGGTTGGTTGAGAGAAGAGGTATCTAGTAGCACCTCTTCTCTCCCGCCAACCCAACCACTTTGGCCCGCGAAGGCTTCTTCAAAGCCATGCCTGAGCCTCTCCACCCAAAACGTTAAAAAAAAAAAAAAATCACTGGTGGTTACCTCCTCCTGGACATGCCAGGCCTGGCCCCCTAGTCAAAACCAAACACCCACACACCCAAACCCCTCCACATACATTGCTGTGGGAGGCAGGAAGGATGCCTACTCCCTCCTGCCTCTGGGCTCACCCTCTTCAAAATGGTGACACCCCACCCCTGCCTGGTACATCCTGGGATGCATTAAGTACCCGGGATGCACCGGCAGGAGCGGGGTTCTTTTTTTTTTTTTTTTTTTAATTTGTAGAAGTTTATTGAAGAATCAATACACATTTGTCCAGCAAAAACATCCAATATATAGTTAGCAAAAGCACAACTTGATGAATGACCCCTCCAACCAACTGAAATAAGAAAGACCATTCTTCCATGTTTTTGTTTGAGATATGAACTGAACACAATAAGACACTCCTCTGCAACTTTTATAACAAACCCAACATACTGCCTCCTCCCTCCCACCCCTGTGGATGAGGATACCCTTCAACCAACAAATTCATATCAACCTGAATCAAGTCCCCCCCCCTTTTATTTTTATTATATATTATACAGAGCATGCTTGTATAAAAGGGGCCCAGATAAACTCCCATCTTGCAAGAGTTTGTCTCCTAATTGCAGTCAATCTTTCCATATCACAAATATACCACAATTTAGAAATCCATCCCAACAAGGGAGGCACAGACCTCTTCAAGTGCCTAGCCAGATTTATACGGGCAGCTTGACAAGCATGGCATACCAAACTTGCCTGATTTCTCGAGAGCCCAGTCGGCATCTTGCCAAATAAAAATATAGCCGGATGCCACTGAACCTTCCCACTCAGCCAACCTTGCAAACAGACCTGAACTGCCTTCCAGTATGCCCTTGCTTTGGGGCAGGTCCACCACAAGTGACCCATAGTCCCCTTTTCCATACAACCCCACCAACAATTAGGCGAAACTCCAGTAAACATATAATGTAACCTGACTGGTGTAAGATACCACCGATAAAGCACCTGAACCGTATTTTCCTTAACAGTAACAGCACCAGAGGATTTCAACACCACCCTTTCCATAATGAGCCAGTCATCGGGAGATATCTCTAACCCAAATTCCCTCTCCCAACTCTCCCTATGTAATTTGGACACAGGAACTGATGTACACAAATAATGATACCAACAGGTAATAAGGGCCCCTAGTACTCTTCGAGTCCTCACATAAATCCTCCAAGAAAGTATCATCTCTGACTATAGATGCTCTAATACCCGGAGAACCCAAGAAATGCTTCAACTGCATATAAGCATGTTGATCAGAAAGGGGTAGCTGGAACTCTGTAGCTAAGGATGCAAAAGGTATACACTTATCTTCTTCAAAGAGCTGGCTCCATGTACTCAGACCCAAGCGAGCCCATGGAGAAAAGATACCTCCACCCATCCCAGGAGGAAACATAGGGTTATCCACAATAGGCGTATGTTTTGATAAGATAGCTTTAGGCATGGGAAACAAAGAATCCCAATAATGGAAGGTGGAAATGATAGATGGGCACAGGTCCCTTGGCAGACAGCGATATTTATGAGGCAACCAGATGTTTTAAGGGGCTAGCCCCTACCATATGTTGTTCTAGAAAAATCCACCGTTTAGACGGTGAAGCATGAAACCACCCAATAGCCGCATGGGCCTGTGCTACCCGATAATACCAGAACAGATTCGGGACTGCAAGCCCTCCCAACCTCTTTCCTTTACACAAAAAGGCCCTAGAAGGTGTGGTTTCTTACTATTCCATATAAATCTAATTAACCTATCTTTTATCCCAGCCAAAAAAAGATCTAGAAACCTGTATTGGTAATACCTGAAAGAGATACATAAGTCTAGGCAAGATATTCATCTTAAGAGTAGCAATCCTTCCAAACCGGGACAGTTCTAGCCCCAACCACCTATCCAAGTCTATAAAAATCTCACGAACAAGAGCCGGGTAGTTTGCCTGAAAAATGTCCTCCATCCTTGTAGGCAAGTTTACACCTAAATAGCGAACAGCCTGAGTCTTCCACCTAAGAGGGAAGGAGGCATGCAACACTTGTGAGTTGTGGGAAACCCAATAAGTAAACCCTCTGATTTGGAGGCATTGAGTTTATAACCTGGGACCGCTGGAAAAGCCTCCAATTCTGCAATTTGATTAGGGAGAGAAATCAAAGGACGACTAAGAGATAAGAGAATATCATCTGCAAAAAGGGCAATCAAACTCCTCAGCCCCACATCTAATGCCCACTATATCTGGATTATTCCTAATTGCCACAGCTAAAGGCTCTATAAACAATGTGAACAATAACGGGGAGAGGGGACAACCCTGACGAGTACCCTAAGAGGGAACAATGCGAAGTTGCCCCCATTAATACATATACACGCCTTTGGTGACATATAAAATGCCTGAATCCAATGATGAGACTCACTTCCAAAGCCATAACTTAAAGTCCTGTCCAAAAACTCCCAATGGACCCTATCAAAGGCTTTTTATTTATTTATTTGTCGCATTTGTACCCCACATTTTCCCACCTATTGGCAGGCTCAATGTGGCTTACATAGTACCGTCAAAGGCGTATGCCCAGTCGGTGGTTAACAAATACAAAGTTGTATAGTGATCATATGAGGTATAAGTGGAGGGCCGGAATTTCCACATTCAACCCCAGTAGACACATAGGTAACCCTTCCCGCCGAGAAAGATACAGCAAATCAACAGTTCTCCACACACTGTCCATAGCCTGACGCTTGGCCACAAACCCCACCTGATCCGGGTGCACCAAATCTGGTAGGACCCCCAGACAATTAGCCAAAACTTTTGCCAGTATCTTAACATCAGAAATAAGAATAGAAATAGGGTGATAGGACGCACACTCAGTCCTGTCCTTATTGGGCTTTGGTAGTACTGCCACCCATGCTTCCATTATCGACGGGGGCAAGGAAGCTCCCCCCTCCCCCCCCCCGAACTGAATTTATGATCAACGCCAAATAAGGGGCCAAGTTAACCCCCCAATCCCGGAGACTTACCAGTAGGCAGATTTTTTTATAACTTGGAGCACCTCCTGGACTGTAATATGTGCCTCCATGGCCTCCCTTTGGGTATCGGATAAAGCTGGAAGACTCTTAGACTGCAAATAACCATCGATCTCATGGGTAGAAATGCCAGTTCCTGCTGTATACAAAGCTTCATAAAAATGTTGAAACCTCTCCCTAAATCAAAGTTGACTTAGTCAGGAACCCCCCATGGCCATCCTTCACACGTGGGATACACCTCTCAGAACCTCGCCCTCCGCAACTTTATAGCCAAGAGACAACTCGCTTTGTTACTAAATTCATAATAATGTTGCTTCAGACGAGAGTTAGTGAATTGGAATTGTTCATCATGAATAGCCGCTATCTCAAGACGCAACGACTGAAGGTCCCTTAAAATAGCCACTTCTCCGCTGGCTTTATGTCTTTCCTCCAAAACACCTAATCTGGACATACATTGAGCCAGTTTATTCCTTTGCCATCTCGCCCCTTGCCACTGCTTTAAAAGCATCCCAGATTGTGCCCAATGAGGGCCCAGATTCCATATTTAAATCAAAATATTCCCTTAGAGACTTTTGGAAAGACTGGCAAGTTTCCTGATCTTGTATTAATAGGTTATTCAGTGACTATCGTCTATCACGTACTTCCTGCAAAAGGGAAGGTATAACTGCCCAAACAGGTGCATGATCTGATATGGTGATATTACCAATGACCAGAGAACAATCCACATCCGGCAAAGTCTTATCTAGGAAAATATAATCCAGCCGAGAATAGGTAGCATGTGAAGATGAGAAAAAAGTGTAATCCCGGGCTGTAGGATACGCCAGTCGCCAGACGTCATACAGCCCAAGAGATTCAACCACAGACCGCATTGCCTTTGCCAATCTCAAGTCCAGCGGTATTGAAGAACCCGTCTTGTCCAGGGAAGGTTGCATGGTCGCATTAAAATCTCCCACCAAGAGGAGCTTACCCTGGACAAACCCCGACAAAATGGACTGAAGGCGGGCAAAGAAGAGATCCTGATGCTCATTAGGCGCATATACCAAGGCTACAGTCACTGCCACCTGATGAAGTAGGACATGCAGTAAAAGAAAATGACCACCAGGATCCCTTCTAACATTAATCAACTGAACAATATGGCTACGCCCCGCTTTTTTTGCCCATGAACATCAGAGGCAAAATAGATGTTTGGATATCGAGCATGTCTCAAAAACTTTTTCGTTCTGTTTCGTAAAATGCGTTTCTTGTAAACATACAACATGTGGTTGAGCCTTTAACAATTCCCTGAAAACAGCAGATCGCTTATAAGGGGAATTAAATCCATAACATTATAGCTCATTAACTTAAGTGCTGACATTGAACAGGATGAAAAACTTACAACCCAAAAATATTGTCAACCAAATGCCACAGCACCCTGAATTCAAATTATCCTCATCCACAAGCCCTCCTCCCCACCCCCTTAACTCCCCATACTGAACACCTCCACCAACACACAGAACTCCAAATTAACCAGAGAGCCACTTGGTGGGAAAAACGAGGGCATAACCCCCAGCCAGACACAACCCTTATCCCCCCCCACTCCATACAAGCATCAAATCATTACCCTCCCCTCAAATTAGCTAATTACCATCCTCCCATCAAAAAAAATAAAACCCTAACATTCACACATACAGAACCTTCATTCACACTCATCACACACCCTTAAAGCCCCATATTTAGCAAGCAGAGTCAGGAAGTCCACTTAACAAAACAGTTCACTTTTTCTTACGTCCCTTCTCGACCCTCCTACACCGCTGCAGCTTTTCTCACGTGGCAGGGGCCACTAGCGATGGAGTGAGTGCTGTAGGAGCATGTGCAGCCTCCTATAGAATCTTCCAGGCCTCTGCCAATTCTCACATACAATGCACTTTCCCTCCAGCAGTAAAGCTCAAGGCAAATGGAAAAAGCCAACAGTATTTAATTTTTTCTGAGACAAGTATGTCCAAAGCTGGTTTCATGGCTCTGCGATGCTGCAGGGTGTATGCCGACACATTTTGGTAAATCGAGACCCAAGCATCATTACATATAACCGCTGCCTCCTCTCGGGATCGCAGCAAAACACGCTCTTTATCTTTGAAGTTTACAAAGCGTACCACAATGTCCCTTGGAAGATTTTCCTTAGGTCTGCCCAGCGCTCGATAGGCTCTTTCAAGTGGAATAGGCTCAAAATCACCACCCTCCACCAGCAATTGACTGCACACTGTCTGCACGATTACCAGGACCTCCTTCGTGTCCCCTCCTTCTGGAACTCCTCGAAGCAGTAAATTCTTCCTGCGGCCATGGTTTTCTAAGTCATCAATCTTGTACAAAAGTTCCTCATATTGCTCACCCAGCTGCGTCACCAGCATCTGAGTTGTCGCGAACTGCTCCTCGTGCTCATCCGCTTCAGCTTCCAGCTCCACGACCCGTTTGCCCAGGTCCTGCATATCAGCACTTAAATTCTCACTGTGTTCCACTATTTCCTCCCAGGAGGCCTTAATTTCCTCCTTAACCTCCACCAGCCAATGACGCAGCTGTCAAGTACCTCCAGATGTCTCCCCAGGCTCCCCCACAGAACCCGCAACCGACAACGCAGAGTCCGACTCCGGAGCACGGGCCGTAACAAGATGGCGACAGGGTTCCCCCCACGGAACCCGCAACCGATAACGCAGAGTCCGAGTCAGACTCCGGAGCATGGGCCATAACAAGATGGCGACAGGGTGTTTTCACCGAAGGCTGAGACGAGCTCCTCTCTGCCTTCTTAGACTCCAAATTCTGCGGTTTACTCATTGCAGCTGTACTCTTAAAGCAATTGCTCACAAAATTCACCCAAATAACCTCGGATGCGCAAAGATGGAGGGCAATATCAAGTGGAGTGGAGGGGAGCGAAGCAATCAGGCTGCCATCTAGCCGGGTGACATCACTTCCTCCCTAGGAGTGGGGTTCTTAACACCATTTTGAAGCACGTAGGCCCAGAGGCAAGAGGGAGTAGGCATCCTTCCTGCCTCCTACAGCAAGGTATGTTGAGGGATTTTGGGGGGGGGGGGGATTTCCACTAGACTACCCAGAGCTAGTGATGACTAGGGGGTTGAGGCCCAGCCCGGCATGGCCAGGGGTCCGCCAGGTGGGGGTGGGGGGACGATGATCAGGGATTTTTTTTTGAGATGGGGGGGGGGGGGGGGGGGCGGTCGGGCCATGGCATGCTACATAGTATGTTTTCTTTTTGACTTTCCTGCCAGTGCTCAAGCACTGACAGAAAAGTTAGTCCAGAGTAATGAGCAGCAAATTACTACCACGATTTTAATGTGGCATGAATCTGCATGCTCATTACTTTCAGCCTGCTGCACTGTTTTTCCTAGACTGTACCGTTCCTTCTACCTCGAATCTTCTGAACATCCCCCACAACAGAACATCTGATCTTACCGATCAAACCAAGGACCCCTTGTCTTTTGGGTATTCTTTGCTCTCCTCCCTGCACTACAGAACTCTCCATCTTGGGTTTAGGAACAGGTAGTCCACAGCCTGTCTCTCTCCCTTCTCCATGCCTGGAAATGAATCCTCCTTTTACCCTTAAGCACAAGCTTATCTTTTATCCATTCAGCAATCTTACATATATCTATTCAGTATGACAATCAATTAACTCAGCAACCAGTTAAAAAGACTCATCCTGCCAAGGCAAAAAAACTGGAAATCAAGAAAAGTTGCATGGAATGTTATTTGGGTTTCTGCCAGGTGACCTCACTTGGCCACTGTTGGAATGGGCTAGATGGACCATTGGTCTGACCCAGTATGGCTACTCTTATGTTATGTTCAAGTCTTCCTTTTGGATGTGTAGTAATGCATGGGATACACTTGTGAGAAGTATAGTTTCCATTTCCAGGTAACAGTGCAGATTTGAAGAACTAGTATCCAGACAAACACAGAAAACAAGAAAATGATGGCAGATCAAGGCTATAAGGCTTATCGAGACTGCCCATCCATACTATCTACTATCCCATCCTCTACCTTGGAGATCCTCTATGCTTGTCCCATGCTTTCTTGAATTCAGATATAGCCTTCTCCTCCAGCTCCTCCACCAGAGGCAGTTCCATACATTCACCACCATTTTCATAAAAAAGTATTTCCTCAGATTACTCTCCAGTCTGTCCCCTTCCACCTTCATCCTATGCCCCCTGGTTTCAGAGCTTCCTTTAAATTGAGACTTGAGAAAATCTAAAGAGAGGATACTTACTTATGAGGGTGCTAACCCTGGAATGTAGACTTCTTCAGTTAGACACACATTATGTGCTAGACCATTTTGAACTGAGATTCAGCCCATTCCAAGACATACAGTCAGTGGATGGTCTTTATGATGCTCTCCATTTGAAAGACAAGTGCTTTACTCTCCAAAAAAGGGCAAAGTGTGGCTTAGTGATTAGAGCAATCATCAGGGTGTCAAGTTCTCAGGTTCAGAGCCCGCGGGGCCGGGCTCTGGAGCAAACGTGAGCCCTTGGGCTGCTGCCGAGGAGCAACAGCAGCAAGCAAAACCCACCAACCAACACTGGGTAAGCACACCGGCAGGGACTGCAGGCACTGCCCAGCGAGCCGGAACACACGGACTGGAACTCCCCGGACTGGAGGACACAGAACTGGAACCCCCTGGACTGGAACACTAGACTGGAATCCCCCAGACTGGAGCACACCGGACTGGTCCACACAGCTTCACCTGCACTTAGCTACTAAGCCCCCCAGGAGTTGAGCTCCTGGGTTCGAGTAGCCGGCAGAACTTACTGGATACCGGATGACACAGGGACCAGGACTGGAAACAGAAGTACTCCTAAACCTAAACTGATCTACGTGCTCCCAAGCCCTAAACCAGCAGGAGTGTTCCTAACAGTAAACTGACAAAAGGACTTCCTAAGCCCTATACTAAACAGGAGCTCCTAAGCCCTGCTCAAGAAAGGGACTTCCTAAGCCCTAAACTAACAAAGCAGGGAACTAAATACACAAGCTAACACAGGTGCTACTAAGCACCAAGCTACAAGCAGTGCTCTACAACTCTAAACTAACTAAGGTGCTCCTATGCACCAAACAACCAAAAGAGCTCCTAGCACTAAAAGGGAAGACAGGGAAGGCACAAGGAAAAAGCAGGAAAGCAAACACACGCTAGCAAAGGAGCTTCCTAAGCCCCCACCACGCTACAGCAGTGCACCACCGCACTAACCTAACCCAGGTTCCACTAAGCACCAAGCTACTGACGTACTGCTCACAGCGAACTGAAGTGCCTCTAACAGCACCAAACCCAGAAGTACTTCTAACAGCAAACTGAAGTGCTTTCTACAGCACCCAAAACCCAAACAGCAAAGACTGCAATGCTCCCAATAGCACAAACTCCAGAAGTACTTCTAACAGCAAAATCTGTAGTGTTCCTAACAACACCAAACCCTGAAGTACTTCTAACAGCAAAATCTGTAGTGTTCCTAACAACACCAAACCCTGAAGTACTTCTAACAGCAAAATCTGTAGTGTTCCTAACAACACCAAACCCTGAAGTACTTCTAACAGAAACAGAGCTTCCAAAGCCCTACACACAGCAATGCTTCCAAAACCAAGAGGGAAAAACAGGAAAGCTAAACACACAGTCACCAGTGCACACTGCACTAACACTAACCTGGCCCTTAACAAAAGCAAGCAGGGAAACTAGACACAAAGTCAGAAGTGCACACTGCACCACCCTACCTAAAGCAAACACCACCGTTGCAAAGGCCCTGAAGGAAACACCACCACTTCCTTATCAAGGCCCTCCCTGATGATGTCACACTCCCTAGACCCAGGCAACAGCACACTGACCCAGAGAGCACACTGAAACCCATACAGGCCCAATCCACACCAATGCAACACCGAGAAGCTCTTGAAGCCAGTACACCCAAAGAGAGTTAGAGCAACTCAGACTACACCCACAGCTGCAGTGAAGTGAGACAATTAGCCCCATGCTGGCAGCAGCCAGCACAGAAAGAGAGAGAGCTAGCTCAAACAGGACAGAAAAACAGAACAGAAGCCAGCGAAAAAGCTGACCCCCAGGCAAAAGGTAAGTTTGAGAGGGGTTCTGACCACGATCATAACACAGGGTTTACATTTCACTTCTTCCACTAACACTCCTTATGACTTTTGGCAAGTCACTTTACTTCCCATTACTTCAGGTTTTCACTTAAAGTATAAGCTCTTTTAAGGAAAGGATGATTAGATTTTTTATTAGCAAGTCTCTTTGCAAAACTTCCCCCCACCTCCTGATTCCCACCACACTACTCATTATTTCCCCAGCCTGATGCCAACTGTCTCCTGTGTTGAATCCCTTCTCTGGGCCACTTAGGTCACTTGTAACTGTCACAGGAGCCTGTTACCATCTACTAACGCACAGCTGCAGTCCTTGTGATTACCAGAGCCCTGCAGCTGGGTGTGCACATGCAGAGACAGGTGGCATGATATAGATAGCAGGGACTTGTTGAATTGATTTAAAGTGCCCTAGTCTAAAGAGATATACAAATTCCTCTCTGTGGCAAAAATGAATCTTCATCCAAAGCCAGGATATGTTTAATATTTACACTTGCAAATTTACTGCTAGAGTCTCCTTAGTATATACATTGTGCTAACAAGCTTCCTGATGGAGTTGATAGGATATAAAAAATATAAACATAAGGATTGTCAGTACATCCTTTTCAGTGGCACTCAATATAATTGGGACTACTTTCTTGATTTCGATTGTATTGCTGGGACTTTAGGAGTCTCTATAGAGCTATCTATTATCTATCTCACACACAGGATGACAGAAAGAAAAAGTAACCCCCTACAGTTTTTTCTTGCAGTTCTCAGCAAACACTGAATTCCAGCAAGAAATCATATGTACTTTAATCCTCATACATACTACTATTAAACAACATTGAATTATCTTAAGCTATGTTGATGTTGCCGACATTTTAGCATTACCACCTAGTTAAAACATAGTAAAATAACATCATTCAAATGATACAATGTGTCAGAATTTTGCAGTCATTATAAATACTCAGTTTCCATCCCCAGCTTTAACATAGGCCTTCAGTTGCTTTGGGAAGTTCTTAACATTCTTGTCGATCGGTCCCTGTGGCAGGCTGCCCCAGATCATCTGCAGCGCTTTCTTGAGTTTGGCAACTGTTTGTGGCTTTGGGTGGAGCTTGTGATAGATAGCCAAATTATATTATGAAATAATAATTTGAATAATTTGTTTTTACAAAAGTCTACATCATTGCGACATCATTAACAATAAGATGATAACCCCACTTTTTTTTTTTTTTAAATAAATGGTAGGTTTACAGTGCAAGCATTGTTAAACATGCGAAAATCATTGGGTGGTCACGCTAAAAAGTCTAACTCTACCATGTTTAAAGATAACCTCATTCCACTCAGCATATGAACGCAGATAACAAATAAAGCCGTAAAATTTCACGCTGAAATTCTAAGTGGTTGCTGAGAAAACAGAAAAAAATTCTAATACATGCACTGTAAAACCCTCTGCATGGCTACAACTGTCCCCAAACCCAACAATATTTACGCCCAGAATAGCATTCTGGCTCATGTGCACACGTATGAACATGCAACCGAGTTGCAATACAATCTTTTTGTCGTGCACAAAATATATCTAATGCTAACCAAATCCGAGTGCACATGCTTCCAGCATACTTTCCCATGTTACTCCACAGTTTTGTGCACAACTTATTTGCATATTATTTGGTTACTGCACTGGGGAACAAAACTGTTTCCTTACACTTGCATGAGGAAAATTGTGTGCTCAGCTCTAGCACACCCTCCTCTAATACAATGTTACTACTTGATCTTTCTCTATTTCTGCATTTATCACTTGCTTTTCTTTGTTTGTTAATCTGATTCTTTAAATAGCTTAAACTGTTGCTTCTTTCCCCCTGCATGACGGTGGATCTCATTCACTCCTTCTGCTCATGTTAACGCTTATCCAAGTGTTAGGATGGAGACAGATTGTTGATGTTTACTTCTGGACTTCAGCATTTCTTCAGCATTTGAATCTGTTCATGCCTGAAGCCTATGGTATACATACAGAGCTACTAATTATTTCCATAAAGCCCATTCCTCCTTTTGCTCTTCACATTTAATCTCTGCATACACTAATTTGTATTGAAATACATCATGGGCATGGAGGTGTTTTCTTGTTCGTACATCCAATCTTTCAACATCTTTATGATGCCGGTTCATAAATCCAAAACTGAGAGTATAGGAATTGCAAGCAGGTTGATAATTTATTATTCTATGCTGTTAAAGCACCTTTCAATATCAATTTGTCTCCTTTAATAGTCCAGGCTGATCTTTTCTCTCAATAATTTGTGCTGAACTTGTTGCACCTTCCTCTATTCTTATGCAGCAATATACATCTCACCGCTCAAATCTTCAGTCAAGAGAGATTTCAAATTTTACTTAATTTTCCTGTTAACATATTTGCTCAGGCCAAAATTCATTCTCATGCTATCTGCAACAAAAAGCGACGATCACAGGAGCTGCAACGCTTCCAATCATCTACAAAGAAGAGGCGTGTAGTCCTGCTGGAGTTTTGCACGACTGCACAGTGCAGAATTTCCTTTTTCCCCTGTCCCCACGGGAAAGGGGACTGCGGTAAAGGACAGCTGGTTGCCCCGTCCTCTCCTGAATCTCTGTAGGTCCTTTCCAGGCCTACCTTAACATGCCCTGATGATCTAGTGGCCTCTTTGGGGGCAGGAAAGAATCCTACTCTTTCCTGCCCCGTCACTACTCTTGCTGCTACCGGCACCTCTTCAAAATGGCTGCCAAGACGTCAAGCGGCAATCTCATGAGGCTGCCGTAGGAAGTCTCGGTGGCCATTTTGAAGAAGTGGACACTGGCCAGAACAGTGGCAGAAGGCATTCAAGAGTGGCATTATTTCCTGCCCCAAGAGGTACTCCCGTTGTACACCTCTGCAGCAACTCCTGCGCTGGACCAGCAAGTACGGGGGTTGGGGAGACTGGAAAAAGATGGAGTGTGGGGGGCTGGAAAAAGTGAATGGTACCTGTGTAGGGGGGGGGGGCCATATGGTGGATTTAAGGCGAGTGTAGGGAGGAAAAATAAATAAGGTTGGTATCTGTAAAGGGAAGGGAGCTGTAAGTTAGATGAAATGTGTATGCAGGGAGAGGACTAGAAAAAATAAAATGGGTGGTATCTGTACAGGGAGGGGGGGGGCTTTAAGATGAATTGTGGGTGCAGGGGGGGATAGGAACAAAGATGGAGGGCTGTGGGTGCATTATTGTTTAAATGACAAAAGCTTGCAGAATTTGCAAATTTTTTGCACAGAATTCCAGCAGGAGTAAACCTGAGGATCACAGTGTCTCTGGATTAAGGATTAAAGTCATACCCCATTGAAAGAGAACTCAGGAGTGTTAGTGCTAGATAAACCAAGAGTGGTGACAGAGACCATCCCTGAAATATTCGTAATTCAGACAGTATAGTTTACCATATTTTCATGGTAAGCTGTTTGTACTTGATCAGTCCAGGGTTTATTTTGTACAGTTTTGAGGCAATTATCCAAGAGTGTGGGATGCTACTTCTCTTCTAGTGAATTCATAGTATATGGAGATTTTGTCTTTTCTTACAGCTAGCCATTTTATTTAGCATTAACTCATCTTTGGTTACATATGCTCCCTTCTTATTGCCTGTTTGCTCTATCTTCAGGAGGTTATATAGATACGATATATATATAGATATATATATATATAGATATATATATATAAATATAGATATATAGATAGATATAAATATAGACATATAGATATAGATATATATATAGACATATAGAGATATAAATATATATAGATATATAGATATATATAAATAGATATACACATACATACACACACACACACACACACACAGTGCACTCCATTTAACTGCACGTCGGATAAGCGCATGCTCTGTTTAACTGCATGCCGTACTTCGGTCCCGTTTTTGCAACCATCAATTTCTATGGCGACAAAACTTCGGTTTAGCACAGACCACTCCTCTGCAGGAAAGACTCCGCATAAGCGCACGCATGGAATATGGAAGTCGATTGGCGCGTGACAACCAATGAGATTTCAAATTTACTGCCTCTAACTGCCACAGGCAGAATAAGCAAAAGAATGTTGTTAGAGCGTACATTGGGGTCGTCATCGTGGCGGAACTGTAAGACTAACTGGCTAAACGAATAGAAGTTCTTAAAAAATTAGAAAACAAAGTCATGCATCTATTGCTAAAGAATATGGTGTCAATCCCAGTCAAATTTCACGTGTCTTGAAACAGAAAGACCAGCTTCTGGAAGACTGGCAAAACAATACAAATCCACAATGGAAACAAAAACGGCCGGGAAAAGCTGAGGAGGTAGAAGATGCTCTTCTTCGGTGGTTTTCTCAAGTCAGGAGCAGACAGTTTTCTGTCAGTGGTCCACTGCTTATGGAGAAAGCTAACCAGCTAGCTGAAAGTCTTGGACTAACTGAATTCAAAGCCACTGTTGGATGGTTGGAAAGATGGAAGGAGAGGAACAGCATAAAATTCAAGAAACAGCATGGTGAGAAACAAGACACTGATGACTTTGGAGCTGAAAATTGGGTTGTTTCAGTTCTTCCTACCATCTTGAACGAGTTTGCACCTCGTGACATTTTCAATGCTGACAAAAATGATCTCTACTGGCGAGCGATTCCTGATGGAACACTTGCATTCAAACATGCCGAAACTACAGGAGGTAAAACATCGAAGGACCGACTGACGATCCTCCTTTGCTGCAATATGGATGGGAGTGAGAAGTTGGAACCCCTCGTCATTGGAAAGAGCAAACAGCCCCGTTGCTTCAAGAAAGTTAAGCGACTTCCTGTGTCATAAGAGGCTAACGCAAATTCATGGTTGACTGGGGAAATTTGGAAGCAGTGGCTAAAGAAGTTAGACACTAGAACGTGGGCACAAAAGCGTCAGATTTTGCTGCTTTGTGATAATTGTGCTGCACACAGTGATGATATCAGGCTGTCTAACGTCAAGGTGGTCTTCCTGCCACCAAACACTACCTCTCTGATCAAACCTATGGATCAGGGCAACATAGCTAATTTCAAACAACATTATCGGGCTCCTGTGCTACATCATCTGATGAGCGTTATGGATGACCAGACTGGCAAGGATAAATGTGCTGTTGAACTGGCTCGTAATCTATCACTGTTGGATTCCCTACATATGCAGAAAGAAGCCTGGAATCATGTTACACAGGCAACCATTGTGAACTGCTAGAAGTGGGCAAGCTTTGTTAAGGATGTGGAGAGGGACAAAACAGATGCAGCTGTTGCAAATGCGTCAGATGAAGAGGTTATTGACATCCCAGCCGGTGTTACTGAAGAGGAGTTCCATCGCTACACAGGCTGTTGATTACGATCTACAAACAGCTGAAGACAGCACTGTCGTCGAGATATGCGCCTACACACAGGCAACAACGGCTGATGATGGAACAGATGAAGAAATGAGCAGCGAGGCATATGCTGACGAAATTCAACAACCTCCTCCTGTCACTTTTGCAAGAGCGCTGGAGAGTCTCGACACCGTGCGGGCCTATCTGGAGGCCACTGGATGTCAGTGCTATGACAGTTTTTACCGTCTATCAGACGTAGTCTATGGAACTCACAGACCCAAGAGTGTACAGAGGACTATAACTGATTACTTCAAGTAAGCCTAATGTCAGTTAACTGAGACTGTACGTATAATAACAGTACTGTACATATGTTTATCAGATGTCAAGCTTCTTTGGGTCACAATGGTTAAGTGCACACTCTGGTTAACAGCATGCATTTCTTTGGTCCCAGACTCTTGCACTTAAGCGGACTGCACTGTGTATATGTTTGTGTGTGTGTGTGAATATATATATATATATATATTGCACTTAAGCGGACTGCACTGTGTATATGTTTGTGTGTGTGTGTGAATATATATATATATATATATTGCACTTAAGCGGACTGCACTGTGTATATGTTTGTGTGTGTGTGTGAATATATATATATATATATATATATATATATATATATATATAAAATTGTATATTCTATCAGCACATCCTGTGGGTAAGAAAGTTGGTTTTTGGTGAACATTATCATGGATTCCCTCAGGAAGGAGAAGGGTTCTTCTTGTTATTATTAACTATTGTGACGTTACATCTGCCTAATAATTAAAAAAAAAATTTTTTTAATAGTTTGCCAGGACTAGATGAAGAAATGTAAGCCCAGTGAATAATTAGCCACTCCCACCAGAATAGAGCTCTTTCAGTTTGAGGCTCTTCATAACCAGGTTTCTAAATACTTGTATTGTCACTTCAGGCCATTCTACAATTTTGAAGTTTACACTTCTATAGTAACATAATAAATGATGTACAATCCAGTATGTCCAGAAAAGTGGACTGGGTTGTACGTGCAACCCTGTGTTACTCCCCCCTGCCCCTTGTCTTTAGGGTTGTAACCGACACCCAGTATAGCCTTATACCTTTCAAGGCCTTTTTGTTTTCCACTCCTTAAAATGTAAAAGTTAAGTTTTACTAGGAGTAGAAATGCACTATACCTTTTTTCCATCTTCATGCCATGCAGGGAATCTGTTTATTCCACACCATTTTGTCTCCTCCACTTCCTAAGGAAGAACATTCCAGGCATCCACCACCCTCTCTGTGAAAAAGTACTTCTTGATGCTACTTTTATGTTTCCCTCGTTGAAACTTTATTTCATGTCCTCTAGTACTATAGTATCTTTGTTTTTGAAAATGACTGCTTTGTTCCTGAATATTTTTCAAGTATTTAAATGTCTGTAACATATCTCCCCTGTCCTCTCTCTCCTCTGGGATATACCTCTTCAAGTCCAGTTTTTTCTCATATGTTTTCTACTGCAGATTCCATACCATTTTGGTCGCTTTCCTCTGAATGGCTTGGAGTCTTTATGCCCTTAGCAAAATACAGCCTCCACAATTGAACACTGTATTGTAAATATGGTCTCGCCAATGATTTGTACAGAGGGATTATCACCGCCTTCTTTCTGCTGGTTATGCCTCTCTCAATGCTGCTATGCATCCTTCTGGCCCAGGCCACCACATTATCACATTGTTTCACCACCTTGAGATTCTCAAACACTACCATCCTGAGGTTCCTCTCCTTGTCAATTCACAACAGCTTCTCATCTCTTTATCACATGCAGTTCCTTTGGATTCCTGTACCCCAAATACATCACTCTACATTTCTTCATGGTAAAGCTTAAACTATCAAGCATTCAGCCACGCGCCTAATTTTTTTGTAGATCACTTCTCTCATGCATTGTATTCTCTCTGAGGTCTAATCTATTGACAATGTATTTTCCTGTATGTTGGGTAGCCATTCTACGTCTGTTGTGCTTTACAGGGTCCTCATAAATTTTAGTTGGTAGTCATTAGGTGCATTAATGTTCTTCCCTAATTTCCTGTAGAGTTATTTAACCCTCCACTGCCTCAGGTACAATCATGAAAGGTAATTCTTTAACTGTGTTCTCGCAGTTACGCATCCCTTGTGTATAAATGTGAAGTTAATTAGTACTTAACATGCATAGGATCTCTATGCCCTATTCTATAAGGGTATGCAACTGCAAGGTGGGTGGAGGATGGGAGGGGCACCACCCTGGGTTTGCCTTGACTAAGGAGGAGACAGATCTGTTGAACCAGCTTCGATCTCATGCATTCCATGAGAAAGATCCTCTCTTGCTGGGTCAAATAGAATGCCCATACACTTCAAAATCTGTGACTGAGTTAGTCTGCTCTTCTCAAAATTGATCACCCAATCCAATGACTGCAGAAGATGGACAACTGTGTCGCCATCACGCTGTCCAAACAGGACAATGCATGAATTAGCCAGTCAAGAAACGGGTGAATTCTGATTCTCTGGCGCCAAAGGAAGGCCACCACCACCATTATATCCTTGGTAAACATTCTTGGTGCCGTGGCGAGACAGAAAGGCAAAGCCCTGAACTGTGCTCTTACCATAAACAATCTGCACACCGACAGCTAAAGGCCCAAAGAGGCCATTTCAAAGGCTTGTTTCAATGAGCCTTCTAGTTTCCTATCCTGTAAGTTTTTTATGGCAATGCCTCCTTCCACCAGCAAGGTGATCTTCTTAGTCACCGCCATAACAAGGGAGTCCACCCTGGGAAGCTGCAATTTATTTATCTTTCTCCTCCAGAACCAACAGGTAGTGGCGAGTCAAGGCTCTTCCCACTCTGAGCCCCATGTCCGGTGAAACCCATTCTGCTGTAAAATGTCTGGATGCATCGGGAAGGTGTTTGAAGGACCTCTAAGCCTGCTCATGATTGACGAAGATGGAACTCCTTATGCCAAAGCATAAGGCTCCTCAATGCAAAGCACCACCAGTGCCTCAGAACTAAGTGTACTGAGCCCCTCTTTATGAAACAACCTCAGTATTTTCAGTTCATCCCCTTCCTCAGACAGAAGCTCTTCCTCATAACAGCTCCTTCAATGATTGCTCCTCTGAACAGACTGAGGCCACATTAGATAAGGAGGGAGAAGCAGAGACAGCCTCAATTGCCCAATCCTAGAAGTCGAAACAAGATCTCTTAGGAGCCAGAAGGACAGTGAAGTGAGAAAATTTAAGCAACTTACAAAGGGACAAAGGTGTTTGATTACTGTAGGGCATGTTTTGGATAAAAAGGGAATCTTTGGTAGCTATGACAGACTACAAGAAAGGTATGGGCTACACAGTAAGGATACATACCAATACCAGCAGTAAAACATTATATGCTAGGAGGAAACATTTTATAGGATCTTGAAGAGAGGATTCTAAGTCCAAGACAGTGTATAACAGTGTTTCCCAAGTCCAGTCCTGGAGTACCTCTTGCCAGTCAGGTATTCAGGATATGCATGAAAAAGGTTTGCTTATAATGGAGGCAATATATGCAAATCAAGTTCATGCATATTAAGTGTACATATCCTGAAAACCTGACTGGCAAGGGGTGCTCCAGGACTGGACTTGGGAAACACTAGTGTATATGACCAGTAAAGTATTGAGGGCTTAATCTCTGTACTTTACAGGATGCTGCAACAGAGACTATTGAGATTTTGCTTCTGTGCAGGCATGGGAGAAGGACCAAGGCAGAGTATGTACAAGCTAAGGGCAAGAGCAATTCTTTAAGAGAGTAGCTATGACATTGGTTGCTGCTAATATAGTGTAACAGGGATATAAGATATTAAGAAGTACCCTAGAGCAGCTCCAATGTATGTTTCAGAATATGCCTGCGAACTGCTGGAGAGGATGTGGGCAAGAAGGCCAATATGTATGTATGTAGTGGGAGTGCCCACTGGTCCAGAATTTCTGGAAAGAGGTGGTACTTATGTATGAAAAATGCACAGAGGTGATTTGCCCTTGGATCCAATGGTCTGTTTTCTGTGCATGACAGTCATTAGATTAGGATGCATCAGTGCATCATTTGGCAGTTCGGTTGTGTTCTGGAGCTAGGATAGAAACAGCGCAAAAATGGAAAGGTTAGCAACTTAATGAGCAGGAAGGGTTTCTGAGGTGGTTGGATTGGGTCCCTAGCTTGAAAGAAATTACAGCCTATAATCACAGATGATACCTAAGTATAATAAATCTGGGCTCGTAACATAGTGTGGAGGAAAGTAGTGCAGAGGTACATCTGGTAAAGGTATTAGATCTGGGGACGAATGGGAGATGGTGAGGAGTGGCTAGTGAGAGGGGAAATTATATTTGCCTCTTGTCACAGTAATTTTATTGCACATCATTACAGAGAAAGTCAGAGCTAGATATGTGTCCCAGACAGACTACAGTGGTCATGCCTCCCAAAAATTAATAGGCTCAATGTACAGATAACCTTTAATGACTCTGAAGGCAAATTCTAGAAATTCTAGGACCTCTACCACCCCAACACATTTGTTGATAGAAGATAACTTTTTTACCAAGTGGACCAAAACACTGCATTTTTTTAAGCTATTGTGTTGGCCTCTTCAGACTGCCATTAATGTACTCTTCCAGCAAGGCACTTCAAGCTCATGCCATACAGACCAGCGTAAGAATTTTGAATCCACTGTTTACCAGAACTGCTAAGGGTTGCTAGAAATATTGGAAACATGGGCCAATCCAGGAAGACAGACTGCAAGCCCTTCAGAAACAAAATGTAGCCAAATGTATCTCGCCTTGAGCTACTATTGAAAAAGGCTAAATTCAAATTCAAAATTATCCCTGATCCAGTGGTTTAAATCGATTACAACACTGCTCAAAATGCTGTCAATGCTCAGACTCAAACAAAAACAATGCAAAACATATAACCCATTTATGGTGATGTTTTGAAAGATGCTCGTTTGTACTACATTCGTCACACTATGTGCAGCCACAGTTATTGCTATGTTTATCCTAAACCGCCAACTGCAAAGCAACAAAGCTTCCGACGCAGGCACACCCGCCAAAACACAGCCGTCAAGTCTTTCTGCAACAGACATTTAGTATTGATGAGCAATAAAGACTTTTTGACACCCCTCACTGCTTTTTCTTGCTGTACAATTCTGGAGACTGCATCTTGAAAAAGATATAAAACAGGATGGAGTCGGTCCAGAGGGTGGCTATTAAAATGGTCAGTGGTCTTTGACAAAGTCTATGGGGACAAACTTAAAGATTTCAATATATATATATATATATATATATATATATATATATATATATATATATACATACACATACACACTTTGGAAGAAAGGCAGGAGAGGGGAAATATGATAGAGAATTTGAAATACTTATGTGGCATAGATGCACAGGAGGCAAGGCTTTTTCTATTGAAAGGAAGCTCTGGAATGAGGGGGAATAGGATGAAGGTAAAAGGGAAAAACTCAGAAGTAACCTGAAGAAAGAGTGAAGAATTTGTGGAACAGCCTCCCAGTGGAGGTGATGGAGATGAAAACCGTATCTGAATTCAAGAAAGCCTAGGATAAATACATAGGATCTCTACAGGAAGAGGGAAGGATAGAATATGGTATGGATAGGCAGACTGGGTAGACAACTGGATAGACAATATGGTCTTTATCTGCCTTCATTTTCTATGTTCCCTCTAGAAACTGGGATCTGCTGTTGCTGTAGAACTGAACGTACCAGACCCACTATGGCACAAGTGATATCAGAGTCAGCCACTGTCAGAACATTTCCCTCCAAGTAAAAGCAGCCCAAAAAAACAAACAAAAAAATCTGGATAGTCATTAGATACTGGGTTTATTCTCAGTTTATGAGTAAGGAGAGTGCCTTTCATTGCAAGCTTGGGAGTCACGAACAACACGTCTGGAACAAGCTGTCACCCCCTGATGACCCTGCCAGCTGAATACATGCTAACAGCTGCAGAAAGATGCAGCAATGTCATCAGACTATGACTGGACGGAGAGTTAAAGGAGTCAGAAAAATTCTTGGCTTCCTACCTTCAAAGAGCTCTGCATTATTGATGCGTCCTGGGAAGAAGCTAGAGTTCTGGTCCCCTGAGTCCACGTAAGTTTTCCATTGTTGGTACCAGCGATAATCCAACAGGTACCTGCAAAAAAGTGCAGAGAGCTGTGAGACATAGGGCCTTACTTCACTGGTGAACCTATCACAGGGAATGGCAGGATACACTACAGGAGGGAGAGAGCAGGAGAAAAAGAGCAATGGGAAAAACTGGTTGCTGTGGTGTAACAAGATAAGCTAGAGAAGTACATTAGACCAAAAGTCCAAAGAATATTTAGCAACTGTAATCCTAAAGCACATCCACTGCCCCACATGCTGACCTACCCCCTTCTCCTGCCAAACACTAACCCACTAACAAGCTCACCGGATTCAGAGCAGAGACTTCTAATAACTGAGAAAGAGCAGAGTTCTCGTGGCCTGGATTAAGATGGATGTGATGTATGCTGTCTTATCCAAAAGTGAAAAACTAATAAGCAAAGTCAGATGTCAAAATTTACAGGATTTGGGAAAAATCTTTTTAACAAACTACTTTTGTTGCTTTTTTATTTTGACTTTGACTGTGGTTTTTGTATTTTTTTTTCAACTTAGTTTTTTTATTTATTTCTAGACACCTTCCTTATACCAAGGTACAACCCTAAGTAATTTAGAAAACATAATACAATTATTGTCATACATCAATTCATAGTATCTATGGCTTCTTGTCCTCCTAAACAGAATAACCTTTTTTAATAACATGCTCTTCTTTTGCTCATTTTATATGGCACTTTTTAAAAAGTTGAACTTAGTCAAAAGGGCAAGAAGCAATCGGATGGCACTTTTTATTATTATTACTTACTTTCTTCCTTTACTTTTGTAGTTGATTCCATTTTCTTCCACCCAATCTCCCTGAAGCTTCTTCCTATCTCCAACTACATACCTTTACTCTGACAGCCCAGCAGGGCCTGCACTGGATTGAACTAGCAGATTCTCTTCTCCAGTTGCCTCACGCTGGGTCATGCCAGCATGCTGTCTTTAATTGGCAGTCCTCCACTAGCACATCCTCAGAAAGGCCTGGCAGGTTTCAACAATTCCATTTTAGTCACCTCTGAAGATACCTTTTATTGCATGTACACAGGGCTTCACCTTAGCACCACCATCCTGAGTAAGCCTAAACCTGTCAGAATTTGGATATTAAAGCAGGATCAGACCTGGCTAGTACCTGGATGAAAACTGCATGAAGACTGGTACTGTAGGCTACCAAAAAACCATAGCAAATCATTGCAGTATCTTGCTAAAATAATAATCACATAGGGGCCCATTCAGAAATGCTCATGGTAGAGCTGCATGTGGATGACTGAGAATAGATTCTATCACAAATGTCATACCATACCATTCAGCAAGCTAATGGTATACAAATATGAGCAGAAAATTTGCGGCTAATTGGGGGAGGGTATACTGGACACGTTCACACATGTTTCATAGTAAGATAGTTTAATAATCTTCATGTAACATTTATCACCTGAACATGATGTTTCTTCAGATAAGTATGTGCCTATTCAATGTCTCTATTTTAATGCCCACTCAGTTTGCAATAAATCTATAATAATTCATGATTTAACAGCAAACTCTCAAGCTGGTCTGATTTTTGTGGTTGAATCTCGGATAAGAGCTACTGATTCACCTTATTAAGTTGATCTGTGTCCATTTATTTATTTGCTGCATTTGTACCCCACATTTTCCCACCTATTTGCAGGCTCAATGTGGCTTACACTATGCTGCAAAAGGTATAATCATAAACAGAGTAAGGGGTATGGTCTAATTTAACATATTACTGTGTAAGAAATTAGGTAGATAGGTCAGTAGAATTATTTACATAACACAAAATAAAACAGGTAAGATATAATGACCAATAGTGATAATGTGATTAACATAATCAAATTAGAAGGGATCAATATTAGTTGGTTTAGATGTAGAATGTAGATGTAGAATGTAGATGGCCATGTCGGGTATTGTTTTAATCACCTCTGGGTTTTGTTTTAATAAACTTGTTACATTATTTATTTTTATATATTTTTTTCAGTCTGCTTTCATTGTTTATATTGGTCTTGCTGATGTATACTGACCACTGTAATTCACTTTTGAGAACTTAACATCTAAGTTGTTACAAAGACTGCAGTTGCTTCAGAATATGGCCACAAGACTGATTTTAAGAGTTGGTAGATTTGAAATAGCGATTCCTCTTTTTAGAAAGCTGCGCTGGTTTCCAGTTAATTTACAAATTAAGTTTAAAGTGATTTGTATGGGGGGTTTTAAAAAAATGTGTTATTTATAACCATTTAAATTTTTACAAGCGATAAAACAACTTGCTGGAAATACAGAGAAAGTAATATATAGGAATTATTTCAATCAGGTAATTCTATTCTCTTCCTTAGACCACTAAATGGGGAGAGTAAAACAAGATAAGGAGATCAATTAAACAGTAAACAGAAAAAAAACCCGTGGTATTAACCCAATTATCCCCAGATATTACTCGTCTAATTCATTATTCCACATTGATCATCTGGTTGGCTTCTTCAAGGACAATACATTGTCCAATATTAGTTAGAAATAATACATCTGATTACATTCTCTTTTAAAAACCAGAAGTTATTTAACAAGTCTCTAATTCAAATCCCACTGATTAAAGTAATCCCAGTTTTCACAGGCTTCACTCCTTTTAAAGTAATAATTTGAGGAAATATTTCAATTTGTATGATTTTTTTTTAAAGCTTTGGCTGGCCAAAATTCTGTTAGTCTTTCAAAATATGAGTGGGAAAATGTGGGATATAAATGAACCATAAATAAACAAATAATAAATAAAATATTTGAGGTTATCTACCAGATGTACTTCCCATGGGATCAATACTAATCTCTTGTTGTTTCCTTCTTTTAAAAATGTTAAACTTCTAATTTGTATCAGTATTTGGCGGTTAAAATTTGGAATGATTTGCAGTATCAACTTAGATCTATATGGTCTTATTTTGTTTTTAGAAAACAACTGAAGACTATTATTTACAGATTTAGAATCAATGTAGTTTGAAATGATTTGGGTTTTGTGTAATTCAACTGAAAAAGATGCTCTCGTCTTTGTAATTCGCAATAAATCCTATGGAGATATAGCAGAATATGACATGAATGGTATGTTCACAAAGATTTTGTAGTAAGTGCAGCTTCTTGTGTGCATGTCCAAACAAAAAAAGTATAAACACACACTGGTGCTTATTCAACTGTGCCTAAATATGAGCCTTGTAAAAACTGCTTGCACATTAAAATTTTGCAAGGCTCGTATTTAGGCACAGAAGAATAGGCGCCGCCATATGCTGACACCTTCAGTTTTGTCTGGACATGCGCACATCTTTGTAACCTCAATTTACCTTCAAAATTTGCAGGGGCTTCCTTCTCCTGGCAAAATATGACAAAACTGGCAATTAAATCTCTAAAACCGACTAGAAAACCTCTCCGCAAACCCTCCTATACTGCCCTAGACCTGGCAAAAAATTTCTCACACTGTGTGCAGGTCAAAAGCACTCAATATTGCATGGAATACTTAAACTCATTACCGTACATTTTAATATAGCATGCAACCATGTCTTTCGCACAAATTTAACTCATGCTCAAGCCCTCTCTGCATTCTGCCCCTAACAACAAGTGTACACACCCCACAATAACTCTGCAGGAAGGCTCACGGTGGCTTTCTGCACAGACCCTATGGTGAGCCATGATTCCCAAATCTGTAAAAGAGTGATTAAATTATGATACACTTGTATACCATCTCCCTCAAACAAATATTTGAACAAAAGCAGGTCACAAGAAAATATCACAATAGTTGACTACAACATCAAACTATGGATAAATTCTGAAATAAAATAAAGCAAGTTCAAAAGTACACCCTTCTATAAATGTATCAGTAAATCCAATTTACATACAGCACCATAATGGATGGAAAGACACAAGAAAAGAGAGGACACAGAGAGTGGGTTAAAGGCAAAATACAGAAGGAACAAGGCAGAGAGAATGAGAAAAATCCAAGCTCCTTATGGTGACTAATGACATTTACTTTCTAGGACACAGGCTACAAACCAAGAGGCATATTTTCAAAGCACTTAACCTTCCAAAGTTCCATAGAAACCTATGGAACTTTGGAAGGCTAAGTGCTTTGAAAATATGCCTCCAAGTGTAACAGTCTGATTCAAGGGATAATATTTTCTGAGAGTGAAAGACAACGTGCTTGTGTTATTTTTCCTTGGCTGACCCTGGACATCTTCCACCTTCTTCTACTCAAAAAAAATGTCTAGAGGTGACCTGTACCTCCAGAGAAAACTAGTGGAAAAGACAAGTCAGAGTAACTTTAAACTAAGAGGCCAAGGCTAAAAACTAATGCCAGTGTTAATGCCGGGTGTGCACGCACATTATTGTATGCCGAATGCTCAGAGGGTTTGGGCATGGGTGTTAACGTGCACGATACAGAAGGTTGCAAATTGTATTGAAATTTATTTAAATGGATGTTAATGAAGTCAGTAAGTATTCCTTCATAATGCACAGAAGGAAAGATGGCCTATAATGCTAAAATGTGTTTTGCCAGATCAGAGGCAGCATAGAACGTTTTGACAAGATTTCTTGTCAATTTTTCACATTGAGCTGTGGGTTTTGTCTTCTTTTACAAGTGGAAAGAGGCCTGTGCAAGTTTTAAGCACAGATAGTAAGAAACAAACATGTGCATAGCCAAACAAAACTGAAAGCACACATCAGTGCATGTTCTTCTGCATCTAGATATGAGCCTTTCAAACTTTCAAGTGCAAACAATTTTTAAAAGGCTCATATTTAAACCTACAACAGGAGCTGATGTGTGCTTGCATTCCTGGTTTTGCCTAGGTATGTGCACAAAAGCTGCACTTTCTGCAAAACCTTGGTGCTCACGAGACAGGCACGCTCCTCCCTCTACTTTCGGTTTAATAGTGCAAATTAACCATGCCAACATTTGTATATGATTTGCTTTGAGCATTGCTGTTAACATAGTAGATGATGACAGAGAAAGACCTGTACGGTCCATCCAGTCTGCCCAACAAGATAAACTCATATGTGCTACTTTATGTGTATACCTGATCTTGATTTGTATCTGCCATTTTCAGGGCACAGACAGTAGAAGTCTGCCCAGCACTAGCCCCACCTCCCACCACCGGCTCTGCCACCCAATCTCCGCTAAGCTTCTGAGGATCCATTCCTTCTGAACAGGATTCCTTTATGTTTATCCCACGCATTTTTGAATTCTGTTACCGTTTTCATCTCCAACACCTCCCGTGGGAGGGCATTCCAAGTATTCACCACTCTCTCCATGAAAAAATACTTCCTGGCATGTTTCTTGAGTCAGGAAGGCTCAATTTGACAAACTGAAGAGTAGCAAATCTCCTGGACCAAATAGTATTCATCCCAGAGTACTGACAGAATTGAAAAATGAACTTGTGGAACTACTGCTAGTAATATGTAACTTATCTTCAAAATCAAGCACTATACTGGAAGCTTTGAGGGTGGCCAATGTAACGCCAATTTTTTAAAAAAGGTTCCAGAGGAGATCCGGGAAATTACAGACCGGTGAGCCTGACGTCAGTGCCAGGAAAAACAAATGCGACAAAACCAACATGGATTTAGCGAAGGGAAATCTTGCCTCACCAATCTATTACATTTCTTTGAAGGGGTGAACAAACATGTGGTAAAGGTGAGCCAGTCAATATTCAGTATCTGAATTTTCAAAAGGCATTTGACAAAGTACCTCATGAAAGACTCCAGAGGAAATTGGAGAGCCATGGGAGGTAGTGTCCTACTGTTGATTAAAAACTGGTTAAAAGATAGAAAAGAGAGAGTAGGGTTAAATGGTCAGTATTCTCAATGGAGAATGGTAGACAGTGGGGTTCCCCAGGGGTCTGTGCTGGGACCGCTGCTTTTTAACATATTTATAAATGATCTAGAGATGGAAGTAACTAGTGCGGTAATTAAATTTGCCAACGAAACAAAATTATTCAAAGTTGTTAAATTGCAAGAGGACTGTGAAAAATTACAAGAGGACCTTACGAGGCTGGGAGACTGGACTTCTAAATGACAGATGACGTTTAATACAAGCAAGTGCACAGTGATGCACGTGGGAAAGAGGAACCCAAATTATAGATACATAATGCAAGGTTCCACATTAGGATTCACCGAACAGGAAAGGAATTTAGGCGTAATTGTTGATGATACATTGAAACCCTCTGTTCAATGTGCGACGGCTAAGAAAGCAAATGGAATGTTAGGTATTATTAGAAAAGGAATAGAAAACAAATACGAGGACGTTACAATGCCTTTATATCACTCCACAATGCGACTGCACATTGAATGTTGTGCGCAATTCTGGTCACTGTACCTCAAAAAAGATACAGTAGAATTAGAAAAGGTACAGAGAAGGGCAACGAAAATGATAAAGGGGATGAGACAACTTCCCTATGAGGAAAGGCTAAAGCAGCTAGGGCTCTTCAGCTTGTTATTTGTTTGTGTTGCTGTTCTATTGTAGGCTTTTGCGGCCAGCTTTGAGCATTAGCCCCTAAATGCAATAACCCTTCAGGGAGATTTAAACAGCCCTGTGTTAAAGAAATTGAAAAGTCAATACAAGGCAACAAAAATGTAGTTCTCTAAGGCTTTTGTAGGGCTGCAAAAGGAGGAGCCACTGCTGCAGACCACACAGGAAAAGTAATAAGGTGAAACAGAAAAGTGGATCAGGCTTGGAGATAAGGACAGAAGGAGATGATGGGAAAGTGGGTATAATACCTGGAAGGAGATGTGGGAAGAAAGTTCAAATAAAAGGAAAAATAAGGATAATTAAAAAAAAAAAAAAGTACCCAACACAAGTTTAAAAAATTTTAAAATGGATAAATTCCATGGGCTCCTACCATTTTTGGGGGGTTGGCTAATGTTTATTTCTTGTTAAAATATATTTCTAGTCTTTTATGGGTCACTACTACTGCAAATCAAAGGAAATAGAAAAAAAAAACTAGACAATTTAAGCAAAGCTAGAAACTAATGCAAAACAGAAACAGACCTATCCCTTCCTTCTGAAAACCAGAAAGGATAAGTGAAAAAGAAACTAAACCATAGACAAGGGAGAGACACTGATACTCAGGCCTTCTACATACTTCCTGCTGTGTCATGGCAAATAGAGAGAACTCCTCATTCCGGTGTTCAATTTCAATTTGTATCTGGCAGCCCCTATTTCCCCTGTTCTTCTAATTTAGTGGGAATCTGCTCAGAGATTGCCATTTATCCTCTTCAAAATTAAGCTATAGCAATGTGATCTATCTGGCAATACATAACATTTAGCATAAGGCTCCTTTAACCAAAATAAAAACAAAAAAAAATTGGGGGGGGGGCTAGGCACTCTGTTTGGAAACCTGAAGCATCTGAAGGATGAATGAATGTGTGGTCTCATGGACATCTCTGGAAAAAAAATTAGGCTTGTTTATTAAGCAGAGAGATGTGGTAGCCGTGTTAGAATTGAAGTGGTGCAAAGAAAAGCTACGAGAATGGTATGGAATTTGCGTTACAAGACTTATGAGGAGAGACTTGCTGAACTAAACATGTATACTCTGGAGGAAAGAAGAAACAGGGGTGATATGATACAGACGTTCAAATATTTGAAAAGTATTAATCCGCAAACGAACCTTTTCCGGAGATGGGAAGATGGTAGAACGAGAGGACATGAAATGAGATTGAAGGGGGGCAGACTCAAGAAAAATGTCAGGAAGTATTTTTTCATGGAGAGAGTAGTGGATGCTTGGAATGCCCTCCCGCGGGAGGTGGTGGAAATGAAAACGGTAATGGAATTCAAACATGCATGGGATAAGCATAAAGGAATCCTGTGCCGAAGGAATGGATCCCCAGGAGCTTTGTCAAGATCGGGAGGCGGGGCTGGTGGTTGAGAGGCGGGGATAGTGCTGGGCAGACTTATATGGTCTGTGCCAGAGCCGGTGGTGGGAAGTGGGACTGGTGGTTGGGAGGCGGGGATAGTGCTGGACAGACTTGTACGGTCTGTGCCAGAGCCGGTGGTTGGGAGGCAGGGCTGGTGGTTGGGAGGTGAGGATAGTGCTGGGCAGACTTATACGGTCTGTGCCAGAGCCGGTGGTTGGGAGGCGGGGCTGATGGTTGGGAGGCGAGGATAGTGCTGGGCAGACTTATACGGTCTGTGCCAGAGCCGGTGGCTGGGAGGCGGGGCTGATGGTTGGGAGGCGGGGATAGTGCTGGGCAGACTTATACGGTCTGTGCCCTGAAGAGCACAGGTACAAATCAAAGTAGGGTATACACAAAAAGCAGCAAATATGAGTTATCTTGTTGGGCAGACTGGATGGACTGTGCAGGTCTTTTTCTGCCGTCATCTACTATGTATGTAGTCCACTTCTAAAAGCAGTCAATAGAAATAGAATAAAATAAAACATAGAAAAGAAAATAAGATAATACCTTTTTTATTGGACTAACTTAATACATTTTTTGATTCGCTTTCGAAGGTAGCCCTTCTTCGTCAGATCAGAAATAAGCTAATTTTGATAAGTAACAGCATATATAAGTGAAACATCAAAGTATTTCAGTGACAGACTGAAAGGATGAGGGAGGGGTGGGCTAGGTGAGAAACAGAGAGGGCTGAGAGGATGACTGACAGGGAGATATGCAGTGAAATTTAATAGTTTATAATGGGCTAGAAAACCCAGATCTTTAAGTCCTGTCTGGTGGGTGTGAAAATATTTAATCATTTTGACTTCAAAGGTCTGTATTGTTTTAAAGTTTCCCTTAAGTATTCTCACTATAAAATCATTAGTACAGTGTTCTGGTTTTGTAAAGTGCTGTTTTGCACTAGCACTGCCTGCAATAATTTCTCTAGGGCAGTGAAACACTAATGCTGAGATATATATGAACAAGTCGAGCTGCTGCTCTCTTTTTCTAAAAAGGTTTTGAATTATCAAAATAAGAACGTGGAAAATATTGATCCATGCTACTCAGCTCAGCCAGACGAGCTTGGCAAGAAAAGCGCTTTCATCAGCAAACCTAAAGTCTTCCAAGTTATATAATTGGACCTTCTGAACACTGTAGACCTTCCACAATCCGAAACAAGGCACACACGAATTCCATTCAGAACTTTATTAACAGCCGACAGTAAAACATGGCATGACAAAAGCTCTGGGCGTTACAGGACTTCGTGGAACACAAGACTGCATCCCAAGCCCCCAATACATATTCACACACACATATATCTTACTCAGCATACACAGGAGCTTAAGAGTACATTCCAGTCACGTCATGCACAACAATGAACCCTATCTGGAGGCGCTGACCCCGAGATGACCGTCTGCAAGAAGGGGAGGGTAGACCGAAGAAAGGACAGCAAGCATCATCTTACGGATGAGAAGCGATATAACTGCAGCCCGGGGGGGGGGGGGGGGGGGATTGTACAGAGCTATCAAAAAGTGTATGGGCGCACGCCCACACTACAGACCGGCTGCAAAGAAAAGCGCAGTGTGAACAGAGATGCGCTGAGGGAGAGTTTCTATAGAGCCTGAGTGTGGAGCCGGGTCGTGGAGGTACAAAGAGCAAAACAGGCACAGAAAGGTCCCTAGCTGTTAAAACATACAAACCCACGCGGAGAAGGGCCCCGCTCACCAGCTCTCTCCGGCCAGTAATCGCCGCTGCCGCCCCTCCTCCCCCTCATCTCCTTCCACTTGTCGCCGCTGGGATTCCAGCCCCGGGATCTCCGCCATCGCCACTCTGCCGCCGCCAAACCGCACCGCGCCGGAAACAGGAAGCGCGCGACCTCTTTCCCTGCCCCTCCCAGTACGTCACTTCCGTTTGTGCTCTGCCGTGCCGACTCCTGCGGACATCTATGGTGTGGCGGAAGGTACAGAAGCAGAACACACAGAGTGGGGGATGCGAAGGAAGGAGATGGGGGGGGGGGGCGCTCGGTAATTTAATAGTAAAAGAGGCCCTAGAAAAGTACGTTATATGTATACGTATGTGAAGCCCTCCTATCGGAGTTCAATAGCTTAATTTATGTGTTTTAGGAGAAAAAAGGTGTGAACCGGAAGTAGCCTGTTAAGCTTTGGGCGCCATTTTGATTAATGGGGGGGGGGGGGGGAGGGCGGTGTCACAGGCAAGGTATTTTAGGCCAAGACTCAAGTTCCGGGTAAGGGCTGTGTGTACTGGGGAGAGTTTAGTGTCTTCATGGTGCCTCCTCGTATGGGAGGAGGAGTAGACTAGGGGAAAGTGTGCTTTAGATACGTAGTGATGAGGCTCAAGTGGCTGTCACTATCGTGGATCAGACCAGCACTAGTCGGTGAAGAATCCACTTACTGAGAAGCCCCCCTGATATTATGGAAATAAGTCGTCTGCTTCCTGATAGGTAGAGATCAGCAGCACACGAGGTCTGCTCTCAGTAACAACGAGAGACGCGGCGGCGCCTGGTGACGACGCGCTCCGCGCGCCGAACCCAATGAATCGCACAAACTTCTTCCCTTCATCTTAAACTTAACAAACATATGCCCCCAAGTGTGGCAATTAAGAAGCAGAACTCAATGCGTTACACAGATATTACTGCGGAAATTCGGACAGCAGTTTCTCTTCCATTCTTCTTTAGTTCGTCTAGCCTCTGGGTGGGACTTTCAAGTGTTCCTATAGCTTCTTTTGGCCATATTAGTGCTGTCCTACATCCATGTTACCAGATATGGAGACTAGAGGTGTGTGGGTGTGCGCTCCCGTTGATCTGCGGACGGAGTGAAGCAGACGAAAGCCAGGCAGGGGTCAGATTTTAATGCTGCTTCTTGTGGGGTTTTTTTTAAAGTCAGTTTATTTAATATTTGCATATAAAAATACAAAAATAAACAGTATAACAATAACAGAGAAAGGTAACGTGGACAATCAAGAAGTACAAACAATATAAGATGACAAGACCATTTATCTTTAAATTTAGATATACAATGAGATTTGTTTTAACAGTGTACCCCTCAAACCTATATGTAGTACCAACAGTATTCCACCAAGCATTGAAAGAAACATTGGATATATTTCTCCATGAACCTATTATCAGATTTAAGGCAATAGCCAGAAGGATAACATTGATCACAAGATAGAATCTCCTGAAAGCATACAGAATGCAGAATAATTTAAATTGAATGTCAGAGGCACTGGTAGGTCTTACAAATGCAAGTTCATCCAAAAAAGGCGAATACAAGAGCAATCTTTTGTGTGTGAAAGAACCAAGATCATTCTGACACGACCAACATAGAGGACAGTAGGATTAATGTCATACGCCCTAATGGGTGTCCAATAAGATCAGTGTGTCAACGTAAACATTGGGTTATACTTCTGGAGAAAATATTAGTAAAAAATAATTTTCTCTTGGAACTCACAATTAGCATCTTCTTGCCACTCTCAGCCCTCAGAGGGGATTCGTTTTAATGGATTTTATCAATTTATAGAAAAGTAAGGCAGAGTGGCCTAGCACAAGGAATTGTCTACAGTAAATGACTAGGGAGGGCATTTGTGTAGACAGAGGAACATTATAGAGTTCATTTTTTAAAAAATAGCTCTAGATAGTTGAAGCCATAGGTAAAATTATGTTGTAGCAGGTAAATTAAAGTCAGCCTTCAGTTCCACAAAGGATTTCAAAGGGTTAGAAGTAAAAATAGCAGTAAAGTCCCAAATGCCTGCTTGTTGCCAACTTGGCCAGGACACTTTTTTTACGGTCAATAAGTATTTGAGGGTTAAACCATAGGCTGGAATGTTGATTGAGACTGTGACCAGGGAATCTCCAGTGATTTATCCAGTTCTTTTAATATAAAAAGGGATGTTTTAATAATAGGATTAGAAAGAAATTTAGGTGGTGCTCTGCTAAGAGATATGAAGTTAAGTTAGGATTGCTCAAGGAAAAGCACCATGACACAGCAAAAAAGCGTGATGGTAATACAGGTTTGGAAAATTCACCATCCTGCTTAGGGGCTTTCAGTTTTTGTGCTGATATCCTGGGGGATTTCCCAACTCATAGGAATTTAGCCTCTGTTCAAGAAAGGAATAAAATGAATGGGAAAATAATATAGGAAACATATTTAGTATATAAAGAGTTATGAGTATTATCATTTTCAAATAGTCTAATCTCCCCCACCATGAAAGGTGGAAGGGAGACCAGGGTAACAGTGCAAGTCTCACCGTTTCAGGTACTTTATTTATATTGAGTTGTACTGAAGATTGTAAGTCATTGGTAAAGAAGAACACCTAAATATTTAATATGAGTGGTGACCCATTTAAACGGACAGTTAGAAAAAGGGGTACAGTGTACATTGAGGGGTAATAGTTCGATCCTATCCCAATTTATCTTGTACCCTGATAATGAAGAATAATGGGAAACAACCTGTTGTTCAGAAAGGGATGATTGAGGATTGGAAAGGTATTTATTTATTACATTTGTACCCCGCGCTTTCCCACACATGGCAGGCTCAATGCGGCTTACATAGTAACAATATGAAGAATTAAAGAGTCGTAAAAAGAATATACAATTTGTAGTAAACGTAAAATTAATGGGGTTAACGGATAAGTAAATTGAACATAGGAGGAATTGGGTGCAGAAGGAAATAAGCATTAAAAGGTAGGCGTAGGAAGATGGTGAGGAATGGATATGGAATAGCAATAAGGATAATGGGAAACATGGTCAGTGTATAGCAGTCAATTAGAATCATGTGGGCAGGCTTTAGAGTAGGTTGAGTCATTAGGGTAGGCTATCTTGAAAAGATGGGTCTTCAGTGCTTTTCTGAAGGGCAAAAGGCCGTTGATTGATCGAATGGATCTTGGTAGAGCATTGGTAGAGGTATAATAGCACATCATCTACATATGCAGAAAGTTTAAACTCGGACCCATTTTAAAAATACCAGTAATGAATGGGTTTTGTCTAATTTTAGTTAACAAGAGTTCAAGCGCCAAATTGAATAATAATGGGGACATAGGACACCCTTGACAAGTGCTACATCCTAACACAAAAGAGAGTGATAAATCATTAGCCATGATTCTTGCAGACGGGTGGGTTTGAATACTACAAATGTGTCATATGAAGAAATCAGGATGACCAAAATGTTTTAGGATTCTAAATATTTCTATTCCACCCAGTCAAAAGCTTTTTCTGCGTCGATACAAAAAGCAAAAAAAGGAT
Source organism: Microcaecilia unicolor (assembly GCF_901765095.1). Classification (NCBI taxonomy): domain Eukaryota; kingdom Metazoa; phylum Chordata; class Amphibia; order Gymnophiona; family Siphonopidae; genus Microcaecilia; species Microcaecilia unicolor. Next base: position 248,823,870 of record NC_044032.1, on the reverse strand, counting down.
CAGCACATGACGGCAGAGTAGATGATATGACAGAATAGGCTAGTGTTATCTGACCCATATCTACCCTTTCCCTATCATCAAGCCGATCAATCCATAGACTGGTGGGTTGTGTCCATCTACCAGCAGGTGGAGATAAAGAGCAATCTTTTGCCTCCCTATATGTGGTCATGTGCTGCCGGAAATTCCCCAGTATGTTCTCTATCTAGCAGGTGTGTGGTCACACAGCAGCAGCTGTGGCTAGGTGTCCAAGCCTAATTGTTTAGGTTTTGTTGAGTACTTGGGGTTGAGGGCTCTTCGTGAGCAAGTGCAAACCTGGTGGTGCCAGGTCCCTCCTGTTCTCCCCCCTCCCGCTGGCTCCGTTTAAAAAAAAAAAAACAGAAAAATAGACGTCCTTGAGAGAAAGACGTCTTTGGTTGCAGCTAATCACTGGGACTCCAAATCGTTGCAGCTCGGAGCGAGAAGCAGGTAATTTTACCTTTTCCTAGCGGGCAGGGGGTTCCCCCGAACGGTCTCCACGTGGCTATGGCGTCGGATGGCAAGGGCCCGAAAAGACGCTCCCCGGACCGCGTGAGCACGGGGAAGCAAGGGGTTCAAAGGCAGAGACGCCTTTCTTGGGCGCCTTTTCGGAATCGGGAGAGTTCCCCGGGTTTTCCTCCTGTGCGGCGGTTTTTCCCGCCTTAGGCGCCCATCCCCCGCTGGCCGCCCTCCCGGTTGTGGCCGGCCACGCTGCTCGGTCGGCTCCTTGGGCCGCCCTTGAGGTGGGAGACGTTAATGGTATGGTCGCCCTTGACTCGGGCGACGGTATAAAGTCGGTGAAATTAAAGCGCCATTCTTCCCGTGCGGCTCCTTCGCGGAGTGTCGCAGTGGACGCCATTTTTAGATGTGCAGCGCGCCTCTCCCCCGCTATTGGGAGTGCAGGTTGAGAGTGCCTCTAGGGCCTTGGCCCAGGCTGCAGAAGTGCACAGACTGGGGGATTTCTCCCCTGAGTTTATTTTACTGCTGCATCAGGCTTTCCTTATGCAAAACACTGCCCCTGCTCCTCTGTCTGATAAGGGTGATGAGGCTTCCATGATCAAGTGCCCTCGGGTGGATCTCCAGGCCCTAGGGGACTCGGTCTCCTCGGATGTGGATGAGGGCAGCGTATCTGAGTTCTCCCAAAGGTCCTTAGGGGATTCTGTGGAGGAGACTGATCCCCGCTCAGATGGAGAGGATGACCCCTCTGGAGCGCGGCTTTTTCACTCAGAGGATTTGCCCAACCTGTTAGTGCAGGCCATGAGCATTCTGAAAATTTCCTCTCCGGAGGAAGGCCCTCTCTCAGCCTCAGCTGGAACTAAGCGCCCCAGCATAATGGCTACGGCTATTCCCTTCGCTATGGAGGTTGAGGATGAGCCTAGGACTGAGATGCTTGAGGTCCTTGATTATTATTCTCCACCTAAAGAGGCAGTGACAGTTCCTCTGCATAAGTTACTGAAGGAAGTACTTATGCGAAACTGTTCGGCCCCGTGATCCCGAAAAAGCTGAGTCCCAGTATCGGATCCACGGTGAACCTGGGTTCATGAGGTCTCAGTTACCCCACAATTCCATGATGGTGGACTCCACCCTCAAGAGAGCAAGGAGTTCTAGCGACTATGCTTCGGCGTCCCCAGGCAGAGAGGCTAGGACTCTTGACTCTTTTGGGAGGATGACGTATCAGGCCGCTCCGCTATGCTCACTGCCAAGATTCAATCATACCAGCTCTTCACGAGCGTGCACTTGCAGGACTTGATATGTCAACTGTCGGGCTTGGTTGAGGCACTCCCTTCGGAGTTGGCCAAGCCTTTTCGCCAGGTGGTCATGCAGCAGAAGGTGTGTCGCATGTTCCTGGCCAGGGGTACTTTTGACATGGCATCCAGGATCGCTGTTCAAGGTATAGTGATGCGTCGACTCTCATGGCTGCATGTCTCTGACCTGGATCATTCTGTCCAGCAACGAATGGCGGATGTTCCTTGCCAGAGGGTCAATCTTTTTGGTGAAAAAGTAGAGGATCTAGTTGACCAGATCAAGAAGCACAATGATGCTATGGATTCTCTCTTCCACCGGGCGCCTTCTGCTACTGCCTCCTCATCTAGGAGGTTTTTTGGCGGGAAGGGGAGTGCTCCCTACTCCTAGGCATAGGTACACTCCTGTTTCTCGACAGCCTGCCCAGGCTCATTCCCAGCACGCTCGTTCTCGTCAACAGCGTGCGACTAAGGCCCATGCTGCTCCCCAGCAAAAGCAAGGGACGGGCTTTTGACTGGCTCCAGTTAAGCATAACCTCAATAAAGGTGTCCGTGCCGGATGACTTGCCGGTTGGGGGGAGGTTGATCTTTTTTCACCTAAAGTGGCCTCTCATAACCTCCAACCGGTGGGTTCTTCAAATAGTCTGGTTAGGATACACCCTCAATCTGGAAACCAAACCTCCAAATTGCCCATCGGGAGCTCAATCTTACAGCTCCCAGCACAAGCAGGTACTTGCAGAGGAACGCTCCGCCCTTCTAAAGGCCAATGCGATCAAACCCGTTCCACCAGGGGAAGAAGGGCTGGGATTCTATTCCAGGTACTTCCTTGTACAAAAGAAAACAGGGGGGATGCGTCCCATCCTAGACCTCTAAGGGCCTTGAACAAATTTCTAGTCCAGGAAAAGTTCAGGATGGTTTCCCTAGGCACCCTTCTTCCCATGATTCAAGAAGGCCACTGGCTATTCTCCCTGGACTTAAAGGATGCTTACACACACATCTTGATACTCCCAGCTCAAAGGAAATATCTTCGATTTTGGCTAGGAACACAGCACTTTCAGTACTGTGTGCTGACTTTTGGCCTGGCGTCTGCACCCAGAGTGTTTACAAAATGCCTAGCTGTAGTCGCAGTGCCGCTACGCAGACTGGGAATGCCTGTATTCCCTTATCTCGACGATTGGCTGGTGAAGAGCACCTCGAGGGAAGGTGCTCTGGAGTCCATGCGAATGACTATTCAGGTGCTAGAGCTACTGGGGTTCGTGATCAATTACTCCAAGTCCCATCTCACCCCAATTCAGAACTTGGAATTCATTGGAGCTCTGTTGAACACAAAGACAGCTCGAGCTTATCTTCCCGAGGCACGGACAGACAACCTCCTGTCCCGAGTGTCTCAGCGGATCACAGCTTGGCAGATGTTGAGACTCCTGGGGCACATAGCCTCCACAGTTCATGTAACTCCCATGGTATGCCTTCACATGAGATCAGCTCGATGGACCCTAGCTTCCCAGTGGTGTCAAGCTACGGGAGATCGAGAGGATGTGATCCAACTGGACACCTACTTTCGGAATTCTCTGCAGTGGTGGACGATTCGATCCAATTTGACCTTGGGACGTCCATTCCAAATTCCTCAGCCACAAAATGTGCTGACGACAGATGCATCCCTCCTTGGGTGGGGAGCTCATGTAGATGGGCTTCACACTTAAGGAGCCTGGTCCTTTCAGGAAACAGGTCTTCAGATCAATCTCCTGGAATTGCAAGCGATCTGGAATGCTCTAAAGGCTTTCAGAGACCGGCTGTCCAACCAAACCATTTTGATTCAATCAGGTTGCCATGTATTACACCAACAAGCAGGTAGGGGGCAGGGCAGGGCTGACACTAGGCCACTGTGAGGAGTGGAGTGGGTAGGGAAGGGTAGGGCAGATTCCTGATGGAGGGTAGGAAGGGAAGAGAAGGGTAGGTCAGATTCCAGGCTATAGGGATGGATGGAGGTGGGGTAGGAAAGGAAGGATATTAAGGGCAAGGAGATGTAATAGGGGTTGGATAGATTTAATAAGACTTAGTTTATAAAAGGACCGTTGAACTACTTTTGAAATCTGTTCGTGAAAGGTAAGGGAGGAATCGAAAATGAATCCTAAAATGCATGTGGAATAGACTTGGGAAGCTGGAATGCCACTGAGGAGAATGGGAGATGAGAGTTGATCAATGGAGGAAAGCAATAATACCTTTGATTTCTCCGGATTGAGAACCAGCTTATTATCCATAAGCCAAGAAGTGATGAGTTTAAGACTAGTATTAAGAGTGGATATGTCTTGATAGTCAGTAGGATCTATTGGACAAATAATTTGAATGTCATCAGCATATACAAACATTGTTAGATTGGTGAGGCAGCATGTTGTTATGTGCCTTCAATTCAGTGTTGATTCATATTGATCTACTGATAGCTGTCTTGAGCTGTGTTTGGTCTTCAGTCAGGTGGCTAATGGTTGATAGAGGAGCATCCTTATCTGCTATTATTTAATTAATCTCATTGATAGACATTTTCTTTTGTGCTACATTAAATAATCAGAAATCAGTGTACAATAATCAAACTAATAAATACATGTAAATATAATAATTCAAATCATTAAATACATTAGATGCTGAGTCAGACCAGAGAACCTTCAGCTTCTGTATCCTGGCTCCAGCAGTGGCCAATCCAGTTTACTAGGAAGTAACTGGTGATGCAGAAGAGATTTGTATTTTGTTACTCAGTCCTAGGGATAAGCAGTGACTTTTCTCATATTTATGGACATTCCTTTAGGAATCTGTCAAAACCCCTTTTAAGCCCAGCTCTGGTACATGCCTTGACCGCATCCTTCAGCAACAAATTCCATAGCTTGATCATGCTTTGAATTAAAAAATATAAACATATTTCTAATTTGTCTGCTACCTGTTAGTTTCATGGAGTGTGCACTAGTCCTAGTAATATTTGGAGGGGTAAATAATTATTGCTCCCTGTTTTCTTGTTCCTTGGTGGATGTGATTTCAAAGAGCTCATGGGGTGCAGTAGGGTTTTTTTATTTATGTATATTTTATAAACATAGAGCCTAGAGCCTGATATTTAACTGTGGTGGTCAGTGGATAAATAAAACTCTGGCTGCTGTGGTTAAAATTAAACTGGAAATTCATCACTGGTACCAGCTGACACTGAATATCCGGTCTGGCAAACCAACCAAGATGCAGACCAAAGTAATCCAAGATGATGTTTATTAAGCAAACAATACTGGAGGGAGGGGCAAAAAATACTACTAAAAACAATTAAGAAAGCAAATACATAAATGAATTATGACACTAATACAATATATAAAACTTGGCCGAGTAAGGTGCTTGTATGTTCACCCCTCCAGTGCTATTGCTTGCTTAATAATTAATAATCTTAGATTATTTCAGTCTGCATCTTAGTGGCACTTTCTGATTAGTGCTGTTGAATATCCCTCTTACTGGCACTTAGCCAGTTGGGTTTTCGAGATATCCACAATGACTTTGCATAAGATAAATTTGCATATCTCATGCATTATCATTGTGGGCATTTTGAAAACCCAACTGGCTGGGTGGGCCCCAAGGATTGGGCTGAATAATACTGTGCTAACCTGATAAGTGATTTTCAGTCTCGGGCCCCACTGATTTAAATATCTTTTCACCAGGGCAGATTTATCTATTCATTGGTTAAAACATAAAATAAACCTCAACTATAAGCTACGAGGTGATTGCTTTAAAATTCAGGAATGGGACTCTAGAGCAGGGGATGGGAACCACGGTCCTGAAGAGCCACTATCCAGTTGGTTTTGGGTCCCCAACAATTGGTTTAATGACAGTTCATCTAATGGGCAATTGGTGTAAAATACATGACGGGTAATGGGTCAGTTGTTCTAATGGTACAATTGGTCTAAACAAAAGAGAATACTGATGCAAACATCAATGTAATTTTTGTAAGAAAAAACAGCAAGATACAGGTCTCAATCCTTTGATTTAAGAAATTAAAAGATTAGCACACAAACTTTATGGAAGAAGTTAATTTTATAAACATGAGTAAAGCAAGTTAATATGAGAAAATTAGAAAGCACAAAAGTTTGTCAATGTTGTTCTAAAAGCGCAAATTATGGACAATGCCGTGTAGAGTTAATGTCGATTAGATTAAAGCGTGTGGCGTATTCTCATTATTTACTTTAAAAAAGTGATCTGTCACATGACAAAATATTACTTCACATCTTTACCTTGATTATTTCATTTACACATCAATTGTCCATTAGATTAATTCACTTTTATATGAATTGTCTATTTGGATGAATTGGTGTTTAGATGAATTGTATCCTTAGACAAACTGTCATTAGCCAAATTGTACCAAACCAGACCCCCCCCCCCCCGACTCTCTCCACCCCCTCCCACTGTCAACCCTCCCCCGCTGCCGTTGCTTACCTTTGCTGGCGGGGGACCCCAACCCCCGCCAGCCGAGGTCCGCTTCCACCTGCCGCTGCCTTTAAAAATATTTCTTCAGCTGGCGGGGGACCCCAACCCCCGCCAGTCGACCCGAGGTCTTTAAAGTTCTTCGTCCGCCGTGGCCATGCTGCTGTTGAAAGCTGTTGAATCCAGTTCGGAGTCTGACGTTGCAGCGCCACTCGTGTTTTCAAAATGGCTGCCAAGACTGGAAGCCTCGGCAGCCATTTTAAAAACATGGCGGTGGCGCAGAAGAGCAGAGACAGAGTAGTGGCAGAGGGCAGGAAAGATTGGGATTATTTCCTGCCGCCACAGAGGCCACTACACCACCAGGGTGGGCTCTTCAAGGTAGGACTTGGAAGGGCTGTAGTGTGCGGCGGCAGCAGCCAATGGAGTGCAACGGGTAAGCAAAACATTGGCAGTTCCTGCACCCCTCAAATGTTGGTGCCCTCCTGCCGTGCATACCCTGCTTACCGTATTCCACTGGCCCTGGGACAGGGTGAGGGCTTAGAGACTGGTGGGGAGAAACAAGGACAGCAGCTGTGCAGTTGTCTCTTCCCTAACAATTTCAGTACGAGAGGTTCAGAGATTGGTGGGAACAGTGTAGGGAGAAAGTATTTGGGTCAGACTGGGAAGTGTGTGTGTGCATGAATTCACTACCATGTCAGGGGAATGCTCCTCAAAAAGGACGGGAAACTGAATTTCAATAAGCTCTTGAAATGAAGGCTGTGTTTTGGCAGGAAAACGGTGAAAGCCAAACAGCAGGCACTTGCTAGATTGAAATAAACAACTAATCAAGAAAATCAATCTAAACAAATTGATCGGAAAGGAAAAGTTAGTGCTAGGTAGGGATCCAATCTCCACATTTTCTGATTTAAGGGAGTATTAAACTCAATGTCAATGTCATCCTTTCTCACACACCCCTCAGCAAAACAACCCCATTCACACACCCCAGAATAGCACACCCCCGCTCACACTCACCCCTCAGTACCACACACCCCAGAGTAGCACACCTTCACACACACTCACCCCTCAACAGTACGCCCCAATTCACACACCACAGAATAGCACACCCTCATTCACATCCAGTCTCACACACCCCTCAGCAAAACACACCCTCACTCACACTCACCCATTCTAACATATCCAGTCACACTCTCAGCAGTACACCACCACTCAGACATTTTCACACACCCCTCAGCACTGTCAATGTTTAAGGCTCACTTAAAGTAGAATATATCTAAAGCAGGTCATAGTTTTGGGGCCAGATTTATCACAAAGCAGGATCATTATCACATTACCTAATGAAAAGCATACATTTCTACAAATCTATTAACAATTAAAATGTTGAAGCTGACTTTTGACAAACATTACCTGTTGCTCAAAAAGGTACGATGAACTCAAAGCTTGTCTCAAGTTCTCTACTCTGGAGTTCTATGCAGCATTTAAAACTGACCAAAAATATGCGAACAAAAACTTTAGGTAAAGAATCTGTTGAACTATTTTCAAAAAAGCTTCTGGAGTTAGGAGAAGGAAAAATAAAATGTGATGCTGATGGACAAATAGCTTTAATTCCAGATTTATTTATGCAACATTTTAGAAGAAATTAAGGGCCCTGTTTACTAAGGTTTGCTAGCGTTTTTAGCACACGCTAATGCTAGAGACACCCCGTATATTCCTATGGGTGTCTCTAGCGTTAGTGTACACTAATTTTTAGCATTTGTTAAAAACGCTAGTGCACCTATAGCACAGCTTAGTAAACAGGGCCCTAATAGTTTAAAGGAGAAAATATTTCCAAACATTGCAAATCATTATCAAATATACGTAATGAGAGCAAGTATAAATCTCCGAAATGGCAACTGTTAATGCTAATAGAGGAAAAGACTTCAGAATCTCGGTTTCAGCTGTTACCATATAATTCAATATTTAACTAGCTGACCGCTCTGCTCTGCGTGTTAAACTTTTCATACACGCTAGCGAGAATCCTCATCAGTCATAAAAACCTCTACTTAAACACTTTCTTTTGTTATGTGACTATTATTCAAATAGTACTTAGCTGTAGTGTGTGCAAGGGCAAAATATACTAGTCCAAGCCCAACGGCAAGCTTCCGCTTCGCTCGTGGCTTCTTAAGGAGCTGGACGGCATAACCCTTCTTCGCACCTTCACAAACCCTCAGCTTACACTTATACTTGCTCTCATTACGTATATTGTATTAACATTAAGTAAGAGCAAGGACCAAAGAGATTATTGTTGTAAAAATCATTATCAAAACCACAAATGGTTATGTGAACAAGCAATTCTAGCTCTGAAAAACTTAAACGTCAGTGAAATGAACAAAATCCACGAAATGCTACCAGTTGAAACTAAAGAGTATTTGTCCATTGACTCAATGCAAGATACTAACAACATTGTAAATTATCCGGTTGAATTTCTAAATTCACTGCATCCACCAGGAATGCAATCACATCAACTACACTTAAAAATTGGTTCACCAATCACACTGCTACGAAATCTAAATGTTCCAAAGCTATATCAAAAACCAATAAACCTATACACACAGTCACCCCCCCTCTCCTTGTCACAGATGGTGGCCTTTTTTTGATAATGGCTGCAAGAGCAAACCTTTCACTGGATGGTAATCATGGGCTCCTGGGATACGGACTGCAGTGACAGACTGCACCTGAGGAACAGCTCGAAATGGCAGCACATCATTAACACTGATTGCTGCATTGTAAGCATGCTGAAGTGCTCATATGGGGGGGGGGGGAAGGGAGAAGGACGGGATAAGGGAGGTTTGAGGCACCTGTTTCTGGCAGGGGGTTCTTTCTTTTGGGTTTTGGGTCAAATAGGGGTTCTCTCGGTTAAAGCGTGGGTATGTTTGTGTGGATGTTCTAATGGACAATGGATATGTATATGGTTCCTTTTCTGTGGGAATGTTCAGACGGGGAAAGTATTGGGGGATGTTGGGATGGGGTTTGGGGGAGGGGTTGGATTGAGTTTCCTGGATTTCTGGGGTTCTTGAGAGTGTGTTCAAGACAGGTAATCTTACCATGCCCTTGAAGCAGCCTGGTGGGGGAGGCATGGCTGGGACGCTGCCCTCACCTTGTTGACCTGTTGATTAACCTTTTGGGGTGGTCCTGCTCTCTGCAAACTGGGTAGCTTGAGCACTGCATCTTGGAATGTAGATGGCATCCACTCTCTAGTAAAGCGCATGAAAGTGCTATCGTATTGCTCCAAGATGAAACTAGATGTAATGTTCTTACAGGAGACCCACTTGTCTAACATGGAGCACTTAAAATTGCTATGAAATTGCGTGGGCAAGTTGGCTTATTCATCCTTTAATGGGAGACAACAGGGAGTGGCCATCCTAATCCACAAAAAGCACCATGTAGAACTTCACAAGCTCATTCAAGATCCTGATGGGCAGTATGTCATATGGGCAGGGGAACTTGCGGAAACCAAAGTGGCCTGCTTAGTGTATGCCCCTAATATTTATTCCCACTCCTTTTTTTCTCGATTACTGACCCAACTAGTGTCATTGAGTGGGTACCAACTAATTGTAGGGGGTGATTTCAATGTTACGGTAGAACCCTTAATAGATTGCCATCCTTCTAAGCCCCGATCTGTAGATTGGGAGGGTAGGGGAGCCAATCTGCTTCTCTGAGCGCTAAGGTTGCTAGATATTCGGAGGGTGTTGCATCCTGAAGACCATGACAACACTTTTTTTTCTCCATTACTTGGATTACTTGCTATTGGGCCGTTCCCTTTTCTCTCAGGTGACAGCTGCTGGAATTGATGATGGGGTTATCTCAGACCACTGTTTAGTGTGGGTGGATGTTCGCTGGTGTTCAGGGGATACAGCAAGGGTGTGGCATATAAATCCTTCTTTATACTTGGACCCCCAGTTTCGTACATTTCTACACTAAGCTTGGGCTGATTATTTGATGGATAATGATCCTGAAGTTGTTGGTCACATAACATACTGGGAAGTCAGCAAGGCAGTGCTTAAGAGGGAAAATACTAGCTTACACAGCACGCGCTCGAAGGGATAGAGATGACTGAATAATGTCTTTGACAGCGCAACTACAGACGGTATGGGGTAGTCATATTTTGACCTGCGATGTAGGGGTGCGGCAGGAATATCTTGAACTTCATAAACTTAACAATCTTTTACATAGGGCTGCCCAGGATATTTAGTTATATAAATACAATCTTCATATGTTGGGTAATAAAGCTGGTAAACTGATGTCAGCGCTAATTAAACCTAGGGGAGTGAAGCAGGTTATAACCCGAATATGCACGCTGGCGGGTTACCCGGTCACTGCTGCACAAGAGATACAGGAGGCCTTTGTAGATTTTTACAAGGCTCATGATAAAGGAGTTAGTGATTCTACTCAGCGGGTTCCACTCAGACTCTTCACCATACTTAGACCTGGCTGAATGAGTCTTGTTTCTGCCTTAGCTCAGTGGAGCCGTGTACACGCCCCAAAAAGCTCCAAGGTACAGCCCTATGCTCTGATTCTGAGGAAGCTTTCTCCAATGTCGAGAAAGGTACTGTATGTGCCGATGTCGACACCCTTCGAGGTGCCGGTGTTGAAGATGTCTGCACGGGCATGGGCTGAACCTCAGGAAGAATCTGGAGCTGATTTGCAGCTGGTGCAAGCGCCCTCGATGCCTGAGCAATTTGTAGCTGCTGCAGCATCTGCACCAGCTCCTTCCTGAGCATGGCTCGGAACCACTCATCATAGGAAGGCAAAGGCGGGGGATCCAGGAGACAGGCAGCCTGAGAAAGCGATGGTGCCAAACCGATAGCGGGGACCTGGCTGCCCCATAGACTTGCACACCAGCACCTCTTCAAAAGAGGGGAGAACTCCTCCTGGTGCTGGCATTGCTTGGGTACCGGCGAAGCCGATGCCCTGTTGCTGTCGGCACCATGCGTCAATGAGGATTGATGCTTGTGCTTCTTGGGTTTCTCCCGATGCTCAGCACCCCAGTCCTTTGGTGCCGACATTGACGACGTTGAACCCGGACATTTCCTCAGTGTCCGGTCTGATGCTGACCGGTCCTGGGGCCTGCTTTTAGTGTCTGATGTCAAGAGAGGTGGAGACCTTTTCGATGTTGGTGCGCTCCCAGTGGATGTTGAAGTCTTGGTAGCCATCGAGGTCGATGTTTCCAGTGCCAAAGACAATGTACCAGCCTTCAAGAAGCCAAAATGTTTCTCCTGTTGGACCTGCCTTGCCCTCTGTGTCCTTAACTGCATTTTTAAACAGAGAGAACAAGAGTAAGGCTCATGGTCAGGCCCAAGGCACCCGATGCACCAAGAGTGCGGGTCCGTCACAGACATCACCCACTGGGGATCTTCTGGGACATCAAGAAAAAAATCACTCAATTATGAACCGAAAAAGGGGCAGCATTCAAACTGAGGTTGGTGCTCCACCTAAATGGGCCTAGCAGCTCGAGCAAAATAAAGGAAACTTTGAGGAGCCGAAAAAACTAGTTAAAATAAAGGGAAAAGGAAGAATAAAAAATAATAGCCTAAAAGAGTAAAAATACCCAAACAGAAAGGCATTGCGAAAGAGAGAGAGACACATTGTGAGGAGAACACAAAATGCGTCCTCCCTGTTCCGTGGAAAAAATGAGACTGAGGGACCTGTGCTTGTGTGGCGAGTGAGAAAGTTCTCAGTCTCTCTAGTCTGCATTAGGCTCCGTCCAATGATGTCACCCACTGTGAGAATATGAAGGCCTGCTTGTCCTTGGAAAAATAACAGTTTATATGTTTTTCCAAAGGTGTGTGGCAGACCTCTTCTACTCCTGCAAGACATAATGACTTTGGGTTTTTGATGTGATGATGCACTGAATTTTAATTTGCAGTTAGGTCATATATTTTCATCTTCGGATGATACGACAATTGAAACCTGTATTGACTGAAGGTAATCTAATAATATTGGTGCATGCTTTAGTCAGTAGCAGGCTAGACTATTGTAATTCTGGTTTGATTAGACTGAGTAAAATTAGCCTTCAACACTTGCAATTGCTGCAAAGTACAGCTGCTCGTTTGATAACTGGGTCCAAAAGATTGGACCATATTACACCAGTACTGTACCAACTGCACTGGTTGCCTGTGGCAGTACATATTACACTCAAGATACTGTGTCAGGTATATACAGCGTATCATTTGGAACGTCCAATTATCTTTCTGGCAATTTGTCAAAATATATCTCAGCAGGAACTACGCTCCTCACAAAAGAATCTTTTTCAATTCCCAAGTGTTGATTTTATTAAGCTTATAACAACTAGAAAAAGAGTGTTTTCATATGCTGGACCTTTTCTCTGGAATTCTTTGCCTGAGGAACTTCGTAAAGTTTTGTTCTTATTTTACCTTTTGCAAACTTTTAAAAACCTGGTTGTTTCAACAGTATTTTAATTGATGTGTTGAGATTTTACAATAATGGAATTGTATGTTGTACTTTTTGTTTTGAAATTGTTAATTATAAACTGCTTTGACACTAAGGGGCCATTTTACTAAGTGACAGTATACACTACTGCAGATGCTCAGGCATCCTGGAGGCACCCCAGCCAGTCAGGTTTCAGTATATCCACAGTGAATACTCATGAGAGAGATTTGCATGCACAGCCTCCACTGCATGCAAATCTAACCTCATGGATATTCATGGGAGATATACTGAAAACCTGACTAGCTGGGGTGCCTCCAGGACCAGGTTTGGGAATCACTGCCCTAAGGTATTTATGCAGTATATAAAATCATTAAATCCCAATCCAATCCAACCAGATCAGTCTAGTATTCATCAATCTTTAATATTCTGTGCACTCTATTGCATTGAATTCAACAAACCATAGAAACATCAGGCATAGATGGTTCATATTACAACGTTTACAGCATTTCATTAAATAGTTCTATGCTAATTATTTGGTATCAGCATCATATAGATGGATGTGGGGGAGGGATTAACTGTTCATCTTCTGAAAGTGCATTAAATTCACTGAGATTCAGTGAGAGGACTCTGCTGTTGGTGGCAGGTGGGATGAAGGGTACAAAGGTTTCCCATTACTACAGCCAGCACAGGGAGGTGAGGTGACTGTGCTCTGTATATGCTTTCTTCAGGCTCTCTTAAGTTTCGGGAGGCTTGCTGTGGATTTTTAGGAGATTTGGTGGAAATTTGATGAAGCTTGGTCAGGTGTGCTGCAAAAGGATTTGCCAGCATTGGTGACATTGATGGAAATTTGCCAGAGAGAGTTCAGAAGGCTGGTGTGAGGATACTCACATACATGAGCTTAGCTCTCAAGTCAGTACTATTAGCTGATGTGACCCTCCCCCCCCCCCCCCCCCCCCCCGACACACACACACTTAGCACTTGAAAATTCAGGACTTAAGATGACTTCTTAACTACATAAGGAAGGTAAAGAGTTGCATTTCTCTCCATAAATCTGAAAATGTTTATTGACCTTCCTAATATATGTACTGCATTCATTTTTCTTACACTGGTAGAATTGTGAAATAACAGAGAAGGAAATCTATGTGTATGCAGTTATCCTCTGAGGTTACACTCATCTCAACCAGCTGATTACCTTTAGCATTTCGTCTCTCTTAACCTGGGGGAGCAATTCTTGGTGCTGCAGGCAGATACATGGAGGGCCTGGATTTATAGAGTCCTTTCACACACTTGCTTCTGACTCAAGTTTGTTCAGGGGTTCAAGTGATTATCCCTCCCCCCCAGTAGGGAAGAGGATGGATTAAGTTTCCTTAATTAGTCAGGGTGGCCAGAAATGCCCAACACTGGTCACACTGGAGTCAGGTGGGATTTCTTAGCAGGTTTAAAAACATCTCTCTCGTAAGTGTACTGTGACTTTTGAGGAGCTTAACAGCATTTCAGCTAAGATGGATAAACAAGAAATGATTCTCAAGCAGAACGAATCCAAGCTTGGGGAGACAGTCTGGCCATGGAAGAGGCTGAATGGATTAATACTGCTCCTGATAGGAGATGAGGACTGTGTGGGCCGAAAGGTGGAATTGTTGGAAAATTAGAAGACTGAACTCCAGACTGCTGAACTTTGCTAAATCTCTACCTTATTTCCCCCTGAAGATATGTTAAATAAATATTTTTTAAGATACTGCAAATCTTTCCCCTAGGCAATGCTACCTATATAGCTCAAATTTTTTGTACTTAACTTCTGGGACTGAAGGAATTCAGGACAAGGAAGAAAACCAGGGGAGGTCAATAATAGATAGCTTTGGGTGTGGTGGCAACCAAGGCACTGCTGTTAGCTGTTTTTGTCTTAGAGCCAGATTTTAATGCTATATTTGTTTATGCTTTAAACATATCAAGGAAAAATTCCTCAGATCATGTGTTCAAATCTATCTAGGGCTATGCAAGGATTTTCTAGCCCCTTAGGTGTAGGACCATGGCCTTGGGAGCACATTTTCAATACAAATTTCCTTGTAAATGCTCTGTTATTTTGGGGGAAGGGTAATTCATATTTGTTTTTTGAGCCCAGGGAACACAAACTCCTATGATTGTCATCTTCTCCCACAGGGTCTACTTGATTACAGTTGTGTTGCTTTGTCATAAGCTCCTGATTACTTCACTTTACCATGACACTTGTATCCTATATTCAGCCTCTTGAGTTCAATGTGGCTTACAATTATTGTCAAAACTATTAGAGGAAAATGGCTAATACAACGTCAGTGTGGACCTATAGATAATGTCAAAACAGGGGCATAGCCAGCACTGGATTTTAGGGGGTTCTCAGGGGTGGACTGGGGGGTGGGAAACACATTACCTCCTTCCCCTGCCACCGCAACGTTAATCTTATCTTTGCTGGCGGGGATGCCAAACCTCCATTAGTGGACAAGATCCACTGCCTGAACTGTCCAAGCAGGAAGAAGTCAGCGGCCTCCTTTCCAGCTGCTGCTGCCTGCACTGAGCATGCGCAAAGAGTGCAGACATCGGTAGCCACTAACTTCTTCCGGCTGAGGCAGTTCGGGCAGTGGATCTCATCCACTGGCAAGGACTGGGTATCCCTGCCACCCATCCAATATCTGCTCCAGTTGTGGAGGGGACCTGAGCCAAAAGTGGGGGTGGGGGGCCCAGGCCCCCCCATGGCTACACCACTGTGTCAAAACATGCAAAGGTAGCTAATACAACCTCAGAAGCTGAGTCAGTTACACAGCCAATCTCTTTTTTTGTTACAATTACCAATTTGAAAGACATTTGCACTCCATCTGACGGGGGGTCCTTGTTCCCTTCAATCTGGTGAACAATATTTAGAGATGTATATTTTTCTTCCTCTTTTGGGGTATGTTTCCTGCTACCTTACTTGCAGCTTGCTATTTCCATATTCAAGTAATTGTTGAGTTTCTTGAATTAAAGAATTGTAAACTATAAATAATAATAAAAAACTTCCACCATGTGACTTTGTATGGCATTATGGTCCCTGCTTTTTTTTAAAGGAAATTGAAATTACAGGTCTCAGCATACAATATGGACAAACCCAAGACAGGTTTAGTCTTTCCCCTTGACTAAGAGCATGTGTGTTTGTTCTGTTTCATACTCACTGCTGTCTGATTTTTGCTCAGTTTTCCCTACTGTGCTTTGCAAGGTCCGGTCGAGGATTTCTCTCTCAGAGACTCCATAAGCAGAAAGTAATGACACTCTATAGTTCCCCCACCAGTAGATGGGGCTTCAATCATGGAGAAATCACTGACCCAGAGTCAGAGACCTGCCCTCTTGTCAGACATCTTTGTCCTTTCCTTAGACTCCAGGCTTTGCCTACATTTTCTAAGCCTTTTTTTGCCTCTCCAAATGTCAAGTCCCTCCCCCATGCCCAATGCCACGCTCCACTCCTTCCTTGAGTTCCTGTACGTTGGAAGATGATGATGAAGGAGCATGATGATGGTAGGTCTTCGCTTTAATAATCAATGTAGGAAACCTCTCCAAAACATGGTGTGGCACTGATATGTCTTTGTAGTGTTCATAGTGGGCTGCCAGAGCCACCGTAATCCTCCTGTACGTGAGGAGTATGCATTTTGTTAAAAGCTTTGCTGGCCACACTGAAGCCCTGGTGGTGTTCTCATTCTTCTGCTGAGATCAGGCCTACTTTACAGGTCTCTTGGCCCAATTCTCTTCAGGAGGAGCCCCAGCTACCCAGCGAGTGCTATAAACCTAACTTTCCATTCTGTGCAGGTACTGTAGGAATATAGAGAGAGAAAGAGTCAGAGGCCACAGATGGCTTTCCATGAAATAAAGCTATTGATAGTAAAATAATACTTGAATAACAAATGATGCTTCATAAATTATAGGGCCCTTTTACTAAGCTGTGTTATGCGCTAACACACGCCTTAAACACAGCACAAAATGGAGTACCACAGGACATGTTACAACATCAAACAATCTGTGCACACTAACTGGTGCTAAAAAATTATTCTTTTTTTTTTTTGGGAGGGGCATGTTATGGGCGGAGTGTGGGTGTTCCAGTGCTAGCCAGTTATAACAGCTGCGTTATCGCATGCTAACTAGTTAGCACAAGGGTACTACGGGGGTCCTTACAGCCTACAAAATGGGCGGTGGTGGTTACTGTTCACATGGTAATTCTAAAAAATTGTCCACAAAAAAAATGGAAAAAAATCCATTTTTACAGCTTTGATAAAAATGGCCTTAACGAGCGGGAAAGATCCACGTAAGGGTGCACTAAGGCCACTTTTTGCCAGAGCTTTGTAAAAGGACCCCTAAATTACAATAACAGAATAATAACATTAAAATGATAAAACAATATAAGGCCAATCAAATAATGAATACAATAAAATAAGGAATATTATTATAATACAACGCTGATTTGATATTACCAATAACAAAATGATCATGCTATTAATAATAAAATAAAATCAAAGACAGAAATAAAAGGAATGATTTCCTCCAGATGGTTGTGTGGTAGCCGTGTTAGTCCACTCTTAAGGTTATCAATAGAAATCAAACAAAATAAAACAGGCCAGATGCTTAAGACAAGATTCAATTTACATAGACATCATATAAACAATGCTGGTGCCAGCAGGGTTCCCACGCCTGTTGGGCAGCATTTTACAGGACCAGGACACTGCACCAGTGACTTCACAGTGAGAATCCTCAAAGGTAACTTTAAAACCATACAAGAACGTAAGACCTTTGAAGTCAGAATGATTGAATATTTTAACACCCAACAGAAAGGACTTAACAAGGACCTGGGGTTCCTAGCCCATTATAAACCATAAAGCTGTATGTCTCTGTTGATCACCCTCCCCTCACCTATCCACACCCACCCTGTTAGAATACCAATGATATGCTTTGATGTCCCCATGCATACTTCCTACCCACTCCCATCCTCCCACCCTGTCAGACTGTCATAGCAATGCTTGAATGTTTTCACTTATATACACTGTCAGCTAGCACATTTGCTTATTTCCGATCTGACGAAGAAGGGCAACCTTCGAAAGCTAATCAAGAAATGTATTAAGTTATGTCCAATAAAAAAGGTATCATCTTATTTTCTTTTCCATGTTTTATTTTGTTTGATTTCTATTGATAACCTCCAGATGGTTGAATTTATTTACATTTAAGTACCCTTATTTACCCGTTTACCCCCGGATTCTATATAGTGCGCCTAGAGGTCCTCACCAAAATCGGCACAGATTCTATAACAATGCGCAGAAGTTAACAAGCTTAACATGCGAATGAGCGCTGATAGCAGCTCTTAACAAGCTAATTTAGGCGCACAAGTCGCTAAGAGTATTCTGTAACGATGTACGCCAAACTTCTAATATGCGAAGGCAAAAAGGAGCGTGGTTATGGGCAGGGAAATGGGCGTTTCGTGGGTGTTCCAAAATTGACACGTCTAATTATAGAATATGCCCATTGCGCTTAAATCTACACGCTGGAACCTATGCCACGTTTTCATTGGTGTAAATGGATGTGTGTAGATTTAGGCACTGAAATATCAGCTAAGCGTATTCTATAATCTAGGCAGAGATTATAGAATATGCTTAGTTGGCACTGATTTCAGCGCCGATTTTTTTAGGCGCCATATATAGAATCTCCCCATTAAAGTGGTATACTTTGGGGGTAATTAATTCTGTAATAAGCCTGCCTATTTTAAGATGAGAAGAATGTGTGCAAATGTCACCCTTCTAGGGATTTATATGCATATGTGAACACATACATGTGTAAATGACCATTTTCCAGCTCGCAGTATTCTGTAATTACATGCCAGTGTCAGTAACTGTGATCCTTTCCTCTTTTTTTTTTTTACATAAACCACTTTGAGGACCTGAAAGGCAGTATATCAAGAACCAATAAACCTATACAAGCGGCCACCTCCCTCTCCTGGCCAATAGGGCATAGAAACCAGATATCATTTGCATATATGAAAGGAACTAAAAGCAGATCATGACTCATTCGCCCTGCAGACTGAATATATAGTAGATATTAATAAAGAATAAGGAACAAAACTGAGCCCCATGGAGCAGTTCTGTTGTACATCTAGATTTGGTTCATGCCTTTTTGTGAATTATATTCAGGTACAGTATATATTTTTCCTGTCCCTGGAGGAGTTGCAGTCTCATTTTTTACCTGAGGTACTGGAGGGTTAAGTGACTTGTAGGAGATCAGAGAGCAGCAGTGAGAATTGAATTGTTTCTCAGTCTGCTACTCTAACCATCAGGCTCCAGCTCAGAGATATCCTCAGCCAGAGCAGTGTAGATAGAGAGCAAGTAAGCAGGCCAAATGAGTCTTTCTACCACCATTTACTATGTGTTAATTCTCTAAAATAAAATAATAACGCATGAATAGAATGCTAGCTAATAAGAGCATAACAAGGTAATAATTAGGATAGGAATAATACAAAATGGAAGGGCTATGTTTAATGTTGTTGACAGATGGGAGGAAGGCGCTAGCTAAGTGGGAAAGGACATGTATTTGAGGTGGTCATGGAAATGTGTGTGTCGGGGGGGGGGGGGGGGAGTGCAGGATCTGCACTGCCATCATTAGCGCAACCCACCTGAACTATGTAACACAGAAGATTTCTGTACCATCTCCTTCTGCAGCTGAATCTCCTTTAGTGCAAATATTGAAGATGCTGAAAGAAGAGAAAGAGAAAAAGGAAATATTAAAGTGTACACAGGGTCTTGCTAATGGAAAATGTCTATATGCCCAATGGCACTGGTTCTCAAACCTGGTCCTCGAGGCACCCCAGCTAGTCAGGTTTTCAGGATATCCACAATTGATATTTATGAGAGATTTGCATGAAGTGGGGGCAGTGCGTGTAAATTTCTCTTATGAAAATTCATTGTGGATATTGTGAAAACATGACTGGCTGGGGTACCTCCAGGACCAGATGTGGGAACCACTGCTCTGTGGTCAGGATTACATTAGTACAATAGTGATACCCTAAGGCCATGGTATTCACTTCAGTCCTCAAGGACCACAAACGACTTAGGTTTCCATGATGTCAATAAAGAATAAACATGAGATAGACCACTGGTCTGACCCAGTATGGTTATTCTTATGTACAATTTGTTTGCAGCTTTGAGGACCACTGGTGAATACCCTACCCTATGGCCAGTACATATACTGCAGGTATATATTTTCTGGATTCCACTGACACCTAGTAGTAAGTAGTAAATGAATAAGTAACCTCCTGGTTGTAGATGTGGTCTAGGTGACTGGCTAGTCACTGCCTGAGATGATGGAAAGAAGGACACATAGATAATCTATTTGTTTGGGACCAGGATCAGGAACGTCATGTCAGGATGGAATGCACAGCATCAGATTCATGGCTTTTACCAAATAAGTAGTCCACACCAGGTGTTATCTTGAACCAACATCAACGTTATTTATGCTTTCAATTGATGAATCCCCCCCACCAGAACAGTTCTTTACAGGTGGCAAACTTATTTACAGCAGTCCTCCTCCTTCTCTCCTGTACAGAAAATTACTTTAAAAGTTGAAGTTGTTACTTTCTACTACTACTACTATTTAGCATTTCTATAGTGCTACAAGGCGTACTCAGCGCTGCACAAACATAGAAGAAAGACAGTCCCTGTTCAAAGAGCTTACAATCTAATAGACAAAAAATAAAGTAAGCAAATCAAATCAATTAATGTGTACAGGAAGGAGGAGAGGAGGGTAGGTGAAGGCGAGTGGTTACAAGTGGTTACGAGTCAAAAGCAATGTTAAAGAGGTGGGCTTTCAGTCTAGATTTAAAGGTGGCCAAGGATGGGGCAAGACGTAGGGACTCAGGAAGTTTATTCCAGGCGTAGGGTGCAGCGAGACAGAAGGCGCGAAGTCTGGAGTTGGCAGTAGTGGAGAAGGGAACAGATAAGAAGGATTTATCCATGGAGCGGAGTGCACGGGACGGGGTGTAGGGAAGGACGAGTGTGGAGAGATACTGGGGAGCAGCAGAGTGAGTACATTTATAGGTTAGTAGAAGAAGTTTGAACAGGATGCGAAAACGGATAGGGAGCCAGTGAAGCGACTTGAGGAGAGGGGTAGTATGAGTAAAGCGACCCTGGCGGAAGACGAGACGGGCAGCAGAGTTTTGAACCGATTGGTAGAGGTGACTAAGTGGGAGGCCACAAGAAGCAGATTGCAGTAGTCTAAACGAGAGGTGACAAGGGTGTGGATGAGGGTTTTGGTAGAGTGCTCGGAAAGAAAGGGGCGGATTTTACGGATGTTGTAAAGAAAGAAACGACAGGTCTTGGCGATCTGCTGGATATGAGCAGAGAAGGAGAGAGAAGAGTCAAAGATGACCCCAAGGTTTCGAGCTGAGGAGACAGGGAGAATGAGAGAGCCATCAACAGAAATAGAAAACGGGAGGAGGGGGGAGGTGGGTTTGGGGGGGAAAATGAGATGCTCGGTTTTGGTCATGTTTAATTTCAGGTGGCGTTGAGACATCCAGACAGCAATGTCAGACAAGCACGCTGAAACTTTGGTTTGGATGCAAGGTGAGATATCAGGGGTAGAAAGGTAGATTTGGGAGTCATCAGCATAGAGATGGTAGGAAAAGCCATGGGATGAGATTAATGCACCAAGAGAAGAAGTGTAGATAGAAAAGAGGAGGGGACCAAGAACAGAACCCTGAGGTACGCCGACAGGCAGAGGGATAGAAGTAGAAGAGGATCCACCAGAGTGAACACTGAAGGTGCGGAGGGAGAGGTAGGAAGAGAACCAGGAAAGGACAGAGCCCTGGAATCCAAGTGAGGACAGGGTATCGAGGAGTATGCTGTGATCAACAGTGTCAAAAGCAGCGGAAAGATCAAGAAGAATGAGGATGGAATAGAGACCTCTGGATTTAGCCAGTAATAGGTCATTGGAGACTTTAGTAAGCGCAGTTTCGGTTGAGTGGAGAGGGCGAAAACCAGATTGTAGTGGGTCAAGAATAGCATGTGAGGAGAGAAAATCAAGGCAGCGGTGGTGAACAGCATGCTCAAGTAATTTGGAGAGAAAAGGGAGGAGGGAGATGGGTCGGTAATTAGAGGGACAAGTAGGGTCGAGTGAAGGCTTCTTAAGGAGAGGTGTGACCACAGCATGTTTAAAGGCAGTAGGGACAGTTGCAGTGGAAAGTGAGAGGTTGAGAATGTGACAGATAAAAGGAATAAGAGCAGGTGAGATGGTATTAAGAAGGTGGGTGGGAATGGGATCAGAGGAACAGGTGGTACATTTTGAGGAAGAAAGGAGAAGTGTAGTTTCCTCTATAGTAACTTCAGGAAAGGAGGAAAAGGAATGAGGGGAAGGAGAAAGAGGGGAACTGACTAGTGGAGGGAGAGGTGGCGAGGTAGAGAATTCAAGGTTTATCTTTTGAACCTTTCACTACTCCTCTTTCTATGCACAAACCCCAGTCACTGGGTAGGTGTGGGATATGCACCATCACTCTCTACAAATGCAGTTCCTTGTAGATGTTGAAAATCAAGATGGTGCACGCTTACAGGCTAGCAGGAGGCTTTGCTGATGGCCAAATTAGGCTACCCAAATAGCAGGCATATCTTTGGCTGCTATAAAATTAACCATCCAGTGCTGAATATTGACTTTGCCGGTTAAGTTTAAACCGACCAAATATAAAAAATGGATATTAAATGCCAGTCATCGGAAATGCCCAGCATTGAATATCTGGTCTAAATGCTGATCACAGCACATAGCCGGTCTGCCTCCTGCGGGCTGAATATTAGCTGGTGAAACACTACAGATTAAAGACAAAGAGAAACTGATGGCAGACAAGACCTGCAAGGCTTCTTTCTAGGCTGCTCATTCCAAATGGAATACTGCACACACCACTTGATCACAGACTTTCCTTCACATCTTCATATCTAGGAATCTGCGGTTTAACCTAGGTTTTCTTGAATTCTGTTTCTATTTTCGCTTCCGCCACCTACCCTGGGAAGCTAGTTCAATGTATCATTTATCGTTTATTTATTTTACTATACCATCACTTATTGTCAGGCAAATCAGAACAATTTACAATTCAAACATTATAATAAAACCATAAAATAATAAATAATTTGAGAAATTCATTAAAAGATAGGAAAGGACAAACAAATCTTTCATTTAAAGAATAGCAACAAAGCATCAGCTAAAATAACAATCATACATGAACCCGTTCAGTCTACCGTTTTAAAGTGCAACAGATTCAGTGAGCAAAAGCTGTCTGATAATAAAACATTTTCAATGCTGCACAAAAAAGAGGGTAAGGTTTTTCTAATCTAATTCCACAAATAAAAAGCTGATTTACAGGTCGATTCCCATTTAGCCCTTGATAGTGCATTCACTCTACCGCTCCCCAGTACCTCTCCACTCTTGTCTCCCTATGCCCCCCCTCGGGTACTCCGTTCTGTGGATACATCTCTCTTGTCTGTCCCCGTCTCCTCTACTGCTAATTCCAGACTTTGTTCCTTTTATCTCGCTGCACCTCACGCATGGAATAGACTTCCCGAGCCTGTGTGTCCAGCCCCGTCTTTGGCCGTTTTCAAATCCAGGCTAAAAGCCCACCTCTTTACCACTGCTTTTGACTCCTAACCATTACTCACTTGCCCTGTACCCTCTTATCCCCACCTCTTTAATTCCCTTACCTCTTAATTGTTCTGTCTGTTTACTTGTCTTACTTAGATTGTGAGCTCTTTGAGCAGGGACTGTCTTTTTCATGTATGGTGTACAGCGCTGCGTATGCCTTCTTGCACTACAGAAGTGATAAGTAGTAGTAGTAGTAGATAGTGGAGGTAGTAGAAGTCTGTTATCTGTCAGTGAACAAAGAGTTTGTATGGGATAGTCATAGCTGCTCTCTGTGAGGAAATGTGATCTCATGTTACTCCTCAGTCCATCCCTTCAAATATCATATCATGATCTCTTGTTTCAAATTGGGGGAGGAGGAATCACGTGGTACCATGCAAGAGAGCAGACACTGAACTGCAGAGTTCCTGCACTTCCCCACTGTTTTAACCCTCATACCAGCTACAAAGGCTTTAACTTAAGACAGAATTACCTACCTAGTGTATGATTTATTTTTTGATTAATTTTTATATCCTACAATTATCCAAAAACAAGTATCGGTCCAATGTGGCTAACAATTAACAGTTAGAAAAATTACAATTTAGTTATAAAATTACATATCGGTGTTGAAACATCAGTAACAGATTCAATTAACCATAAGATTTATTGAAAAGGTAGGTTTTTTAATTCTTTTCTAAATACTTCTTTGTCCTTTGGTATTGCATTCCACCATTTAGAACCCAAATAGCTGAAACCAGCAGTGTAAATACTCTTGTAAATTAATTTTTTACAATTGGGTAAATGAAGTAGTAAATCACTCACTGCAAACTGGACACCCGCCCCAGCTACCTTATAAAATCCGCCCCCGATCGATTCACAACAGATCTCACATCCCACCTAAACTTCATGCTCCAAGAAGGTCTCTTTCCCAAGGAAAATGGCAACATCCTACTCACCCCCATACGAAAAGACACCAAGAAAAACACAAATGAACTCACCAACTACCGCCCAGTAGCATTTATTCCACTAGCGGTCAAGCTGATGGAAAGTATGGTAAGAAAGCAACTCACTGATTACATACACAAATTCTCAATACTACATGAATCACAATCAGGATTTCACTCCCGCCATAGCACCAAAACAGTGCTAACCACCCTCCTGGCCAAATTCAAGCAGGAAATAGCAACAGGCAAAAGAATACTTCTCCTTCAATTCGACATGTCCAGTGCATTCGATATGGTAAACCATAACATACTACTAAGACTCCTAGACTACTTCGGGATTAGTGGAAACGTACTCAGCTGGATCAAGGGTTCCCTAACCACCAGAACATACCAAGTGAAATTGAACTCAAATATATCATCACCGTGGAAAGCAGACTGCGGAGTCCCTCAAGGGTCACCACTATCACCGATCCTTTTCAACCTGATGATGACCCCATTAGCCAAGTCTTTATCCATGCAGGGCCTCAACCCATTCATCTATGCAGACAACGTCACAATATACATCCCCTTCAAACATGATCTGACAGAAATCACCAACGAAATCAACCTTGGCTTGGACACCATGAACTCATGGGCAAATGCATTCCAACTAAAACTCAATACAGAAAAAACACATTCCCTCATCCTCTCATCCCAATATAATACAAACATACCCACAAACTTAGTCACCCCAGACCACATCCTCCCAATTTCAGATAACTTGACAATCCTCGGTGTCATAATCGAACGTAACCTTACACTCGAGAGCCAAGTTAATTCCATAATCAAGAAAATGTTCCACTCAATGTGGAAACTCAAACGCGTGAAACCATTCTTCCCAAGGGCAACATTCCGTAACTTAATACAATCAATGGTACTAAGCCATGCAGACTACTGCAATGGAATTTATGCAGGATGCAAAGAGCAACTCATAAAGAAACTACAGACCGCTCAAAATACAGCAGCCAGGCTTATATTTGGAAAATCACAATTTGAAAGCGCTAAACCCCTCCGAGAAAAACTGCATTGGCTCCTAATCAAAGAATGTATAACTTTCAAAATCTGCACCCTGGTCCACAAAATTATCTATGGCGAAGCCCCAGGATACATGACCGACCTTATAGACCTACCAACCAGAAACACAATCGGACCATCACGAACATACCTAAATCTTCACTACCCTAGCTGCAAGAGACTCAAGTACAAATCAACATAAGCACGCAACTGTGGAATGAACTACTGAAAGCCATAAAAACAACATACAACCACCTTAGCTTCCGGAAATCATTAAAGACCATCCTGTTTGAAAAAGTATACCCTACTGACCCTACTTAAGTGCGTAAACCCAGCAACACAACGAAACCAAAACCCTTCTCTACGATTCTCCTAATGTGTCTGTAACACATGAACCTCTTTGATAATAACATCACTTTGCATTTGTTTCATCACCGGAGGCGACTAACGCCTCACGGTACTAGGTAAGCCACATTGAGCCTGCAAATAGGTGGGAAAATGTGGGGTACAAATGTAACAAATAAATAAATAAACTCAGTCAAGTCTAACACCTATTCAGGAGACATGCCAATCAGTATTTTGAAAATAAGAGTGCTAGTTTTGAAAAAATAACATGGCTTAAATTGGGAGCCAGTGTAACATTGCAAGCAGTGGGGTTACTCCTTCATATTTTTATTTTTTAGATATCAATCTCGCTGCTGTGTTTTGAGTGGTCTGCAGGGATTTTAGTATGTTTTCTTTGCATCCTACATAAACTGTGTTGCAATAGTCTAACTGGGACAATATCAACGATTGTACTAAAAAACAAAATGATTGTCTGGGGAAATAATCTCTAATGCTTTTCAATTTCCATAAAGTTTTGAAACTTTTTTAGATGACTGCTGAAACTTGATTTAACAATGATAACTTTGGTACCTCTGCTACAGGAGCAAAATTTCTTCTTATGGCCGCAAAACCTCCTAAAACAGACAGGAAGAAAAGCAAGATGGTGGATACTTCGCAGTTGGAACATTTAACCCGTCCCAAACTTGAGCTCAGGGCCTTTGCGTTGGATGCACTCTTGCTCCTGTGACGCTGCTTTGCCAGCAGTTTCTTGAGACAATTCTCTCTGTCTGTGAGTGAGAGGGTTACTGAGACATTTCTTTGTTTGTGAGTGAGAAGGTTCCCGAGATGCTATCCTGTCTGTGTGTGACAGTGGGTTCCAGAGACGCTATTCAGTCTGAGTGGGGTCCTGTGACGCTGTTGGGCTCCTAAGCCAGTTCCTGGCTCCCTTACCCAGAGATGTTGGACCTGCCAGGGATGCTGCCTTGCTCTCTTCTGAGATTCAGCGCTGTTCCCTGGGTCGCTGACCTGTTCCAGCTGTCCTGGACTTGTTCCAGTAGCTTCTCTTTCTCTCTTCCAGAGACTCGCCTCCTGTTGTCCTTCTTACTACGGACCAGGGGTTCTTCACTAAACATCATTAGTCTTGTTCCTGAGAGCCTAGCTGTACTTCAGCCCAAAAGCTGTTCCTGTGTGACTTCTAAGAGCAGCCACCCTGTCCAGCCGGTGGCTCGTTCTTCACACCACTGTGGACCAAGGGCTCACAGCTCTAGACCTAACAGTGCACATCAGCATCTAATGCATCTTAGTAAAAGGGCCCCACTGTAAGTTATGTGCTAAAGTGCTGTATTTACATGCACTCACGTATGCCTTCTGTTGACATAGAGTAAGGTGGCATGCCTGAATGTAGGCTTGTAGATGCCAGTTTTTGCTAGTATTCTAGAATAGAATTTGGGTGCTCAAATGCCGTTATGGAATTAATGTTCAGTGTGCTGAGTCTAGGCACCAAAGTTTTGTCACCCAGTTATCAAATTACCCCATATGTGATTTAGCAAGTAATCTCAGCAGGCCTCCAAATCAGCAAAATGAGAATATAAATGTGACACTATTTCCAAAAGTTTCTTGCTTTCTTGAATGTTTTAAAAATTAGGTTAAACCAGCGGTTCTTAACCGGTGTGTTGCGAACACCTGGGAGGTGTGTCACGGGGCCATCACATGGAATGGCATTTTTTTTCCTGTTTGGGTTTTTCCCCTGTTTTCTCTTCTCTACCACCGCAGATCTTGCACCTCTTCCTTCCCTCTCCATGACTCCAGTGCCTCTTCCCCCGAGTCTGGCACTTCCTCATCCTCCCTAGGTGCCCCCCCCCCCCCACGTCCACAAATACCTGAGTTCTTTGTTGGTACCGTCAGCAGCAGCAAACAACAGGCTGTCTGGGCCAACCCAGGTCCTTCCCTCTGCAGCATCCCACCCCCTTACGTAACCTCCTGTTTATGCATAGGCGGGATGCTGCAGAGGAAAGGACCGGGTCGGCCCAAAAGCCTGTTGCCGTTGCCGGCACCAGCAAAGAAATCAGGTTTTTGTGGATGGGAGTGCTGAGGGAGGATGAGGAAGAACTGCTAGATTTGTTGGGGGAGGTGAAGTACTGGACTTACCAGGAGGGAAAGAAGAAGCTGGACCCACGGGGAGGAGATGGAGGAAGGTACAGGGAGAGGTGCTGGACATGTGTGGGGGAGGGAGACAGAAGAGATGCCAGACCTTAATTGAGGGAACAGAGGAGAGAGGAGGGACATGTCAGACCATGGTGGGGGGACATAAGGAGAGGAAGACATAAACCGTGGAGAGCGGGGGTTGGGGAAAGAGAGGTACTGGACTCATGGGGAGGAGATGGAGGAAGGCAGATGAAGATGGGAGAGGTGCTGGACCCATGGGGGGAAGAAAGAAGAAGGCAGAGGGAGAGGTGCTGGACATGTGTGGGGGAGGGGGGCAGGAGAGATAACAGACCTTGATTCAGGGAACAGGGGAGAGGAGGGACATGTCAGATGATAGGGGGAAGGTGGGGGAGAGGGGTACATATCAAACCGTGGAGAGCGGGGGTTGGGGAGAGAAGGAAAGGAGACGTACTGGACTCATAAGGAGGAGATGAAGGAAGGCAGAGGAAGAGGTGCTGGATGTGTGGGGGTCAGGAGAGATACCAGATCATGGCTAAGGGAACAGGGGAGAGAAGAGGGACATGTCCTTCACCCCCATCTCCACCCTCATGGTCTGACTTGGACTTGTCAGACCATTGAGATTGGGGGCTGAGGAGAGGGTGACATGTCAGAAAGAGGAAGACAGGACAGAATACCTAAATAAGCGAAGAGAAGCTGGAAAAGCTATCAGGAAAGCGAAGCGGCAAATGGAGGAAGAGATAGCTAGTACCGTAAAATTGGGGGACAAGACCTTTTTCAGATATGTAAGTGACGAGGAAGTGCCATAACAGCATTGTGAGGCTCAAAGCTGAGGGACAGAAATATGTGGAAGATGATAAGGATAAAGCTGAACTGCTTAACGATTATTTTAGCTCTGTGCTCACGAATGAAAGACTGGGGGTAGGGCTGCAGAAAACAAAGGCTAAAGGGGATGGATGTATGGTAGACCAAGACCCATTTACGGAGGACTGTGTTCGTGAGGAGCTTGCCAAACTAAAAGTAGACAGAGCGATGGGGCCTGATGGGATACACCTGAGGGTGCTTAAGAAACTTGGAGAAGTTCTTTTGGCTCTGCTGACGGACCTCTTCAATGCTTCCTTAGAAACTGGAGTGGTCCCGGTGGACTGGAGAAGGGCGGATGTTGTTCTTTTGCACAAGAGTGGAAGTAAGGAGGAGGTAGGGAATTACAGACCTGTCAGTCTGACCTTGGTGGTGAGTAAGCTAATGGAAACGCTTCTAAAGAGGAGGATTGTGACATTTCTTGAACTACATGGAATGCGGGACCCAAGGCAGAATGACTTCACTAGTGGAAGGTCGTGTCAGACGAATCTGACTGTCTTCTTCGACTGGGTGACCAAACAGTTGGATGTGGGAGGGGCGCTTGATGTGGTATACTTGGATTTCAGCAAAGCCTTTGACACGGTTCCGCACAGGCGATTGATAAATAAATTGAGTGCCCTCGGTGCGGGACCTAGAGTAACTGATTGGGTAAAAAATTGGTTGAATGGTAGGCGACAGAGGGTGGTGGTAAATGGAGCTTGCTCCGAGGAAAAGGAGGTAGTCAGTGGAGTACCGCAGGGATCGGTCCTAGGGCCGGCTCTTTTTAATGTCTTTGTGAGCGATATTGCGGAAGGGCTGTCTGGTAAGGTTTGTCTCTTTGCGGATGATACTAAACTCTGCAACAGGGTGGACACCCTGGAGGGTGCGAATGACACGAGGAAGGACCTAGCGAAGCTAGAGGAATAGACCGATATTTTGCAACTGAGGTTTAATCCCAAAAAATGCAGGGTCATGCACTTGGGTCGCTTCAGTGTGCGAAGAGCAGGACTTGGGGGTGATTGTGTCTGACGACCTTAAAGCTTTTAAACAGGTAGAAAAAGCGACGGCCAAAGCCAGAAGGGTGCTTGGGTGCATAAAGAGAGGCATGACCAGCAGGAAAAAGGAGGTGATAGTGCCGTTGTATAAGTCTCTGGTGAGGCCTCATTTGGAGTACTGTGTGCAGTTCTGGAGACCACACTTACGGAAAGATATAAACAGGATGGAGTCGGTCCAGAGGGCGGCTACAAAATTAGTAAGCGGTCTTGAATGCAAAAATTATAGGGACAGGCTTATGAGCCTCAACATGTATACACTGGAAGAGAGGAGAGAGGAGACATGATAGAGACGTTTAAATATCTCAAGGGCATTTATGTAAAGGAAGAGAGCCTTTTTCAAATGAAGGAGAGCTCTGGAATGAGGGGGCATACGACAAAGTTAAGAGGGAACAGGCTTAGGAGTAACCTAAGGAAGTATTATTTCACAGAAAGGGTGGTGGAGGCGTGGAATAATCTCCCGGTGGAGGTGGTGGAGTCGAGGACTGTTCCAGAATTTAAAAAGGCATGGGATAAGCATGTCGGATCGCTTAGGAACAGGAAGAATTAGGGGTTACAAAGGATGTGCAGACTGGATGGGTCATGTGGCCTTTATCTGCCGTCATGTTTCTATGTTTCTATGTCAGACTGCGGAGGGTGGGAGTTAGGAGAGGGGGACATGCCAGACTGTGGGAGTGCAGGCTGGGAAGAGGGGGCATGTCAGATTGTTGGGGCTGGGGGGAGAGAGAGAGTAAGTATGAGAAAGAGATGCTAGATTGCAGAAGAAGGAGGGAGATGCAGCTACACAAACCCCAACGCCTGTTCCTTCCCAGCTTGTGTAGGTGATAAACCACACTTAGCAGGCTTTCATTTCCAGTGCTTGGTTTGCTGCTTACACAACCTGGGAAGGTCACTGGGATTTTTGTAGCCGCATCTCCTGCTGCCAGGCTGCCTTCCCTCTGACCTGCTACCCTGATGAACACTGAAGCTGCAGTTTTTTGGTGGTGGGAGGGAGAGGGGGACACAGAGCTGCTGGGCTATACGGGGTTAGGAGAGACAGGGGGGACATGGAGTTCTGCAGCATAGGGGAAGAGGGGAAGGTAGAGGGGACAGGGCATTGCTGGATCATAAGGGGAAGGGGAGAGAAAGGAAAAGGAGTGCTGGACCATAGGGATGGACGGGAAGTGTTCAGCTATCTCAAAGGAGTGCACTTTGCAACTCCTTTGAGATAGCTGAATTTCTGGCATGAGTTCTTCAAGTTTGTTCATTGTGTGACACTTGAACATTATGTGGTAACGCCCTAATTATGCAGTTTCTCCAGCACCCATGGAATGGCAAGAGCTCAGAGGCCCTGATGATATACAGTGATTGTTCCTGCCCATGCCAGTTCCAGTCTCAAAATGGCGGGAGGCCCCAGCAGCCATGTCGACTGTGGAGCTGGCATGGGAAGGAGTGACTGGTCATCAGGGCTTCCAAGGTAGGCCTAGGAGGGCCTAAAGGTGGTGACTTTCGGTTGGGGTGGGGGGGGGGGAGGATGCCACCCCAGTTTCAGTTGAAAGTGTGTGGCAAATTTCGGCTGCTCATTCGGTTTCAGCCAAAACTGAAAACTTTAGTTTTGGTTGCCTTCTAAGTTAAGGACTATTTGCTGGAGGAGTGGCCTAGTGGTTAGGGTGGTGGACTTTGGTCCTGAGGAACTGAGTTCGATTCCCTGCACAGGCAGCTCCTTGTGACTCTGGGCAAGTCACTTAACCCTCCATTGCCTGCCGCATTGAGCCTGCCATGAGTGGGAAAGTGTGGGGTACAAATGTAACAAAAATAAAATAAAATGTTTTGCAAACAAAGTAAGGCTTCTCTCTTTGGGGTGCTTTTACTAAGGTGCGGTAAAATCTGGGCTTAACACACTCTAATGCTGGACCTTCCTGTGCACCAAGCCCAGATTTAACACAGAATTATTTTAGGACTTTTATTTTTTAATTGTAGGTTGTGCTTTAATGTTCCCATTATTTATTTATTTGTGACATTTATATCCCACATTATCCCAAACAAGTTTGAGTTCAATGTGGCTTACAGTAAACAGTATAGGATAGGTAACAAAGTATAAAGCACAAGGAAGTAATTTGTTGTAAGGAGGTGCTAACTGCTGCTGCATTAACCCTGTCTTATCCAGTCAGCATGCACTAATCCTAGCATGCTAGTTGGATTAATGCAGGAATACCCACTCTCTTGCCTATGACATGCCCCCTCCTAAATACATATATTTTTTAAATAGGTAATGCATGGGTTACCATGCAAAACAGGCAAAATGGTTACCTGTTAGCGTGGGCTAACTGTGTGTTAAGGGCATAACACCCTTTAGTATTACCTCATCGCTGTCTTATATACAGTAACTGTACTGGTGTCTTGCTTATCATTTTAAATGACTGTATCTATAATGAGACTAGCAGCAATTTTGATTATTCTATTTTATTTGTAGGTGGCAGTTTGATCCAGTGTATAAATAATCTGTCAGAATCCATGTGTTGATGGCAGTTTGATCAGTTTAACTTGGCTATGAAATCTCTCTTAATTTAGATGGTTTAAGATTTATTTTCCATCCTTGTTGGTCTTTCTGTTTGGTTGTTTTGTGCTATTTGCCTCTAAGGGATATGATACTAAGGTGCGTTAGCGTTTTTAACGCGCCTATAAAGTTAAGGTGCATAAATACTAATGCACCAATACATTCCTATAAGCGCATTAGCGTTTGACGCACGTTAAAAACGCTAACGCATCTATACTGCGCCTTTATAAACACAGGCGTAAGTCTGTCAGTGCTATTGATTATAGACTCTACTTGTTTCAAACATTTTAATTTTATTGGATCGTAGACTTTCTGTGTTACTTTCTGAATACATGTTTAAATATTTAATTTTAAAAATTAGATGTGATGTTTATTTTAGGTTACCACGTTTTGCACACCTCTTAGCGCTTGGTTGATATGGCAAATAAACAGAAACTACCCCAGGGATTCCACATGGAAAATGTTCCTGCAATGCACACACAGGCCACAGGATGCTGCTAATTTTCTCAATCTTATCCATATGAAACCTATCTGCAGGGCATACACTGAACATGTCAGTACAGTCTGTGCTATGCTTACTGTCTGGGAGCTTATGAACCCGCTCTCCCAGGAAGTGGAAGTAGGGGTGCCGCATGGCCTCCTCCGCTGAGATCCTCCTCTTCCCTTCGAACTGTAACACACAAATAAAAAGCAGAAAAACCTGTGAGGGTCTCCCTGGACTCTGGCTATATCCCTGTCAACGGTGGTAACCAGACAACAGCTGTGTAATAAATGAGAGGCCAGGACATCGCCTCTGATCCCCTGTCCAGTGCATAAATAATCTGTCAGAATCCAGAAAGCTGAACTCACTTCTGGCTTGCTTGCATAGAAAGGACACAGCTGTTATATTTTTCTTGGTTCCTTTATATTGATTTACGGGTTTGTGTAGGAGTATTACTTAAAAATGCTGGAAATTTAGAAGGATACTTTTGACAGTTTGCACTTTGCATGAGACGAGGACCCTAGCCGTCCCCCAAAAATACATCTTAAAATGTTCATTAGCCTTACAAGGGCTTCACCTCTGTCCAACTATCCTTGGTTTCCATTTAAATCATTTTAATTTTGTTGGGCTTACACACCTGGATTGGGCTCTTGGGATTAGTCTTCCATCAGATTCTGGATATCCTTGCACAGAGTTGTTTATAAATAAATGCAATATATTCCTAGTAATGTGTATTATCCACAGAAAGAGGAAGAGAGGCAAAGCAGCATCAATAAGTGATGTGTGAACCTTTGATTCCACCACAACTGCACACTTGGAGAGAACCTAGAGATGCAGAGTGCACAGGCTGTCAGCCACATAAAGGAAAGAGTAAACGAGAAACAAGGGCATGCCTTTAAAGATGAGACTCTTGGACGCTGTAGTCTACCATAGAGTTAGGACTCCACACAGCTGGAGGCAGACTGAGGGATAAGGCGCTGATAGTCTGCCAGGGAAGCAGAATCAATGCAAAGAGGAAAATAAGAAAGAGACACAGTGATGTGGAGGAGTAGCCTAACGGTTAGTACAGTGGCCTGAGAACCAGGGGAACCAAGTTCATTCCCACTGCAGCTCCTTAGGACTCTGGGCAAGTCACGCAACCCTCCACTGACCCAGGTACAAAATAAGTACCTGTATATAATAATATGTAAAAACTGCTTTGACTGTAACCACAGAAAGGCAGTATATCAAATCTCATCCCCTTTCCCCTGATGTCACTGTAGCCAAGAGATTTTTGGGTAGTGTGGTTCTGAAGATATGGAGACCTGGTGTTGCCAGTTAGGGCATAGTTTAGGTAGAAAGCAAAGTCCATTAGAAAAACTGGTCATGGAATCAGAGGATCAAAGAGCTGTCAGGAAGAGGCCTAAGGGGCAAGACTCTGAAAGGGAGGCAGGGCAACCAGAGGGGTCCAGAGGGAAAATACAAGAAGCCTAAAAGAGAGATTGGCTTCAAGCTTCAGCCCTTCAAGTGATGCGTGCCAGTCGAGCATTCAAGATATTCATGTTCAGTACACAAGAGAGGCATTTGCAAGCTTTCCTTCACTGGATGGAAAATATCTCATGTATATTCAGCGTGGATATCCTGGAAGCCCAACTGGCTTGTGGCACTTGAGAACTGAAATTGGTCTAGAGCTACCAATCCAGGGAGGCAGAGCCCTGTGGGAAGCCTATGGCTAGAGGACTGGCTTCAAGAGTGTCAGGTTAGAACTGTAAAGGGAGATTTAGGCTCTTGCATAGAGATTTTATACCTACTTATATTCAAATGCTTGTTGTCTCAAGGTAAGAATAAAGGACACTGTTCCTACAAGTCTGATTGCTTAATTATTTTGGGCTGTCTGCCAGGGATGCAGGATAGGATGCCAACAGTGTCCTCACTCCAGAAAGGTGAGAGGAAGACTGCATATGATACACAAATATGAAACACTGTCCTCTGCAACTCCTGAAAAGACAATCCTAGGAGCAAAAAATTCTCTCACCTGCAGCAATTGAGATAAGAGATCTGAGCCTTCAAGATCCAACCTGTCAATAAAACAAAGATTAGAGGAAATTAAGGGGAGGTTCAAAGATGCATCTTGTTATGAAGCTAGCACCATCAGATCCTCTCTTGTCATTATCTCCTTTTTGTTGGGTCTAGCCAGCGGGGACTTCAGTTTCAAGGGCTGAACTGTTCTCTCTCCCTCCCCCCCCCCCCTTGCAGGGGATATAGAAAGGGGATTCAGTCTCTAGAGCTGTCACTGGCCCTGTGCTAGGGTATACAGACCTGGGTGCATGTTTCTGTATAGGATCTGGATAGTATTTAGGATATTTGCAGCTTTTAAAATCTTTGTTGGACATAATTCCAGGCCACGTCTCCTCCGTTGGTGTACCTGATTGTGAAAAGAGAAGAAAAGATTGAACAGAAATGATTCCTTACTATGTTGTTAAATTCATTTAATGTAATATTCCACCTCTGACAATATACAGCACATAAAAGTGGTTTACAATATGAAGTCTTCACATAAAAATTCTAAATACATCATTATATCAAATTTGAATAAAAATCTCTCGCTCTCTAAATGCATGTACAAACAACCAAGCTTTCAAAAGTTCTCTAAAACAAAGGCAGTATGTGTTTCCTCACATAATACCTGGGGCAAAGCATTCCACAGTTTTGGCTTTAAAAGGTTGTTTCCTGGAAGCTGCTAATTAAACCAAATTCACAGATGGTGGCTGCAGCAGATCCAATCGAGAAGATTATAATGCCCTGCTAGGAAAATAGGACACTACTACACCTTCCAAATTAGTTAGTTAGTTATTATTTATTTATTTAAAAAAATTGTATACCACATAAAAACTAGGTGGTTTCCATAAAAACACATATACAGTACTATCACAAAACCAAAAACAACACAGTAGATTACACACACTATACAATTCTTCGTCCTGAATCACCATAAAAATCTGACTGTCCAACAAATGGACAAGACCTCTGTAACAATACTTATGAACCACACAAGACAACTTAAATTGCACCCATGCCTCAACAGGAATCCAGTGCAAACTGTTAAAACAGAGTGCACACTTTTTCTGGCTTATTAGTCACATTCTGTATCATCTGCAATCTCTTCAAATAAACATAAACCCCAAGCCCAGGTACAAAGAAGTACAATAATGAGTTCTAGATAAGGTCTAGAAATGCCCCAGCAAAGGTGATTTACTCATATCCAAAAATGGGCGAAGCCTAAGCAACAAGAAACTAGAAAAAAAAAACACGAATCTGTTAAGACATTGATAATGCCACATGAAATATTACTCCAAAACTTGTCAGATCCTTTGAAAAGACTAATGGGGAACCCATTATAAATGAGCACTGCCTCTAGTGTGCTTTGCTACTGTGAAATCCACAAACCCCTATTTTTTTTCTTGGATTCAATTTTAAACATTTCTTCCACAACCAGGCCTCACTCATAGCTAAATAGCCATTGATTCTGCTAATTTCTCTTTGATCACAAGGCACAAAAACAAGCAACTGCATGTCATCAGCGAAAAAATGGACTTCCGTACCAAATTTTACATTCTTTTCTATGAGGAGAGCCAGATGTTCATACAGCCAAGGTATTGGAGCCACAGGTAAAAAAAAAATGTATAGAAGAATGTCTTCTTTAGACTTAGACAGCTTAGGACAATCTGCCAATGTTTTTTGGAAGATCATTTTGTCTTGCTGTACAGAACTTGATCGTGACTTTGTTTGATTATTGTAATTCCATTTATTCTGAGGTATCACTTAAGGTACTAAAGAAAATTTGGCTTCTTCAGAACACAGTTGCAAGACTGATCTTTAAAATAAAAAGAAAAGATCAAGTCATTCCATTGTTTATAAGACTTCATTGGTTGTCAGCAGTGGCGTTCCTAGAGGGGCTGACACCCGGGGCGGATCGCCAATGCGCCCTGCCCCCCGGGTGCAGCGCCCCCCCCAGTGCAGCACGACCCCCCCAGCGAAAGGACACCCCCCCACCCCAGCGAAAGAACCCCCCCCAGGTGCACGCCGCTGGGGGGGGGTGCCGCGCGCCGGTCAGCGTCGTTCATTTCCATGCTCCCTCTGCCCCGGAACAGGTTACTTCCTGGGGGGGGTCGTGCTGCACTGGGGGGGGGGGCACTGCACCCGGGGGGCAGGGCGCATTGGCGATCCGCCCCAGCGGCATGCACCCGGGGCGGACCGCCCCCCCTTGGTACGCCACGGGTTGTCAGTGCATTTGTGGAAGGGTGGCCCATGGCAATCTGCCACCTGAGACGAAGGATGAGATGGCCTTCGTCCCGAGTCCAACATCTATCTCTTCACACTCTCTCTCTCTTCCCCCCAACTCCCCCCCCCCCCCCCACGGTGCCACAGTCTGGCTTCTCCCCCCTTCCTTTCTCAACCCCCTTTCTTCTCTTTTTGTTTTCTAAAATACGGCGGTGGCAGCAAGTCCCAAATGCTGCCCTGCCGCCGGCACCAGCTTTTTCTCTCTACTGCGGCCCACCTCTCTGATGTAACTTCTTGTTTCCTCAGAGGCAGACTTGCAATGAATCAAGTTTGCTTTTGTTTGGTGATATAAAAAAAATCCCACAGAGCATATACCTATTTCAATAGTGACATGCAAACAGTGAAACACTCTTAAATACATTTTTTATGTGTGCTCATCCATTTTAAAAAAGGACCATCACAGACCACAGAGGTCATATCGCCTTTTCTTCAATCTAATCATTGCACGCTTTTTAAAAAAAAGATTTTCATATATATCAAAATGAAAATTAACTTGTTTTAAAATGGGGTTTTTTTCAAACTTATCTTGCTTAGTGATATTGGATATTACATCAGCATTCAACATGGTTAATCATACCATACTGATAAAGGAATGATATGATTTGGGGATTTGTGGATTTGTGGAAAAGTATTGAATTGGTTTAAGTCCTATCATTTACATGAAAGGTCATTTGTAGTTAAAATTTGTGAGTGTATTTCAACAGATATTTGATAAATCATGGTGTCGCTCAAGAATCTGCTTTATCGGCTTTACTTTTTAATGTGTATATGATATCATTCAGTAGGGTGTTTCAAAAATTAGGGATATCCTTTAGAATTTATGCAGATGACATTCATTGTTTTTTTCCTATTACGGGTGATGCCCAGAAACCTACAAGATCACTGACTGTATATTTTGATGCAATTTCTGAGTGGATGCAACAGTATGAGTTGTCTGTACATTTTGCAAAAACAGAAATCATGTATGTTGGTAGGCATATAAATCCCTCATTGCTTCCTATTGTGAGATGTCAAGGAATGGATTTGAAGGTAAAACCATTCCTTTGTAATTTAGGAGTGATGTTAGATTCAGAATTGGTCATGCGAAAACAAGTGGATCATGTAATTACAACTTCTTTTGTCCAACTTCGTGTCCTTAGCAAGTTGAAAAGTATGATATTGGCCTGTGATTGTTGAACAATTGTGCAGAGCCTGGTAATACCAAGTTTGGATTATTGCAATTCACTATACCTGGGCATGTCAACAGCCAGGATCCAGGCACTGCAGGTCATTCAAAATGCAGCGGTATAATTACTTACTGGTGTAAACAGATCTGATAGGAAAGAAATCCGACAAAAGACGGCTTCCAATAAAACTTTGAGTTAAAGTATTGTTTCTGATACACCAGCGAGTGTACGCCACAGTTCCAAAGTATTTTATGAACGTTCTGTCTATGTGCCAATGTGCCAACTAAGTCGAGCCTCACGCTCTGGGGCAGCATTTTTCTGATACACACCATCAAGCCTTTTCCATTGCAGGAGCAAACTTATGGAATCATCTGCCTGGTCATAAGACTTTGTTCAAACAGACAACAATTTAAGAACTATCTGAAGACTTATTATTTTATGAAAGCTTTTACTGACGAATGATCTTGGATTTTTCTGGTGATTCTCCCTAGATAGTGTATTATTCTTGAATGAAATTATTGTAGTTTATTGTATTCTTGTTTGTTATGATTTTATGAATGTTTTAATTGTAACCCGCTTTGGTAATAAAGCAGGATATAAAATTTGAAAATAAATAAAATGGATCATTTTCTGTTACATTTCACACCATGTGGGGAGAATACTCAAGAGTTCTTTTCCTTTTCATGCCGCCCAATTCTGGAATAGTATGTCATTATTTGTCAAACAACAACCTACTTATGCCTTGTTTTGCAAATATTTAAAAATGTTTCTTTTCAAAAATATTTAAAGTAATATTATTTTCACCATACATTAATAAATATTTATTTAATTGTAGGGTCAATATCTATATTACTTTATTGTTAGCCACTTTGAACCAGATATTTGGGACTGAGCAGGTTATAAATACCTGAGATTGAGAGTAAGATTGAAATTAAAGCTGGAGAAAGAACAGACCCATGAAGAACCCCACAAACCACACTACTACGTGCCATATAAGATCCATTCCAATGCATTCACCGCTACCAGACTGACAAAAAACAACAGAAAGCTGGCCTGAAATCCACATCTCACAAAATCACCGCACAGTAAGCTGTAACTTGTAACATCATACACAGCCTTCAAATCAAACTGCAATCACATGAAATCATACTCCTGACCTGCATGAACCTTAATTCCAATTAACACAGCATAACTGTTTCAGTGCTACAGCTGCGCTGATAACCTGTCTGTACTGAATGGTACCCATTAACCATATCTAAAGGCTCTTCTGCTTGAGACAAAACTACCCTCTCCAGCAATTTATCTACTCAGGGAGACTAGAAACAGTGTGATATGAAGCAACATCCTTCTCGTCCCTCATACCACTTTTGAAAATGGGAGTAACATAGCCTGCTTTGAAACCTGGAGAATTACTCCTTCCCACAGTGACTTGTTCACTAATTCTGTTAAACAAGAATTAACCTCCACTACCAGATGTTGAATCACCTCTGCAAGAACTGCTTCCAGATTACTCATACATCGATTCCAAGACCTTACTGGTCTCCAAATGCAACAAAGAATGAAGGTGCAGACCAAGTTGTCCCAATTCCTGCACCATTATCTACCCTGTTTGGGGGAGCCTTGCCCAGCCCTTGATTTCCTGCCGGATCATCCAAACCTTCCACAGCTATTATGAAACTCTGAATGGACTCCTCAATGATTCCTAATGATGTACAAATAACAGAAACAGTCTTTACCAAAAAATGACAGGGAGTTCCCCGTGAATTGCCAAACCATGCTGAACAGCTTCCTTGGTTGATCACTGGCCTGGACAGCCTGTATATTCATTAAAGATCTTTTCACTAAACAAAGCTGGTGGCAATAAAATCTAGAATGCTTCCTACACCTATCTCTAAACTCTGACTTTCCATTTCTTCTCTCAAGGACATTGGAATGCGGTGAGACCTATCCTGTCCAAATTTTAGAACCCACCTCTGCTGTGCTGTTGCATCTCAACAGGACCACAGTAGTAGTAAAACAAACACTAAGTGTTGTCTATGGAACCTTTGAGTTCATGTAATCAGCACACTGACTCATCTGGCCCCTTCTGGAAACAGGAAGTATAAGAAAGGACAGGATGCAGGAACAGACTAGTCTGTTCTGCTACTGGGGACAGGCTTGGTGGGATGCAGCAGCAGGAGAGGGAGAGATGTTTCATGGGAAATGGTGGACTGAGCAAGGGCAGGGAGAGAGGGAAGCAAGGAGTTGCTGGACTGAGGGAGGGCAGGGAAGGGAGAGGAGAGTGGACGCTAGACTACAGGGAAATGGAGAGGGGAGATTCTAGATCAGGAAGGGGGAGGGAAAAGAGATGGGAAATGCTGGACCATAGAGGGAGTAAAGGCGGGATACTGAATCACATTTGGGGGAGGGAAAAGAAGGATAATGCTGGACATGGGGAGGGATAATAGAGAGACAGGTGAGATGGTTGGATGGAGAGTGGGGGAGATGCTGGATGGTGAGGGGCTTAAGAGAGAGAAAAGAGAGGGTAGAGAAGATAAGAGGGCATGATATTGGGAGAAGAATCTGAGAGGTTAAATAGAAGGAGCCTGGGAGCTTGGAAATGAGTCTGATGCTGGAGATGGGAAAAGAGAGCTGATGTTGGCAGATGGTGAGGGTGAGAGAAGGGGACTTAGGAAGTGAGAAGGAAGAGGACAGATATTGTGAAGGGGAGAAGCAAGAGCAAATGCAAGGGAAGGTGGAGATGGAAGAGTAGAAAGATGGATTCTGGGGTAAAGGAGGAAAGGCAGGCTAAATGGATTACTGAAAGAGGGAACAGGCAGGGGAGTGCTGGAGAAGGGAAGAGAAGAAGCTAGAGGTATGGGGGAAGAGGTGAGGGAATGAATGATGGAGATGGGAGAGAGGCAGGGGCAATAGATGTTGGGGAGATGGAAATAAAAAGCAAATGGCTATAAAGAGGGTAGGAGACAAAGGAAAGGGACGTCTTTGAAGAAGGTGAGGGGGAGTGGAAATAGGGGAGGGAAAAGGAAAATTGGGAACCTGGAGAAGGGAATAAAACATAAGAACTGGACTGGAGGGGGAGAGGGAATGAGAGGCAAAGGAAGGTATTTGATGCTGTGAAGAAAATGAATACGGGGGTAGAAATGGGGGACTAGAAAGTGGGTGAAAGATGGGGGAAAAGGAGGCTGGGGAAGAAACTAAAAACAGAAATGAGACCTTGCATAGCCAACAAAAGGATGTGGTAAAGAGAGACCAGGACCAACCCAATTAGAAAAAAAAAATCAGATAACAAGGTACAAAAAATTGTTTTGCAATGTTTGGTGAATGAAATATTTCAGCTTTGAAAATAAAAGTTTCTTCGTATTTTGTTCATTACAGGAGGAAAAGTATTTCTCTGTCTTTTTCTTAAGTGCTCCACACCTTTTAGATTCTGGGTTTTTTTTTGGTGGTGGTGGTGGTGTGTGTGTGTGTGTGTGTGTGTGTGGGGGGGGGGTTCCAAATCACTTTTTGTCTACATATTTTTTCTGGTCTGTAGTTTCTTTTTTTTTTTTTTTTTTTACTAGGTGATGGTTTGTATTTTCTATTGTAACCAAAGTGAAGGATTTTGTTAACATGTAGATTCTGTGTAGAAATCTGTAGCAGTCCAGCTTGTTCTCTTTTCTCAACTGGAAGTGTACTGGTGTTCTACAATATTTGCAGTGCTGACTCTTCATAGGTAGGGTTTATGCAGTTTGAGGTTTTTGGATATGGTGCTGGTATGGCTTGGTAAGCTTCTGAATATCCTTTTCCAGGGTTTTGTGTTACTTCACACACTGTCTGGCAGTGGAGGGTGTTTGTGATGCTGTTACTCATGTGACAACAGAATCTGAA
This sequence comes from Microcaecilia unicolor, assembly GCF_901765095.1. Taxonomy (NCBI): domain Eukaryota; kingdom Metazoa; phylum Chordata; class Amphibia; order Gymnophiona; family Siphonopidae; genus Microcaecilia; species Microcaecilia unicolor. Next base: position 248,781,872 of record NC_044032.1, on the reverse strand, counting down.
TAGAACTTTTTTTGTATGCTGAATATAAAGTGAACATTTTACTGCTCTGAATCCATTTTTTATTGGGTGATCTGGGAATGTCCAATTTGAATGAATAATTATGCGCTGCATGATTTACGTAAAAAAAGTGTACGTAAGAATGATTAAAGGTAATATGAGAAACTGGGATGGAAGTGAGAGGATGGAGCTTAGGTCCTACCAACCAAAAAGGCATTCCTCTGTCTCTGTCTTACCTGAAGTTTCAATAGCTGCAGCGCCAAATGATGCCAGGTCTGCATATACCAACCTTCTGTACTGAAGCAGATTGGAGAAAAAGAGCATCTAAAAAATACTCATGGGCCTCTTTCCACAACTGAACTCCCTTATCAAGTGAGACTCGTTAATCTGAGGCTCAACCTTTTCTACTGAAAGTACACATCTATTCCTTGCATTTTATACTCCTCTTCAATCACGCCTTTAACAAATAGCCTGTCAACTCAGTATTTAATATAATCAGGGCTTTTTTTGAGGGGGTACTTGGGGGTACTGAGGACCGGCACCTTTTCCACTGTCTGCTAAAATTGCCCCATGGTTCCCAAGTTTTACTGAAAGAGCTCAGGCTCTACACACCAATTCTGCCTCGTCATAGATTCTGTGACTGGTTGCAGTGGGCTTGGCTATTGTGGGGTGGGTCCCTCAGTGACCATGCCACCCCTGAAAGGTGGCCTGTCATTTGAGTACCGGCACTTTTTTCGCTAGAAAAAATGCACTGAATATAATCATCTTACAGTCAACACATAGAAACACAGAAAAATAATGGCAGATAAAGATCATATGGAGGGGCATAATCGAACAAGGACGACCATCTCTAAGGGCATCCATCTCTAAGGATGTTCCGGCGAAGGGGCAGGGAAACCTGTATTATTGAAACAAGATGGGCGTCAAGATGGGGGGTCGGGGACACCCAAATCTCAACATTTAGGTTGACCTTAGAGATGGTCGTCCCCACTTTTCGGCCATAACGGAAACCGAGGACACCCATATCAAAAACAACCAAATCCAAGGCATTTGGTCGTGGGAGGAACCAGCATTCATAGTGCACTGGTCCTCCTCACATACCAAGACACTAACTGGGCACCCTAGGGGACACTGCAGTGGACTTCAGAAAAAGCTCCCAGGTGCATAGCTCCCTTACCTTTGGTGCTGAGCCCCCCAAACCCCCCCTAAAACCCACTCCCCACAACTGTACACCACTACCATAGCCCTTAGGGATGAAGGGGGGCACCTACATGTGGGTACAGTGGGTTTTGGGTGGGTTTTGGAGGGCTCAAATTTACCACCAGGTGTAACAGGTGTGGGGGGGGGGGGGTCCGCCTGCCTGAAGTGCACTGCACCCACTAAAAACTGCTCCAGGGACCTGCACACTGCTGTGATGGAGCTGGGTGTGACATTTGAGGCTGGCATAGAGGCTGGAAAAAATGTTTTTTAAATTTTCTTTTTGGGTGGGAGGGGGTTAGTGACCACTGGGAGAGTAAGGGGAGGTCATCCCCCATTCCCTCTGGTGGTCATCTGGTCAGTTCGGGCACCTTTTCGAGGCTTGGTCGTGAAAAAAAAGGGACCAAGTAAAGTCGACCAAATGCTCGTCAGGGACGCCCTTCTTTTTTCCATTATTGGCCGAGGACGCCCATCTCTTAACCACGCCCCAGTCCCACCTTTGGTACACTGCTGACACGCCCCTGTGAACTTTGGTCATCCCCGCGATGGAAAGCAGTTGAGGACGTAAAAAATTGGCTTTCGATTCTGCTGATTTGGGCGACCTCGGGAGAAGGACGCCCATCTCCCGATTTGTGTCGGAAGATGGGCGTCCTTCCCTTTCGAAAATAAGCTAGATGGTCTAGCCAGTCTGCCCATCCATGCCATCTACTCTCCCTTTCACTCCCTTAGAGATTCTACGTACTTGTCCCAAGCTTTCTTGAATTCAGATACATTTTTCACCTCTACCACTGCACTAGGAGACCATTCCACAGATTCATCACCCTTTCCGTGAAACAGTATTTCCTCAGCTTACTTCTAAGGAACAATGATCTGACCAGGAAACTGTCTGTATATCTACTTTACCCCAAAACTCCTTCCATGCACATGGAATAAAAATCAAGTCCCAAGTTCCTTCTTGCTCAAGGGTGGGACTCTTAATCATTTGCACATACCTTAAATCACCCACTAAATGTAATCAGAATAAAGTATACTCAACAAGGCAATCAACTCCTCCAATTCTAAATGTGCTTGAGAATCACATACTGGTGTCCTATAAACTGGTAAACAATAAAGGACCAATATCAATTCACTTTCTCTATAAGATACTCAGTGCATCTTATAGACATTTGTGCAAGCAAACACGTAGCAGTCCAATGTAGTCCTTTGTTTACTAAGGGGCTCTTTTAATAAATTGTAGTAAGAAATGGGCTTAGCACATCCTTGTATGGGACTTTCCCACAAGCTAAGCCCATTTTAACACAGCTGTCAAAAGGGCTTTTTTCCATTTGTTGAATATATGTTCATGTGCTAATGTTAGCATTAGTGCGCAGCCATAGGAAAAAGATTACCACAGGAGCGCTTACCATCTCCCTTTTTGGAAGGCACTAAGAGCTAATCAGTTAGTGTGGCAGTAATGTCAGCGCACTAGCTGATTTAACATATGCCCTTCTCTGAACCGAAACACCCCCTCCAAAATAAATTTAAAAAGTACATACCATATGCTTAGATTGCAACATTGATAGGGAACGCTTTGGCATGTCCCATTAGGCCATCTTTGCTGCATTAAGCACGCATTAGCACCTAATTTTCTCCTTACTCAAGACCTATGTACACCAGATGGACATGCTAACTTGGGTGTATTGCTCTCATGAATCCATCTTTCTGTCATAGAGATTAACTGCAGTTCAGTTCCTCAATCCTATAATTTTGAGCAAGAGGAATTTCTGATAGACAGAACAAATATTAATATTAATCCCAACTTCTCACACATAAGAACCCTACTAGAGATAGATGGTGGTTTGCCCTTCAGGACTCTAGCCCTATGTTTCCCATTCCATCAATACCTCTTCCTCCCCACATCCCATCTAATCAAAACTGTGGATTCTGCGGCCACACCCATACTAACACACCATCAATAAAATAGAAAATATCCCCAGAACCAACTTCTATTCCCTCTCACTAATCCTTACAACAAAACACAAAATAACTCTTATCAGTTCTCACATCACCCAGCCAAATTTCAAAAAGCACTAAAAGAAGAGAAAAAAAACCCCCAAACCAAAGTAGTGAACTTCAAGGCGCATATTAAGGGGCATGCTTCTTTGGCATGCTCCTTCAGTGTGATGCCTCAGCAAACTGCCCCACATTACTTCCATTCTGCCTTTTCCAATAGCTCATCCCATAGGAACCACTACTCAGTGGCGTTCCTAGCCTGGCTGACACCCAGGGCAGATCGCCGATGCGCCCCCCCCCCCCCGGGTGCAGCACGCCCCCCCCCCCGGGTGCATTTTTACCTGCTGGGGGGTGCCGCACGCCTGTTAGCTCCGAGTCCGCTCGTTCCCTCCCTGCTGCTCCCTCTGCCCCGGAACAGGAAGTAACCTGTTCCGCGCAGAGGGAACAGCAGGGAGGGAACGAGCGGACCCTGAACAACAGGCGTGCGGCACCCCCCCCGCGGCATGCACCCGGGGCGGACCGCCCCCACCGCCCCCCCCCTTGGTACGCCACTGCCACTCCTCAACCATTCCCTAGAGTAACCTAAATAGTTAGCATCCTTCCACTATTCTCTGTTCACTCCTTCCAGTCAGCTCCACAACTCTCTACAGCGCTCTCCTCACAGCCAGCAGTTCTTCAGTCTTTTTTCTTACAACCCTCCGAGAGCCAGTACTCTTCTATCGTGCTCTACAACTCCCTCACTGTTAGTGCTCTTTACTATTACCTACAACTCCTGCCACAGCCAACACTTCTCTACTACTCTGTATAGATTCTCCCAGAGTCAATGCTCTTCCATCATTTTCTTAAGTTCCTTCACTGCCAGTGTTTCATTCTGTTAGAAGACATTTGGAAGGTAAAGGTTGAGCTAAGATGATCTCATTCTGATTTTATTTTTTCTTACCAAGTGTTCGAAATATGAAATGTAGTTGCTCCTCCACTGTTGAGCCTGGAAAGAGGGGTCTTCCTGTTATCATCTCATAAAATATGCAGCCAACACCCCTGCAGGGACAACAGACATATTACCTGAGATATAACTGTCAGCTTTCTCCTCAGCCAACATATCAGTCTCTACTTTATCTGCTTTTCATGAAAAATCTTAGACTCACCACATATCTATCTGAGTTGAATACTCGATGGACCCCAGAAGTATGTCTGGAGGACGGTACCAGAGAGTCACCACTTCATTAGAGTAGGTCTTGGTGGGGATTGATTTGGCCCGGGCAAGTCCTGAGAAACCAAGAAAGCTGCAGGTTAGTCCATTGTCAGCCACTTACATTTTATTGTCAACTGTGTAGGAAGCACAACTATAATTGTCCGGTCTGGGTAGAGGTGAGCCCTTAGGTTCTCTGAGGCCCGTAGGACCTCAGAGGACTGCCGCGCACCTCGGATCTTCACCCGCGGCGACCGCCGTTCACCGAGGGTTGAGCCCCCAGCTGCAGGCGGCCAGCGGGACTGCTGGAACCGCGGGGTGACGGCCGGCCTGGCTGGACGCCAGCAACACAGTCTCGACAGAGCCGCTAGCAAGGACGGCTAGCGCTGCCAAAGCACAGTCTCTGAAGGCGGCTAGCAAGGGCGGCTAGCTGAAGAGAACACAATCACTGAAGGTGGCTAGCAAGGACGGCTAGCTGAAGGAACACAGTCTCTGGAGGTGGCTAGCAAGGACGGCTAGCTGAAAGGAACACAGTCTCTGGAGGTGGCTAGCAAGGACGGCTAGCTAAAAGGAACACAGTCTCTGGAGGTGGCTAGCAAGGACGGCTAGCTGAAAGGAACACAGTCTCTGGAGGTGGCTAGCAAGGACGGCTAGCTGAAAGGAACACAGTCTCTGGAGGTGGCTAGCAAGGACGGCTAGCTGAAAAGAACACAGTCTCTGGAGGTGGCTAGCAAGGACGGCTAGCTGAAAGGAACACAGTCTCTGGAGGTGGCTAGCAAGGACGGCTAGCTGAAAGGAACACAGTCTCTGGAGGTGGCTAGCAAGGACGGCTAGCTGAAAGTCACACAGTCTCTGGAGGTGGCTAGCAAGGACGGCTAGCTGAAAGGAACACAGTCTCTGGAGGTGGCTAGCAAGGACAGCTAGCTGAAGACAGTCACTGGGGTAGCTAGCAAGGACGGCTAGCTGAAGGGACACAGTCTCTGCACTCCACGGCGTCGGCTTCTGACAATCGAAACGGAAGCGCTGGGCCCTTCTTGCTTCGGGGTTTAAATCCCCCGCCCATCTCTTCTCTTCCTGGAAGGGAGCCAATCCCGCCGGCCCTGATAGGCAAGGAGTGCCCGGATTGGCGGTCCTGCCTACCAGGCGGAGACTCCCCTACCACGCACCAATCCGGCGTGAGTGGGCAGGACTTGCCTGCTGCTGCTCTGGCCGGGGAGACGACGACGCCGGCACCGCCATCTTGGCCGGCGTCTCCCCTTCCCCGAGGCCGGCGTTTGCTCCCGCCGGTCGCCAGCCTCAGAGCGACCCGCGGTGATGATGGCCCCGTCGGCGGCTTGTCCCTGCCGCCCTGGAGCCCGCGCCCCCCGGCGATCATCGCTCCCCGCCGCGGGAGCACCGGTAAGGACCCGGGACGGGACAGTATCCTCCCCGGATGCCCCCTTTTCCCCGGGCCCGGGTTTGGACGGATGCCGGGTGTGGAAGGCTTTGATCAGCTCCGGGGCATGTACATTCGCCGCGGGCTCCCTGGAGTTGTCCTCGGGACCAAAATTCTTCCAGGACAATAAATAATATACAGTGGTGGAAATAAGTATTTGATCCCTTGCTGATTTTGTAAGTTTGCCCACTGACAAAGACATGAGCAGCCCATAATTGAAGGGTAGGTTATTGGTAACAGTGAGAGATAGCACATCACAAATTAAATCCGGAAAATCACATTGTGGAAAGTATATGAATTTATTTGCATTCTGCAGAGGGAAATAAGTATTTAATCCCTCTGGCAAACAAGACCTAATACTTGGTGGCAAAACCCTTGTTGGCAAGCACAGCGGTCAGACGTCTTCTGTAGTTGATGATGAGGTTTGCACACATGTCAGGAGGAATTTTGGTCCACTCCTCTTTGCAGATCATCTCTAAATCATTAAGAGTTCTGGGCTGTCGCTTGGCAACTCGCAGCTTCAGCTCCCTCCATAAGTTTTCAATGGGATTAAGGTCTGGTGACTGGCTAGGCCACTCCATGACCCTAATGTGCTTCTTCCTGAGCCACTCCTTTGTTGCCTTGGCTGTATGTTTTGGGTCATTGTCGTGCTGGAAGACCCAGCCACGACCCATTTTTAAGGCCCTGGCGGAGGGAAGGAGGTTATGAGGGAAAATCCACCAGAAGATGGAAAACTCAAGCACCCCACGGTAAAAACAGTGATCAAAAAGTGGGAGTACGACCAAGGAGACCAGACACTGGAAGACGTTCTTAAATAAAAAACTTTATTAAAGATTTGAAGACTCGACACGTCGTGTTTCGGCTGTCAGGCCTGCATCAGGAGTCTATAAAAAGTACATTTATATATGATATGTGTGATAAAAGGACAACAAAAATATTAATAATAAATAAAATAAAACACATATAATGCATATAATAAAACTAATTATAAAAAAATTAATTATAAAAAAAATTATAAAAAATTATAAAAAAAATATATATGCTGTGTATGAATTTATAAAATAATAATGCAATACACAAACGTCATATATAAATATATATAAATAAAGATCATTAAATAATTCAAAATGTATATGTACATATAAATTTAAACAATAAATATGAAATGATAAAAGTTACACATACATATAAAAAATAGTTATGTATACTTACATGTGCTGTATTAAGATAACATACATTTAAAGAATATGATAATATTGATCAGAAGTTTAAATTGAACTAAATGATTTAAAGAAATTGTGAAAAAAGAACTATGAGGAAAACATAGAGAACCTTATTGTTTTTCATGATACATAACCGCATTACTTGTAAAAAAATTATATGGAGAAAATAGCAAATTTGAATGATTGGGAAAGATCACAAAAATATAAATTAGAGAAGTACTTACTCAAAAAATAATATTGTATTTATTGAAAGGACTAACCTGCTGTGCAGAGTGCTGCAGAGTAATGACGATGAAAATGCTCTGGAAATCTTACAGCAGTCTGTCGAATGATATGTAGAAAACCAAATAAAAGGCTTACTCATTGAAAAAAAGAAAGAGAGAAAAAAAAAAAAGAAAGAGAGAAAAATGGAAAATAGTATATGGTGTATTGAAAAACACTAACCTCTTACACGGAGAGTTGCTATAGAATGATAAGATTAATTCTTCAAAAAAATGGCGTGGTAGTCTGATTGTAAATAGACAAATAAAAGAATGATGTCACAGAAGAAAAAACAGAAGTAACAATGCAACGTTTAGACAACAAGGGAAAACATGAAGCATAAGTGGTGGTATGGTCCGATAGGAACTATGATTATACATGCAAATAAATATATATGAAAAAAGCACGCATGAGAGTGAATTAAGGATAGAAGGACAGAATGTTATGTATAGTCTTTACATGGGAAAATGCATTAAAATGCGCAAATAGGCATAAAAAACAGAAACGAAGATATAGGAGGAAGTTCATATAAATAATGCTACTCACCTTGAAAAAGACTGTTCTGAAAAAATTCGTCATGAGCGCTGCTCGCACTGTTAGTAGTATAAATGAAAAAATGTATTGGTGGGGAGCAGGGCTTTAAACAAAAAAAGGCGCCAAAAAAACTTACGTACAAACGCTAAACCGGAAATAGTATCTCAGGAAGAATATTGAATTGCTAGTGCAACGTACGTTCCGCAAATAATACAGGCGAAAAAAAGAGATTTCGAAAGAGATGTGTTAAAAAACGGAACAGGCGCTAAAGAAAAGAAAGAAAAAAATATATTAGAAAAAATCGCTAAACCGGAAGTGACGTTCCGGGATATAATGAAACTTTGCATTAATGGTAATAGAATGAAACAGTTTTTATCAATAAAATAAATAAAATGAAAAACATAAAGTTAAAGATAACATGCACTTGAAAAGAATAAATATAAGAGAAGAGATGACGATGTGCCAATCCTGAGAGACAAGACAGACATTATGTAAAATAAATGACGGTTAATGCTATCTGGGGAAACAGAAACTGGACAAGAGATATAATGAAAAAATCTGTGGGTGAAAAGAATTAGAAAGTGAAAATAAATATAAAGACAAAATTTATTAGTACTTGGGTATTATGTCAGTTGTGTATGATAAAAAATAGAATGAAATATATCTACATAAGAATACATTTAGACAATTATGGTGCAAGAATACAAAAATGCAAAACAAAAGATATAACAAATGACATAAATGTTAATGTAAATAAATTAAACAAGAGTATGATTTGAAAAAAGGAAAAGAAGATGGTTAGTACTGAATTGTGAAAAATGTATATCAATGGAAATAATGACGGTTGGTTGCAATTGTATGTTTTAAAAAATTGGATTATATTTACATTATAAGAGGTAATGGTATCACATATACTTAAAAATTATATATATAAATATTATATACACAAAAAAGGAACAATTGATGGAGGGTGCTACGATGGGTAATTATACTAATTCTCTTCAAGTGTTTTTAAAAAAAAGTTATTCATAAAAAAGACCGATAATCGATCTCGTTGTTTAGTCCATCAGGTGTTAAGGTATTAAGGTCAAAAATTAATTTCTGTTCCTCCTGCAACAGTTGTTTATCCAAATCTCCTCCTCTCCATTTCTTCACAAAAGTTTTAAAAACAAAGTATTTTAAATCTGAGATGGAATGATTTGCTGAGTACCAATGTTCAACCAGGGGAGCGGATTCAATCTTTCGTTTAATGCAGCTTCTGTGTTCAATAATACGGGTTTTAACTGCTCTGAGAGTTTTACCCACGTATATCATTGGACATGGACACACAATAATATAAATGACGGATGAAGTAGTGCAATCTGACGTATGATTAAGTTTGTATGATTTCCTAGTTTTTGGATGGATGAAGTTGATAGTTTCAATGCAGTGAGTGCATACACTGCAATGTCCACATTTTTGATGTCCAAGTGGTGCTGTAAATGTAGTGATATCCGGTAATGTAGAGGGCACGAAATGCTCCTTTAAGTTCTTATTCCTGGAATAAGCAACAACCAATTGTTTATTCTGAAAACATTCTAGACCTTCTAGGATGTGCCAGTGTTTCCTAATAGAGCGTGAAATATGTTTAGCTAAAAAAGAATATTTCAATGTGCAGACAATATCTGGTGTTTTCTTTCTTGTAGATGGTTGTAATAATTCTGAGCGATCTTGTTCAATAGCTTTGTTGAGTCCATTATTGATATGTTGTGGTGGATAGCCTCTTGCTGAGAATCTATCTTTCAAAATTCTTGCTTGGTAATGAAAATCATCAAAGTCTGAACAGAGGCGTCGAAGACGAAGGAATTGACTCAAAGGCAAGTTGCTTTTCAAGCTAGGATTATGATAACTTGAATAATGCAAAAACATGTTGCGGTCTGTAGGTTTTCTATATATATTTGTTTTGAAGAAATAATCAGTTTTGGTAATTGAAATGTCAAGAAAATGGATATTATTATTGTCATATTCTAAAGTAAATCTAAGATTGGGATCTTGACTATTCAACCATTGATGGAATGTGAGGAGAGTTTCCTCATTACCTTGCCAAAGGATAAAAACGTCATCTATATAGCGCCGGTAAATTTTGATGTACTTTGCAAAGGGATGATTAGTGAGGAATTTTTCTTCAAAGTTACCGACGTATAAATTGGCTAGATCAGGTGCCATACTGGAACCCATCGCGGTACCTTTAATCTGCTGATAGTATGTGTTTTTAAAACAAAAATAATTTTTAGTAAGTGCTATCGTTGCGCAGGTCAAAATCAGATGGTTAGGTATTCTTCGATGAGTAGTCCTTTTTTGTAAAATTTCTTCAATTATGCTTAATGCTTCAAGTTGAGGAATGTTCGTGTATAGTGACTCGATATCCATGGTTACCAAAATTGTATCTATTATAGGGCCATCATATTGTTCAAGAATGTTAATCATGTGAGTTGTATCTTGCACATAAGATGGAATGGTAGGAACATAAGGTCGTAAAAAGAAATCGACAAAAATAGATAAAGGTTCTAGAATAGATCCATTACCAGAGATAATGGGTCTTCCAGGTGGATTTTCAGTGGATTTATGGATCTTCGGAAGTATATAAATGGTTGGAACAACAGGATGTTTAACTTGTAAAAATTGTTTTTCTTTTTCAGTGAGGAAGCCCATCTTTGATGAAATACTGATTAGTTCGTCTATATCTTCCTTAATACCTCCTGTAGGATCTTCTTGTAGGGGAATGTAAAAGTTGGAATCATCTAGTTGTCGTTGGACTTCTTCTATGTATTTGTCCCGATCCATGATTACTGTTCCTCCACCTTTATCTGCTGGTTTAATTACTATGGAAGTATTGGTTGAAAGATCTTTAATAGCTGTACGTTCTAACTTGGTGATGTTATAATACCGAGGTTTGGTATTCTTTTCAACCTTCTTAAGATCTCTATTTACACATTGATGGAATGCCTCAATAAGTGGATGTGGTGGACCAGGAGGTATCCAAGTAGAAGGTTTTTTAACCACAGAGATCTCTTGTCTTATATCTGAAGTATTAGAAAATGCTTGTATTATTTGTAACTTACGGTTGAATTTAAAGAGATCTACTCGTGTCTGGAAAGCATTGTATCCACTAGTGGGCACAAAAGATAAACCTTTCTGAAGGACACTAACTTCTGTTACTGTTGGAGTATATTGCGAAAGGTTAAAGATAGGTATTGTTACCTCTATTGATGATATGGATGTCGAAAGTGGCCTCTGTATGGTTGATTCTGTGAGTATGTGTTCTGTGTTCTTCCTCTTCCTCTGCTTCTTCCTCTTTGTATATGTCGATCCTGTGGATGGAGTGGATACCGTTGCGGTTGTAATCTCATATCTTTCTTCCAAAGTTCTTCTAAAAAAGAATTGGTCTGGATTTCTTGGCTGGCTAAAAGAGATGTATCACGCTCAGTTGAATGTCTAGATGTTCTCGTGGGTGGCTGTTGCATTATAGGGCTACTGATTGGGGAAGTGTATTCATCCCCAGAGTCACTTCTCACTCTTTTTCGTCTTTGTTCTGTGTGGATATTTTCTAAATGGTTGTTTGTATGGAGAGACTTGGGTTTAATTTGGTTAGACTGTCTTGTTGGTCTTTTGTTCTGAAAATATTGTCTTGATTTTGAAAAGGGATATATAGATCCCCTTTTGTAATCTGCCTCATCTCTTCTAAATTTGCTATTTTTTACTTCCTTTGTTTCTTTTTTGAATTTATCAATTTTGATATTAACATCTTTTGATATTACCTCGTAATTTGGATCTGAGTTATGTAATGCGGTTATTTTGGGTTCTAAGGTTTCCTTTAGTATTTTACTTTTTGCTTGTGCTGTTTCAGCTATCAAAATCATTAAATCAAGACTGCATTTATTGAGAATAGCGCACCACTTATCTAAAAATAATTGATTGTCTAAAAACATAGTTGGAGCCTTATTTATCCTAAGGCCTCTTGGTATGCGTCTAGACCTGCAATAACTAAGCATTGTACAGAAATGCAAGTCATTCCTGACAATGTTCTTTCTAATATCTATGATATTTAACCACTGTTCCATTAGTGATGTTGAAGGTTGGTTGTAGTCTTCTTCATCATCTAGATGTTGTAATAATTGATTGAGATGTTCATCACTATAGGTAAGAACGTCATCCCAGTTCTGAAAAGCCATGGTCGAGTTCAGGGGTAAATATGAGGGAAAATCCACCAGAAGATGGAAAACTCAAGCACCCCACGGTAAAAACAGTGATCAAAAAGTGGGAGTACGACCAAGGAGACCAGACACTGGAAGACGTTCTTAAATAAAAAACTTTATTAAAGATTTGAAGACTCGACACGTCGTGTTTCGGCTGTCAGGCCTGCATCAGGAGTCTATAAAAAGTACATTTATATATGATATGTGTGATAAAAGGACAACAAAAATATTAATAATAAATAAAATAAAACACATATAATGCATATAATAAAACTAATTATAAAAAAATTAATTATAAAAAAAATTATAAAAAATTATAAAAAAAATATATATGCTGTGTATGAATTTATAAAATAATAATGCAATACACAAACGTCATATATAAATATATATAAATAAAGATCATTAAATAATTCAAAATGTATATGTACATATAAATTTAAACAATAAATATGAAATGATAAAAGTTACACATACATATAAAAAATAGTTATGTATACTTACATGTGCTGTATTAAGATAACATACATTTAAAGAATATGATAATATTGATCAGAAGTTTAAATTGAACTAAATGATTTAAAGAAATTGTGAAAAAAGAACTATGAGGAAAACATAGAGAACCTTATTGTTTTTCATGATACATAACCGCATTACTTGTAAAAAAATTATATGGAGAAAATAGCAAATTTGAATGATTGGGAAAGATCACAAAAATATAAATTAGAGAAGTACTTACTCAAAAAATAATATTGTATTTATTGAAAGGACTAACCTGCTGTGCAGAGTGCTGCAGAGTAATGACGATGAAAATGCTCTGGAAATCTTACAGCAGTCTGTCGAATGATATGTAGAAAACCAAATAAAAGGCTTACTCATTGAAAAAAAGAAAGAGAGAAAAAAAAAAAAGAAAGAGAGAAAAATGGAAAATAGTATATGGTGTATTGAAAAACACTAACCTCTTACACGGAGAGTTGCTATAGAATGATAAGATTAATTCTTCAAAAAAATGGCGTGGTAGTCTGATTGTAAATAGACAAATAAAAGAATGATGTCACAGAAGAAAAAACAGAAGTAACAATGCAACGTTTAGACAACAAGGGAAAACATGAAGCATAAGTGGTGGTATGGTCCGATAGGAACTATGATTATACATGCAAATAAATATATATGAAAAAAGCACGCATGAGAGTGAATTAAGGATAGAAGGACAGAATGTTATGTATAGTCTTTACATGGGAAAATGCATTAAAATGCGCAAATAGGCATAAAAAACAGAAACGAAGATATAGGAGGAAGTTCATATAAATAATGCTACTCACCTTGAAAAAGACTGTTCTGAAAAAATTCGTCATGAGCGCTGCTCGCACTGTTAGTAGTATAAATGAAAAAATGTATTGGTGGGGAGCAGGGCTTTAAACAAAAAAAGGCGCCAAAAAAACTTACGTACAAACGCTAAACCGGAAATAGTATCTCAGGAAGAATATTGAATTGCTAGTGCAACGTACGTTCCGCAAATAATACAGGCGAAAAAAAGAGATTTCGAAAGAGATGTGTTAAAAAACGGAACAGGCGCTAAAGAAAAGAAAGAAAAAAATATATTAGAAAAAATCGCTAAACCGGAAGTGACGTTCCGGGATATAATGAAACTTTGCATTAATGGTAATAGAATGAAACAGTTTTTATCAATAAAATAAATAAAATGAAAAACATAAAGTTAAAGATAACATGCACTTGAAAAGAATAAATATAAGAGAAGAGATGACGATGTGCCAATCCTGAGAGACAAGACAGACATTATGTAAAATAAATGACGGTTAATGCTATCTGGGGAAACAGAAACTGGACAAGAGATATAATGAAAAAATCTGTGGGTGAAAAGAATTAGAAAGTGAAAATAAATATAAAGACAAAATTTATTAGTACTTGGGTATTATGTCAGTTGTGTATGATAAAAAATAGAATGAAATATATCTACATAAGAATACATTTAGACAATTATGGTGCAAGAATACAAAAATGCAAAACAAAAGATATAACAAATGACATAAATGTTAATGTAAATAAATTAAACAAGAGTATGATTTGAAAAAAGGAAAAGAAGATGGTTAGTACTGAATTGTGAAAAATGTATATCAATGGAAATAATGACGGTTGGTTGCAATTGTATGTTTTAAAAAATTGGATTATATTTACATTATAAGAGGTAATGGTATCACATATACTTAAAAATTATATATATAAATATTATATACACAAAAAAGGAACAATTGATGGAGGGTGCTACGATGGGTAATTATACTAATTCTCTTCAAGTGTTTTTTAAAAAAAGTTATTCATAAAAAAGACCGATAATCGATCTCGTTGTTTAGTCCATCAGGTGTTAAGGTATTAAGGTCAAAAATTAATTTCTGTTCCTCCTGCAACAGTTGTTTATCCAAATCTCCTCCTCTCCATTTCTTCACAAAAGTTTTAAAAACAAAGTATTTTAAATCTGAGATGGAATGATTTGCTGAGTACCAATGTTCAACCAGGGGAGCGGATTCAATCTTTCGTTTAATGCAGCTTCTGTGTTCAATAATACGGGTTTTAACTGCTCTGAGAGTTTTACCCACGTATATCATTGGACATGGACACACAATAATATAAATGACGGATGAAGTAGTGCAATCTGACGTATGATTAAGTTTGTATGATTTCCTAGTTTTTGGATGGATGAAGTTGATAGTTTCAATGCAGTGAGTGCATACACTGCAATGTCCACATTTTTGATGTCCAAGTGGTGCTGTAAATGTAGTGATATCCGGTAATGTAGAGGGCACGAAATGCTCCTTTAAGTTCTTATTCCTGGAATAAGCAACAACCAATTGTTTATTCTGAAAACATTCTAGACCTTCTAGGATGTGCCAGTGTTTCCTAATAGAGCGTGAAATATGTTTAGCTAAAAAAGAATATTTCAATGTGCAGACAATATCTGGTGTTTTCTTTCTTGTAGATGGTTGTAATAATTCTGAGCGATCTTGTTCAATAGCTTTGTTGAGTCCATTATTGATATGTTGTGGTGGATAGCCTCTTGCTGAGAATCTATCTTTCAAAATTCTTGCTTGGTAATGAAAATCATCAAAGTCTGAACAGAGGCGTCGAAGACGAAGGAATTGACTCAAAGGCAAGTTGCTTTTCAAGCTAGGATTATGATAACTTGAATAATGCAAAAACATGTTGCGGTCTGTAGGTTTTCTATATATATTTGTTTTGAAGAAATAATCAGTTTTGGTAATTGAAATGTCAAGAAAATGGATATTATTATTGTCATATTCTAAAGTAAATCTAAGATTGGGATCTTGACTATTCAACCATTGATGGAATGTGAGGAGAGTTTCCTCATTACCTTGCCAAAGGATAAAAACGTCATCTATATAGCGCCGGTAAATTTTGATGTACTTTGCAAAGGGATGATTAGTGAGGAATTTTTCTTCAAAGTTACCGACGTATAAATTGGCTAGATCAGGTGCCATACTGGAACCCATCGCGGTACCTTTAATCTGCTGATAGTATGCCTTCCGGAGCAGGGGGACCTTGCGGGCACTGCAGGATTGCAGTCCGTTATGTCGTAATGTGTTACCAATGGTTTTCGTGGTGACAGTGGTCCCAGCTGCCTTGAGATCATTGACAAGTTCCCCCCTTGTAGTTGTAGGCTGATTTCTAACCTTCCTCATGATCAAGGATACCCCACGAGGTGAGATTTTGCGTGGAGCCCCAGATCTTTGTCGATTGACAGTCATTTTGTACTTCTTCCATTTTCTTACTATGGCACCAACAGTTGTCTCCTTCTCGCCCAGCGTCTTACTGATGGTTTTGTAGCCCATTCCAACCTTGTGCAGGTGTATGATCTTGTCCCTGACATCCTTAGACAGCTCCTTGCTCTTGGCCATTTTGTAGAGGTTAGAGTCTGACTGATTCACTGAGTCTGTGGACAGGTGTCTTTCATACAGGTGACCATTGCCGACAGCTGTCTGTCATGCAGGTAACGAGTTGATTTGGAGCATCTACCTGGTCTGTAGGGGCCAGATCTCTTACTGGTTGGTGGGGGATCAAATACTTATTTCCCTCTGCAGAATGCAAATAAATTCATATACTTTCCACAATGTGATTTTCCAGATTTAATTTGTGATGTGCTATCTCTCACTGTTACCAATAACCTACCCTTCAATTATGGGCTGCTCATGTCTTTGACAGTGGGCAAACTTACAAAATCAGCAAGGGATCAAATACTTATTTCCACCACTGTAGCTTTCCCCGCCGTCCACTTCATACTCCGGATCGGGGTCAGCTTCTAGATCTTCGGACTCCTGCTGTTGGGGATGCCATCGAGACCCTCGGAAATTCTTCAATAAGGAGATGTGGAAAGCGTTTTGCACTCGCAGGGTCCTCGGTAGTCGCAACCGATAGGTCACAGCTCCAAGTCGTGATTGGATTGCAAACGGTCCAATATACCGAGGTCCCAATCTCCGAGAGGGCACCCGGAGTCGGAGGTATTTTGTGGTTAACCATACCTTCTGCCCTGGTTGCAAGACGGGAGCCGTCCTCCGGTGGCGGTCTGCGAAGACCTTGTATTTGGCAGCTGCCCTCTGCAGTTGTTCTCGGGCCATCTCCCAGACTCTTTGCAGGTCCGCCAGAGTTACCTTCACCATGGGGGTCGTAGAACCAGACGGGAAAGGTGCTGGCAGTCGAGGATGTCGTCCATATACCAAGAAAAATGGAGAGTCTCCCGAGGCCGAGTGGACACTGTGATTATATGCAAACTCGGCCCACGGAAGTAGGGAGACCCAGTTATCTTGGCGCTTGTTGACAAACGCTCGTAGGAACCCTTTTAAGGTTTGGTTCGCCCTTTTGACCAGGCCATTGGTCTGGGGATGGTATGCTGAGGAAAAATGGGTCTTCACCCCTAAAGCGGAGCACAGGGCCCTCCAGAAACGCGAGGTGAATTGAGGACCTCGGTCGCTAATAATCCGAAGAGGCAGCCCATGAAGTCGGAAAATGTGTTGGATGAAAAGTCGGGCCAACGCGGCCGCCGACGGAAGGCCCGGTAGGGGAACGAAATGGGCCATCCGGGAAAAACGGTCAATCACCACCCAGATCACCGTGTGTCCGCGGGAGCTGGGGAGGTCGGTGATAAAATCCATGGAAAGCTCCGTCCAGGGGCCTGTCGGTACGGACAGTGGTTGCAACTCGCCCATGGGGGTCCCGATGGTCGGTTTAGTCCAGGCGCACACAGGACAGGTGGTGACGAAGTGAAGAATGTCCCGCCTCATCTGAGGCCATCGGTACTGTCTGGCAATGAGACGCAAGGTTTTGTGATACCCAAAATGACCCGCCCACCTGGACGAATGCCCCCATTGCATTACCTTCGCTCGATCAGTGGCCGGCACTAGTGTCTTCACTGGCGCGACCTCCCCTACGGCCGCGCTGAGGCATGCCGGGTCCAACATGGAATGGATCTCCCTTGTCTCCTCTGGGACCTCAAATGCTCGGGAGAGAGAGTCCGCAGGGGTATTCTGAGCGGCCGCCCGAAAGACCAGTTGAAAACAAAATCTAGCGAAAAACAATGACCACCGGGCTTGTCGGGGATTGAGCCGCTGGGCCTCCTGCAGATATAGTAGATTCTTATGGTCGGTGATCACCGTGAACCGATGTTCCGCTCCCTCCAGCAGATGTCTCCATTCCTGCAGGGCTAATTTCAATGCTAAGAGCTCTCTATCCCCCACGGTATAATTACACTCTGCCGGGGAGAATCTACGAGAGAAGAATGAACAAGGCTGGCGCCGGCCCTTGAGATTCACCTGAGAGAGGACCGCCCCGGCTCCCAACGCGGACGCGTCCACCTCCACAATAAAGGGTTTCTCTGGATCCGGGGCTAGCAAAATGGACGCTGATTTGAAGGCCTCTTTCACCTGGCGAAAGGCCACTTGCGCCTCGGGCGGCCAGTCCCGGACGTTAGCATTTTTTCTAGTAAGGGCTGTCAGCGGCGCCGTCAGTTGGGAATACTGAGGAATAAACTGGCGATAGTAGTTCGTGAATCCCAAAAAACGTTGTAGGGCCTTCAATCCCAGCGGCTGTGGCCACTCTCGAATTGCCCGGAGTTTATCCGGCTCCATCTGTAACCCCCCGGGTAACAGAATGTGTCCCAAAAATGGTAGCGACCTCTGATGAAAAGCGCACTTACTGAGCTTAGCGAACAGGCGGTATTGCCGTAACCGTTGCAGCACGGCGCGAACATGGCTCACATGGTCCGTGGGGTTTTGGGAAAACACCAAGATATCGTCCAGGTACACAATCACTGTGGAGTTCAAAAAATCCTCAAGCACAAAGTTGATAAGTCGCTGAAATACCGCAGGGGCATTACACAGGCCAAAGGGCATCACCCGATACTAGAAATGTCCCTCGTGGGTGTTAAAGGCCGTCTTCCATTCGTCCCCTCGCCGAATTCGAACTAAGTTGTAGGCCCCCCGCAAGTCCAACTTGGTAAACATCTGGGCTCCTTGCAACCTGCCGAAGAGTTCGGGGATGAGCGGTAGAGGAAAACGATCCTTTACCGTGATGGCATTTAACCCCCGATAGTCAATACAGGGCCTTAAGGAGCCATCCTTCTTAGTGACGAAAAAGAATCCGGCCCCGGCCGGGGACGTAGAGGGCCGGATGAAGCCTTTCCGCAGATTCTCCCGGATGTATTCCTGCATTACCTTGGACTCTCCTCGGGACAGGGCATATAGGCGACCCCGCGGCGGCACGGTGTCTGCCATCAAGTTAATGGCACAGTCAAACGACCGATGGGGCGGTAGAACCTCCGCCTCCATGGGATTAAATACATCTGCAAAGTCTCTATAGTCCATCGGCAGCGAGCCCAGCTCTACCCGTGCCCCCCCGGGTACCACCGCCAGGGCAGGGCAGCTGCCGGTCCGGCCCTTACAACAGTTCTCCCGACAGGCACTACCCCAAGCTTGGATGCTTCCCCTGGTCCAGTCAATAACAGGGCAATGCCTCCGTAACCATGGCAGTCCTAGGACCACTAGATGAATGGTCCGGGATAGAATCAGGAATCGGACCTCCTCTCGGTGGTCCTCCCCCACCTGTAGTTCCAAATAGGGGGTGATCTCAGTGACCGGCTGCGGTAACGTCGTTCCCTGGATGGAGGTTATTTGCAGTGCCGGCCGCCGCGGGAGCGTGGGCCAGCCCATCTGTTGCAGCAGCTCGTGCCCGATGAAATTGCCCCCCGACCCTGAGTCCACCAGGGCCCGGGTCTGGATCGTGGTCTCGTGCCATCGTAGGGTTACTGGCAGAGTGATCAAGGCATCCGGTAGGGGAGCGGAATGCCCCAAGACCCCTCCCCTCAAGGTGCCTTGGGGGAGACGTTTCCCGCCCGAGAGGGACAGGCTCGGATAAAATGTCCAGCCTCACCACAATAGAGGCACAGTCCGTCCCACAGGCGTTTCTTCCTAGTGGAGGGAGCCAGCCGTTGAGGCCCATCACCATCGGCTCCTCCCCACTCTCCTTGAAGTCCCGGTTCCCACGGCGAGGAGGCAGCCCCTTAGCAGTCCGGGACGTTCCCCGCGTCCACTTCTGCCGTTCTGCCCGGGCTCTGGCTCGCTCCTGGAACCGGGTATCTACTCGGATACTGAGCGAAATCAGGGCATCCAACTGGCCTGGGACCTCTCGTCCTGCCAATTCGTCCTTGATTCGTTCTTGTAAGCCTTCCATAAAAATTGCCATCAAGGACTCCGGGTTCCAACGGAGCTCCGTGGCTAAAGTCCGGAAACGGATGGCATAATCGGCCACCATCCCCTCCCCCTGATGAATTCGAAGCAATTCCGACGCCACAGAAGATGGTCTCCCCGGAAGGTCGAACACCATCCGGAACCGGCGCTGAAATTCACTATAGTCGTCCAGGATAGGGTCCTGTTGTTCATTCAGTGGGGCCACCCAGGCCAGAGCCTTCCCTGCACATAGGCCCATGATATACCCCACTTTACTTTGATCTGAAGCAAATGTCTCCGGTTGCATCCGGAAGGCCAGGTTGCACTGATTGAGGAACCCCCGGCAACCTCCGGGGGCGCCATCATATCGTGCCGGCTCAGGGAACCGAGGTCCCGTGCGGAACCCTCCCGAACGGGGAGCTGCTGCGGCCCCCTGGACCGCAGCGGCCTGGTTCTGTACCTGAAGCGTTGAAAGTTGAGAGCAGACGTTCTGAAGCGCCCCTGACAGGGCGTTCAGCTGCTCCTGCTGCTGCTGAAGTACCTTGGCCAGGTCCCGTAGATCAGGCTGCGTCGGCGAGCTCATGGCTTCCGTTTCCTGTCCGGTCTGGGTAGAGGTGAGCCCTTAGGTTCTCTGAGGCCCGTAGGACCTCAGAGGACTGCCGCGCACCCCGGATCTTCACCCGCGGCGACCGCCGTTCACCGAGGGTTGAGCCCCCAGCTGCAGGCGGCCAGCGGGACTGCTGGAACCGCGGGGTGACGGCCGGCCTGGCTGGACGCCAGCAACACAGTCTCGACAGAGCCGCTAGCATGGACGGCTAGCGCTGCCAAAGCACAGTCTCTGAAGGCGGCTAGCAAGGGCGTCTAGCTGAAGAGAACACAATCACTGAAGGTGGCTAGCAAGGACGGCTAGCTGAAGGAACACAGTCTCTGGAGGTGGCTAGCAAGGACGGCTAGCTGAAAGGAACACAGTCTCTGGAGGTGGCTAGCAAGGACGGCTAGCTGAAAAGAACACAGTCTCTGGAGGTGGCTAGCAAGGACGGCTAGCTGAAAGGAACACAGTCTCTGGAGGTGGCTAGCAAGGACGGCTAGCTGAAAGGAACACAGTCTCTGGAGGTGGCTAGCAAGGACGGCTAGCTGAAAGTCACACAGTCTCTGGAGGTGGCTAGCAAGGACAGCTAGCTGAAGACAGTCACTGGGGTAGCTAGCAAGGACGGCTAGCTGAAGGGACACAGTCTCTGCACTCCACGGCGTCGGCTTCTGACAATCGAAACGGAAGCGCTGGGCCCTTCTTGCTTCGGGGTTTAAATCCCCCGCCCATCTCTTCTCTTCCTGGAAGGGAGCCAATCCCGCCGACCCTGATAGGCAAGGAGCGCCCGGATTGGCGGTCCTGCCTACCAGGCGGAGACTCCCCTACCACGCACCAATCTGGCGTGAGTGGGCGGGACTTGCCTGCTGCTGCTCTGGCCGGGGAGACGACGACGCCGGCACCGCCATCATGGCCGGCGTCTCCCCTTCCCCGAGGCCGGCGTTTGCTCCCGCAGGTCGCCAGCCTCAGAGCGACCCGCGGTGATGATGGCCCCGTCGGCGGCTTGTCCCTGCCGCCCTGGAGCCCGCTCCCCCCGGCGATCATCGCTCCCCGCCGCGGGAGCACCGGTAAGGACCCGGGACGGGACAATAATCACCTTAACAGTATCATAGCTATGGTTCTCATGCATCATTATTAGCCTTGTTACCATTCAAACTATCCATATCAACATCAGAGATGTTATTGGTCAAACAGCCTGGGGACTATCACTTCAACAGCATCAATATCATCTATAGCACTGCCATTGATATCAAATATTACAATGTACACCCCATACACTGCTCATAAACACTGCTCATTATATCACAGATCCTATCATCATCTTCAATACCTTCATAAATGGATCACCAGTAAAGCTACTGTTATTTCCCCTAAAAACTATTACTATTTGTATCAACTCTCTCATCTATAGCACCACAGTTAACTCAACGGGATCACAGATATCATCATGTTTTGTCACCAGGGCTTAACTGTAGACAAAAAGGAAATTGAACTGTGGAGCTGGGGGAGGGAGAATGCCGGGGGCTGGTGTGAACTGTGCAAAGGATTGAGTGGGGCTAGGGCCAGGTGTAAATTGTTACTCTCCAAAACCTTCCCCCCACACACATATTCTCAGGCATACACGCAAACATATTCTTAACACGCTTTCTCCTTTCTTCATGGAGGGTTGGTGGGTAAAGGATGGCTGGGAGTTGAGAACTCATAGAGCTAGGGGTGGAGGATCACTGGAGTAAAGAGGCAGAGGAGAGTAGAGAGAAATTTGGTGCTTTTCCTTTATCCTCTTTCTCCCCTTTGTCATTATGGTCTGAATCCTACCTCCCATGTCCCCAAATCTGAACTCAGAGAGATAAAGCGAGGTTCACACTCTCCACGGCAATCGAACACAACAGAAATGGGGTGGAGAGGGCCCAATGTCAAGAGATCAGTCACCACATACTAGGGTAAGATGCTCCAAAAAACTTTTATTAGGACCCAACACGGTCCGTGTTTTGGCTATATCAGCCTTCCTCAGGGGTCAATCGATTGGGATTCAGCAATACATCGACTGAAGGAGCATTTAATAGTCAATTAGTCGATGTATGTAGAGGCTGGAAAAAATGTTTTTTAAATTTTCTTTTTGGGTGGGAGGGGGTTAGTGACCACTGGGAGAGTAAGGGGAGGTCATCCCCCATTCCCTCTGGTGGTCATCTGGTCAGTTCGGGCACCTTTTCGAGGCTTGGTCGTGAAAAAAAAGGGACCAAGTAAAGTCGACCAAATGCTCGTCAGGGACGCCCTTCTTTTTTCCATTATCGGCCGAGGACGCCCATCTCTTAACCACGCCCCAGTCCCACCTTTGGTACACTGCTGACACGCCCCTGTGAACTTTGGTCATCCCCGCAATGGAAAGCAGTTGAGGACGTAAAAAATTGGCTTTCGATTCTGCTGATTTGGGCGACCTCGGGAGAAGGACGCCCATCTCCCGATTTGTGTCGGAAGATGGGCGTCCTTCCCTTTCGAAAATAAGCTAGATGGTCTAGCCAGTCTGCCCATCCATGCCATCTACTCTCCCTTTCACTCCCTTAGAGATTCTACGTACTTGTCCCAAGCTTTCTTGAATTCAGATACATTTTTCACCTCTACCACTGCACTAGGAGACCATTCCACAAATTCATCACCCTTTCCGTGAAACAGTATTTCCTCAGCTTACTTCTAAGGAACAATGATCTGACCAGGAAACTGTCTGTATATCTACTTTACCTCAAAACTCCTTCCATGCACATGGAATAAAAATCAAGTCCCAAGTTCCTTCTTGCTCAAGGGTGGGACTCTTAATCATTTGCACATACCTTAAATCACCCACTAAATGTAATCAGAATAAAGTATACTCAACAAGGCAATCAACTCCTCCAATTCTAAATGTGCTTGAGAATCACATACTGGTGTCCTATAAACTGGTAAACTGGTAAACTGCAGCGGCCTGGTTCTGTACCTGAAGCGTTGAAAGTTGAGAGCAGACGTTCTGAAGCGCCCCTGACAGGGCGTTCAGCTGCTCCTGCTGCTGCTGAAGTACCTTGGCCAGGTCCCGTAGATCAGGCTGCGTCGGCGAGCTCATGGCTTCCGTTTCCTGTCCGGTCTGGGTAGAGGTGAGCCCTTAGGTTCTCTGAGGCCCGTAGGACCTCAGAGGACTGCCGCGCACCCCGGATCTTCACCCGCGGCGACCGCCGTTCACTGAGGGTTGAGCCCCCAGCTGCAGGCGGCCAGCGGGACTGCTGGAACCGCGGGGTGACGGCCGGCCTGGCTGGACGCCAGCAACACAGTCTCGACAGAGCCGCTAGCAAGGACGGCTAGCGCTGCCAAAGCACAGTCTCTGAAGGCGGCTAGCAAGGGCGTCTAGGTGAAGAGAACACAATCACTGAAGGTGGCTAGCAAGGACGGCTAGCTGAAGGAACACAGTCTCTGGAGGTGGCTAGCAAGGACGGCTAGCTGAAAGGAACACAGTCTCTGGAGGTGGCTAGCAAGGACGGCTAGCTGAAAGTAACACAGTCTCTGGAGGTGGCTAGCAAGGACGGCTAGCTGAAAGGAACACAGTCTCTGGAGGTGGCTAGCAAGGACGGCTAGCTGAAAGGAACACAGTCTCTGGAGGTGGCTAGCAAGGACGGCTAGCTGAAAAGAACACAGTCTCTGGAGGTGGCTAGCAAGGACGGCTAGC
This sequence comes from Microcaecilia unicolor, assembly GCF_901765095.1. Taxonomy (NCBI): domain Eukaryota; kingdom Metazoa; phylum Chordata; class Amphibia; order Gymnophiona; family Siphonopidae; genus Microcaecilia; species Microcaecilia unicolor. The sequence continues at coordinate 248,757,784 of NC_044032.1, read as the reverse complement.
TGAAAGGAACACAGTCTCTGGAGGTGGCTAGCAAGGACGGCTAGCTGAAAAGAACACAGTCTCTGGAGGTGGCTAGCAAGGACGGCTAGCTGAAAGGAACACAGTCTCTGGAGGTGGCTAGCAAGGACGGCTAGCTGAAAGGAACACAGTCTCTGGAGGTGGCTAGCAAGGACGGCTAGCTGAAAGTCACACAGTCTCTGGAGGTGGCTAGCAAGGACGGCTAGCTGAAAGGAACACAGTCTCTGGAGGTGGCTAGCAAGGATGGCTAGCTGAAAGTCACACAGTCTCTGGAGGTGGCTAGCAAGGACGGCTAGCTGAAAGGAACACAGTCTCTGGAGGTGGCTAGCAAGGACAGCTAGCTGAAGACAGTCACTGGGGTAGCTAGCAAGGACGGCTAGCTGAAGGGACACAGTCTCTGCACTCCACGGCGTCGGCTTCTGACAATCGAAACGGAAGCGCTGGGCCCTTCTTGCTTCGGGGTTTAAATCCCCCGCCCATCTCTTCTCTTCCTGGAAGGGAGCCAATCCCGCCGACCCTGATAGGCAAGGAGCGCCCGGATTGGCGGTCCTGCCTACCAGGCGGAGACTCCCCTACCACGCACCAATCCGGCGTGAGTGGGCGGGACTTGCCTGCTGCTGCTCTGGCCGGGGAGACGACGACGCCGGCACCGCCATCATGGCCGGCGTCTCCCCTTCCCCGAGGCCGGCGTTTGCTCCCGCCGGTCGCCAGCCTCAGAGCGACCCGCGGTGATGATGGCCCCATTGGCGGCTTGTCCCTGCCGCCCTGGAGCCCGCTCCCCCCGGCGATCATCGCTCCCCGTCGCGGGAGCACCGGTAAGGACCCGGGACGGGACAATAATCACCTTAACAGTATCATAGCTATGGTTCTCATGCATCATTATTAGCCTTGTTACCATTCAAACTATCCATATCAACATCAGAGATGTTATTGGTCAAACAGCCTGGGGACTATCACTTCAACAGCATCAATATCATCTATAGCACTGCCATTGATATCAAATATTACAATGTACACCCCATACACTGCTCATAAACACTGCTCATTATATCACAGATCCTATCATCTTCTTCAATACCTTCATAAATGGATCACCAGTAAAGCTACTGTTATTTCCCCTAAAAACTATTACTATTTGTATCAACTCTCTCATCTATAGCACCACAGTTAACTCAACGGGATCACAGTTATCATCATGTTTTGTCACCAGGGCTTAACTGTAGACAAAAAGGAAATTGAACTGTGGAGCTGGGGGAGGGAGAATGCCGGGGGCTGGTGTGAACTGTGCAAAGGATTGAGTGGGGCTAGGGCCAGGTGTAAATTGTTACTCTCCAAAACCTTCCCCCCACACACATATTCTCAGGCATACACGCAAACATATTCTTAACACGCTTTCTCCTTTCTTCATGGAGGGTTGGTGGGTAAAGGATGGCTGGGAGTTGAGAACTCATAGAGCTAGGGGTGGAGGATCACTGGAGTAAAGAGGCAGAGGAGAGTAGAGAGAAATGGGGTGCTTTTCCTTTATCCTCTTTCTCCCCTTTGTCATTATGGTCTGAATCCTACCTCCCATGTCCCCAAATCTGAACTCAGAGAGATAAAGCGGGGTTCACACTCTCCATGGCAATCGAACACAACAGAAATGGGGTGGAGAGGGCCCAATGTCAAGAGATCAGTCACCACATACAAGGGTAAGATGCTCCAAAAAACTTTTATTAGGACCCAACACGGTCCGTGTTTTGGCTATATCAGCCTTCCTCAGGGGTCAATCGATTGGGATTCAGCAATACATCGACTGAAGGAGCATTTAATAGTCAATTAGTCGATGTATGTTACTATGTTACTATGTATTGCTGAATCCCAATCGATTGACCCCTGAGGAAGGCTGATATAGCCAAAACACGGACCGTGTTGGGTCCTAATAAAAGTTTTTTGGAGCATCTTACCCTTGTATGTGGTGACTGATCTCTTGACATTGGGCCCTCTCCACCCCATTTCTGTTGTGCCCAAATCTGAACTGTCATGGCTGGCTGTATTCATGAAAACACCAGGGGCCAGCAATGTCCTTCTTCACATACAGCAGCCCCATTTCTCTTTGGGTTGAAGCCTCCACTACTTAGAAGCTGCCAGGACTTCAGGCACAGGGAGAGGAGTAGACACTGGATAACTGGTAGATGGAGAAGGCAGGAGTATATTGTTCTCATAATGTGTTCCATGCATTATAAATAGTTACCTAAGCAGCCCAACATCCAAAAGAAAAACATGCCTCAAGGGTTGGTACTGGGGCCGATTCTGTTTAATATATTCGTGACAGACATTGCTGAAGGGTTAGAAGGGAAAAGTTTGCCCTTTTGTGGATGACACGAAGATAGCCAATAGAGTGGATACCCCGGAGGGAATTGAAACCATGAGAAGAGATCTCCAAAAATAAGACAAATGGTCTTATAAGGCGTGGGCCAGGCGTACCATCATCTGGCTCAAAATAAAATCCACATAGTGTCCCTTGGTGTGTCTAAATAAATGTTGGCTACTTCTCTCACATCAACTACTGGGGTAACAAACGTGTATATATGCTTGTAGAACACAGAATACAGTTCAAATCAATTGCTTTCAGTTCTATTAGTGCAATTTATATCAATTCAATAATCATTGTCAGCCCTAGTGATCCAGCCATAAACAACTTAGCTTATAATCCAATTGCTGCAATGTTCTGCTGTCCTTGATATCACCAGCTGATCAACCCAACAGGGAGTCCCCGTTTCGGTTCAGCTGCGTCAGGGGTTTCAACGCTACATCTGAGAGTCCAATCCTGAGGTTTTTTGGATACAGCAGACTGGACACAGGATTGGACTCTCAAATGTAGCGTTGAAACCCCTGATGCAGCGGTTTTTGAGCCAGATGATGGTACGCCGGGCCCACGCATTATAGTCCGAAGTCTTGGGCTGGCTGGGTGGCGTTACTGAGGCTTTTTTTTCTCCACCGCTGAAAGCGTTGTGTGTGGTTGGTTGGGTGAAAGCAGGAGTATTCAGCATTTCTGTACGCAGTGTGTGTGTGAAGCTGCGTTTGGAGTTTCATTTAATTTCTAAGCTTGAGTGGATTATTAGTTCAAATTTAATGCCAAGAAGTGCAGAGAGATGCACTTGGGGTGTAGATATCCAAAGGAGATGTACCAGGTAGGAGTGAGATTGATATGCACAGATCAGGAGATCTGGGGTGATGGTGTCTGAGGATCTCAAGGTGATGAAACAATGAAACGATGTGGTGGCCACGGTCAGAAGGATACTAGGCTACATAGAGAGGGTATAACCAACAGAAGAAAGGGGGTGTTGAGGCCCCTGTACAAGTCATTGATGAGGCCCCACTTGACATATTGTGTTCAGTTTTGGAGGCCATATTTTGCTAAGGACATAAAAGACTTGAAGCTGTTCAGAAAAAAGGGACAAAAAATGGTATGGGGTTTGCATCACAAGACATTATGAAACACTTTTCTTTAACAGGTACTTATCTTAACAGTCCTCCAGCAGAACATTCCAAAATTGGCTGTATAGTTCCTCTTTAGCAAATGCAATGTAGAAAAAAATCCAACACATACTCCACTACTCATAGAGTCATTGAAAATGAAGCATTGTAAACGTCAATCCATTGAATCAATCCGTTAAGTCTTCACACTTTTATGGTAGTGTTCCAGATATCACATCCAACCAGGTGCAATGGGATACTGCTTAAATGTTTCACAGAGCTCCGATGTTAATATTTCAATCCAATCCATCTTAATATTGGTTTATGGACTTTTCTTTTAGAAAGCTATCCAAACCTTTTTTAAACCCCGCTAAGCTAACTGCGCTTACTACATTCTCTGGCAGTGAATTCCAGAGTTTAATTACATGTTGAGTGAAGAAATATTTTCTACAATTTGTTTTAAATTTACTACTTTGTAGCTTCATTGCCTGCCCTCTAGTCCTAGTATTTTTGGAAAGAGTAAACAAGTGATTCATGTCTACCTGTTCCACTCCACTCATTATTTTATAGACCACTTATTTATCTCCCCTCAGCTGTCTTTTCTCCAAGCCGAAGAGTCCTAGCCACTTTAGCCTTTCCTCATAGAGAAGTCATCCATCCCATCCCATTTATCATTTTCTTCACCCTTCTCTGTACCTTTTCTAATTTCACTTTATCTTTTTTGAGATGCAGTGACCAGAACTGCACACAGTATTTAAGGTGCATTTGCACCATGGAGCAATGAGTGAATCCTAAATAATATCTCTGTCAGACCTCTTATATGAAAATATGGAACCCATCCTACATTTATGGAGGATGGGACTTGAAAGTTGCTGTTCTATTATAAGCTAAACAGGGGAAACATTAGTATGTTGATCTGTCAACCACCAAGAAGCCAGCTTTCTGATGCCCTCAAGCAATGAATCATCTGCTGCTCTGCCATCTGTAGGCTGCTCCTCTGAGATCAGCAGTACAGAAAGGACCGTAGATATCAAGAATGCCAGCTCATCCCTGTGAAAAATGCAAACTACTGATTAATTCTCTCCTCAAGGTGCTCCTTTGTGGAAACCAAAGGGTCTCTCTCTGGTTCCTCCAGCCATGCTAAGGAGTTTGCTGAATCCAAGGATCCTGTGTCATCAAATCCTCTTCTGGGGCCACCCTATTTTTGTTTTTTGCAGATGGAGCAGCCCCTCAACTGACCTCCTGTTCCCAGGTCTTTTCTTAAGACAGGCCTGATGCATCAACAAAATAAACTCCATGGAAAAGCCCAACCCCAAGCTAAGGATGTGCCCATCTGCAGGAGAAATCAAAGATCTCTCTCTTCGGACCCCCACGGGGTTTAATACTGGAGGGGCCTTCTTCTAAACTCTGCTCCACAGCTGTGTCCAACAAAATGGCAACCATTCCCATAAGAATCACAGAATCATCTACTCCAGGCATGCCCTTCATTAAAGTTGTTCCTTCTGCACCTCCAATGTGGATAGATTCACTCAGGCTACCACCACCGGCACTGTACTCCCCTGTGACTGCAAACCTGCCTTTTCACAGGCATGATACCTGCCACTAGTGTTGATACTGGAGTTGCAGCTGCCACAGGCTGCACAGTACATGTGGTCCTTTGACACCTCCGTGGTCCAGCACACCAACCTGGATCAACTCCTCTTTGGCAGCAAATGTCCTTCATTGCTCTCTGTCACCTCTTTTTTCTGTTTTGTTACTCAAAACTTTATTGCCCAACGGACGCTTAATCTCCTGCTTCAGGCTCCCTCCCAAGATACTGCAGTCAATACTCCAAGCTAGTACTGGAGGGGAGGGGAGGGGAGGGGAGGGGAGGGAAGGGACCCAGCCCTACTGGATTTTGCACCCACAGACTCTGCAGACCAGACCAGCTAATCATAATCCACTTTTATTTTTCAAAGTCCACTTTAAGGGTGGCGAACCAAACCAGACTACCAGTCTCCCTCAAGGACCAAACCCTTTACCTATAGGTACCTCATTGCCACAGACCATATACAGGCTATACATCTAGTAGTGATACAGAAATAAGTAGTAGTAGTAGCCTACCACCTGCTGGAGATTGAGAAATACAGGCTGGTTGTGGGCTGCATAGGTCCCTTTATAGAATGATGTCATAAGCCACTGATTCTCAGTCTCCATCTGCTGATAGAAGAGTGCAAACCCACATGTCTGGATTGGTCTGGAAGGATGAAGAGGAATCAGCCTTGCTGCTGCTGTAGTGTATTGAGTTCCCTTTGTTTCAGCTCTGTTCTTTTTGCCATTGGTTATTCCAATAGGAAATATTTTTAATCATGTGAATTGGCTTGGTCCACCCAAAGCTCAATAAATGGTGAACATGGATTTCTCAAGAAGTTTAAAAAAGGAATATTTGTGCAGCATCCTGCTCTCAAAGAGATAGAGCAAGGCTGAGAGAGAGGGAAGAGCAGGCAGATCCGAGAAGCCTCAAACCTACCAAAGTCTGCTAACTTCAGCTCCCCCTTTTCATTGATGAGCAGGTTCTGAGGTTTCAGATCACGGTGTAAGACCTTCCGCTGATGACAGTATGCCAGCCCTCGCAGTAACTGGAAGAGGAACAGCTGGGAGAAAGATGAGAAAAAAAATAATATGCTGAGAGATTCCTCAATCTGCCCCACTCCCACCCTGAACCTCAGTCTCAGAAATATACAAGTATTTGCAGCTAAAACCTCATCTGCTACTGGCAGCACAAGCTGCTTCAGCCACATAGTACTAGATATAGCTGACATATAGAACCATTTGATACACTCAGCAGAATGGGATGATGACACAAAGTACCTGATACGCCTAGAAGCAATAGACAACAGGATATTATATAGCTGAGACTTGGAGAGTTAACTAGACCCAGAAGCATGGGATGGCTGAAACATGGTGTAGACACACCTAGCAGGAGGAAGAAATAGGCCTTTTTGGGGGTAACATGTCCTAATTGGAGTGGAGGAGTAGCCTAGTGGTTAGTGCAGCGGACTTTGATCCTGGGGAACTGGGTTCAATTCCCACTGCAGCTCCTTGTGACTCTGGGCAAGTCACTTAACCCTCCATTGCCCCTGGTACAAAATAAGTACCTGAATATATGTAAACCGCTTTGAATGTAGTTGAAAAAAACCTCAGAAAGGTGGTATATCAAGTCCCATTTCCCTTTCCCTAATTGACCTTGATGCTATTGGCTTATCAGGGGCCAATTCTAGCCATGCAGCAAGTGGAGGGAGATCATTCACTGGGGCCAGGACAGGAATAAAGCTTACTGAAAAGCAGTATTCCACAGAAGGAGTCTGCAGGGTTAGCTTTGTATGCTAATTCCACTTGTTGAGAGGGGCACCCACTGGCAGGTACAGGAACCTTTAAAAGCTAAGTGAAAGTTGACTCAGATCCAGCAGGGGGAGGAAGGGCTAACATCCATCAATGGAGCACAAACCTTCACATTATGTAGGCTGATGACATTCCTGCAGTCCTCCATATACTGCTTCAAGTCCTTGTCCTAAACCAAGGGGAGATATATAAAATAGAACACTTATCTTCCATCACCACCATTCATTCAAGTGTAATCCAGTGATCACCCGATTCTCTCTACTCTACCAGCCCTCTCACCCTGTGTAAATCAGACATAGAAAAGCAATTCTGGATGCAGTTTGGATAAAATGAACTGCATGTCCTACAGTCAATTAGAGTTTGATAGAAGCAAATTACAACCATGTAATCATCGTAAAACATACTCACCAGATATTCAAAAACTAGAGTCAGACATTTCTCTGTGTGAATGATATCGTGCAGGGTAACAATGTTAGCATGTTTCAAATCCTTCAGCAGAGACACTGAAATAAAAACACCATTACTTAGATTTTAAGAGACAGCCTCACCACTATCCCCTCCCCTTCCATGCTGGGGATATACAGAGAGGCTTTGGTCTCACTTTCTTTGCATGTCCCCAGAGAGGCTGTAATGCACAGATGGGTGTGTACCTTCCCGTATTGCTGTGCAGGGGGCGCCTTCTTCGTGCTCCAAGCGTATTTCCTTCAGAGCCACCAGGTTGTCAGTGAGCTTACTCTTCCCCTTGTAGACTGTAGCATAGGTCCCCTGAGTGACAGAGAGATACAGTCAGGGCAAAGGTAGTGCTGTTTACGTAGGTATTTTATTCTCGCCACAAAGGGACAAATTCTATTACTGGCCGCCTCCATTTCTGTGCCCTGATGCTGTGCACACAGATTCCATTATAGAATACTAGTGTAAGTCGGCAGAAATATGCACACATTTGGGCGGCCACTTACTCCATGTCTCTACAGGTGTAAATAAGCACACCTAAAGGTGGCATCTTTTGTGTGTAACTTATACTATTGTTAGTTATGTGCATAAGTGGAAAGGCAATTTTATCCCTCCTAAAAATGATTCAGTAAAAACACCTAATTTGACACCATATTTTAAAATATTAATCAGGTAAAAGCATGGCTTGATGGTTTTCTGAATTTATGAGGTTGACAGGATCTACTCTGCTGTGATTGCAACTGCTCTCTCCTAACACCCTTCCCTCCACACTACCAGAAGATGGTGCCCTGGGTGACCGCCTCGTCTGCCTAATAAGTAAGCTAGCTCTGGCCCCAGTACAAGCCCAAATCTCTTGACTGGCAGTATGAATTTCCTGCCCTCTCTTAATGTCCATTACATCTTCTCTAACCAGCTCTCTTTATCCTCCTTTCGTAGGACACACTCTCGTGGCAGAAGACCTTGAGTGAAAAGTAGCAAGGTGTTCATACAGTAAAGTGAGGGAAAGAGATCTCAGACTACAGTGTGGAGGACTCTCCTAGTATATCAGCCGAGGGGAGAGGCTGTTTGAGATATGTGCTAGATATAATTCCTGGTGAGGAGGCCTAAGCTTGTGGACTGAAATCCTGATGGTGGGGGAGGGGGTAGATGATTAAAGTTGGTTATAAGTACAAAACCAAAGAAAATTCTAAGAACCTTTTATACAATAAGGAAAACCCTCAACCAACTTCTGCTCCTCCAAACATATTAAAAATTTCAGCTGTATCATTCAGACAGTTTACTTACTACTTATGCACACAAAGAAATATTCAGATTTTACTATCACTTCAGTAAGTGACACAAACTGTCTTTGTTATCAGGTGTGTTGTAAAGAAGCACAAAACCTGGTTTAAAAAACCCCATACAACGCCTATATAGCAAACCTGCTACACTATAACAGCGATAATCCTACCTAATAAAAGCAGTGCCACAGCTATTACATTGTGCTCTACAACATCAACACACTTTCTAGTGGGAGGTGCAAATTGAAGAACAGAACAATCTGGGCTGCTATGATCCCAACCCAAAAACTACAGGCTAGCAGAATCCCTCACCTTGCTCACATATGCAGAACACTGACAGACCATCACCAAATTTTATGTTTCAACAATTTTATTGATGAAGGTGATGAAACCGAACAAACCATACAATATCCAAATATACAGCGGTACAAGTTTTGTTCATACATTATCCTGTATTAAACAGTACTGAAAAAGTCGCTTAGTGGGAAGCTTAATTAGACAAATTTGTCTGGTTAACTTTAGCTAGAGATTCGGCTCAAATTTGCTCTGATTATTAGGGCAAACTCAGTTACCTTAACAATTTTGACAATCAAAGTGAAACTGCATCCTGGGAATGCTCTCAGCACTGCTTTTTATTGACTAATCTAATCTAATCTAATCTTGATTCTCATAGCCCGCTAACTCCCAAAACAGGTTTAAAGCAGTGACATTTAAAGAATAATGGCCAGCTATTGCTAATACAAAGCGATGTAACATTAATCAAAAAAATAATGAAAATGTGTATGATAAGACGACTCATCAACTTGTAAGCTTCCTCAAGAACTTATTAAACAAAAAGATCTTTAACACATGACAAAAAGATATGGGGCTCATTTTCAAAGCACTTAGATGTTCAAAGTTCCATAGGTGAGGTGCCCACCTCTACCACCGGCTGCCTTTCAGGTGCTGTGGAGGACTTGCAGCTCATCTGCATATCCTTACAGCCTTCTCCGGGGTGACACCCAGGTCCACCCCGATCCACTCAGGGCCTCCGCTCTAGGTGCCCAGGGCTCCCACCAAGTGCTGTGGAGGACTTGCAGCCCTTCTGCATTTCCTCACAGCTGTATCCGGGGTGACACCCAGGTCCACCCCGATCCACTCAGGGCCTCCGCTCTAGGTGCCCAGCGCTCCCACCAGGTGCTGTGGAGGACTTGCAGCCCTTCTGCATTTCCTCACAGCTGTATCCGGGGTGACACCCAGGTCCACCCCGATCCACTCAGGGCCTCCGCTCTAGGTGCCCAGCGCTCCCACCAGGTGCTGTGGAGGACTTGCAGCCCTTCTGCATTTCCTCACAGCTGTATCCGGGGTGACACCCAGGTCCACCCCGATCCACTCAGGGCCTCCGCTCTAGGTGCCCAGCGCTCCCACCAGGTGCTGTGGAGGACTTGCAGCCCTTCTGCATTTCCTCACAGCTGTATCCGGGGTGACACCCAGGTCCACCCCGATCCACTCAGGGCCTCCGCTCTAGGTGCCGCGCGCCTAATGGCGCGCGGGGCATTTTTCTCTTTGTATCTAATCTTTTTCCAGTTGCTAAAGTACCTTAAGCGTTTATGGCCCCTATTCACATTCTCTTCCTAGCTCTGTCCCTTCCTAATCTTTTCCCTCACCCCCTACCTCTCCCCGCTACAGGAACTCACTTCCCATCCATTGACTTCATCACCTCACCTTCTCTCCTACCCTCTTCCTCCCTCTTGGCTTTTAATCTCCGTCTCTTTCTTCCCTCCATTTTGCCTTCCCCATTCCACCTAAATACCTCTCGCCTTCGACACCTTCGTGGCCACACCTCTCCTACTCTCCTCCGCTCTCTTTTACTCCTTCTCTTACTCTCAGCTGGTGACATCAATCCCAATCCTGGCCCTCCTCACCAACTATTATCCAAACTCTACAGATCTCACCGTGACCTCTCTAACCTCATCTCTATTCCTCTACTCCCCTCCTCTTCTCTGCCCTTCTCTTGCGCCCTATGGAATGCCCACTCTATCTGTAACAAACTACCCTATATCCAGGACCTCTTTATCTCGCGTCACCTCCATCTGCTCGCCATAACAGAAACCTGGCTCTGCCCTGATGACTCTGCTTCAGTCGCAGCCCTGTGCCATGGCGGTTATATATTTTCACATACTCCTCGCCCTGCTGGCCGTGGGGGCGGTGTTGGACTACTTCTCTCTCCCTCCTCCAGATTTCAACCCCTTCTTCCACCTCAATCTCACTGTTTTTCCTCCTTTGAAGTCCACTCTATCCGCCTTTTCTCTCCTCTGCCTCTTCGAATAGCGGTCATTTATCGTCCCCCTGATAAGTCCCTTTCATCCTTTTTCAGTGACTTTGACGCCTGGCTTGCCTTCTTCCATGATCCTTCCTCCCCCTCTCTCATCCTTGGTGACTTTAATATTCCTGCTAATGATCCTTCCAACTCTTATATTTCCAAGTTACTCGCTTTAACGTCGTCCTTTAATCTCTAACTATGCTCCACCTCCCCCACTCATCAAAATGGTCACTGTCTTGATCTCATCTTCTCCTCCAACTGTTCACCTTCTAGTTTCCTTGCCTCTGATCATCCCTCCTCTGATCACCATCTTATAACTTTCACACTTAAATCTCCTTCCTCCCAGTCCCGTCCTATCCTATCTAATTTATCTAGGAATCTTCACGATATTGACCCTTCATCTCTATCCTCCCATGTTTCAAACCTCCTCTCTACTGTGGCACCATCCACGTCTGTCAACGAGGCTGTTTCTTCTTACAACAATACTCTATCCTCTGCCTTAGACACTCTTGCACCTTTGATGACCCGCCCTGTAAGGCGTACAAAACCCCAACCTTGGCTGACTTCTAATATCCGCTACCTACGTTCCTGTACCCGCTCCGCCGAACGCCTCTGGCGGAAATCTCGGGCCCTTGCTGATTTCTTACACTTTAAGTTCATGCTGACCTCCTTCCAATCTGCTCTTTTACGTGCCAAACAGGATTATTATATCCAACTGACCAACTCTCTTGGCTCTAATCCTCGACTTCACTTCACCACATTGAACTCTCTCCTCAAGGTGCCCCCTCCCCCAACTCCCCCTTCATTATCTCCTCAGACCCTTGCTGAATTCTTTCACAACAAGGTTCAAAAGATAAACCTTGCTTTCTCTACCTCACCACCTCTCCCTCCACTAGTCCGTTCCCCTCTCTCTCCTTCCCCTCATTCCCTTTCCTCCTTTCCTGAAGTTACTATTGAGGAAACTACACTTCTCCTTTCTTCCTCAAAATGTACCACCTGTTCCTCTGATCCCATTCCCACCCACCTTCTTAATGCCATCTCTCCTACTCTTATTCCTTTTATCTGTCACATTCTCAACCTCTCACTTTCCACTGCGACTGTCCCTGCTGCCTTTAAACATGCTGTGGTCACACCTCTCCTTAAGAAGCCTTCACTTGACCCTACTTGTCCCTCTAATTACCGACCCATCTCCCTCCTTCCTTTTCTCTCCAAATTACTTGAGCGTGCTGTTCACCGCCGCTGCCTTGATTTTCTCTCCTCACATGCTATTCTTGACCCATTACAATCTGGTTTTCGCCCTCTCCACTCAACCGAATCTGCGCTTACTAAAGTCTCCAATGACCTATTACTGGCTAAATCCAGAGGTCAATATTCCATCCTCATTCTTCTTGATCTTTCCGCTGCTTTTGACACTGTCGATCACAGCATACTTCTCGATACCCTGTCCTCACTTGGATTCCAGGGCTCTATCCTTTCCTGGTTCTCTTCCTACCTCTCCCTCCGCACCTTTAGTGTTCACTCTGGTGGATCCTCTTCTGCTTCTATCCCTCTGCCTGTCGGCGTACCTCAGGGTTCTGTTCTTGGTCCCCTCCTCTTTTCTATCTAAACTTCGTCCCTTGGTTCATTAATCTCATCCCATGGCTTTTCCTACCATCTCTATGCTGATGATTCCCAAATCTACCTTTCTACCCCTGATATCTCACCTTGCATCCAAACCAAAGTTTCAGCGTGCTTGTCTGACATTGCTGCCTGGATGTCTCAACGCCACCTGAAATTAAATATGACCAAAACCGAGCTTCTCATTTTCCCCCCCAAACCCACCTCCCCGCTCCCCCCGTTTTCTATTTCTGTTGATGGCTCTCTCATTCTCCCTGTCTTCTCAGCTCAAAACCTTGGGGTCATCTTTGACTCTTCTCTCTCCTTCTCTGCTCATATCCAGCAGACCGCCAAGACCTGTCGCTTCTTTCTTTACAACATCCGTAAAATCCGCCCCTTTCTTTCTGAGCACTCTACCAAAACCCTCATCCACACCCTTGTCACCTCTCGTTTAGACTACTGCAATCTGCTTCTTGCTGGCCTCCCACTTAGTCACCTCTCCCCTCTCCAGTCGGTTCAAAACTCTGCTGCCCGTCTCATCTTCCGCCAGGGTCGCTTTACTCATACTACCCCTCTCCTCAAGACCCTTCACTGGCTCCCTATCCGTTTTCGCATCCTGTTCAAACTTCTTCTACTAACCTATAAATGTACTCACTCTGCTGCTCCCCAGTATCTCTCCACACTCGTCCTTCCCTACACCCCTTCCCGTGCACTCCGCTCCATGGATAAATCCTTCTTATCTGTTCCCTTCTCCACTACTGCCAACTCCAGACTTCGCGCCTTCTGTCTCGCTGCACCCTACATCTGGAATAAACTTCCTGAGCCCCTACGTCTTGCCCCATCCTTGGCCACCTTTAAATCTAGACTGAAAGCCCACCTCTTTAACATTGCTTTTGACTCGTAACCACTCGCCTCCACCTACCCTCCTCTCTTCCTTCCCGTTCACATTAATTGATTTGATTTGCTTACTTTATTTATTTTTTGTCTATTAGATTGTAAGCTCTTTGAGCAGGGACTGTCTTTCTTCTATGTTTGTGCAGCGCTGCGTATGCCTTGTAGCGCTATAGAAAAGCTAAATAGTAGTAGTAGTAGTAGGTTACTATGGAACTTTGTGGTCTAAGTGCTTTGAAAAAACATCTCCACATTAGTCATACATCTATCTGCAGGAAGAGTATTCCATTTGAGGGAGCATGAAAAAACAGATGATGTAGTAAGTACTCTTTTCAACAGAATACCTTTTGTAGCAATGAAGTAGAATAACAACTGATCAGTAGAATGGAAAAATCATCTAGAAATGACCTAAAAATGCAAATGGATCATATAACCTTGGGCTATACCAGCCATTATTCTATAAACAAAGCATAGCCATTTAAAAATAACCCAGGCCTGTACTGGCAGACAGTGAAGTTTAACTTGTAAAGGACAGGCTCTATCAAATTTCTAAGCCTTAAAAATAAGTTTGGCTGCTGTATTTTGCAATAATTGTAACTTAAATCTTAGCTTAACAGATGAGAGTTGCAATAATCTAATTGTGCCACAACCAATGCCTGAACCAACAAAATATATCCACCGAATGGGGAAGAGAATTAGTTAGTCAATAAAATCCTTTGAATATAGACCTCTACGTGATCAGCAATTAGAAACAGAAAGATGCAGAGAAAAACTGAAGTGGAAACCCCAAGAAGCCAGACTCTGCCTGTAATGCAACACAGGAGAAACTGAAACAGAAATGCTGCTGCATTGTGTGGAATAGAAAAAAAATATCAGAGATTCACATTTCCCATAAAACAACTACTGTATAATGTTGGAGGGAACTGGAGAAACACCAGCAAACTATTTGGTATCTGCCACCAGGCCAGAAATGTAATCTGACTAGATCAGAGGTTCTCAACCCAGTCCTCAGGACACACCATGACACAGATTTCCATGCAATGGAGGTAATACAGGCAGACATATCTCATGCATATTCATAGTGGGTATCCTGAAAACCTGACAGGCTCGGTGTGTCCCGAGGACTGGGTTGAAAACCCTTGGACTAGATATAATACTGGGAATTATCTTCATAATTATCTTTTCTATAACAGAATAATAAAAAAATGAAATAATGGCACATGTATTACTTTGGCTACACATGTGACATGTATAGATTGTTTCCTAATTAGGTGTCTTGAATCTGAAAGGCAGAGAAAGACACATACACAGAGGGCAGTAGAGAGAGAAGAGGACAGGTACCTCTCCCAGTTTATTCAGCTTCACGTAGGTCTCCAGTTTTCCAAAGCCAATCTGAGACTGCAGGGGGAAAAGACATGAAGAGGTGAGGGCTTTCTTATGAACGGGATTTCAGAGCTCTTTACAGACACACCACACGCGGCAGATAAACCGCACAATGTGCACACCACAATTACACACACGTAGTACAGACAGACACAGGCTCTAGGGACAGGTGGGACCAGAACTCACCAAGGACACGCGACGGAGGCGGCGGCTGAGCGGCCCATCAAAGGGAGGGCTGCCGAGCCCCAGCTTCTCCAGATAGCCCTGAGGAAGCCGGATGTCTGCCGGCAGAGAGAGACGCTTGTTAAGGTCCTGAAAGAGGAAACGCAGGGGTAAATTCTCGACATCTTGCAGAAATTTAGGCGCCAGAATGATGCACACAATTGCCATTCTAGAATACTAAGTCTGCATTTACACGCCTAAGTTTAGGCACAAGCACTTATGCCGGCTCAAAGGCTGGTGTAAATGGTTGCGCCTAACTGTAAACAGTAAGGCGCGTAAATGCTAGCGTTCTACAACCTGTGCATGTAACTGACCCCTTGAAGTTACATTTTCTGGAATTTGAGCATGCAGCTGATAGCATAGCAACTAAAGGCAGTTACACAAGAAATTGGTGCCAATTATTGAATTAAGTTACGTGCGCAACTGACCTTGTTCTATAACCTGCATGCGCACATTTGTATGCTAGTTGGAAATGTGAGTGCGCAAGTATATAGAATTAGAGGGATGGGCATAATGGGGGAAAAGCAGAGATGAACCTGAATGCTAATTCCCCAGAATCCTAATTCAATTCAAAAAAATGCCGAGAGTGCAGCTGTGGCAAAGCTGGATGGGCTGGTGAAGGAGCACTGGCTGGAGGGGGAGCTATAGAGAAGGGGTGAATAGTGCTGGCTGGGGGAGGGAGAGCTGGAGGGAATGGTGGAGGAGTGCTGGTTTTCTGAGATGGGGTATTGGAGGGAATGGTGGAGGAGTGCTGATTGTGGGATGGGTTGGAGGGAATGATAGAAATGCATTGACTTCAGGAGAAACAGTGGAAGGTGCTGGAAGGGTAATGGCTGTAGGAGAGGTGCAGGAAATAGTGAAACAGTGCTTATGTGTGGGAAGCTATGGGGAACAGTTATTACCTCAATCGAGATTTTTCTTGTACTGCCATTGCGCATCTTGACACAGACAGGAGAATGCACCTCATCAGAAGATGCCCCTGAGGCACGGTCACTCTCTCCATCTGAGCCCATCTTCAGATCCTCATGAACGATTTCTGCTTTTCAGATACAGAGTTATATGGATTGGAGAATAGCGCAAGAGAGAGAGAAAGAAAGAGGAAGAAAGAGAGAGTTCAGACTCAATTCTTCTGTTAAGGGCAAATCGCCATGTCTCTGGACTTTTCTCTGTAGATATGGTACATTGAACGTATCAACTACTTTCCTAGAAAAGGATGAGACTGCAGGAGCTGTAATCTCCCCACATAGCCAGCAGCAACCCTGTACTATATCCCCAGCATCTCCTGCTGGGAAAGGCTGGGACTGCAGGACTAGCTTCTCTGGCTGAGCAAGGATTGAAACCTTCCCTCACCATTTTACCCTGTCACACACCGCAAAAGATTGATTACATCCTGTGTAACACTGTGGTTTGTGCATTTGCTTATCACAGGATATGGTGATGCACTATCTTCATAATGCACTACCTTTCTTGGTAACTCCAATATGTCTATTTCACAGTGCTAACAGAAACTGACTTCTGTATTGTAAGATCTAGCATGATCCCTCAGAGCTCTGCAACCCAGTGCCAGGAAAAATCATGATAAAGTATATATGGTGCTCGATAGACAAGAAAAAGTTATCCAGTTAAAACTGGCTTTTAACCAACTGGTAAAAATTCTCTTTCCACCCTTTCTAACTATAAACCTGTGTGCCAAAATCACTGTGCTCTCAGATTTAGCTGTGAGAGCCAGTTTGGGTATGCCATGGGCTGGGTTTTCAAACTTAGTCAGTTAACGGCTTTCGGTGCTAACCAGCTAAATCTATTCTCCTAAGTGTGGCCATACAAATGTCTGCCTTAAATCTAACCACACCAGCTTTGTATGCTTAAATTTAACCAGATATTCAGCCCCAACTTTAGCTGGCTATCAGTGACTGAACATCCGGATAAAGTTAACCGTTTACAATTAACCTGTTAACATCACTGCTCAGTGAATCTTTGAAAATCTGTTCATGTTCTTTGTATTTTGTGCTGTATGGCATGCTACATCTTATTCCAAAGTAAACAATCCACAACATGGAATATCATTAAAAATGCAAAGCCCTAACCCTGTCTTTCACCAAGTGTGTGACTACAAGGGAGTCACTTTATCTCCTTCTGTCTAAGTTCTAAACCCTAGACTTCTCACTGGTCATATGTCCGATGACCAGAGGAGTCACTTGGATGGTCTTATGGACAAGTGGGCTATCCATCAATTTTGTCGATCTGTGGCTTTTTAGATCTGTACATCAAGACATCAATATTTACTTATGGACAAGTGGACTATGCTAAAGGCCAATGAATTTTGCAGACTTCTGCATGTAATTGAATGAACTATTCCCATAGGCCACATGGGCAACTGGGCCAATCACCTCAGGTGTGAAGAGTGGGTTTGCCTACTTGTCCAGAAGACCACCCACTTTATCTCTTTAAGTCTCAGTTCTAAGCCCTGGCACTGTCACTGACCTCAGGGGAGTCCTCTCAAGGAGGAGAAAGAGGGTGATAGGTACCTAGTGTTCCAGTCTGGTTCAAGAAGGAACTGAGGCTTCTGCAGAGAGTACGGTTCGGCCGGTGAGCTGATGGTTTTCGGAAGGCGTTGGTGGCGTACTGGTGCAGGAAGGCATGCATGCTGCGGGAGGGAGGAAGGGGCTGTCCCTTCCTCTTGGCAGGATCTGAGGGTAGATGTCACAAGGTACAGAAATGAAATGGGGAGGGAAAGGGAAAAAAAAAGAAGAAAGATGGAAAGAGTGCGAGCAGAAAGGAAAAGAAGATGAGAGACAGCAGCAGAGAGAAGGAGAAAGAAAGTGAGCAAAAGGAAAAAAGACATGACATCAAAACAGCACAGAGGGAAGAAACTAAAAGGGCAATTCTATAAATTGATACCTAAAGATAGGCGCCAATTGTGCGCATACATTATAGAATAACAGCACGTGTGTGCGTGATTGGGTCGCTAATTGGCAATTACATGTATAAAGACTAGGTGCTATTCTATAACGTAACATCAAAATTGCTTAGCGCTTAAGTGCGAGAGGGTGTAAACATGGGAAGGTCACGGGCGTGTCTCTGAGAAATGAACATAACTTACAGAATGCTAGAATTAGTGCTAAGCGCATGGCCTTGGGGCACCTAAATCTTGGCGCCAATTTACAGAATTGCCACCTAATTAACAAATAAAGAGAAAACAAAACAAAACACACTAGAACAACACTCCCAACCTCAATCTATACTTCAATAACAAAAGAGGTAAAAGGAAGCAACATGCAGCTGGCAGCCATGACACCTGGCTTACCTTAGCAGGACACAGGGCACTCACTAGACACTGACACTGTCCGCACAGCACTGAACTTCAGTATTTGGGTCCTGAAGGGGCCCACAGCACCACAGGGTGCATCATTGGGGGAGGGGGGCAGCTCAGAGACGCTTTGCAGAGCTGCTCTGGCAGGGTTCAGAAAATGTTCCAGGGAGAAGCTGCAGAGGGATTTAAAACCCTATTTGGATGACAGACAAAACCTTAGGTTTTGTTCAGTGTGTGAGCTGCAGTTTTTCTTCCTGCCCCTAAAGGGAGCACATTATATTGTTGTACCTATGATGCTCCATATCTGACTTGAACTCACCCTTGTCATGGATGCTGCTTTTCTCATTGGCTGCAATGCTCAAAACAGCAGTTTGCCTCTCTCCCTATCCCTCTCTCTCCCTGACCCAGGCACACCGCCCCTTTTGTTTCTCTCCATTCCATCTCACAACACACTCTCTTTTCATCTCCCTTCTCTTTAGCGGGCATATTACTCTGCTGCTTCTCTTTGACCTTCCCGCTTAGCCCCTGGCACAATCTCTTCTTGTTGTCCATGTCCTTCTCCATCTGATCCCTCAGGCACTCACTCTTTCTCTCCCTGACCTCTGGGCTTCTCCTCCTAACCTCTCATAAACTTCCTCTTTCGTTCTCATTGACCTTATGAACCCATCCTGTTCCTTTTTCTGACATTGTGGCTGTCCATTGTTTCTCACCTATGAAACTCTCATGTTTATTCTTTGACCATTTCTCCCTCACCTTAAATCCTACTGCAGAGTTTCCAAGTTGCCCAGGTCCAGGAGGAACACCTTAGGCCATTCCTGGATTTCTGACAACTTCATCTTGATGCATTATGGGGACCTGCAGCTCTGATTTAAATTAGAGAATTGCATGGGGACAGAAATTTCACCTGTGCCCACTTATCCCTGCTGGAATCTAACCTATCCCTGCTCGTCCCCACTGGAATCTCCTCCATCCCTGCCTGTCCTCTGTGCTAAACTAACCTGACTTGTGGTAAAATAACTCAACAGTAGCCCATGTTGATAACTTCCCCTTTCAGTTCTTATGGGGATTTCAATGCTATCAACCATATCCATTAATTTTTTTGTGCTATTATAACTGCCATGACACAAGGAAAGGATAGTTAGCTGGCCTGGCACTACACTACTGTGGGAACCCCATAGGACCCACATCTATTCCCGTGGGATCCCCACAGGGCCTGCTTCCATCCCCAAGGGAGTCCCAAGGACATGTCCCGTGGACATTGAGGGGATCCCCGTGGGATTCCTGCTAGCCTGATTCCCATGCAGCTCTCTAATTTCAATGACAAGAATCAGGGACTACAAATACAACCCTACTCTAGGATGCAAGTTCAAAACCAGGGCTGGTCAACAAGATCTCCCTCCTGGAAGTGGGTAACTTGGCAGCTCTGCTACTGCCCTCTTCTCAGTTTCCAGACTGACCAATGTCAAGGCTGCTGGTCTTTTCCTCTCTGGGGATTTGTTCCAGCTGTTCTGTTCGACTCTTCTCTCCCGTTCTTCCTCCCCTTAATGTCATGGAGAGTTGCCGCTTAATCTTCTTCATGCGGTCCATGCTTAGAGCTGGGTGAGGGGCACTGCAGGAAGAGGGGTGAAAACAGAGAGAAATGTAGGACATGTAAAGGATGTACGCAACACACAGCATTTGAAAATACTGAAGATTCCAAACCATTCTCTGAACCCATTCCATCCCCTGAAATCAGTGACCAAGGGGTGAGAAACCCTGCATCCCTCCCCTGAATCCATCCAGTTTCCTGAAAACAATGACCTAAGGGGACAGATTCTGTATCGTTGTGCCAGACCACCCTCAAACTTGTCCTTTCTTGATAAACCAATAGAAGTGATTCTAAGACAGTCGCTGCCTTTTCTGGATGTCCGTGATCTACTGGACCACTGTCAGTCTGGTTTCTTTTCTCATTTTAGTTCAGACACTGCTTTAGTGGCTCTTCTGGATGATTTGCACAGTTTTTTGGATCAGGATAGGAAATCGGCAATTGTCTTATTACATCTGATGGTGGCCTTCAATACAATGCAATATACATAGAATTAGCAAAATACCCACAATCAAGATGTAACATAACAGCCAAAATAAACAGTCAGTAAAAATAGAAAATTAAGCATCATCAAACAAGGCCAGATTTTCAATGATTTTCCAAAGAGATATGTCTTTAGTTTTTGACAAAAAGACATAATTAGTTTGAACGCCGTGAACCACGGAATCCTAATGAGAATCCTGTAGTCCTGTGGTGTTGAGAATCTATCCAAATAAGCTGCAAACTGTTTACTTACAAGAGTTTCCATCAATTTTGTAAAGAAAGGAATATTGGCTACTAGTCTAAAACTCGCAGGAAAAGAAAAATCCAAACTAGATGCCTTAGGATGAGTAAACAAAACTATTCTACCCATATCAACAGGTAGAAGACCTGACCTCAATAGATCACTGACAGGTGAGGATAACCGGCCTAACAGTTCTCATGGCATATAAGAGAACAAATAAGCAGAACGTTCATCCAAACAGCAGTGAGAATGAAGTTTCAACAGGGATTCCACCTCTTCCTCCATAACCACAGATATCATCACTTCGGGAGTTCTTTTGTTCTACATGTTTTATGATTCTGTGAAGTTGACTGACTTGAACTGATTCGACCCCTGAGGAAGGCTCTTCAGCTGAAACACGGTCTGTGTTGGGTCTTTTCTTTGGGTCAGATTTATCACTGGGAAATAAACTTTTGGACGCTCTTTATCCGTGATTTGCTTTGGTTATTTAGTACAGTCCCACACACCAAACTCATTCACAGCTGAACAAAGCATGCCTAAATAGTAACTTAAAGTAACATAGTAGATGTCAGCAGACCATCCAGTCTGCCCAATGAGATATGTATGCCTGTTGTTGGATTTATCCTTGCCATTTTAGGGCATAAACTAGAAGTCTGTCCAGCACTGGTCTTGTTCTAAAATTTCTGAAGTTGTTGTCAAAGCCCCCGAAAAGCTCCACTCTGGCCCATCCAAATCTAATTCAGCCTCCATATTTCATTGTTTAACTGTGTATAGTATGAATTTGCCTATTTCATATAAAAAAACTGTATGCAACATATCAGTCCAATATTTATATTCCAAGTCTGGTGTTACCTCAGTAACAACACAAAATCCTTCCACTGCCAGATAGTGTGAAGCAACCCGGCGGGGGGGGGGGGGGGGGGGGGGGGGGTCGGCAATGGCGGGAGGGTCGGCGGCGCTGGGGGGGGGGCTAAAATGTGCCCCCTCACCTCGGGCTCTGGACCCCCCTCCCGCCAAAGTCTGGCTACGCCCATGCGCACTACCCACGTGGTAGCTCTTCCAAACCTTTGTAAAAGAGCCCCTGTGCTTGTTCTTTCAAGTAGTGTATGGATTACTAAATAATTTATTGCATCCTTCTTTATTTGGTTTCTCATCTAGATTGCATAGTTCATAAATTTTTCGACCTCCTTGTGTACGAGGCATTCGATATTTGCATATTTTTAGCTTACAACCTCAAAAATTCTCATC
The DNA here is from genome assembly GCF_901765095.1 of Microcaecilia unicolor. NCBI lineage: Eukaryota > Metazoa > Chordata > Amphibia > Gymnophiona > Siphonopidae > Microcaecilia > Microcaecilia unicolor. Next base: position 248,735,938 of record NC_044032.1, on the reverse strand, counting down.
CAAAAATTTCTAAGTGCTATGACACCATAAAAGTCAGCTGGATTTGATGTTCAATAAGGACTTGGAAGTCGTCATTACAGACTTTGGGGGACAGTGAGCTTAACCAACAGATAAAACTTTTCAATTTTAGTCAGTCAGTGAGTTCTCGTGGCATTTTTGTTTTTAAAACATGAAGTTCCAAGAAGGACTGTGCTGTACCAGAAGGATACAAATAAGCTTCCAGCAGTGACCTTTTGAAACATTTGAATGTGCCAGTGCTGTCAGATGTAATTGATGGGGTAATAATATTTTGAACATGTGCAATATGGGATATGTGTTTTATAAAAATAAATGTTTTTGGTTTATCAATAAAATGTTTTAATATAGTAAAGGTCTGATAGTTACCAATATTGTTTGGAACATTGGATGCATTTTCATACAGTGCCTGTATTATTTATTTATTTGTTTGTTTGTTTGTGACATTTATATCTCACATTATCCCAAACAAGTTTGAGTTCAATATGGCTTACAATAAACAATATAGGATATATAACAAAGAATAAGAAAGTAATTTGTCGTAAGAATCCAATTTTACAATACAGTATTATGCTTAATTTTCTATTTTTACTGACTGTTTATTTTGGCCTTTCCTCTTACTGGAGGAGTTCCATCACCTTTATCATTTTGGTCGCTGTTCTCTGAACCTTGAGATACGGCGACCAGACTTGAACATGATACTCAAGGTGAGGTTGCACCATGGAGCAATACGTAGGCATTATAGTATTCTTGGTCTTGTTTACCATCCCTTTCCTAATAATTCCTAGCATCCTGTTTGCTTTTTTTGGCCACCGCTGCACACTGAGTAGAAGATTGCAGCATATTGTCTACAATGACACCTAGATCTTTTTCTTGAGGGCTGACTCCTAAGGTGAACCCTAGCATCAGGTCACAATGATTCAGATTATTCTTCCCAATGTGCATCAATTTGCATTTGTCCAATTTGCATTTGGATGCCCAGTCTTCCAGTTCCCTAAGGTCTTCCTGCAATTTTTCACAATCTGCATGTGTTTTGACAACTTTGAATAGTTTTGTATCATCTGCAAATTTAATCACCTCACTAGTCGTTCCAATTTCCAGATCATTTATAAAATATGTTAAATAGCACCAGTCCCAGTACAGATCCCTGCGATATTCCACTATTCACTATATGAGGAGTCTAATATGATACCCATCACTTTCGTAGAGTTTTCAATTATCAATGAGTCCTTAGAGACAAAACCCCTCCCCCTTTTTATAGAGCCATACAGCAAGTCTGACACAGCGAATGGGTTGTGTTGGCATTACTGCACCAGCAGGCACTAGCGCGGCTTTGTAAAATGGGGGGAGGGGTGTAAAGCAGAGCTTCCCAAACTGTGGGTCGGGACCCAAATGGGGTCACAAAACCTGCTTTTGGGGTCATGACCTAGGTGGGTTATCCATAGGTACATCATTATTCTGTATCTCTGGGGGGGGGGGGGGGGTCACACAATTTTATTTGGTTGCAATGATGGGGTCACAGGCACAAAAAGATTGGGAAGCACTGGTCTAAAGGTAAATTTGGGGTGAAGATCCGGAATGAGGTCCTAGCCATAAAATTTTGGTTTTACTTGTATTCAGTTTCAACATATTAGAGAGTGTCCATTTTTTTATCTCATTTAGGGCTTCTTTTATATAGCTGCACTAGCGATTCCTGTGCAGTAAATGAGAGAAAGCCCAATCAATTCCTATGGGCTTGCTCTAGGGTAGCTTTGTAAAAGAGGCCCTTATGCAATTAAAAAATGTTAGCAAAGGTCTCTTCTGTATGAAATGAAGCTGTCAGCAAAATAAATATATCATTGGCATAAGAATAGCATGCTCCTTTATCTAATTTAATAAAATTTAATGAAAGCATAAAGATATTAAACAATATGGAAGACAGGAGAACCTTGTGGAACCCCACACACAGGTTTCCAAGACTGAGAAAGGGCACCTTCCATTTTCACCACAAAGGATCTTTCTTCCAAAAATCCTTTCAGCCATTCCAGAACTGCTCCTGTTAGTCCCAAGTAACTCAGTCTTCCCAAAAGAAGGCTACGATCGAACATGTCAAAGGCCACTGATAATGTAACTAATAATAATCCTCAATAAATAAATAAAACAGCCCCCTGAAACCAGCTCTGAGTCCATGTGTCAAACCTGAATCATCCAGTCCACTGGAACCAGTGATCTAAGAGTGACAGCTCTGTATCCCCATGCTAATCCCTTGAGTCTCACCCCACCCCTCCAAAAAAGTCTTATTAGCCAACATCTCATATATATAATAGAGAGAATACATTTCTAGGTGCCTGAGTTTTCCAGTGACTCATTCAGCAGGAGTCTCTTTTTCAGGATGCATGTGATGTACTCCAGCTCAGTATAAACAGCTGTTGTGTGTTCAAAGTGCCAAAATATACAGCTGTCTCCAATGTTAAAGAGAGAGAGAGAAAGAGACAGGTGTGCTAGAGGACACAGTAATGCTTCAATATCCTTCTCTCCAGACTCAAATTTACAACACGCTTCAAGGACCCTTACCCCTCCTGTAAAAACATTAAAAAAATAATCTAGATTACTCAATCATTTCCAACTCTTCGTAAACACATTACTAGCAGAGGGTCACTTACTAGACTGCCTAAAAATAAGCCATAGTAAAACCAGCATCTGATGCATCTTCCTGTTGCTGTATAGGCGGGACCAGGTCAGAGAGAAGCTTTGGGGCCAGCATGAGTAACAGTATGAGTAGCTGCTCGCTGCCAGTGAAAACCTGAAGGCTTTAAAAGGTACCAACGGGTTGTGGAGGGAGGCGGAGGAGAGTTGAAAGACCTAATCACATGCAGAAGGAGAGATGCTGGGCAGGGGCGGAAGACCCATAACTCATGGAATTCTTTCTAACGGCTATGTGCGTGTTGTCTCTGTGAATGTCTGAGACCTGGAGGGGAGAGAAGTGGGATGGCTTGAATGAAACAGTACCCAAACATTCTGCTGGTTTTGGAAAATATAATAAAAACAAACTAAGTCCCATTCAAAAGAATCATGTAAAGATGGTATATCGTTGGTATATTACCATTGAAATACTAACCATATGGTTTTCTAATGCTTCTCCGAATTGTTGGGAGGGGTTGTTCTAGTAGAGGCACTATGATGCACATTTGGTGGACATGCCCCAAGGCAAAGGCATACTGGAAGTGTGTTCAATTCCATTTTCACATACTCAAAGGTTTCCTAATAGCATGGGACCCAGGAATTTTTAAATTAAACAAGAATATTCCTGGATATATTGTTGCTAAAACACCTTAGTGCGGTTTGCTTAAGCGCTGGAAGACTGGTCTTCTCAGCATCCTGGAAGGACGCATGAGTTTCCTCTGTATATAAATGGTTGAGTAAATTCAGATATATCTGTGAGATGGAATACAATCCAGCTTATAATCGAACGAGAAAAACGCCCAAGTTCCGACCTAAATCGGGAGATGGGCGTCTTTCTCACAAAAACAAATAAAGCGGTATAATCGAAAGCCGAACTTTGGACGCTTTCAACTGCACTCCGTCGCGGATGCGGACAAAGTGGATGGGGGCGTGTCGGAGGCGTGGTGAAGGCGGAACTGGGGCGTGGTTATCACCCGAACAGAGATGGGCGCCTTTCGCCGATAATGGATGCGTTTGTAGCTAGAATTTAGGGCACTTTCCTGGACCCTGTTTTTTCACGAATAAGGCCCCAAAAAGTGCCCTAAATGACCAGATGACCCCCAGAGGGAGTCGGGGATGACCTCCCCTGACTCCCCCAGTGGTCACTAACCCCCTCCCACCACAAAAAATGATGTTTCATAACTTTTTATTTTCACCCTCAAATGTCATACCCTCCTCCCAAGCAGCAGTATGCAGGTCCCTGGAGCAGTTGTTAGGGGGTGCAGTGGACGTCAGGCAGGTGGACCCAGGCCCATCCCCCCCCTACCTGTTACAATTGTGCTGCTTAATGCTTAGTCGTCCAACCCCCCCAAACCCACTGTACCCACATGTAGGTGCCCCCCTTCACCCCTTAGGGCTATAGTAATGGTGTAGACTTGTGGGCAGTGGGTTTTGAGGGGGATTTGGGGGGCTCAACACCCAAGGGAAGGGTGCTGTGCACCTGGGAGCTCTTTTACCTTTTTTTTGTTTTTGTAAAAGTGCCCCCTAGGGTGCCCGGTTGGTGTCCTGGCATGTGAGGGGGACCAGTGCACTACGAATGCTGGCTCCTCCCATGACCAAAGGGCTTGTATTTGGTCGTTTTTGAGATGGGCGTCGTCGGTTTCCATTATCAGCGAAAACTGAGGTCGTCCATCTCTAAGGTTGACCATCTCAACATTTAGGTCGACCATCTCTTAGGTCGACCTAAATTCTGAGATTTGGGCATCCCCGACCGTATTATCAAAACGAAAGATGGACGCCCATCTTGTTTCGATAATATGGGATACCCCGCCCCTTCGCGGGGACATCCTCAGAGATGGGCGCCCTTAGAGATGGGTGTCCCTGTTCGAAAATGCCCCTCAATGGCAATATGTCATAAGATGCTGTCTAAATGCGGTGAAATATGGGGTACTCCAAATATAAAAAAAATCAGCCTGGATAGCACCATAATATATAACAAATATAAAGAGTATCCAGGAAATTACATGAAATCAATAAAATATAATAACATGCTCAGAAATAAATCAGTGCCCCAAAGTAATTTTTAAATCACATCTAGGCGCCCTTATCTCAATCATCACACACAATACCATTTTTTACTTAATCAAGAACAATGGACAAAGATACTTAGCTTGCAGAGGACACTAGCAATACTACAGCATGGGCGAAATGAGAGGGTGTCCATTAAAAATGAAGCCCCAACAAAGATCCGTGTTTTAGCCATTATATATGGCTTCATCAGGAAGTAGTTAAAAACCAGGTCTGTGGCTGAGTGTTTTTTGACAGTTAATCCAAGATGGAGTTGGGTGGAGTTATCTAGCCTGGTAGCTTCTTTAATTTTGTTAGAATTTTGATTTATGTTTGATGCTTTTTTTTTTAAATTATACTATTTTGACGTAAGACCCCCTGATGAAGCCGTATATAACAGCAAAACACGGATCCTTGTTGGGGCTTCATTTTTAATGAACTCCCTCTCGTTTCACCCATGCTGTAGTATTGCTAGTGTCCTCTGCAAGCTAAGTATCTTTGGCCATTGATCTTGATTAAGAAATGATATTCTGTGTGATGATTGAGATAAGGGTGCCTAGATGTGATTTAGAAATTACGTTGGAGCACTGATTTATTTCTGAGCACATTATTATATTGATTTCATATAATTTTGTGGATATTCTTTATATTTGGTGAAATATCGGGACTATTGAAGGACAAGATCTGAGCACCTGTATCCCATGATATTTCCTACTATAATTATGTATATGATTTTTTATATTCCCGTCCCCATTTTTCTTTGTTCCCCTTCTTTTCTTTTTCTTTTCAGAGTTCTGTATAAATCTTCTTGACAACCCCACAAAAATGTTTTTTTGGGAGGTTTCACTTTAGTATTGCCGTATTGATTGACCAGCATGAGTTTTATTTATTTATTTATTGCATTTGTATCCCACATTTTCCCACCTTTTTGCGGGCTCAGTGTGGCCTACAATATGAGATGAATGATGGAAATACAGTTTGTTACAAATTGGTTATGGATTACATTGTGCAGAGTTATGCGAGACAATCGAGGTGTCGTTAAGGAATGTAACAATGGAACACAATAATTGAAACGTTGGAAGGAGACAATGGGAGCTTAAAGGGCGATATTCTATTGTAGATGTAAAAGCTTTTATAAGTTTGTTTGCTGCAATTGCATTATACCTCTATTCTATTCTATTCTATTCTTAATCTTGTATACTGCTTTTAACAAAATTTCAAAGTGGTTTACAACAACAACAAAAATCTGGTATTAGCTGTATAAATGCTGGCAGACTATTCCAAATTCTCAGGCCCTAAAATACAAAAGAATGTTCCCAGACAACTTTCAACTTCATCTTTCTCATAGATGGCATATCAAGAATCAAATTTTTTGAACTCAAGTAATGTCTTAATCCTGGAAGTAATATTAAATTTCCTACCATAACAGAGTTCATACTGTAAATACACTTGTAAATTTGGCATACAATCTTGAATTGAATACATGAGTCCAATCTTAACCAATGTAAATCACTGAATAAAGAACTAACTTCACTAAATTTCCCTAAACCAAACATCAATCGAACGGCTACATTTTGGAGAAATTGAAGCCGACGCATCTGTTGTTTATTTACACTGCAATGTAGTGAATTACAATAATCAAGTAATGTAGTTTGTGCAATTATTCAAAATCCTGTAGGGCTTAAAGATATTCGAATCGCTCAAAGTTTTCTCAAATGGGAAAAAAAATTCCTTACTGTAGGGCATTAATCTGATGTTCATAAGTAAGGGCCCTGTTTCCTAAACAGTGCTAATGCTAGAGACACCTATATATTTCTATGGGTGTCTCTAGCTTTAGCGTGCGCTAACTTTTAGCGCGTGCTAAATAGAACGCCTACAGCTCGGCTTAGTAAACAGGGCCCTAAGTCTAGAATCCAAAATTATTCCAAGTATCAATCTTTAAGGATCTGCTTGAAGAGAGACTTCTTATTTCTGAAAATTAAAACAAAAAGGAACTAAGGGGCTCATTTATTAAAGCTTAGCATGCGCTAAATGCTAAGAAGCCTACAGGAATAAAGGGGGTCTTTTACTAAGGTGTGCTAGCGCTTTTAGCGTGCGCTAAAAATGCTAGCACGCTTTAGTAAAAGAGGCCCAAAATGAGATTCTTAGTATTTAGCACGTGCTAATTCTGTTAGTGCACGCAAAGCTTTAGAAAAAGGGACCCTAACCAGCTTATTTTCGAAGGAGATCGCCGGCCATCTTCCGACACAAATCGAGAGATGGCTGGCAATCTCCTGAAGCCGGCCAAATCGGTATAATCGAAAGCCAATTTTGGCCGGCTTCAACTGCGTTCCGTCGCGGAGCCGGCGAAACTTCAAGGGGGCGTGTCGGCACAGTAGCGAAGGCAGGACGGGGCAGGACGTCCCTGGCGAGAATTTGGTCCGCTTTATTTGGTCCCTTTTTTTTCAGGTCCAAGTCCCAAAAAAGTGCCCGAACTGACCAGATGACCACCGGAGGGAATCGGGGATCACCTCCCCTGACTCCCCCAATGGTCACTAACCCCCTCCCACCCTCAAAAACACAACTTTAAATTTTTTTTTTGCCAGCCTCTATGCCAGCCTCAAATGTCATACTCAGGTCCATCGCAGCAGTATACAGGTCCCTGGAGCAGTTTTAGTGGGTGCAGTGGACTTCAGGCAGGCAGACCCAGGCCCATCCCCCCCTACCTGTTACACTTGTGGTGGTAAATGGGAGCCCTCCAACCCCCCCCAAAACCCACTGTACCCACATGTAGGTGCCCCCCTTCACCCATAAGGGCTATAGTAATGGTGTAGAGTAGTGGGGAGTGGGATTTGGGGGGCTCAGCACCCAAGGTAAGGGAGCTATGCACCTGGGAGCTATTTTTTTTAATTTTTAGAAGTGCCCCCTAGGGTGCCCGGTTGGCGTCCTGGCATGTGAGGGGGACCAGTGCACTACAAATGCTGGCCCCTCCCATGACCAAATGCCTTGGATTTGGCCGGGTTTGAGATCGCCAGGCTCGGTTTCCATTATGGGCAAAAACCGAGGCCTGCCATCTCTGACATTTGGCCGGCCCCAACCGTATTATCGGAAAAAAAGATGGCCGGCCATCTTTTTCGAAAGTAAGGTTGGCCCCGCCCCTTCGCGACACCGTCTTCGGAGATGGCCGCCCTTAGAGATGGGCATCCCCGTTCAAAAATGCCCCTCCACATGTAGTAACAAATCAAACTATTATATGTTACTGTCAACAGATTTAAGAGGCTGTATTTTTCAGTTTCATCGTGACCACTTGTTGTCTACACATTCAGCCCTGGTCAGCTTCATCCCCTCTTTGATGGCCCTGCCACAGTCACCCAGACCTGTGTGATCTCCTAGTTGGATTACTGCAACTTGTTCTACATCCCGCGTCCAAACAAACTCAGCTGGTTCCTGCAACTTATACAGGGGTCTTTTTACAGAGGCATGGTTTAAAGTGGCCTGCGGTAGTGTTGGTGTGTGGGATTGCCGCCTGACAAAGCCACTTTTTACCGTGACCATAAAAAGCCTTTTTTTCCATTGGCATCTTTAATGGCCAAGCACTAATTTCATGATTAGCGTGCAGCCATTACTGCCTGAGCCCTTACCGCCATGTATTTAATTGGCTGCAAGGGCTCACATGCTAATCCGGTGGTAATTGGGCAATGTGCGGCGATGGATATGCGCTGCTCGATTACCGCTGGGCATGTCTACTCCCCACCCACAACGCTAGCATATAATTTCTATTTTACACAGGAAACGGCACGCGCTGAAGCCAGAACTATCACAGGGCATCTGGCCACTCCCCATGGTAGTGCTGTTTCGCTGCTCGCTACTTGCGCAGTAGCCCTGTCACCCTTTAGTAAAAGGGCCCCACAATATTCTGCAAGTCAAATACATGCTGGATACAGGCAAACTCAAAAGACTTACACTAACCTTACAGTGTCTACATTGACTCCTGGCACTCTGCCATGCCAAATTGAAAATCTTGTTTTTGCCCTACATGACCATCAACGACTATGTTCAGCTCTAGCTTGGCAGTCATCTTACCCCATATATACATTTCCATCCACACACAACAGATGGAGTTCCTTTTTTAGGATCAGTCCCAAGTCTATGAATCTCTGCTACCAAACACCAAACTAACTAGAAATCTAGTTTTCAGGAAATTGCTAAAACATGGCTCTTTGAAGCAGCATTTGGTCCACAGCTGTACACCGAGCGCTTTGATTATTAAAGTCGTGGTTCACAGAATAGAACTGTAGGGACTTGATTTACAGTCTCAAATTCACATTAAGCACTGCAAACATTGCCCTATGTTTATTCTTCCATGTTCTACCTCATTGCAGCTTGCTTCCTTGATAGTATTTAATGTATTTGACTACCTCAATTTAATTGTTTTCCTGATGTTTACTGTACTGTGTTTAAATTGTAGACTATTAGAGCTTTTCTTGTTGGAAAAGTGTTAAATGAATAAATGAGGATGATGACGACGATGATAATCTCATTTAACTAAACAAAAAAATGTATAGGGATGGCCCAATGACTCATTGTTAATGCTGTGCACTACCATATAATGATAACTGTAATAATTTCCAAATTGTCTGTATTAATGTTGCAAATATACAAAATTCCCTAAAAAAAACTCTATACTAAACTCCACCTTCTACCTATATGCTTCCCATTATCTAATGCTCCGCTCATTCATCCACCATTCACACCCCATTCAATAGCATTAAAATCAGTGACCTTCATATTATGACATCAGAGTACAAAGTACAAAGACTAGGGGATACTTGAGGCAGTTACATGGAAACACTTTTAAAACAAAAAGGAGCAAATATTTTTTCACTCAACAAATAGTTAAGCTCTGGAACCCTTTGCCAGAGGAGGTGGTAACAGCGGTTTGCGTATCTGGGTTTAAACAAGGTTTGGACAAATTCCTGGAGGAAAAGTCAATAGTCTGCTGTTGAGGCAGACATGGGAAGCAACTGCTTGCCCTGGGATTGGTAGCATGGAATGTTGTCACAATTTGGGTTTCTGTCAGGTACTTGTGACCTGGCTTGGCCACTGTTTGGAAAACAGGATACTGGGCTAGATGGACCACTGGTCTGACTCAGTATGGCTGTTCTTATTGTAAGAATATCCTGATTACATATACTGCCACTATGAGTCCATACTATGGGCCCTGTTTACTAAGGTGCACTAGCGTACTTAGCACCCGCTAAATGCTAGAGACACCCATAGGAATATATGGATGTCTTTAACGTTTAGTGCGTGCTGTTTAGCCTGCGCTAAAAACACTAGCGCGCCGAGTTGCTTAGTAAACAGGGCCTTCTATGAATAACAAGATTTTAACAATAATATTCTTACATCACTCTATTTTTATAACATCCCCACAAAAATATAAATCCTTATGTTAAATATCAAATGTAGTTCCTGATGTTAAATATCAAATCCATAAATGAAACGAAGACGAGGTGATATAGGGATTATTTCTTCAAAGTATCATAACGTCTGTCTTCCGTGATAATAAATACCACAATTCCTTCATTCCAGGGAATCAGTTCCTTTGAAAATCATTATCCAGCCATCTTGAATATATCTCAGTTTATCTGGGTTTTCACTGCAGATGCCTTGAAAAGCATACTGTGTCCTGAGGTTTCAGATGAGAACCCCTGTTGCAGAGAGATGAAACTTATCACTAGGGGAAAGGGGTAGGGTGGGGTGGGGGTTTGTCCAAAAAGATTTGTACTTGATACTCATCTAGGAGTTTGAAAATACAGAGAACCGACATACAGTCTGAACCTACAAATCTGTGGATAGTGCAAACAGTGTCACATTGTCCCCATATACAGAGTATTTTAACTGGTTCTTCTAGCCAGGACTCAGTCTGATAACTCATATGCTCGTGTACTTGCTTATGAAACATAGAAATGGGCCAATGAAAAATATGTATAGGAGATGCCTGAAAGGATACCTAGGCAGCACTCCCGATTATTTTTGGGAGGGTTACCCCCCATGTCACAGGACTCCCTTCCGTCATTGTATAATGCAACATAACCCAAGTTACAAATTGTTCTCTGTAAGCTCTTTGAGCAGGGACTGTCTTTTTTGTGTATAGTGTACAGCGCTGCGTATGCCTTGTAGCGCTATAGAAATGATAAATAGTAGTAGTAGTAGCTTTCCAAAATCTATTCTGTATCATCAGCAACACTGCTATTTAAAATGAATCGGAGAAAACATTTCTTCACTCAACAAGTAATTAAACTGGAATTTGTTGCCAGATAATTTGGTAAAAGCAGTTAGCTTAGCAGAGTTTGAAAAAGGTTTGGCTAATTTCCTAAAAGTCCATAAGCCATTAGTAAGATGGACTTGGGAAAATCCACTGCATATTCTAGGCTAAGCAGCTGTTCTGGGATCTTGCCAGGTACTTGTGACCTGGATAGGCCACTGGGAAACAGGATACTGGGCTTGATGAACCTTTAGTCTGTCCCAGTATGGCAATGCTTATGTTCTTATGTTCTATTGTAATGTCCAAGTGCAACAGATCTTTCAGTTTAAAAAAGGATCAGCTCTGGCTAGTACCTGGATACCTGAAGGTTGCAGAACGCAATAGCAAACTAGTGTAGCATCTTCTCAAGAATGGTACAGTTCCATAAAACAGAGGTAGGCAATTCCAGTCCTCGACAGCCCCAGGCAGGTCACGTTTTCAGGATATCCACAATGAATATGCAGGAGATAGATTTGCATACCAAGGAGGCAGTGCTTGCAAAGCTATCTCCTGCATATTCATTATGAATATCCTGAAAACCTGACCTACCTGGGGCTCTCGAGGACCAGAGTTGCCTACCCTGCCATAAAGGGCCATGACTGCCTCAGTCTGGATTGGATAAGTTACCACCAACATACATATATTTTCTGTATTATAAATACAGTCGAACCAAGGACAGTTCCAGATGACTGGAAAATCGCAACTATCACACCTACAGTAAAAGATATCTTTAAACTCATGGACAGTAGTAACTACCAACCAATTGCTAACCTTCTGTTTCTTATAAAAATCACTGAGAAAATTGTATTTGACCAACTGCAGGACTTTCTACATAAAACCAATGCTCTTCATCTGAATCAAACAGCACAGAAACTGCCCTTTTGGGGATCACTACTTATATTTGTTATCGATTAGACTCCAACAGCTCTGTCGTCATTTTATTTATTTGTTTGTGACATTTATATCCCACATTATCCCAAACAAGTTTGAGTTCAATGTGGCTTACAATAAACAATATAGGATACATAACAAAGAATAATGCATAAGAAAGTAATTTGTTGTAAGAATCCAATTTTAAAATACAATATCATAAACATACTGGGATAGCTATGGATGTTTAACATTTAGAAAATCTATTATGAATGAGAAATTGTACATGAAGCAAAGAGAAAGTTAATGGTAAATACAGAAATAACCAATTCAGGAAATAATTAATTGTTTGAGATATGGTCATTCTTTGTGAGGGTTTGTCTGAATAGGCACGATTTGAGTATTTTCGGAATCTAGTATATTCCTGTATATTTCTAATTTTGGGTGAGAGGTGTGGTAGCCGTGTTAGTCCACTCTTAAAGGTTATCAATAGAAATCAAACAAAATAAAACATGGAAAAGAAAATAAGACGATACCTTTTTTATTGGACATAACTTAATACATTTCTTGATTAGCTTTCGAAGGTTGCCCTTCTTTGTCAGATCGGAAATGAGCAAATGTGGTAGCAGATAGTATATATAAGAGAAACATCAAAGCATTACTTTGACAGTCTGACAGAGTGGGAGGGTGGGGGTATGCATGGGGACATCAAAGCATTTCATTGATAGTCTAACAGGATGGGTGTTGGTAGGTGAGAGGAGGGAAATAAACAGAGAAATACAACTTTATGGTTTATAATGGGTTAGAAAACCCAGATCCTTATTAAGTCCTGTCTGTTGGGTGTTAAAATATTCAATCATTCTTATTTCAAAGGTCTTACGTTCCTGTATTGTTTTAAAATTACCTTTCAGTATTCTTACTGTGAAATCACTGGTGCAGTATTCTTTTTTAATTTTGGGTGGTAAGGAGTTCCACCATTTGGTTCCTAGGTAAGTGAAATCTGCAGAGTGGACAGTTTTGTAGATCACTTTTTTGCAATTTGGGAGGTGTAGTCTGAGATAATTGCTTGCCTCATATTTAGTGTTTCTTTGATGTAAGCTTATTAATGGTACCATATAGTCTGGAGCTGTGCCATTTAGTATTCGAAAGATAAAGGTACATAATTCGAAGGTAATTCTCGCTTTGATGGGAAGCCAGTGTAATTTGATTAATAAAGGGGAGGCACTTTCAAAACGAGAGACTTTATATATGAACCTGGCTACAGTGTTTTGAGCTGTTTGGAGTTTTTTCAACAGATACTCCTTACAGCCAGCATATATGGCATTACAATAATCGAATTTGGATAATGTTAATGTTTGTATCAATAGTCTGAATGTTTCTGATGAGAAATAGGGTTTGATCCTTTTTAGTTTCCAAAGAGACTTAAAAGCTTTTGTGATTACTGAGGAAACGAGTATCGAATGTTAAATGCTTGTCTATAATTATACCTAGAATTTTCAGATTACTGTCAATGGGGAATGAAGTGTTGTCAGTTATGAAACTGTTGTAGTCGTTTTGGTCAAATAGGTTGGTAATGACCATGAATTTAGTTTTTTCTTTATTTAGCTTTAGTTTGGATTCTGAGGCCCAGGTTTCCATCAGATTTAAGCCAAGTTTTGCCTTTTGTAAGATGTCTTTAATGTTCTTTTTTAAGGTTATATATATGGTAACATCGTCAATGCATATGAATGTTTTGAATCCTGCTGTTTCTAGTCTGTTGCCTAGTGGTGACATCATTACATTAAACAGAATGGGCGATAATGGAGAACCCTGAGGGACACCACAGTCCGGTGACCAAGAAGAGGATAAGGTTCCTTTCATTTTCACTTTGTAAGATCTTGATTTCAGAAATGCTTCAAACCATTTGTGGACTGTGCCACAAATACCAAAGTTGTCTAGTATGTTTAGTAGGATATTATGATCTACTACATCGAATGCGCTAGACATATCGAACTGCATTATTAAGATCTTAGACCCTATGCTAATTTCTTTTCTGAGATTTGATACTAGGGTAGTAAGGACAGTCTCGGTGCTATAACATGGTCTGAAACCTGATTGCGATTTGTGTAGTAGAGAGAAATGTGAAAGGTAGTCCATAGTTTGTGCTGCTACTATTCCTTCCATCACCTTTATCATCAAAGGAATGGAGGCTACTGGTCTGTAGTTTGTTACATCACTTATGGTGATTGAATTGGGTTTTTTTTTTGTATTGGCGTTAGGATAATAGAACCTTTATTATCAGGGAAAGTGTCGTGGAATAGTAGGAAGGAGATATGCTACTGAATCAGATTGATGAATATATTAGGAGCTTCCTTCATACTGTAACTAGGACAAGGATCTAATATGCATTATGAGTTTGAATATTTTAGGAGGTAATGTTTTACTGTGTCATGGGTTGGTAGTTGGAAAGAAGACCAGATTCTGTTGGTGGCTATTCCTGTATGTGTGTCTGACTGTTTTTCGTAAATATCTTGATGGTTGAATTTTAAGTTGAGAACTCCTTCTCTGATTTTAACTATTTTTTGTTCGAAAAAAGTAGCCAGTTGCTCTGCTGTTGGTGGAGACTCTGTGGTTGTGGATAATAGGCTTTTTATCAGATTGGAAAGTTTATTGGTATTAAGGAAATTACCACCGATTATTTTGTTATAGTATTGAGCTTTTGCAATTTTGATCTCATTTTTATGTTTTGACGGCAGTTTTCCAAGGTAATTTGTTTTTGTTTGATTTGTCTTTAGCCCATTTTCTTTCCAGTTTTCTACATTTTCTTTTCAAAAAAAGGATTGATTGATTAAACCAAGGTTAAATTTTCTGGGTTGGTTTGGATGTAGATTTGAGGGGAGCTATGTTATTTAAGGCATTTTTGCACAGGTCATCCCATTTAATCATGAAGTTGTTATTGTCTGCTGGAGGAAGAGCAGGATTATTCAAGACGTTAGACCAGAATGTTGTTGTATTTATTTTTCCTCCAGTTTTGTGAGGAATCATAGTACATTTATTTTTCATTGATTTCGTATTTTCCCTACAATAGAGAGAAAACTCGAGTTTACTGTGATCCGACAAGGGAGTTTGAGTCCAAGTATGGTTACTTAGATGAAAGCTGTTGTTATCTGCAAATTTATAGGCTAATAGGTCAAGTGACCTTTATTGTGAGAGGTATTGCTGAATGGTTGTGTGAGTTGCCAGTAGTTTAAAAAGTCAAGTCGATGTTTTGTATTACTGTCATTCTGATTATCTAGATGTAAATTGATGTCCCCTATTAGTAGGGAATTATCAAATTTAGTGCATATACAAATTCAGTGAGGATGTTTTCTGCTGATTGCCACCTCCCAGGTGGGCGGTAAAAAAGGATGATGCAGATAGGATCACTATAGAGTGTCACTGTTGATTTTGCAAGCAATTGTTTCAATAGTAGGGGAGTTAATATGAGATATCAGTTCTACTTTGAAAAAGGATTTATATATTATGGCAATGCCTCCTCCTTTTTTCCTTTTTCTAGCTTGGTGAAGAATATTGTAACTTGGGGAACATAGTTCATTTAATATTGGATCACCTTGCACATGTAACCAGGTTTCAGTAATCAGCAGGAGGTCTAATTGTTCTTCTTCTAGCCATTCTCTGATTATCTGTGTTTTGTTTATTATAGATCTGGCATTAACATATCCAATTGGGACTGGTGTAAATGAGAGTGAATTATAAGTGTTGCATTTAACATTTATGAGATGCTTTCTTGTTGAGAAAGGGTTATGTTTTGTTTTTGAGTATGGTGTCTTTGAGTCAGGTGTTATTTGAAATTGCCATATTGTGTATTTTGGTTTCCTACTTTAACTTTAAACCTGTTAGAAATAATGACTGGGATATTAAAGTAGGTTTCTAAAGCGATGGAGGGAGAACCAGTTAAAATGTGACATAGAATAGCAATACATAACCAATTAACTGTGAATAATTGGAAGAACATTTTTAGACTAGTGTGAAATAATGTCTGGAAGTAGACTTACTGCATATGATGAATTTAAGACAGATATTTGATAAAGATGAAGCAGGTGAAGAACTCAGGAGGCAGCACACATTTAAATAATACATTTAGTGGTGTCACCCACCAGTGTCTGGTTTACAGAGGCCACTTTTTCCCTGTTCTGAGTACTGGAAACTGCTCTCCCAATGTACAAATGTACAAAGGCGCAGACAGAGGACTTGGAGCTGGAGTCATGCTGTCTCTGGGTTTATCTGCAGCATTCAATCTGGTAGATCATGACATCCATTGAAGAATACGCAATACAGCTTTCAATTGGTTCCAATCATATCACTCAAACAGACTTTTACATTGTCCATTTTCAGAATGACACATCAGAACCATATTCAACATGATCAGGAGTGCCGCAGGGCTCTATTTTATCTCCCATGCTATTCAATATTTTTATGGCACCTGTTTTGACCTTGGCTCAATCTTTAGGCTTTACAGCATACGTCTATGCTGACGACATTCAACTCCTACATCCTGAAATTAACTCTAAGCTGACCTCATTAACCACTTGGTTTAACAATAATAGGCTTGCTCTTAATCCTGGTAAATCAAAATGTGTTTTATTTTCAAATTCTCTAAATACTGTTTTGCCACAACCTCTCATTCTTTCATCAGTACCGGTTCCCCAACATTCTGCTGTAAAGGTGTTAGGATTATCCTTGGATGAGACATTATCTTTTCAACTACAGATTACCTATCTGTAGATGTTTCTTGCATCTGAAACAAATTAGAGCAATTAAATCTTTAACCTTATGCACTAAACATCTTGATTCATTCTTTTATCATAAGTCAACTTGACTATTGCAATGCTTTATATAATGGTCTTAACTGCAAAGATATCCGTTGTCTACAACTTGTGCAAAATACCGTTATAAAACTGATTACTGGTTCAAAACAATTTGATCATGTTTCTCCACTTCGCAAGGAAACGCATTGGCTTCCAATACCACATAGAATTACATTAAAAAAACTATGCTTTTAGTTTACAAGATCAAAGTTTCTGGTGAACCTCAATATCTTTCTTGCCTTCTAATTCCATATGTTCCTTCATGAACACTACGATCGGCGACTCATTCCCTTTTGATTATTCCATCTTTCCTGGAAATGTTCTGTGAGCCCATACAATCTGTTATCTTTTCGGTCCAAGGCCTGAAAAACTGGAATAAACGCCCACAATCGCTGAGGGAACATGCAAAGCTTGAGGATTTCAAAACTGACTTAATAGCGTTCCTTTTCTGGGATGCCTATGGTTAGAGTTGTTGCATACATATAAATACTTTCACCTTCAGATGTGGGACTGGAATGCAGTGCACCCTTCCTCTGTACCTTCCCCTGCTGTCCTATTAATATTAATATTGTGTCTGGTTTTTGTTCATCCCTTTCTTGATTTTTCTGTTTTTAGCATGTAAGCCACCTAGATGTAATTGATGATGGGCTGGGTAGTAAACCCACAGTAAACTTGGAAACTTGGACACATATATCACTAAAGCAGGGATGTCCAACCTCAGTCCTCGAGGGCTGCGATTCAGTCAGGTTTTCAAGATTTCCCCAATGAAAAAGACATGAGATCTGTTTGCATGCACTGCCTCCACTGTATACAAATACATCTCATGCCTATTCATTGTGGAAATCCTGAAAACCCAACTGGGTGAGGGCCGAGGCTGGACACCCTTGCACTAGGAGTAACAATCTAAAAGCACTGGATTACTACAAAACAGGTCATTAGTCACATATCCCACAGAGTTGGTATTTTCCTGTCCCCTAAAGACTTGTGATCCAAGTGTATAGATGTGATGGGGGATTAAGCAACTTGCCCAGGATCTCAAGGACTTTCAATGGGATTTGAACCCTAGCCTTCCTGGTTCTCAGTCCATCACTCTAACCATTAGAATACACCTCTGTGCCAGTAACAGAAAGGAAGGGTACCCATCCACCCATGAGAGAAAAATCTAAACATTAAATAAATTCAAGCTACTATCTCTGTAACTGAGTACTACAACATGTGTAGTAAGGGTTCCAGATCTTGTTATACATATATCTTTTTGTTAACCTGGCTCCTCCATGCATCATTCAACAGTTTCTTCTTCCAGAAAAACACCATGGTGAATTTCATAGCATGAAATAAATGCGTTACTAGTCTTGTATTACCCTTAGGGAGTGCATTGTTACCACCAAAACTCAGAAGACATGGAGGCCCACTTTCAAAGCATCTAGACTAAGATGCTATGTAATTTTCTAAGTGCTTTGAAAATATGCCTCCACTTAATTTTGTAAGTCTAAGTGCTTTGAAAATGAGCACCATAATTGTGATGTAAATGATATTTGGGCTCCTATCGTAACCACAATTTCATTCCTTCCCAAAGATCAACACATGTGTTTATGTGTGCACTGTTCTCCCCATACCCACTAATACACTAAGTTGAATTAGATTGTGTATAAGGGATTGGGTGTCTGTAGGTATGATGCGGCAAAACCTGATGAGCACCTCTGTTCCTTTGGAGAAAAATGGAAACCTTATGCACTTGTAGCCAGAAGGAATGCCAATCAACTTCATCCAAATTAGACAGAAATTCTGCATTCCATTGTAAAATAATTCTCTGAGGAGTAAAGCATGCACCATTGCTGTTGAGTCCAGCACAGGTTTATACAGCAGAGGGAGCAGACTATGAAATGGGCTGCTATTATTTCTTAGCTCTTCCAGGTAATCAATAGAAATCAAACAAAATAAAACATGGAAAAGAAAATAAGATGATACCTTTTTTATTGGACATAACTTAATACATTTCTTGATTAGCTTTC
This sequence comes from Microcaecilia unicolor, assembly GCF_901765095.1. Taxonomy (NCBI): domain Eukaryota; kingdom Metazoa; phylum Chordata; class Amphibia; order Gymnophiona; family Siphonopidae; genus Microcaecilia; species Microcaecilia unicolor. The sequence goes on along the minus strand of NC_044032.1, from coordinate 248,717,201 downwards.
GAAGGTTGCCCTTCTTCGTCAGAGCTCTTCCACAAAGTGGGATGCCTGAGTGGCCCTTCTGTGCTGTCAAAGTGTGCCAGTGCAGTCCTTACTTGTAAATAAGCACTAAAGGGAATCTCTTAGGATGTCAAATATTTCAACTCAACTGTCAAACAAAGTTACCCCCAGCTGCTATCCACAAATTTTGGCTATACTGTTGCTATCCTTTGAAGTCATTTGAAAATGTACTGAATGCAATGTAGGAATCAGCATGTAATGCATCTATGGGAGGATAAGCGTTTTGCTGTTACTCCATATTTACACAGATACCACTAGACTTGGACCCTGTGAGTCTACAAAATACTGAGTGGAGTGGAATGGGTAGAGGTGAATCACTTGTTTATGCTTTCCAAAAATACTAAGACTAACGAGCATGCAATGAAATTACTAAGAAGTAAATTTAAAATAAACTGGAGAAAATATTTCTTCACTCAATGTATAATTAAACTCTGGAATTCTTTGCCAGGGAATGTGGTAAAAACAGCTTAGCAGGGTTTAAAAAAGGTTTGGATCATTTCCTTAAAAAAAATGTCCATAAGCCTGCGTAAAATCTGTTCTACTGTTCTGGGATCCAGGTACTTGTGACCTGGATTGGCCAACAGGATACTGGGCTTGATGGACCTTCAGTCTGTCCCAGTATGGCAACGCTTATGTTCTTAATTATAGGGCTGGATCTTGAGATCTAACTTACTCTTAGAACTCCTGGGCTAGCTGTCATTAGAACTCTCAGCAGAAGTAGAAGTAGATTAGACATTTATCATTCCATTTACAGCTGTGGGGTTTCACACGCTTCATCCAGCCACTCCCTAAGGCATTGAATTCTGGCTGCCAATTAGAATAACTTGAGATGCTGTAGTCTTATCCCCCAACCTCTTCTCACTTCTGAGGTGCGTCTAATCGAATTCTATACACTTTTGTGTTCTAAATGTAGCTGAACGTATATCCATTTACCTCAGCAAATACCATTAATACAATATGGCATAAAATATGCTGGAATAAATAGAGAAAATTGGGAAGGACACACATCTTAGGGATATTTATGCTACCAGCTCAGGATGTCTAGAGCTCAGATCACTCTGACACATCTTGCTTAACCCTCCTGATTAATGGATTACAGTTAACTTTAAATAGATGTTGCATACATGCTACAACTGTTCTGGCCAAGTACACCATTATAGTACTAGCTAACTTAAAATTACACAAACACCAAGGTACCTGTAATTTAGGCCCTAATGGAAAAATCTTTTGACTACAATTTTCTAGTATCTCCAGTATGGCAGATGCTGATCTGTCCACTTGCATTAAGTATATCAGCACATCATTTGCATAGAGGGATATTTTCTGTGACTACCTGTCATATCAATCTCTGTCAACGTCTTCAAGAAGTGTGTAGTGTCTTTAATATAGGAGAAATTCTCCATCACACTTGGTTTCACTTGACAGAGAACGAAATGACTGTTAATTCACCGTTTCTAATGGCCATGTTGGACATCAAATTCCTATATACCATGATTCCACAAGAGGAGGCTTTGGAAGTGATTTGGGATACATCAGACTCCAGACTAAGGCCGCATGAAGTTCCAACAGAATTCTTACACGCACTGGTCAAGTTAGCGTTATGTGAAAATTATTTTTTGTTTTTATATGACCTGTATTTACAGACATTGGGGGTACGATGGGGGCTACCTTTGCTTCCACGATAGCCAATTATATACATGGCAGCCTTTGAATGTAAATGGATTTTGCAGTCACCCTTTTTTGTAGTACATTCTCCTTTGGCGTAGGTATATAGATGACATCTTTATGCTTTGGACGGGAGACGAATCTACATTTATGACCTTTATAACATGATTAAATTAATGCCACAAGGATATGTGGAGGGGCATAATTGAACAAAAACGTCTATCTCCATGGGCGTTTATCTCCGAGAACGGGTCCGTGAAGGGGCGGACCGAACCGTATTTTCGAAAAAAATAGACGTCCATGTTTTATTCGACAATTTGTGAGCTGGGCGTTTTTGTTTTTCAGTGATAATGGAAAATGAAAGCGCCCAGCTCAAAAACGAATAAATCCAAGGCATTTGTTCGTGGAAGGGGCCAGGAGTCGTAGTGCACTGGTCCCCCTCACATGCCAGGACACCAACCGGGCACCCTAGGGGGCACTTTTACAAAAACAAAAAAAAAAGTAAAAGAGCTCCCAGGTGCATAGCACCCTTCCCTTGTGTGTTGAGCCCCCCAAATCCCCCTCAAAACCCACCGCCCACAAGTCTACACCATTACTATAGCCCTAAGGGGTGAAGGGGGGCACCTACATGTGGGTACAGTGGGTTTGGGGGGCGGTTTGGAGGGCTCCCATTTACCAGCACAAGTGTAACAGGTGGGGGGGATGGGCCTGGGTCCACCTGCCTGAAGTCCACTGCACCCCCTAATAACTGCTCCAGTGACCTACATACTGCTGCCAGGGAGGTGGGTATGACATTTGAGGGTGAAAATAAAAAGTTGTGAAACGGCATATTTTGTGGTGGGAGGGGGTTTGTGACCACTGGGGGAGTCAGGGGAGGTCATCCCCGATTCCCTCCAGTGGTCATCTGGTCATTTAGGGCACTTTTTGGGGCCTTATTCGTGGAAAAACAGGGTCCAGGAAAAGTGCCCTAAATTCTCGCTAAAAACGCATATTTTTCTTCCATTATCGGCGAAAGGCGCCCATCTCTGATCGCCCGATAACCACGCCCCAGTTCCGCCTTCACGCCTTCGACACGCCCCCATCAACTTTGTCCGCATCCGCGACGGAGTGCAGTTGAAAACGTCCAAATTTGGCTTTCGATTATACCGCTTTATTCGTTTTTATGAGATAAACGTCTGTCTCCCGATTTGGGTCGCAATATAGGCGTTTTTCTTTTTCAATTATAAGCTGGATAGTTTACTTCATCATATTCAAGAACCACCATACATTTTTTGGACCTCAATATCCAGAATCTGTACAGTGGATGAAGATTTCAAGAACCAATCTAAATAGGTTCCATCACAATTTCATCAAAAGGAATTATCCTCAGGATGTGTTGCGGCAGGCTTATAAGTGAGCCAAATACAATAACAGAGTGTTGTTATTGGGAGATAAACAACAACCTGTACTTGATGGCAACATTACTACCTTAGTAATGTGTTTTATGTTGGGGGGGAGGGAGGATGCAGTAGTCAATATCATCAAGAAAAACTGAGATGTTATGAGAACTCACCTGCTTTTTAAAGATCAACACCTAAGGGTGGAATTTTCTCGAGCTAAAAACTTTTGAGTCCAGCTCAATTATCTATCATGAATGTGGAACCAGGCCCAAAGAACTTGCCTGCAGGTCATTTCAAATGCGGTAGACTAGGCTGCAAGACTTGTAAAATCACACAACAAACTAGTAGCTTTGAGAATGCAGTGGATAACAGGACCTACCATTTGAAATATCACACAACCTGTCTGACCACTAATGTAATCTACATATTGAGATGTCCCTGTAATAAAATATATATAGGAAAGACCAAAAGACCCGCACACACACGTATCACTGAGCATCAGTGTTGCCAGGTGGGCGGTTTTACCGCCCAATTGGGCGGTTTTCCGCGACCTGCCGCGGGAAATTTTTGCCCGCGGCGGGTTGCGGTTTTTTGGGCGGTTTTTTTAGGCTTCCGGGCGGCTTTTTGGGCGGCTTTTTGATTTTTTTCGGCCGCGGGGGGCGGGGTTAGTGACGTTTTTGGGCGGGGTTAGTGACGTTTTGGGCGGGGCCGATGACGTGGGAGGCGGGGCCGATGACGGGGAGGCGGGGCTGATGACGGGGAGGCGGGCCCGATGACGTGGGAGGCGGGGCTGATGACGGGGAGGCGGGCCCGATGACGTGGGAGGCGGGGCCGGTGACGGCGGGGGCGGGGCCGGTGACGCGGGGGTGGGGGTGTCAGGGGCGGGGTTTGTGTTTGGGCGGGTTTTGGGCTGGTTTCTGGCCCGGATTGGGCTGGAAAAAAAAATTCTACCTGGCAACCCTGCTGAGCATCGATCATGTGTGACCACACAACTTTTAGGAGCACCGTTAGTGCAACATCATGTGACACAATCCCATAATTTTTATGATATAGTTTGCTTTGCGATAGATCATATAGCTCCCTCCAGTGCATTTTTTCTAGCAAAAAAGGTGCCGGTACTCAAATGCCAGGCCACCCTTCAGCAGGGCCGCCGAGAGGGGGGGGGACAGGGGGGACAAAATTCCCCGGGCCCGGGCCTCCAGGGGGGCCCGGCGCCTGAAGTCCCACCCGCCCTCCGTCGTCAGGAGCGGTCGCACAGGGCCTCGCGCCTCCAGGGGCCCCGCGGCACTTCCTGTCGCTCCCTGCCACATCGTTGGCGTCTCAGCTTCTTTCCAAGTTCCAGCCGCCCTGCATTTAAAAAGTTGCAGCGGCGGCGAAAACGCAGGCTCGACGGCTCGTCTCTCCTTTAAGCCCTTCCCCTTCTCTTTAGCGTGCACTGATGTAATTTCCCGCTTCCGCGAAGGCGGCACAGTGCACGCTGAGAGAGAAGGGAAAGGGCTTAAAGGAGAGACGAGCCTGCGTTTTCGCCGCCGCTGCAACTTTTTAAATGCAGGGCGGCTGTAAGGAGAGGAGGGCTGTGGTGGAAAACTGATGGCACAGCTGGGGCTGGGAACTGAAACTCGGAGGGGGGGGGGTGAAAAGGGGGGGGTAAGTTGGGGCCTGGGGCGAGTCATTGGACATGAAGGGGAAGGGAGGACAGGGAGCAAAGGGGATGGGTAGGGAGGGCAGGGGAGAGAGGATAGTTGCTATGGATGATGGGGAGGGTAGGAGAAATGCTGGACATGGATGGAAGTGAGGGAAGACAGGAAGGAGATGCACATGGATGGAAGGGAGAGAGAGGAGAGGGCAGGGGACAGAGGAAAATCACTGGATGTGAATGAGAGGGGAGGATGGGGCAAAGGAGAATCACTGGACATAGATGGGAGGGGAGGGCAGAGGAGAATTGCTGGACATGGATGGGAGAGAGGGAAGACAGGAAGGAGATGCACATGGATGGAGGAGAGGGCAGGGGACAGAGGAAAATCACTGGATGTGAATGAGAGGGGAGGATGGGGCAAAGGAGAATCACTGGACATAGATGGGAGGGGAGGGCAGAGGAGAATTGCTGGACATGGATGGGAGAGAGGGAAGACAGGAAGGAGATGCACATGGATGGAGGAGAGGGCAGGGGACAGAGGAAAATCACTGGATGTGAATGAGAGGGGAAGATGGGGCAAAGGAGAATCACTGGACATAGATGGGAGGGGAGGGCAGAGGAGAATTGCTGGACATGGATGGGAGAGAGGGAAGACAGGAAGGAGATACACATGGATGGAGGGGAGAGGAGAAATTCTGGCTACAGATGGAGGAGAGGGGAGAGTTGAAATGCTGGATATAGATGGAGGGGAGGGAAGAGAGGACATGAGACGAACATGGATGGCGGGGAGGAGAGACAGAATAAATGCTGGACATGGATGGAGGAGAGAGAGGAAGGAGATGCATCCTGATGGAGATGAGGGAAAGGGAAAAGAGGAGAAAAACTGCACATGACTGGAGAAAATAGGCAAAAGCTGGATCCACTCTATACCTCTTCCAGTCAAGTCCGCGGAGGACCCAGCTTTTACCTATGGATGTAGGGCAAGAAATGAAGAAGAAAGGAGGAAAGTAAAGAAATAAATGGAAAGGAAACTCTGAAAGTGGAGTTAAGGGAGCAGAAAGAGAGCAGCAGAATCAGAGACTGGGACCAACATGATCTGAAAAACAGTCACAAGACAACAAAGGTAGAAAAAAATCATTTTATTTCACTTTAATGTTTGGAATATGTCCAATTTGAGAATTTACATCTGCTGTCTTATTTTGCAATGTATAGCAATGTTCTGTTTTTCTGGTATTGTGCTGCATGCAGAATCTGTATGCTAATTTGTTTTTTGTCATTTTGGGTATACTGGAGCGGGGCTGGATGGGGTGGGTGGGCCCCAGCGAACTGGTCTGCACAGCTCCTTACAGTTGCTAAGACTGGCCCTGTCCGTCGTTGACTGTCTGCCACTGGGCCGGGCCCCCTGCATTGAAATCACAGCGCCTCTCACCTCTATGTGAAAGCACTGCAGGCAGCAGCAGATCGCCTCCCTTCGGGCTTCCTTCCCTCTCTGTGTCCCGCTCTCACGGAAGTTATGTCAGAAGAGAGCGGGACACAGGGAGGGAAGGAGGCCCGAAGGAGGGAGGCGATCTGCTGCTGCCTGCAGCGCTTTCACATGGAGGTGAGAGGCGCTGTGATTTCAATGCAGGGGCTCGGCCCGGTGGAGGGGGAGTGGCGGCGACCTCAGGGGGGGGGGGGCCCGGGTATGGCCTTGTCCCGGGCCTGGCCCAGTCTCTCGGCGGCCCTGCCCTTCAGGGGTGAGGTGATCACTGAGGGACCCACCCCACAATAGCCAGGCCCCTTGCAACCAGTCACAGAATCTATGACAAGGCAGAATTTGCATGTAGAGCCTGAGCTCTTTCATTAAAATTTGAGGTCCATGGGTCAATTTTAGCAGACAATGGAAAAGGTGCCGGTACTCCGTACCCCCTCAAAAAAAGCCCTGGCTCCCTCACAACGTAGAGGTAACACAGACAGAATCTTGCTACAAAGAGAACTCTTTTGGATTTATCATTTACAATCTCTGGAGCCTACTGGTTTGAACACGAGCGTTCATTGGGGTTGCTTCATGTGAATTTGCCCCATGATGTCACTAGGACTGCGTCAGTTCCTGTCTTCTGTATCGTAAATTTCCAGCTATTATTCAGTTAAAAAACGCTGCCACCATTGTTTTCAGTCTGGCGGCACAAGCATTGAGCATGCCAGTAACATGCAGCGTAAGCCAGGTTATATTTAGTTGATTTTGTTCACTGTTTTTGTTTTACAAAGAGTTACATTTGTTATTTTTTTCTAGGTATTCAATTGGCTCAGATCCCTTGAAAATGCGGCAGCAAAATGGGTACCTGTTGGGGTTCAACAAGCTTTAAGATAAGTGATACTGCATTCTGTGAGCTTCGTGCCAATTGTCAGTCGCTCCGTATAGGATTTTTTCAGTGTTATTATTCAGTTGAAAATATTTTGAAAAATGACTAAAAAAGATACCTTTAAAAATATAGGAAGGATGTTTGTTCTGTTATTGCTCTGGTGTTGGGAGTTATTTTGATCTGGTTAACATATATGGAGGGGCATAATCGAACGGAAACGCCTATATCCATGGGCGTTTATCTCCGAGAACGGGTTCGTGAAGGGGCGGGCCGAACCTTATTTTCGAAAAAAATGGACATTTTTGAGCTGGGCGTTTAGCGATAATGGAAACTAAAAACGTCCTAATCCGAGCCATTTGGCCGTGGAAGGGGCCAGGATTCGTAGTACACTGGCCCCCCTGATATGCCAGGACACCAACTGGGCACCCTGGGTCAGTGCGATTGACTTCAGAAAAAGCTCCCACATGCATAGCTCCCTTACCACAGGTGCTGAGCTCCCAACCCCCCTCCCCCCAAACCCACAAATGTACAACACTACCATAGCTCTTAGGGGTGAATGGGGCACCCACATGTGGGTACAGTGGGTTTTGGAGGCCTCCCATTTACCAGCACAATTGTTACAGGTAGGGGGGGATGGACCTGGGTCCCGTCTGCCTTAAGTGCACTGCGGTACCCACTAAAAGTGCTCCAGGGACCTGCATACACGCAGGCCTCTAGGACTTGTTGCTGTTGTATAACATGGGCACACCAGTTGACACCTGAAGACTAATCTCTCCGAAAACGTCCTTTATTGGAATAAGCACATTTACTCACAGTTAACTGTAGATCAGAGGTTGTGCCCCACTGGCAACGAGTCTCCCTGGTACTGAGATTAGCAGTAGGTCAGAACTGGCAGAATGCTGTACAATGCCCTCTTTCAGCCACATTCAAGGTAAGAACTAAGTTGTCTAACGTGGCTAACACAGGAAAGGGATCTAAAACTGGCTTACAAAAATGGCCACTACCTCATGGACTACCGGAAACAAAACTGGACACCCTCTGACCCAGTAGGCAGGGGGAAAAGCACCATGGGAGAAGAGCCTACCAACTACCAACATCGTGAAACTGTAACACAAGCTAATGAAATCACGGAGCCCAATACCCTACACCCATCACAATGCAATGCTGATGTGACCCTGTAGTGCACCCGAGAGCCACATCTGACCCAGGGAAAGGCTATGACAGGATCGAACACATTCTGCTGTCATGGAGGTGGGTACGGCATTCTGCTGTCATGGAGGTGGGTACGGCATTTGAGGCTGGCATACAGGCTGGAAAAAAAGTTTTTAAAGTGGGGGTTTTTTTGGTGGGAGGGGGTTAGTGACCACTGGGGGAGTCCGGGGAGGTCAACCCCGATTCCCTCCAGTGGTCATCTGGGCAGTTGGAGCACTTTTTTGGGACTTGTTCGTGAAAAAAAAAGGTCCAAAAAAAGTGACCCAAAATCGCGGTAAAAACGCCTTTATTTTTCGATTATCAGCTAAAGACGCCCATCTCTCCTCGGCTGATAACCACGCCCCAGTCCCGCCTCCACCACGCCTCCGACACGCCCCTTCAACTATATTCGTTTCCGCGATGGAGTGCAGTTGGAAACACCCAAAATCGGCTTTCGATTATACCGATTTGGGCGCCTTTGCGAGAAAACGCCCATCTCCCGATTTGGGTCAAAATATAGGCGTTTTTCTCTTTCGAAAATAAGCAGGATGGTGATATGACACTGTTTTTGTAAAGAAGGAGAAGGGATGACATATAATGGGGGAAAATGAACAAATCACACAAATTCATGGATGTAATGTTTTATTGATTGTTCAATAAAAAATGTTTAAAACTAAAGTTTAGGACGAAAGTGATAAAAGTAAATTTCAACTTTTGTTAAAAGAATTTCAGTTCTGATGATCATTACAATTGCAAATTATATTGTTTTGTGCTGTATAATAATAGATAATAATAAAAATTTTTAGCCCTCCAAAAAAAAAAGATAGGAAGGAGGTTTTTTTTTGTTGATGATAAGTCACCAGTGGGTTTTACCTATTTACCTGGTGTTGATGACAAGGGTACTAAGACCCTGTGACAAATGAAACTCTTTCCACCCTATATAATAGTTTTAAAGTGAACATCACGACTACTATTTGTTGAGTCAACTGAGAGTCAAACATAGAAATCAGAAGCTTTTTATATTTAATAGCTCTGACTTCCAGAAAATATGCTCTGTTTGAAAAAGGCAAAGTAATAAGGGAAGTCAGATAAGATGGCGCTATACCAAGGCGGTTTAATGATAGGAGATGGCATGAGCCTATCTGGCCCATTACCTGGACTGAAGGCAGTGGGCAGCGCTTGCCATCATATTGGTTTGTCCAAAACAATAGCAAATTTGTGAGGTTTATATTGTTTTATTAAACCTCCTTGGTTTTGCATTTTCTCTGTTAGGAGGGGATGGGGGGTTGTAAAGGGAGTTTGGGTGGGGTCCGTGAAGGGGGAGAGGGTTAATGTTTTTGTCAGCTAGCTTTGTTATTTGCAATGCTGTATTGTGGATTTCAGTGATGCACTAAATGCCTTTTTTTCTCACCTCAAAAAGACATTTATTAGAGAACATGCACTGCAAGTTATATGAAAAGTTGATACAACAACAAAATTGGTTCCCTTCTAACATTTAGCATATAATGAACATTCATTCCTGTCTGTCTGATATGATTAGACTCCAACTGCCCAATGCAAAGTGATTTAACTGGGCAGGAAAGGCTCCTGCCCGGCTAAATCGCTTGTGGTGTGGGCTGAATACTGACCAGCAAGTCTCCGTCTTCCTCTCTCTCCATGATTCTGCTCATTGTCTTGCACACAGAACCCCCTGGAAGCCTTTCACCACTCCACGTGCTCTCTGACAGCTTTTTTATTTATCTGAAAGCTTCCCATATGTAGTTTCTCAGTGTACATCCCTATGCTGCACAAGCTGGCATGTTTCTAAATATAACTGAGCTAGAATAATGCACAACATGGATACTGCAGCTGATAGTCTGTTTTGGACATACCAAGATGGCAGCTGCTGGGGGAACCAGCTTCAGCTTTTTGACATCATGCCGTCTCTGTATTAAACCTCCTTGCACTAAACCATGCAAACTTTTAAAACCAAACAACAGACTTTAAATTGTATTTGTGCTTCCACAGGAAGCCAATGAAGCTCATAGATATCATTTATCTAAAGCAAGCATAGGATCTAGACTGAAAAACGCCAAATATTTTTCAAGTAGATTCAAAGGGAATAACAGTATTATCAACTTACAGTTGCTGACAAGGTGAAAAAAAAATATTGCAGAGTTAGAAAAGGTACAGAGAAGGATGACCAAAATGATTATTTATTTATCTATTAGGATTTATTTACTGCCTTTTTGAAGGAATTCACTCAAGGCAGTGTACACAAAGACTAGAACAAATAAGAGCAATAGGCAATTACAGCAGTAAAAGTATTCAAATAACAATACAAAATATGGCATGGTATACTACTTACAATGTCAACACGATACATAGAACATTTTAATTGATAGTGAAGGGTAAAGCAAAGATGGAACATATAGATAGGTAAGACAGTAAGAGATTAAGAAGATGCGTAAAACTAACCCACTTGGAGAAACTGCCCCCCCCCCCCCAAGAGGAAAGGCTAGGGAAGTTGAGTCTCTTCAATTTGGACACCACTGAGGGGAGATACAACAGAGGTCTAGAAAATCATGCAGAGTGGAACGGGTAGTGTGAATCGATTGTCTACTTTTTCATAAAAGGGCAAAGAGTACAGAGAACACACCATGAAATTACTAAGTAGTACATTTAAACAAATCAGATAAAACGCACAATTAAGCTCTGGAACCTGTTGCCAGAAGATGTGATAAAAGCTGGGGTTATAAAGTTTGAATAAATTCCTGGAAGAAGTCCATAAACAATTATTAAGTTAAATTTGAGAAAAGCCACTGCTTATCCCTATGGACAAAGCAATGCTACACATGCACTTGAGGCAGTTACCGGAATTGGTGACTCCCCCTTGACAAAGTTAGTATGAAACGGGGACCTGTCGGGGTTCTTGAGTGCACCAACTTGCCTAAGTTAAGTGCTGCATATATTTTGTTGACTACGATTAGATTGTGAGAGATTTATCAATATAAGTTATAAGTTGGTTAATAGTAAAGGTTGGTGGAGGTCAAGTCAATGATTAGATCATACACACGAATTATACATTCAGTTATTGAGTGATAAAATTACTCTATTCGTGTTATTTATATGAGACTTCACTCCACTTTATATACAAAAAACCTGCATTCACATTTGTTTGAATATTTTGTGATATCCCTATGGGTAAGCAGCATAGACTCTTGCTTCTTTTTGGGACCCTGCCAGGTACTTGTGACCTGGATTGGCCACTGTGACACAGGATGCTGGGCTTGATGGACCTTTGGTCTGATCCAGTATGGCAATTGTTATGTTCTTATGTAATATTTATTTTTCTTATTTGTTCTTGTGTTTTAATAGCTGATTAAACATAATTGCTTTGATATTTTTGGTTTGGTTTATGATGTAATGCCAGATTATTGTTATATGATGTTGACTTTGACTTGTAGTTTATATTGCTTTCCTAAAGCCAACAGTGGATAGGCATTTTTCTAAATGTAATAAATACATCATTTTTTTTAACTAAGTCATTGCAGTGATGGTTGTTGGCTAGGGACTGTAAGACAGAGGTATCCTTCTCCCAGGAGCTGGGAACACGGCTTCTGTGGTGTCCTTTGCCTTGACAAAGCTGAAACATGAGCACAAAATTGAACCCAAACCTTTCCCATAAATGCGCCACTAGGCCAGTCCAATAAAAATGATCTTTGGAGCCAGATCCACTGAATTATTTTTCCTCTTTATACAAAAAGTCACTTAACCCTCCATTGCCTGCCGCATAGAGCCTGCCATGAGTGGGAAAGCGCAGGGTACAAATTTAACAAAAAAAAAAAAAAATGGGAGAAGACCATTTAGAACACCTGGGGCTCAATATTCAGAAAATGCATTTTCGGTCAAATTTAGGAATATAACTTTTCAGTTGAAAATTCATCTGAATTTAGGAGCTTAACAGTTATGCTTATACGTTTAGGCCTGACATTTATTTGCCTAGACATAGGAGCCTAATTTATGAGCCTAGGGGTTCTTTTACAGAGAGGCGGTAAGCCCAACGCGGGACTATCACACGTTAATCTGGAACTACTGCTGGCCGAATGCGGGCGCCATTGGTATTTCCAGCCCTGGCGAGTGCCATTTGCTGCACTACAGAAAATAGGTAGATATTTCCAGTGCGGCGCTAACCCGGTGGTATTCGGGCAGCACCGCATGCTACCCGGTTACCACTGGGTTAGCATGGGGACCCTTAACACCACTTCAATGGATGGCATTAAGTGCTCCCCAGCCACGAGGTAAGTGAAATCTGACCGCATGACTGTGCCATTTATTGTCCAAGAAAACAAATAGGCAGGCGATTCTCAAAGGTAGTCAACTCTGGAATGCACTACCCAGACCCATCCGCTCTATCAAAGACTATCTACCCTTCAGGAAATCTCTGAAAACCCATCTATTCAAGGAAGCTTACCCAAATGCCACGACCTAACTCTATTAATCTGTCTATTCATCACATGATCCTGCAACAATGGCTATGACTCAGACCACACCTTGTTTCATTTTCTCTCTATACTCACCCCGACCTTTCCCCTGATTTCTCTATTTAACCTAAAACTAGCACCTCCTTCTACCTCTTTTACCCCTTCTCCTCATAATATTACCTATCTACACATCTCCATCACTCTGCATCTCCATCACTCTGCTAAGATTAGCCTGTTTTCTCTACACTTTACTTTACTTTGTAATCCTATTACTATGTAAACTGCATTGAGCCTGGTATGAGTGGGAAAGTGCAGGGTACAAATGTAACAAATAAATAAATAAAATGCAGTGCGGAATAGAAAAAAAGATGCGAATCACCAATGGCAATGTTGAGAAAAATAATTTATTCACATTTTAAATAATGTGGTGAATAAATTATTTTTCTCAACATTGCCATTGGCGATTTGCATCTTGATGCCATTCATTGGCCTTTGTTCCCTCTGCAGTAAAAGCTTGGTAAAAGGACCTCCTAGTGCTGAAACAGTGCTCCTGTTTTCCCTGCCCTAAATCCACCCCTATTGCCACCTTCTTCTTATACTCCTAAATTTAAGATTTTAATGAAATTTTGAGTAAAAATTTATTTTCTAACAGGGGCCCTTTTACTAAGCTGCAGTAAGTGCTAGTGCGTGTGTACTGCAGCTTAAAATGGAGCATGTACTGTGATAAGTTCCAAATCGGCACGCGGTAACAGTGGGCTAAAAATATTTTAAAATTTTTGTTGGGGGGGGGGGATCGTTCCTGCACTATTCAGTGCAGCTACATTATCGTGACTCTTAGTGCAGGATTAGCGCAACAGCCCTTTCCACCTACAAAATAGGTGTCAGTATGTGCCACATGTTAATGGTAACACTAGCACATGGATTTTAATACAAAAATTTTAACACTGGCTTTAGCAGTCAGGAAAAACCTGCACTTTTTACCGCAGCTTAGTAAAAGGACCCCATAATTAGGAGTATAAATGCTTTGAATATCAGGCCCTTGGTTCTTAAAGACAAACTCTTCCTCAGAGTTTGTGATGTTAGGGACCAAGAAGTTATCAGGGACATAACAGTGGGGTGGGTAGACAATCGTACCGATCCTGTCTTGCTCTGACACATACACACAAACACATGTTTACACACCCACCCTCAGAGATATATATATCTATACATTTACATCTGCACGACACATACCCGTGTACAGAGACGCAAACAAAAGCAAACACACTGGGATATAAAAATCATAACCAGGGGCATAGCCAGACACCCAATTTTGGGTGGGCCTGGGCCCAGGATGGGTGGGCAGAATAACTTTGCCCTATCCCACAAGTGATTTGGTCCCTCCCTCTCTCGCCTGCATGCCATTTGGTCTCTTAAACATCCTCCCTCCCTCGCATGCAGCAACTAATACACTTTGTCTGGGAAGAGTGTGAGCCCTTAGGTCCCGCAAGGCCCCGAAGGACCTCAAAGGACAGCCGTGCAACCCCAAGTCTTCACCCGCGGCGACCGCCGTTCACCGGGGGTTGAGCCCCCAGCTGCAGGCGGCCAACGGGACTTCCGGAACCGCGGGGTTGACGGACTGACCTGGCACCGGAACCGGGAGCAGGGAAGGCAGGTGGAAATCAGAGTAGTCCAGAAACAGGCAACAGGTCAGGGCAGGCGGCTATCAGAGTCGTCCAATGACAGGCAACAGGTCAGGGCAGGCCGCTATCAGAGTTGTCCAACAACAGGCAACAGGTCAGGACAGGCGGCTATCAGAGTTGTCCAGTAACAGTCCAAAGGTCAAACCAGGAGAGCAAGGGAAACGCACTGAGTACAAGAACACACGAAGACTGGCCTCGGGAAACAGAACCTGAAGCAACGTCCTGTTCCAGCCCCGCTCCTTAAATACTGTCAGCAATCAACCACCCAGCCCCAGCCGACATGGGCGGCCAATCGGAACTCGGCTACTGAAGGAATCCCTCTGGTTGGTTCCGTCCGGCCTCCCAGGCGGGGCTACAGTACCGGCATCCAAATCTGGTTCCTCTGAGGTGGAGCTTCGGGTTCCCGCCCCCGAATGTGGAGAAGACGCCGGCCATCGCGTCTCGGCGCCATCTTCCCTGCTGGTGCAAGCGCGGACTCCGTAGCCGGCGACTGAGAGCCTGGAAGCCGCAATCACCGGCCTACGGGCCCGGCTGCGAACAGGGCGGCTATCGCTGTGACGGGTCCTGGCTCTTAGCCACGGTTCTAGAAAGGCCGGCCATCGCCGCAAGGGATACCGGCTCGGCCCCAACTGTACTCGAGATAGGCGGCCATCCGGGGAACCGTCGGGTAAGTCCTCCCTGGCTGCGGGTCCTTCCTCCCGGCCCTTGCTTCCCGCAGAGGAGCAGCCTGAGGGAGCGAAGGATGTGACATACACACTGCTCATGTTGGCCCCACAGCCTTCCCTCTGATGCAACTTCCTGTTTCCGCATAGGTGGAAATACATCAGAGGGAAGGCTGTGGGGCTGGTGTGAATAGTATGTATCCGTCACTCCTCGCTGCAGGAGAAGATCTGCTATTTACAAGATATGCAGGAGGGACAGTTGTTGGGAGTTTTTGGCTGGTGAGGCTTAGGGATCCCTGCCAGACACATCATAGGTGTGCTGCTACGCCACTGATCATAACACACATTCATCCAAACACACACACTTGACAGAGAATTAGTGTGAGATAGCTTTAGGTGGGTTTAATCCCTCTGCTGTGTCATGAGCAAGTAAAATGGGCCCATCACAAACCACCAGTGACCCATGACAATAAAACCTTTGCTGAATTCTGCAAACACCCTGCAATTGGGTCACACACTCTTTCATGCCATAACTAAACAGCACTTTTCTAAGAAGAATGACTATGACCCCTTCCCTACTTCTGGTAGCTCTATCCCACTCCTGGGGGCAGGGTAGATAACCTAGGAATTCAAAGATGACAGTAACATTTTTTGACCCCTCTACACACTTATCAGTCCAGCAGTTGCCTGGAGGTATTAAGGCTGCCTATGTGCTGAAGGAAGGCTGAATTATATACAAAACCAAAGATGGGCGAGGGAGGTTCTTTTTGGAGTACAAAGATTTTGTGAAAAGAAAAGACACTGCTAAATAGCTCTCAGCAATGCGGATCTAAGAAGAAGCTGGAATGCGGAGCAGAGAGAACTGAACAACCTGCTTTTCAAACCCATATAAAGCCTAAAGAGGTCATTTTAGGACACCTGTGTGCAGGGGCTATGGAACATCTTTTTGTTTGGCAGTGCATATAAGCTTGTGTTGGCAGCAAAAATCGTCACCCACAGATGTAGGTGCCGGCGCTGAAAGGGCTTAATGATGTCACTAATCATATACATAAACATTTTCCTAAGTACACATACATTTCCTTGTGGCCCTATACATATTTTACAAAAGACTCTGCAGTTCAGTGAGTCTTTTGTAAAACAGACTGGAAATTATGAATGTTTATTTATTTAATTGGATTTATTTACCACCTTTTTGAAGAAATTCACCTTAGACACTTACAGCAAGAATAAGCTGGACATAGGCAACAGGCAATTAAAGCAGTTAAAATATTCAAATAACAATAAACATTATGACATGGTATGCTATTACAATCTTAACACAATACATCAGTGGCGTTCCTGGGGGGGCTGGCACCCGGGGCGGATCGCCGATGCGCCCCGCCCCCCGGGTGCAGCGCCCCCCCCCCAGTGAAAGGACACCCCCATGAAGGAACCCCCCCCCCCCCCGCTGGATGCACGCCGCTGGGGGGGTGCCACGCACGCCTGTCCTCCGTTGTTCCATGCTTCTTCTCTGCCCCGGAACAGGTTACTTCCTGTTCCGGGGCAGAGAAGAAGCATGAACAACGGAGGACAGGCGCGCGTGGCACCCCCCCAGCGGCGTGCACCCGGGGTGGACCGCACCCACTGCCCCCCCTAGGAACGCCACTGCAATACACATTAAAACTTCTTAATAGACTGCATAGGTATAAGTGAAGATAGAACAAATGGGCAGATAAGATCAAATAACATGAGTTAGGACTAATTTAAGGAAAAAAAATGCACATGGGGTGTGTAAATAGAGGAAGATCCTGTTCTTCAAGTATTCTGGCCCATTTCCTCTAAGTGCCTTGAAGATCTGACAATAGAGTTTTAAATTTAGCCCTGTATTGTACCGGTAGCCAGCGCAATTTTTGCAGAAATGATGTCATAGAACGCAGCTCTGTGGGTGTTTGAGCACCCCCAATATTGAGCAAACTCCTTGTCTGTGCCCAGGGAGAGGTAATTTCCATTGAGTTTAGCATCCTCAATCATTTTGAAAGTTGGCTCCAAATGGGTTAGTTTTTGCGCATACCATGACAGGAATGAACCTCACTCCTAAACCAGGGCATGCGATGATCTCAGTCTCTGAAATTTACTGCTAATGCTTGCTAAAGGCTGATCGAATCTGCTTTTTTCAGTTTAGCTGAAATTGAAACTGCTACCGGAACTGAAACTACAGCCACAATTTATTACCTGGGTTTGACCAAAGCTGAAACCGAAACTGAAAAACTAAAGTTTGGTTATGTGAATGTGAACCAGTGAGGCCCACTGGGGATTGTCAGAGCTTGCAGTCAGTAGCCGTCTGCTAAACCTGCAGGAGATTATTACCCTCCAGTCCCAGGAGCAACAAGCACAGGCTGACAACTTGAAAGAGCCATTTTAACAAGGACTTCCCAATAAGTCTGGCACCTTTAGGTTCCAAAGTCAATGCAGATGTAGTTAAATATCCTCTAAGTCAGTAACATTGTAAGACTATGTAAAACAGATCATGATTCCAACTTTTTATGCTTACCCAAACTGAGCACAAGTAACAAGAGAAAGTAGCACTGTTTTGTGTTTCGTTATAAAACTAATTAAGGACAAATACAAGGGCCCTTTTACTAAGATGCGTGTCTACGCACGCCCAATCCCCGCCAAAATGGAGTTACCGCACGGCTACCGCTTGGCTCTTACGGTAATTTCATTTTTGGCAGGCGTCCGATACGTGCAGCCAAAAAATAATTTTTATTTTCTGCTGCGCGTATCAGACGTGCATCAAGTGGCATTTGGCACGTGTAGGTCATTACTGCCCGGTTACCGCATGAGACTTTACCGCTAGGTAAATGGCTGGTGGTAAGGTCTCAGACCCAAAATGGATGCCCGGCAATTTTCATTTTGCCGCACGTCCATTTTCGGCAAAAATTTTAAAAAGGCATTTTTTGTAGGTGCGCTGAAAAATAATTCTGCGCGCGCCCAAAACACGCGTCTACACTACCGCAGGCCATTTTTCAGTGCACCCTAGTAAAAGGACCCCATAGATTTTTTACGAAAATAGGAGATACTGGTCTACACTGTGGACATTATACCAGCCTAATGAACAATTAGGAATAGAAAAAGGTGCATTAATGTTACTGAATATGAGGACTATATGCTCTGAAAATTTACAATCAAGAGCAATATATTTCTCAAATTATTTTCTAATATATAAACATAATTTTATTGTAATATAATTTCCCTACTAATTATATAAGCTGACCGGTACTTGTACTTGAAAACAATCACTGCAGATTCCTTTGTCATAGAATCTAGCTTCTGTGCACCACAAGTTTGATTAAAATGCTGTATCTTCATCATACCTAGCAGAGCCTGGAAATTCTTTAGAATCACCCACATAGTATCCAAGACAGAATATATCTAATTTAAACAATGAAAGGCCATATTTTACCTCCCAGCAAAATAGCCTCCGCACACACACGGACCACAGCTAATGAAAACTGAAACTGCAAGCCACAGTGCTTTTACAATGGCTGACTTTGCGCCACATTTGGGAAGCCAGCTGACGTCATATCTTCACAGAGAGGCTAATTCCTAAGGAGCTTATCATCCCAAATTTACAGTCTTAAATTCCTGCTAAACTTTTGTATCAAACGCATTTATCAGGAGAACTGTTTACCATGAAAACTACAATGCAAGATCATAACTGCATTACTTGCAATCACATTTCACAAAAACAAAAAAAAAGAATGCAAAGAATAGCCTCCTCCAAACTACCTTACAATTCAATCTATGATTGTCTAGTGGTGTAGTCAGTACAGAAGTGATCCACAGTCGCTCTTGCCCATGTCAATTCTGCTCTCAAAATGGTTGCTGTAACCTCTTGTGAAATTGCCACTAGATGTTTTGGGGATCACTCCTGCCCAGACTATATCTCTAGATTGTCAGGGACTGTAGGATAGGCCCGAGAAGGGCACCTAGGTGAGCAGGGAGGAAAGGCAACTCCTGTTCAGAGGGAATGAGACAAACAGGACAAAACACAAATTTTTGGCTTCTATGGAAAACACACAGTCAGTTTCAGCCAAAATTGAAACTATGGCCATAGTCTTTTGGCCAAAACCAAGACCAGGCAGAAAAAGGATTTGGGGACAGTTTCAGCACCATAACCGGAACTAAAACTGAAATTTGGTTGGCCTCTAACTCTCACTGTAGTACTTACATTGTGCTAAACTGGCTGCTATGAATGGTGTGATGTGATCAGGTTGCTTACAACCTTGTATCAGTCATGCTGCAGCCTTCTGAATCAACTGGAGTTGGTGCAAAACCCTTTGTAGTCACACCAATGTAGAGTACATTATAACAATCCAGCCTGGGTATCAACATGGCATGAACCATATGTGCTACATTCTAAGGGAACGGGTAATAGCTTGGATGCAGATAAATTATCACAGTATAAACTAATTATTTATATTTTCCAAAGAAGATAAAGGATAATTAAAATCAGAAGGCAAGATGAAGTTTAATGGGGGGGGGGGGGGGGAGGGGAAGCTCTTCCAGTTTGAGACATTCAGCTGTAGCCTGCCTCTCTCAATTGTGCTTAAACAGGATTACTGTTTTGTTTTCCTCAGGTTTTGAGAGCCTGTATCATGGAACTACCAACTTTCCACTGCAGAAGAAAGGTAGACAGGGAGCAGTGCAGCCGCAATCCCCCAGGTCCAGGAGGGAGATTTGAAGTTGTACACCGCCTTGAGTGAATTCCTTCAAAAAGGCGGTAAATAAATCCTAATAAATAAATAGTTCTGGATTTCTGACAGCCCTATCATGATGCATTATGAGACCTTCCACACTAATTTCCATAGGTAGAATCAGAAACTACAACTACCACACTGCTTTGTACTGTATGTAAAATTCAAAACCAGGACGGGCCAAAAATCTCCCTCCAAGAAGTAGGTAACTTGGAAGCTTTGGGGGAGGGCTCATGAAAGGACTCAGTCTGGAGTTCAGTAAGGGCCACACAGCCCATCTCCATGTCACCAGTTTCCATAGGGATCCATGGCATCACACAGCAATCCAAGTGATGCAGGCCTAAGCCAGTCACATTACGAGTCTGTTTAACCTCAGACAGATACAATTCGTACACAGCATAAATAGGGGAACTGTATGGCATGTCAAATTATTTCACTGTTTACTTATGAGCAGGGTCCTTAAGCATCTCTAGGCTATTAGAGACAGGTTGAGCCGTGCCTGGGTTCACTCCACTGCACTTAGGAAAGTGTACTGCTTAGAGGCACTGACATGACATGCTGCCCCTTAAAGTCATGGGAGCAGGGAGTAGGACTGGATCAGCCTTCCAGATGGCTAGCAAGCAATTGATACATAAGAACATAAGCATTGCCAAACTGGGACAGACAAAAGGTCCACCAAGCCCGGTACCCTGTTTCCAACAGTGACCAATCCAGGTCACAAGTACCTGGCAAGATCCCAAAAGAGTAAAACAGATTTTATGCTGCTTATCTAAGAAATATGCAGTGGATTTTCCCCAAATCCATCTTAATAATGGCTTATGGACTTTTCTTTTAGGAAAGTAACCAAACCGTTTTTAAACCCCATTAAGCTCTACTTTTACCACATTCTCTGGCAAAGAATTCCAGAGTTTAATTACACGTTGAGAGAATAAATATTTTCTCTGGTTTGTTTTAAATTTACTACTTAGTAGTGTCATTGCATACCCCATAGTCCTAGTGTTTTTGGAAAGGGTAAAGAAGTGTTTCACATCTACCCATTCTACTCCACTCTATGTTTTATAGACTCTATCATATCTCCCCTCAGCCGTCTCTTCTCCAAGCTGCTTTAGCCTTTCCTCATGGGGAAGTTGTCCCATCCCCTTTATAATTTTTGTCGCCCTTCTCTTTACCTTTTCTAATTCCAATATCTCTTTTTTGAGATGAAGTGATCAAAACTGCATACAGATTCGAGGTGCGGTCACACCATGGAGCAATACAAAGGCATTATAACATTCTCATTTTGTTTTCCATTCCTTTCCTAATAATTCCTAACATTCTATTTGCTTTCTTAGCCGCTGCTGCACACTGAGCAGAGCGTTTCAATATATCATCAATGATGACACTTAGATCCTTTTTCTGGATGGTGACTCCTAATGTGGAACCTTGCATCGGTTAGCTATAGTTTGGGTTTCTCGTTCCCACATACGTCACTTTGCACTGGCTCACATTAAATGTCATCTGCTGTTGGGATGCCCAGTCTCAGTGGTGTGCTGGAGCCGGCTCGCAATGGCTCTGCAGAGCCGGTTGTTAATTTTTAAAGAATTTTGCGAGCCGGTTGTTAGCAGGGACGGGAGTCGGGACAAAGTTTTTTTCCCCCTGGCTGGAGGCACGCGCATGCCCGCACACACCAGTTGCCCTGCCTCCTTGTGCTGCAGGCTGGTTCCAGTGACGTGCCGAGGGCAGCGGGGGGGGGGGGGGTGCAAACCAATGTGTGCGTGTCCTTCTGCTCTGGCCTCCGTCCGTGCTGCACCGGCGCACGCCTTATCTCTCTGGCTCACTTGTTGTCTCCTCCCAGTGGCTGTCTCCTCCCAGCAGGCTCCGTCCTCTTGCTCTCTCTCGGCCTCGCCAGTGCGCCTGCCCCTTCCTATTGTGGTAGGCTCCTCTCGCTCTCTCTCCGCCTCTCTAGCCGAGTCCTGCCCATCAACATCAAGACGCCTGCTTCCTCCCCCTGCAGCACCGTGCGCGCCAGTGAGTGCGCCCTTTCTGCTTCGGCTCCTGCAGACCTGCACGTGTGTTTGTCGTGACTCCTCTCGCAGCCGACCACCACCACACTCTTCATCCTTGCAGCCAGCCACGCGCTAGTAAGTAGCGCCTTCTCTTCTGCTTCCTGCACTGCTAGTGCACGACACCCTGCCCTGCCGGACCACTAGTCTATCGTCGTCCTCTTCCATCCAGCCAGGTAATCCAGCGGCGCGATCTTAATATTTATTTATTAATTGACAAAAAAAAAACATTTTTCGGGGCATTTTCTGCTGCTGCTACTGCTAGTTTCAGCCAGGGGGGATAATAAATGTGAAAAGGAAGGACGGGGGGGGGGGGGGGGGGGGGGGGCAAGATAGAACAGTAGCAGCTCTGGAGGGATTGGGAGAGAAAGGGCAATGGCATTGGGCATGAATGGCTAAATTTCAATCCATCCTGATGCCTGGGTTAGTCTTAACTGTTGTTGTTGTAATCTACCATGGGGAAGCCTGGTGTTATAAAGTTGATGGAATATTGAAATTAAATAAAAGTAGAATTATTATTAAACTCTCCTTTCATTGAGGCACACATGGAATCAGATCTTCATCTGTTCTGTAAAAGTTTACCTTTTTACACAAATAGATTATTCTGTTTTGAACATGTTTCAGGGGGAAGTGGTTTTATTAGTCAAAATAAATATTTTGTTTCATGCAGATTTCTTTTGTTTATACATAAATGGGCTATATAAGCCCCTAATGCAGCCCATATTGGTTTGCTTATATTTTGTGGGGTGGGGGGGGGGGGGGTGCAGAGGTGGGGGGGGGGGGGGGGGGGGGAGAGGGCCTGTTGTTAAAAATTTACCAGCACACCACTGCCCAGTCTCCTCATCTCATAAGGTGTACTTGCAATTTTTCACAATCTTCTTGCAAGTTAACAACTTTGAATAACTGTGTCATCAGCAAATTTAGGAACTCTTTTATCAAGCCGTGGTAGCGACTCCCAGTGCGGTAATGCCGACAAAGCCCATTCACTTTGGGCCATTAATAACCTCACTAGTTATTCCCATCTCTAAATTATTTATGTTTAAATATTTTTATGGCATCAAAAGAAGAAAGATACAATAACCATTATTGAAAACTGCAACAAGTTTACAGAAATACTTCCTATCCCTACCCCCCACCCTACCCACAGTAATTATTTATAAATATGTTAAAAAGTGGCGGTCCCAGCACAAACCCCTGGGGAATCCCACTATCTATTCTTCTCCATTGAGAATACTGACCATTTAATGCTACTTTCTATCTTTTAACCAGCTCTTAATCCACAATAGGACATTATTTCCTATCCCATAACTTTCTAATTTCCTCAGGAGTCTTTCATAAGGTACTTTGTCAAATGCCTTTTGAAAATCCAGATACACAGTAGGCACCAGCTTACATTTATCTACATGCTTACTCACCCCTTCAAAGAAATATAGAAGATTGGTGAGGCAAGATTTCCCTTCACTAAATCTATGTTCACTTTGTCTCACTAAGCCATGCCTTTGTATTGGGGACCCCCGCCAGCAAACAAGGTACCTGATGTGGCGGCAGGGCGGGGCGCGGCAGGGGGGGGGTCGGCAGCAGGGGGGAGGTGGCTAAACAGTGCCCTCCCCACCTCTGGCGCTGGCCCCCCCTCCTGCCGAGGTCTGGCTACGCCCCTGGCGCAGATAGCATGCAAATGTATTCAAGCTCATTTAAATGAGGGCATTTTGTATTCCTCCCCAATGATCAGAAAAGAGCACCCGAAAGAAAGGTGCCTTACCGCTATAAAAAATAACACCAGTTGCGAGCAGGCATTAGGGTGTTGGAAGAGATTCTCGTTTCTTTCTGCAAAATCTACCAGTTTTGATTGCTTTTGGAAGCAGAAGGAAGCTCGTGGAAGCCCTTGAGTGTTGGTTGTAAGAAACAGCAGACCCGATGCTTAAAAAAAAACAACCCCAAAGCACACATTGGCATCTGTTATTTGCATCTAAATATAAATATCCAGAAAAAAAAATTAAAAACACTCATATTTAGGCTGCAGAAAACAGACGCCAATGTGTGCTTCATGTTTGGGTTTTACCAGGTGCAGGCTCACAGGAGCTGAGTTTACCGCTGAACTCTTCTGTGCATGTGCCAAGCACAATCCTCCCTCTGAACTCCTTAATGCTCAAAGCTATGAGCGCGCCTATATTTGCATATCATTAGCTTTGAGCATTAGGGTGTTGTTCTTCTGCACTGTTCCGATGCTATTTTTTTTTTTTTATTTCAGAACAGCACCAGAGTTTTGATCATCTGCCCCTCAGAGCATCATGAATGGACCTACTGCTAAGGGGCAGAGCTCTTATAACATACATGCACTACAAAATCCCCTCCCATGAACAGTGAAACAAAGTCTCCTGTACTCTCTTGATATCAGGCACTACCAAGAGCTGTAGCACCAGTGGCGTAGCCAAGGGTGGGCCTGGGTGGGTGCAGGCCCACCCACTTTTGACTCAGATCCACCCAGTAGTAGCACACCTATGATGCGGCTGGCAGAGATTCCCAAGCCCCACCAGCTGAAAACTCCCAACAACTGTCCCTCCTGCATATCTTGTAAATAACAAATCTTCACCTGCAGTGAACAGCGACTGATACATATACTTCTTGCAACAGCCCCACAGCGTTCCCTCTGACATATTCCCGCCTCTGTGAAAACAGGAAGTTGCATCAGTGGGAAGGGTGTGGGGCCAACATGAGCAGTGTGTATTAGTTGCTGCTTGCTGCCAGTGAAAATCTGCTATTTAAAAGGTATGCAGGAGAGGGAGAAAATTTGAGAGAGAATATGACATGCAGGTGAGAGGAGAGACCAAATCACCTGTGGGACGAGGAGGGGTTCTTCTGCCCACCCATCTTGGGCCCAGGCTCATCCAAAATTGGGTGTCTGGCTACGCCCTGTGTAGCACTATGCTTCATGTCACATGACCAGAAATAGAGGCCTATATCCTATTTCCTGATGGTAAAAATTTCCCCACCTCATCCAAATTACATAGAAAGAAAAGACCCCACCACACAACACTGACCTAAGAGCGGCTGAGCGTCAGGGACATGTAAACAGGGCAGTTTCTCTGGGCCCATAAAGCTGAAGGAGATATGGTCTGCTGGCGGGCTTTGGGGTCCCCCTCTCCAGCTTGCTTAACTACTGGTGTTGCCTGAACTGCTGAGACGCTCAGCAGAGACAGGTATGGCTTGTATGTGGGTAGATTGTCCAGGAAAACCAGATACTGTGGGCTGCAGAATACATCACCATAGTATACTGTCAGAAATGCTACTGTCACTTAGAAGGGCTCTTAATACCCACCCAAAATTTTAAAAAAAATGAGGACAAGAAAAACTAAGAAATTAAAAATGCACCAGGGAGATAAAATGATTATAAACAGAAACTATATTAACCAGAGGAAAACATAATTAGAAATATCAGGGTTAACATTCAATCTGCATTTTTTCTTTTTTAACACTAACCACCACTGGCTAAAGTTGACCCAGATATTCAAAGGCAGGCTTCATCCAGCCACCAATTCTGAATATCCAGGTCTTTGGCAGCACTCGATACTCTCCAGATATGGCCGATACTCATTGCTGTATCCACCTAGCTAACCGTGCACAGTCAGGATCGCTATTCATGTGGTCCTACTTGCCTGGTTAGCTATGCAGGGCCTAGCATTGAATACTGCCAATGCCCACAGGTGCCCACATAACTCCCGGCTTCATCCCAGCACCAACCACCAAAAAAGTGTCCAGTTATATGCCACTGAATATCCTCTCCTGATCCATTCAACACTATTTAAACAGGCAGGAGCCTCTTCTGCCCAGTTCAATTGTTTTCAATATTGGGCCCATTTTAGTCAGCTATTAAATAACGTAGTAACATAGTAGATGACGGCAGAAAAAGACCTGCATGCTCCATCCAGTCTGCCCAACAAGATAAACTCATATGTGCTAGCTTTTGTGTATATCTTACCTTGATTTGTATCTGTCATTTTCAGGGCACAGACCGTATAAGTCTGCCCAGCACTATCCCCGCCTCCCAACCACCAGCCCCACCTCCCACCACCGGCTTAAAGGCCGGTTGGGCTGGGAGTCCTATGGAGGTAGTTCACACTAGGTCTGAAGTGAGGAGACAGGAGGTAGGATGGTTTCTGTTACTGTGACAACATCTGCTGGCCAACAAGTAGCGATTAGGGTGTGCTTTTGAGGCGGTAACCTGTAACCCTCAGGCTGGCAAGGCCTCCCTGGAAGAACTGGTGGTTAAAGATACATAGCTATAAAAATAAAATAAAAAAAAAACAAAGCTTTTTGAAAAGTAAGCTACCTTGTTCTGTGTACCCCCAGCACAGCCTTGGGAAGTTAATGATTCTTCCCTAGGTGACTCTGCTAATACATGTGGAGATTTGACAGTTTTAACCAGGGCTAAATTAACTTTGATAATAGCCCAGGGCATTTAAATTCTGCCAATCACCGACCCCCCTATCCTTCCCATTTCCCAGCTAGATGCCATCTGGCATCTTCTGCTACCTGTCTCTCATCTAACATGTGGTCTCACAGGATCTGTGGCATGCCACAGGGTTCAATTCAAACTGCAATTGCAGCCAGGTGGCAGAGGATATTCATGTGGTATGAAGCTCTGCTTGCATGCTGGCTGGGGGGGGGGGGGGGGGGGGGGGAGGGGAGGGGAGGTGGGGAAAGACAGAGGTGATCAGTGTGGTCATGTGAGGAAAGGACTGCAGGCACAGGTCAAACAGTTTCTGTTGCCTCCCTCCCACTCCAAACATGAAGCCCCTTTCTGCACACACACCCCCCTCCCAGACCCCACTGGATAAATGCAAACCTTGCTGTAAAGGGATAGACTCCAGCACATAGCCGGTGTGAAGGGTGGTGGGCACCCCCTCAGTTAAGTTTCAAATCCCTAGTTTATAGGTCCTTCCTCGTCATTTGACTGCAGCTGCTCTTTACTGCCCCTCCACCAGAAGCTGTTGCCCTAGGCGACTGCCTAGCCATGCCTAGCTCTGCCAGCCCTGTTACAAGGAGAATCTGCCACTGTAACAGAGCATACTAGCACTACTGTAAGGGCCCATATATAAGAGAGAAGGGTCCTGGCAGTACAGCTGAGGGAATTTCTCTTATGTGTCCTGCAGTTCCCAATTACCACTTCTCCCATGCTTGGGGAATAAACTCACAGAGCACAATAATTCCCTCTCCTATGTATACCTATCTAGTCTTTCCCGTTCTTTCTGGTCCCTTCTCACTAACAGAGCAACTAATCTGCCTTTGGAGAGAGAGAGACTGCTGGAAACCACTTTGGAGGGGAAAATAGATAGAGGCTGCTTTGGTAATGGAAATCCTTTGCTCTTCCTACCTCGGTCTCTCTCCTTTCTCTCCAGTTGTCCCTGCACCCCTGCCCTCCCTTTGCTCTCACTGCAGAGACGACAGGGCCTGGCTGCTGACCCAAAGGATGTTGGTGCCCATGGGTGGAGGGTGGGGGTAAAACATTTCTCTCATGTTAGTAAATACTGTAATCAGGCCCGGATTCCTACACACTGACAGCTCCCGGGAGGGAGACTAGTACGGAGAGAAAGAATGCAAAGCAGGCTTACCCTGGAGGGGGGGATCTGTAGGGGACGGTCAGACGACAAAGAGGTGTCACTGCCACCCGAGGGGGTCTTCCTCCCAGTAATCTTCAGCCATGGCTACGCTGGCTGCCTGAGATCCCAGCAGCCATAATCCGAGTGGATAATCTTACTGCTGCTGTCAACTCAGCTCCTCCTCCTCCTCCCCCTCCCACTCCTCCTGCCTCCAGCCTGAGAGGCCAGGGCTCACCCTCTGCCACCTCCTCCTCTCCCTCTCCCTCCCTTCCTGCTGCCTCAGAGTTCAGAGCTTTTGCCTTATTCTCCTCCCTCCCCTCGCAGCCCCTGGCTACTTACTCCTCCTCGCTGTCCTTGTTATTGTTCTCTCTGTTCCCTGTACAGTAATTCTATCCTACTGTCACTGTTATATAATATTTTCTCTTTTAGTTTAACCATTTACGTGTTACTTTGGCAACACTATCTGTACACACTGTCCTGCCTATAAAGATAGCTGAATAATCCTCCTTGTCTCTTTCCTTTTCTCTTAGGGCCCAATGCTCAAAACTCCAGTGCTAGAGGCAAAAGCACATATCCCATAGCGCAGAAAACTAGCCTCCCCCCCCCCCCCCCCGTGCCCAAAGCAAATGGAATGCAAATTTTATGTACGCTCATGCCTAAAAGTGAAAGAAGGGTGAGGAACGTGACTGACACATTCGCACAAGAGCTGCGCTTACCGTGAAACGCCTGTATGCATGTGCCAAGCACCCTTCCCCGCAACACGACATATAAGCCCCATCAAAACATTTTGCAGTTTAAATCACCTAAAAGGCTCACACCAAAGCACAGGAAAATAGGCACCAATGCCTGCCCCTCACCCCCGGCTTTGCTCGGACACGCAGACATGTTTTTCCCTCACTATCAGCACTACAGGCTGCACCTTTCAGGCTTTCTCCTTTCAAAAGAAGCCCAAATCTGGCAATTTAATTTGAAAAAAAGCAGGAGAAATCCTCTCCTCAAAATCTGAATGCCATCCCTGACCTAGCATTTTGGACGTTAAGACCAGCGTTAGTTTCTGCGCTGTCTTCTGAGCATTGGAGCAAAAACATAATGACCTGATTTGATTTCAATGCATTTAAATACAATTTGTGCACAGATTAGCATGCACCCAAGCAAAGTCCACCATAAAGAAAATGTTTTTCTCAATGTGGAAACTGAAACGCGTAAAACCATTCTTCCCAAGGGAAATATTTTGTAACCTGGTACAGTCCATGGTATTTAGCCACGCAGATTACGGGATGCAAGGATCAAATCATAAAGAAATTTCAGACCGCCCAAAATACTGCAGTGGAAAAACACGTTTCGACAGCGCCAAACCACTCAGAGAACAATTGCACTGGCTACCAATCAAAGAACGCATCACTTTCAAAATCTGCACGACTGTTTGCAAAATTATTTACGGCGAGGCACCGGGCTACATGACAGACCTTATCGACCTGCCAACCAGAAACTCCACACAAATCTGCACGATCATATCTAAACCTCCACTACCCAAGTAGCAAAGGACTCAAATACAAATCCACCTATGCAACCAGCTTCTCCTACCTAAGCGCACAACTATGGAACGCATTCCCAAAAGCAGTAGAAACTACGCTCGACCACCTACATTTTCGGAAAGCACTAAAGACAGACCTGTTCAGAAGAGCATACCCCAATGGCCTGACATAAAAATACCGGTCACTTGCGACACAACATAACCAAAGACTGCAACGGACATTACCTGACTCTTCTTCCCCCTTTTCCTCTCTAAGTTCCCCCCAACTGTTTCCTACCATACATATACCTCATTATACCACAATATCACTTTGTATTCATTCATACTATGTACATGTTCAAACCGTAATCGGCTAACACCGTTAATGGTTATATGTAAGCCACATTGAGCCTGCAAAAGGTGGGAAAATATGGGATACAAATGTAACAAATAATAATAATGTACACTGGAGCAGTGGCGTAGCGGGGGCGGCTGCCACTCGGGGCGGATCGCCGCTGCACTCCCCCCAGGTGCAGACCAACACGACACCCCCCCACCGGCGTGGACCCTCCCACCGGCATAGCGCCACCCCGACAGGGTCCCCACCTGCCTATGAGCTCCATCCATCTGCAGCGCTGCTGTAAAGAAGAAATCACTTCGTCGGCCCTTCCCTCACTCACTGTGTCCCGCCCTCTGACGTAACTTCCTATTTCCTCAAGGGCGGGACACAGTGAGTGAGGGAAGGGCCGACGAAGCGATTTCTTCTTTACAGCAGCGCTGCAGATGGATGGAGCTTGTAGGCAGGTGGGGACCATGTCGGGGAGGGGGGGGCGCTGCGCCGGGGGGGGTGGACGGATGCACCCCCCCACCCGTTGACACCCGGGGCGGACCGCCCCCACCGCCCCGCCCTTGCTACGCCACTGCACTGGAGGGATTTATGTATGCTGAGACATTAGAATACATGCGGTTCCAGTGCTAATCACTTCTAGCACTGGTGTTAGGTTTTAAGCATCTGGGCCTTAGATCTCAGGAATTGTACAGTTGCCGATTTATCTTGTTCCAATAGTCCTCCTTTTCAAACTACATTCCCCTATTGAAATCAATGCTGAAGTCACGTGGAGGGGCATTTTCTATATGACGTCTAAGTCTGACTTTGGATGTTTTGCAAAAAGAAGTCCAAAACTTGAATAGGAAAGAAGGTCATTTTCAAAAAAGAAAAATGTCTATCTTTTTTTTTTCCTGAAAATACTGTTTTGAATGAGGTTTTGTGATTTGGGCGTTTTGTTTTTTGGTCCATTTTTGAAAAAAAAAAAAAAAAGTCCAAGTGCAAAACGCACAAAATCAAGCCATTGGGATGTAGGAGGGGCCAGCATTTTTAGTAAACTGGTCCCCCAGACATCCCAGGAAAGCAATAGGGCACCCCAGGGGGCACTGCAGTGGACTTCATAAAATGCTCTCACGTACACATCTCACCATTGCTCCCTTTTCTTGTCTGTTGAGACTCCCCAACCCCACCCCCCCAAACCCCAATACCCCCAACTCTACACCACTAGCATAGCCCTTATGGGTGAAGGGGGCATGGGCACAGTGGGTTTCTGGTGAGTTTTAGTGGGGTCACAATTTCCTCCACAAGTATAACAGGTAGGGGGAGGTATGGCCCTGGGTCCACCTGTCTGAAGTGCACTGCACTGCACATACCACTAAACTACTCCAGGGACCTGCATTCTGCTGTAATGGACCTGAGTTTAACATCTGAGGCTAGTAAGTAATGTTTTAAATCACATTTTTGGGGAGTGGGAGGTGGTCAGTGACCACTGGAGGAGTAAGTAGAGGTCATCTCTGATTCCCTCCAGTGGTCATCTGGCCACTTAGGGCACCATTTTATGCCTTATTCGTTATAAAAACAGGTCTAGTGCAAAACATCTTAGTTTTAGTCCTGGACAGTTTTGTTTTGTTCCATTATGGCTGAAAAATGTCCAAGAGGCTCATTTTCAAAGCACTTAGCCTCCCAAAGTTCCATAGAAACCTATGGAACTTAGCCTCCCAAAGTGCTTTGAAAATATGCCTCCAAGTGTTAGGAACGCCCAGATCCCGCCTTTAACATGCCCCTGATATGCTCCCTTGTGATTTGAATGCATTTCTGACGAAGTTTGTAGAAAAATGTCTAAAATTTGGTTTTGAAAATACCAATTTGGACGTTTTTACGAGAAAAACATCCAAATGCTGCGACTTCAGACTCCGAACTGGATTCAACGAATCAGCAGCGTTACTTAGAGCATGGCCACGGAGGAGTCGGAGGAAGACGAAATATGAAGACTGCGGGTCGGACCTCGGCTGGCGGGGGTTGGGGTCCCCTGTCAGCAAAAGTAAGCAGCGGGGGAGGGTTGACGGCGGGGAGGGGGGCCAGGGCGAAATCTGCGGGGGCCCAGGCCCCTGTGGCCCCATGCAGATACGCACCTGCGATCAACTCTCCCCATCCCTCCCGCTCCCATCTCTACCTGCCCGCCCTCTTCTCTGTTCTGTTTCAATTCTTCAAGTAATATTTAAATTTACCTCCATTGCAGCTGCACAGCGTCAGTGAAAGCGCTGTCTTACGTCTCTCCACCAGCCTTCCCTTGGCTCGTTCATTCCCTCAGTGCCCCGCCTTCTTCTGACGTCATTTCCTCGAGGGCGGGGCACTGAGAGGGAACGAACGAGCGAAGGGAAGGTTAGAGACGTCAGGCAGCGCTTTCACTGACGCTGCGCAGCTGCTGCGACGTCAGAGTCTGGAGCCATGTAAATTTAAATACCGCGAGTGCTGGGATGGAGTGGAGGAGGCTGACTGAGGTGCGCCGTGCGGGGCCCCCTTAAGCGCGAGGCCCTATGCGGCCGCCTCGGTCGAAGACTGGCCCTGCTGCCTCCATTGCATGCAAATCTCTCTCATGAATATTCATTGTAGATGTACTGAAAACCTGAATGACTGGGGTGCCTCCAGGAATAGGCTTGGGAACCACTGATTTAAAAATCCTCTCTTCAAATCCCCCAACGCCAGCTCTGAGCTGGTGATAGGTTTCCACCAGTAAGAGCAGGGTTTGTTTGTGCCAGTGATTCCCAAACCTGGTCCTGGAGGCACCCCAGTCATTCAGGCTTTCAGGATATCTACAATGAATATTCATGAGATTTGCATGCAGTGGAGGCAGTGCATACAAATCTCTTATGAATATTCATTGTGGCTATCCTGAAAACCTGACTGAGTTGGATGCCTCCAGGACCAGGTTTGGAAACCACTGCTCTGAGCATTGGGAGGGCAAAGTAAATGACCTCATTAACATCTGTTTGACTACATTTAAATATAACATGCAGCCATATTTGATGTGCATGTTCATTCCTGCACTAAAGGCCTCTGAGCATTCTGTGCAGATTAATGCCAGCATTAATTGGCTCTAATGCTGGCATTAGGTTCTAAGCATTGGCACCTCGAAGCCCAGGGCTTTCATCTTTTCTTACTCTGCCTCTTGGACCAGGAAGCCAATTTTTCGTCACCTTCAGTCCAAGAACATCACGTAAATTCAAGAAACTTTATTGACAAGTCAATTTATACATATGCTGTCAAAGCAATATCAGAAATGCTAAATTACCCAGTTCCTGGATTTCTGACAGCCCCCATCTGATGTGTTTTGGGACCTACAAGGATGATTTCCCAATGAGTAAAATCAGGGACTACAAATCCCACACTGCTATGGAATGCAAGTTCAAAACCAGGACAGGCCAAAAAGTCTCATTCCTAGAACTGGGTAACTTGGCAGCTCTGAGTTACCAAGTAATAAAGAAAACAAATACTAAGCTGCCCAGAGACCCAATTTAAGATAGGACTTTTAGCCTGGCTTCTTATGAATTTACATTTTACTGCATCCTGGTATTTTTAGGCCCTGCTTTTACCACTTCAAATCAGCCCCAAAGGGGTTGTTAGAAATCCAGAACTCTGGCCTCACTCACTCTTGAATCACTTGGCATATTTGCGGTTCACCCACACTTCCTCAGCCTGTTTTAGCAGGTCTGCTCTATAAAAAGAACTGCAGCAGCACAAGGACAGAGTGAGCACGCACATGCCTGGTCCCTCCCTGCAGCTGCTCTTCCCCCATCTCCATGCTGACACGAGAAGCAAGTGAGAGAGGGGACCAAAAACACGTGCTCTCTCGCTTTTCTCACTCTGCAGATCTACAGCACTCACTCTAGCAATCAGTGAATAGGAAAGAAACGGGGGCGACTGGGGAGATGGAGGGAAAATGGGGACGTGACAGGGTGGGGGTGGAGAGAAGCAGAATGTTGAACCATATACCTCTAGAAAAAAAGATGACATATTGAGGTAGTCCGGATTTTTCTTCCTTTGATGGAAGTAAAACCCAGACTGACTCAATTTGTTCTCTTTTTCATGGAGCCATATGGTAACTCACATCAGTGCCGCTGTTTTGTGCCTTTAAATGTAAGTTTTTCAACATTTTTCTTTTTACGTGTGTAATCCTTTGTTAGGTTGGAATTACTTGTACAGTAAGTTCCTGTAGAGAGTCACTAGGAGGAGTGACTGGGAGGTAGCCCAGCCCAAGGAGAGTAGTTTGGAACAAAATGCAGAGAAATAGTGTCCTGAGACTATAGCTACATAATGTAAGGTTCTATGTTAGGAGTCACCAGGGCTTTATTTGTGCTGGTACGCACTGGTATGGCGTAGCGGCACCTTTTTTTCCCTGGTGCAGCGATTGAGAGAGGCTGGCAGCATCGGAGCTTCCCTCTGCGAGTCCCGCCTATACGGAAACAGGAAGTAGAAACAAAGTAGGCGGGACTCGCAGAGGGAAGTTCCGAGGCTGGCAGCCTTTCTTTATCGCTTCACTGGCTGGCATGCAGTGGAGAAGGAGGATGGGCTGCGGGAAGAAGAATCGCTGGACAATGATGAGAGGGGAAGGCAGGGGAGAGAGGAAAATTGCTGGACATAGATGGGAGGGGAGTGCAGGGGAGAGAGGAGTCATGCTGGACATGGATGGCAGGAGAGGACAGGGAAGAGAGAATTGCTGGACATGGATGGGAGGAGAGGGCAGGGAAGAGAGGAGACATGCTGGACATGGATGGGAGGAGAAGGCAGAGAAGAGAGAATTGCTGGACATGGATAGGAGGAGAGGGCAGGGGAGAGAGAGGAGAATCACTGGACATGGATGGGAGGGGAAGGCAGGGAAGAGAATTGCTGGACATGGATAGGAGGGGAAGGCAGGGGACAGAGGAGAATCGCTGGACATGGATTGGAGGGGAGGGCAGGGGAGAGAGGAGAATCACTGGACATGGATGGGAGGGGAAGGCAAGGAAGAGAGAATTGCTGGACATGAATAGGAGGGGAGGGCAGGGGACAGAGGAGAATCGCTGGACATGGATTGGAGGGGAGGGCAGGGGAGAGAGGAGAATCACTGGACATGGATGGGAGGGGAAGGCAGGGGACAGAGGAGAATTGCTGGACATGGATTGGAGGAGAGGGCAGGGGAGAGAGGAGACATGCTGGACATGGATGGGAGGGGAGGTCAGGGAAGAGAGAATTGCTGGACATGGATAGGAGGGAAGGGCAGGGGAGAGAGGAGAATCACTGGACATGGATGGGAGGGGAGGGCAGGGGAGAGAGGAGACATGCTGGACATGGATGGCAGGAGAGGACAGGGGGCAGAGGAGAATTACTGGACATGGATGGGAGGAGAGGGCAGGGGAGAGAGAGAGGAGAATCACTGGACATGGATGGGAGGGGAAGGCAGGGAAGAGAGAATTGCTGGACATGGATAGGAGGGGAAGGCAGGGAAGAGGAGAATCGCTGGACATGGATGGGAGGGGAGGGCAGGGGAGAGAGGAGAATCACTGGACATGGATGGGAGGGGAAGGCAAGGAAGAGAGAATTGCTGGACATGAATAGGAGGGGAGGGCAGGGGACAGAGGAGAATCGCTGGACATGGATTGGAGGGGAGGGCAGGGGAGAGAGGAGAATCACTGGACATGGATGGGAGGGGAAGGCAGGGGACAGAGGAGAATTGCTGGACATGGATTGGAGGAGAGGGCAGGGGAGAGAGGAGACATGCTGGACATGGATGGGAGGGAGGTCAGGGAAGAGAGAATTGCTGGACATGGATAGGAGGGAAGGCAGGGGAGAGAGGAGAATCACTGGACATGGATGGAGGGGAGGGCAGGGAGAGAGGAGACATGCTGGACATGGATGGCAGGAGAGGACAGGGGGCAGAGGAGAATTACTGGACATGGATGGAGGAGAGGGCAGGGGAGAGAGAGAGGAGAATCACTGGACATGGATGGGAGGGGAAGGCAGGGAAGAGAGAATTGCTGGACATGGATAGGAGGGGAAGGCAGGGGAGAGAGGGGAATTACTGGACATGGATGGGAGGGGAGGACAGGGTAGAGAGGAGACATACTGGACATGGATGGGAGGGGAGGTCAGGGAAAAGATTCGCTGAACATGGATGGAAGGGGAGGGCAGGGGAGAGAGGAGAATCATTGGACATGGATGGGAGGGGGGCAGGGGAGAGAGGAGAATCGCTGGACATGAATGGGAGGGGAAGGCAGGGAAGAGAGAATTGCTGGACATAGATAGGAGGGAAGGGCAGGGAAGAGAGAATTGCTGGACATGGATGGGAGGGGAGGGCAGGGGAGAGGAGAATCGCTGGACATGGATACCAGGGGAAGACAGGGGGCAGAGGAGAATTGCTGGACATAGATGGGAGGGGAGGGCAGGGAAGAGAGGAGACATACTGGACATGGATGGGAGGGGAGGTCAGGGAAGAGAGATTTGCTGGAAATGGATGGAAGGAGAGGACAGGGGAGAATCATTGGATGTGGATGAGATGGGAGGGAAGGGGCGAGAGAAGAATCGCTGGACATGGATGGCAGGGGAGGACAGGGGACAGAGGAGAATTGCTGGACATGGGAGAGGAGGGCAGGGGAGAGAGGAGACATGCTGGACATGGATGGAGGGGAGGGAAGACAGGAAGAAGATGCACATGGATGGGAGGGGAGGGCAGGGGAGAGAGGAGAAATGCTGGAAATGGATGGAGTGGAGAGCAGGAGATAGAGGAGAATTGCTGGACATGGATGGATGGAGGGTTTGGCAGGGAGAGGAGAAATGCTAGGACTTGAATGGAGGAAAGGGGAGAGAGAATGATTGCTTTATATGGATACAGAGGAGGGAAGAGAGAAGAGAAGTGCTGGACATGGATGGAGGGGAGTAAAGAAAAAAGAAGAAGATGCACATGGATGGAGATGAGGGAAATGTTAGGTTTTCAAGGCAGAAACTAGGTTTGTGAGCCCTTGGGCCACTGCCAAGGAGCGGCAGTGGCAGGCAAAACCACCCCACACCAGAGACAAGGCAGAACTCTGACAGAAACAGCTAGACTTCACCTGCACTTGACCGCCCTTCCCCAGGAGTTGAGCCCCTGGGTACAGGTGGCCGGCAGGACTTACCAGACAGGGCAGGAAGTGGATACCAACTAGGCTGAACAGAGACTGAGGGTCAGAGGGGGAAGGAATATACACGGGCAGCAAGGCAGGAAACTGGGCTAGGACTCACAGATAGACAATACTACACAAAGCAGGAAATGGACAAGCTAAAGGATAGGAACTGAAAGCTGACAAGCAGCCACTGAAACAGGGTACAAACACTGACAGAAAAGAGTCAGGACTGAAAGCTGCCATGCAGCCACTACAAAAGAGACACAGACAAACAGAAACTAGACCAGGAATAAAGACCAGAAACAAGACTAGGAAATAAGCAATAAACCTAAGCTAAACTACACACAAACTAGGACTGGACAAGAAACTCAAACAAGAAACCAGACTAGGCAGAAGAGCAACAAAGCACCAACAAACCAGGGACCTTAGATGATGCAAAGGCAAACACAGAAGTTTCCAGGTGATTAATAAAGCCCATCAGCTGCTGAAGTTCAGCTGAAGGAATCACAAGGCAGCTACGGGTGCTGTTCAGGTACAAACAAGAGAAGCAAGTCTGGCAGCCCAGAAGATCCAGACCGGACTGGGCTGAAGTCTGGAACGGGTGACAGTTCATAGCAGCCACCGGTTCTGGCCACCAGAGGGCAAAGTGAGCACAGACAATGAAACAGTGACAGGAAAGTGACAGGAAAGTGAAGAGAGGAGAAAAACTGCACATGGATGGAGAAAATAGGCAAAAGCTGGATCCACATTATACCTCCTCCAGTCAATTCCACAGAGGAGTACCCAGCTTTTACTTATGGATGAAGGGCAAGAAATGAAGAAGAAAGGAGGAAAGTAAAGAAATACATGGAAAGGAAGCCCTGGAAACGGAGTTAAGAGAACAGATAGAGAGCAGCAGAATCAGAGACTGGGACCAATTTGGATAGAAAAACAGTCACCAGACAACAAAGGAAGAAAAAAAAATCATGTTATTTTCATTTTAGTGTTTGGAATATGTCCAATTCGAGAATTTACTTCTGCTGTCTTATTTTGCACTGGGTATACTGGAGCTGTAAAAGCTTACAGAAATTATTTATAATAAAAAAAATCACGTTATTTTTTTTCCTATACTAGTATAATATTTTCAATGATGTCTGTTTATACGCGCCATGGCTGGTATAAGGGGTGTGGCTAATGTGGGTGTGGCTATCATAAGGGTGGAGCCATATGTGGTGACCCCGCCCACAATGAGTACCGGTACCTTTTTTTCTACAAAAAAAGCACTGGGAGTCACCGACCAAGAAAGGGATCTCGGCGTCATTGTTGATGATACGTTGAAACCCTCTGCTCAGTGTGCAGTGGCAGCTAAGAAAGTAAATAGAATGTTAGGTATTATTAGGAAAGGAATGGAAAACAAAAGTGAGGACGTTATAATGCCTTTGTATCAGTCCATGGTGCGACCGCACCTTGAATATTGTGTTCAATTCTGGTCACTGCATTTCAAAAAAGATATCGTGGAATTAGAAAAGGTACCGAGAAGAGCGACAAAAACGATAAAGGGAATGGGACGACGTCCTTATGAGGAAAGGCTGAAGCAGCTAGGGCTCTTCAGCTTGGAGAAAAGACGGCTGAGGGCAGATATGATAGAGGTTTATAAAACAATGAGTAGAGTGGAACGGGTAGACGTGAATAATTTGTTTACTCTTTCCAAAAATACTAGGACTAGGGGGCATACGATGAAGCTACAAAGTAGTAAATTTAATATGAATCGGAGAAAATGTTTCTTCACTCAATGTGTAATTAAATGCTGTAATTCATTGCCAGAGAATGTGGTAAAGGTGGTTAGCTTAGCGGGGTTTTAAAAAGGTATGGACGACTTCCTAAAGGAAAAGTTCATAGACCATTATTAAATTGACTTAGGGAAAATCCACTGCTTATTTCTGGGATAAGCAGCATAAAATGTATTGAACTTTTTCGGGATCTTGCCAGGTATTTGTGACCTGGATTGGCCACTGTTGGAAACAGAATGCTGGGCTTGATGGACCTTTGGTCTGTCCCAGTGTGGCAATACTTATGTACTTATAAGACTGAAGAATAACAGGGGATGAGGAGATTAGAAACAGATAAAGAGGCGTGTTTGTCCTTTTGGGGGGTTCTTGGTTGCTTGACGGTCCCCTGCCACTGACCTGGAGGAATAAAGGGGATTCCCAACTAGGAGAAGGGGCTTATATTTAGGGCCAGAAAACAGGCGCCAATGTATGCTTTTACTTTCGTTTTTTTTTCGTACTCGAGCACATTTATTTCTCAGTACTGGTGCTTACAACTCTCCTTTCGTTTCGAAAAGAAATCAAAACTGGGGTGAGAGGGAGCACTCAAGTCCAGATAACTTCCTGAGAGAGTTGCTCCTCGGGCACATTTAATAAAATCATCTATTTCCGGTAACCGGGTGTACTTTTTTCAATAATTTTGATCCTTTCTTGTACTGTGAAGATGTCATCTCAGAAGCTACTTTTAATGTTGGTACTGGGATTAAACACCAAAACCCTGAACCAGCTTCTCCTGCAAAAGGACCCACATCTAAAGATGGCACCAGCATATTGCTCGATATTACTGAACATTTCAACAACTTCATAGCCATACTTACGGACAGCAATGCTGCAATTAAGGGAATGGGACTTATATACTGCCTTTCTGTGTTTTTTTCCAACTACATTCAAAGCGGTTTACATATTACATACAGGCACTTATTTTGTACCAGAGGCAATGGAGGGTTAAGTGACTTGCCCAGAGTCACAAGGAGCTGCAGTGGGAATTGAACTCAGTTCCCAAGGATCAAAGTCTACTGCACTAACCACTAGGCTACTCCTCCACTAGCAACATTCCATGTAGAAGCCTACCTTTGCAGATCAGCAATGTGGCTGCACAGGCTTCTGTTTCTGTGAGTGCAGGACGTCAGACTCAAAGAAACAGAAGCCTGCGCAGCCGCGTTGTTGATCTGCAAGGGCAGGCTTCTACATGGAATGTTGCTAGTGGAATAACAACATTTCATGTAGAATCTCAAATAGTAGCAACAGAATCTCAATAGTAGCAACATTCCATCTAGAATCTCCAATAGTAGCAACATTCCATGTAGAATCTCAAATAGGGAAAAGGAAATGGGACTTGATATACCGCCTTTCTGTGGTTTTTCCAATTACATTCAAAGTGGTTTACATATTATATACAGGTATTTATTTGTACCTGGGACAATGGAGGGTTAAGTGACTTGCCCAGAGTCACAAGGAGCTGCAGTGGGAATCAAACCCAGTTCCCCAGGATCAGAGTCTGCTGCACTAACCACTATGCTACTTGGATATTAAGGTAGATATTTCTCATCTGAATGATCGCTTTTCGCAGTTTGAAACACATTTAATTGCTGCTGAGAACAGAATAAGCGCACTAGAGGATGGCTCCACTTTCAGCTGCACCAATTTTAAACAAATCATATAAATAAATATTCTTGAAGACATATGTAATATGAGGAACAATACCAGGACAATAGGCGTACTTGAAGGCTCAAAATGCAGTGATATCATTACATTTTTGGAAACTTTTATTCCCCAAGCATTGCAACTTAAATTTGATAAACCTTTTGAAACTGAAAGGGCCCACCGGATTCCACTGCGTGCATTTAACAAGCTGAAACTACAGCATCCTATAATAGCCAAAATCCTGCGTTTCCCACAAGTGCTCCAAATACTACAATCTGCAAAATCAAAATCTCTCCTTAGTTGGAACGGTAATCGCATTACCATCACTACTGAATTTGCAAAGGTCACAGTAGAACAGAGCGAACAGTTTCTAAATCTGTGTCAAAGACTCAAGGCTGTTGGTGCAAAGTAACTAGCCTGTTTGTGCCGGCTGTTATGAGAGTAACTCATCTGAATGTTACAAAATCATATTTAGATTCCAAACTACTGCAACAATACCTGGAATCTAAAGAGGCACTGCAAATGGCCAGTACCTGACAGTTATACATTTGTGCTGCTGGATTTTCTCATTGACTAACTTTATTCCTTGTTATACCTGTTTTCGATTGATTTCTACGCCAATTGTGGACAACCAGACTTCACTTTATTCTCCATCCCTCTCCTCAGTGCCCATTCTTTTTCCTCTTGTCTAGGATGTTAGTGGGATATAAAAAAATATTCATGACCTTATCAACTTCCGAAAATCACTAAAGACCTACCTTTTTAACAAGACTTACCATACTAATCAATAACAGGAACTCCAACACATCATTACTTACTAGAGAATCTGTCTGTTTTTTGATTTATCGAATTGTTTAATCAGTCTGTTTTCTGATTTATTGAATTGATTTTATCCATTATGTTACACTTGTTCTTTATGTAACCAATGGTTTTATCTACTCTTGATTGACGATTATTAGGATGTATTTGTAAGCCACATTGAGACTGCAAATAGGTGGGAAAATGTGGGATACAAATGCAACAAATAAATAAATATGATTTTTTTCCCCGCTTGTTGCCCTGATGGTTTTGTTGTGTGTAACTTTAATATCTTTATGCAGTCATACATGCCTGTCTTCTAAATCTGAGCTACTGGTTTACTCCTTTTGCCTACTATCATGCTGCAAATGATTCCATGCATACTCTCTACGTCACGGTAATTTATGTCTTGTCCACTTAAAGTTTTCTCCTTGAATGTAAAGGGGATGAACCATCCAATAAAATGCAAAAAAATTATTAGTTTAATTTAAAACATTAAGGTGCGCTAGCATTTTTAGCGTGCGCTAAAAATTAGCACGTGCTAATGCTAGAGACACCCATAGGAATATCTGGTTTCTCTAGCATTTGCACCTGCTAAATTTTTAGTGCACGCTAAAATCGCAAGTGCGCCTACAACACAACTTAACGAACAGGGCCCTAATCTTTTGGTGGTATTTGTCCAAGAACTCCACTTATCTGCCTCAGAATCCAAAAAGTTACAGCAAGATTGGGTTAAAGACTGCTTTTATTTGCCTGCGACAAATAAAAAAAAATGAGGTGGCCATTTTGTTGACAAAATCTTTGCAATATTCAGTACTAACTCGTGTTATTGATGAAGATGGTTGCTGGATTGTGTTACTTCTCAAAACTGGTCAGTACAAATGTGCTTTTATTACTGCAAACACTCCAAATTTGGACAAATGTTTTTAATGCTATTTCCCATCAAATGGCTCTAACAAGTGAAGATTATATAATTTTTGTCAGTGATATGATTTACATCTCAATCATAAATTATCTTTCAAAACAAGGCCCCTTAAAGCTTCTAAGACTACAACACCGTCTGCAAAATTGGGACGTATTGGACTCATGGCTAGAGAATGACACGGTTACTGCTACTGTAGATTTACTACGGTAAACCGTAGTAATGGTAACACTGCTAGCAGAATTATGCAGATACAGAAACAAAACTTTTTACCACCCTGCAGGAAGTAAAAAATCTTGTTCTCGTGGCAAAACAAACAAACAAAAAACAATCATTTGCCCACTTCCTCCAAGACACCTACGATTCTGCACCCTTTGCTCCCTTCCTGTTCTCCTCACCATGGGTCTGGCACCTCCTTCTATACTGCTGCTCGTAGCTTACATTTTCCTGCGACCCAGCAATGATTCATACAGGCTAGCCCCAGGGCCTTCCTTCTGCCATATCCCACAACTTCCTGTTTTGCGAGCTAAAGAAGAAGTTGCTTTAGAGAGGGCAGGACTGTGGCAGAAGGAAGGCCCTGGAGCAGGCCTATGTGAATTGTTGCCAGGCTGCAGGAAAACATAAGCTACAAGCAATGGGGTAGAAGGAGATGCCAGACCATTGGGGAGAAGGACTGGAAGAGAGAGA
This sequence comes from Microcaecilia unicolor, assembly GCF_901765095.1. Classification (NCBI taxonomy): domain Eukaryota; kingdom Metazoa; phylum Chordata; class Amphibia; order Gymnophiona; family Siphonopidae; genus Microcaecilia; species Microcaecilia unicolor. Next base: position 248,674,919 of record NC_044032.1, on the reverse strand, counting down.
AGTGCTGGACCCCTGGGAGGAGGGGGGCTGCAGGGAAGGGAGAGAGGTGCTAGACCCATGGGAAAAGGGAAGCTGGAAGGAAGGGAAAGAGGTGCTGGATGCATGTAAGGATAAGCTGTGCTGGAGAGAAGAGAGTGAGGTACTGGAACCACGGGAGGAGGGGGCTGGAGAGAAGGGAGAGAGGTGCTGGACCCATGAGGGGGGGGGGGGGCTGGAGAGAAGAGAGAAAGGTGAGCCAGATGCTGGAAGGAGGGGCGGGAGACAGGGAGAGGAACTGGGTGGGGTTAGAGAAAAGAGAGACACATTAGTGTGGAAAAGGAAGAGAGGGGACAAGCTGAACTGTGGACACACGGAGGTAACAGAAACAGGGGAGATGATGTACATGTGGGGGCATAGGGCCAGGGACACAAAGGGGAGATGCTGGGTGGGGATGGTATATGGACACAGAGAAGGAGTATATGGCTGCAGAGTGGAGATGTTAGATATGGGGGAGTATAGGAACACAAAAGGGAGATGCTAGACACAGGAGGCATAGGGATATAGAAGAGTGATGTTCTACCCACAGGGAGTGGATCGAGAAATAGAGAAGTGATGATGGATGTGGGGATATGAACCCAGGGAAGATACTGTACAGGGTAGTATAGGGACACAGAGAAGTGCTGAACATGGGGGATGGTAGGGACACAGAGATGGAAGGTGGATGGTAGATTTAGAGAGAGAGAAAAAATGTAAAATGGAGAGGAGATCTTGGTGAGTGAGTTAAAAGAAGACTGAGGGAAACAGAAACCAGAGTCTGAGACCAACATGATTTGACAAATAAAATGAGACATCAACAGGTAGAAAAAAATAATTTAATTTTCTACTTTATTTTCTACTTTATTTATTTTCTAATTTTCTAATCAGAGTATGTCATATTTGAAATGTGTATCCTGCTAGATCTGGTGTTAGACATGGCTGGGGCCCAGGGCAGAAATCTGGGAGGGACCCCAAAGTCCAATACCAAGCTGCACCTTCTTCAGCTTCCAGCAGTCTTGGGGCTCTTTCTAGCCAGGGGGGACAAGGGCAGTTGCCCTAGTCGCACTCCCCTAACACCATCCCTGGCATGTGCCATCTTTTATATTTTGCATAGTACAGGAGTAAATGCATCTCTTTATCTGTGGTGTTGTACTACATAACTGTTCGAGGCTTGTGCAGAACGGGTCAGAGCTTGCAGGGTTTGGGTGAGGGTGGGGATGGGACTGGGCGGAGTTGTTCATTCTCTATTCATGGCATCTACTTCACCCTAATGATCTGGACAATACTTTCTATTCTGCTCCTCATAACTCCTTCTCCAGACTGGATTAATCTCCTTTTTAAAATCCTTGGCTGCACACTTAACCAAGGCAACGACTGAGCCAATAATCCTCTTGGATCATGCTGCATTTCTGCTCACTTCAATATACCAACATCTACTGATCAGAAATATAAATCTTGGAGACTTAATGCATCTCATTTACAGGACAAATCATTTTGTACTTCTTGGAAATCATGGTCTGAGGAATATTTTGGTTTTAATAAATCTGAAGACATGGGATTTGCTATAGTTTGGGACCCATATAAGGCTAATATTAGGGGTGAAATATTTCATTTGTCTATGTTCCAACATAAATTGAGAAAAGAGAAAATCTCCAAATTAGAAACTGATAATAAAAATATAGAACTGGCGTATCATAGTCAGCCATACTCAAATACTATACTAACTTTTATTCAAAAACTGAAATTCAAACTTAACCAACTTTTAAGTGCTAGTTTCACAATCTTATTATTGTCTGATCAAGCAGTTTACTATTCAAGTATGAGTAAAGCAGGTAGAATCCTTGCTAGTTATTTAAAAGCTTTAAAAAAGGCAAATTCTATTACTGCTATTAAAAATGAAAATACTACAGGGCCCTTTTACTAAGCTGCGCTAAAAGGTGGCCTTCGCTATCACTAGCGTGTGGGTTTCCCCCGCACACTGATGCCACCTTTAACGCAGCTGTAAAATGGCCGAGTTTTAATTTCTTCAATTAATGTTCATACACTGAGGGGCCCTTTTACTAAGCCGCGTTAAGCGTCTACACGTGCCCAATGCACGCCAAAATGGAGTTACCACATGGCTACAGCGTGGCTCTTGCAGTAATTTCATTTTTTGGCATGCGTCCGATACGTGTGTCTGAAAAATATTTGTTATTTTCGGATGTGCGGAATGGACGCACGTCAAGTAGCATTTGGCGTGCATAGGTAATTACTGCCCGGTTACCACATGAGTCTTTACCACTAGGTCAATGGCTGGCGGTAAGGTCTCAGACCAAAAATGGACGTGTGGCAATTTTCATTTTGCCGCATGTCCATTTTCAGCAAAAAATTTAAAAAGGCCTTTTTTTACAGGCGCGCTGAAAAATGGATCGACACGCGCCCAAAACCCATGCCTACACTACCGCAAGCCATTTTTCAGTGTGCCTTTGTAAAAAGATCCCTAATTCCCCCCAATTAACTCATGGCCATTAGCACGTAAGCCCTTACAGACATTTATTTAGTAAGCAGAAAGGGTAGCCAGGTTTCTTCTTTGGTGAAAAAATGTTTCTTTATGATGAGAAAGCTAAGATGTGTTCAAAATTATTTTGAGGTGGAGCAGTTCAGATTTTTGGTTCAGTCACTTTTGATTCCACAGTTAGATTACTGTAACCTTATATATTTAGGCTGCAGCAAAAGCTTGTTGAGACGGATCCAGACAATTCAGAATACAGCGGTTTGCCTAATTTTCGCTCTTAAAAAATGTGATCATGTCTCTTCCAGCCATGTTAAAACTACACTGGCTTTCAATTGAGCCTAGAATTATTTTCAAGCAGGTACTTTCTCTGTCCCCAGAGGGCTCACAATCTAAGTTTTTGTACCTGGGGCGATGGAGGGGTAAGTGATTTGCCCAAGCTCACAAGGAGTTGCAGTGGGAATCAAACCCAGGTCATCAGAGATGGAAGATGGATGGTAGACATGGAGAGAGAAAAGATGACAAGTGGAGAGGAGACCCTGGTGAGTGAGTTAAAAGAAGACAGAGGGAAACCAGAGCCTGAGACCAACATGATTTGACAAATAAAATGAGACATCAAAAGGTAGAAAAAATGATTTAAATTTCTATTTTGTGATTAGAGTATGTCATATTTGAAATGTGTATCCTGCCAGATCTGATGTTAAACATGGCTGGGGCCCAGGGCATAAATAAAGATATTGCATGGTTCTGCACCTAATTATTTGTATAACCATTTTCAGTTTTTGAATGTGCAGAGGTCTAGACACAATAATGATATGTATTTTACTTATCATTCAGCTAAGGGAAAAAGAAAATTACATTTATTTGAATTAACTCTGGCATTTCAAGCAGCCACAAACTGAACAACGTTAAAGGCTATTTTTAATTCTGCTATATCCTATTTAGATTTTAGAAAGAAAGTCAAAACATTCTTCCTTCAAAAATATGTAATAGATTCTATATCTTGATTTCCTTGTTACTGTATTCAGCATATTCCCAGGGGTCTGTCTCTGGCTTCTTCATATAACGTTACCTGCTTAGAACTGTTTCTGGTATTAGCGGGATACAAGACTAATTTATCATTATCTTAATTGGTATGCGTGCGGCAACGTAGCTGCGCTAAAAAATTAGCACTGGGCACAAAATATAAGGTATTGTTTTAGTGCCTGGGAAGTGTGTACAGATGCCAACACTACCGCAGGATGTCTGTGTGTGCCCTGCGGTAGTGCATTTTCCTGAATGGTAAGCACATGCTAGTGCTTATCGCTGCTTAGTAAAAGGACCTCTATGATTACTAAATCAGAAGCTATTGCATCTCTCTTTTCTCAATATTATTCTGAAATTTACCAATCACAAAAATCCCTTCACAACAAATTAATGATTTTTAAAATAACATTATGGAGCTCATTTTCAAAAGAGAAAAACATCTAAAAAGTGTCATAACTCTGCATTTGGACGTTTTTCTCACAAAAACGTCCAAATAAGTATTTTCAAAACCAATGTTTAGATGTTTTTTCTATGAAGTCCATCAGAAGTGCATTCAGATCACAAGGGGGCATGTTAGGGGCATGTAAAGAGCGAGATCTGGGCATTCCTAACACTTGGACGTTTTTTCAGCCATAATGGTACAAAACAAAACCGCCCAGGACTAAAACTAAGACGTTTTGAGCTAGACCTGTTTTATAACGAATAAGGCACAAAATGGTGCCTTAAATGACTAGATGACCACTGGAGGGAATCAGGGATGTCCTCTCCTTACTTCCCTAGTGGTCACTGACCCACCTCCCACACCCCAAAAATGTGATTTAAAACATTACTTGCCAGCCTCAGATGTTATACTCAGGTTAATTACAGTAGCATGAAGGTCCCTGGAGTAGCCTAGTGGTGGATACAGAGCACTGCAGACAGGTGGACTCAGGTCCATACCTCCCCCTACCTGTAACACTTGTGGAGGAAACTGTGAGCCCTCTAAAACTCACCAGAAACCCACTGTACCCACATATAGGTACCCCTTCACTCATAAAGGCTATGGTAGTGGTGTACAATTGAGGGTAGTGGGCTTTGGGGGGCTCAGCAGACAAGGTAAGGGAGCGATGATAAGATGTGTACCTGGGAGCATTTAATGAAGTCCACTGCAGTGCCCCCTAGGGAGCAAAAGGGGGATCTTAAGTGAAAAGTACAGCACTTCACTTCAGACCATCCAAGGTCCTACCTCCACCCACTCATGACTGAAGAACCCCTCACCTTCTGAAGATGGCAGAATGGGCTTCTTAACTTTAGAGGTGAGGCATAGGGAAGGTGGAACAGGAGTCAGGGAGTTTGGCACTTCTGGTTTTTATTTTTATTTTTTTCAATTTCTCCCTTCCTGACAGGAAGGGAGGTATTTTACTCACAATGCAATATTATTGTGGTGGTGTGTACTCTTTTTTTTTCTGACAGCAAACTATTTTTAACTCCATGGTAATTAAAATGTCATTAGTTTACTGTTTTGGTAGTAAAGATTGTTTAGTGTGTGTGCATTAGGCTGCTGTGTACTGAATACAGTGTTCTAATGCACCAAAGCCTCAATCTTTTAGATTGTAAGCTCTATTGAGTAGGGACTGTCTCTCTGTGTCAGGTGTTCAGCGCTGCATATGTCTGGTAGCGCTATACAAATATTAATAATAATAATCTCAAACTGCCTATCTTCATCTCTAGTGGTACACTCCACCTTCCTGTCAGGGCATGTGCATTATCTATTCTGCACTTTTTCTCAGCAATTCCCCAATCTTTTTATCACCTTTGCTTTTCCTCTAACTGTTCTCTTTTTCTTTCTAACCTCTTGCCCCTCTATCTCCTCAGCAGGTCCTGTATCTCTGTTTATTGCCACTGCTTTTCCCCTCCTGCCCCTTCTCTCTCCCATCAGCAGTTCCTGTACCTTTGTTTATTGCCCCTGCTTTTCCTCTCTGCTAGGGCCGGTTCAAAGGATAGCGGCACCCTGAGCCAGCTTGCTTTGGCGGCACCCCCACCATATTGCATGGCTTCCGGTGCCCCCCCATCCCCTTTGGCTTTGGCATCTCTCCATCCCTTGGGCTGGTATGTTTCTGCCCACCTTCCCAGGTCCAGCCTCTCTGTTCCCCTCCCTACAGGTCCAGCACTGCTCCCTCTTCTCTCTCACTCCTCACAGTCCTGTAAAGCTTATGTCGGTCACCAGTGGCAGCAGCATGACAGACTGCCTTTGGCCAGCACCTGGGTCTTCCCTCTACTGCATCCTACCTCCTCTGGTGCAATTTTCTGTGGACTGGAGGGCTGGCCAAAGGCAGTGTCATGCTGCTGCCCATGACTAGCATAAACTTTAAAGGCCCACTGGGGAATGAAAGAGATGAGAGAGCAGTGCTGGACCTGTTGTGGGGGAGGGAAGAAAGAAGGGGAGAGACCGGAAAGGGGGGGGGGGGGAGAAAAGGCTTAATCTATGCACCAGAGTAAGTAAAACGCTGGATATTTTGGCACTTTTTAATCACCAGCACCCTGGGTCAGAGCCTCACCTGCTCCAATGGTTAAGCCGGCCCTGTCTCCTGTTCCCCTTCTCCCCTCAGTAGTTCCTGAATCTCTCTTTATTGTCCCTGCTTTTCCCCTCCTGCTCCTCTCTCTCCTCAGTCTCTGGCCTCCTGCTCCTCTCTCTTCTCTCAGCTGTTGCTGTATCTGTTTATTCCTCTCCAAATAGTAAAGTCAAACAAAAACAGAATAAAAGACCTCTACTGTGGGAAAGCACCAGGCATCAAACAGTAGAGGAAAAAAGAAAAGAGGGACCTCTCGCAGATGGTGTCTAGGAAAGATCTTTATTTAACCACAGTCTTCAAAAACAACTACTGTTTGATGCCCATATGTTCCTCTCCCCCACACTGCGAGTGGGGGAGAGGAACATATCTCTCCATCTTCTCTCCGTCTTTCTCCTTTCCCTCAGGTCCCAGCATATCTCTCTCTCTCTCCTTCCCCTACTCCTGTGAGCCCCCTAAATATCTTCACCTCTTCTCCTCTACCCCTGGCCTACCAACCTAGCATGTGGGGGTGGCAGTGCTTGAGACATGCTGCTTCTGGCTGTGGGGGACCTTCCCTCTGTCGCATCCTGACTACCAGAATGGAAAGTTGCATCAGAGGAGGCGGGACGTGGCAGAGGGAAGACCCCTTTCCCCACAGCTGGCCATAAATGCTAGGTTGACAAGCCATAGTGAGGAGGGAAGGAGGAATGAGAGTACTGGATCCTGCCATGGGAGGTGGGGAAGGAAAGGTGAATGAGACTGGGAGCCAGAATGTGTGTGAGGAGGGTACGTCTGCGCGTGAGCATGAAAGTGAGAAGGGCACAAATGAGCGTACCACATGCTGAATAAGTTTGGCTTGGCATGTCTGCCTCAGAAGTTCCTGGATCTGTATTTATTGCTCCTGCCCCTCCCCCCTTCAGCAGTTCCTATATCTCTGTTTATTGCCCCTGCTTTTTCTCTCCTGCCCCCCACTCTCCCTCTCTCCTCAGTAGTTCCTTTATTTCTGTTTATTGTCTCTGCTTTTCCCCTTCCGCCCCTCTCTTTCCCCTCAGCAGTTCCTGCATCTCTGTTTATTGCCCCTGCTTTTTCTCCCATTCTTCCTCTCCCTCCCTGTTCACCAGTTCTTGTATCTCTGGTAATTGCCCCTGTTTCTCCCTCTGTCTGCTCTATTCTGTCCTTCAACAGTTTCTGTGTCTCTGTGTGTTGCCCCTGCTTCTCTGTACTCACTACCCCCTGGCTTGTTCCCCTACAGTCCCTGTATCTGTTTATCCATTTTCCCTTCTTGCCACCGTCACTCCCCTCTGCAGATGCCCTATCTGTTTATTTCCCCAGATTTTAATGGGGGAAGGTGTCCATATGTATGTGAGAAATCTGCACCATCTCGTGTTATGTGATGATCTTAAAATAACCAGCTGTATATGGATATTTTCTCATAAATATTTGAAAGAGCTTTTCCTTTGAGTGATTTATAAGGCTTTACTGCCATCTCATGGCTATTTCTTGTATTATTCGTATTTTTGCCTTCTTTGGAAACTACAGTATTTTCCAACATATTTCTTTAAAGATGTCAGTCAGAAGTGAAAGTGCATACAGTTATTGATTCCTGTTTTCAAATTCAGATTTTTTTTTATTTCTTTCCTTTGGTGATATAGTAATTAGGTCAAATTTTAGCGGCAATACTCTGTGATTTTTTTTAAATAGTGATCACAGTGTATAGTGAGGGTAATGTATACTGTATATAACAAGTTGCTAAGGTGGGGAAATCAAGTGCTTGCCTATTTCATGCCTATTATATAAAGACACACAAGTGCCTATGTTTCTTTATAAAACATTAGCACAAATCCTGTAGAATTTGTGGTTTTGATAAACTTTTGTGTACATTTTCATCCACTGAAGAGCAGGTTTAAATGTTATAGGGACCAGTGGCGTAGCCAGACAGCCAGTTTTGGGTGGGCCTGAGCCCAAAGTGGGTGGGCACAAAATTTTCTCTGCTCCGCCCTACCTCCACCTCAAAATATAAATACTTTAGCTAATGAGGATCCTCAAGCTCAGTCAGCTGAAGACTTTCTCTGAAGGTGGCCAGAACTCTCTTTTATCAAGCTTGGCAGGCAGCAGCAATGACCCTAAGCCACTGATGCCAGCACCCCACACATGCTTAGCTGTCGATGGCTCAAGGATGCTGTTGCCAGAGCTTGGTAGAAGGAAGTTCTGGCCGCCTTTGGAGGAGGTCCTTAGCTGGGGATGCCTGGGAATCCTCACCAGCTATACAGCAAGGGTTAGGACTGGTGTTCTACTTGGCCCAGGTCAGAAAATAAAGGAGGGCTCCCCTCCCCGATTCCCTCTCCTCTTTGCCTCCCCTCCAATCTCCCACCTGCCATTATTATCACACCAATAGACCCTCACTAAATATAGAACAAGGGATCACAAATTAGAAATAAAAATATTTAGACAAAAATTGAAAGGGAACCCTAAGAAGTTAAACATAGCATTACTGCAACACTGGAGACATAAAACAGAGATGCATTTCCTTTTCTACAGAACACAATAGAAAGACATTTGCATAGGCGGTCGGTGGCCCAACTGTTTGGGGAGGCTAAAGAAGGTGGGGTTAGGGGTGGGGCCAGGGGTGGAGCTTAAATCCATAATTGTCTGATAACACACAGAAAAAAAAATAAATAAAAATAAAAGTAACAATTAATACCTTTTATTAAATTTAGATATTAGATATGTATCATATGTCAAAGAATAAAGTGGTTGCTCAAAGCATATACTAACCACAATCGCTCAACTGCAAAACATTATGCACAACTTTGTGCAAAATCACACTCAGAACCTTACTGTACCATAAATATTACACTGGGCAGAACCTAATACACCAATATACCACCCATACGGAAAATGCAGACTGTCAATAATATGAAATAAGGATCATAATATCACAATTCTCATGTAGAGCCACAAAACATCCTAATTCATGTTTAATGTGGGATAAAATGCCATACATAAGTAAATAAATATAAACATTTAATGTTGAGCACCTGATTCTCAAAGTGGACATATTCCAAACACTATAATGAAAATAAAATGATCTTTTCTATTTTTGTTTGGTGACTTTGTTTTTCTGATTGTGCTGGCCCAGTATCCGATTCTGCTGCTATCTGTCCTCTTAACTCCGTTTCCAGGGCTTCCTTTCCATTTATTTCTTTACTTTCTGCCTTTCTTCTTCATTTCTTGTCCTACATCCGTAAGTAAAAGCTGGGTCCTCTGCAGACTTGACTGTCCAGTGGATCCAACTTCTGCCTATTTTCTTCATCCATGTGCAGTTTTTCTCTCTTCCTTTTCCCTCATCTCATCTCCTTCCTCACTCTTCCCTCCCCTCCATCCATGTCCAGCATTTCTTCTCTCTCCCTTCCCTCTCCTCCATCCATGTCCAGCAACTCTCCTCTCCCCTGCCCCCCTCCAGCCATCCACACCCACCCAGCGATTCTCTCCGCTCCCCTGCCCCCCCTCCAGCCATCCATACCCACCCATTGATTCTCTCCTCTCCTCTCTGTTCCCGGGCAGATTTTCTAACAGGAGCTGCTCATCCAATCAGAGAGCTCTATTTGAATGCAGGTTAACATACAGACACTCTAATGGGAATTTTTAGTCAAAAACACTAGCTAAACCCTTCATTTTTGGATCAAAGTTCACATTTTTGATCAGAGCCATGCCCTAACATTAAGGCTGTAAACATTTCCAACAATTGTTACCCATAAATATGCAAATGAGAACCTCCCAAAAATGGACTAATTTGCATATGGCTTGAGCAAATTTGAGTACATAGCATACCAATCCCACTTCCTAGCACCTAAATTCTGCAATTAGATTTAATGCAACTTATTTTTAGCACTTTTAAAATTTTAGGGGTCAGTGCATGTCTCTTTGGTATGAAGTGCTCATGTGCAGGAATTCATCCTAGTTAAATATCTCCCTGGCAACCCATGACACCTCCAGCCAACCCCCCTGTTCTGCTCTCCCAGCAGTAAGGTAATCAAATTACAACTGGTTATGCACAAGGCTAGAGACGGCTTTCACTGCAGCTGCTGCTATTTAAACCCCCCCCCCCCCAGAGCAGCGGGACGCGCGGGAGAACTACTACTACTACTATTTAGCATTTCTATAGAAACAGGTGATCCATCCTGCTGTGGCTGGGGAGGCATAGCCTCCCCAAGCCTCTTATACCGGGCGCCTATGGACATTTGCTATGCACATTTCCAAAAGCTAACATATTCCATTTAAAACATTCAAAATAAAATGCTTTGTTTCTACCTTTCTTGTCTGGACATTTTATTTTTCCATCTTGCTAGTTCCAATTTCTCTTTTCTGCTTTCCTCTCTGTCGTCTGCTAATTCTTCTTCAAGCGGCTGCAGTCCATTTGTCTTTTCTCCTCTCTCCTATCTGTTCCCTCATTATTCCCGCCTCTGACATATTGATCATTCCTTTTTAGCTCTTTTCTGCCTCTCTCTCACCCTTCTTCGTCTCCTTTTTACTTTTCAACTACCTATCAAATTTCCATCTTCTTCTTTCACCCACTAGCTCTCTCATTCCCCATCTTACTCCCCCCCTCCCTACTTTCTCTTTTATCTAATCCCCATTACCATATTTCTACCCTCTGTAATCACTATCTCTCATTCATTTCCTTGCCACCCCCTCCTCCCCCCTTGGCCTCTCCCACAGGGTTCCACCATTCCCATTGTCTTCCTCCCTCCACCCTTCTAACCCACATCTGATCGCCTCCCCACCCCACCCTGGTAGCCTTATATTTTCCTGCCCCTTCTCTCTTCATTCCTGTCCTCTCCCCTATGGCCCATTTCCCCCCCTCTCACCACCTACTGTGTACCTCTTCCTCCCTCTCATCCACCCCCATGTCTATGTTCCCCTCTCATTCCCACTGTCCACCATCTCTCTCTCCCTCTCCTTTGTGTTCTGGGTCCAACATCTCTCTCCCCTTCCCATACAGCATCTCTACCTTCCTCCCCTCTACCATCATGTCCAACATTTCTCTCTCCCTTTCCCTTGTGTTCTGGTCCAACATCTCTCTCCCCTTCCCATGCAGCATCTCTCCCTTCCTCCCCTCTACCATCATGTCTCTCCCTTCCCTCCACCCCTATGCCCACCATTTCCCCCTCTCACCACCTATCCCCTCTCTATACAGCATGTCTCCCTCCCCTCCACCTCATAAGCAGCCAAGACTTCTCCCTTCCTCACCCCTTTGCTGCATCTCTCCCTTCTTCCCCGTGCAGCATCTTTCCATCTTCCCTCCCCCCTGTGCATGTTCATTGCTGGATTTCCGGTTGAAGGATCTTAGGTATACATAAGGGAGGAGAAGGGATTTCAGGGATGGAAGCAGATGATCAATGAGGATCTCAGTAGCGGGGAGAGAGGTAAGGAGGCGAGAAGAGAGGAGTGAAGATGGGTAAACACAGGGAGAAAAGATGAGGGCAAGAGTTAGGAGGAGAGAGAAAGAAAGAAGTGGGGGCATAAAGGGAGAGGTAAAGAGCAGACTGAAGTAGGGGGAGGAAAGGAACAGGGAAGGGGGTGATAAAGAGGAGAAATACTGGGATTACAGTAGGAGAGAACTGTAATCACAAGGAAACTAAAAGAGCAGGCATGTTAAAGGAGGTAATTCATCCCCTGCTTCTCCTGGCTCCCTTGGTATCCCTATCCCTCTATCCTTTTTCCCATATTCTCTCCCCATTCCTCATCTTCACCTCCCAATCCTGTATGCCTTCTCTCTCTCTCTCTCTCACACACACACACACACACACAACATGAGTTCTGATCTGTTTCAGATCTACTTACAACCCTTGTTGCCAATCACCTCTCTCTTTCTCACACACATCTTTCCATCTTCCGTTCCCCCTGTGCAGCTGCTGTCCCCCGTCTTCCCTCACCCTCCTTGCAGGCCCACCCAGCAGCAGTGTTCCTGACAGCGATTCCGGTTGCAGGCTCGGCTCGTAGTCGCAGCAATTCCCACACACTGCCTGCCGGCTGCCGCTCAAGTTCAACAAGCTCCTTGCAGCTACTAAGCGCTAACCCGGAAGTCTCTCCTCTTCCGGGTTAGCGCTTTAGTAGCTGCAAGGAGATTGTTGAACTTGAGTGGCAGCCGGCAGGCAACGTGTGGGAATCGCTGCGACTGCGAGCCAAGCCTGTGACTGGAATCGCTGTCAGGAACACTGCTGTCTGCTGCTGGGCAGGCCTGACCCCAAATTGGGTGGGCCCAGGCCCACCCGGGCCTGCCAGTGGCTATGCCCCTGCTTGTAATTGCAATGAGGCACTTATCATTTTGTAGCAAATAGCTCCCCTCCTGGGTATTCAATGGATCACTCCAATTGGATCTTGCATATTACATTCCAGCAGGGTGAGATATCACAATTACTCTATCCTTGTCCTTTCCACGATGCTTCTCTTCTGTGTAAGGACAATTCCAACGTCTTTGTTATCCTAATGTAGAGGCGCTCATGCATACTCAATAAATCATAGAGAGTCCATCCTTGTCCTTTCCACATTGCTTCTCTTCTCTGTAAGGACAATTCCAAAGTCTTTGTTATCCTAACGTAGAGGTGCTCATGCATCCTCAATAAATCATAGAGAGTTTGTAGAGGCGCTCATGCGTCCTCAATAAATCATAGAGAGTCCATCCTTGTCCTTTCCACAATGCTTCTCTTCTCTGTAAGGACAATTCCAACGTCTTTGTTATCCTAACGTAGAGGTGCTCATGCGTCCTCAATAAATCATAGAGAGTCCAACTCTGCAGGGTTTCGTATAAACTTCCTCAGGAACTCAAATATGATGTGAAAAATGAAATAAAGCAAAGAAAGGTGCCTCTGCTTGGGTGAATTTATACTCTGAGAACTCTCCACTTACACAAAAACTTTATTTATTAAAATTCACAGTGTCGGATTGATCTTCTATCTACATTTTGACTCCATTCTATGGTTCTCTGGTTTCTTTTTGGATACCTATTCTATAACCTGCACACTTAATTCATCTCACTCCAAAGGGGGTGTAACCAAGGGAGGGGCATGGACGAGGCATGGGCATTCCCAAGATTTAGGTATGGAGTTATACAATACTTCCATTTCCGTGCCTAACTGACAGTAGTTAGCAGTGAGCAGGTGTAAATACTTGTGCCTAAAAGTTAGATGCAAAAATGACTTAAGCTAGTATTCTATAAAGACATTTTCATATGTTAGTATGCTAACATCGTATTATATCTGTTATTTGAATGTTCTTCCAGGCTGTCTATTATAGTAGTTTGTACTGTACTGACATTTATATTCTTGTTACATGATTGTTCTACAGTGCTGTTAATTGTGTATATTTCTGGTACTGTTTAATATTAGCATGATTACTAGATTTTAATTTGCTGTTTCCAAGTTTACCTCATTTATTGTATTTATGCTGATGTTTGGCACATACTCATCCTGCTGTTAAAAACCTCTTGTTTGCCGGCACCAATTCTCCATGCAAAATGTCATATTAAATATCAGCATCATTTTACATGAAGGAGTGATGAAGTTTTTGATAGCAAGATGAGTATGTGCCGCTGAGGGGTCGGGAGATAAATTCATTTAACCTATTTTGTTATTCACTTGATTTTTCTTTCTATGCAGCTCATAAGACCTACAGTTTCCCCATGAAGAAGCCTGTGTTCATAGGCGCCCCATATAAGAGGCTTGGGGAGACTAAGCCTCCCCAGCCCAATCTTGATCATGTGGGCTACTGTGGCCTCGTGGAAGGCGCTGGGCCTGGTGTCGCTGCTGCTGGCGCCGGGGCTGGAGAGCGTCACTCGGCTCCTGCTGTTCATACTGCAGGGGCGGCAAGAGCGGTGCTCGGTGTCCGAAGTGCTCTTCTTCCCGGCGCCACCCACGTGCACCGAAGCGCTGCTGCGGCCAAGCCGGCCCCTGCGCTGCGCCTGCAGCCTGCCGCACGCCGAGAGCTCGCTGAGCCGCCTCATGCTGCGCCTGTTGTCAGCCCGCCGCAGCCTCGAGCTCTGCATCTTCTCCTTCTCCAACCCGCAGCTGGCGCGGACCGTGCTGCTGCTGCACCGGCGGGGCGTGCGGGTCCACCTCATCGCCGACTCCGATTACATGGTGGTGAAAGGCTCGCAGGTCGGAGTGTTGCCGAAAGCAGGTATCGCAGTGCGGCATGACCAGCACACGGGGTACATGCATCACAAATTTGCAGTGGTTGACAAAACTGTTCTCATCACGGGCTCTCTTAATTGGACAACACAGGCTATCCAGACCAACAAGGAGAACATCCTGATCTTGGAAGATGTTACAGTGGGCCAGCATGATCAGACAAAGGTAGAAAAGATCATTTTATTTTCATTGTACTGTTTGGAATATGTCCACTTTGAGAATCAGGTGCTCAACATTCAAAGTTTATATTTATTTACTGATTTATGGCATTTTATCCCACATTAAACATGAATTAGGGTGTTTTGTGGCTCTACATGAGAATTATGATGATATGATCCCTTGTTTCATATTGTTGACGGTCTGCATGGGTGGTATATTGGTGTATTAGGTTCTGCCCAGTGTAATATTTATGGTACAGTAAGGTTCTGAGTGTGTTTTTGCACAAAGTTGTGCATAGTGTTTTGCAGTTGAGCAACCACTTTATTCTTTGACATATGATACATATCTAATATCTAAATTTAATAAAAGGTATTAATTGTGACTTTTATTTTTATTTATTTATTTTTTTCTGTGTGTTATCAGACAATTATGGATTTAAGCTCCACCCCTGGCCCCACCCCTAACCCTGCCCCCTTTAGCCTCCCCAAACAGTTGGGCCACCGACCGCCTATGCCTGTGTTGGTGAAACGGGTCCCCGTTGGGATCAGGTCGGAGACAGAGCAAGTTTAAAGCTAAGTGCTGTTTTTTTTTTTTTGCTGTGCTCTGTTGTTGGATATTAGTTATTATGCACATGAAATTCATACGTTTGCTGCAAGTATTGTGAAGAAAGTGAACACTGAAAATGAAATTAAAAAGACTATTGGGAAGTTTTTGCCGATGATTGGTCTGAGTCAACTTGCATCTGTGGTACTCATGTCAGACTGAGTGGAATGGACACTGCCTAGTTTCCACAGCATGAAACTATGACTGCTGAGGCTTTTTTCCTCCCTTTTGGAAAAAATATTAACAAATTAAAAAATGGTGTATTAAGATATCGAAGTGAGAAGAATTAAACAGTGTAATTGAGAGAATTTCTAAAGGTTAAATTGGTGTCCACAAGGCAAATGTTATAGATACCAATTCAGCCTTCATTTTTACCTGCCCTTACTGCAGACATATCTCAACCTAATACTTTTTGTGGTTCTCAATACCCAGGGCCTCAAGTTTCTGTTATACAGATGGGAAAGGAAGAGAACTGGTGTATTTAGGAATCATGTCCTTAGTAAACAGACAAGCTAACCATTCAATGAGCTGAGTTTCCACACATCTGTCTTTAATTCGTCCCTGCTAATTTTATTTTATTTTTTTGTTTGAAAAGTTTTCCCTTCTCTAATTGTAGCACTGATAGGAATCAGAGACTTAAACTTTCTCTTCTCTGAGGAATTAATTGTGTCTGCATGTTTCCAAAGCCATACTAATGACCTCACCTGGGATATTGAAGTCCCTATAGAAAGCATTGCAGCTGGGGCAGAAACAGTGGTTATCTTAATTACTCCTGCAGGGAAAGCCAGAAAGGCTCATTTCAATTTAACTTGGAGACTAAAAAAGTTTATAATTTGCAGACACATAACACACTTTTTCTTCACTGTAGTGAAAGGGTCTGGAGCCTCCGGGGAAGAAGAATTACAGCAGTGACTGTGGAAGACTTAGATCATGTATTAATTTTTTTCTCTCATCCTTTCAATACAGATGGGAGTTGCCTTTGTTTTAATAGAAAGCTGTGATCCCCTGTGTTTCCTACATAGAGTTTCCAAACTCTGCTCTGTAATTCTGCCAGTAATGAGGCAAGTCCATGTTTTTTTCAGCCTTGTGTGACCCTCACGGTGTAAGCAGCCACATCCATAGTGTGTGTGTGTGTGTGTGTGTGTGTGTGTGTGAGAGGTCATGTGTGTGATAACAGAAAGGACAGGCACTAGTCAGACCCAGAGGGAGTGGGTGTGAGGTCCCTGGTGACCATCTTAGCCCCTCCAAGCAGAATCAGGGATACAGCCTAATGAATTTTAAAAATCACAGGTTGTGGCAACCTCGGAGTCATCTTTGACTCCTCCCTCTCCTTCTCTGTGCATATCCAGCAGATAGCCAAGACCTGCCGCTTCTTCCTCTTTAACATCAGCAAAATTCGCCCTTTCCTCTCTGAACACACCACCCGAACTCTCGTCCACACTCTCATTACCTCTCGCCTTGACTACTGCAACTTACTCCTCACCGGCCTCCCACTTAGCCATCTATCCCCCCTTCAATCTGTTCAGAACTCTGCTGCACGTCTCATATTCCGCCAGAACCGATATACTCATATCACCCCCTCTCCTCAGGTCACTTCACTGGTTTCCAATCAGATACCGCATTCAATTCAAGCTTCTCCTTCTTACCTACAAATGCACTCAGTCTGCTGCCCCTCACTACCTTTCTACCCTCATCTCCCCTTACGTTCCCGCCCGTAACCTCCGTTCACAGGACAAATCCCTCCTCTCTGTACCCTTCTCCACCACCGCCAACTCCAGGCTCCGCTCATTCTGCCTCGCCTCACCCTATGCTTGAAACAACCTTCCTGAGCCCTTACGCCAAGCCCCCTCCCTGCCCATCTTCAAGTCTTTACTTAAAACCCACCTCTTCAATGCTGTATTCGGCACCTAACTCTTACCGTTCAGTAAATTCAGACTGCCCCAATTTGACCGCCCCTATCGGACTGACCGTTCACTTGTCTCTTAGATTGTAAGCTCTTTGAGCAGGGACCGTCCCTCTATGTTAATTTGTACAGCGCTGCGTAACCCTAGTAGCGCTTTAGAAATGTTAAGTAGTAGTAGTAGTATAGTAGTAGTAGTAGTTGGGTACTGGGGCTGTTTGTCTGCATTTTGCCTTATAGTACCCAGGGAATGCAACTTCTATTCTAAACTATGGCTCTGTGGTGCAGAGATCTAAGAGTTAAATCGGTCCTGGATAGCACTGGATTATTTCTGTTATAATGTGTTTTCAAGTTTCAAGTTTTATTAGACTTGAGATACCACCCAGTCAGACACTTTTCTGGGTGGTTTACAATATTACTAACAATTCACACCAGAGATGTGAAAGGATAATAGGTAAAATAGGAAAGGAAAGGAAAGGAAGAAGCCTTGGGGAAAATGGATAAAAAATGATTAAACTGAGAGAATTGATTGATTTTCTTCAGGATGCGATAGCTTCTATTGGGCTGGTATCCTCAAATGTGAGGATGGATATAAGCTTTCAAGACCTCCCAAAGCTCTCTTCATGTTAAACATCTGGAAAAGGGGCTTCCAAAGCTTCTGTGTAACATCTTTTGGTATTTAAGTTAGGAGAGCAAAAGTCATCGCAGGCCACAAAGAATCTAAAGTGGTTTTCTGAGATGATGCCCCTTACGGTTGTTAAACAGGACAGTTGCAAGTCTATCCTCTCTTCCACTGAGGGAGGATGACAGTATTGCAGATTGAAAATGTGCAGGAGAAACTCTGTATAATCCTAGGAGAAACAACATGTAGTTAGGACTTCTAGTTTTAGGTGAAGTGTTTATTATCTGTTTAGTTGAGGGTTTTATTTAATGGTACAAAGACTAGGGTTTATCATCATGGAAAACGCATAACTACAGAGTTGAGAATTATAGGGACATGCATTCATTAGAAACCATATGGGCAATGTCATGTGTTTTTTTTAAATCCCAAAAGGGTGTGCCCTATTTATGACGTTTCCCTAAATGAAACAAAACAAGCAGGAAAGTAAAGAAAAGGATATATTTTTTGGGCTGCACACCCCTAGAGAATTCAAGGTAGGCAAGGGAGGGCTGAAAGGGCCCTAGGGAGGGCAATGTTTTTCTGATCTTTATTCAGTAAACACCTGCGTTATTTTCTTGCACCCAGGAGTGTTTTATTGATGTTTTATCAGTTAGAAGGTAAAGTCTGAAGCGTTAAATATGTGCTATTCTTTTGCCAGGCTGGAAATGTAATCTGACCAGAAACAATACTGAGCACCACCCAGAACTCGGAAATAACCACATCGGTGTCCCCTTTCTACTCTGTCATTCTATTGTAACTGTTATTATCATCCTTTTTGTAAATATTTTCCCTTTTATTTTAATCACTTTGGGGTAGATTCAAGAAAATGTGCCAAAATTAGATGGGGAAAATATGGGCGGTAAGCACCAATTCTATAATGGCAAAAGTGTGCCAAATTGCTGGTGTAAAATAGAATACAA
Organism: Microcaecilia unicolor; assembly: GCF_901765095.1. Taxonomy (NCBI): domain Eukaryota; kingdom Metazoa; phylum Chordata; class Amphibia; order Gymnophiona; family Siphonopidae; genus Microcaecilia; species Microcaecilia unicolor. The sequence continues at coordinate 248,656,424 of NC_044032.1, read as the reverse complement.
GTCGGCATCCGCATGCCTAACTTAAGCATGAACACTTATACCACGTCAAAAGCCGGCTTAAATGCTGGTGCTTAATGTTGGCAGTTGGATGTGTAAGTGATAGTATTCTATAATATAGATGTGCAACTGTAAGACACGCCCCCTACTCTACCCATGTACATGCCCTCCTTTGTAGTTGTGCTCTATAGCATTTAGGCACCAAGGGCCGGATTCTATATTCCAACACACCTATTTAAATGTAGGTATGTTGGAATAACGCACATAGCGCTATTCTATAAACCGCATCTGCAGTAAGACGTGGTTTATAGAATAGCGCATAGGCCAGGGGAACGCATGTACATTTACTTGTGTTCCCCTGAATTCTATAACAATGCGCGTAAATGTGAATAACACCCCTACACTCCTCCCATGGCCGTGCCCCCTTTTCAGCTACACATGTTGGAATTTACACGTGCCTTTTTTTAGAATACGCTTAAAAAGAAACGCACGTAAATTCCAATTATTGCCAATTGGTGATGATAATTGTTTTTTATCGGCCAACTATCATAACTAATTGGCTCATTACTCAATTGTGTAGTGTGTGTAAATTGGCCATGCATACCTTATAGAATAGCGCCTAAGTGCTGTTACGCACATAACTGCAAATTAGTGCCAATTATCATCAGAGTTGGAGTCGGAGTTGGAAGCAATTATGGATGGAGCTGGAGTTGGTAAAAATGTACCAAGTCCGACTACAGCTTCAAAATAAAAACTTACAACATTATGATGGTTATTTTAGAAGCTCTATTTGTGTTTTGGATGTCTAAAAACTGGCAATTAGATGTCCATATTGCATAGATGTCCAAATTTCAATTTTACAAAGCAGGATATGGACATCTAACACTGCAGTATGTCCATATGGCTAGGGGGCATAATCTGGGTGTGTTTTGGATGAGACTAGGGAGAGCCCAAAACATGGCTGTTCCAACTCCTATCACAGAAGGGGAAGGGACATCCAAGTCTAAAAAGATGAACATCTGTATTTAGACCTGGCACTTGTCACAAAAGTGGTGTGATTGACAACACCTCCTTAATCCCCCAGTGGATGCTGCCCCACTTTCTCTCCCCTGACTGTAAAAGTGGAAAGGGATACCAGGCTCTATGACAGCTTCAGGTATTTTGGACATTCTTAAAAGGGCAGCATACAGGTTTGAGGAGTAGCCTAATGATTAGTACAGTGGCCTGGGACTCAAAGGACTCCGGTTCAAATCCTACTTTATCTTTTTTTTTTTTAAATTAAATTGTGAGCTCTCCAGGGACAGAAAAATACCTACTCTACTAGAATATATAAGCCACTTGCAAGCCTGAATTCTATTGAAGCGGTGTACATTCAGGTACAGTAAGTATTTTTCTGTTCCTAGAGGGCTCCCAATTAAAAAAAAAAATCACAAACAGCTGAAGTGGGATTAGAACCTGGGTCCCTTGATTATCAGCCTACTGCTCTAACCAATAGGCTACTCCTCTGCTCTACTTGGATGGTTGTGTGACCAGTTTTTAAGACGGACAGTTGGATGCTGCCACACAGATGTCCATGTCCCTTGTTTTCCTCTGTTCATAATTCAGACATTTCATTGTGTAAAATGGATGTTTATGCTGGACATTTCCAGTACATGGATGTCCATCTCACATGTATTTTAGTACAAGCTATATCCTGCTCTAAAATACATGTGAGATGGACGTCTATTTGTGACGTTCTGACTTGGATGTCCACATTCTGATCTGGATATCCTTTCTAAAATGCTGCTGTACGTTATTTGGCAAAGTTATCATTTTATGCTTTGATATCTATCTATCTATCTATCTATCTATCTATCTATCTATCTATCTCTATCTTTGTCCTGGTAAATATAATTTATATTTACCAGTAAATATAATTTATATTTACCAGTACTTTAGATCCAGAACAAAAACGTTAATGCCTAATATCAGTAGGAGTCAAAGTCGGAGCTGGCAATGGAGTCTGACAGTAGAAAATTGGAACTGCTATTAGGCAGACTAAAAGGTTTGGTGAACCAACTCCACAGCCCTGGATCTGCTAGGAAACAGTGATCATAACATGATCAAATTTGAGCTGATATCTAGAGTGAAGTCACTAAGGGGGTCTATTATAAAGCTTCTTATTTTCTTCATTTGAATCCTTTTTCATTCTTTGAAGGATGTTCTTTTGGCTCTAATAGCTTCTTTCACTTCACCATTTAACTATGCTGGCTCTTGTTTGGCCTTCTTTCCACCTTTATTAATATGTGGTATACATCTGGTCTGAGCTTCCACAATGGTATTTTTAAACAACGCCCATGCCGGATTTAAAGTCTAAACCTTTGTGGCCAATCTTTTTAGCTTCTTTTTAACCATTTTCCTCATTTTGTCATAGTTGCCCTTTCGAAAATTAAATGCTGCTACAGTAGATTTCCTTAGGGATCCTTTTACTAAGTAATAGTAGTGTTTTTAGCTCACTGTAGAAATCAGCTGGCGGTAAGCACCAAGATGCCCATTATATTCCTATGGGCTTCTCAGCGTTTACCGCCAGCTGATTTCTACTGTGAGCTAAAAACACTACTATTACTTAGTAAAAGGATCCCTAAGGAAATCTACTGTAGGTTGTAAGGGGTCCTCCTTGAGCCCTCTTACCAGCAAAGTGCCTCTTCCATCTGAGGGTCCTGAAAGGGGTGAGATTGAGAGGAATTAAAATTGTACTAACCATTAGCCTCGGTATTCCCCCATAAGAGTGACCGTAGTGGTGCAGCCCAAAGAACATGGTAGTGGGTCCACAAGAGTTTCAGATCAAAAGGAAGGACCACAAAGAGGAGGAAAGCTGAAGTAAGAAGGAGAGAAGGAAGGAGCAGAAGTAAAAGGCATGTTCTCAGTGTCTGCCTCTCTCCACAGGGCAGAAGAAAGGAGTACGAGTCGTGTTGTGGGAGAATAGCGGAAGGATGACTGGTACAGAGGACACTGAATATCTGGAGGTGACTGACTGTCCAGAGACAGATCAGGAGTTTCCTGAAGGAGTATCTGAGGAACAGATGTCCAGACAGTGCCCAGGATCTCCACAGTTAAACAGCTACCATCCTGGCTCTCTGATAGGTACCCAGAAATCCACAAAAGGGAGACCAAAGTGAGGAGAAATCTCTAAGAGTGAGGAAGAGAAGGGATGTGATGTTTAGAGCTGTGCTGAGGAGTTGTGTTCATGCTGCTTTTAAGTGTTTTGATGGAATGGAGGAATTGTAAATTTGTTCTGAAAAAGAGGCTAGGATCTGCACTATTGTTCAGGAAACAGTGAAGCAGATCCAAATGTAGCAAAAGCACATACGAGAAAAGTTAGACAAATATAAATTTATTGTACAAACATAAATACAGTACAGTCTTGCTTATCTGATCTTCGTTGGTCCGACCATCCGGCTTATCAGACCACTGGTGACGTCACGCGGCTTCTCTTTCTGTTTTCCGAACCCGGGACCCTACTTTTACCAGTGTTGTGAGCTGGGACCCTGCTTTTGCTGCCTTTGTTTCTGCATTGTTTAAGGGATTACCATTGTTTTTTGTGTTATCTGATTTTTCATTTATCCAACGATGAGTTGGTCCCATTTAGGTCGGATAGTTCAGACTTTACTGTATGGGCAAATTAAAATTATATAACACGTTCAGATTAAAAGATTCAACATGGCCAAATTTTGCCCACTGCTTCTCAGTTCTTTCAAAAAGGCACTCAAAAAGGTTCAATGAAAGCCAAAAAACAAATGGTCATCTGTGACTTCTGAAAGGTCTGTTAACATTGTAACTGCTGTGAGAGATATGAAGGTGACCTGGAGGAACTGGGTCTTGGAGAGTTGGAGTTTTGTTTTGGGGTCCTGTAGAATATAAGGGAGAAATGGAAAACCTGTGTTTATGTCAGTCACATGATGAGGAAGGATTGTTAAGATCCTCTGGAGCGGAACTTAACCTTGAAGAGTATAGCCTGTAAATGCCTGGCTATGAATGACTATCTGTTAAACCAAATGTCCTAGCACTAGACCTTGAAAACTAGACATAAAAGAGAAAATAGTAAATTGTGTAGTTTAGCAAAAGGAGGAAAGATGTAGGGCCAAAAAGATGTGATGTATCTATAAAAGTATTAAGACAGAGCCTGAGAAAGAAAAGTTGTCTTGCTTGCCAATTATGTTACCATGGAAAACAATGAATCTGTAGTCCAAAAATTTGCTAATAAAAGACAGCTCTGCTAGAAGGGAGGGCAGAAATTTGTTTGGCAAGGCAGCTGTGATTTGCAGTTGTGACAAACCTCTCCTAAACTGGCTTAACCTAATTATTCACTTGTAATCTGTGTTGTGTTTTATTTCCCAAACACACTTTGGGCTCTGAAACCTAAGAGCTGAAGTAATGGCAAGGAGTCCCCAGGGTTCTACTAGCCATCATAACCAACTGGTCAGAAGCATCCACTATGTGCAAAACTACACTAGTATCCAAAAAGAGAGCGGTTATTCCAAACCACCATAATTAAAATGAAGGCCTTTTGAAAGAACTGACAAGCACTGTCTGCATACCCTGATGCATCCCATGTCTGGGTGAAACTTGGCCATGTTGAGTCTTTTAATTTGAATACGTTTTTATGACTTTAATTTGTCCATATTTATGTTTATTATACAATTATAAGATACAAATTTATATTTGTATCTTTTTTTGTTGGTTTTGCAACACTTGGATCTGCTCCATTTTTTCCTGAATTGTCAATTTGCTAGGATTAACTTCCGTAAAGCGTATCTGTTTGGAACAGCACTTGCGTGTCTATAGAAGAGAAGTACAGTCATGCCTTAGACCTTCTTCCTATCAGAAAGGCTAGCCTGAGAGTTTTTGACACCTTAGATGAATCTTCAGCCTTGTCCTCCCCCATCAAGCTGCCTGCCACTCAAGACCATTCCCCTATGTCCATCATGTTCCCTTTCTTTTCATAATCCAGCATCTCTTTAATTTGAATTGATTGGTTGGTTTTGACATACTGCCTATAAAGTGCTTACTTCAGACGCCATTGCCATCTTGCGTATGATGAAAGGGCTTCTTGATATGTGTGCCGAAGAAAGCTAAGCGAGTGAGTGATTAGAGTGGACCTTCTTGTTTGGTGGATGTATCTTTGTATAATCTGAATGCTGATTCTGAAATTGTCTTCACAGAGTCGTTTTCCCTGATGCAGTTTGGAGGCAAAACATGGCGCTATGTTGGACTGACTCTCTGTGAAGAAGTTTAAGCCTTATGTAGCAATACCTTTCCCTCGCACCGGAGCAGGATGGATAATTCTCGCAAAGCTCTGGTTCACTGGATCTCAATAGTCGTGGCAGCGCTCCCAGAAACTCAGCTCTCCGGTGTGGGGAAAGGGCAAGATCAAATTAACCACGTCTGTGACTTTCTAAAAGCCAGAGAGGAATTTAAAACTAAGTTCAGGATTTTTCCCCTCTTTGAGGATATCAAATGGAGTCACACAAAATTTAATTTCTAAACTATAAAATTTTAATAATAGAATTAGGACTTAGGTACCACAACAGATAATAATGATAATATTGTCTTTTGCAGATATTGTCTCTTTTACCCACTTTCCAGGAGGAATCAGGTAAGTATCTTTTTCTTTTTCAGGTTTGCCTGTTCAATTAAACCCTCAGGACTGTCCCTGTGTCCCACAAAGTCACTTAGCTTCAGTAGATTTCCTTTTCTCTGATGTGTCGGGTAGCTTTTCTTGCGTTGGGGCCTGTGCTGACTTCTGCAATTCGTTCTCGCGTTCCGGCGTCTCGCTTCCCCCTACACCTTCCACTTAATAAAGTAAATGGAGGGAAAGCCCTGCCTCCCTATTTTCACCGCAGGTTCTAATGGGAAATGTTATCAAAAACTGTGGCCCAATAGCTATAGCAAAATAAATTAAATATAATTTCCCTTTTACTTCCGGGCCTAAGCTTATTTTCACCGTCCCTAGCTGTTCAGAGTGTCTGACCACCTCTCATTCACAGCACAGCATTCAAATTCCATCAGCACACTCAATTAGCAACATTCTATCCAGCACCCCCTCCTCACACAGCTAACTAGGATTTTTTTCCCTTTCTGGTATTTTATTTCCTAAATTATCCCCCTAACACATTCACAATCCTCCCATCTATCTACTTCCAATCATTTAAACCCGCTTTCCCTAAAAAACCACTCAGCCAATAGCCCAAACTCACAACCTCCATATAAAATTCCTGAGTTTCCTGAGTTACACCTCCTTACTCACAGTAACTAGACCTAAAATCCCTCTAAATTCCCTTCCTTAACTGTCAAATCTCATCACTGTCACTCTCATACAGCACAGCACATCCTGTCTCTTCCCATGTCAGCTTCACTCTTCCAACTGCCAGCCAGAGAGCCTCTCTGTAACAGTCAGCAAAGCCGTTGCTAAGCCAACAGAAGCTCAGCTCTCAGCTAATTCTAAGACCTGTGCTGCTGGCCACAATGGAACCCTGGGACAACTTGAGTAATTTTATTTATTTTATTAACCCCTTGGGTTACACTTACACTGATGGATATCAATAAGATAAATGGACATTTTTCAGAATTAAGATTTAGTATGAATATCAGATACGTTTTTAAGAAAAAGAGAGAAAACATTAAAAGTGAAGATAATATTTGTTAAGAGAGCGTGATTAAATAAGGATTTAAAAAAGACCTGGCCTGATGAGGAACTTTTGATGGTACATAATCACACCAAGTTGGTGAAGATTGATACATCGACTCAAATTCTGATAGTCCTCAAAAACATAGTATAGAGAGTATTGTTTGTACCTTTGAAGAAATGAGGACTACATTTTACTTTGGCAACATATGTAAAATTGTCATGCCAAAAATGTTATCTGAATCTGACCAGAGAGAGTGGTTGTTCTGATCCCATGTTTCTTGTTTCAGTCTTGGATTCCTGTTTTCTCTGTCTTGTTTCAATCTCCAGCCACTTCTCAGTTCTGTGCCATATTCCCTCAGGCTGCATTTTTCTGTTCCTCTTTGGCTGCCAGGGGCCACGGTGCCACTCTTTGAACTATGCAGCACTGTGATGTCCCATACAGTTGAAACCATGACACTCCTTCCAATGCTAACAGAATATAAGATACAAGGTGTTGCGTTGCTGCCATTCTTTTATAGATAAGCTGGGATGAGTGAGATGAGATATGCATTGTCTGGTACCACCACTGTTTACACGTCCACCTGGCCCCAGTCTCTTGCACAGATCCTGCTGGAAATAGGGACTTTCACTGTGATAAATTGTGTGGTCATTCGCTGTAGAATAACAGATCAGAAGCCCCGAATATAAGCAGGTTTCAAGTGTTTCCAGTGGGTGATCAAGAGGGGCATAATCGAACGCGGACGCCCATTTCCATGGGCGACTATCTCCGAGGACGGGTTCACGAAGGGGCGGGACAGACTGTATTTTCGAAAATAATGGGCGTCCATCTTTTGTTTCGATAATACGGTTGGTGCCGGGCAAATGCATCAGATTTGGGTGGATTTTGAGATGGGCGGTATTGGTTTTCAGCGATAATGGAAACTGAAGCCGCACAGCTCAAAAATGAACAACTCCAAGGCATTTGGTCATGGGAAGGGAGGGATTCGTAGTGCACTGGTCCTCCTCACATGCCAGGATACCAACCGGGCACCCTAGGGGGCACTGCAGTGAACTTCACAAATTGCTTTCAGGTGCATATCTCCCTTACCTTGGGTGCTGAGCCCCCCCCCCCAAAACCCACTCCCCACAACTGTACACCACTACCATAGCCCTAAGGGGTGAAGGGGGCACCTACATGTGGGTACAGTGGGCTTCGGGTGGGTTTTGGAGGGCTCACATTTACCACCACAAGTGTAACAGGTGGGGGGGGGGATGGGCCTGAGTCCACCTGTCTGAAGTCCACTGCACCCACTAACAACTGCTCCAGGGACCTGCATACTGCTGTCATGGAGCTGGGTATGACATTTCAGGCTGGCATACAGGCTGGCAAAAAAAAGTTTTTAAAGTTCTTTTTTTTTGGTGGGAGGGGGTTAGTGACCACTGGGGGAGTCAGGGGAGGTCATCCCCGATTCCCTCCAGTGGTCATCTGGGCAGTTGGGGCACTTTTTGGGGTCTTGTTCGTGAAAAAAAAGGGTCCAAAAAAAGCGGCCCAAATTCTCACTACTGCCGCCCTTCTTTTTTCCATTATCAGCCGAGGGCGCCCATCTCTCCTCGGCTGATAAACATGCTCCAGTCCCGCCTTCACCACGCCTCTGACACGCCCCCGTCAACTTTATTTGTTCCCACGACAGACTGCAGTTGGAGGTGCCCAAAATCAGCTTTCGATTATACCGATTTGGGCGCCCATGAGAGAAGGGCGCCCATCTCCCAATTTGGGTCGAAATATGGGTGTCTTTCTCTTTCGAAAATAAGCCTGTTACTATCCCTGCAGAACCACACTCAAACAGTCCTTCATTACACTAAAAAAAAACCTGAGAGTTTTCAGAAAATATTTCACTCTAGAAACTTTCCGACTTCTAGTCCAATTCTTAATCCTCCCTAGACTGGACTACTGCAATCTAGTGCTAGCCATATGCTCTAACTCAATGATTCACCGTCTACAGCAAGTTAGACTAATCGTTGGATTATCATGGCCTGAATCTCCCCAACCCTACCTTTCTAAACTACACTGGCTACCAGTCAGGGAAAGAATACAGTTTAAACTGGGTGTCACCGCTTTCAGTGTTAAAACAAGCAGGCATTCCTAGATTGTTACCTTCTCTTTCTCCAACTTTATTTCTTGTTACCAAGATGCTTTTGAGAAAAAGATTTATCCCATGTGTAGAGACTCAAGATTTAGGCTTACTGAACTGAGAAATAAAATGCAAAGTCAATAGAAGAATGATTAGATTATGTATTGAAGTTTTTTTTATAGAGGTGACAGAGTTTATGGAGTCCATTAAACATTTCGAAACAGTGTGACAAGGCGGTGGCCATAGCTAGAAGGTTGCTAGGCTGTATAGAGAGAGAGGGGTGACCAGCAGAAGAAAGGAGGTGTTGATGCCCCTGTATAAGTAGTTGGTGAGGCCCCACCTGGAGTATTGTGTTCAGTTTTGGAGGCTGTATCTTGCTAAGGATGTAAAAAGAATTGAAGTGGTGCAAAGAAAAGCTACAAGAATGGTATAGGATTTGCATTACAAGACTTATGAGGAGAAACTTGCTGACCTGAACATATATACCCTGGAGGAAAGGAGAAACAGGGGTGATATGATACAGACGTTCAAATATTTGAAAGGTATTAATCCGCAAATAAAACTTTTCCGTAGATGGAAAGGCGGTAGAACTAGAGGACATGAAATGAGATTGAAGGGGGGCAGACTCAAGAAAAATGTCAGGAAGTATTTTTTCACAGAGAGAGTGGTGGATACTTGGAATGCCCTCCCACAGGATGTGGTGGAGATGAAAACAGTGACGGAATTCAAAAATGCGTGGGATGAACATAAAGGAATCCTGTTCAGAAGGAATGGATCCTCAGAAGCTTAGCACAGATTGGGTGGCAGAGCCGGTGGTGGGAGGCAGGGTTAGTGGTTGGGAGGCAGGGCTAGTGTTGGGCAGACTTCTATGGTCTGTGCCTTGATAATGGCAGATACAAATCAAAGCCAGGTATACACATAAAGTAGCATATATGAGTTTATCTTGTTGGGCAGACTGGATGGACCATACAGGTCTTTCTCTACCGTCATCTACTATGTTACATATGTTACTATTTCGATATGTGGCAGAAACTATATTTGCAGGTTTCTGTAGAACTCACATTTGCACTAGATCTCTATAATCATTACCTAACTATTCAAAAGTGAGCCTTGGGTTTGCAGTCTGAAGGTGATATAACTGAGGCAGCCCCTCATATTTCAGTGGAGAATGGGGAAAGCTCCTCTTGCTCAACTTCAGAGCCTTCCCAGAAACCAACAGCAGAAACAGGGTGGATGCAGTCTCTTAGGGGTATGTTTACTAAGGTGTGTTAGTGTTTTTAATGCGCCTGTAAATTTAAGACGCGTTAAATGCTAACGTACCTATACATTTATATGGGCGTGTTAGCGTTTAACACGCATAAACCGTTTACGCGTGTTAAAAATGTTAACATGCCGCTTAGTAAACATAGGCATTAGTTTGGTATCTATGCTGTAAACTGCCAGTTGCTTGCCTCAGGGAACTAACTGTGTAATGTTAATGCAAGAGTTCATCGTTGTGCCTGATACCTTTGGTTTTGAAAGGGAGACAGGACAAAACTCAAATATATTTTTGCCTTAGATGTGAAAAGCACAGTTGCTGAATCCCCTGTACCTAATCACACTGAAGTCACGGGACAGCATGATTCAGTGGATAAAGGATAGGGAAACATATCCTTTGCCTAAGAAGTTAGATGTTCCAGAAGATAATCCTGTCTGTATAATGTTTAATCAGCAGAGTCCAGTAATAGAAGCAGTGCAGGAAATAGAGGCTGGGTGCCCTGTACTTTAGCATTCTGGAATTGGAAGTCAGCGTGGTACATCTCCTAGAGGGGGTGATAAAGCATCTATTCTGCGTTTGGATTTGACAAAATACATAATCTGAAAAAGCTAGGGAAGATAGGTTAGCAAAGTGGGACAAAACAGTTACTGGGTTACCTTATGATGTAAAAAATTACACTGGTTGCTATATGCCCTGAATGTAAGCCAGCTAAGATAAGAAGGCAGCAGGAATCCTTTGATAAGGTGGGGAGGGGGTGAAGCAAATGGTTCATTGACTCGATATGTGTGTTTTCCTGTTTCCTTCAGCAACTCTGTTGCACAGATTAAAGAGAAGAAATGGAAGCCAGAATGCACCAGATATCATCATAGGCTGGAGTGCCTCCAGGACCAGGTTTGGGAAGCAATGAGATAGGGTGCTACGTGATTCTTTTAGATATAAGTGTTGGTGGCAAATAGAAGTAACACTATAGTGAATTCGTGCAAAAGGATGTTGTTTATTGCACTTAGGGAGTCTTTTACTTAGGAATGCTGGCATTTTTAGTGTGCATTAAAAATAGGCGCATGCTAAACGCTAAAGATGCCCATAGGAATACATTGGCGCCTTTAGCATTTAGCGCACCTATTTTTAGCACATGCTAAAAATGCCAGCGCGCCTTAGTAAAAGACCCCTTAATTTTGTTTACATTAGAATCTTTGAGTTACAATTTAAAATTTCAATTAAAATCCTTAAAATCTGTTAAAATTTTGAAAACCCTTTAAAATCTGAATCCAGTCTAATTAAAAGTTCTATTTTTTTTTCTTCAGTAACAAACCAGTTATAAATATCTCCAATCAAACCATTTTCAATTACAGAGATATAAATCCGTTAAGTAAAAAGTCTTGTTTTGCAGTATTTAAATATGTTTATTAATAGTGCCAAGAAATTGACACTTTTTCTTAAAATATTTTTCTGTTTTCTTTTTACAGGCTCATTTTCGAAAGAGATGGACGTCCAAAAAGGTGGGCGTCCATCTCACAGAGACGTCCAAATCGGTATAATCGAAACCCGATTTTGGATGTCTTTCTCGGATGTCTGTCGCAAGGACGTCCAAATCTCAAGGGGGCATATCGGAGGCGTGTTCAAGGCGGGACTTGGGCGTTCCTAAGACTTGGACATCTTTGAGCCATAATGGAACAAAGCAAAGACGTCCAGGACTAAAACTTGGTTGTTTTCATCTAGACCTGTTTTTATTACGAATAAGGCACAAAAAAGTGCTCAAAATGACCAGATGACCACTGGAGGGAATCGGGTATGACCTCCCGTTACTCCCCCAGTAGTCACCCTCTCCCACCCTCAAAAAACATGATTAAAAATATTACTTGCCAGTCTCTATGCCAGCCTCAGGTGTCATACTCAGGTCCATGCAGGTCCCTGGAGTAGTTTAGTAGTAGGTGCAGTGCACTTCAGACAGGTGGACCCAGGCCCATACCCCCCCACCTGTTACATTTGTGGAGGAAATAGCGAGCCCTCCAAACCCCACCAGAAACCCTCTGTACCCACATCTAGGTGCTATGGTAGTGGTGTACAGTTGGGGGTAGTGGACTTTGGGGGGGGGGGGTTTGGGGGGCTCAACACACAAGTTAAGGGACCTGTGTACCTGGGAGCAATTTATGAAGTCCAATGCAGTGCCTCCTAGGGTGCCCGATTGCTGTCCTGGCATGTCAGGGGGACCAGTCTACTAAAAATACTGGCTCCTCCCACATCCAAATGGCTTTGCGTTCGAAAATGGCCGAAAATCAAAGTCATCCAAATCCAAGGACATCCATGGTATTTTTGAACACAAAGATGGATGTCCATCTTTTTTTCGAAAATGACCTTTTCCCCGCCTCCCAATTTGGACGTTTTACAAAGACGTCCAAATTCCAACTTAGACGTTTCTTTCGAAAATGTCCCTCTGTCTCAGGTAATTAGGCTTCGTTCTGTTTCTGTGAGTCTGACGTTCTGCATGTTGTATACGTGCAGGACGTCAGACAGACTCAGAAACCAAACGAAGCAAGAAGACTTCAGCTGGCGGGGGTGGGGTCCCCCGCCAGCAAAGGTAGGAGACGGCGACGGCAGGTTGGCGGCGGGGGGGGGGGGGGGTTGAGAGGGTCGTTGGCAGGGGTTCCAGGGCCAAATCTACGGGGGCCCTGGCCCCCGTGGCCCCATAGCAGCTACGCCCCTGATGCGTACACTGCTGATTACCGCCCAGATAGCGCTGCCTGTTTGAAAAATATTTTTGGACTTGCATAAAAATTTGAATTACCGCGGTAGTTCCAAATTGATGTGTGTTGTGCATGCGTAGGTGCCTACATGGCTTACCCTGTTTTCCCGAAAGTAAGACATCCCCCAAAAATGAGACCTAGTAGAGGTTTTCCTGAATTGGTAGATATAAGGCCTCCCCCGAAAGTAAGACCTAGCAAATTTTTGTTTGAAAGCAGGACCGCCGAGAGCCGGACAAGGCCGCCCCCGGGCTGCGCCCCCCCCACCCGAGGTCACCGGGCCCCCCCCTCCACCCATCCTCCGTCGCTCCCGGAACTAACCTTAAACGCCTCCTTTCACCTTCGCAGCAAGCAGCAGCAGGGCTGACCTCTCCTTCCTTCCGTGCCCCGCCCTCGCGGACGTTACGTCAGGTGAGGGCGGGACACGGAAGGAAGGAGTGGCCTGCTCTGCTGCTGCTTGCTGCGAAGGTGAAAGGAGGCGTGTAAGGTTAGTTCTGGGAGCGACGGAGGGCGGGCGGGCCAACCCTGATCCAACCCCGATGTTTCCCCCGAAAAATAAGACAGCCCCTGAAAATAAGACCTAGCGCATTTTTGGGGGCAAAAATTAATATAAGACAGTGTCTTATTTTCGGGGAAACATGGTAGTAAAAGGGCCCCTCAGTGCGTCAACCACCATCAGGTATAATGTGTAGAAAAAACAGTACTTATTTACTCCATACTATAGCGCCATCTAGTGACAATATGCCTTTATTACTGTAACTATGGTAAGAGCAGAGTTGGAAAGTCAGTGGCTCTAGGTCAGAAACAGCAGTGTTCCTGTTTGGTTCCTATTGTTGTGAGAGGTGGTAGGGAGTCAAGGAAAAATCAGTGGCAGCTGAAGCAGCTCTACTTTAAACCTAGAGTTAAGACCATTTAAAATGTGCTACAAAGAGAGGGAATAGGCAGAATGAGAACAGGACTAGCTGAAGGGTATCTAACACCCTAGGCAAATCTTTAGTCACATTCCACACCCATACTCCATACTCTCAATTCTGTTGCCCTAGGTGAATGCCTAGTATATCTAGTGGTAGGGCTAGCCCTGAGTGAGAGGGGTAGCATTCAAGTCAGCTCCAACTGCTGTAACAAAGGGGTGAGGGTGGGGAGCTAGTTAAGAACCACAGCAAATCTAGATGAAAAGTCCTCCACCTACAGTCCTACCAGTGGAGGGTGCTGTTTCACTATCACATTTCCAATAGTGAGGGACAGGGAAGCTCTGTAGGACTCCAGGGAATCTGCCTGTCCTTAGAGACTGAAAGCACAGTATTGAAGTATCACCCCTAGTGGCAGCAATGCAGTTGGAGGACTCCCGCTCAGCTTAGAGGGAACAGTGGTGAAGGCTGATGCTATTACTTGTTTAAAAAAGCTTACAAAATGGATCCCTCATAACAATCTGACTCCTAAACTACACCAGACACAAGTTACATTGGAACTCTTTTAATTTGCCTATTTTATTTACTGATAATTACACCATGTCCTGATATCATTATGTTATGTTGTTACCCATTCATCCACTTCTTACTCAACATAATTTTTGTATGCACTTTAATAGCAAAATTTCTGAAATTCTTCTCCGTTAATACGATTGCCCCAATATTCCTATACACCTTATCTGTTATATATACTCTGATTCTCTATTCCATCAATATGATTGTAGTATTATATTGTAAGCCACATTGAGCCTGCAAATAGGTGGGAAAATGTGGGATATAAATGCAGCAAATAAATAAATAAATAAATAAAAGTCATCTTTAGGGGAAACAGAAGCTTGGGACTGGAGAGACCTGCGAAATAAAATAAGGGGGCATCTATTTATTATGGAGGTATTTTCATGAGGGGCCCTTTTACCAAGCTGCGGTAAAAGGAGCCCTACGTGAGCACCCAGTCATGTTTTTGCTGCGTGCTGAGGCCTCCATTACTGCGAAGGGTAAAAAGGTGAAAAAAAGAAATGGCCGTGCGGTATGTTCACACTTGCTGCATATCCATTTGGGGGGAGGGGTGGGGGAGCACTTACTGCCACCCATTGAGGTGGCAGTCCATGCTGCCTGGTTACAGTCGGGTAGCCACAGTGGTAAAATACAGAAATAAATTTCTATTGCACCAGAAATGGTGCACGCTGGGGGTAGATTTACAGCTGGGCTACTGCAGTAGCCTGGCAGTAGTTCCAGATTGGCGCACGGCATAAAGCAGAGAGCACAGGTGCATGAACGGAAGGGAGTGGGCAGGTGAGCCGGACCTCACAAAAATGGTGCCGGTACACTGTACCGGTGCGTACCGGCACAAAAAAAGCACTGGGGATGTGAGAGGGAATATGGATTCTCATACAGAAAGCTGCACATCACTCTTTTTAAAATTCAATACTAACCATTCACAATAGTTCGTTTGCTTGTGTGCCTTTAAAGCCTAAAAAAAAAAAAAAAAAAAAAGCCTTTTTTATTTCCTGAAAGAAAAAACATCTGTCTGACACTAGGGCTTGTGCGGGGGGAGGGGTGGAATCTGGGATTGAGTCTTTTTTTGCAGTTTTATAAGTCAGCACGTATTGAAAGCCTGATAAGCCATACCCTCCAATGGCTTCTTGTGAAGGTTATCTTAAAACAGCTTTTTGCTCTGCTGCCTGATACTTCATGCTGTGAAAAATCAGAGGGAGCGAAAAACAAATAGAGGACTCGATCCAATTTAAAATCGTTAGAGCATGATATCCTTTTGAAAGAAAAAAAAAGGAAACAGTCTGAAGGCTAAAATGCCTATTTTCTTTCATTCCTCCAAGACTGTAGAGCAGTGTTTCCCAAGTCTGGTCCTGGAGTACCCCTTGCCAGTCAGGTTTTCAGGATATCTACAATGAATATGCATGAAAGAGATTTGCATATAATGGAAACAGTGTATGCAAATCAAATTCATGCATATTCATTGTAGATATCCTGAAAACCTGACTAGCAAGAGGTACTCCAGGACTGGACTTGGGAAACACTGCTGTAGAGGGCAGTGTCAGGGGTATTTGATGTCACTTCCCATTATGTGACCCCATTCAAGATGGTGGCGAGTAGTGTGAAACAGGAAGTGATGTGATATATACAGTGCTTGCCATCATCTTAGAAAAAAGGGAATGACTATAAAGTCACTTCCTGTGACATCACTGAAAGGGGTGGGGTTATATAAAAGGGGCAAGGCTATGACATCAAATCTGGTGATGTTATCAAAGGGGTGGATATGAGCAGGGAGTGGGCAGGGCTTGGGCAGAGCATGAACGGGGCTTGGGCATGTCCTGATTGGCTGAGACTCTGGAACCTTTTTAAAAAATTGGCGTTACATTGGCCACCCTCCAAGCTTCCGGTATCGTGCTTGATTTTGAAGATAAATTACATGTTACTAGCAGTACTTCCACAAGTTCATTTCTCAATTCTGTCAGTACTCTGGGATGAATACTATTTGTTCCAGGAGATTTGCTACTCTTCAGTTTGTCAAATTGAGCCTTCCTGACTCAAGAAAAATGTCAGGAAGTATTTTTTCATGGAGAGAGTGGTGGATACTTGGAATGACCTCCCGCGGGAGGTGGTGGAGATGAAAACGGTAACAGAATTCAAAAATGTGTGGGATAAACATAAAGGAATCCTGTTCAGAAGGAATGGATCCTCAGAAGCTTAGCGGAGATTGGGTGGCAGAGCCGGCGGTGGGAGGCAGGGCTAGTGCTGGGCAGGCTTCTACTGTCTGTGCCCTGAAAATGGCAGATAAAAAATCAAGGTCAGGTATACACATAAAGTAGCAGATATGAGTTTACCTTGTTGGGCAGACTGGATGGACTATACAGGTCTTTCTCTGTCATCATCTACTATGTTACTATCAGGCTTATTTTCGAAAGGGATCGCCGGCGATCTTCCGACATAAATTGGGAGATGGCCGGCGAACTCCTGATCCCGGCCAAATCGGTATTATCGAAAGTTGATTTTGGCTGACTTCAACTGCTGTTTCATCGTGGTGCCGGCCAGCCTTCAAGGGGGCATGTTGGGAGGGTAGCGAAGGCGGGATTGGGGCGTGGGTACGAGATGGCCGGCTTCGCCTTATAATGGAAAAAAAGACGCCGGCTCGAATGAGCATTTTGCTGGCCGGACTTGGTCCATTTATTTTTAGGACCAAGTTCGGAAAAAGTGCCCCAACTGACCAGATGACCACCGGAGGGAAGCGGGGATCACCTCCTCTTACTCCCCCAGTGGTCACCAACCCCCTCCCACCCCCCCAAAAAACTTTTTTTGCCAGCCTGTATGCCAGCCTGAAATGCCATACCCAGCTCCTTGACAGCAGTATGCAGGTCCCTGGAGCAGTTTTTAGTGGGTGCAGTGCACTTCAGGCAGGTGGTCCCAGGCCCATCCCCCCCTACCTGTTACACTTGTGGTGGTTAATGTAGAGCCCTCCAAAACTCCCCCAAACCTACTGTACCCACATGTAGGTGCCCCCCTTCACCCCTTAGGGCTATGGTAATGGTGTACAGTTGTGGCGAGTGGGTTTGGGGGGGGATTTGTGGGGGCTAAGCACACAAGGTAAGGGTGCTATGCACCTGGAAGCTATTTTTGTTTTTTAATTTTTGTAAGTGCCCCCTAGGGTGCCCGGTTGGTGTCCTGGCATGTGAAGGGGGCCAGTACATTACAAATGCTGGTTCCTCCCATGCCCAAATGCCTTGCATTTTGCCGGGTTTGAGATGGCCGGGCCCGGTTTCCATTATGGCTGAAAACCGAAGCCGGCCATCTCATATAAACCCAGCGATCTGCTGGCGATCCTGTTGTAAACCCGGCGAGTGATTTGGCCGGCGCCAAGCGTATTTTCGAAAATACTCTTGGCTCCACCCGCTTACGGTGCCGGCCCAGAAGATGGCCGGCCATCGATTTGGCCGGCGCCGTTTGATTATGCCCCTCTATGCTACTATGTAACCTGGAAGTAGGCATGTCACCTGTCAAAATCAATCAGTTTGACAAAAGCAGATGAGATACACTGCTCATAGGGATTAGCATTCCGAATTGCTGACTACTTGGCAGATGCTGTTAACTGGATAAGTGTTTTTGAATGCAAGTTTCAGAACCAAGAACAGCTCATGCTATTTCAGCACAGAGGTAAATGTCCATCCTGCTGTCCTAAGTTAACTGGATAGTTATCCAGGTACTGCCACTGGAATATCAGAGGTGCCTGCGTAACTCTCAGCTCTACCACGTTTCCATTCCCAGACCAACCCAGTACTATACAAATAATACTGCAGTGGTCTCCCCATATTTTCAAGAGCACTATCTGGTTATATGCCATTGAAAATCTGGGAATCTCCTGCTGAATATCAGCCTCATAGTGACTAGCAAGGGGAAACATCCTCATTCAGCCCAGCTAACTAGACCAGTCAATCATTTTAGTATCAACCAACTTCAGCCAGTGCAGTGTGGATTTCTTTTCATTTATAACTTGCATATGTCTATTTTTAATTTTTTAATTTTACTCGAAAATATTATGGTGAAAGGCATATATAATAATGTGAAGGAATGAGAGACCATAAACATGTGCCCAACTTTATTTTGGCCAAGAACTAAATGCTTATAACTGCAGTGAGCACGTGAAATGTATCACTTCAGGGAGTCTGCTGACCTATATCTCATTAATGTATCACATTTTGACTGCCCCATTGGTAATTTATTTCAAAACACCAATATCACAGAAAATATTAGAATTCAAATTAATATTTCAGTCTCAAAACAGATAGGCAGTCATTGCAGGGCTGGAGAGGATAATCTGAAAGCACATACGTGTCATCAATAGTAATTAGGTAAATGAAGGCCCAGATAAATAAAATCTATTTCCTCAAGTTAACCACAAGAGTCAGCAGCAAAACAAAGGTTAGAAATAAGGCACAGGGGATACAGTGATTTGCTGAACATCGTACAGCCAGAATTAGTCCTAGAGCAAGGATTAGAACCAAGTCACAGTTGACTGCCCAAAAAAAGAAATAGCTTCTTCGGGTGTTTTCAAGTGTGGACACCTCTGGATGATTTCTTTACCTAATTCTTACAGTTCCTCATCTGGTCAGTGGTATGTTATCAGCCAGTTGTATCTTCTATGCTGTTATTACATTGCCTATGGAAAGTAAATACATATTTAAGAACAAAAAGAAAAGAAAACAAACAAATGAGAAAAATAAACCTATGAAGCTCACACATGGAGAATATGAAGAGCCAGGTATTAGAACTGAGGTACAAAGGGATAAAATAATTTGCTGAATTCAAATGCTCAAAGTCATTGGCTGAACTAGAGATGCAAACTTATTGTATGTCAAGCAATACCTGTTGTACACTGCCTTGGGTGAATCTCTTCATAAAGACAGTTAAAAAAATCCCAATCAATCAATCAATCAATCAATTATGTCTTCCATTTGAAAGTCGTTTCCCCCAAATACTGTAACAACTGAGTTCGTCAAGACTTGACCTTACTCAGTGAACAGGTTGGCAGAGTCGTAGAAGCTTAGCCAGGGCCCCTTTCACTTCAGTATTTCTCAGACTGTAAATGAAAGGGTTAATCATGGGGGTCACAGAGGAGTAGACAGCACTCACTGCTCTATCATAGTCCAGTGAGGAACTGGAAGATGGCCGAAAGTAGATGAACATTACTGTGCCATAGAAGAAGACCACCACAGTGAGGTGGGAGGAGCAGGTGGAAAAGGCCTTGCTTCTTCCTTGGGCAGAGCGTATCTTCAGGATGGCTGAGATGATGCGGAAGTAGGAGAGGACAATGAAGAGAAAAGGACCCATAACTACCAAAGCACCCTCACTAAACATGGCAGACTCACTCATGGAAGTGTCAGAGCAGGACAGCTTCAGCAGTGGTGGGATATCACAGAAGAAGTGTTGAATGGTGATGGAACCACAGAAGGATAATTGGGAGAGCAATAGGCTATGCAAAGTGGAGTTGAGAGCAGCTACTGCCCAGGATCCAGCTACCAACCCAAGGCAAAGCCTCTTGCTCATCACCATGGAATAGTGCAGGGGGTTACATATTGCCACATAACGGTCAAAAGCCATCACAGCCAAGAGGAGGAACTCCATACTGCCCACAAAAAACAAGAAGTAGACTTGTACAATGCAGGCAGGCAAAGAAATGGTCTTCTGCTCAGACAGCAGATCCCTCAGAAGCCGGGGGACAGTAGTCGAGCTAAGACACATGTCCACCAGAGAAAGATTGCCCAAGAAAAAGTACATGGGAGTATGGAGACGCTGATTAAAAGCAATCGCCAGGATGATGAGGCTGTTTCCCATTATGGTGATAAGATACAAGGAAAGAAAAAGTACAAACAGAAGAGTCTGATACTTAGGGAGGTCTGAAAAACCCAGGAGGAAAAATTCCAACACTTTGGTTTCATTGTCCATTTCTGCTGGTGGGAATAAACTGCACCTGTGGACAAGCAAAAGAAGGTGAAAATTCAAGGAGTATTTGTTGGGCTAATTCATGATGGATTAATCTACTAGTCTATTCCACATTACAGACCCTGGAATGCCATGCTAGCCTATTATCATGGACAAATCAAGAACACATCACAGACAGATGAATTGCGGATCTTCATCAGCGCAGATAAAATCTAAATTCCCATATCAGCAGTAGTTGTATAAAGCATTTTCCACATGAAAGGTATGTTTTAAACATTGAGAAAGACTGTTATAATACTGTGCAGGGATATATACACATAAATAGTAGGAAAAATATCTGAACAAGCATGATTTGTTAATGAAAACTCAATCGATATTCAGAAGCGGTTTTACTACAGAAATGCTTCTGGACTCTTTGATATCTGAAATCGGCGGCCTTTGATCTGGTAGACATTCCATTTTGCTGGGTGTCCTGGAAGAGAAGGGAATTACTGAAAATCTCATGTCTTGATTTGAGAGGTTTTTATGACATAGAACATATCAGGTAAAAATGTGATCAAAATCATTGGATACTTGGAAGTCAGTGTTGGGGGTACCACAAGGCTCATCCCTTTCCCCAATGATGTTTAATGTTTTGATGTCTATACCGAATACGTTTTTTGACCTCTCTAAGGTGAGCATATACTCACAAGCTGATGACATAACTATAATGATTCCTGAATTAATATCAATTGAGGCTAGCTTGATAGATATCTGCCAGTGTTTTCAAAAGCTGGAATGCTGGGCCAATCAGTTCAGACTGAAGCTCAACATTAAAACAAAATATGATTTTATGGCTCTAGCCACCTTCAAAAGAGCCATTCTGCCATAAGTTTTCTATTATAAATGAGGATTTATAATCTTCACTAATCGTATTAGGTGTCATATTGGATCCCAGTTTATCTATGTCTTGCAAATCAAAGAATTGATAAGAAAAGTATTTGTTAAATGCACAATTTTAGGAAGTATTTCTTGCAAGACTGTTTTCAGTTAGTGGTACAGGCAATTGTATCATCAGAGTTAGATTACTACAATTTGCTGTATTTGGGATGTATTGATAACACTATATGACAGTTGCAGTTGATGCAAAACACTGCTGCTAAACTGATTTTTGGGAAATATAAGTTTGACAGAGTCTCTCCACTGCTGTGTAGCCTTCATTGGCTTCCTATTGAGGAATGATCTCAGTTTAAAATAGGTACTTCGGTTCATATAATTTTGTATGGTCAGGCACTGGAAAACGTGGTCACATTGATTATTCTGTTCTCCTCTGAATAGTAAATCAATGAGACAAGTAAAATTTAAACAAAAGGGAGTGGAGATGGACAAATCTAATTCCAACACAAGAGTAACTTAAAAAGTCTTTAATTAGAAAGTCTAAAATACATAAATACAGTGGACTTGACACAGATTTGCGTTTTGGTGCCCAAGTGCCTACCTCAGGAATCAACCTTTCAGTTTCGAAGGTTATGAACATCAATGTTCACAAAGTATTTGAAAGAAAAGTGTGCTCAATTGTACATACCACATACATGAAGCCAATGTAGAACGCAGACTGTAGTGATTTGTGAGAGATTCACTGAAATTGTCATGGGATGCCTATAAAGCTTTCATCAGTGGTGAAGTGGTAGCATTCCTAAAATAGCGTTTACAGAAGGAGAAAAAGTCTTCAGGATGAAATCAAACAGCTTGAATCCCTTCTCTTTCAAAAAATGGATTTTAAGTTTATGTCCAAACTATAGCATTTAAAATTTCAATATTATTCTTTTTTTATTTGCAAATTGCCAATCTAAATTCCAAGAATAAATCTTGATATATAAAAGAAAAGTAATATTAGACATTAATGTATATCACATTACAAAATAGGAAATATTATATTGTTTATTTATTTATTGCATTTGTATCCCACATTTTCCCACATATTTGCAGGCTCAATGTGGCTTACCTTGCTCCTTCGTGGGGTCACCACGACAGAATGGCATATACAGTTATAATTTCATAAGAATATGGGAAACATAGTCTATAAAAGTATCATGTATAAAGATATCAATATCGGAACAACAGGTAAACACGGCAATGTACTAATGTTCAAATGATGGATCGTTATGGTATATTCTGTTAAAGAGGTGGGTCTTCAAGGATTTCCGAAAGTTGAATTGGTCGTGCATTTTTTTCAAAGCAGTTGGTAGTGCATTCCATATTATTACATCTTTAGTCCACAATTGACTGAAGGAACAAAACACAATACCTAGGAAAAAGAACACAGTTTCCTCTCTATTCAAGAAATATAAGGAGTCTAGGAAGGAGTATTCAGGATTATATTCAAATTAATTTACGGAGTAGATGTAACTACTGCTCTTGGCTGTGAAAGTGGAGTTACAACAGTCTTGGAATCCAAGAATGAAGTTAAATGTGTAGGCTCAAAGAATACATATTTCACTGAGTTCAATTTCAATACACATTTACAGGGGAAATTCAACTAGAAAAGACCTCCTAGTTGCACCCCTCGTGGACGAAGTTTAAGGAAAAAGCTGATTCTTCTGTTGGGTTAATTTAGAAACATCTGGAAACATTCTAATCTTATAGTTCAGAAAAAGTTCTTCTCTGTGACGGAAAAATTGTTTCAAAATCCAGTCTCTGTCAAGTTGTACAAAAGCCACTATTAAAGTTATGGGCTCAATACCCAAATTGTTATCTTCAAGTACCTATGTAAGGTTTAAAGTCTCAAAAGATACTTCAGACCCTTCAGCCACAGGTTGTTCAGTAGTTTTCTTTTTATAAGGCAATAGGTAATAGATTTTAGGAATTGGGGAATAAGCTTGTTCCGGAACCTTCAATATCTCAGACAAATATTTTTTAAATGTTATAAGAGGAGCAATTAAGGGTTGTTTAAGAAAATTTATTAAATGTAATGTTTTAGACCTCTGTTGATTTTCCAATTTTTCAATCTTATTATGAAGCAACAAGTTCTCTTCAATCATATTTGCTTGTATTTGTTGAAGAGTTTGAATATCCTTAAACATTAATTTTAATCTTTTTATCCATTGTTGAAATTTTATTCTCCAATATAGATACTTTCTCTGAAGGAATTTGAGCTTGTTGAAACACTGATAATAAGTTTTGAGAAAAAGATGTTTCTAAACCCACTAAAGCTTCCCAAATAGTGTCCAGGGTAATAGTATCTGGTTTAATAGGCAAAAAAGACGTGGAGGGGCATAATCGAACGCGAACGCCCATCTCCATGGGCGTCTATGTCCGAAAACGGGTATGTGAAGAGGCGGTTTGAACCGTATTTTCAAAAAAGATGGGCGGCCATCCTTCATTTCGAAAATACAGGTTTTGTATGGACCAAATGCCATGGATTTGGTCCTTTCTGAGATGTGCGTTTTTTTTTTGCGATAATGAAAACTAAAAATGCCCAGCTCAGAAACGTCCTAATCCAAGCCATTTGGTCGTGGGATGGACAACTGTACAACAGTACCATAGCTCTTAGGGGTGAAGGGGTCAAGTACAAGTGGGTACAGTGGGTTTTAGAGGCCTCCCATTTACCACCACAAGTGTTACGGGTGGGGGGGGGGGGATGGGCCTGGGTCTGCCTGCCTGAAGTGCACTGCAGTACCCACTAAAAGTGCTCCAGGGACAGGACTTGTTGCTGCTGTATAACCTTGGCACACCAGTCCACACCTGAAGACTAATCTCTTGGAAAAAGTCCTTTATTTGAATAAGCACGTTTACTCACAGTTAACTGCAGATCAGAGGTTGTGCCCCACTGGCAAAGAGTCTCCCTGGTACTGAGATTAGCAGTAGGTCAGAGCTGGCAGAATGGTGTACAATGCTCAATTAACCCCTAGCTGCAATAGTAGAACAGCCACTCCATTCAAGGCATCCCTGGCAGAAATGCCATCATACAAAGTGCTGTGCTTTTATATATGCCTGTCTGTCCTAACAGGATCCCCAGATATTTCCAATCACCATTCAAGACATATCCATCAGCGGCATTGGGAAAGTGACCTATATAACATAACAGAGAGTCTTGAAGACCACAAAACCCTTGTAATTCTAAGTGGTTAGTAAAATAAGAGCTGGAGCAAATTCCAGGAATAACATAAAACCAGAGAAAATTCAAAACATTGAATAGTACAATAATAATCTAAGCATAGAAAATTGTAAATTACACTTATAGTCATAACAGAAATTACAAGTTGCTTCATAATACAAGTTTACAAAATAATAAATTTTAAAGATTTTTTTAATTAAATTTTAATAAGAAGATGATTACTGAAAAATAAAAGAAAACTCCTTCCAGAAAATTGCCACCATATATAGGATTTCTTGCTCACATTCCAGTTTTCAACCCAAGACAAGGATAATGCTTGTCTTCAGACATCTAGTTAAACAGAGAACTGGATTCTAAAAATTTGGTGCAGAAAAAAAGCACTATTCTATTAGCTGCGTTTAACGTTAGGTGTGGTTTATAGAATAGCATTATGCCTAGTACTCACGCCTACGTTTAGGCGTGGCCATTGCACCAACATTTGCACCATCTGAAACGTGGAACAAATGTATGTGCCTAAATTAGGTGCATATTCCTGTTATTCTACAATAACGCATGTTAATTTTAGGAACACCCCCAGTTCTGCACATGACCCTCCCATTTCCATGCCACTCTTTTTTACTCACATGTAAAGTTTAGGTGCAGATCCTGTGCCTAAATTTATGTGCGTAAGTTCCAATGAAATCTAATTAGTGCCAATAATAGCTTGTTAAAAAGTTAATTATTGGCACTAATTGGAATGTTATTTAGTTAAATTGTGCATGCAAATTGGACACACCCATATTTGCACGCTCAATTTTAAAGAATTAGGGGGAGAATGTACAAGTACTTTGACAAACTTCCTTTTCTAGAAGGGACAAAGAAAAACCTCAAACATTTTTAGCTTTGTTTCACTTGTCTCCTGAATCTTTCCTGGTAGGTCTACATGTGACTGGTGAGTATGAGCACAAGAGTATAGATTCAGGTGCACAGCAATTTACATATATGGTCATTTGGTCATTTCAGGGTATGGAAGCTAAGGATAGTAATGAAGTGTGTATGATGGCTCCACATCTTGCTCAACCCAATATCTTTAAGTTAAGTGACTGTTTTACTGTCAGTCCTTAGTATTTTCTGAAACACATTTGTACATCCCAAATACCTACAGCTTTTCAACCAAGGGAGCATTTAAACTGCACCGTTGAATCAAGCACAATAAGGATTTAAGACAAACATAAGCGAATGTTTCTTCAGTTATTTTGTGGGACTCATTGCTACAGGAAGTGGTGAAATAAAAAGTAAAGCCAGATTTAAAAGGGGGATGAGATGAGTTTATGATTGACAATCAAGGTTACGCCTGCAAATATATTAATATTTATTACATAAAGGAGAAAATTAGTACACAATAGTTCCTTATTTTACTGGGTAAATATCCAAGGTTTCATTGATAAACACAAGCATAATGAACCACACATCCTTTCCTCTTGAGCTAACAGGGAGTGGAGGAGTAGGTTAGGGGTTAGTGCAGTGGACTTTGATCCTGGAGAACTGACTTCAATTCCCACTGCAGCTCCTTGTGACTCTGGACAAGGCACTTAACCCTCCATTGCCCCTGGTACAAAGTAAGTACCTGAATATGTGTAAACCACTTTGAATGTAGTTGCAAAACCTCAGAAAGGTGGTATATCATTTCCCTGTAGGGTCATGGGATTTGAGGAGCAGAGATCAATTGGGGAGGCTGGTGAACAACATGCTACAAGAGCAGGGGAAGAAACTGGGCCAGTCATGGATTCTGCAAGACTAAACACAATTCTGTGTGTTGACTCTTACAAAATTAGGATGAAAACTATTTACAAAAAATAAACCTACATAAAAATTGGTTAAAACTGAAAAGAAAAATCCTACAGATAATTCAAGCTATTTAGCACAATAATTTACTATATTTTGACTCTTAGAGGTCAGTTGTTTTAAAGTGTTTTACCTTTCTTGATCAGTTGCTGGAAAATTGCTGTTCCTCAATGTATCTAAGATTCCACATCTATCCAGTCCTGCATCTGAGCTCCTCCTTCTTGCTTTTCTTGAAGGCAAGATGCTGGCTAGATGAATCTCTCTCTAACAGTCATGCCAGGATTGTTTTGTTTCTTTCTCCCCTCACACAGCTGTCACAGTCCTGCCCTCAGCTTCCGTTCCCACTTCCCTCCTCATCTCCATAACTAACTCTATAACTTGGAAGAAAAAAATACAGTTCAAAGCATCTCCTTGCTTTAAAGTCTCTGGAAAGAAGGTGGGTTGGGCCTAACTGAAGATCATCCCTCTGAGCTGCCATCCAGTACTCCCGGTGCCCCACAGTGCACTCTGAAAAACTTACATGTCCTTGGTGACTTATGCTAAATGCCCACCTGTGGTTGACAAATTTTAGATTGTAGTTTGTATGCTAAGGGAAGGAGTTATGAATGTGTGCTACCAATAAGACATGTTATTTTTAGGATTAATATATACTATTTTAACACAGGTGTCATTTTATGCAATGAAATCTAGTTACTATTAACTGGGGTTAACAGTAAAAACACATTTTAACAGTAGCCCACGTTGATAACTTCCTCCCTAAATATGCCCAACAAGGGCAATGAATGTGACTTCAAGTTAAATACATGGATTTGGCCATCTGTCCTCAAAAACAATATCCGTAAATAATAAAAATGCACAAAAAAGGGCCATTGAGGTAATAAAGGGAACATGAGGGCTGAAAGTCTCCAGACTAGGGGGTTATTTACATCTCAACAAAATATGTTTAAGGGACAGTTTAATTATGAAAATGATGGAAACACAAAACTGAGGAAATCAAAACTGAATGGAGGAAAGCACTCATAAAATACAAATAGGCTATAAAATTTGCCAAATTCAAATATTATGAAAAATCCATTGGTGAGGGTCAAAAATCTGTAACTACACTTTTTAATTTAGTTAATAATCTACTTGATACAAAAGACCTCCAACTATCAAGTGAATCTGTTCCATCTGCCCTTGAAGTAGCAACATTCTTCGAGCAACAAATTGCCAAAATTAGAATTAGCTCCAATCCTTGTAGCAATTTCATCAACTACTTGAATATCACAAATCAATACGAAGGCATAAAAACTGATAGGATTTGGTCCTATTTCAATCCTCCTTCTACCACAGAGGTCAGATCCTTCCTTAGCAAATACTCATGCTCGCATTGTACTCTTGACACATGCCCTAGCTACATTCTCTCAAAAGCTCCTGAATTTTTCATCAACATCCTACATAATTAAATATGCTCCGTGTTTAAAAGTGGATCCTTTCCAACTGAGAAGGGAAATATAATTTTAACTCCTATTCCTAAAAATCCTTTAGATAAATGAATGAAATATCTAATTACTGACTAGTGGTTTCAATACCCCTGTTCATGAAGGTAGTGGAGGGCTTGGTAGGAAAACAACTAATGGAATATGTATCACACTTCTCCTTACTTCACTACATACATTCGGGATTTAGAGCCAACTACAGTACCAAAATGGTTCTAATTACACTATTATATAAATTCAGATGAATATTAAGCATGGGTAGGAAGATTATCTTACTACAATTTGACATGTCCAGTACATTTGACATGGTAGATCACAACCGTCTTATCTACAACTCTTGATGCAGTGGATATCTGTGGAGATGTTCATAAGTGGTTCATGGGTTTTCTCAAATCCAGAACATTCAAAGTCAAAATGGGAGGAGTCACATCTCTAGCCTGGTCCCTAGACTGTGGAGTTCCACAGGGATCTCCAATATCTCCCATTCTCTTTAACTTCATGATGGAACCCCTAGGTCACCTCTTAGAGGCTAAAGGTTTGCAGTGTTTTATATACGCCAATGATGTGACTATTTATCTTCACTCAAATTCAGGATATCCTCTCCAAAATTCAATCAATCTTAGATCTCATGTAGAACTGGGCAACATCCTTCCATCTAAAATTATACAGGGAGAAAACTAAACTTCTCATAATTTCTAGTCCTAACAACTTCCACAATCAGACCAGTTTTACCATCAATCAGACAAACTATCCATTGGAACATCATTTGAAAATTCTTGGGATCATCTTTCACCAATTCCTATCATGTGAAGATCAAGTTAATTCCTTAGTAACCAAAACCTTTAGAACTTTATGGAAGCTGATAAGAATCAGATGTTTCTTCCCATTTTCTACTTTTTATTCCCTTACAAATATTAGTCATTTCACAATTGCATTACTATTTAGGGAATAAGGAATCCTTCATCAAAAAAACTTCAAACTACCCTAAATACTCCTGCTAAACTCATATGCAAAGCTTCAAAATTTGATAGGGCATCCCCACTATTATCTCAATTCCATTGGTTACCAATCAAAGCCAGAATCATCTACAAAATTATCTGTGGCATGAGCCTTGATTACATGATGAAGCTGATAGATTTACTTACCTTCAATATGTCTACTAGATCAAGAAACATCTCATACTGCATTTTCCTAGCTATAAAAACATCAGATATCTCTAGTGAGATAAAAAGGATTCCCAACTATCTAATATTTTGCAAATTTCTCAAGGCACTCCTTTTTAACAAATTTTTGCATTGCTAGACAATGAACTAAACAGCAAATGTTATGAAATCTTTATTTGTTTGCTCTTTTCAAAATCTTACTATTTATGTTTTCTTCATACTTGTAAAAATATATTGTATGCATTTCTGGTCTTAATTATTGTAAGCCACATAGAACTGAATAATTAACATTTGGATTATGTGGGATATAAGCAACAATAAACACATAAACAATTATTATATAATAATATGTATTAGTGGACCCTAAAGGGATTTTGCAGACAATATTTGCACTTGACAAGTATAAAATTAACCAAGGGCTCACACTGTCAAGCTACAGGAAAATAGACTTCACCTCTTTCACAGGAAGAGATACTTTACTTATGAACATAAGAACATAACAGTACCTGGTCAAAATAACCCTGACAAAAAAGCTCCAAGCAAAAAAAGCTCCCGACTTAATAGTCCCTGCCATAACAGCCACTGTCAAAATGTCCTGCCTACAATATAACCCTTGACAAGTTAGCCCCCTGACAAAAGGGCCCGATCAGGCTGCCCAGAATATAGGACTGCATTTTTTCCTAATAATCTTACCTTGCCAAACAGGATAAGGTTGGTAAGACTATGAAAATGATGACAATATTGTTTTTTTTAATTAGCATATTGATGGAAGAATAGTTTCTTTAAATAGCAGAACAGATTATGAATACCAGTTTGTAGCTATAGAATGTTGTTTATTTATATACTAGTAAAAAAGGCCCGTTTCTGACACAAATGAAATTGGTGCTAGCAAGGTTTTCCTCGGAGTGTGTATGTTTGAGAGAGTGTATGTGAGAGTGACTGTGTGTGAGAGAGAGAGTGAATGTGCGAGTGTGTGCGTGTGAGAGAGAGAGAGTGAGTGGGTGCGAGTGTGTCTGTGAGAGAGAGAGTGTATGTGTGAGAATGAGAGTGTGTGCAAGTGCGTATGTGAGACAGTGTGAGAGAGAGAGTGTGTTTCACACAGATACAGTGTGTGCGAGAGAGTGTGTGTGAGACACAGACTCTCTGTGAGACTGAGTGTATAAGACCAAGAGAGTG
The DNA here is from genome assembly GCF_901765095.1 of Microcaecilia unicolor. Lineage (NCBI taxonomy): Eukaryota > Metazoa > Chordata > Amphibia > Gymnophiona > Siphonopidae > Microcaecilia > Microcaecilia unicolor. Next base: position 248,626,492 of record NC_044032.1, on the reverse strand, counting down.
TGTGAGTGACTGTGACATATAGAGAGTGAATGTGATACAATTTGAGACATAGAGTGTGTGAGAGACAGTCCAGCTTATTTTCGAAAGAGAAAGACGCCCATATTTCGACCCAAATCGGGAGATGGGCGTCTTTCTCCTGTGTGCGACCAAATCGGTATAATCAAAAGCCGATTTTGGTCGTCTTCAACTGCACTCCGTCGCAGGAACGAACAAAGTGGACAGGGGCGTGTCGGAGGCGTGGTGAAGGTGGGACTGGGGCGTGGTTATCGGCCGAGGAGAGATGGGCGTCTTTAGTTGATAATCGAAACAAGAAGGGCATTTTTGACGAGAATTTGGTCCGCTTTATTTGGACCCTTTTTTTTCAGGTCCAAGTCCCAAAAAAGTGCCCCAACTGACCAGATGACCACCGGAGGGAATCGGGGATGACCTCCCCTGACTCCTCCAGTGGTCACTAACTCCCTCCCACCAAAAAAAAAAAAAAACACTTTAAAAACTTTTTTTCCCAGCCTCTATGCCAGCCTCAAATGCCGTACCCACCTCCATGACAGCAGAATGTGTTCTATCCTCTGACAGGCTTTCCCTGGTTCTGATGTGGGTCTCGGTTGAGAGTGACACCTTTTCTGTTAAGGGCACTGCAGAGTTACATCACCAATGCATTGTGGTGGGTGTAGGGTATTGGGCTCCGTGATTCCACTAGCTTGTGTTAAATGCTCACGATGTTGGTAGTTGGTAGGCTCTACTCCCATGGTGCTTTTCCCTCTGCTTACTGGGTCAGAGTGTGCCCTGTTTTGTTTCTGGTAGTCCATGAGGTAGTGGCCATTTGTGCAAGACACTTTTAGATCCCTTTCATGTGTTACCCACGTTAGAGAACGTTAGTTCTTCCCTTGAATGTTGCTGCAAGAGGGCATTGTACAGCATTCTGCCAGCTCTGATCTACTGCTAATCTCAGTACCAGGAAGACTCTTTGCCAGTGGGGCACAACCTCTGATCTGCAGTTTACTGTGAGTAAACGTGCTTATTCAAATAAAGGACCTTTTCAAAGAGATTAGTCTTCAGGTGTCAACTGGTATGCCAAGGTTATACAGCAGCAACAAGTCCTAGAGGCCTGCGTGTATGCAGGTCCCTGGAGCACTTTTAGTGGGTACCGCAGTGCACTTCAGGCAGGCAGACCCAGGCCCATCCCCCCTACCTGTAACACTTGTGCTGGTAAATGGGAGGCCTCCAAAACCCACTGTACCCACATGTAGGTGCCCCATTCACCCCTAAGAGCTGTGGTAGTGTTGTACATTTGTGGGTAGTGGGTTTTGGGGGAGGGGTTGGGGGCTCAGCACCCATGGTAAGGGAGCTATGCATGTGGGAGCGTTTTCTGAGGTCCACCGCACTGACCTCTAGGGTGTCCAGTTGGTGTCCTGGCATGTCAGGGGGGGCGAGTGTATGACGAATCCTGGCCCCTCCCACAACCAAATGGCTTGGATTAGGACGTTTCTGAGCTGGGCATTTTTATTTTCCATTATCGCTAAAAAAAAACAAATGCCCAGCTCACAAACAACTAAATCCATGGCATTTTGGTCCGTACAAACCGTATTTTCGAAATGAAAGATGGACGCCCATTTTTTTCAAAAATACGGTCTGGCCCACCCCTTTACGTACCCTTTCTTGGACATAGACGCCTATGGAAATGGACGTTCGCGTTTGATTATGCCCCTCAGTGTGTGAGAGTGAGCGAGAGAAAGACATTGACTGTGAGAGAGAGAGAGAGTGTGAGAGAGAGAGAGAGAGAGAATGTGTGTGTGACAGAGATACCTCCCCCCCTCTTTGGTGTCAGGCCCCCCCCTCCCTCTCTCTGGTGTCAGGCCCCCCCTCTCTCTCTGGTGTCTGAGCGTTACTGTGCAGGACGCTGAGCTCTGGCTGTGCTTCAAGGAACTGACCAATCCTATTTAAAGGAATGCACCTCCAACATTCTGAAGCTGAGAAACCTGGTGTGGTTGGTCACTTCTGCTTGTGACGAACACGGAAGGACATGATGTCAATTCAGGAGATGGATACAGAGAGCAGGAATGCCTCAGCCATGCAGTCAGCTTCAGAATGTTGGAAGTGCATTTTATTATATAGGATGCTTTATGCAATTGAATGCTGGTAGGAGTCTTTATCAGTGAAGATTTCAGTTGTAGTTTATTATATTTTTTGTGATGTGTTATTTTTTCTTAGGGGGCTGTTTTGTTTAGGAGGCTATTTTGTGTAGGGGCTATTTTGTCAAGGGTTGTTTTGTGGGAGGGGCCATTTTGTCAAGGGCTATTTTGTTAGGGTGTGAAATGTCAAGGGTTATTTTGTTACAAGACTGTTTTGTCAGGGCTTTTTTGTTGGGGCTATTTTGTCAGGGCTATTATGACTGGGTGCCGAACATAACAATAACCATACTGAGTCAGACCAATGGTCCATCTAGCCCAGTATCCTGCTTCCAACAGTAGCCAATTCAGGTCACAAGTACCTGGCAGAAATCCAAATTAGTAGCAAGATTCCATGCTACCGATCCCAGGGCAAGCAGTAGTTTGCTCAATAACAGATTATGGACTTTTCCTCCAGGAAAATCCAGATATGGTAACCGCCATTACCACATCCTCCAGCAATGACTTCTAGAACTTAACTATTCTTTGGGTGAAAAAATATTTTCTCCTATTTGTTTTAAAAGTATTTCCATGTAATTTCATTGATTGTCCCTGGTCTTTGTACTTTTTGATGAGGAGATACTTTGTTTAAGATTAAATAGATTTTACCTCTTTCACAGGAAGAGATAATTTACTTATGATCAAATAGACCACTTCTCTCACAGGAGGAGATACTTTACCTAAGACTAAATAGACTTCACCTCTTTCACAGGAGGTTATTATTGCTGTTATTCTGGTAAACTGGTATCCTTGGCAGCATTCTTTTGTCTGTATGCAAGTAGAGGAGTGGTCTAGTGGAGTGGAGTGACCTAGTGGTTTGAGCACTGGTGTTGACATCCAGAGGTGGTTTGTCCAAATCCCATTGGTGCTCCTTGTGAAGTTGGGCAAGACACCTAAACCTCCATTGCCTCAGATACAAACTTAGATTGTGAGCCCTCCAGAGACAGAGAAACACCCAGTGTACCTGAATATAACTCACCTTGAACTACTACTGAAAAAGGGGTGAGCAAAATCTAAATAAATAAAACTGAGGCCCATTAAACATTAGGCTTTAGCTTTGAAAAATGAAAAGTCAGGGTCTGTCTTTTAAAGTCAGGTTGTTAATACTGGATAGTGCCATGTATTATAATCATATATATCTTTATTATAAAGGAATACATCTAATGTTGTATATAGTGCTTGTTTTGATCCTACATTCTTCCCCTTAAGTACATAAGTATTGCCACACTGGGGCGGATCAAATGTCCATCAAGCACAGCATCCTGTTTCCAACAGTGGCCAATCCAGGTCACAAATACCTGGCAAGATCCCGAAAAAGTTCAATATATTTTATCTTGCTTATCCCAGAAATAAGCAGTGGATTTTCCCTAAGTCAATTTAATAATGGTCTATGGACTTTTCCTTTAGGAAGCCGTCCAGACCTTTTTAAAACCCCGTTAAGTTAACTGCCTTTACCACATTTTCTGGCAACGAATTCCAGAGTTTAATTACACGTTGAGTGAAGAAAAACTTTCTCAGATTCGTATTAAATTTACTACTTTGTAGCTTCATCGCATGCCTCCCCTAGTCCTAGTATTTTTGGAAAGAGTAAACAAATGATTCACGTCTACCTGTTCCACTCCATTCATTATTTTATAGACCTCTATCATATCTCTCCTCAGCCGTCTTTTCTCCAAGCTGAAGAGCCCTAGATGGTTCAGCTTTTCCTCACAGGGAAGTCATCCCATCACCTTTATGATTTTCGTTGCTCTTCTCTGTACCTTCTCTAATTCCACTATCAGGCTTATTTTCGAAAGAGAAAGGCGCCCATCTTTCGACACAAATCGGGAGATGGGCGTCCTTCTCTCAGGTTCGCCCAAATCGGCATAATCGAAAGCCGATTTTGGGCATCCCCAACTGCTTCCTGTCGCGGGGACGACCAAAGTTCCCGGGGGCATGTCGGAGGCATAGTAAAGGCGGGACTGGGACATGCCTAACAGATGGGCGTCCTCAAGTGATAATGGAAAAAAGAAGGACGTCCCTGACAAGCACTTGGCTGACTTTACTTGGTCCTTTTGTTTTACGACCAAGCCACAAAAATGTGCCCTAAATGACCAGATGACCACCGTAGGGAATCGGGGGTGACCTCCCCTGACTCCCCCAGTGGTCACTAGCCACCTCCCACCCTGAAAAAAACAACTTTAAAAACTTTTGTCTTTTTTTTTTAGAGTATGTGTGAAGGACCTCCTTCGCTATGCCTCCATCCCTGCGACGGCAGTTGAGGACGTCCTTCGCTATTTATTTATTTAGATTTTTTTCACACCTTTTTCAGTAGTAGCTCAAGGTGAGTTACATTCAGGTACACTGGATATTTCTATGCCTCCATCCCTGCAACAGCAGTTGAGGACGTTCTTCGATATACCTCCGTCCCTGCGACGGCAGTTAATGACGTCCTTCGATATGCCCACGTTCCTGCGACGGCAGTTAAAGACATCCAAAATTTGGACGTTTGTGAGAAGGATGTCCATGCCTCTGACACCCCCTTTATTTATTTGGATTTTGGATCACAAGTAGCAGCAGTGGGATTTCAACCAGCCACCTCTGGATTGCAAGACCAGTGCTCTAACCACTAGGCCACTCCTCCACTTCTCTATGCCACTCCACTCCCTTGAAATTTGGCCATTCCTGTGGGGGGGGGGGGGGGGGGCAGTATGCTGGTCCTTGGAGGAGGGGGGAGGTATGTGTGTGTCAGCGGCGGCATAACGAAGGCGTGTACATCCTTCTTTCAAACATTTTGGACGTCCTCAACTGCCCCCCCCACAAGGATGGCCAAGTTTCAAGGGAGTGGAGTGGAGTGGAGTGGAGGAGTGGCCTAGTGGTTAGAGCACTGGTCTTGTAATCCAGAGGTGGCTGGGTCAAATTCCACTGTTGCTACTTGTGATCAAAAATCCAAATAAATAAAGGGGGTGTCAGAGGCATAGCAGGCATGGACATCCTTCTCACAGAAACATCCAGGCATGGCCATCCTTCTCACAAACATCCACATTTTGGACTGCCGTCGCAGGGACAGAGGCATAGCGAAGGAGGTCCTTCACACATACTCTAAAAAAAAAAAGACAAAAGTTTTTAAAGTTGTTTTTTCGGGGTGGGAGGTGGTTAGTGACCACTGCATGCCTTTTTCCATTCAGTTAGTGCATCAGTTAGTCCACTGCAGTGCCCCCTAGGGTGCCCGGTTGCTGTCCTGGCATGTCAGGGGAACCAGTTCACTAGGAATGCTGGCTCCTCCCATGACCAAATGACTTGAATTTGGTCGTTTTTGAGATGAGCGTCCTCAGTTTCCATTATCGCCGAAAACTGAGGACGACCATCTCTAAGGTCGACCTAAATGTTGAGATTTGGGCGTCCTCGACCGTATTATCGAAACGAAAGATGGACGCCCATCTTGTTTCGATAATACAGGTTTCCCTGCCCCTTCGCAGGGATGTACTGCGAGGACACCCTCAGGAAAACTTGGGCGCCGCGTTTGATTATGTCCCTGTATATCTTTTTTGAGATGCAGTGACCAGAATTGAACACAATATTCAAAGTGCGGTCGCACCATGGAGCAATACAAAGGCATTATAATGTCCTCACTTTTTTTTCTATTCTTTTCCTAATAATTCCTAACATTCTATTTGCTTTCTTAGCTGCCGTGGCACACTGAGTAGAGGGTTTCAACATATCATCAACAATGAAACCGAGATCCCTTTCTTGGTTGGTGACTCCTAACATGGAACCTTTCATTACGTAACTATAGTTCGGGTTCCTCTTTCCCACATGCATCACTTTACACTTGCTCACATTAAACGTCATCTGCCATTTAGATGCCCACTCTCCCAGTCTCGTAAGGATTTTTCAGAATCCTCTTGTGATTTAACAATTTTGAATAACTTTGTGTCATCAGCAAATTTAATTACCTCACTAATTATTCCCATATCTATGTCACGTCTGTGGCCGTGACCACCCTCAGACTTACCTTATTTCTGGGGGTCAGCATCTGTGCTGGCTTCTGTCTGTTTCTGTGTTAGTTTTGTCTTTGTCTCTGTGTGCTGATTACCTCACTAGACCTCACCTGTGTGGGCTATGCCTCTCTGGGGAGCCAGCATCTAAGATGGCTTCTGCCTGCTCTGTTCCAGCTTCCAAGATGGCTCCTGTCTGTCCTTCCTGTGTGTGCACTTCCTATGTGTGTCAAGCCTCTCTCTGTTGTCACTGTGTTTCCTGCTTCCGTCCTGCTGTAGGTGACATCAACAGTGAGAGCCTTCATAAGGAAGTGCTGTACTGGCATTCAGGGCCTTTGCATAGTAAGTAAGAGTGTTATGCCAATAGGCCGTGAGGTTAGTGAGAGCCAGTGGCGATCCTAGCCGGCATGACACCCAGGGCGGATCACTGATGCGCCCACCCCGGGTGCAGCGCGACCCCCCCCGGGTGCACCCCGCTGGGGGGGGGGTGCTGCGGCGCGCGCCTGTCAGCTGAGTTCGCTAACTTTGCTGCAGCTCCCTCTGCCCCAGCCAGAACAGGAAGTAACCTGTTCTGGGGCAGAGGGAACTGCAGCAAAGTTAGCGAAGTTAGCGAACTCAGCTGACAGGCGCGCGGCACGGCACCCCGCAGCGGCGTGCACCCGGGGCGGACCGCCCCCACCGCCCCCCTTGGTACGCCACTGGTGAGAGCACTGTTGCGCTGCTACTTAGCCTTTCTCTGGGGCTCCTGCCCATCTGCTATTTGTGTCTGTGGCCTGCCAGTCCTTCTGTGTGGGCGCTGCCCTTCTGCTTTGTGTCTGTGGATTGCTAGTCCTTCCGTGTGGGCTTTTGCCCTTCTGTTTTGTGTCTGTGGACTGCTAGTCCTTCCTTTGCCTTGCTCTGCGTTTGGAGTCTGAAGCTTCAGCCATTTTCTCTCTGTCTGTGTTTGGAGCTGCTGAAGCTTCAGCCTAGACTCTGTTTGCTCCTGGTTTATTCTATTGCCTGCTGCCTGCCCAAAGACTCTATTTGCTCCTGGTTTATTCTATTGTCCGCTGCCTGCCCAGAGACTCTGCTAGTTCCTGGTTACCTCTTCTGTCTGCTCTGCCTAGCTTGCCTGTATATCCCGAGTCCTGTTTCTGCCAAGCTTGCTTGTATATCCTGAGTCCTGTTTCTGCCAAGCTTGCTTGTATTTCCTGAGTCCTGCTTCTGCCTAGCTAGTGTGTACATCCTGAGTGTATATCCTGAATCCTGTCTCTGCCTAGCTAGTGTGTATATCCTGAGTGTATATCCTGAACCCTGTCTCTGCCTAGCTAGTGTGTACATCCTGAGTGTATATCCTGAATCCTGTCTCTGCCTAGCTAGTGTGTATATCCTGAGTGTATATCCTGAATCCTGTCTCTGCCTAGACTTTGTGTACGTCTTGTTCCCTTGGTCTGTCTTGTGTTTCTGGCTTAGTGGCTGCATGCAGCTTTCAGTCCGAGTCTAGTATTTAGCCTAGTCTCCCTCGTGTACCCCGGACCCAGGGTGGGTCCTCTGGATCTTTAGTTCCTGCCTTATCCTGCAAGTCCTGCCGGCCACCCGCACTCCGGAGCTCAACTCCGGAGGAACGTTGGTCAAGCGCAGGTGAAGTTGTTCTTGTTCTGCCTGTTCTAGTACTACTCCAGTCCAGAGTTCCAGTCCTGCTCTTCTGTGTATCCAGTTCCAGTGTGGTCTTGCCTGCCGCTGCCGCTCTTTGGCAGTGGTCCAAGGGCTCACGAATTCCAGTCCTGCCTCGAGGTCTTGACAATCTAGATCATTTATAAATATGATAGAAAGCAGTGTTCCCAGCACAGACCCCTGGGGATCCCCACTATCTACCCTTCTCCATTGAGAATACTGACCATTTAACCCTACTCTTTTTTTCTATCCTTTAACCAATTTTTAATCCACAACAGAATACTGCCTCCTATCCCATGACTCTCCAATTTCTTCTGGAGTCTTTCATGAGGTACTTTGTCAAACACCTTTTGAAAATCCAGATACACAATATCAACTGGCTCGCTTTTATCCATGTGTTTGTTCACTCCTTCAAAGCAATGTAATAGATTGGTGTTTATTAATTCACCTGCTCTTCCCAACCCAGAGGATGCTCCACACACTCCAGTAGTTAGGGAGAAACAAAGTGGACGCCACAAAGATATGAGAAAATACTGAACTTTATTCACTTACCATGTTAGAAAAACAGACAGTCAATAATGGTAAAGTCTACAATGCTTTTCTCATGGGAGTGTACATAGGATGCATAAAGGTGCAGTCTCTAAGCACATCTCCGACTAAGTCCAGCTGACACTCAGGTTATATACCTTTTTTTCTATCACCATATAATTCTAATAGTTTGCAAGCGTTAGACCTGCCCCCAATATTGCTAAACATTTGCTTCTACAGCTGATCAAGATTATTAGGGTGGTACAGAGCAACATCATACCGATTAGAATGTTTATTCGCTTGCTTCACAGTCCATTTCACCAGCGACCTTTTATCTTATGCCTGCAGATCCAGATAACTCCAGAAAGCCCCTAACCACATTCTGTCCTACGCCCCTGGCTGGAACATTTTTGCTCTAGTTTCCTCTTTCTGCAAAGCTGCAAAGCCAGCTTGTCACAGAGTGCAATCTCTGGGTCCTGAGACCAACTTCTCTTCACGGGTGTTCCCTGACAAAGATGATTGATAAACAAGATTGTCATGGGGCCTCAGTAAGGGCTCAGCAGGTAAATATGCAGGGCTCAATCTGCCACCTTGGACATATCTGTCTAAATCAACCAGTGTGCAGCAAAAGACAAGCCCCATTACCCCAGCATGCCCACACCCATTTGGCCTCAGGAAAGGTATATTGTCTAGCCCCACAACTATTTAGGTATGAAGCTGCCAGTGTGTGGTGGCAGGGTACAGAGTTTTTGCTCTGTGTTTTGCAGACCATGAGGCAGAGGAATAGTGCTAGAGGTGACCCACAGAGGAGCATGCCACTACAGGCAGCAGGTGAGGGACCAATCTGGGAAGGCCATTAGCTCATCCATCAGCAGCCACAGCTGGGGTCCATGCTGGTTTGCAAAACATGAAGGCCAGGGCAGGCAGTTACACACAGGATGTTCATCACCAACCTCACCCTTGAGGAACAGATGGGGCATGGACCCACTTCTAGGGACCCCATCTCCCACCGATGCCCAGGCATGAGGGATTTGGGCAAGCATAAACATCTGTCTCCATTCTAGCAGAATATGGACACATCCCCACAGCTCCACTGTCACAACATTAGAATAATAAATACAAAAGTCAGTTAAAAGGTGACTCAAAATCCATGGCTGTGCCTGGTTTGCATGCTGACCAGTGCCAGCATTCTATTCAGTTTAACTGCCAGCTTCTACAAAATGTGAGAAATCCTGGGTTACCAAATAGATTAGGCACACAAGGTGCCTGGTGATATCCCTACAAAAAGGGTAAGGGTAAGCTCTAAGTTCAATGCTTCCCTGGAGACACTAGTACATATCGAGGGGCATAATCGACCAGAAACGCCCATCTCCATGGGCGTTAATCTCCGAGAACGGGTCCGTGAAGGGGCGGAGTGAACCGTATTTTTAAAAAAAAATAGACGCCCATGTTTTATTCGCCAAGGTGTGAGCTGGGCGTTTTTGCGTTTCACCGATAATGGAAAATGAAATCGCCCAGCTCAAAAACGAATAAATGCAAGGCATTTGTTCGTGGGAGGGGCCAGGATTCATAGTGCACTGGTCCCCCTCACATGCCAGGACACCAACCGGGCACCCTAGGGGGCACTTTTACAAAAACAAAAAAAAAGGGAAAAGAGCTCCCAGGTGCATAGCACCCTTCCCTTGGGTGTTGAGCCCCCCAAATCCCCCTCAAAACCCACTGCCCACAAGTCTACACCATTACTATAGCCCTAAGAGGTGAAGGGGGGCACCTACATGTGGGTACAGGGGGTTTGGGGGGGTTGGACGACTAGTAGCATTAAGCAGCACAATTGTAACAGGTAGGGGGGGGATGGGCCTGGGTCCACCTGCCTGACGTCCACTGCACCCCCTAACAACTGCTCCAGGGACCTGCATACTGCTGCTTGGGAGGAGGATATGACATTTGAGGGTGAAAGTAAAAAGTTGTGAAACATCATTTGTTGTGGTGGGAGGGGGTTAGTGACCACTGGGGGAGTCAGGGGAGGTCATCCCCGACTCCCTCTGGGGGTCATCTGGTCATTTAGGGCACTTTTTGGGGCCTTATTCGTCAAAAAACAGGGTCCAGGAAAAGTGCCCTAAATTCTAGCTACAAACGCATCCATTATCGGCGAAGGGCGCCCATCTCTGTTCGCCCGATAACCACGCCCCAGTTCCGCCTTCACCACGCCTCCGACACTCCCCCGTCAACTTTGTCCGCATCCGCGACGGAGTGCAGTTGAAAGCGTCCAAAGTTCGGCTTTCGATTATGCCGCTTTATTTGTTTTTGTGAGAAGAACGCCCATCTCCCGATTTAGGTCGGAACTTGGGCGTTATTCTCGTTCGATTATAAGCTGGATTGAGTTCTGGTGGTTCCCGGCCTCTTCCCTTCCGCTGCCTGGTGTTGGGGTGGGGTGGGGGGGGGGGGGGGGGGCGGGCGGCAACAATGAGAGTTGAAAATTGCATCTAAATCTCTCTATTTAGAGATCATGCTACACCAAATGTTCAAATATGTGGGCCATTATAGAACTCCGCACGTCTCTACCCAAAATTTCTAACTGCCTGTGGCTGAGACGTCTTGAACGCCCTATAAAAAAAGTCCATCTTGGGATTTTCAAACTTCCACATGCCATACTAGGCATTGCAGCCTATAAGAGTCCCTCTACTAGGAAGGGGAACTGTAGCCCTGCTGAGGTGGAACTCCTAGTGAAGGAGATAGTGGCACACTTTACCACTTTCTTTGCCCCTAAAGGGCAAAGGGTTGGGGTATACACAAAACAGTGAGCGTGGGTGGCTATATGCCACATGCTAAATGCTGTCTTCCATGAGAACAAAGATGTGGAAGACTGTAAAAGAAAATGGAGGCAGCTGAAGAAAGATGTCAAGGCCAAGGCTGGGGCCAACCCTCAGGAGGCTGACATTCAGAACCTCACCCTCTGGAGCAAGCATTTTACTGAGTCCTTCCCTGAGCGTCCACCCATGGCCTTGGAAGCCAGGACACCTTGACACAGGCTGGGGAGCCAGGTAGGACTTTTGAAATCAAAATGTGCTGGCAGCTCTCTCGATCTAATCCTATCTGAGACACTATTAGGGGGGTGGGGTATGATAGGAAACCCTTATGTACTAGAGGTTTTCAGAGAAAAGGAGGAGAAGGCACACAAGACTACAGCCATAAAAGCAGGTTTGCAGGGGCTATGTCTTAAAAATGGAGCATAGAATAATGGTTACTGCCTTGGTATGGGAGCACTCAGGTCACTGGTTGGAGTCCCGCTGTTTCTGGCTTTTGATATACAGTCTTCCCGCTCCACCCGTTACCAACCACTGGGTATTCTTGGTTTCCAGCCACCTGTAGCTCACTCACTCTGGCCTACAGTACACTCCCACTATTCTCTCTCCTTTACCCACCTGCTTGTATGGTTGTCCAGCACCCTGGACTCTGAGGTTCACAGTGCACAATACCTCTGCCCTCCTTCACTGTGGGGGTGTGATAAATTCATGTATAAAAATAGAACAATAATTTGAAATCTTAAAATCATACATAATGAAAAAAATGTAAAAAGTGAGAAGAATACAGTCACATTGGAAATATGATAAATGAAATACATTATAAAAACGTGGAATGAATGATGTATATGCGGTTAAAATCAAGTGAAGAAATCTTGATGTGTTTACTTGACAGTCACATATATCCTTGGTAAAGGCGTCCGGTAAAACAAACAAGAATTGGCCTGAAAAAGGAAAAAAGGTAATGAGACCTAACTTTCCTACTTACATCATGCGATGTGATATGGAATGTGGATGTGTGAGCTCTTGGTTTATTTTACACCTCTGGAGTGGAAATATTGGGGTCCTTTTACTAAGTTGGAGTAAGCACTAATACATGCTTACTGCAGGTTAAAAAGCACTAGGTTGTGGGGTGCGCTCAGGCGTCCGGCAATAGTTTTGGGATTGGTGCGCTGGAGGCATGTCTGGGGGCAGAGAGTAGGCGTGATCTGCGCTAATCAATTAGTACAGAAACATCATCGTACGCTAACCAATTAGAGCGTGGTTAGCGTGTGAGCCCTTACCGCCTAGAAAATAGGTGTTAGTAAGTGATCAAATGCTAATGGTCACGCGTTAATGGAATATGAGTCCATTTTACAGCCATGCTAAAAGTGGGCTCAGCGTGCAGGAAAGACCCACACTGGGGACAGTGCTGACCACTTTTTAGCGCTGCTCAGTAAAAGGGCTCCATGGTCTGCATGATCCCTCTAGGGTTCACCAATACATATTATTATTTTATTTATTTATTGCATTTGTATCTTATTAATTTTCTCTTAATCATCTTTTGGTGCAATGTGAATAATCCCAACTTTGGAGAATATTTCAGCCCTCATGTCTCCTATATTACCTCAGTGGCCCTTCTTTGTACCTTTTTGCTATATTCAGATATTGTTTTTGAGGATAGGTGTTCAAAACTAGGTACTTAACTTGATGTCACATTCAAGGGTCCCAGAAAACAGCAAGGCAAACGATCTGCAAAATCCAACATGGAGAATAAGCCAGCAGATCAGTATAATATCCAAAATATTTTATTGAAGATACCGTATGTTAGACAATTGCCCGACACAGGCCGTGTTTCGCCCCAAAAAAGGGGCTGCATCAGGGGCTAGTCTGTATCTTTCTTAAATAAGAACGATCGCAAATTACCTATCAGGACAAGGATAAAAGGAATTTTAAAAACCAGCACTAGCAGCACAAAACAGTGTCTCCTGTTCTGTTGCCAAGTGATTGGTAAAACATCTACTGTCAGGAGTGGCCTAGTGGTTAGGGTGGTGGACTTTGGTCCTGGGGAACTGAGTTTGATTCCCGGCATAGGCAGCTCCTTGTGATTCTGGGCAAGTCACTTAACCTTCCATTGCCTGCTGCATAGAGCCTGCCATGAGTGGGAAAGCACAGAATACAAATGTAACAGCAAAAAAAATGTGGACTACCGTTAAGCCATGTTATTTTACCGTTAACCCCAGTTATTAGTAACTAACTGTTATTACATATAATGGGACTTTTGCTAAAATAGCACAAATTAGTAGGTAAAAATAACACGTCCTATTAGTTATCAAACATTGATAACTTCGTCCCTTAGCACACAAACTGCAGTCTAAAACTTACCAGCCACAGGTGAGCATTTAGCCTAAATCTCCAAGGATCTGTTTGTTTTTCAGGTTGCAGTGAGGAGTACTGGGATTAATGAATAGAAGCCCACACAAGGGAAGAGAGCTTCCAGGGATCCCAGAGAGACGATCTTCAGTAAGGCCCAACCCACCTTCTTTCCAGATTTCAAAGCAAGGAAGCTGAGGGCTGGACTGTAACAGCTGTGTGAGCATTGACTGTTAGCAGGGCTTGATTTATTTATTTTCAGTATTTATATACCACCTAGACCTAAGCGGTTTATCATTTTTTCTTTTTCAGGTACTGGGGGAACTGCCTGGAAATCAGTTCTACCATTTTTTTTTCAGGCTGCAGAGTAATAGGGGTTGGGTGTTTTTTTTTTTGCTGTAGCTTCTCCCTTCCAGGCAACTGTCAGGAAACAGAAAGAGAGAGGATGACCCAAGAGAACAATCCCTTTACTCCCTAATCCAGGCCCTCTTCTTCTGTTGTTCCTCCCTCTCTCCAGCTCCATAGTTCTACGCCCTTTTTGTCTCAAATAAACCCAATAGTGAGGGGAGAGAGATAGCAACAGAGAAAAATGCTTGGCATGACAGTTACAGAGAACTAAAAATAGCCAGTCTATCTAGCCAGTATTCTGCCTTCAAGAAAAGCAGGAGTTCAGATGAATTACTGGATGTGAAAAGCCATGTGGAGTCTGAAGACACAATGAAGAAGAGCAATTTTCAGGCAACTGAATGACACAGGTAAACACGTAGAAAACTGAACTAAGAGCTAGATACAGTATGCTCTTGTGTTAAATAGCTTGAATTATCTGTACAGCTTTATCTTTTCAGTTTCAACTAAATTTTACAGGTTTTTACAAACTATGCAGTCCTTTTACTAAGCTGTAGTAAAAAGTGGCCTTAACGTGTCTTTACGTGGGTTTTTCCCGAATGCTAAGGTCATTTTATTGCAGCAGTAAAGTGACTGATTTTCCATTTTTTAAACTATTGGTCATCCACTAATGTTGCTATTATTTATTATTTTATTTTTATTTTTTGTTGCATTTGTATCCCACATTTTCCCACCTATTTGAAGGCTCAATGTGGCTTACATAGTACCGTAAAGGCGTTCGCCAATTCCGGTATAAACAGTTACACAGTAATGTTATGGTAGAATAAGGTTCATGTGGAACAAACATATTAGGGAATCGTATAGGGGAAGAGTTACGTTATATCCATTACGTTCTTTGGTTTCGTAGTGTTGCAGGGTTCAGGTATTTAAGTAGGGTCGGTAGGGTAAGCCTTTTTGAACAAGTAGGTTTTTAGTGATTTCCGGACATTTAGGTGGTTATAGGTTGTTTTCATGGCTTTTGGTAGTGCGTTCCATAGTTGTGTGCTTATGTAGGAAAAGCTGGATGCATAAGTTGATTTGTATTTGAGTCCTTTGCAGCTTGTGTAGTGGAGGAACATTCACTTATGTTTGTCTTAAATCCGCTAATCCTTGTTGTGGTTGATTCAACAGTGCAGCTTAAATGCTCCCTTGGTTGAAAAGCTGCAGATATTTGAGAGGTACAAATGTCTATCAGAAGACACTAAAGGCTGAAAGTAAAACAGTCACTTAAAGATATTGGGTTGAGCAAGATGTGGAGCCGTCATAGACACTTCATTACTATCCTTAGTTTTCACACCCTGAAATGGCCAATCCTGAACCACAAATGAGCCTTCCATTTCTGCGCCCTGTATTTCGAGGCATGCTTAAATTTTAGGCATGGATCATGTGCTTAAATTTACGCGCGTACATTTTAATTGATTCCAATTAGCACCAATAGTAGCTTGTTAAAATGACAATTATGCATGTGGGAAAAAAGAACCCAAATTATAGGTACGTCATGCAAGGTTCCACGTTAGGAGTTACGGACCAAGAAAGGGATCTGGGTGTCGTCGTTGATAATACACTGAAACTTTCTGCTCAGTGTGCTGCTGCGGCTAGGAAAGCGAATAGAATGTATTATTAGGAAAGGCATGAAAAACAGGTGTGAGGATGAGTGGGAAAGCGCGGGGTACAAATGTAACAAAAATAAAAATAATGCCGTTGTATCGCTCCATGGTGCGACCGCAGCTTGAGTATTGTGTTCAATTCTGGTCGCCGCATCTCAAGAAAGATATAGTAGAATTGGGAAAGGTGCAGCGAAGGGCGACTAAAATGATAGCGGGGATTGGACGACTTCCCTATGAAGAAAGACTAAGGAGGCTAGGGCTTTTCAGCTTGGAGAAGAGACGGCTGAGGGGAGACATGATAGAGGTATATAAAATAATGAGTGGAGTGGAACAGGTGGATGTGAAGTGTCTGTTCATGCTTTCCAAAAATACTAGGACTAGGGGGCATGCGAAGAAACTACAGTGTAGTAAATTTAAAACAAATTGGAGAAAAGGTTTCTTCACCCAACGCATAATTAAACTTTGGAATTCGTTGCCGGAGAACGTGGTGAAGGCGGTTAGCTTAGCAGAGTTTAAAAAGGGGTTAGACGGTTTCCTAAAGGACAAGTCCATAAACCACTACTAAATGGACTTGGGAAAATTCCACAATTTCAGGAATAACATGTATAGAATGTTTGTACGTTTGGGAAGCTTGCCAGGTGCCCTTGGCCTGGATTGGCCGCTGTCGTGGACAGGATGCTGGGCTCGATGGACCCTTGGTCTTTTCCCAGTGTGGCATTACTTATGTAATTTTCTAACTGCAAAACTGAAAATGTGGTTTATGCGGCACAATGCCCCTGTGGACTGGCATATATAGGAAAAACTAAGAGAAAACTAAATGTTAGAATTATCGAACATAAAAGTGCACTGAAAAGAAATGTACAGGACAAACCTTTAGTAGAACATGCTATGAAATTTGGACATACATTTGAAGAGTTCCGGATGGTCTGAATATGGAATTGGATCTATCCGTATTTTTATGAGATGGCTCATATATGTTTGATTTATTAGTTTATTCATAATAACTTACATCCTCATAGTTTATACATTTAATTTTTTTTTTATATATTTATTGATTTTCAAATATTTTAAGTACACTATTTTTAATAATATTTTATATATTTCAAAGTTTTCATTTGCATGCTCTATAGTGGTTTAATTTAAATTTTGACTTTGGTTAGCAATTGTTACATTTGGTAGTTATTTTAATTTTTATTCTATTATTTGGTTATTTATAAATATTTGGTCAGCGTTTCTCAAATACTGGTTTAGATATCGAGTTATATAGATTGATTGTTGTCTCTTTTTTTTAGTCAATGGTTTTTTTTTTTGGAACACATAGAAAGAGAAAAACGCCTAGATTTCGACCCAAATCGGGAGATAGACGTTTATCTCACAAAAACGAATAAATCGGTATAATGGAAAGCCGATTTTGGACGTTTTCAACTGCACTCCATCGCGGAAGCGTACAAAGTTGACAGGGGCGTGTCGGAGGCGTGGCGAAGGTGGAACTGGGGCGTGGTTATCGGCCGAGGAGAGATGGGCACCTTTCGCCAATAATGGGAAAAAAGTATGCGTTTGTAGCTAGAATTTAGGGCACTTTTCCTGGACCCTGTTTTTTGACGAATAAGGCCCTAAAAAGTGCCCTAAATGACCAGATTACCACCAGAGGGAATCGGGGATGACCTCCCCTGACTCCCCCAGTGGTCACTAACCCCCTCCCACCACAAAACATGATGTTTCACAACTTTTTATTTTCACCCTCAAATGTTATACCCACCTCCCTGGCAGCAGTATGCAGGTCCCTGGAGCAGTTGTTAGGGGGTGCAATGGACTTCAGGCAGGTGGACCCAGGCCCATCCCCCCCTACCTGTTACAATTGTGCTGCTTAATGCTTAGTCGTCCAACCCCCCCAAACCCACTGTACCCACATGTAGGTGCCCCCTTCACCCCTTAGGGCTATAGTAATGGTGTAGACTTGTGGGCAGTGGGTTTTGAGGGGGATTTGGGGGGCTCAACACACAAGGGAAGGGTGCTATGCACCTGGGAGCTCTTTTCCCTTTTTTTTTGTTTTTGTAAAAGTGCCCCCTAGGGTGCCCGGTTGGTGTCCTGGCATGTGAGGGGGACCAGTGCACTACGAATCCTGGCCCCTCCCACGAACAAATGCCTTGCATTTATTCGTTTTTGAGCTGGGCGCTTTCATTTTCCATTATTGCTGAAAAGCAAAAACGCCCAGCTCACAAATTGTCGAATAAAACATGGACGTCTATTTTTTGCGAAAATACGGTTCGGTCCGCCCCTTCACGGACCCGTTCTCGGAGATAAACGCCCATGGAGATAGACGTTTTTGTTCAATTATGCCCCTCATAGGCCACCGTAGTCAATGACCTTTGACACAACATTTAGTATAACATGGCGCTGGTTCCTTTTCCTGTTTTTTCCAGCGTCTGATTGCAGCATGCATATGATGTCTCTCCTCTGAGCTAAGTAAGTGTTTGTTAAAATATTACCTACCCGTGTATCACTTAGTGTTGTTGCAGTCTCTGACTGCTTTTGTATATTTAGTTTATTAAGCCTTGTCTGGAGGAAGACACTGCACTGGTTTTATTTCTCCGAATTGAGCCTGGTTTCTATTTCAGTGAGTGATCAAATTTTACAACTTACCCGAGTTTTTTTGCTAGAGCTTTATTGGGTAAGTTACTATGCATATATAGAATGTATTTAGCTGTGCTCAGATTGTATTAGATAACTAGTTTTTATATCTAATTTTTAGCTATTAGCAATCTATGGACCACTGACTTGAATTTTTTCTTTTAACCTTTAGCTAATGGAGTTATAGAGCCATGGTTAATTTTTTAATTTTTCAATTTTATATATTTTTTAGTCAATATTTCTGCTTCACATCATTAGATTCATTATATGCTTGTCAAACATATATGGCCATCGCTAGCTCTCATAATTATTATTAATATTTTTGTCTGTTATTACGATTTATATGTATACTTTTTGTGTTTTAGTAAATTATAATATTACTACCTCCTCTGCTGTTTAACATATTTATAACACTTGTTTTTATTTAGTTTTTTGAGATATTTCTAACAATTGTTCCAATTTTTTAAATATATATTTTATATTTACCCAAGATTTGTTCTAATTAGGTTGTTTATATATATTCTTATATATATTATATGCATGTTCAACACCAGTTCTAATCAGGTTTATGTTATATGTTTTAATATATATTTTGTATTTGGTTGTATGTTTTAGATTTTAATTACTTAATTATATACATTTTTTAGTATGTATATTGGCACATTATGATATTAAAATTATTTTTATTGTTCGTCATCATGGTATTAATATGTTTCCTTCCAAGGTATTTATCTATTTATATAAGTATTCTATGTGATATAGTTTTATACATGTCGGTATACGTGTTTTAATTTGGTGATTTGTTATTGTAGAACCTCTGACGCAGCCCTTGTGGGCGAAACACAGTCTGTGTCGGGCGAACAATTTAGAATAAAGGTTTGAACTATACCATTGATTGATCTGCTGTGTTCTGTTTCCACATTGGATTTTGCGGATCGTCTGCCGTCTTGTTTTTTGGGACCTCTGCCCTCCCCTCCATGTCCAGTGATGCCATAAACCCCACCTGCCCCCCCCCCCGAGTTCTAGTTCCAACCCCCCCTCTTCTCCCTCAACAGCCCTCCTTGCCTTCCTGCCGGCCAGCCAGCGCTTAAAACTCATTTTACTAACCTGACTGAAGACGTGACTGCAAAAGATGCAGAGTACAGCCGGCTCGCCGTCAGCCTTCCCCTTCTCTCTCAGCATCCCGCCCTCATTTCCTGCTTATGCAAGGGCGGGACCAGAGCTGAGAGAGAAGGGGAAGGCTGAAGGTGAGCCGGCTGTACTCTGCTTCTTTTGCAGTCACGACTTCAGTCAGGTTAGTAAAATGAGTTTTAAGCGCTGGCTGGCCGGCAGGAAGGCAAGGTGGGCTGTTGAGGGAGAAGAGGGTGGGTAGGTCGGGCTGGGGACATTGGAACCGGAACTTCGGATGACTGACGGCCGGGAAAATATTGGGGGTGCTTTAGCACCCACGGAGTCGGCGCCTGTGACTCAGAGGGAGGGAGGGAGGGGGTCCTGGAACTCGAAGTGGAGGGGGCCTGGAACTCAGAGGGGAGGAGAGGGAGGGAGGGAGGGAGGGAACTTGGAGGGGTGGGGGGAGAGGAGGAGAGGGGGGCCTGGAACTCGGAGAGAGGACAGGGGAGGGAGGGGGCGATTCTCTCCTCACCTCCAATGTTCTATGGCTGGCTGGTGCTGGCTTCCCTTCCCTCTCACTGATCCACCCTCTGACGTCATCGCGAGAACGGACCAATGGGAAGTGTGTTACAAACCCAGGCATCCAGACACAGGTGCAAATTATTATATTGGACGTTTGTATATTCTATAAATGTATTACCAGTAACAAACATTTTCTGAGTTACACTTCATAGAATTACCCACAAGCAGGTAATTTCATAACAGCGTACCAATGTGAAACATCAAAGGTGTAAGTATGTATGTATATTCTATTCATCTACATACATCTACCCCATCTCAACCCAAACTAATCTCTTGGAAACGAAACACAGATAAGTAAAATGAGGTACAATCTTGTTGTGCACCTACTTTTTATATGTATATATACAGTTTAAAAAAAATGTTTAAAATATCCTTTTCATGTGGAAAATGCTTTATAAAATTAAGCCTGATATGGGAATTTAGATATTATCTGTGCTGATGAAGATCTGCTCTTTAGCTGTCTGCGATGTATTCATGCTTTACAAATGTTAAGTATTTTGCTAGCATAGCATCCCAGTATATGTAATGTGGGATAGACTAGCAGATTAATTCATCATGAATAAGTCCACCAAATACTACTCTGAATTTTCACCTATTTTTGCTTGTCCACAGGTGCAGTTTATTCCCACCATCAGAAATGGTCAATGAAACCAAAGTGTTGGAATTTCTCCTCCTGGGTTTTTCAGACATCCCTGAGCATCAGACTCTTCTGTTTGTGCTTTTTCTTTCCTTGTACCTCATCACCATACTGGGAAACAGCCTCATCATCCTGGTGATTGCTTTTAATCGATGTCTCCACACTCCCATGTACTTTTTCTTGGGCAATCTTTCTCTGGTGGACACATGTCTTAGCTCGGTTACTATCCCCCGGCTTCTGAGGGATCTGCTGTCTGAGCAGAAGACCATTTCTTTGCCTGCCTGCATTGTACAAGTCTACTTCTTTTTTTTTGTGGGCATTATGGAGGTCTTCCTCTTGGCTGTGATGGCTTTTGACCGCTATGTGGCAATAAGTGACCCCCTGCGTTATTCTTTGGTGATGAGCCAGAAGCTTTGCCTTGGGTTGGTAGCTGGATCTTGGGTGGTGGCTGCTCTCCACTCCACCATGCATAGCCTATTGCTCTTACGATTATCCTTCTGTGGTTCCATCACCATTCAACACTTCCTCTGTGATATCCCACCACTGCTGAAGCTGTCCTGCTCTGACACTTCCCTAAATGAGTCTGTCATGTTTAGTGAGGCTACTTTGTTAGTTATGGGCTCATTTCTTTTCATTGTCCTCTCCTACTTCCGCATCATCTCAGCCATCCTGAAGATACGCTCTGCCCAAGGAAGAAGCAAAGCCTTCTCCACCTGTTCCTCCCACCTCACTGTGGTGGTCTTCTTCTACGGCACAGGAATGTTCACCTACTTTCGGCCATCCTCCAGTTCCTCACTGGACTATGATAGAGCAGTGAGTACCGTCTACTCCTCTGTGACCCCCATGATTAACCCTTTCATTTATAGTCTGAGGAATGATGAAGTGAAAGGGGCCCTGTCTAAGCTTCTACGATCCTGCCAACTTTCTCACTGAGTAAGGTCAAGCCTTGACAAACTCATTTGTTATAGTATTGGGGGGAAACTGAACTTCAAATTGAAGATATTTATTGTTTGATTGGGATTTTTAAAATTGCCTTTATGAAGAGATTCACCCATGGCAGTGTACAGCAGATACTGCTTGACATATGTTGTTCTTAAATTTTTATTGACTCGCCATAGGCAACATAAAAGATAAAAGAAAAGTAATATTAGACATTAATGTATATCACATTACAAAAGAGGAAATATTATATTATTTATTTATTTATTGCATTTGTATCCCACATTTTCCCACATATTTGCAGGCTCAATGTGGCTTACATTGCTCCGTCGTGGGGTCACCACGACAGAATGGCATATACAGTTATAATTTCATACGAATATGGGAAACGTGAAAAAGTATCATGTATAAAGATATCAATATCAGAACAACAGGTAAACACGGCAATGTACTAATGTTCAAATGATGAATCGTTATGGTATATTCTGTTAAAGAGGTGGGTCTTCAAGGATTTCCGAAAGTTGAATTGGTCGTGCATTTTTTTTCAAAGCAGTTGGTAGTGCATTCCATATTATTACATCTTTAGTCCACAATTGACTGAAGGAACAAAACACAATACTTAGGAAAAAGAACACAGTTTCCTCACTATTCAAGAAATATAAGGAGGCTAGGAAGGAGTATTCAGGATTATATTCAAATTAATTTACGGAGTAGATGTAACTACTGCTCTTGGCTGTGAAAGTGGAGTCCAAGAATGAAGTTAAATATGTAGGATCAAAGAATACATATTTCACTGAGTTCAATTTCAATACACATTTACAGGGGAAATTCAACTAGAAAAGACCTCCTAGTTGCACCCCTCGTGGACGAAGTTTAAGGAAAAGCTGACGCTTCTGTTGGGTTACTTTAGAAACATCTGGAAACATTCTAATCTTATAGTTCAGAAAAAGTTCTTCTCTGTGACGGAAAAATTGTTTCAAAATCCAGTCTCTGTCAAGTTGTACAAAAGCCACTATTAAAGTTATGGGCTTAATACCCAAATTGTTATCTTCAAGTACCTATGTAAGATTTAAAGTCTCAAAAGATACTTCAGACCCTTCAGCCACAGGTTGTTCAGTAGTTTTCTTTTTATAAGGCAATAGGTAATAGATTTTAGGAACTGGGGAATAAGCTTGTTCTGGAACCTTCAATATCTCAGACAAATATTTTTTAAATGTTATAAGAGGAGCAATTAAGGGTTGTTTAGGAAAATTTATTAAATGTAATGTTTTAGACCTCTGTTGATTTTCCAATTTTTCAATCTTATTATGAAGCAACAAGTTCTCTTCAATCATATTTGCTTGTATTTGTTGAAGAGTTTGAATATCCTTAAACATTAATTTCAATCTTTTTATCCATTGTTGAAATTTTATTCTCCAATATAGATACTTTCTCGAAGGAATTTGAGCTTGTTGAAACACTGATAATAATTTTTGAGAAAAAGATGTTTCTAAACCCACTAAAGCTTCCCAAATAGTGTCCAGGGTAATAGTATCTGGTTTAATAGGCAAAAAAGACGTGGAGGGGCATAATCGAACGCGAACGCCCATCTCCATGGGCGTCTATGTCCAAAAACGGGTATGTGAAGAGGCGGTTTGAACCGTATTTTCAAAAAAGATGGGCGGCCATCCTTCATTTCGAAAATACAGGTTTTGTACGGACCAAATGCCATAGATTTGGTCCTTTCTGAGATGTGCGTTTTTTTTTTGCGATAATGAAAACTAAAAATGCCCAGCTCAGAAACGTCCTAATCCAAGCCATTTGGTCGTGGGAGGGAAAACTGTACAACAGTACCATAGCTCTTAGGGGTGAAGGGGTCAAGTACAAGTGGGTACAGTGGGTTTTAGAGGCCTCCCATTTACCACCACAAGTGTTACGGGTGGGGGGGGGGGATGGGCCTGGGTCTGCCTGCCTGAAGTGCACTGCAGTACCCACTAAAAGTGCTCCAGGGACAGGACTTGTTGCTGCTGTATAACCTTGGCACACCAGTCCACACCTGAAGACTAATCTCTTGGAAAAAGTCCTTTATTTGAATAAGCACGTTTACTCACAGTTAACTGCAGATCAGAGGTTGTGCCCCACTGGCAAAGAGTCTCCCTGGTACTGAGATTAGCAGTAGGTCAGAGCTGGCAGAATGGTGTACAATGCTCAATTAACCCCTAGCTGCAATAGTAGAACAGCCACTCCATTCAAGGCATCCCTGGCAGAAATGCCATCATACAAAGTGCTGTGCTTTTATATATGCCTGTCTGTCCTAACAGGATCCCCAGATATTTCCAATCACCATTCAAGACATATCCATCAGCGGCATTGGGAAAGTGACCTATATAACATAACAGAGAGTCTTGAAGACCACAAAACCCTTGTAATTCTAAGTGGTTAGTAAAATAAGAGCTGGAGCAAATTCCAGGAATAACATAAAACCAGAGAAAATTCAAAACATTGAATAGTACAATAATAATCTAAGCATAGAAAATTGTAAATTACACTTATAGTCATAACAGAAATTACAAGTTGCTTCATAATACAAGTTTACAAAATAATAAATTTTAAAGATTTTTTTAATTAAATTTTAATAAGAAGATGATTACTGAAAAATAAAAGAAAACTCCTTCCAGAAAATTGCCACCATATATAGGATTTCTTGCTCACATTCCAGTTTTCAACCCAAGACAAGGATAATGCTTGTCTTCAGACATCTAGTTAAACAGAGAACTGGATTCTAAAAATTTGGTGCAGAAAAAAAGCACTATTCTATTAGCTGCGTTTAATGTTAGGTGTGGTTTATAGAATAGCATTATGCCTAGTACTCACGCCTACATTTAGGCGTGGCCATTGCACCAACATTTGCACCAACTGAAACGTGGAACAAATGTATGTGCCTAAATTAGGTGCATATTCCTGTTATTCTACAATAACGCATGTTAATTTTAGGAACACCCCCAGTTCTGCACATGACCCTCCCATTTCCATGCCACTCTTTTTTACTCACATGTAAAGCTTAGGTGCAGATCCTGTGCCTAAATTTATGTGCGTAAGTTCCAATGAAATCTAATTAGTGCCAATAATAGCTTGTTAAAAAGTTAATTATTGGCACTAATTGGAATGTTATTTAGTTAAATTGTGCATGCAAATTGAACACACCCATATTTGCACGCTCAATTTTAAAGAATTAGGGGGAGAATGTACAAGTACTTTGACAAACTTCCTTTTCTAGAAGGGACAAAGAAAAACCTCAAACATTTTTAGCTTTGTTTCACTTGTCTCCTGAATCTTTCCTGGTAGGTCTACATGTGACTAGTGAGTATGAGCACAAGAGTATAGATTCAGGTGCACAGCAATTTACATATATGGTCATTTGGTCATTTCAGGGCATGGAAGCTAAGGATAGTAATGAAGTGTGTATGATGGCTCCACATCTTGCTCAACCCAATATCTTTAAGTTAAGTGACTGTTTTCCTGTCAGTCCTTAGTATTTTCTGAAAGACATTTGTACATCCCAAATACCTACAGCTTTTCAACCAAGGGATCATTTAAACTGCACTGTTGAATCAACCACAATAAGGATTTAAGACAAATATGAGCAAATGTTTCTTCAGTTATTTTGTGGAACTCATTGCTACAGGAAGTGGTGGAGTAAAAAGTAAAGCCAAATTTAAAAAGGGGATGAGATGAGTTTATGATTGACAATCAAGGTTACGCCTGCAAATATATTAATATTTATTACATAAAGGAGAAAATTAGTACACAATAGTTCCTTATTTTACTGGGTAAATATCCAAGGTTTCATTGATAAACACAAGCATAATGAACCACACATCCTTTCCTCTTGAGCTAACAGGGAGTGGAGGAGTAGGTTAGGGGTTAGTGCAGTGGACTTTGATCCTGGAGAACTGACTTCAATTCCCACTGCAGCTCCTTGTGACTCTGGACAAGGCACTTAACCCTCCATTGCCCCTGGTACAAAGTAAGTACCTGAATATGTGTAAACCACTTTGACTGTAGTTGCAAAAACCTCAGAAAGGTGGTATATCATTTCCCTGTAGGGTCATGGGATTTGAGGAGCAGAGATCAATTGGGGAGGCTGGTGAACAACATGCTACAACAGCAGGGGAAGAAACTGGGCCAGATATGGATTCTGCAAAAAATAAACCTACATAAAAATTGGTTAAAACTGAAAAGAAAAATCCTACAGATAATTCAAGCTATTTAGCACAAGAATTTACTATATTTTGACTCTTAGAGGTCAGTTGTTTTAAAGTGTTTTACCTTTCTTGATCAGTTGCTGGAAAATTGCTGTTCCTCAATGTATCTAAGATTCCACATCTATCCAGTCCTGCATCTGAGCTCCTCCTTCTTGCTTTTCTTGAAGGCAAGATGCTGGCTAGATGAATCTCTCTCTAACAGTCATGCCAGGATTGTTTTGTTTCTTTCTCCCCTCACACAGCTGTCACAGTCCTGCCCTCAGCTTCCGTTCCCACTTCCCTCCTCATCTCCATAACTAACTCTATAACTTGGAAGAAAAAAATACAGTTCAAAGCATCTCCTTGCTTTAAAGTCTCTGGAAAGAAGGTGGGTTGGGCCTAACTGAAGATCATCCCTCTGAGCTGCCATCCAGTACTCCCGATGCCCCACAGTGCACTCTGAAAAACTTACATGTCCTTGGTGACTTATGCTAAATGCCCACCTGTGGTTGACAAATTTTAGATTGTAGTTTGTATGCTAAGGGAAGGAGTTATGAATGTGTGCTACCAATAAGACATGTTATTTTTAGGATTAATATATACTATT
Organism: Microcaecilia unicolor; assembly: GCF_901765095.1. NCBI lineage: Eukaryota > Metazoa > Chordata > Amphibia > Gymnophiona > Siphonopidae > Microcaecilia > Microcaecilia unicolor. The sequence goes on along the minus strand of NC_044032.1, from coordinate 248,600,296 downwards.
TTAACACAGGTGTCATTTTATGCAATGAAATCTAGTTACTATTAACTGGGGTTAACAGTAAAAACACATTTTAACAGTAGCCCACGTTGATAACTTCCTCCCTAAATATGCCCAACAAGGGCAATGAATGTGACTTCAAGTTAAATACATGGATTTGGCCATCTGTCCTCAAAAACAATATCCGTAAATAATAAAAATGCACAAAAAAGGGCCATTGAGGTAATAAAGGGAACATGAGGGCTGAAAGTCTCCAGACTAGGGGGTTATTTACATCTCAACAAAATATGTTTAAGGGACAGTTTAATTATGAAAACTAAATCAACACCATGGTTTGATACTAACACTATGAACGCAAAAAGATTATGCAGAAAACTTGAAAGGAAATGATGGAAACACAAAACTGAGGAAATCAAAATTGAATGGAGGAAAGCACTCATAAAATACAAATAGGCTATAAAATTTGCCAAATTCAAATATTATGAAAAATTCATTGGTGAGGGTCAAAAATCTGTAACTAGACTTTTTAATTCAGTTAATAATCTTCTTGATACAAAAGACCTCCAACTATCAAGTGAATCTGTTCCATCTGCCCTTGATGTAGCAACATTCCTCGAGCAACAAACTGCCAAAATTAGAACTAGCGCCAATCCTTGTAGCAATTTCATCAACTACTTGAATATCACACATCAATACGAAGGCATAAAAACTGATAGGATTTGGTCCTATTTCAATCCTCCTTCTACCACAGAGGATGGATCCTTCCTTAGCAAATACTCATGCTCGCATTGTACTCTTGACACATGCCCTAGCTACATTCTCTCAAAAGCTCCTGAATTTTTAATCAGCATCCTACATAATTAAATATGCTACATGTTTAAAAGTGGCTCCTTTCCAACTGAGAAGGGAAATATAATTTTAACTCCTATTCCTAAAAATCCTTTAGAAAATATTGAATGAAATATCCAGTTACTGACCAGTGGTTTCAATACCCCTGTTCGTGAAGGTAGTGGAGGGCTTGGTAGGAAAACAACTAATGGAATATATATCACACTTCTCCTTACTTCACTACATACATTTGGGATTTAGAGCCAACTACAGTACCAAAATGGTTCTCATTACACTATTACTGTATATAAATTCAGATGAATATTAAGCATGGGTAGGAAGATTATTTTACTACAATTTGACATGTCCAGTACATTCGACATGGTAGATCACAACCAACATCTTATCTACAACTCTTGATGCAGTGGATATCTGTGGAGATGTTCATCAGTGGTTCATGGGGTTTCTCAAATCCAGAACATTCAAAGTCAAAATGGGAGGATTCACCTCTCTAGCCTGGTCCCTAGACTGTGGAGTTCCACAGAGATCTCCAATATCTCCTATTCTCTTTAACTTCATGATGGAACCCCTAGGTCACCTCTTAGAGGCGAAAGGCTTGCAGTGTTTTATATACGCCAATGACGTGACTATTTATCTTCCCATTGGCACTCAAATTCAGGATATCCTCTCCAACATTCAATCAATCTTAGATCTCATGTAGAATTGGGCAACATCCTTCCATCTAAAATTATAGAGGGAGAAAACTAAATTTCTCATAATTTCTAGTCCTAACAACTTCCACAATCAGACCAGTTTTACCACCAATCAGACAAACTATCCATTGGAACATCATTTGAAAAATCTTGGGATCATCTTTGACCAATTCCTATCATGTGAAGATCAAGTTAATTCCTTAGTAACCAAAACCTTTAGAACTTTATGGAAGCTGATAAGAATCAGATGTTTCTTCCCATTTCTACTTTTTATTCCCTTACAAATATTAGTCATTTCACAATTGCATTACTATTTAGGGAATAAGGAATCCTTCAAAAAAACTTCAAACTACCCTAAATACTCCTGCTAAACTCATATGCAAAGCTTCAAAATTTGATAGGGCATCCCCATTATTATCTCAATTCCATTGGTTACCAATCAAAGCCAGAATCATCTACAAAATTATCTGTGGCATGAGCCTTGATTACATGATGAAGCTGATAGATTTACTTACCTTCAATATGTCTACTAGATCAAGAAACATCTCATACTGCATTTTCCTAGCTATAAAAACATCAGATATCCCTACTGAGATAAAAAGGATTCCCAACAATCTAATATTTTGCAAATTTCTCAAGGCACTCCTTTTAACAAATTTTTGCATTGCTAGACAATGAACTAAACAGCAAATGTTATGAAATCTTTATTTGTTTGCTCTTTTCAAAATCTTACTAGTTATGTTTTCTTCATACTTGTAAAAATATATTGTATGCATTTCTGGTCTTAACTATTGTAACATTAAAAACAAACAGTACTCCTGTTCAGTGGCGTTCCGAGGGGTGCTGACACCCGGGGCGGATCGCCGATGCACCCCGCCCCCCGGGTGCAGCGCCCCCCCCATGCAGCGCACCCCCCCATGCAGCGCGACCCCCCCCGGCGAAGGGACAACCCCCACCTCGGCAAAAGAACCCCCCCCCGAGTGCACGCCACTGGGGGGAGTGCCATGCGCCGGTCAGCGTCGATCGTTTCCATGCTCCCGCTGCCCCGAAACAGGTTACTTCCTGTTCCAGGGCAGAGGGAGCATGGAAATGAACGATGCTGACCGGCACGTGGCACCCCCCCCCCCAGTGGCGTGCACCCGGGGCGGACTGCCCCCACCCCCCCCCTTGGTATGCCACTGCTCCTGTTCTATACAAATTACAAAATCTTTATTAGTGAAAACAATAACAGGAGTACTGTTTGTTGTTTATATAGCACAGGAGTACTGTTTGTTGTTAATGTTTTAGGTACCTCCTATATATATCCCCTCTTAGGATTAAGATCTTAATTATTGTAAGCCACATAGAACTGAATAATTAATATTTGGATTACGTGGGATCAGTACCTAGGGTAGTTGACACCCGGGGCCGGTCATTTTTTAACACCCCCCCCCCCAAATCCAGTACTAGGCATGCCGAGAATACAAAACACTCAGGACCTATAGAGCAATTCTACCATACCATAAGCAGTCATTTCTACGAGTCACACAAGGAAAAGGAAAGCATCTTAAACAATACAGTGAGCACTAGAACATCAATTCACCTATTGTAAAACGAAACCAGACAGAATAGTACAGATCATAGATCCTGCACAGTCAATGCCAACTGAAAGCCATGTCTTTTTCACAAACACAGATACACCCTAATCCACTATAGAATAAGTAATCATAAACTTTCTATTTAGACAAAAATTAAACTGAACCCCCAATGCCAGACTCTGCATACAATGCAACACCACAGAAACAGAAACTGTCCCCTAGTACTGTGCAAAATATAAAGACAGCAGATGTAAATTTGAAAAAAAAAACCTAACAAGTACCAATCACCACTTTACAAATTAACAAATAGAAATAAAACAAATATAGAAAGTAAAATAATACCATTTTATTGGACTAATACATTTAGCTTTCAGAGGCCAAAACCTCCGTCCTTGGGTCAGTACAGTATAGTGCTGTTACAGTATCCTATCCTGATGTGAGGAAGGGGGTTTTGTTCTCCGAAAGTTAGTCAAAATGTATTAAAATTAGTCCAATAAAAAGATTACCTTATTTACATGTTCTATTATAAACATTTAACACATCTACAATACTTTATCCTAAAGCAAAAAAAATAAAAAAATATATTTTATTTACAGTTTGTTGTCTCTGGTTTCTGCTTTCCTCATCTTCTTTCCATCCAGCATCTGTCTTCACTCTCTCTCTCTCTCTGCCATCCACTGCCTGCCCTTTCTCTTTGCCCCTTCAATCCACCATTTGCCCTCCCTCTCCCATCCATCCAGGGTCTGCCCTCTCTCTCGCTCCCCCTTCCATCTAGGATCTGTCCCCTCTCTCTCTCTGCCCCTTTTTTCAGCCCCCAGTTCTAGCCCCTTCTCCCCTCTGAACACCCCCACCCCAGTCCCCTTCTCCCCTCCCCTGTCTGAGACCCCCACCCCAGTCCCCTTCTCTCCTCTGAACACCCCCATCCCAGTCCCCTTCTCCCCTCCCCTTCTCCCCTCTGAGATCCCCCACCCCAGTCCCCTTCTCCCCTCCCCTCCCCTGTCTGAGATCCCCACCCCAGTCCCCTTCTCCCCTCCCCTTTTCCCCTCTGAGACCCCCACCCCAGTCCCCTTCTCCCCTCTGAACACCCCCACCCCAGTCCCCTTCTCCCCTCCCCTGTCTGAGACCCCCACCCCAGTCCCCTTCTCTCCTCTGAACACCCCCACCCCAGTCCCCTTCTCCCCTCCCCTTCCTTTCTCCCCTCTGAGATCCCACCCCAGTCCCCTTCTCCCCTCCCCTGTCTGAGACCCCCACCCCAGTCCCCTTCTCCCCTCTGAACACCCTCACCCGAGTCCCTTTCGCCCCTCTCCTTCCCCACCTCAGTCCCGTTAAAACCGGCGAAGCAGCGTCGCAGGCAGCGCCTCGTGCCCTGCTTGTAAAAATAAAAATCAAATCTCCTTCCTTCTCCTCGTCTTGACGTCTTGACGTCGACTCGGGCCTTCCAATCAAATTGATTGGAAGGCCCGAGTCGACGTCAAGACGTCAAGACGAGGAGGAGAAGGAGGAAGGAGATTTGATTTTTTTTTTTACAAGCAGGGCACGAGGCGCTGCCTGCGACGCTGCTTCGCCGGTTTTTTAAATGTGCGGCGGGAGCGGAGCACCCCCCACCCACTGGCACCCGGGGCGGACCGCCCCCACCGCCCCCCCCTTGGTACGCCACTGCGTGGGATATAAGCAACAATAAATACATAAACAAATATTATATAATAATATGTATTAGTGGACCCTAAAGGGATTTTGCAGACATTATTTGCACTTGACAAGTATAAAATTAACCAAGGGCTCACACTGTCAAGCTACAGGAAAATAGACCACTTCTTTCACAGGAAGAGATACTTTACTTATGAATATAAGAACATAACAGTACCTGGTCAAAATAACCCTGACAAAATGGCCCTGACAAAAAAGCTCCAAGCAAAAAAAGCTCCCGACTTAATAGTCCCTGACATAACAGCCACTTTCAAAATGTCCTGCCTACAATATAACCCTTGACAAGTTAGCCCCCCGACAAAAGGGCCCGATCAGGCGTCCCAGAATATAGGACTGCGTTTTTTTCCTAATAATCTTACCTTGCCAAACAGGATAAGGTTAGGACTATGAAAATGATGACAATATTGGTTTTTCTAATTAGCATATTGATGGAAGAATAGTTTCTTTAAATAGCAGAACAAATCATGAATACCAGTTTGTAGCTATAGAATGTTGTTTATTTATATACTAGTAAAAAAGGCCCGTTTCTGACACAAATGAAATGGGCGCTAGCAAGGGTTTCCTCAGAGTGTGTATGTTTGAGAGAGTGTATGTGAGAGTGACTGTGTGTGAGAGAGAGTGAATGTGCAAGTGTGTGTGTGTGAGAGAGAGAGAGAGTGAGTCTGGGTGCGAGTGTGTCTGTGAGAGAGAGTGTGTGTGTGAGAATGAGAGTGTGTGCAAGTGCGTATGTGAGACAGTGTGAGAGAGAGAGAGAGTGTGTTTCACAAAGATACAGTGTGTGAGAGAGAGAGAGTGTGTGTGAGACGTGGAGGGGAATAATCGAACGTCGCCGGTGAAATAGGTCGCCGGTGATCTATTTTGGCGGCGGCGCAACAGCTGGCCGGAACTGTATTTTCAAAAAAGATGGCCGGCCATCTTTTTTTTCGATAATACGGTGTGGGCCAGCGAAATGCCTTGGATTTCGCCGGGTTTGAGATCGCCACTTTTGTTTCTCCGCGATAATGGAAAAAACTGCCGGCGATCTCAAACCCGGCGAAATCCAAGGCATTTGGCCGTGGGAGGAGCCAGCATTTGTAGTGCAATGGTCCCCCTCACATGCCAGGACACCAACCGGGCACCCTAGGGGGCACTTCAAACATCGTTTATAAACAACCAAATTAGCTTCCAGGTGCATAGCACCCTTCCCTTGTGTGCTGAGTCCCTCAAATCCCCCCCAAAACCCACTGCCCACAAGTGTGCACCATTACCCTAGCCCTAAGGGCTGAAGGGGGGCACCTACATGTGGGTACAGTGGGTTTTGGGGGGTTTGGGAGGGCTCACCATTACCCACCACAAGTGGAACAGGTAGGGGGGATGGGCCTGGCTCTGCCTTTCTGCAGTCCACTGCAACCAACAACAACTGTTCCAGGGACCTGCATACTGCTGTCAGGGTGCTGGGTATGACATTTGAGGCTGGCATACAGGCTGGCAAAAAAGGTTTGTATTTTAATAATTTTAGTGTGGGAGGGGGTTGGCGACCACTGGGGGAGTAAGGGGAGGTCATCCCCCATTCCCTTCGGTGGTCATCTGGTCAGTTGGGGCACCTTTTTGAGGCTTGGTCATGAAAATAAAAGGACCAAGTAAACCCGGCGAAATACTGCTTATCGCCGGGTTTTATTTTTCCATTATCCGCGAAAGCCGGCCATATCCCGATTTGTGTCGGGAAATAGCCGGCGATTACTTTTGATTATAAGCTGGACAGACTCTCTGTGAGACTGAGTGTATGAGACCAAGAGAGTGTGTGAGTAACTGTGTGACACATAGAGAGTGAATGTGATACAGTGTGAGACATAGAGTGTGTGAGAGACAGTTCAGCTTATTTTCGAAAGAGAAAGACGCCCATATTTCGACCCAAATCGGGAGATGGGCGTCTTTCTCCTGTGTGCGACCAAATCAGTATAATCGAAAGCCGATTTTGGTCGTCTTCAACTGCACTCCATCGCAGGAACGAACAAAGTGGACGGGGGCGTGTCAGAGGCGTGGCAAAGGTGGGACTGGGGCGTGGTTATTGGCTGAGGAGAGATGGGCGTCTTTAGCTGATAATCGAAACAAGACGGGCGTTTTTGATGAGAATTTGGTCCGCTTTATTTGGACTCTTTTTTTCAGGTCCAAGTCCCACAAAAGTGCCCCAACTGACCAGATGACCACCGGAGGGAATCGGGGATGACCTCCCCTGACTCCCCCAGTGGTCACTAACCCCCTCCCACCAGAAAAAACCCACTTTACAAACTTTTTTCCCCAGCCTGTATGCCAGCCTCAAATGCCGTACTCACCTCCATGACAGCAGAATGTGTTCTATCCTCTGACAACCTTTCCCTGGTTCTGATGTGGGTCTCGGGTGAGTGTGACACCTTTTCTGTTAAGGGCACTGCAGAGTCACATCAGCAATGCATTGTGGTGGGTGTAGGGTATTGGGCTCTGTGATTCCAGTAGCTTGTGTTAAATGCTCACGATGTTGGTAGTTGGTAGGCTCTACTCCCATGGTGCTTTTCCCTCTGCTTACTGGGTCAGAGTGTGGCCTGTTTTGTTTCCTGTAGTCCATGAGGTAGTGGTCATTTTTGTAAGCCAGTTTTAGATCCCTTTCACGTGTTAGCCACGTTACAGAACTTAGTTGTTTCCTTGAATGTTGCTGAAAGAGGGCATTGTACAGCATTCTGCCAGCTCTGATCTACTGCTAATCTCAGTACCAGGAAGACTCTTGTCCAGTGGGGCACAACCTCTGATCTGCAGTTAACTGTGAGTAAACGTGCTTATTCAAATAAAGGACTTTTTCAAAGAGATTAGTCTTCAGGTCTCAACTGGTGTGCCAAGGTTATACAGCAGCAACAAGTCCTAGAGGCCTGCGTGTATGCAGGTCCCTGGAGCACTTTTAGTGGGTACTGTAGTGCACTTCAGGCAGGCGGACCCAGGCTCATCCCCCCTACCTGTAATACTTGTGCTGGTAAATGGGAGGCCTCCAAAACCCACTGTACCCACATGTAAGTGCCCCATTCACCCCTAAGAGCTGTGGTAGTGTTGTACATTTGTGGGTAGTGGGTTTTGGGGGAGGGGGTTGGGGGCTCAGCACCCGTGGTAAGGGAGCTATGCATGTGGGAGTATATTCTGAAGTCCACCGCACTGACCTCTAGGGTGTCCAGTTGGTATCCTGGCATGTCAGGGGGGCGAGTGTATGACGAATCCTGGCCCCTCCCATGACCAAATAGCTTGGATTAGGACGTTTCTGAGCTGGGCGTTTTTATTTTCCATTATCGCTAAAAAGAACAAACGCCCAGCTCACAAACAACTAAATCCATGGCATTTTGGTCTGTACAAACCGTATTTTCGAAACGAAAGATGGATGCCCATTTTTTTCGAAAATACGGTCTGTCCCACCCCTTCACGTACCCGTTCTCGGACATAGACGCCCATGGAGATGGGCGTTCACGTTCGATTATGCCCCTCAGTGTGTGAGAGTGAGAGAGAGAAAGACATTGACTGTGAGAGAGAGAGAGAGTGTGTGTGAGAGAGAGAGTGTGTGTGTGACAGAGATACCTCCCCCCCTCTCTGGTGTCAGGCCCCCCCTCTCTCTCTCTGGTGTCTGAGCGTTACTGTGCAGGACGCTGAGCTCTGACTGTGCTTCAAGGAACTGACCAATCCTATTTAAAAGAATGCACCTTCAACATTTTGAAGCCGAGACACCTCGTGTGGTTGGCAGTGGCGTAGCTAGGGTAGTTGACACCCGGGGCCGGTCATTTTTTAACACCTCCCCCCCCAAATCCAGTACTAGGCATACCGAGAATACAAAACACTCACGACCTATAGAGCAATTCTACCATACCATAAGCAGTCGTTTCTACGAGTCACACAAGGAAAAGGAAAGCATCTTAAGCACTACAGTGAGCACTAGAACATCAATTCACCTATTGTAAAACGAAACCAGACAGAATAGTACAGATCGTCGATCCTGCACAGTCAATGCCAACTGAAAGCCATGTCTTTTTCACAAACACAGATACACCCTAATCCACTATAGAATAAGTAATCATAAACTTTCTATTTAGACAAAAATTAAACTGAACCCCCGATGCAAGACTCTGCATACAATGCAACACCACAGAAACAGAAAATGTCTCCTAGTACTGTGCAAAATATAAAGACAGCAGATGAAAATTTGAAAAAACTAACAAATACCAATCACCACTTTACAAATTAACAAATAGAAATAAAACAAATACAGAAAATAAAATAATACCATTTTATTGGACTAATACATTTAGCTTCCAGAGGCCAAAATCTCCTTCCTCAGGTCAGTACAGTATAGTGCTGTTACAGTATCCTATCCTGATCTGAGGAAGGGGGTTTTGTTCTCTGAAAGTTAAGTCAAAATGTATTAAAATTAGTCCAATAAAAAGATTACCTTATTTACATGTTCTATTTATAAACATTTATTAACACAGCTAAAATACTATATCCTAAAGCAAAATAATAAAAATATATATTTACAGTTTGTTGTCTTTGGTTTCTGCTTTCCTCATCTTCTTTTCACCGTCTTCCTTCTATCCAGCATCTGTCTTCGCTCTCTCTCTGCCATCCAGTGTCTGCCCTCTCTAATGTCTCTTCCATCCACATCTGCCCTCTATTTCTGCCCCTTCCATCCACCATCTGCCCCAGTCTGCCATCTCTCTCTCCCCCTTCCATCCACCATCTGCCCTCTCTCTCTCTCCTTTCCCTCTAGCATTTGCCCTCTATCTCTGCCCCCTTCCATCCACTGTCTGCTCTTTCACTCCCTTCTATCCACTGTCTGCCCTTTCTCTCTGCTCCTTCGATTCACCTCTCTCTTTCCCCCTCCCATCCATTCAGGGTCTGCCCTCCCTCTCACTCCCTATTCCATCCAGGATCTATCTCCCCTCTCTCACTGCCCCCTCTTTTCGGCTCCCAGTTCCCACCTGCGGCTGCCCCTAGTTACTACTACTACTACTATTTAGCATTTCTATAGCGCTACAAGGCATATGCAGCGCTGCACAAACATAGTAGAAAGACAGTCCCTGCTCAAAGAGCTTTACAATCTAATAGTTCCAGATCCATTGATTCTCCCATCCACCCCTGCCCCAGGCATGACCCCATTCTCCCTCCTGCTCACTTTTCAGACCCCAGTTCCAGCTCCATGCCCCTTCTCCCATCTGTCTCCCACCCAGTCCCTTCTGCCCATTCGAGTCCCCCTCACCCCATCTGTCTCCCACCCAGTCCCTTCTGCCCATCCGAGTCCCCCTCACCCCATCTGTCTCCCACCCAGTCCCTTCTGCTGTCCAAGTGCCCCCCACCCTCACCCCATCTGTCTCCCACCCAGTCCCTTCTGCCCATCCGAGTCCCCCTCACCCCATCTGTCTCCCACCCAGTCCCTTCTGCTATCCAAGTGCCCCCCACCCTCACCTCATCTGTCTCCCACCCAGTCCCTTCTGCTATCCGAGTCCCCCCCACCTTCACCCCATCTGTCCCCCACCCTCACCCTGCCTCGTCTTCTCTCTGCCACCCGGTCTTTAAAAATAAATTGCCGACGCGATAGCGAGCGCAGCACCTCGTGTGCAAGTAAAAGAAGTGGATCCGATCATCTCATTGGGCCTTCCTTCACTGTCCCGCCCTAGAGGAAATAGGAAGTTGCGTTAGAGGAGGGCGGGACACTGAGGGAAGGCCCAATGAGATGATCGGATCCGCTTCTTTTACTTGCACACGAGGTGCTGCGCTCGCTATCGCGTCGGCAATTTATTTTTAAAGGGCTGGTGCGGGGGGGGGGGGGGGTGCCAGGAAGCAGAGCAGCGGGAGCGGCGGCACCCCCCCTTTCTGGTGACACCCGGGGCAGACCACCCCCTCCGCCCCGCCCTTGCTACGCCACTCGTGGTTGGTCACTTCTGCTTGTGATGAACACGGAAGGACGTGATGTCAATTCAGGAGATGGATACAGAGAGCAGGAATGCCTCAGCCATGCAGTCAGCTTCAGAATGTTGGAGGTGCGTTTTATTATATAGGATGCTTTATGCAATTGAATGCTGGTAGGTGTCTTTATCAGTGAAGATTTCAGTTGTAGTTTATTATATTTTTTGTGATGTGTTATTTTTTCTTAGGGGGCAGTTTTGTTTAGGAGGCTATTTTGTGTAGGGGCTATTTTGTCAAGGGTTGTTTTGTGGGAGGGGCCATTTTGTCAAGGGCTATTTTGTTAGGGTGTGAAATGTCAAGGGTTATTTTGTTACAAGACTGTTTTGTCAGGGCTTTTTTGTTGGGGCTATTTTGTCAGGGCTATTATGACTGGGTGCCGAACATAACAATAACCATACTGAGTCAGACCAATGGTCCATCTAGCCCAGTATCCTGCTTCCAACAGTAGCCAATTCAGGTCACAAGTACCTGGCAGAAATCCAAATTAGTAGCAAGATTCCATGCTACCGATCCCAGGGCAAGCAGTAGTTTGCTCAATAACAGATTATGGACTTTTCCTCCAGGAAAATCCAGATATGGTAACCGCCATTACCACATCCTCCAGCAATGACTTCTAGAACTTAACTATTCTTTGGGTGAAAAAATATTTTCTCCTATTTGTTTTAAAAGTATTTCCATGTAATTTCATTGATTGTCCCTGGTCTTTGTACTTTTTGATGAGGAGATACTTTATTTAAGATTAAATAGATTTTACCTCTTTCACAGGAAGAGATAATTTACTTATGATCAAATAGACCACTTCTCTCACAGGAGGAGATACTTTACCTAAGACTAAATAGACTTCACCTCTTTCACAGGAGGTTATTATTGGTGTTATTCTGGTAAACTGGTATCCTTGGCAGCATTCTTTTGTCTGTATGCAAGTGGAGGAGTTGTCTAGTGGAGTGGAGTGACCTAGTGGTTTGAGCACTGGTGTTGACATCCAGAGGTGGTTTGTTCAAATCCCATTGGTGCTCCTTGTGAAGTTGAGCAATGCACCTAAACCTCCATTGCCTCAGGTACAAACTTAGATTGTGAGCCCTCCAGAGACAGAGAAACACCCAGTGTACCTGAATATAACTCACCTTGAACTACTACTGAAAAAGGTGTGAGCAAAATCTAAATAAATAAAACTGAGGCCCATTAAACATTAGGCTTTAGCTTTGAAAAATGAAAAGTCAGGGTCTGTCTTTTAAAGTCAGGTTGTTAATACTGGATAGTACCATGTATTATAATCATATATATCTTTATTATAAAGGAATACATCTAATGCTGTATATAGTGCTTGTTTTGCTCCTACATTCTTCCCCTTATGTACATAAGCATTGCCCAGTGCATTTTTTCTAGCAAAAAAGGTGCCCGTACTCAAATGTCAGGCTACCCTTCAGGGGTGGTGTGATCACTGAGGGACCCACCACATAATAGCCATGCCCCCTGCAACCAGTCACAGAATCTATGACAAGGCAGAATTGGTGTGTAGAGCCTGAGCTTTTTCATTAAAACTTGGGGACCATGGGCCGATTTTAGCTGACAATGGAAAAGGTGCCGGTACTCAGTACACCCAAGTACCCCCTCAAAAAAAGCCCTGGTATTGCCACACAGGGACAGATCAAATGTCCATCAAGCACAGCATCCTGTTTCCAACAGTGGCCAATCCAGGTCACAAATACCTGGCAAGATCCCGAAAAAGTTCAATACATTTTATGCTGCTTATCCCAGAAATAAGCAGTGGATTTTCCTCAAGTCAATTTAATAATGGTCTATGGACTTTTCCTTTAGGAAGCCGTCCAGACCTTTTTAAAACCCCGCTAAGTTAACTGCCTTTACCACATTCTCTGGCAACGAATTCCAGAGTTAATTACACGTTGAGTGAAGAAAAACTTTCTCCGATTCGTATTAAATTTACTACTTTGTAGCTTCATCGCATGGTCCTAGTATTTTTGGAAAGAGTAAACAAATGATTCACGTCTACCTGTTCCACTCCATTCATTATTTTATAGACCTCTATCATATCTCTCCTCAGCCGTCTTTTCTCCAAGCTGAAGAGCCCTAGATGGTTCAGCTTTTCCTCACAGGGAAGTCATCCCATCACCTTTATGATTTTCGTTGCTCTTCTCTGTACCTTCTCTAATTCCACTATCAGGCTTATTTTCGAAAGAGAAGGGCGCCCATCCTTCGACACAAATCGGGAGATGGGCGTCCTTCTCTCAGGGTCGCCCAAATCGGCATAATCGAAAGCCGATTTTGGCATCCCCAACTGCTTCCTGTCGCTGGGACGACCAAAGTTCCCGGGGGCATGTCGGAGGCATAGCAAAGGCGGGACTGGGACATGCCTAACAGATGGGCGTCCTCAAGTGATAATGGAAAAAAGAAGGACGTCCCTGACGAGCACTTGGCTGACTTTACTTGGTCCTTTTGTTCTACGACCAAGCCACAAAAATGTGCCCTAAATGACCAGATGACCACCGTAGGGAATCGGGGGTGACCTCCCCTGACTCCCCTAGTGGTCACTAGCCACCTCCCACCCTGAAAAAAACAACTTTAAAAACTTTTGTCTTTTTTTTTTTAGAGTATGGGTGAAGGACCTCCTTCGCTATGCCTCCATCCCTGCAACGGCAGTTGAGGACGTCCTTCGCTATTTATTTATTTAGATTTTTTCACACCTTTTTCAGTAGTAGCTCAAGGTGAGTTACATTCAGGTACACTGGATATTTCTATGCCTCCATCTCTGCGACGGCAGTTGAGGACGTCCTTCAATATTTATTTTATTTTTATTACATTTGTACCCCGCGCTTTCCCACTCATGGCAGGCTCAATGCGGCAGGCAATGGAGGGGTAAGTGATTTGCCCAGAGTCACAAGGAGCTGCCTGTGCCAGGAATTGAATTCAGTTCCTCAGTTCCCCAGGACCAAAGTCCACCACCCTAACCATTAGGCCACTCCTCACCTCGATATGCCCACGTTCCTGCGACGGCAGTTGAAGACATCCAAAATTTGGACGTTTGTGAGAAGGATGTCCATGCCTCTGACACCCCCTTTATTTATTTGGATTTTGGATCACAAGAAGCAGCAGTGGGATTTCCAGCAGCCACCTCTGGATTGCAAGACCAGTGCTCTAACCACTAGGCCACTCCTCCACTTCTCTATGCCACTCCACTCCCTTGAAATTTGGCCATTCCTGTGGGGGGGGGGGGGGGCAGTATGCAGGTCCTTGGAGGAGGGGGGAGGTATGTGTGTGTCAGCGGAGGCATAACGAAGGCGTGTACATCCTTCTTTCAAACATTTTGGACGTCCTCAACTGCCCCCCCACAAGGATGGCCAAGTTTCAAGGGAGTGGAGTGGAGTGGAGGAGTGGCCTAGTGGTTAGAGCACTGGTCTTGTAATCCAGAGGTGGCTGGGTCAAATTCCACTGTTGCTACTTGTGATCAAAAATCCAAATAAATAAAGGGGGTGTCAGAGGCATAGCAGGCATGAACATCCTTCTCACAGAAACATCCAGGCATGGACATCCTTCTCACAAACATCCACATTTTGGACTGCCGTCGCAGGGACAGAGGCATAGCGAAGGAGGTCCTTCACACATACTCTAAAAAAAAAAGACAAAAGTTTTTAAAGTTGTTTTTTCGGGGTGGGAGGTGGTTAGTGACCACTGCATGCCTTTTTCCATTCAGTTAGTGCATCAGTTAGTCCACTGCAGTGCCCCCTAGGGTGCCCGGTTGCTGTCCTGGCATGTCAGGGGGACCAGTTCACTAGGAATGCTGGCTCCTCCCATGACCAAATGACTTGAATTTGGTCGTTTTTGAGATGGGCGTCCTCAGTTTCCATTATCGCCGAAAACTGAGGACGACCATCTCTAAGGTCGACCTAAATGTTGAGATTTGGGCGTCCTCGACCGTATTATCGAAACGAAAGATGGACGTCCATCTTGTTTCGATAATACAGGTTTCCCTGCCCCTTCGCAGGGATGTCCTGCGAGGACGCTCTCAGGAAAACTTGGGCGCCGCGTTTGATTATGTCCCTCTATATCTTTTTTGAGATGCAGTGACCAGAATTGAACACAATATTCAAAGTGCGGTCGCACCATGGAGCAATACAAAGGCATTATAATGTCCTCACTTTTTTTTCTATTCTTTTCCTAATAATACCTAACATTCTATTTGCTTTCTTAGCTGCCGTGGCACACTGAGTAGAGGGTTTCAACATATCATCAACAATGAAACCGAGATCCCTTTCTTGGTTGGTGACTCCTAACGTGGAACCTTTCATTACGTAACTATAGTTCGGGTTCCTCTTTCCCACATGCATCACTTTACACTTGCTCACATTAAACGTCATCTGCCATTTAGATGCCCACTCTCCCAGTCTCGTAAGGATTTTTCAGAATCCTCTTGTGATTTAACAATTTTGAATAACTTTGTGTCATCAGCAAATTTAATTACCTCACTAATTATTCCCATATCTATGTCACGTCTGTGGCCGTGACCACCCTCAGACTTACCTTATTTCTGGGGGTCAGCATATGTGCTGGCTTCTGTCTGTTTCTGTGTTAGTTTTGTCTCTGTCTCTGTGTGCTGATTACCTCACTAGACCTCACCTGTGTGGGCTATGCCTCTCTGGGGAGCCAGCATCTAAGATGGCTTCCGCCTGCTCTGTTCCAGCTTCCAAGATGGCTCCTGTCTGTCCTTCCTGTGTGTGCACTTCCTATGTGTGTCAAGCCTCTCTCTGTTGTCACTGTGTTTCCTGCTTCCGTCCTGCTGTAGGTGACATCATCAGTGAGAGCCTTCATAAGGAAGTGCTGTACTGGCATTCAGGGCCTTTGCATAGTAAGTAAGAGTGTTATGCCAATAGGCTGTGAGGTTAGTAAGAGCCAGTGGCGATCCTAGCCGGCATGACACCCAGGGCGGATCACTGATGTCCCCCTCCCCGGGTGCAGCGCGACCCACCCCGGGTGCACCCTGCTGGGGGGGGGTGCTGCGGCGCGCGCCTGTCAGCTGAGTTCGCTAACTTCGCTGCAGCTCCCTCTGCCCCGGCCAGAACAGGAAGTAACCTGTTCCGGGGCAGAGGGAGCTGCAGCGAAGTTAGCGAACTCAGCTGACAGGCGCGCGCCACGGCACCCCGCAGCGGCGTGCACCCGGGGCGGACCGCCCCCACTGCCCCCCTTGGTACGCCACTGGTGAGAGCACTGTTGCGCTGCTACTTAGCCTTTCTCTGGGGCTTTTGCCCATCTGCTATTTGTGTCTGTGGACTGCCAGTCCTTCTGTGTGGGCGCTGCCCTTCTGCTTTGTGTCTGTGGACTGCTAGTCCTTCCGTGTGGGCTTTTGCCCTTCTGTTTTGTGTCTGTGGACTGCTAGTCCTTCCTTTGCCTTGCTCTGCGTTTGGAGTCTGAAGCTTCAGCCATTTTCTCTCTGTCTGTGTTTGGAGCTGCTGAAGCTTCAGCCTAGACTCTGTTTGCTCCTGGTTTATTCTATTATCCGCTGCCTTCCCTAAGACTCTGTTAGCTTCTGGTTTATTCCTCTGCCTGCTGCCTGCCCAGAGACTCTATTTGCTCCTGGTTTATTCTATTGTCCGCTGCCTGCCCAGAGACTCTGCTAGTTCCTGGTTACCTCTTCTGTCTGCTCTGCCTAGCTTGCCTGTATATCCCGAGTCCTGTTTCTGCCAAGCTTGCTTGTATACCCTGAGTCCTGTTTCTGCCAAGCTTGCTTGTATTTCCTGAGTCCTGCTTCTGCCTAGCTAGTGTGTATATCCTGAGTGTATATCCTGAGTGTATATCCTGAATCCTGTCTCTGCCTAGCTAGTGTGTATATCCTGAGTGTATATCCTGAACCCTGTCTCTGCCTAGCTAGTGTGTACATCCTGAGTGTATATCCTGAATCCTGTCTCTGCCTAGACTTTGTGTACGTCTTGTTCCCTTGGTCTGTCTTGTGTTTCTGGCTTAGTGGCTGCATGCAGCTTTCAGTCTGAGTCTAGTATTTAGCCTAGTCTCCCTCGTGTACCCCGGACCCAGGGTGGGTCCTCTGGATCTTCAGTTCCTGCCTTATCCTGCAAGTCCTGCCGGCCACCCGCACTCCGGAGCTCAACTCCGGAGGAACGTTGGTCAAGCGCAGGTGAAGTTGTTCTTGTTCTGCCTGTTCTAGTACTACTCCAGTCCAGAGTTCCAGTCCTGCTCTTCTGTGTATCCAGTTCCAGTGTGGTCTTACCTGCCACTGCCGCTCTTTGGCAGTGGTCCAAGGGCTCACGAATTCCAGTCCTGCCTCGAGGTCTTGACAATCTAGATCATTTATAAATATGATAGAAAGCAGTGTTCCCAGCACAGACCCCTGGGGATCCCCACTATCTACCCTTCTCCATTGAGAATACTGACCATTTAACCCTACTCTTTTTTTCTATCCTTTAACCAATTTTTAATCCACAACAGGATACTGCCTCCTATCCCATGACTCTCCAATTTCTTCTGGAGTCTTTCATGAGGTACTTTGTCAAACACCTTTTGAAAATCCAGATACACAATATCAACTGGCTCGCTTTTATCCATGTGTTTGTTCACTCCTTCAAAGCAATGTAATAGATTGGTGTTTATTAATTCACCTGCTCTTCCCAACCCAGAGGATGCTCCACACACTCCAGTAGTTAGGGAGAAACAAAGTGGACGCCACAAAGATATGAGAAAATACTGAACTTTATTCACTTACCATGTTAGAAAAACAGACAGTCAATAATGGTAAAGTCTACAATGCTTTTCTCATGGGAGTGTACATAGGATGCATAAAGGTGCAGTCTCTAAGCACATCTCCGACTAAGTCCAGCTGACACTCAGGTTCTATACCTTTTTTTCTATCACCATATAATTCTAATAGATTGCAAGCGTTAGACCTGCCCCCAATATTGCTAAACATTTGCTTCTACAGCTGATCAAGATTATTAGGGTGGTACAGAGCAACATCATACCGATTAGAATGTTTATTCGCTTGCTTCACAGTCCATTTCACCAGCGACCTTTTATCTTATGCCTGCAGATCCAGATAACTCCAGAAAGCCCCTAACCACATTCTGTCCTAAGCCCCTGGCTGGAACATGTTTGCTCTAGGTTCCTCTTTCTGCAAAGCTGCAAAGCCAGCTTGTCACAAAGTGCAATCTCTGGGTCCTGAGACCAACTTCCCTTCACAGATGTTCCCTGATAAAGAAGATTGATAAACAAGATTGTCATGGGGCCTCAGTAAGGGCTCAGCAGGTAAATATGCAGGGCTCAATCTGCCACCTTGGACATATCTGTCTGAATCAACCAGTGTGCAGCAAAAGACAAGCCCCATTACCCCAGCATGCCCACACCCATTTGGCCTCAGGAAAGGTATATTGTCTAGCCCTACAACTATTCAGGTATGAAGCTGCCAGTGTGTGGTGGCAGGGTACAGAGTTTTTGCTCTGTGTTTTGCAGACCATGAGGCAGAGGAATAGTGCTAGAGGTGACCCACAGAGGAGCATGCCACTACAGGCAGCAGGTGAGGGACCAATCTGGGAAGGCCATTAGCTCATCCATCAGCAGCCACAGCTGGGGTCCATGCTGGTTTGCAAAACAAGAAGGCCAGGGCAGGCAGTTACACACAGGATGTTCATCACCAACCTCACCCTTGAGGAACAGATGGGGCATGGACCCACTTCTAGGGACCCCATCTCCCACCGCTGCCCAGGCATGAGGGATTTGAGCAAGCATAAACATCTGTCTCCATTCTAGCAGAATATGGACACATCCCCACAGCTCCACTGTCACAACATTAGAATAATAAATACAAAAGTCAGTTAAAAGGTGACTCAAAATCCATGGCTGTGCCTGGTTTGCATGCTGACCAGTGCCAGCACTCTGTTCAGTTTAACTGCCAGCTTCTACAAAATGTGAGAAATCCTGGGTTACCAATAGATTAGGCATACAAGGTGCCTGGTGATATCCCTACAAGAAGGGTAAGGGTAAGCTCTAAGTTCAATGCTTCCCTGGAGACACTAGCACATATTGAGTTCTGGTGGTTTCCGGCCTCTTCCCTTCAGCTGCCTGGTGTTGGGGGGTGGGGGTGGGGGCAGCAACAATGAGAGTTGAAAATTGCATCTAAATCTCTCTATTTAGAGATCATGCTACACCAAATGTTCAAATATGTGGGTCATTATAGAACTCAACACATCTCTACCCAAAATTTCTAACTGCCTGTGGCTCAGACGTCTTGAATGCCCTATAAAAAAAGTCCATCTTGGGATTTTCAAACTTCCACATGCCATACTAGCCATTGCAGCCTATAAGAGTCCCTCTACTAGGAAGGGGAACTGTAGCCCTGCTGAGGTGGAACTCCTAGTGAAGGAGATAGTGGCACACTTTGCCACTTTCTTTGCCCCTAAAGGGCAAAGGGTTGGGGTATACACAAAACAGTGAGCGTGGGTGGCTGATCGTTGCTGAGTTCGCCGGCTTTCACTGCTTCACTGTAGCTGCTGCTGAAATCATCGTTATGCCTCCTCTAAACTGATCCCTGCTGGAATCGTTGTCCTCTGCGGGCTTCTTCAGAGTCGACTCTTCGTCCGTGGAGGAGGACTCTGGCTCTGACGGTTGGGCATGTAGAGGACGACCGTTTGGTCTGCCATTTTGAATCTTGTGCCGCTGACTCCATTGTAGAGGATGTCTGCCTCCGACTTCGTCCTGTCTTTGCATGCAGCTGCTGTTACTCCAGAGCTTCATTCGCCGTGCTGGCCCTGTTCACATCAGACTGGATTTCTATACTTCCCCTTGGTCTACCTGGGCCTGCTGCCCATCTTTGTCTCCCTTACTTCTCCCTTCTTATCCTGTTCTTCTGCTCTAAATTTTGAAATGTAACTGTAACTACCTATTTTATTGTTCATTGTAAGCCGCTTTGGGGCTGCAAAATGTGGCAAAAGGCGGGGTATAAATGAAAATAAATAAATAAATAAATAAATAAATAAATAAA
This sequence comes from Microcaecilia unicolor, assembly GCF_901765095.1. NCBI lineage: Eukaryota > Metazoa > Chordata > Amphibia > Gymnophiona > Siphonopidae > Microcaecilia > Microcaecilia unicolor. The sequence continues at coordinate 248,580,527 of NC_044032.1, read as the reverse complement.
TAAATAAATAAATAAATAAATATATGCCACATGCTAAATGCTGTCTTCCATGAGAACAAAGATGTGGAAGACTGTAAAAGAAAATGGAGGCAGCTGAAGAAAGATGTCAAGGCCAAGGCTGGGGCCAACCCTCAGGAGGCTGACATTCAGAACCTCACCCTCTGGAGCAAGCATTTTACTGAGTCCTTCCCTGAGCGTCCACCCATGGCCTTGGAAGCCAGGACACCTTGACACAGGCTGGGGAACCAGGTAGGACTTTTGAAATCAAAATGTGCTGGCAGCTCTCTCGATCTAATCCTATCTGAGACACTATTAGGGGGGTGGGGTATGATAGGAAACCCTTATGTACTAGAGGTTTTCAGAGAAAAGGAGGAGAAGGCACACAAGACTACAGCCATAAAAGCAGGTTTGCAGGGGCTATGTCTTAAAAATGGAGCATAGAATAATGGTTACTGCCTTGGTATGGGAGCACTCAGGTCACTGGTTGGAGTCCCGCTGTTTCTGGCTTTTGATATACAGTCTTCCCGCTCCACCCGTTACCAACCGCTGGGTATTCTTGGTTTCCAGCCACCTGTAGCTCACTCACTCTGGCCTACAGTACACTCCCACTATTCTCTCTCCTTTACCCACCTGCTTGTATGGTTGTCCAGCACCCTGGACTCTGAGGTTCACAGTGCACAATACCTCTGCCCTCCTTCACTGTGGGGGTGTGATAAATTCATGTATAAAAATAGAACAATAATTTGAAATCTTAAAATCATACATAATGAAAAAAAATGTAAAAAGTGAGAAGAATACAGTCACATTGGAAATATGATAAATGAAATACATTATAAAAACGTGGAATGAATGATGTATATGCGGTTAAAATCAAGTGAAGAAATCTTGATGTGTTTACTTGACAGTCACATATATCCTTGGTAAAGGCGTCCGGTAAAACAAACAAGAATTGGCCTGAAAAAGGAAAAAAGGTAATGAGACCTAACTTTCCTACTTACATCATGCGATGTGATATGGAATGTGGATGTGTGAGCTCTTGGTTTATTTTACACCTCTGGAGTGGAAATATTGGGGTCCTTTTACTAAGTTGGAGTAAGCACTAATACATGCTTACTGCAGGTTAAAAAGCACTAGGTTGTGGGGTGCGCTCAGGCGTCCGGCAGTAGTTTTGGGATTGGTGCGCTGGAGGCATGTCTGGGGGCAGAGAGTAGGCGTGCTCTGCGCTAATTAATTAGTACAGAAACATCATCGTACGCTAACCAATTAGAGCGTGGTTAGCGTGTGAGCCCTTACCGCCTAGAAAATAGGTGTTAGTAAGTGATCAAATGCTAATGGTCTCGTGTTAATGGAATATGAGTCCATTTTACAGCCATGCTAAAAGTGGCCTCAGCGTGCAGGAAAGACCCACACTGGGGACAGTGCTGACCACTTTTTAGCGCTGCTCAGTAAAAGGGCTCCATGGTCTGCATGATCCCTCTAGGGTTCACCAATACATATTATTATTAATTTTCTCTTAATCATCTTTTGGTGCAATGTGAATAATCCCAATTTTGGAGAATATGTCAGCCCTCATGTCTCCTATATTACCTCAGTGGAGTGTGGTAGCCGTGTTAGTCCACTCTTACATAGTAAGATAGTAACATAGTAGATGATGGCAGAAAAAGACCTGCACGGTCCATCTAGTCTGCCCACGATAAACTCATATGTGTATACCTTACCTTGATTTGTACCTGTCTTTTTCAGGGCACAGACCGTATAAGTCTGTCCAGCAGTATTTCCCGCCTCCCAACCACCAGTCCCGCCTCCCATCACCGGCTCTGGCACAGACCCCGTATAAGTCTGCCCTCCCCTATCCTAGCCTCTCAACCACCAACCCCTCTTCCCCCCGCCACCCAATTTCAGCTAAGCTTCTGAGGATCCATTCCTTCTGCACAGGATTCCTTTATGCCTATCCCACGCATGTTTGAATTCCGTTACCGTTTTCATGTCCACCACCTCCCGCGGGAGGGCATTCCAAGCGTTCACCACCCTCTCCGTGAAGAAATACTTCCTGACATCTTTCCTGAGTCTGCCCCCCTTCAATCTCATTTCATATCCTCTCGTTCTACCGCCTTCCCATCTCCGGAAAAGATTCGTTTGCGGATTAATACCTTTCAAATATTTGAACGTCTGTATCATATCACCCCTGTTCCTCCTTTCCTCCAGAGTATACATGTTCAGGTCAGCAAGTCTCTCTTCATACGTCTTGGAACGCAACTCCCATACCATCCTCGTAGCTTTTTTTTGTACCGCTTCCATTTTTTTAACATCCTTTGCAAGGTACGGCCTCCAAAACTGAACACAATACTCCAGGTGGGGCCTCACCAACGTCTTATACAGGGGCATTAAAACCTCCTTTCTTCTGCTGGTCACACCTCTCTCTATACAACCTAGCAACCTTCTCGCTACGGCCACTGCCTTGTCACACTGTTTCATCGCCTTCAGGTCCTCAGATACTATCACTCCAAGATCCCTCTCACCGTCCGTGTCTATCAGGCTCTCCCCACCTAACACATACGCCTCCCTTGGATTTCTACTCCCTAAGTGCATCACTTTGCATTTCTTCGCATTGAATTTTAATTGCCAAATGTTAGACCATTCTTCCAACTTCTTCAGATCTTTTTTCATGTTTTCCACTCCCTCCGGGGTGTCCACTCTGTTGCAAATCTTGGTGTCATCCGCAAAAAGGCAAACTTTACCTTGTAACCCTTCGGCAATGTCACTCACAAATATATTGAACAGAATGGGCCCCAGCACCGATCCCTTCTTTGTACCTTTTTGCCATATCTAGATATTGTTTTTGAGGATAGGTGCTCAAAACTAGGTACTTAACTTGATGTCACATTCAAGGGGAAAGGTATCAATCAGGCTTATTTTCGAACGTGATCGCCGGCGATCTTCCGACATAAATCGGGAGATGGTCGGCGATCTCTCAAAAGCGGAGAAATCGGTATAATCGAAAGGTGCTTTTTTGACACCTTCGCCGCTTTCCCGTCGCCGTGCTGGCGAAAGTTCAAGGGGGCGTGTCGGCAGCGTAGCAAAGGCGGGACATGGGCGGGCATGGACGTGGCTACCAGATGGCCGGCTTTTGCGGATAATGGAAAAAAAAGCAGCGTTAATCAGTATTTCGACCGGTTTACTTGGTCCTTTTATTTTCACGACCAAGCCTCAAAAAGGTGACCCAACTCAACAGATGACCACCAGAGGGAATGGGGGATGACCTCCCCATACTCCCCCAGTGGTCACCAACCGCCTCCGACACTAAAAAAATAAAAATAAAAACCTTTTTTGCCAGCCTGTATGCCAGCCTCAAATGTCATACCCAGCTCCCTGACAGCAGTATGCAAGTCCCTGGAGCAGTTTTTAATGGGTACAGTGCACTTGAGGCAGGCAGACCCAGGTCCATCCCCCTCCTACCTGTTACACTTGTGGTGGTAAGTGTTGAGCCCTCCAACCCCCCCCAAAACTCACTGTACCCACATGTAGGTGCCCCTCCTTCACCCATAAGGGCTATGGTAATGGTGTAGAGTTGTGGGGAGTGGGTTTGGGGGGGATTTGGGGGGCTCAGCACCCAAGGTAAGGGAGCTATGCACCTGGGAGGTATTTGTATATATTTTTTTAATTTTTAGAAGTGCCCCCTAGGGTGCCCGGTTGGTGTCCTGGCATGTGAGGGGGACCAGTGCACTACAAATGCTGGCTCCTCCCACGACCAAATGCCTTGGATTTTGCCGGGTTTGAGATCGCCGGCATTTTTTCCATTATCGCTGAAAAACAAAACTGGCCATCTCAAACCCGGCGAACCCTGGCATTTGGCTGGGCTAAACCGTATTATCGAAAAAAAGGTGGCTGGCCATCTTTTTCGATAATACGGTTCCGGCCAGCTGTTGCGGCGCCGCCAATATAGATCACCGGCAATCTATTTTGCCGGCGACGTTCGATTATGCCCCTCAATGTGGACTACTACTACTACTTAACATTTCTAAAGTGCTACCAGGGTTACGCAGCGCTGTACAATTTAACACAGAGGACAGTCCCTGCTCAAAGGAGCTTACAATCTAAAGGACAAAAAGTGCAGTCAATCAAATTGGGGCAGTCTAGATTTCCTGAATAGAAGTATAATGATTAGGTGCCAAAGGCGACATTGAAGAGGTGGGCTTTCAGCAAGGATTGAAGATGGGCAGGGAGGGGGCTTGGCGTATGGGCTCAGGGAGTTTATTCCAAGCATAGGGTGAGGCGAGGCAGAAAGGACGGAGCCTGGAGTTGGCGGTGGTGGAAAAGGGTACTGAGAGGAGGGATTTGTCCTGTGAGCGGAGGTTACGGGTAGGAGCGTAAGGGGAGATGAGGGTAGAGGGGTAATGAGGGGCTGCAGATTAAATGCATTTGTTAAGCCATGTCATTTTACCATTAACCCCAGTTATTAGTAACTAACTGTTATTACATATAATGGGACTTTTGCTAAAATAGCACAAATTAGTAGGTAAAAATAACACGTCCTTTTATCTCACATTGATAACTTCGTCCCTTAGCACACAAACTGTAGTCTAAAACTTACCAGCCACAGGTGAGCATTTAGCCTAAATCTCCAAGGACCTGTTTGTTTTTCAGATTGCAGTGAGGAGTACTGGGATTAATGAATAGAAGCCCACACAAGGGAAGAGAGCTTCCAGGGATCCCAGAGAGATGATCTTCAGTAAGGCCCAACCCAACTTCTTTCCAGATTTCAAAGCAAGGAAGCTGAGGGCTGGACTGTAACAGCTGTGTGAGCATTGACTGTTAGCAGGGCTTGATTTATTTATTTTCAGTATTTATATACCACCTAGACCTAAGCGGTTTATCATTTTTTCTTTTTCAGGTACTGGGGGAACTGCCTGGAAATCAGTTCTACCATTTTTTTTCCAGCCTGCAGAGTAATAGGGTTTTTTTTTTTTTTTTTTTTTTTGCTGTAGCTTCTCCCTTCCAGGCAACTGTCAGGAAACAGGAAGAGAGAGGATGACCCAAGAGAACAATCCCTTTACTCCCTAATCCAGGCCCTCTTCTTCTGTTGTTCCTCCCTCTCTCCAGCTCCACAGTTCTACGCCCTTTTGGTCTCAAATTAAGCCCAATAGTGAGGGGAGAGAGATAGCAACAGAGAAAAATGCTTGGCATGACAGTTACAGAGAACTAAAAATAGCCAGTCTATCTAGCCAGTATTCTGCCTTCAAGAAAAGCAGGAGTTCAGATGAATTACTGGATGTGAAAAGCCATGTGGAGTCTGAAGACACAATGAAGAAGAGCAATTTTCAGGCAACTGAATGACACAGGTAAAACACGTAGAAAACTGAACTAAGCGCTAGATACAGTATGCTCTTGTGTTAAATAGCTTGAACTATCTGTACAGCTTTTTCTATTCAGTTTCAACTAAATTTTACAGGTTTTTACAAACTATGCAGTCCTTTTACTAAGCTGTAGTAAAAAGTGACCTTAACGTGTTCTTACGTGGGTTTTCCCCGAATGCTAAGATCATTTTACTGCAGCAGTAAAGTGGCTGATTTTCCATTTTTTAAACTATTGGTCATCCACTAATGTTGCTATTATTTATTATTTTATTTTTTTGTTGCATTTGTATCCCACATTTCCCCACCTATTTGCAGGCTCAATGTGGCTTACATAGTACCGTAAAGGCGTTCGCCAATTCCGGTATAAACAGTTACACAGTAATGTTATGGTAGAATAAGGTTCATGTGGAACAAACATATTAGGGAATCATATAGGGGAAGAGTTACGTTATATCCATTACGTTCTTTGGTTTCGTAGTGTTGCAGGGTTCAGGTATTTAAGTAGGGTCAGTAGGGTATGCCTTTTTGAACAAGTAGGTTTTTAGTGATTTCTGGAAGTTTAGGTGGTTATAGGTTGTTTTCACGGCTTTTGGTAGTGCGTTCCATAGTTGTGTGCTTATGTAGGAAAAGCTGAATGCATAAGTTGATTTGTATTTGAGTCCTTTGCAGCTTGGGTAGTGGAGGTTTAGATATGTTCTTGTTGATCCGGCTGCATTTCTGATTGCTAGGTCGATGAGGTCTGTCATGTATCCCGGGGCCTCGCCGTAGATGATCTTATGAACCAGGGTGCAGATTTTGAAAGCAGTACGTTCTTTGATTGGGAGCCAGTGCAATATTTTACGGAGGGGCTTGGCACTTTCGAATTGCGTTTTTCCAAATATAAGCGTGGCTGCCGTGTTTTGAGCGGTCTGAAGTTTCTTTATGAGTTGTTCTTTGCATCCCGCATAAATTCCATTGCAGTAATCTAAGTGGCTTAGTACCATTGATTATATCAGACTCCACTCGATCCCTACTTCTCAAATCCCATGACCCTAAAGCTCCCTGTTAGATCCTGTTAACCAATGAAACCCGGGATATATACCCAGTAAAATAAGGAACCATTTTGCACTAATTTTCTTCTATTATTCTTTATTTAATAAGTATGAATAATTTGCAGGAAAACAAAATAAAAATTTAGAATGAACCTTGATTGTCAATCATAAACCTGGCTTTCCATTTTACTCCACTACTTCCTGTAGCAATGAGTTCCACAAAATAATTGACGAAACATTCACTTATGTTTGTCTTAAATCTGCTAATCCTTGTTGTGGTTGATTCAACAGTGCAGCTTAAATGCTCCCTTGGTTGAAAAGCTGCAGATATTTGGGAGGTACCAATGTCTATCAGAAGACACTAAAGGCTGACAGTGGCGTTCCTAGGGGGGCGGACACCCGGGTGCAGCACCCCCCCGATGCAGCGCGGACCCCCCCTGGTTGCAGCACACCCCCCGATGCAGCTCAGAACCCCCCCCTGGGTGCACGCCGCTGGGGGGGAGGTGCCGCAGCGAATGCGCGAAGTCAGCGAACTCAGAGCAGGCGCGCGCCGCGGCACTCCCCAGCGGCGTGCACCCGGGGCGGACCGCTCCCCCCCTTGGTATGCCACTGCTGACAGTAAAACAGTCACTTAACTTAAAGATATTGGGTTGAGCAAGATGTGGAGCCATCATAGACACTTCATTACTATCCTTAGTTTTCACACCCTGAAATGGCCAAATCTGAACCACAAATGAGCCTTCCATTTCTGTGCTCTGTATTTCGGGACATGCTTAAATTTTAGCCATGGATCATGTGCTTACATTTACGCGCGTACATCTTAATTGATTCCAATTAGCACCAATAGTAGCTTGTTAAAATGACAATTATGCATGTGGGAAAAAAGAACCCAAATTATAGCTACGTCATGCAAGGTTCCACGTTAGGAGTTACGGACCAAGAAAAGGATCTGGGTGTCGTCGTCGATAATACACTGAAACTTTCTGCTCAGTGTGCTGCTGCCGCTAGGAAAGCAAATAGAATGTTGGGTATTATTAGGAAAGGTATGGAAAACAGGTGTGAGGATGTTATAATGCTGTTGTATCGCTCCATGGTGCGACTGCACCTTGAGTATTGTGTTCAATTCTGGTCGCCGCATCTCAAGAAAAATATAGTAGAATTGGAAAAGGTGCAGCGAAGGGCGACTAACATTATAGCGGGGATGGGATGACTTCCCTATGAAGAAAGACTAAGGAGGCTAGGGCTTTTCAGCTTAGAGAAGAGACGGCTGAGGGGAGACATGATAGAGGTATATAAAATAATGCGTGGAGTGGAACAGGTGGATGTGAAGTGTCTGTTCATGCTTTCCAAAAATACTAGGACTAGGGGGCATGCGATGAAACTACAGTGTAGTAAATTTAAAACAAATCGGAGAAAAGTTTTCTTCACCCAACGCATAATTAAACTTTGGAATTCGTTGCCGGAGAACATGGTGAAGGCGGTTAGCTTAGCAGAGTTTAAAAAGGGGTTAGACGGTTTCCTAAAGGACAAGTCCATAAACCACTACTAAATGGACTTGGAAAAAATCCATAATTCCAGGAATAACATGTATAGAATGTTTGTACGTTTGGAAAGCTTGCCAGGTGCCGTGGCCTGGATTGGCCGCTGTCGTGGACAGGATGCTGGGCTCGATGGACCCTTGGTCTTTTCCCAGTGTGGCATTACTTATGTAATTTTCTAACTGCAAAACTGAAAATGTGGTTTATGCGGCACAATGCCCCTGTGGACTGGCATATATAGGAAAAACTAAGAGAAAACTAAATGTTAGAATTATCGAACATAAAAGTGCACTGAAAAGAAATATACAGGACAAACCTTTAGTAGAACATGCTATGAAATTTGGACATACATTTGAAGAGTTCCGGTTTTGTGCATTGTATGTTCATAAGAAAACTTGGAGAGGTGGTGCTGTAGATAAGCAGTTGTTACATAGAGAACAACAGTTGATTTTTAATTTAGGCACTCTACATCCAGATGGTCTAAATATGGAATTGGATCTATCCGTATTTTTATGAGATGGCTCATATATGTTTGATTTATTAGTTGATTCATAATAACTTACATCCTCGTATTTTATACATTTACATTTTTTTATATATTTATTGAAACGGGCCTTTTTTACTAGTTTTTATATATTTATTGATTTTCAAATATTTTAAGTACACTATTTTAAATAATTTTTTATATATTTCAAAGTTTTCATTTGCATGCTCTATAGTGGTTTAATTTAAATTTTGACTTCGGTTAGCAATTTTTACATTTGGTAGTTATTTTTATTTTTATTCTATTATTTGGTCATTTATAAAAATTTGGTCAGCGTTTCTCAAATACTGGTTTAGATATTGAGTTATATAGATTGATTGTTGTCTCTTTTTTTTAGTCAATGGTTTTTTTTTTTTGGAACACATAGGCCACCGTAGTCAATGACCTTTGACACGACATTTAGTGTAAAATGGTGCTGGTTCCTTTTCCTGTTTTTTCCAGCGTCTGATTGCAGCATGCATATGATGTCACTCCTCTGAGCTAAGTGTTTGTTAAAATATTACCTACCCGTGTGTCACATGTTGTTGCAGTCTCTGACTGCTTTTGTATATTTAGTTTATTAAGCCTTGTCTGGAGGGAGACACCCCGCTGGTTTTATTTCTCTGAATTGAGCCTGGTTTCTATTTCAGTGAGTGATCAAATTTTACAACTTACCCTAGTTTTTTTGCTAGAGCTTTATTGGTTAGGTTACTATGCATATATAGAATGTATTTAGCTGTGCTCAGATTGTATTAGATGACTAGTTTTTATATCTAATTTTTAGCTATTAGCAATCTATGGACCACTGAATTGCATTTTTTCTTTTAACCTTTAGCTAATGGAGTTATAGAGCTGTGGTTAATTTTTTAATTTTATATTTTTTAGTCAATATTTCTGCTTCACATCATTAGATTCATTATATGCTTGTCAAACATATATGGCCATCGCTAGCTCTCATAATTGTTATTATTAATATTTTTGACTGTTATTACGATTTATATGTATACTTTTTGTGTATTAGTAAATTATAATATTACCACCTCCTCTGCTGTTTAACATATTTATAACACTTGTTTTTATTTAGTTTTTTTGAGATATTTCTAACAATTGTTCCAATTTTTAAATATACATTTTATATTTACCCAAGATTTGTTTTAATTAGGTTGTTTATATATATTCTTATATATATTATATGCATGTTCAACACCAGTTCTAATCAGGTTTATGTTATATGTTTTAATATATATTTTGTATTTGGTTGTATGTTTTAGATTTTAATTACTTAATTATATACATTTTTTAGCATGTATATTGGCACATTATGATATTACAATTATTTTTATTGTTAGTCGTCATGGTATTAATATGTTTCCTTCCAAGGTATTTATCTATTTATATAAGTATTCTATCCAGCTTATAATTGAAAAAGAAAAATGCCTATATTGCGACCCAAATCGGGAGATAGACGTTTATCTCACAAAAACGATTAAATCAGTATAATGTAAAAAAAATTTTCAGTACGTCCGGGTCGCTCGTACGCTCAGAGAGAAACGCCCAAATAAGGGGCGTGTTGGGGGCGTGTTAGGGGCGGTGATACGACCTGGTCGTGTACAACGTATCACGGATAGCGAAATGGATCTGGTTGGGCGGGAGCATGGGCGTCATTTGTTGGACCCCAAATAAAAGTGACCAGAGCAAGGGGGAAACGTCTTTAGACCCAATAGCGCTTGTGTGGAGTTGGAAAGTGGCGAGATCGGTGTTGGGAGAGCTGATTTGTTGGTTGCAGAGAGAAAGTTGAGTGTGTTGAGTACCTGGTACGTTCGTCTGTGTGGCCTGCCTCTGTTGTGACTGACCGTTTGACCTTTCCCTACTCCTACTCCTTGCTCTATCAGTACCTTCCCCTTCCCCTCCCCCTATCCCTCTCCAATCACTGTTCCCACGTGTATATTGTATTCCCTGACCTCCGTTTGTCTCTGTGTTGCCTGTGTGAGTGGAAGAGGGCGTGGTGGCTGGCAGTGAGAGGTCTGTGTGTTGTGCGTGTGTTATTACTACTACTAATAATACTTGCACTGCTGGGAAAATGGATGCACTTAATGCACTGGTGTCTGGCATGGTAGAGGAAGAGGGCACACACCGCAGGACGTATGCACGGCCCCGAGTCTATAGGCCCCGCACCACCTTCCTACAACTCACTGACCAGCAGTGTCTTACAAGGTTCAGGTTTGATAGGGACACCATTGTGCAGCTTTGTGAGCAGCTGAAACCCCTCCTTCAGCCCCAGACCCGTAGGAATAACCCCATCCCTGTCCATCTCAAAATCACTTCCTCTCTCTCTGTCCTGGCCACTGGGAGTTTTCAATCCGTATTAGCTGCTAACACAGGGCTCACCCAGGCTTCTATTTCACACTGTCTCACCCAGTTCCTGCATGCCTTTCTAACTCACACCTCTCACTACATCATTTTCCCCACCACCCCCCAGGCCCTGCACACCAACATGGCTGCCTTCTATGCTGTTGCTAGATTCCTCTCAGTCATAGGTGTGATTCATTGCACACACGTCGCCCTCAGACCCCCCAGGGCACACGAAGCCACCTACAGAAACAGGAAGGCTTTTCATTCCATGAACATGCAAGTTGTGTGTGATGCCCAGGGGGAGATATTAGACGTGTGTGCCAGGTTCCCCGGTTCCACCCACGATGCATACATCCTACAGCACTTGGGTATCTACCGCAGATTTGAGCGAGGAGAGTTCACCGGTGGATGGCTACTAGGTAAGTTCAACATGGATGGACCCATACCTATACCTCCTCCACTGGGCAGCCCTCCGCCCTGGCTTCCTCCACCTCACTCCACAACCCACTATCCTTATCCTCCCTTCCCCACCCCCCTGTACCTGCTCCAAGCAATACACACTCATCTATCTCATCTCATTCTGCTTTTCTCCAAAGGTGACCGGGGCTACCCGCAGAGGACGTGGCTCATGACCCCCGTGGTGCATCCACAACCAGGCCCACAAGAAACTTACAACAGGAGACATCGGAGCACCCGGGGGATCATTGAGCGGACTTTTGGAATGGTCAAAAACCGGTTCCGCTGTCTGGACCGGTCTGGAGGGGAGCTCCTCTACAGCCCTGAAAAGGTGGCCAAGATGTTTGTTGCCTGCTGCATGCTGCACAATTTGGCTCAGCGCACAGGACAGCCTCTCCCAGAGGAGGCACAGCCACCAGAGGAGGCCCCAGATGAGCAGAAAGAGGAGCCCCCTCCACCCCCAGCCCACAGAGCAGACCTCATTGCTTACCAGCTTGGCATAAGAGCAAGACAAAGACTCATTGAAACAAGTTTTGCGTGAAAGTAAGTGCACATTTATTGTGTATAACTGCATAAGTGTATGGGTGTTCAACCCCCCCCCCCCCACCCTCACCCTCCAGCATGTGATGACATCACTTTCCCTGTCCCCTCTCCCGTCCCCTCCTACGGACTTCCTGTGCAGCTGGTGCTGCAGGGGAAGTATCTTCACTGTCTGTGCTGCTCCCACTGTCCTCCTCCTCGGTTTGGGCTACGGAGTGGAAATCTGGACACTTTGTTGGGTGTAGCCTGGCCACAGGACCCAGAATGGGAGATGGTTTGGTGGTGAGTGCTGCAGTAGTCGGTGCAGAGGCGGCAGATCGCAAGGCCCACCTCTTGGCTGGTGGTTGCTGCCCACTGGAGGAGGATGTGGAGGGCAGGTCTTGCTGCTGCAGCACGGCTGGAGTAGGTGGTGGTGGGCTCGGAGGGCGCAGTCCTTCAATGGTGTGCTGCAGCTGTTGGAGTTGCTGCAGCACCTCTTGGTGGGCTTCCCGCTGTGCCTGGAGCACCTCTCGGTGGGCTTCCCGGTGCGCCTGGAGCAGCTCTTGGTGGGCGTCCCGCTGCCACTGGAGGGCTTGCCGCTGCACCTGCAGTGCTTCCCTCTGCAGCTGTAGTTTGTCCTGCGGTACTCCTCCAGGCGCACATTGTGCCTCAGCAACTCAGTGGCCAGCCGCAACAGTTGCCTTCGTTGGCTGGATGGCCTGTGACGAGGAGCCGGCCCCCTATAGGCCTACTCATCAGCAGAGTCAACCAGTGGTGGAGGTGCCGCCTCTGCTGGTGGTGCTGGTGGAGGTTGAGCCTCTACTGCTGGTTCAGCTGCAGGTGGTGGTGGTGGTAGAGGCTGTACTGGTGCAGGTGGTGGTGGTAGAGGCTGTACTGGTGCAGGTGGTGGTGGTGGTAGAGGCTGTACTGCTGCTGCAGGCGGTGGAGGGTGAGGCTGTGGTGCTGCTGTAGGCCTTGGTTGGTCTTGCAGGCCACTAGGGCCAGCCTCCTCAGAGTCATCACCTGTATAGCAGAAGGGTGAGCAAATGTTGGTGAAAATAACCCACTTTTGTCTTTCAGCATTCATATACATTGGCCCCCAAACTGCTGACCCAGCAAAGAGATGGTGAGGAGGAGGAAAGGAATTGACAGCGATGTGAAAGAGAGCCCCACAGCCAGTTGGGTAGAGGTGGTGGACGGCCAGCCAAGAGAAGGACACCCACCGCTCACAACTTTGTGGACAAGCTGTTTGTTGTATATTTGTCAAAATGAAGGACATTTCAGCATGTCTTCTGTTACTACGGACTTGCTAGACTCTCTAGAACTGCATTATCACCCCCATTACAGGCTCCTTAAGTTGCATGCATGTGGCCCACACTCAGTAGAGCACAGAGGTGATAGAAGGAAATAGGCACGGTTTGGTGATGGGAAAATAGGAGGGAGTAGTAGGGAAGGAAGGGTCCCAAAGTAGTGCCACAGTAGTACCCTACATACACCCATAGGAGCCAACTGTTATGCATTATTGGGGGTGAAGCCGAGTGCACAAAACTCCACCCTGGACACCTACATGATAGTTGCTCAATATTGGGGGTGTTGAAAAACCCACAACAGCCACAGAGTGTGCTCCTATGACACACCACTACTCAAAGAGAGCTTACAATGTAGTTAAGATGCACACACAGGACAAGTAAGAGGGAAGGTAAATGAGTACGGTAGGGATAGAGAGTAATGATACAGAGCAAGTGAGTAGGGGTAGGTAAGAAAGTCAGCACAGCATCATTAAGATGGTCGTTTATTCTACATATTAGCACACCCGCCTGAAACTCCCTCCTGCTTCTCGCTCACCCTTCTCCCCACCTCCCACCTCCTGGCCCCAACTTGTATAACACAGTTTAGTGCAGTGGAACACATAAGCGCAGCTTCATAAAGAATGGTCAACCTACCTGAGTCCTCAGCCTGTGCAGAGCTGTCAAGGGCCTCTATTCCATGGATGCCCTCCTGGGGTAGGAGGGAGTGCACCATCAGCTCCAGGGGGGTGAGGTTGGCAGTATCATGTGGTGGGGGATGGGCACCAGCCTTGCGCCTCACATCCCTCCGGAGCTTGCGCCACTTGCGCTTGCAGTCCTCCACGTCCCTTGCACAATGGAAGACTGCATTGACGCTGTCACGGACTGCCTCCCACTCCCTCTGTTTGGTCGTTGCAGCCAGCCTCTGCCCTGTGGGAGCAAACAGATGTTGGTGGCGTTGCTGGATCTCCTGCACCAGTAGCTCTACCTCTCCATCCGTAAAATTACCCTTCCGGGTTGGGGGTTGACGTGGCGGCATTGTACCAATGGGGTTTTCGAAAATACGGAGTGGGCGTTTATATAGTCGCCAAGAACGCCCATTGACACGGGGGAATAGACGTGTCTGATATGGGCAGTTTTTTTTCAATTATATACATAATTCCTAAGCGTGCCCAGCTCAGATAGCGATTTGGAGCACATGATTTCGATTATGGGTAGATAATTATGGGCGTCCCCACCTGCCTTCCCTTTCTTGATTGCCATCTAACCCGCCATTTCCTGCACTGGGACCTTGCCGGTTGTTCTTAAGAATCGTTTACAGGGTTTTACCCTCACTTATAATTAGGGTTACCATATGGCTCCAGAAAAAGGAGGACGGATTGAGCCAGCCGGGTTTTACTTCCATTGCTTTCCATTGAAAGCAATGGAAGTAAAACCTGGCTGGCTCAATTACTTCCATTGAAAGCAATGGAAGTAAAACCTGGCTGGCTCAATTACTTCCATTGAAAGCAATGGAAGTAAAACCCGGCTGGCTCAATCCGTCCTCCTTTTTCTGGAGCCATATGGTAACCCTACTTATAATAAGGTTTGTGTTTGGCAATGTATGTTTGGGTACACCTGTGTATTTGGGGGGGGGGGGTGATTATTGCTGGCCCTCAGCCAACACGCCTTCCGTTTCCACTCTTCCACATCCCGTGAGCCTCCCTTACTTTCTCCCATTCTCTCTGCCTGCTTGTAACAGGCAGTCTGTGGGGCCAACGATATTCCTACACTCGCCCCAAATCAAGCACCCCTCGGTAAGGGACATTTCAATGAGAGAGATGTGCAGCTAATGTTCCAGATGATAAAAGGCACACTACACAGTCTTGAAACAGACGTTCATGGTAAGCTCTCATTTGTCTGCCATCTCTTCTCTTTGTGCTCATAGTCAAGGAGTGTGCATTCACTGTATGTAGTCTGGAGTCTACTCTTAGCTGGCTGTCTTTTCACCAGGTTCCTGTGCACTGTACTGTGGGGTTGGCAGGTCCTCAGTGGTGTGGGCCAGCTGTTGGAGCTGCTGTATTGGTTCCCGGTAGGTTCCATCTTCCTTGTTTATGTGGTGAACCCCAGTCCCCATTTATGCAGTGCCCACCCATTCTGAAGCTGCATAGGAGGGGAGGGGGAATGATATATGCAATGGATGTGTTTAGCACATTATGGAACACCTTCCTAAATTCCTCCATAGGTAGGGAACAAGAACATTTTGTCACAATTGGTAGCCTGGAAAAAAATGCTCAAGGTGGCTACAGGTACTGCCACTGAGGCCTTAAGACGTGGTCACAACCCAAAGTACCTGCAGGTGGCTACAGCCTGGTGGCTGCTGTGGCCTAGTGGTTAGAGCACCACCCTTATAATCACAAGGTTGCCAGTTCAATTCCCACCTAAGGCAAGTCACTTCACTGTCAGTTGGCTCAGGGACAAACTTTGAGACAGACCCAGAATACCTGAATGTAACACACCTTGATCTACTACTGGAGACAGTGTCATCACAGCTGCAAATAATGAGCACCATTTTTATTTGTGGCCGTCTGTAACACAAGTATTACATTGCAACTGTGATGAAGTAACCATCCATATAATGGGTTTCCCATTGTTTCCCCTTTTCACCTCAGAACTATATACCATAGCTGATGTATTGAATGTTAAAATATGAGCCAGCTGTTTGTAGGTCCTTCTTGGGCCCCCCACCCCACCAATGTGGCTTGTGGGTAAGGATGTCTGGCCATCAGACAGCAAACACTGTGTATGTGCTACCTGGGGTTATGTGGACATGTCTACTTGGGAGATCACACGTGCTACACAATTAATCTCTTATTGATGGCACTCTGTGTTGTGGGTCAGTATGGTGGAGGGGACGGAGGGAAAGAGGCTGGCTGGCCATTTGTGTTCATGAACACTAATATCCATCCAGCCTCCCTGGCCCACCTCCCCTGCACATATGGCCATGCAGGTTGGAATGAACAGGTGGCCTTCTGTATGGCCAACATTCTCACACATACATCAACTTTCGCATTCACATTGCACATTTCATGCTATGCATATTGCTGCCTGCTTCCTCTCAACTCAACAGCACCATTTGCTTATATGTAATGCACAAGGGAGACAAACACACAGACACCCTGATAGTTAAAGTATAACAAAAACATTTATTTCCCCCCCCACCCCACCGCTACAAACCAACCCCGAACAATGCCCTCCTCCCCCCCACAACTCCCCACAACCCCAAAAATTCCCCCCCCTCCACACACCCCCAATTCCCTCCCCCCCCAAAGAACCCCAACAATTCCCTCCCCCCACACAGAACCCCAACAATTCCCCCCTCCCCACACCCCCAACAATCCCCCCCCCATTTAAGTCAAGGGCGGGCATGCCCTCTGAGTAAGGCCCTCTGTAGCAGGGCAATGAGCAGCCCCAGCAGTACCCTTAGTGGGCCCTGGAGCTGCTCATTGCCCTGCCGTAGGGCTCGGACCTCCTGCAGCAGCTGGTGCTGGCCATCTACCAGCTGCTGCTGGCCATCTACCAGCTGCTGCAGGAGGCGCATCATCGCACCTGCACCTAGGGCTGGTGGAGGTGGCCCAGGGGCTGGAGCTGGCCCAGGGGACGGAGCAGACCCAGGGGAAGGCAGTGGGGCAGGCGATTGAGGTCCCGCAGGGGATGAGGATGGCCAAGGGGAGGGAGAAGGCTCTTGTGGTGTTACAGGTGGGGAGGGGGCCTCCATATAGTCCTCATCTATGACGAGGACCCCCTCCTCCGAGCCCGCCGACTCCTCCTCCTACGCCTCCTGTGCTGGGGCCGCTGCCTCCTCCTCCTCCACGTGGCTTCCCTGCCCTGGATCCTGCTTGTGCTCCTGCTCCTCGTCCTCCTCCTCCTCCTCCTGCAAGTGGTGGCCCTCTTCATCAGCACGCTCGGCTTGCTGCTGGTGGAGCCCTGTATATGTAAACGGAGTGTGATTGAGATCAGCACATAGAACATGGCTTGCATAGTGCAGTAGCTGGGTGGCCTGAGACGGGGGGATGGGCCACGGTGTGGTAAGGCGTGGCCTATGCCCATGGGGACTGAGCTGCATCAGATGACATGACAAAGAACCCTGAAACCTCCTCTGACACACACCACACAGGACATGTTGCCATACCACATTCATTGCTGACCAGCATGTTTGTATTGTGAGATGCGACAAGGGGTTGATGGGCAGTTGTTGTTGGTTTTATTGGTGGGGGGGGGGGGGGCAGTGGGAAGGGTGTTGAGCACAAAACTTTTATGAGAGTTAGGCCATGACATCCACTAAAAGTAGGGCCTCAGGCAGGTCTACCAGGACACACTAATCAGCCACCCCAGAAAGGAGAATAGTAAAGTGAGGCATATCATCTTTCATCTCAGGGGGATGGTCGGAAGTTGCAGTCACACTCATGGGAGGACCCCTGCAACCTGCATCCTTGATCTGGGACAGATATGTTATTACTTACTAGTTGGCTATTAGCCACATGGATGGGAATTGATATTGTACAGCACATTGGCATTATTCAGGACGTGTATTTAGCAATCTGTTCAGGTGTCCTGGTTTTGAATACTTACGCCGAGCCCTGAGGTGCCGTCGCACTGCCCGGATGAGCTCGGGCCTCTCACGCCGCACACGGCGGAAGCGCCTCCTCAGGGACTCCAGGTCCCGGTGCACTCCGAAGCGTCTGTAAGATATAAGTTTGTAGAGCAGGGGTCAGGAGGGGGTGGTCCTTTTTGTCCTCTGCACATATTGATTTGTTATTCAAATAGCAGAGAGAGAGGGTCAACAGTGTTTGGGGGGGGACCACCTCCATTGGTACTGAATCATACATAGGAGCCACCTTTTTACCATTTTGGGGGGGTGCGACCCCCAATGGAGATTACCCCTCCCTCCCTCCCTCCATACATACAAGGCATTTCTTTTATAGTGGGGGTGCTCAAGCCATAGAGGTGGCCATGAGGCCAGAAAGTATCGTTTGTATGCATTATAATGAATGCTTGTAACACTACTTTATATGTGTTATCATTACCATGTTATAAAGTATGGTATACATTTAATTGGTATCATGTTTCCACTATTCGGATATGTTGTAAGCCACATAGAGGCTGCAAAGAGGGATTGGAAATGTGGCGTTCACAGGCAAGATATACATAAATAACGAAATACATTCTTGTAGGGATGTGGGAATGGTCGTCCTTTCAATAACATACATTTTATTAGTGATATTGTGCATATTCCTATATTACTCATTATCCTTGCATGCACACTCCAGTTACTGGTGGTAACATTGATGACGGAGCTGTTATATGTGTAGGTACAGGAGGGGGGGTGGGCCATAACCTTACCTTTCAAGCCTGTCCCTAATACGGGACCAGGCTCGCATGGCCTGGAGCCTGGGGGGCAGGTGGTGGTGCTGGACAAAGAGCCTGTGCCGGTGCCTTAGGCACAGGCGCACCAGCAGCAGGCTCTCCTCCTGTCCGAAGTTGGGCTCTCGTTGTTGTGCCATTTTTCCACGTGTTGGAAAACAAGTGCCTTATATAGACGACCTTGCGTGAGGGACGTCGTTTCATGCACAGCTCCATATATGGATGACCATCCCATATATGGCCCTATCAGCA
The DNA here is from genome assembly GCF_901765095.1 of Microcaecilia unicolor. Taxonomy (NCBI): domain Eukaryota; kingdom Metazoa; phylum Chordata; class Amphibia; order Gymnophiona; family Siphonopidae; genus Microcaecilia; species Microcaecilia unicolor. Next base: position 248,561,813 of record NC_044032.1, on the reverse strand, counting down.
CGTGGACGCCGTCGTAAGCATAGACGTCTTTGATGTGCACATGCCTGGTTATGTGTGTGGAACGTGCCTTATATAGATGAGTATGACGCACCCCACCCGACCCTTTTCACACATACACAATATGCATATAGCTGCATGTTCAGTAGGTGTACAGTGCATACAGGTCCGGACATGCAGATGGGCACATATGAGGAAAATATGGGTGCAGCAGCAGCATGATTTTTCTGTTGTTGACGCATATATGCGTTCCTCATATTTTCCCGTACCTGGATGGCCAGAACAACATGTACTGTACTTGCGGTACACCTATGTACATTATTTTACACACTTTGTGATTTGGTCGTTTACACCTGCAATAATCGACCGTGTTAGGGCGCCCAATTTAGTCACGCTTATGCGCTCCTCATTTGATTGTTTTCCTACAGGGATAATCGATTATCGAAAAACGCCCATACTATTTTCCGATTATACATGCCTATTTTTGGACGTTTTCGTAAGAACGTCCTAATTCGTACTTGGACGATCTTTCAATTATGCCCCTCCACGTGATATAGTTTTATACATGTTGGTATACGTGTTTTAATTTGTTAATGTAGAGCCCCGCGGGCTCTGAACCTGAGAACCTGACATCTGCTCTGTTCTGTTTCCACATTGGATTTTGTGGATCGTCTGCCGTCTTGTTTTTTGGGACCTCTGCCCTCCCCTCCATGTCCAGTGATGCCCCAAACCCCACCTGCCCCCCCCCCCGAGTTCTAGTTCCAACCCCCCCTCTTCTCCCTCAACAGCCCTCCTTGCCTTCCTGCCGGCCAGCCAGTGCTTAAAACTCATTTTACTAACCTGACAAGTCGTGACTGCATAAGAAGCAGAGTACAACTGGCTTACCTTCAGCCTTCCCTTTCTCTCTCAGCGTCCCACCCTCATTTCCTGTTTACGCAAGGGCGGGACCAGAGCTGAGAGAGAAGGAGAAGGCTGAAGGCGAGCCGGCTGTACTCTACTTCTTTTGCAGTCACGACTTCAGTCAGGTTAGTAAAATGAGTTTTAAGCGCTGGCTGGCCGGCAGGAAGGCAAGGTGGGCTGTTGAGGGAGAAGAGGGCGGGTAGGTCGGGTTGGGGACATTGGAACCGGAACTTCGGATGACTGATGGCCGGGAAAATATTGGAGGTGCTTTAGCATGGAGTCGGCGCCTATGACTCGGAGGGAGGGAGGGAGGGGGTCCTGGAACTCGAAGTGGAGGGGGGGCCTGGAACTCGGAGGGGAGGAGAGGGAGGGAGGGAGGGAGGCATGGATGGGGAAGGGGGAGGAGGAGAGGGGGGCCTGGAACTTGGAGAGAGGACAGGAGGGAGGGAGGGGGCGATTCTCTCTTCACCTCCAATGTTCTGTGGCTGGCTGGTGCTGGCTTCCCTTCCCTCTCACTGATCTGCCCTCTGACGTCATCGCGAGAGCGGACCAATGGGAAGTGTGTTACGAACCCAGGCATCCAGATGCAGGTGCAAATTATTGTATAGGACGTTTGTATATTCTATAAATGTATTACCAGTAACAAACATTTTCTGAGTTACACTTCATAGAATTACCCACAAGCAGGTAATTTCATAACAGCGTACCAATGTGAAACATCAAAGGTGTAAGTATGTATGTATATTCTATTCATCTACATACATCTACCCCATCTCAACCCAAACTACTCCCTTGGAAACAAAACGCAAATAAGTAAAACGAGGTACAATCTTGTTGTGCACCTACTTTTTATATGTATATATACAGTTTTTAAAAATGTTTAAAATATCCTTTTCATGTTGAAAATGCTTTATAAAATTAAGCCTGATATGGGAATTTAGATATTATCTGTGCTGATGAAGATCTGCTCTTTAGGTGTCTGCGAGGTATTCATGCTTTACACATGTTAAGTATATTGCTAGCATAGCATCCCAGTATATGTAATGTGGGATAGACTAGCAGATTAGTCCGTCATTAATAAGTCCACCAAATACTACTCTGAATTTTCACCATTTTTGCTTGTCCACAGGCGCAGTTTATTCCCACCATCAGAAATGGTCAATGAAACCAAAGTGTTGGAATTTCTCCTCCTGGGTTTTTCAGACATCCCTGAGCATCAGACTCTTCTGTTTGTGCTTTTTCTTTCCTTGTACCTCATCACCATACTGGGAAACAGCCTCATCATCCTGGTGATTGCTTTTAATCGATGTCTCCACACTCCCATGTACTTTTTCTTGGGCAATCTTTCTCTGGTGGACACATGTCTTAGCTCGGTTACTATCCCCCGGCTTCTGAGGGATCTGCTGTCTGAGCAGAAGACCATTTCTTTGCCTGCCTGCATTGTACAAGTCTACTTCTTTTTTTTTGTGGGCATTATGGAGGTCTTCCTCTTGGCTGTGATGGCTTTTGACCGCTATGTGGCAATAAGTGACCCCCTGCGTTATTCTTTGGTGATGAGCCAGAAGCTTTGCCTTGGGTTGGTAGCTGGATCTTGGGTGGTGGCTGCTCTCCACTCCACCATGCATAGCCTATTGCTCTTACGATTATCCTTCTGTGGTTCCATCACCATTCAACACTTCTTCTGTGATATCCCACCACTGCTGAAGCTGTCCTGCTCTGACACTTCCCTAAGTGAGTCTGCCATGTTTAGTGAGGGTACTTTGTTAGTTATGGGCTCATTTCTTTTCATTGTCCTATCCTACTTCCGCATCATCTTAGCCATCCTGAAGATACGCTCTGCCCAAGGAAGAAGCAAGGCCTTCTCCACCTGCTCCTCCCACCTCACTGTGGTGGTCTTCTTCTACGGCACAGTAATGTTCACCTACTTTCGGCCATCCTCCAGTTCCTCACTGGACTATGAAAGAGCAGTGAGTGCTGTATTTTCTTCTGTCACACCCATGATTAACCCTTTCATTTATAGTCTGAGGAATGCTGAAGTGAAAGGGGCCCTGTCTAAGCTTCTACGATCCTGCCAACTTTCTCACTGAGTAAGGTCAAGCCTTGACAAACTCAATTGTTATAGTATTGGGGGAAACTGAACTTCAAATTGAAGATATTTATTGTTTGATTGGGATTTTTAAAATTGCCTTTATGAAGAGATTCACCCATGGCGGTGTACAGCAGATACTGCTTACTTGACATATGTTGTTCTTAAATTTTTATTGACTCTCCATAGGCAACATACAGTAATAACAGCATAGAATATAAAACTGGTTGATAACATACCACTGACCAGATGAGGATCTGTAAGAATTAGGTGGTGAAGAAATCATCCAGAGGTGCTGAAACTTGAGAACACCTAAAGGAGCTGTTTCTTTTTTTGGCATCTGACTGTGACTTGTTTCTAATTCTTGCTCTAGGACTGATTCTGGGTGTATGATCTTCAGCAAGAAATTAAATAAAAGTGGAAGGACGACCAAGGATTCCAAAGACTGAAAGGATATATAATAATAAAGATGTTTATTGAGGTATAAAGACTCGACACAACGTCGTGTTTCGGCCGTTAGGCCTGCATCAGGAGTCTTAATGCCGAATGCTTTTGAGAACTATTTGATGAAGGCAAATCCTCAACAAAGGGAGGTCTTTAGAAAGACCGTTGTGAAGGTGAGCGTGCTTCGTTGTCTCCTCTGACACAACGCTTGTATAGAATGCTGCAATAAGCCAATAGTGTTCATGAGGGCTGCTAAGCAAATCATTTCTAACCTTTGCTTTGTGCTGACTGTCTGGATAACTTGAGGACATGGATTTTATCTGGGCCTCCATTTACCTAATTACTATTGATGACACGTATGTGCGTTCAGATTATCCACTCCACCTCAGCAGTGACTGCATATCTGTTTTGAGACTGAAGTGTTAATTTGAATTCTAATGTGTTCTGTGATATTGGTGTTTTGAAATAAATTACCAACAGTGCGGTCAGAATGTGATATATTAATGGGATATAAGGCAGCGGGCTCCCTGAAGTGATACATTTCACGGGCTCACTGCAGTTAAAAACATTTTATTCTCGGTCAAAATAAAGTTGGGCACATTTATGGTCTGTCATTCTTCACATTAATATATATGCCTTTCATCTTAATATTTGGGAGTAGAATACAAAATTAAAAATACTGTAAACATATACATGCTATAAATAAAAAGATATCAACTCTATATTGGCTGAAGAACGTTGTCACTGAAGTGTTTGGCTGGTCTAGTTAGCTGGGTTGAATGAGGATGCTTCGAAGCCCTTGCTATTCACTAGGAGGCCGATGTTCAGCAGGAGATTCCCAGATTTTCAGTGACACATTACTAGATTGTGCTGCTGAAAATATTGGGAGACCATCATAGTACTATTCAGTTAGTGCAGGGTTGGTCTGGGGGTAGAATCAAGATAGAGATGGGAGTAACTCGGGCACATCTGTTATTCACTTAACCATGTAGCTGTCTGGATACTGCTGCTGAATATTGTCGGTACCCAGGTAACTCCCAGCAGACTGCTGACTGCTGGAATATTCAGTGTCGATATCCAGATAAGTGCCAGTTCTGAATATCCAAGTGCAATTCATCTGGCAGTGGCTGATGTTTAAAAAAACACTGCCTGAATATAATCCATACATAAACATTTTTCCATGTGACCTCATAAAGAGTGACAAAACTTCCTGCAATACCAGGTGCATTATGAAGTACCGGCTCTGCAAAACAGCCACTCACTAACTATCAAAGCTATCGAAATAGCTCTTAACTCCCAGGACCCACACTGCTATGACTTTATCTAAGAAAAGGCAGCGATATAAATATATCAGACTCTAGATCAGCATTACTGTTCTTCCCATAAAGGAAAAGGAGTGAACTAGTGATCAGATCAATAGCCTGAGAACCACAAAAACCAGGGTTCAGCCAGCCAGAATGACTTTGGATGACTGTACCTCAACATCTTCAGTCTCCATAGGGTAGCATATTGAAATCCTTGCATAAAACCCATTTTATCATAGGTGACTCTTTGAATCCCCTTTATGTTTAAGTGGGTCTCTACATATGACAGTCTGTAGCTGTGTATTTTGGGGCCTGCCGACACAAACTCTGATACACACATCTGCATGAGACTTCCTCATTAGTTGAAGAACAACAAAGCCTGGTTGCAGTATATGCTAGAGTCAATGAAAGTAACTAGTACTACTGTCTGCAAGGCACTAGCGAAATATTATTACATAACTTGTGCTTATATCCTGCTGTGGAGAAAAGCCCTCAGAAACCAGAGGCTGACTGCCTAACGTTTTGAGCGTCGTTACGTTGTAATTTTTGTACGTAACCAACACTGGATTTCTATCATGGGGCACTAAAAACTCCACAGTATGATAAAGAATATTTCTTCTTTAAAAAATATTATGATTAGCTTCTGTCAATCACATTGAAATTAAACCCTGTCGGCAGCATCAAACTGTGTGAATAACTGGTTTGCATTTAGTTTAAATTGCTGTGTGTAGCACTATCTTTGGTATGTTCGATGGGGGCCACCGTTTCACCCCGGAAAAAAGGCTTCTTCAGGAACGAAGTGCTGAATTAAAGTGCTGAGGGTCTGAGGAAAACAAGAATTAGTAGTTAAATATTTAGTTAGAAGTCAAATGTGCACATATTACATCAACCCAATGGTTCACTTACTTGCAGCGGAAGCGCTCAAATATTTTAAATGGCGCCTCAACGTCATAAACTGAACAGCTGGTTTAAGTATGCCCATCAATTAGCTACGTGCAGATTTAACAATTAACAAGAGCAGTTGAAATGATAACGTGCTAATAATAAATGATTCTGCATGCGCACAAAACACAGCACACCTTAGTAAAAGGTCCCTGTGTGTTGAGAGAATGAGGAGTATTAATGTATTCTGTGGCCACAGACATTAATTATGTACCTAACTAGTGAGGGGGGGGGGGGGGGGGGGTGCTACATATGCAGCAGGTAGGAGCAATAAAACCAACCAGAACCATATTGACACTTGCTGTTGGGAGGGCAGAATTCTTCCTAGAAAACCAAGCCAGCCACAGGCTGTGCATCTGAACTTCGCAAGGGGGCTGTTTTACAAAGCTGTGGCAAGGAGTGACCTTAGCATGCCTTTACACAGGTCTTTCCTGTGTGCTTAGGCCACTTTTTGCTGTGGCTGGAAAATGGCCGATTTTCCATTTTCCGAATTAATGGCCATGTGCTAATGTTGCCATTAGTGTGTGTGTGGCCATTAACAAAAATTAGTGCGTGAGCCCTTACCGCCTCCTATTTTGTAGGTGGTAGCACGTGCACATACACCTTACCACCAGATGCCTCGCTGCACTCTGCAGTAAACATGCGCTAGTGCTTACTGCAGCTTGGTCAAAGGGCCACGTGGTGACTCTGGATGCATTCCAGTGATAGATTCCTGATTTAGCAGGTCGGCATCTATTATCAGTGCTGGCTGGCTAAATTTAGCTAAATAATTCCAGTTTTATAAATAGCTGACCTAAATCTAACTGGGAAAAAATGGTCTAGCTAGATTTAAGTGAAATTTCAGATGCAAACACAGGGGGCAAAAATGCACTGGGATTTGAAATGAGATCCTGGCATGCTCATCAACTAGTCAGCCCCAGCTCTGCCCCTTTTCCCATTGGTGGGGGGTGGGGGGTGGGGGGGACCATTTTGAATAATGTATTTTCTGCAGGTAAACAGCAATTTACCTACAGCATTTCCTTTAAAAACTGACCCTCGAGTGTCTAATTTTCAGATGTGAAAAATTCTCTGTAATTTTTTTTCTTTATGGACTATCTATTGAAAGTACATTAAATTAAATTGTTCAACTAATTTTCTGAGAAATATAAGCTACCCAATGCTCATATGTAAATAGTTTGATAATAACATATTATGCTGCCACATAGGCACACCAGTTGTACATAAAGATTCACACTAAGGGCCCCAGAGAGCCACAAAGAACTCCATAAAGTCAAAGGGATCAATATTAATTGGGACAAACCTGGATAGGAACAGCCCCTGACTATATAAGTCCTGCTGACTGGGCCAATACCCGGATTTTCAACTGCTGCATATCTAGTCAGGCTGCCTTGAAACTATCCAGGTAGTGCCATGGGGCGGACTAGGGGAGGAGCTAAGGCAGGGCCAGGAGTTATCCAGTTAGCAGCAATATTCAGTCCACTCACTGGGCTGTCCTAACTTTATCCTGGTACCAGACTAAATATCACCGGTACCCAGATAAGTGCCAGCTGTCACTTTATACTGGTATCCAGGTACAGCTCAGCAATGAATATCTGGGTATAAAAAGGCTGTTGCGTCTGGCTGCAGACGGATCTTTTGTGCACTGACTACCCAACCTAGGGACTTCATGAAGTCTACTACTCGAGCTGTCACCTGAACGCTCTCCTGGTAAAACTTTGCTCTGATCAACCAATCGTCTAAATAAGGATGGACTAGAATGCCTTCCATTCTGAGTGCTGCGGCTACTACGACCATGACTTTGGTAAACGTCTGAGGAGCAGTCACAAACCCAAAGGGAAGAGCCCGAAAATGAAAATGCTGGCCGAGCACCGCAAACTGAAGGAAACGTTGGTGTGCCGGTCGAGTAGGGATACGCAAGTAGGTTTCTGACGTCGCTCGACCTCTCAGAATCGAGAAAGAGCTATCGATCTGTCAATCCTTTCCGTGCTGAATGGTGACCCAAAAGAAGCTTGCAAGAAAAAACTGACCATTGTGCAGAAGGAGATAAACACAGGAACAGCATTGACAATAGAAATGCTTGTGTCAAGTGGCTATTAATTTCTAATTTCTTATATATTGTTGCAAGTCTGAAAGCAATCAAAGCAGTACACATCCAGGTATTTTTCTGGAGAGCTCACAAATGAGAAGTAAATTCACATATATATTTTAAAATAGCATGCTTGGTTTATTAATGTTTTCTTGAACAAAATGCTGAAAATTTAGGGTGTTTATTCACATTCCGTACTACTGTCTGAATTAAAGTTGGAAACAGAGGGCCTCTTTTACTAAGTCGCGTAAGGCTCTATGTGCGCCCAACGCATGCCAAAATGGACTTACCGCCCCACTACCACGTGGCTCTTGTGGTAATTTCATTTTTGGCGTGCGTCCACTACGCACATCTGAAAAATATGTTTTATTTTCTGGTGCATGTAGTGGATGCATGCCAAGTGGCATCTGACATGCGTAGGTCCTTACCGCCCAAATTCTTTACCGCTAGGTCTATGGCTGGCGGTAAGGTCTGAGACCCAAAATGGATGTGTGGCAATTTTGATTTTGCACCACGCCCATTTTTGGCAAAATTTTTTAAAAGGCATTTATGGTTGGTGTGCTGAAAAATAATTCTGCACGCGTCCAAACCCGTGCCTACACTGCCACAGGCCACTTTTTACCACGCCTTTGCAAAAGGACCCCAGAGACTTGATTTAGATTATCTGAACATTCAGCTAAAATCCATGAGGGGGGCGGGGGGGCAAACTTTTTCATACCAAAGTGCAAAAATTTGGAATGACATTCCCTCTTAAATTAGGCAATTACCATCTTATTTGCATTTTAGGAAGGTTTTAAAAATGTTTCTATTTTCTAGGACTAATTACTGAATTTAAATGATTTTTCTGAGGAAAATTGTTTGCAATTCCCTTCATTAAGAAGGTTCCTCGTACTGTAATCCGCTTTGAATTCACTGGGATAAAAGTGGAATACAAGACTTAAAGTGGAATTTTCGATATGACATTTAAATCTGATTTTAGATGTTTTGCTGAAAATGTCCAAAAATAAAGTGAAAACAGCAGTTTTCAAACCAGAAAAACATCAATCTTTTTGTTTTGAAAATAGCCATTTCCTAGATGTTTTGAGCTCAGTGCATTTTTCATTTGTGATCATTTTGGAAAAAAAAAGTCCAAAGGGAAAGTGCATAAAACAAGCCATTGGGACTTATTGGGGGGGGGGGGCAGCATTTATAGACATCCCAGCAGAGCTGTGGGGCACCCTAGGGAATACTGCAGTGGACTTCACATAAAAGGTCCCAGGTACACATCACCATTACCCCCTTATATTGTATGGGGAGCCCTCCAAAATCCACCAAAAACCTCCTGTACCCAACTGTACACCATTACACTAGCCCTTATATCTGCAGGTGTCACCTATATGTGGCTACAGGAGGTTTTTGGTGGCTTTTGGAGGGCTCACACTTTCCATCAGTTAGAGTGGGATATGGGCCTGGGTCCATTCTCCATAGTGCCCTGCACCAACTACTAGGCTAATCCAGGGACCAGCTTGCTGCTCTAAAAGGACTGGCCAAAACATCTGAAGCTGTCATAGACACTGGTATGTACTGTTCTTCTCACATCTTTGGGGGGTGAGGGGGGGGGGGTCAGTGACCATGGGGGTAGTAAAGGGGGGGAGGGGTCATGCCTTAATCCCTCCAGTGGTCGTCTGCTCATTTAGGACACCCTTTTGTGACTTAGTCATAACTGAAACAGGTCTAGTTCAAAACATTTAAATTTTAGCCATGGATGTATTGGCTTTGTTCCATTATGGAAGAATAATGTCCAAGTTGTGGGAATGCCCAAAATCCCTCCCAAAACACGCCCCCTTGTGATTTGGATGTACTGCAGACAACCTGCATAGAAAAACGTCTAAAAAATAGGTTTCAAAAATAGCGATTTGGACATTTTGGACCAAGAAACATCTAGCTGACGCCACGTCTGCATATGTCAGTACAGCTCAGTGAAAGTGAATGGAAGATACACAAACATGAGGAGACCTTACAGATCAAAGGCTCAATATCTGATAATGGATGAGAAAGCTGATTTCTCTTTTGATTCCTTTTGTAACAGTCTCATGGGCTGATGATCAGAATTTGGCGCTATCTGGAACAACGCCTGATCACTACCACGGAAGCAGCCCTGAAAAATAGCTCTCCAATGCTCAACTGTAAAAAGATACAAATGGTATGCACGCTATTTCACTGAAACTGGGAACTAAAACTGCTGAACTGTGATTCCTTTGTTCTTAAATTCTGCACGGAATGATTCTTTGAAAAAAGTATTGCAGTGGACAAGAACTTTGCAGGAAGAAGATCTTTGATTTTGCACAATCTCCACTTAAGCTAAGTAGCTGTTATTCAATTTTTTTGAACATCAGTTCTTAATATATTTTTCTTGGACTTTGCCCATTTATTGAACATTATTATTAGGATGGAGATAGGATGTGCTATGATGTAAAGGTGGTGTCCCTGCAAAGCTTGGATTTTCAGTCCACAGCAATACACCAAAAAAACTGAGCACAACAAATAAATATTTATATACTTTATTGGATTCTGCATAAAAAATAATTATGTATACAATATGAGTAATGAGATAAAAAAATTTTTTGCTTTAAAATTTTCATGAAGCCCTAAGTGCGGGGGGGAGGGTGCAACTTTAGGACACATGTTTTGGAAATGCCCACATATCCAACGTTTTTGGACACAAGTAACACAGCAAGTGAGTAAATGGTGGGCGACAAGTTGGCAACTGGACGCCAAACTGTTGTTTGGCCAACCGGCTTTGGGAAAACCAACACCAAAAGGTTTGAGAGACTTTGCTGTGCGGACTACTGTTATGACAAAAAAGGTTATCCTCTTAAAGTGGCTATCTGCAGATGAACCAAGTGTCCAACAATGGCGAACACAAATGATAACACTATTGCGCCTGGAGAGAGTTGGAGTGGGAGACATATCATCAGCAGCAGGAAAGAAATTTAAAACACGATGGGCTCCGTTTTGGATGACTTTGTCCCCGGCGGCAAGAAGCTGCCTGTTGAACATTTGAACATTTTATAGATCTTAACAATGATAATCAGGCCTGTGGCAACCTTGAACTGGAAACAATGGGGAGGGGGGAGGGGAGGGAGAGGAGGGGGGAGGGAGGGGGGACAAGGGAGGGGAAGGGGAGAAAAAGGGGGAAAAAGAATATGATGTTCCAGTTGTGTGAGTTCTGTTTATGTATAACACAGTGATAACTTAATGGACGATAAAACAGAAATGTTATGATTGTTTGGAAAGTTGAACATCAATAAAAATGATTGAACTTAAAATTTTCATGAAGGTTTCTGTTATATTTACCAATTTTGTAATTTGAAACCGCTTCTTATTGAATACCCAGAATTACGTTTGCTATCTGGAACAACGCCTGATCACTACCACGGAAGCAGCCCTGAAAAATAGCTCTCCAATGCTCAACTGTAAAAAGATACAAATGGTATGCAAGCTATTTCACTGAAATCAAGGGGAAGGAACATGCCTGGTGTATGCACACAAGAGTTTTGCCATAAGCCTAGCTCTTGCGCTCATGAGCTAGGCAAACGAGGTAGCAAAGTAAACATCGGCACCATTCTTCTGCACCTTTAAATATAAGCTTTTCAAATTTTTTTCACCTGAAAAGCTTATATTTAAATGTAGAAAACAGGCGCCAATGTGTGCTTTCACTTTCGGGTTTGCTCTGACTCCCATACATTTGTCTCTCACTACCAGTGCTTAGAGGTTTGCATGGGGATTCCTTCTGATTTCAAGTTAAATAAAAACGGGTAGCTTTTAAAGAAAACATCATGGGAAATTTTCTTTTCAAACACCCAACGTGTGCTCTGAGCTGGCGTTAGGTTTTCAGTGGAAAGTGCAGCTCTGTTTTGTGCGCTGTTCTTTAAGCATTGTGAGCAGGGGCGTAGCTACGGGTGGGCCTGGGTGGGCCTGGGTGGGCCTGGGTGGGCCCACCCTGTTTTACAGCAGCTGAGCAGCCATAGCCTTACTTTCTGCTCAATCTGCTGTCGGCTCGCTCAGCCACCTCCCACCTGTTTTTCTCAGCAGTCGCACTCACTGGCAGCTCCTCCTTGGCCAGACGCCGGGCCGCATGTAATCTTGTGCTAAAGTCTTGCGGAGTTGTGGCCGGCGCCACGCATGCCACCACACTGCCGTCTCCCCCCCCCCCCAAGCCTGGCTGGGGCTCACAGTGTGCAGTTGCGAACAGCACGATGGCGCAGCGACGCATGGGAAAGGTCACGGTCGTGACTCCAAGTCCACCCTGTGCCCTGTCCTGCTGGCTGGGTCTATGATTTTCAGTCAGCTCTCTTGGGGAGTCAATGAATCAATTCCAGTCACAGCAGCAGCACTCCCCCGCGGCCCCACACAGCTATGGGAGCCAGGTAATAAATACATATGTATTCAGTGCATTTTTGCTAGCAAAAAATGTGCCGATACTCAAATGCCAGGCCACCCTTCAGAGGTGGGGTAATCACTGAGTAACCCACCCCACAATAGCCAGGCCCCCTGCAACCAGTTACAGAATCTATGGCAAGGCAGAATTGTTGTGTAGAGCCTGAGCTCTTTCATTAAAACTTGTGATCCATGGGTCAATTTTAGCAGACAATGGAAAAGGTGCTGGTACTCAGTACCCCCAAGTACCCCCTCAAAAAGAAAGCCCTGTATGTATTAAAATTTTTTTTTTAACGTCATGTATTAATTGATTTGTGTTTGTACTCAAAATAGTTGCTGGTGGTGGTGGTGGGCTTCTGGGTGGGGTAAACACTTCACTGTCTAAGGCAGAAAAGGTATATTTAATGATTAAAATATACCTTTTTTGGCTCTAGGTAGTGAAGAGCCCACCCCCACCCAGAAGCCCACCACCAGAGTCATCATTTTGGTTACAAGAGTAATCAAAATGCTCTATCTTATCTTTCTGCTCACATGATAACCTATACTCCAACTTGATCTCTTTGATTTTTGGATTCACATTGTATGGTCATACCTTCCCCTGTTTGGCTCACACGAAACCACCAGAAGTTCAGCATTTTATTTTCTTGTCCCTCAACTTTGGAATGTTTTGCCATCTAATGTAAGACAGGAACAATCTCATTCCAAATTTAAAATCCTTTTGAAAACCTACTATTTTGAAAAAAAATCTCAGGGAACCTGGAAGACGTACTGAGCCAAATCGACAAATTAGAGGAGCACCTGGACCAGAAGGCATTCATCTAAGGGTACTGAAAAAACTCAAACATGAAATTGCTGATCTGCTGTTAGTAGTTTGTAACCTACATAATAAGTACATAAGTATTGCCATACTGGGAAAGACCAAAGGTCAATCATGCCCAGCATCCTGTTTCCAACAGTGGCCAATCCAGGTCACAAATACCTGGCAAGATCCCAAAAAGTACAAAACATTCTATACTGCTAATCCCAGAAATAGTGGATTCTCCCCAAGTCCATTTAATAATGGTCTATGGACTTTTTCTTTAGGAAGCTGTCCAAACCTTTTTTAAACTCTGCTAAGCTAACCGCCTCTACCACATTCTCTGGCAACAAATTCCAGAGTTTAATTACACGTTGAGTGAAGAAAAATTCTCTGATTCGTTTTAAATTTACTACATTGTAGCTTCATTGCAAGCTCCCTAGTCCTAGTATTTTTGGAAAGCATAAACAGACGCTTCACATCTACCTGTTCCACTCTACTCCACTCATTATTTTATAGACCTCTATCATATCTCCCCTCAGCCGCCTTTTCTCCAAGGGTGAATAGCCCTAGGCGCTGTTAGTCTTCCATCATAGGGAAGTTGTCCCATCCCCTTTATCATTTTCGTCACCCTTCTCTGGACCTTTTCTAATTCCACTATATCTAGATATGAGAGTAACTAGTGAGATAATTACATTTGCTGATGACAAAAAAAAGTTATTGAAAGTTGTTAAATCGCTAGAGGATTGTGAAAAATTACAAGAGGACCTTACGAGACTGGGCATCCAAATGGCAGATGACATTTAATGTGAGTAAGTGCAAAGTGATGCGTGTGGGAAAGAGGAACCAGAACTATAGCTAAGTAATGCAAAGTTCCACATTAGGAGTCACCAACTAGGAAATGGATCTAGCTGTCATCGTTGATGATACTTTGAAACCCACTGCTCAATGTGCGGCAGCAGCTAAGAAAGCAAATAGGTATAATTAGGAAAGAAATGGAAAACAAAAATGAGGACGTTATAATGCCTTTGTATTGCTCCATGGTGCGCCCGCACCTTGAATATTGTGTGCGATTCTGGTCACCGCATATCAAAAAAGATATAGTGGAATTAGAAAAGGTACAGAGAAAGATGACAAAAATGATTAAAGGGATGGGATGACTTCCCTATGAGAAAAGGCTAAAATGACTAGGGCTCTTCAGCTTGGAGAAAAGACAACTGAGGGGAGATATGAAAGAGCTCTATAAAATAATGAGTGGAGTGGAACGGGTAGACACAAATCACTTGTTTACTCTTTCCAAAAATACTAGGACTAGGGGGCACGCAATGAAGCTACAAAGTAGTAAATTTATAACGAATTGGAGAAAATATTTCTCACTCAACATGTAATTAAGCTCTGGAATTCATTGCCAGAGAATGTAGTAAAAGCAATTAGCTTAGCGGGGTTTAAAAAAGGTTTGGATAGCTTCCTAAAAGAAATGCCCAAAAGCCATTATTAAAATGGACTTGGGGAAAATCCACTGCTTATTTCTAGGATTACAAATCTTACAATAGTAGAGTTTTATTCTACAGGATTGCTGTGTTAATTGTGACTGTATCTTTTAACAGGGGAAGTCTCATATAATCACCAGGGAATTATATCAACCATTTGTCTTGGTATACCCTTTTGGTGATGGATGTAATCATTGACTGACCCCCTCCTGCCCCCTTTCAGTAAGATATTTGTGACGAGAACATAAAACAATATAAAAAGTAAAAAATTAGTATCAAGGCAGGAGGGGGTCAGTCAATGATTACATTCATCACCAAAATGGTATACCAAGACAAATGGTTGATATAATTCCCTGGTGATTATATGTGACTTCCCCTGTTAAGAGATACCGTCACAATTAGTTGGACATTGGCAATAGAGTACAGCCATATCAATGTGACAGTATTTCTAGGATTAGCAGAACAAAATGTATTGTGCTGTTTTGGGATCTTGCCAGGTACTTGTAACCTGTATTGGCCACTGTTGGAAACAGGATGCTGAGCTTGATGGACCTTCGGTCTGTCCCAGTATGGCAATACTTATGTACTTATAACAGTGCACATGATAGGAGAGTTGATACATTCATGATATAGGAGAGAAGTGAGGGAAGAGAGGATCGAGATGTTCTGCATGGATGGTAAGTGTTGACTACAGAAGAGAAAAAAGACAGAGAGAGACAGAGACAGACAGAAGTGCAATATTAACCAACAGGCTCATCTGTTCCCCTCTGCTTGAATTAGCTGGGGATCTCCAAAGACGCTGCTGTCCCAATGGGCAAAGCAACATCTTAAAACTCCAAATAGGTCTCTAGCACAACAACACTGTTCTATTCCACTGCCAGAGTTTTCCTTGCAAGGTAAGGCAGTCTGTAATTCTGGGTCTCTCACATTTATTATAGTGCTTCCTTTCTCTTGAGAACTCCCAATTTGAAGACATAGAAAACATTTTATTGGTTTGCAGAATATATGGGGCCATTACACAAAGCAAGATAAAATAGCAAGAAAATCTGGAAAATAAGGATTCATGTGAGGATGGATTTATATTTAATTTCTGAGCAATAATAAGTTTCTAAATGGGGTGTAATAGGAAATTGTAAAAAATATAAAGGATCATTTACAATTGGTTAGCGCAGGGCCCGTGTTATTCCTATGCGCTTTGCAGTAGACAGTGCATACTGACGCAGTTGATGCCTGCTGATAGTAAGTGACCCCCATACCCCATAATGAGGTCAGTATTTAAAGGGTTTGTCTGGCTAACTTTTGGAGTTACATGGACAAAACCTTAAATTTTAATATTTCATTCCACTCATGTTACCATGTGTCTGGGTAACATATTGCCCATACAAAACATCCGAGTGAAAAGAGGCTTGAATCAGAGCATTTCAGGGGCACAGTTAGACTTTGGGGAATGTTGATATTCAGGGCTGCCTGGACAAAGCTATCTGGCTATTCCAGGCCGCATAAATAATGGATCTGTATTTATCCTGATAACTTCCACTGGATAACTTTACTCCTTGCCAGCTTGCTGAAAGAATAAGGACTTCAGTGCTGTTGGAACCATAAGATAGTCGAATGCTTCTGTAGAGTAATCTGCTATTTGATTCTGTGAGAAAAGCAGTCATCTGTGGTGTGATAGAATAATCCACGTTTATTTTACAGCAGTGGTTCTCAACCAGTGTCTGCAAGCTGGGAAGACCAGCAATCTTGAGAGTCAAGTTCTTGAAATCCCCGTAACTGGTCCCTATTTGCAGGTTTTTGTGTTATCTGGCAGTGGAAGGATTTTGTGTTGCTGTTAATGAGGTGACCAGAATTTGAATAACAGGTATATATATATAAAAGATATAAATATATAGTTTTTTTCTTTTGTATTTTCAAAAGGAAAAGATAGACTTTTTTTTTTTGTAGAAAATGACCTTTCCTGTTCTGATTTTGGACGTTTAAAAAAAACCTGTCCAAATTCAGACTTAGATGTCATATCCAAAAATGCCTCCTGTGCATTTGACTTGCCCAAAGTCACAAGGAGCAGCAGTGGGAACTGAACCCATGTTGTCAGGATCAAAGCCCACTGCACTAACCATTAAGCCACTCCTCCTCTGTTTTGGATGTTTTGCATTTGGACATTTTTTGTTAGAAAAAGGACCAAATAAAAACCGTCAAAATCACAAAACGTCAAAATCACAAGATGCCCATAGTAGTTTCGAATACAAAAGATAAACGTCTATCTTTTTCAAAAATGACTTTCTTTCCTGCTCAGAATTTGGACGTCCATATTCTGATTGACGTTCTATTAAATGCCCCTCCACGTGTATGCCATATAATTTATTATCATTGTTTAGTTGATAAGAACATATATGAGCCTTTTTCTGCTATTGGTTCTCTGGCGATGTCAGCAGAGAATCTCTAATCATATGAAGATATGTTCTGGAAAGTACAGACTTGAGCTGCAAAGAAGAGTTATAGTTTTACCTGTAAGAAGCCTTCTTCCTCATAGAGAACTTAATCAATACAAGAAAAGTTTCTGGTTTCTTTAGGAGTCCAGCTGGTTCCACATCAGCTCTAAGAAACTGTAGGGTTAACCTAATCTACAAGGTGCAGGAACAAGGCTTTCTATCCACCTGGAAGTGAAACACCATGAATTTTTTTGCTTCCTGTGATATTCTCTTGAGGATGTCTGCTGCATGAGCTCCAGATGTCTGTGGTTGCTTACCACTCTACACCTCTTATCAGAAGGTCCTCTTATTTTGTACTTTATTTTTTTTTTCCTTCTATGTGTGCATGCCTGTCTTCCAATGATGGGCTACATATAGTTCTTTCCATTTTTTTCTTTCTTTCTTTTTTCTTTTAAAAAAAAAGTGCCCTTTGCTACATCAAGATGGTGTAAACGACCAGCAAGATAGCACAGAAAAAGGCAAACATAAATGGGGGGGGGGGGGGGGGGGGGGGGGGGACGCTGATCAACCATAAAATGTCTGTCCAGAGGTTGATTGTAGCAATGATTTATTCAACAGCATGACACATACAGACTCGACACAGACCATGTTTCAGTAAAAATATTGATGCCAAAACAGAAGAACACAAGCCCTTGCAATCACAAAGTTGTTGACTGCTGGTACATTGTCGTTGCATTGTTTCAAGTCACCATCAGCAAAAATATTACCTGCCTCGGGAGTCAAATATCTGTTGTTGTCTAGCATCTCAAAAAAAGGTATAGGGGAATTAAAAAAGGACAGAGAAGGGGGATGAAAATGATAAAGGGGATGGAACAACTTCCCTATGAGGCAAGGGTACATTTAAAACAAATTTGAGAAAATATTTCTTCAGTCAACATGTAATTAAACTCTAGAGTTCGTTGCCAGAGAATGTGGTAAAAGCAGTTAGCTTAGCAGGGTTTAAAACATTTTTGGACAAGTTCTTAAAAGTCTATAAACCATAATTAAGATGAACTTAGGAAAATCCACTGCTTATTTCTGGGATAAGCAGCATAAAATGTGTTTTACTCTTTTGGGATCTTGCTAAGTTCTTGTGACCTGGAGTGGCCACTGTTGGAAACAGGATACTGGGCATAATGGACCTTCAGTCTGTATGAGGTTGTTTATGTACTTATGAGATAAGATTGGAGGGCTGGGGAGGGGGGATTGGGTGGATTCATTTCTCTTCTCTTCCAGTGCATGCTGTAACCCTGTTTGCACAGCACACAGAATTATCAAATTATTCAGTTCCAGGAGAGGGATTCAAGGCGCATCCTGGATTTTTGACAGCTCCACCCTGCCTTGTGCATTATGGAATCTGCAGCACTGATTTCAGTGGGTTGAATTGGGAGCTATAAACACCACACTACTTTAGGATGTTACTTTAAAACCAGGACTGGTCAAAAAGTCTCCTTCTAGGAACCGGGTGACTTGTCCGCTCTGCAGCAGTTCTGTCAGCTCATCTCTTTCCTTCTTGTCACTAGAGCTCGCTTCCAGTGCCCCACCCCCATTGCCTTCTCATAGGGTAGATACTACCCTAAGTCTCTTCTGCTAGTTACACTGTAGATAGGAGGGACAGTACACTTTAGAGCAGAATTAAGGACAAATACAATAAAATAAAATATAGATCAGAATGACTCAACTGCACCCAGTCAGAAATAGGGAATTATTTACAATTTGTGTATGTGTGTGTGAAGAGTATGCTGTGTGTCTGTAGAAGGGGGTAAACAATGGATGGGGGGCAGTTGGGGCATGTTGGGATAGTTTCAGGGGTTATTTTTAAGGCCAGTGAGTACAGTTAATAGGGTGGAAGGCAGTTACAGGGGGATAGTTTTTGGGAGTGGGGCAGTTTGTGGGGTGGCAGGTTAGTTGCATGGAGATATTTTTTGGGATGGGGCAATAGGGATAATTTTTAGGAGTGGAGACAGATTGTGGAGTGAGTGGTGTATCAGTTGCATGGAGGCAGTTTTTAAGGGTGAGGCAGTTTGCAGGGGACAGTTTGAGTGGAGGTGGAGCAGTTGTGAGGGTGTAGTGGAGTGGGGCAATTTGCAGAGTGGTGAGGCAATTGTGATGGGGTAGTTATAGAGGGTGGGGTAGTTTGTAGGATGGCGGGGCAGTTTTGGGGAGTAGTTTTTGGTGGTGGGGGTGTTTGTGGGGTGGTGAAGCAGTTGGTGGGAACTGAGAGAGTAGAGAACAGAGAGAGGAAGTTTGAAAGGAGGAATTTCCTAACTGCTGTGTTTCACTCAGGACCAGATGCACTAAACTAAACGAGCCATTAACGAGCCAATAGTAAACTGCGGCATGCACAAAAGGCTTCTCCGAGCCATTTCCCGATCATGGTAGCAGCTAACGAAAATGGCATGCAAATGATCCAAAGGCTATTATAATGAGCTGCACTACCGTTGCAAGGCTATTATAATGAGATGCACTACCATTTTACGATTCCACTTACCGTGGACAACCTAACGGGAGGTCTGCACCGCTCGTTAGGTTGGGGCTGCTGTGAACGGGACCCATAGAGACCAGTGGGAAAGCGCCTAACACCCATCTAAAAAACAAAAAAACAAGCTGCGTGTCCCAAGTGCTTGTGAGGGACTTTTACAATTTTTTTTAAAGTTATGACACCTTCGCTATGCCTGTGGCAGTCCCTGCGCCTCCCTGTGCTGCTCGGGAAAGGAAGACGCCGCCGCCGCTCACCCCCTCCACAGCCTGCTGCAGGAACGCTCCGATGCGGCTCGGGTTCCTCCCTTCCGTGATCCCGGCTCAGCCTCCACCCCTGAGAGCCCACCCCAGGCAAGAAAAGTGCAGGAGAGCGCAGTTGAGGACGTCCATTGTCCAAGTCTTCGATACCCATCCATCTTCTGCTAGGTCACAGCGTGTTTAGCTCAGGCGTGTTCTATAGACCAAGTCTAAATTTAAGTGCATTTTATAGAATATGCCTAGACATCTCTATCAGACATACCTAGATTCCTTAATGCCTAAGTTCCTCTATTCTAGAAACTTAGGGGTCCTTTTACTAAGGTGCGCTGAAAAATGGCTTGCGGTAGCGTAGGTATGGGTTTTGGGTGTGCGCCAATCCATTTTTTAGTTCGCCCATAAAAAAGGCATTTTTAAAATTTTTGCCGAAAATGGACGTGCGGCAAAATGAAAATTGCCGCGTATCCATTTTAGGTTTGAGACCTTACCGCCAGCCATTGACCTAGTGGTAAAGTCTCATGTGGTAACCATGCGGTAATGACCTACGCATGCGAAATGCCAATTGGCGCGCGTAACTGATGTGCACCAGAAAATAAAAAAATATTTTTTGGGTGTGCTCCAAAAATGAAATTACTGCAAGGGCCACACAGTAGCCATGTGGTAACTCCATTTTGGCGCATGTTGGGCGCACATAGACACTTATGCGGCTTAGTAAAAGGGAACATTAACTCCTAAGTTCTATAGTGCGCAAATGCAACATGGAGGAGCATGGGTAGATCAGGGGTGTGTCGGGCACTTATGCTCTTACTCACTCAACTGATAATATATAGGTGTGAGTGTGTTCACTAGCCTTTGACATGGCATAAATACTTACTCCAAAAGTACTCAAATTCTGATTTACGCTAGTATTCTGTGCCTGACCTTGCCGTCATAGAATACTTGCCTAGCACTCAATTTTTTTGCACTTTGGTTCTCTTTCTTGCAAATTTTATAACATTCACATGGAAATCACGATTCCTTCCATTTCCCCATCTAAACTGTGCTCCTAGAATGGCTATAT
Organism: Microcaecilia unicolor; assembly: GCF_901765095.1. NCBI lineage: Eukaryota > Metazoa > Chordata > Amphibia > Gymnophiona > Siphonopidae > Microcaecilia > Microcaecilia unicolor. The sequence goes on along the minus strand of NC_044032.1, from coordinate 248,541,085 downwards.
ATGGTATGCATATTAGAATCTGCTGTCTTGTTGCATGTGTACTGATACATATGTGCACCACTGTGCAATTTTATAAAAAGCTTTTTCTGCATGTAAAGCAAGCTTTAAATGTACAAACCCCTTTATCAAATAACCTCCCTATAAGCACAACTAATTAATCTCCAATAGTTAGGGAGTGCATTGCTAACTGAAGCACTTTCATTCCATGCCATGAGGTTATCTTGTGGATGAAACAAAATTTGTCTTCCACTGGATCATCACAAACCACTGCAGCACTTCTATTCCATCACATGAAGCTATCATGTGGAATAGAACTGTGTTTGGATTCCTATAAACACACTAATTACCTGAACCTGGGGGGTTTGAAGGTGGTTGAATGTCATGGAGTTGTCTTTCAACCCATCTAAACATAGCCCTGAAAACTTTTACCCATGATCTCTCTTTCCTATTTTTCAGACAGAAGTCCTGGACACCGGAAAGTGATGACCAATTATAGTACTGTGTCAGAGTTCATTATCCTGGGACTTTCTGATGTAGAGGAGCTGATGCGTTGGCTCTTTCTTGTGTTTCTCCTTGTCTATCTCAGTACAGTCCTGGGAAATACCTTGATAATTGCAGTCATCCTGTCTGAGTCGAGTCTGCACACTCCTATGTATTTCTTCTTGGGCAACCTCTCCTTCTTAGATGTTAGTTGCTCCTCCATCATCCTGCCCAAAATGTTGTCCAACCTGTTCTCAGGACGGAAGACAATATCTTTTGTGGGGTGCTTTCTTCAAATGTTCTTCTTCCAACTTTTGGCTGGCACTGAGTGCTTTCTGCTTGCCGTAATGGCTTATGATCGCTATGTGGCTATCTGCAAGCCACTCAATTATTCACTGATAATGAACCAGAAGGTCTGCCTTGCCCTGCTAGTCTTCTCCTGGTTTCTTAGTTTCTTGAACTCAACCATCCACACTGTGGCGGCTTCCCAGCTCACTTTCTGTGGCCCCAATGGGATAAACCATTTTTTTTGTGATGTACCCCCGCTGTATAAAATCTCCTGTTCAGATACCTCTCTCAATGAGAAGGCTCTTCTCACAGCTGGGATGTTTGTAGGGGTAGGACCTTGTCTTTTTATAACACTGTCCTATATCATCATCATATCTGCCATCCTGAAGATAAGTTCGACTGAAAAGAGGATCAAGGCCTTCTCTACCTGTGCCTCCCATCTCACTGTGGTGGTTCTGTTCTATGGGACAGGCACCTTTAGTTATATTCGGTCACTCCCAGGTTTTTCCTTTGACAAGGGTAAAGTTATCCCACTTTTATATAGCACAATCACTCCTATGTTGAATCCCCTCATTTACAGCCTGCGGAACAGGGAGGTGAAAGGGGTACTGAGGAGAGCTCTATGGAGGAAAGGGAACAGTGGACTTCATTGAATCTTATGGACCAGTACATATGAACTGAAAACAAGTTGTTTGTACACAGAGATAACTGTTTTCCCATTACAAGTTCTAAAAATCAAGACTGCTATCACTCTAGTCCTCAGAGAATTCCTGATCTCTTTCAGAGTCTAGCTCAATATTACCCTTTTTGTTTTCAAAATCCTTCCTGAACTTGTCCCTATTCCCAACGTGCCCTTATTTTTGTCCATCCCTCTTCCTCATCCCTATTTGTGCTGCTCTTCTAGCTTTTCTTTTCTTAATATTAATATAGCACGTTATCTGTGAATGTGACATCTACATAGAGATGTGAAGAATTCATGAGTTATGTAATGCTTAGTTCTATGTGAATTTGTTTTTCAGTTGTCTGTGCTGTATTTCTGCTTTACTTGTATCAGTGTGATACCTACATTGGGTTCTGATGATGAATAGTGGAACATCATTTTCATTTTATTTCGATGTGTAATACTGGAAGATCTTTCTTCTGATGCCAGATATCATTATACAAAGGAAGGCTTCATTTTATTTTCACCTTCAATAGCAGTTGTTATTAATTGTTCTACCATCCTGCAGCTTTCCTAGTGGCTTGTTGTACCTCCAACAAAAGGGTCTTTAACACTACTGTGATTTTTGCCTACTTGTGGGTACATAGTGCAGAAGCTTGAGAACAGCCTTCCAGAGTGGGATGTTCATTCCTGGGCCCTGCAATTGCAATGAATAGTATCATACATTGAACCTCTAGGAGCTGCCAACACACGGGCTCGTGCTGTTACTTGTTTTTTTTTTGGGGGGGGAGGGGGCTATATTGACTCTTTTTTTTACTAGTGAGAATGATCCAGTCCTGGTCTCACCCAACTGCGTGGAAGGAGATTGAGCTCCTGCTTTTCTTAGGGAAATTGGAACTGCAAGTCCATTCATACACTAGAAGTAAACCCATGGGTGGACCAGTCAGTTACATGGTAACTGAGGTAGCTGGTCACTGTACTTTTGGCTGCTAGTTGTGAGATTCAACTGCTAATCCTTAACTTCAGATGGGAGAAACACATCATGAGTCAAGATAGAACATGGAAAAGCATAGAAACGATAGTGAAATAAAAGGTCCAGTATGGGGAGGCAGTCAAAAAGGCAAATGAAAGTTCAGAAAGGAGTAGAACCCACCCTCCCCCAAAATATTATATTGTCCTTGTATAGGTCTGTGGTGTCCATCTAATATTCAAGTAGCAAGCTCACATCAAGAAGTCATCCTTTGGAGGGAGCTGCAAGAAATGGCTGTATTCTTTGAGTCTGCCAGCTACTTCCAGTGGCCACTGTCCAAAACGGGATGCTGGAATTGATAGACCATTTGGGAGTGGGGGAGGAATAGTGTGGCATTTCATATGTTCTTATGGTATTTGGCCATACCTGAGAGGCGCAAATTATGTATTACATGCAAAAAAGGGACAGACAAAGAGAAAAACAGTGATATTTATGTACTCTGTGTCAATGCATGCTAAATTATTTATTTGTTCATTTATTAGGATTTATTAACCTCCTTAATGAAGTGATTCACCCAGGTACAGCAAGATATAAAACTTACAATTTTGAAATCACCAAATATAAGCATAAATACAATCAATGAGGTAAACAGAGAGATGGCAAATTGAATCCTAGTAATAGGAATAATATAATACAGTATCAGAAATATAAACATTTGACAGCACTGAAAACAATCATATAACAGAAACATGATAAATGTCAGCAAAATATAAATGATACCATAATAGGCAGCATGGAAGAACATGTATATGACAGTGATATGATACTCAGAATGTTACCACAATAAGAATGAAACACCTTAATAGGCACACATGAGGACATTCAAATAAGAAACAGTAGATATGATACTAATGCTGTTCAAACAATACAATGCAATGAAACATCTTATTAGGCAGCTGAGAGGGCAAGTGGAGAAGATGGGTAGGACAAAGACATTAAGATAAATAGATGGGTGGCTATACTGAAGGCAAATTATATGTACAGCTATGAGGAACTGGTCATAGTTACAGGGTGTGCAGCAGGCTGGTCCAGAGAGTGAATGGAAAGTCAGTCACCATACGTATTAAAGGCTTGGGAGAAAAGCCAGGCTTTCACCTACTTCCTGAAGTAAAAGTAGTCTTGAGTTCAGAATCACCCCTCTGGTAGTGAGTTCCTGGTAGTGAGTTCCTGAGTGTGGGGGCTACTCCTGAGAAGGTTTACTGGTGAGAATCATAACATGCAACTTCTTTTGACGAGGGTACAGATAGTGATGCTTCTTGACAGGACCTAAGAGACCTCAAAGTTGTGTAGAGGGCTAACAGTCTTTAGATACTGTGGTCCATTTTGTCTGAAGAGCTTGGAAATCAAAGATAAGAGTTTTAAATTTGTACCTGTAAGATACTGATAGCCAGTATAATTTTTGTAGGAAGGTTGTCATGTGGTCATGCTGATTGCAGCCCTCTATCAGTTGTGCTGTAGCATTTTGAATTAGTTGGAGCAGGTACAAACTCTTTTTTGTTTGATCAATGTACAGGGTATTACAGTAGTCCAGTCATGACATTATCATGACATGGACCATTGTGGTCTGACTTATCTCTCTGATATATGGAGAAAGGTTACTTAATTGACACAGATAATAGACAAACTTGCAGGATCAAACAAAAATCGCTAGCTATTGAGGGCTACAGTGGATATAAAAATCTGGGAACTAAAGGCACAGTGCCAGACTGGATCTGTTCATTCCTTATGAAGAGTCATTGTAGCAGCACAGCGCGAGGTATCTGCCCTGAGATGATTGACTGTAAAGTTGTCACACAGATCCTTATTATCCCCCCTGCTCTTTATCTTTATTTTCAGCCATTGGAAGTCATTATTAGAAGTTTTGGGGCCCGATATTCAACCAGCAGCTGCTGACATTATCCACGGAAATTGAATGTCGGGCCTTCTCTGACTTCTGGCATTGAATTTCCGGATAATGGAGCAGACAAAACCATAGCCGGTTAAGTGTGATAGTCAGCACTATCTCATGCTGAATATTTGTGGTCAGCACATAGCGGCTAATTGGCTATATTGTGCAATATAACCAGCTAGCTGTGAATATTCAACTCATTGCTAAGTTTGGTGGCCAAATTGGGCTGCCCAAATAGCAGGCCTATCTTTGGCCACTATAAACTTAATTGGTCAGCACTGAATATTGGCTTGGCCGGTTAAGTTTAAACTGGCCCAAAACTCCTCAGATATTCAATGCCGGTCACCGGAAATGGTCACCATAAATATCCAGGCTCACTAACGACCACGGGAGTTAGACAGGCTGCCACTGGTCCCAAGGAATTTAGGAGTAACTCTGACAGAGGCCCTGGATTTGGAGGTGCATTTTGGTCAGCAGGGCCTACATGAGATTGCCATTAGTGGAGGGCACCGTTATTGGCACTGTAGGCTGTGACTCTCATTCTGGTGACCTATCATTTGGATTACTACAATGCATTATTTGCCGAGTCATATAGCCATTTAAAATGCAATTCTATAACTGAGTGCATGTAGTTATGAGTGTCTTGCATGTGTAAGTGCACAGAAAAGTGTCACGCCTAAATTTGGCATGCCAGTGTGGGTTTTCTCTAGTATTCTATAATGAAATCTGGGTGCCCAGATGCTGTGATATTATAAGCAGCAGTGGGACTCCCAAAAGAGGGTGCCCAGTTATAGAATTGCCTCCTTAATGCCTAAGCTACAGTTCATCCAGAATGCTTGGGGAGGTTGTCAAAGAAAAAGAGAATCACACCATTGTAGAAAGAAGTCAGTTCTTTCAACAATGGTGTGATTCTCAGTTGGCTCCCTGTGTCTGTTTGGATAAAATTTAAAATAGTGATCCTGCCTTTTAGGTTTATGGGACAGTAGATCAAGTTGTCTACTTGAGAAGTTGAGGTAATCCTTCTCTAATAGAATTTTAAGGTCCATTCAGGAGTTTTATTTATTTATTTATATTTTATTTTATTTGAATAACACAACAAACAAAACAGTTCCAGTCATAAATTGAACATAAGATCCTTGATTCGCCCGCCCATTATGATCACAAGTATTGCCAACCATCCTTGGAGAAATCTATGCTTAGTCTTAAGTCCATATCATGAGGCAGGCTCTCAGTCCAAACTAACAGTTCAAAATCCAACTTCTGGCTCTTTGTAGCATCACAGTCCTGACAGGTTCCCACACTTTCATGTAACATTGCCAGTGGGCTGGAGATCTGTGAACACTGAGCTTCTCTAATATCATAGTCTTGTAAAGCAAATGATGCCAATGCATATGTGTAGAGGGGTCTGGTTGATGCCAATAAGCCAGATTGCATTTGCATGTGAACAAAAACATAACATATAAAAGTTCACATTCATTTTTGTTGGCGGCATGATCTAACACTGCAAAATCTGCAAATAAACAGAACTGAGAAGACAAGTGGCACTTGTAAATGCAATATTCTAGAGATATAGGAGATGATATCATCCCAAAAGGATTTAATGAGGGCAATCTCTCTGTAAACCATCACTAATTACTCTTGTTTGGAAGGACGGGATCCTTTCCCAGTATACCTCTGTTGAGTTATGTCCTTTTTCTTTCTTCTTCATAATGGCTCAGTAGGGTTGGCCTCCTTGTACTTGTTTATCTGGGATGACTTACCTCTCTGACCAGAGTTAGCTGCAGATCTTCATTTATCTGCAGTGTCCCCACCCTTCTTTGGAGCAATAAGTGAAACAGTCATTCCCTGCTGTCTACACGTACAATACAATATACAAAAGTATTTTTTTCTGAAAATTGCAAACAGATATCTGTAGTTTATATTAGTCCATAACTTATCATACACTAGTTCTGGCAAAGGTTTTATTTCCTACAGGACTCAGAAATTCATAACCAGATATTGTTAGGAGGAGTTCATTGCCAGGTGATGAGATACTATTGTATAATAAGGCTAATGCATCCCGCCGCCATCAATTGAAAACATCTTTAAAACCAAAAGCACTGTGACTCCTCAGTGGCGATTTGTCTCATATGAGCCAGCCACTCATGACTCACCTTACCTCTTCATCAGGCCAATACCTTAGTTTCAATATTTTCCATATTCATATCCATACCAAATCTAATTTAACTTTTAATTATGTCTTATATATAATAAGCTTCAGAGAATGTGAAACTTCTACAGCATAGTAACATAGTAACATAGTAGATGACGGCAGAAAAAGACCTGCACAGTCCATCCAGTCTGCCAAGAAATGTGCCACTTTTTTGTGTATATCTTACCTTGATTTGATTCAGATAAGTGCTAATTTTTGAACTAGGAAGTTTCACGTTCTTTGAAGAAGCTTATTAGAGGAAGTTTTATATATAAGACATAATTATAAATTAAATTAAAATTGATATGGATATTAAAATGGAAAATATTAAAACTAAGGCTGTTCTTCCAATAAAAACTACTTGATATCCTCCTTGGATCTACCTCACATTTTTCTGCTTTTGTTGTTCACGTTCACGTGAGGTTTGCTCCTCCTTTTTGTTTGTCTTTTCTCCACCCTTGTTTTACCCATATATACACTCTTTACATTTACACGCTATCTCCTGGATTCTAAATGAGGCGTCTAAAGTTGGGCACCCAAATGTGGACGCTGATCCCATATCCATGCACAAACTAGTTAATATGGCAGTAACAATCAATAATTGGAGTTAATTGGCACTTAATTGGCAAAAATTAGGAGTTGTGTGCAGATCAATCTGTGCCCAACTCTATGCCAACATGACTAACATTTCTAGCGCATAACTCAAAAGGGGGCATGGCCATGGGAGGGGAAAGGGTGGGACAGGGGCATTTCCAGGGTTTAGTTGCGATGTTATAGAATGGGGTCATTTATGCACCCAGCTTCCAAAAGTTGCATGGCAGGATTTACATCAGGTTTCAGCAGGAGTATGTACAGTGCCCAGAGTTAGATGTAACGTCCACGCTAAGATGGTATTCAGCAAAGGGCGCTTTGTGCCGAGTGCCCTTTGCTGAATACTATCTTAGTGAAGATCTTTCTGGTGCTTACGTTTGGATGCCATTCCTGAATCTGACCCTATCAGCGGCATAATCAAAAGAGAAGGACGCCCATCTTCTGACACAAATTGGGAGATGGGCGTCCTTCTCTCAGGGTCCCCCAAATCGGCATAATCGAAAGCTGATTTTGGGCATCCTCAACTGCTTTCCGTCGCGGGGATGACCAAAGTTCACGGGGGCGTGTCGGCAGTATACTGAAGGTGGGATGGGGCGTGGTTAAGAGATGGGTGTCCTCGGCCGATAATGGAAAAAAGAAGGACGTCCCTGAAGAGCATTTGGCCACTTTACTTGGTCCAATTGTTTTCACTACCAAGCCTCGAAAAGGTGCCCGAACTGACAAGATGACCACCGGAGGGAATGGGGGATGACCTCCCCTTACTCCCCCAGTGGTCAGCAACCCCCTCCCACCCAAAAAATAAATTAAAAAACATTTTTTTCCAGCCTCTATGCCAGCCTCAAATGTCATACCCAGCTCCATTACAGCAGTATGCAGGCCCCTGGAGCAGTTTTAGTGGGAGCAGTGCACTTCAGGCAGGCGGACCCAGGCCCATCCTCCCTACTTGTTACATTTGTGGTAGCAAATGTGAGCCCTCCAAAACCCACCTGAAACCCACTGCACCCACATGTAGGTGCCCCCTCTTCACTCTTTAGGGCTATGGTAGTGGTGTACAGTTGTGGGGATTGGGTTTTGCGGGAAGGTTTGGGGGGCTCAGCACCAAAGGTAAGGGAGCTATGTACCTGGGAGCAATTTGTGAAGTCCACCTCAGTGCCCCCTAGGGTGCCCGGTTGGTGTCCTGGCATGTGAGGGGGACCAGTGCACTACGAATGCTAGCTCCTCCCATGACCAAAGGGCTTGCATTTGGTCATTTTTGAGATGGGCGTCCTCGGTTTCCATTATCGGCGAAAACAGAGGTCCTCCATCTCTAAGGTCGACCATCTCAACATTTAGGTCGACCATCTCTTAGGTCGACCTAAATGTTGAGATTTGGGCATCCCCGACCGTATTATTGAAACGAAAGATGGACACCCATCTTGTTTCGATAATACGGGATGCCCCGCCCCTTCGCGGGGATATCCTCAGAGATGGGCACCCTTAGGGATGGGAGTCCCCGTTCGAAAATGCCCCTCTATGTCACCTGCATGTGCCATACAGAATAGCACTTAAGCATCCTGCTGGCACTTTCACAGGTAGGTGTATATTTATGTGCATAAGTACTAGTATTCTGTACACTTATGCGCATAAGGGACACATAAATGTGGGAACCCCATTATAGATGTACTTTTTTACTGCACATAACAGCCATGTGTGGGCCCAGGTGGGTGAGCTAGAGCACATTTTGGCAGGGATTCCTAAGCCTTGCCAGCTGAAAACTTCCTTGAACACAACCAGGACTTTCTTCAACACTGCTCTGCAGGTGGCAGCAGCTCGTCTTAGCTGCCTGATGCTAGCACTTCGAACATGCTCGATTTTCATGCCTGCACTGGAAAACCGAGCATGCGCTGAGTGCCGGTTTTGGTTGCTGCCGACAGTGGAGTTGTGTTGAAGAGTCCTGGTCGCATTCAAGGAGGCTCTCAGCTGGCGGGGCTTGGGGATCCCTCACTGGCTCAAGTATTTAATATTTCGAGTTGGGGGGGGGCAGCAGGATGCAGAAACTACATATGCCCACCCAGTTTGCCCAGTAGCCCACCCAAAATTTGAGGTCTGGCTATGCCTCTGCTCAATGAGTTGGCAACTCACAGACTGTGAGTGTCCTCATATTATATTCTTTTAGAAAAGCATATTTTATTCATAAATCTCCCAAATGCCTTCTTCACTTCCATGTTCCGCAAGCTGTAGATAAAAGGGTTGAACATGGGGTTTAATATTGTATAAAGCACAGTTATTGCTTTGTCCACAGCCAGTGTATGGCCTGCTATGGGTTTGATTATGTATGTATAAGAACCACTCCCATAAAACAAGGCAACAACAATGAGGTGGGAAGAACAGGTAGAGAAAGCCCTACGTCTCCCTGACTTAGTGTTAATTTTCAAAATGGCAGAGACAATGCGGTAGTAAGAGGTAAGAAGGGTAAGGCAGGGGATAAACCCAAAGGCCATGCCTGCTGCAAACAGAATAAGTTCTTGGATAAATGTGTCAGAGCAAGAAAGCTTCAGCAGCACTTGGATGTCACAGAAGAAGTGGTCAATGGTGTTGGGGCCACAAAAGTTCAAGGTAGAGGCCAAAATTACCTGTATTGCTGAATTTAAGAGACCAGCTATCCAACAGCTGGCTAAAAGTTGAAGACAGAGGTTTCTGTTCATTATTTTTGCATAGTTTAATGGTTTACAAATAGCCACATACCGATCAAACCCCATAACTACCAGCAGGATACACTCAACAACAATAATCAGCTGGAAGCAATACATCTGAGCCATACATCCCAGAAAGGATATAGATTTCCTGTCAGATAAGAAGAGGTCTAACATCTTGGGCACAGTGATGGAGGCAAAGGCTGCATCCAAAAGAGAGAGGTTGGCCAGGAAGAAGTACATTGGGGTGTGGAGATGAGGGCTCAGTGTCACTGTGGAAACCAGGCCCAGATTCCCCAGCAGGGTTGTAGCATAGATGAAAAAGAAAATGGTGAACAGCAGGGTATGTAGCTGTGGGGTATTAGACAGACCAGCAAGGAGGAATTCGATCACTGTGGAATTATTCTCCATTGCCATTTGTCCTGCCTGAAGGGTAATAATAGCCACCAAAAGATAAATATATCGTGAGGTTAAAATCTTAAAATTCAGATAGAACCAAGAGATCTTTAAAGAAAACCATATCCATTATATACTTTGCTGTTCTTCCAGTATACCACGGTAACTTTATAAAGAAGTAATATTTTGCAATCCTTTCCGGCCTTATCTTTCTAGTATTTTAGATGACTGATGAGTTACCTTACAGAGTTTTTTACAACATCAGAATACTGTGATTCAGCACGGAATATTTAGAACATATGATAACATCACACAGTAACAGACAGGAACACTATATTATTACACAGTCACTTAAGCTAGTAAGATAGTAACATGACATACTGAGTGCTGATAGTTGCTGTAAAAAGAGTAATCAGTCAGTGGAATTGCTCTGGCTGGGTTTGCTCTTTGGTTTCCCTCATAAGGGAGGTCCCTTCTGGACAGGTTCCATGTGCAGAAGAAGGTGGGGGAAGTCTGTCAGTCATAGAGCAAGCTGGGGAAAAATAACACAAGCACTTTGGGAGCAATTCTACAACTGGGCACCTCCATGTTGGCCCTCAAGGACATGTGGTAGGAACCTATTCCATAATGGCACCTGGGCATCCAGATTCCATTATGGAGGAGTAGCATAACCTAGTGTTGGTGCACCTAAAATTTAGGGGGGCAATATTCAGACCACTGGAGCTAGCCGGGCCGCCTCCTACGGTCAGCAGTCAGCCCAGATATGTAATGTCGGGCTGTTTCCAGTGATCGGCATTGAATATCTGGTTTATTTTTGGCTGGTTTAAGCTTAACTGGCCAAGCTGATTGTCAGTGCTGACCAGTCAAGTTCAAACCAGCCAAAGATATACCAGGTATTCATGTGGCCACATTTAGCTGCTTAAGTGGTGCTGAACATTCCTGGCTAGCCGGTTATATATAACCGGCTAGCTGATATCCGCCGACCAGGGATATTCAACAGGAGATAGCAGGCCATCTCTTGCTGAATATCACTGGATAGCCGGCTAAGTATCATTTAACTGGCCAGGTGCAGTTCCTGTCCGGTTAAATGGTTTTGTGTATCGGGGGGGGGGGGGGGGGGGGGGGGGTTGGTGCCTGCAGTTACACCAGCCATAGAGCTGGCATAAGTGTGGGTGCCTAAATACAGCAGGGATGCACGTAACTACTAGTATTCTGCAAGTTACGAATAAAACCGGGAGCCCTGCACATGTCCCACTCATTCTCTGCTCATGCAAATACCCCCTTGCGTTTACGTCCAGTGCAAGTTAAGTTCACCATTACAGAATAGCGCTTAGGTGTCCTGCTGGCACTTTCGGGGATAATTGTACACTTACATGCATGAGTTCTAGTATTCTAGACTTTTATGGATACGAGTGTGTAAATGTGCGCACCTAGATTATAGAATTGCCCCTTATCCCCAAATTTCTATAAATGTTGCTTAAAATTACACATGCAAATTTAGGCATGCAATTTGCACACGAAATGTAATTGAGTAATAAGCCGATTTGCGCAAATAATTGGGTGCTAATAATCAATTATCAGCACTAATTGGCATTAATTGAAATTTATGCACACGTTTTTAGTTGCGTGGATTTATATGTGGCTCCGAAAAGGGGGTGCAGCCATGGGAGGGTCAGGGGCAGATCAGGGCATTCCTAGAATGTATGTGCAGTGTTATAAAGGGGATAATATGTGCTTAAGTTAGACATGAAGATTTCCATCAGGATTTACTTGGTATAAATTCTCATGTGTAAAAGTTAGATGCTTACCTCTGGATTCTATATATGGCACGCAGAGTAATGTGCGTAAATTTGTGCATGCGGCCGATAATGACCACTTATCATCACTAATTAGACTTAATTGGACTTTACGTCTGCTTCTTTCTAGGCATATTTGATAAGGAGGCATGCATAAATTCCAATGAATGCAATCAAAATGGGAGTCATGGGAGGAGTGTAGGCATGTCAGTTCCATCAATCAAATGTTCACGCGTTGTTATAGAATTTGAGCCTATGCACTTAGATTTTCACTGGTGTAAATGGCCACGCCTACATCTACGCAAATCATCAGGCCTTAGCGTATTCTATAAATCACATCTGAATTTTAGAATATGCTTAAGCATGTCCATCAGATGCGCCTAGATTTAACATGCCATATATAGAATCGGTTCTTAAGCGTAATCTATAAATGGCGCCTTTCAGCGCTGTGTATAGAATAGCACTTAGTGCATTATTTTTTCTGTGCCAATTTTCAGCCCCTATTTATAGAATTTGGTCCTGTATGTCTCTAATGTCACAGAAAATAGTCTGATCACTCAGGGGCGGGAGTGTTCAGGGAGGAAGTCCCGATGCATGATGCGGGTGTCACTGCCCAGGTGAAGACTGCAGTGCAGACAACAAAATTTTAAGGTATGGTGTGGGGGCCATAGGGGGTGTGTATGCCACTGACACACCTTGTTTAAATACCCCCTTGATATAAGCTGGGGGAAAGCATTAATTCAGCATTTCTGAGCTGATAGCCATCTGTAGGGCAGGGAAGGAATTTTTTTCGCTGTTGCTGAAGTACAGCGTCCTCCTCCTCCTTCCTCTAAATTCTCATGTAGATAGTGATGAGTTTTGTTGGGAAATCAGAAGAAGGATGTGACCTTACTTTGGTTTTCTTTTAACCTAATCCTATTAAGTAACTAATGATCACAGAAGATAAAAAGGTTTAAAAATAACAACTCTGCCATATTGCTAAATCTCCAATTAAAGGTTTCATTATTCACTTCATGCCACATAAATGCTTCTTTTATTTTTTCATCCCAGCAGTTTCCTGCTGCTGCTTTGGACTTCCTGGTCTATTGGAACCAGGGTTGGATCTGGTGCCAAGTTTTTTCACTTGCAAATTTCTGGGCATTGCATCCCCTGTTGCAGAACAGCATCCAAGTACCTCTACTGTGGAACCCTGCAATCAGGGGCTCTAAATTCAGCCACACAGTAGGCAGGCAGTTCTAGAACTTGGCAGCTCCATTTACATGCTCTGATAGCACACAGTGAGATCCTATTCTATAATGGCATTGGTTAACCCAGATTCCATTATAGAATAAAAAAGATATAGCAGAATTAGAAAAGGTTTAAAGAAAGGCGACCAAAATGATAAAAGGGATGGAACTCCTCTCATATGAGAAAAGGCTAAAGAGGTTAGGGCTCTTTAGCCTCGAAAAGAGGTGGCTGAGGTGAGATATGATTGAAGTCTACAAAATCCTGAGTGGTGTAGAATGGGTAGAAGTGAATCGATTTTTAACTTTTTCAAAAAGTACAAAGACCAGAGGACGCTCAATGACGTTTCATGGAAATGCTTTTAAAACAAATAGGAGGAAATATTTTTTCAGTCAATGACTACTTAAGCTCTGGAACTCTTTGCTGAAGGATGTACTAACAGTGGTTAGTGTATCTGGATTTAAAAAAAAGTTAGGACAAATTCCTGGAGGAAGAGTCCATAGTCTGTTATTGAGATGGAAATGGGAGAAGCCACTGCTTGCCCTGGGATTTGTAATATGGAATGTTGCTATTAATTGGGTTTCCACCAGGTACTTATGACCTGGATTGGCTACTGTTGGAAACTGGGCTAGATGGACCATTGGTCTGACTCAGTATGGCTATTCTTATGTTCTTATAATACCAGTGTAACCCATTACTGGTGGCACCTGCAGTCATACCTGGCATAACTACAGTCAGACAAATGCATCAGGAATGTGTGTAAGTGATAGTACTCTATAAGTTACACACATAAATGGTAGCCTTGTCCATGTTCTACCCATGCAAACACACACATGCATTTTTGCGGTATGCCACTTATGTGCATCCTTAAAGAACAGTGCTTAAGCATCCTGCTGCCCTTTTCACAGGTAAGTACTTATGCATTTCAGTGCTAGTAGCCTATACATTTACACATGTAAGGAGCGTGCAAATGGAGGCGCTCAGTTACAGAATTGCACTTTAATTATCAGTAGCAGGGTGTTGTGAATGCTGCTCCTGCAACATCACCAATTCCTAGCAGCCTGAGCAACAGAGGGCTCAACTCAAGGATCATCCTGAGGACCTTATGCGTTGCTATGCACAGCACTGCCACTGAGACACAGAGAAATGCTTTCCATAGCATGGTATCATTCAGATGATACTTCATTGTGTCATACCAGTGCAAACATATAGAGCTGATTAATATGTACAACTGATAAAAGTTTGAAACCTCACGCAAGTCTACCTCAGCTGCATTACAACCTTTTCAGTTCCAAGGCCTGTGCCACCTTTCCAACCAGCAGGTCCACATTGAACTCCTGGGTGACCAAGCACTAAACAGGTGGAGGAGTGTGTGTGTGGGAGAGAGGACGCATGGGAAAGGCAGGGACACAAAAAGCAGGCCAGGAAGATCAAACAGGTGAAAAATCACTTGGCTTTCTTATTAAGTAATAATAATGTTACAGTCAACTGACAAATGAAGAACTTACCATGCTGAAATGTCAGGTTATCTTCTAGTATAGGGTGATTGGACACTGGAAAGAACTGAATCACTTGTAGTTTGGAGGTCATGACACTGGTGTCAGAGAAAACTTTTCTGTATGGCAGTACCTATACTCATATTGAGGATAACTCTTTACCAACTCATATGTCTATCCTTCTCAATAAATTACACAGAATAGGTTTAGTTTAAGAACAGGCTGAGGTTTTTACTGTCCATTATACACTTTATTCTAAACGTACCTGGTGTAATTATTCATACTGTGTTAGAGCATAGCAAGTAACAGTTGTGCCAGTATTCCTTAAACACAAGAAGGGTTTATGGAACAGAATATATTGCCATATCCAGGAAGAAACACATCCTTTGAGATTTTGTCTTGAGAGACACCATAGGTCCAAAGGTACTTTAGGTACATTAATAACACACCGATAATGAGGATGTTGTACGTCTGTTTGGAAATGGAGCCCCTAGTGAAATTACTGGGAGACAGACCCAAGCAGACAGACCCAATGATTTTTCTGCTACAGCGTTTCTGGTGGAAAGGTCAAATGAGAACCTCAAGGCGATAAAGGAAGTAGCCTGGAATAAACATCAGGCAAAATCAGGTTTTTAAACTTCAAGAGCAGAGGACAACAAGGAGGTTCCTGAGCCATACTTCTATCTGTGTGTGTGTGTGTGTATCTGTTACTTCTTTTTGTCCTCAGGTACAATGCCTCTAACAGATGCTTTTAGTGGGTGCACGCCTAGTTCATTTCTGCTTTTTTAACTCCAGATGACAGTGATTGATATTTCTTTTGGCCACTGAGTGCAGCTGTATATTAATTGACTGCACAATTTGTTGGATTATTTGTAGTAAATAATTAGCAGATTTTAGTACACACAGCTTCAGCTTTAGAAATGTTAATTTCTTTCTTCATCTCTCTCTCATTCACCCCTGAATAATTCACTGCTGAGTCACTTTAAAGTTGAAGTAACAAAACATCTGTTTACTCACAGTTTGTAGTTAGATTATAATCAGACAGGCTTATATATACATATTACTATACATTTGTATTATCAGCTCCTTCCATGTGCTTAGATGGTAATGGATGCTCACACCACCATAGATCCTCTCAGGTTAGGAGAGATCATGAGCTCCATGTGCTCCATGTGCTGCATGTGCTGCATCTAACCCCCACAGGAAGTTGCATAGCTGTGTGACCTCTCTAAGTAATTCACATCAGAGGTCACAGAGTAATCACAGAGAAATAATAGGTGACAGGCAATGCATGTAAAATACAATTACATTCCAACAAACCCCTTCTCATGCATAACTGTCATGCAATTATTTATTCATACAAAGTCCAAGCTTTATACGCAGATTCACAAAATGTTCTCTGGGTAACGGTTTGGGCATGATGTCAGCTGTCATCTCACTGGTGTGACAATAGTGTAGACTGATGACCCCTTCTTTCGCCAGCTCTCGCACGTTGTGGTATTTCGTTGCGATGTGCTTGGTGCGTGACTGAACCTTGTCATTCTGTGACAGTCGGATGCAGCTCTGATTATCTTCCATTATCTGGATTGGTCTTTTTTCAGCTATTCCAAAATCCAGCAAAAGTTTTTCAATCCACATCAGTTCTCTGCACGCTTCCGATACAGCCACATATTCAGCTTCTGTAGAAGACAAACTCACAATACTTTGTTTATGACTGGCCCATGAAATGTGTACATTTCCATACATAAACACATATCCACTTGTGGATTTATAATCAGAATGATCCCCTGCCCAATCTGAATCACAGTAACATATTAGTTTTGGATTACTATTGGCTGAAATCTTTAATTTACAATCAATGGTACCCTTTAAATACCTTACCATCCTTTTAACTGCAGTCCAATCTGATTTGGTAGGTGAGCTGACCCTTCTGCTCAAAATTCCTACTGCATTTGCTATATCAGCCCTGTACGTGGTAGCTAGATATAAAAGCTTACCTATGGCTGATCTATATTGGATGTTATCTGGTAAAGGTTCTCTTACTGTTTCATCCTTCAGAAAATCAGTGATCATGGGAGTGCTTACAACTTGGGCATCTTGCATACCTAAACTTTCAATAAGCTCATTTATTTTCTGCTTCTGGCTTAGAAGATAAGAACCATCATTTTGTTTCTCAATTTCTATACCAAGATAGTATGACACATTTCCAAGTTCTTTTATCTCAACATTGAGGTTTAAACATTTTACAATGTCCTTGTACTCTTGCTCACTTTTGCTTGCAATGAGCAGATCATCAACAAAAGCTAAAATGTATGCATATTGTCCATTTGTGCACCTAGTGTACAAGCATTTATCTGCTTCACCTTGCTTAAATCCTAAATTTGTCAATATTTCATGCAATTTTTCATTCCAACATTTTGCACTTTGCTTTAATCCATAAAGACCTTTGTTTAATTTACACACTAGCTGTCTTGTTTTGTATTTATGAAACCTGTTGGCTGTTCCATGTACAAGTCTTCAGTTATTTCTCCATGAAGAAACGCTGTTTTCACATCAATGTGGTTGACTTGCATGCCTTTTGAGACTGCAATGCTCAGAAGTGTTCTTATTGTCGTGTGTTTCACTACAGGTGCAAACACTTCATCAAAATCTTCTCCATATTTTTGAAGATATCCCTTTGCCACTAATCTGGCTTTATACCTTTCCACTTTTCCTTGTGCATTCCTTTTTAACTTGAATACCCATTTGCATCCTATAGCTTTCTTGCCAGGAGGTAATTTTGTAAGAATCCAAGTATTATTTTTATCCAATGCATCAATTTCTTCTTGTGCAGCTTTATGCCATTCAGCAGCTTCTTCTGCTGGCATTTTCTCAATCTCATCCCATGTTAAGGGCTCTTGAGCTTCTGCTGACTTTGTTAGGTAAGACAGTCTTGGGGGTGGAACACCTTTGTTTTCCCTGGATGAGCGTCTGACAACAGGTTGGTCTGACCTTTCCGCATCCTCTAAATCTGAGAGTACTTCTCCAATTGATTCCCCTTCTCCAACTGTACTGTCTTCTTCAATGATCCTTTCTGTGTCTGTTTCCTCTGCCTGTTCCTCGTTAGATACAGATGAGTTGCTTTCAGACATCTGCCTTGGTATGGCATTTATATACACTGGCATGTCTATTATGGTTCTAGTTTCATATTCTGGATGATAAGGCTCATCTGGGATAATCCAGCCTTTATCAACCCTTTTGTTTTCATCAAAATATGTAACATGTCTTATGCCAACAATGCCAGTTTTCAGATTCAAAATTCTATATCCTTTGTGTCCTGGAGCATAGCCAACTAAAATGCCCCTTTCTGTTGTGGAATCCAGCTTATGCCTTCTTTGCTTTGGTACATGAGCATATGCTGTACTTCCAAATGTTCTTATGTGTGTCAGGTTTGGCTTCCTACCATGCCATGTCTCATGTGGTGTGCGCTCAGCGCCTTTAGTTGGCATTCTGTTTTGTAGGTACACTGCTGTGAGAATGGCTTCCCCCCATAGTCTTTTAGGGAGATTGCTATCTGACAGCATACATCTGGTCATTTCCACAAGTGACCTAAATTTTCTCTCTGCAACAGAATTTTGTTCTGGTGTATAAGCTACTGTTGTGATATGTTGAATGCCTTCTTGTTCTAGAAATGTGCGCATGCTTTGTGAAATGAACTCACCACCATTGTCGGTCTGAAGAACCTTTGGTTTTCTTTCAAATTTATTGCTCACCATGGCTACGTATTTCTTCAGCATGTCTGTGACTTGACTTTTCTCTTTCAGCAAATAGGCCACACAATATCTAGAGAAATCATCCAAGAATATTAGCACAAATCTGTTATTTCCCAATGATGGGATATTAAACGGTCCACATAAGTCACTGTGTATTAAGTCCAGCACTTTATTACTCCTATTTCCTGTGTATGCAGGAAATGAGGGTCTTACACCTTTTTGAGTAACACAGTCTATGCATTTCTCCATTTTACCAGCATCTGTACTTATCTGAATGCCGGTGGCCAGTTGCTTACTGTAAAGATCCTGGATCACCTTAAAATCACGATGTCCCAGGCGGCGGTGCCAGATTTCCAGACTACATTTACCATCATTCTTCCTTACTTGCGCCAGATGTGAGGCTTCACCTGAAATGTTCAGCTTATAAACATCATTATGCATAAAAGCTTCAGCATACACTTCATCATTTTTAGAGATTGTGCACTTACTGTTTTCAAAATGAATCACAAATCCCTTCTTATCTAATGTAGATACACTAAGCATATTACAAACTGCTTGGGGAATATACAAGACATCACTTACAGGAATTTCTTTAACTTCATTAGACACTTTGCATTTTAAGAATCCAATACCTTTTGCTTGGATCTTAGCAGTCCCTGCGTTTGCAGTTTTAAGAATTCCTTCTTCTGGACACATTTCCTGAAAGAAATTCTTACAATTGGTTAAATGGCATGTGCTCCCCGAATCCAAAATCCAAGTACTTTCATTTGAATTATTATTTACCATAGTCAAAGATTTTTCTGCCATTAGAAAGCCCTTGTGTTTATCTTTGTCCTTCATACATTTCCTGGTTTGAAAATTCTTTAGTTCCATTGGCTTAGGTGAGCTAGAGGGAGTGTTTTGTGTTTCCTTACACCATTTAGATACATGTCCCTCCTTTCCACATGAGTAGCAAATCAGCTTGCCCTTGGGTGGAGTTTTCCCATAGCTCCGCCTTCCTCTGTTCTTTGCCAAGAAATTTGTTTCATTTCTCTCTGACTTGCTTTGAGAACACATCTCCTCAGAATCATTTATTATGCATTCCTGCCTTAGTTTTGATGTTGTCTGTTCAAAAGATTGCCCTTCAATGGCCTCATTTACAGACCTAAAAACATCAAACTTCTTTGATAGTGAGGTAAAAAGAAATGCTCTTTTCAATGCATCACACATGGGAATTCCAGAAAGTTCTAGCTTTTGAAATGAAGACATAAGATGCATAATGTGATCATTACATTTACTTTTATCCCTTAATTTGGTTTCATTCAACTCTGCCAACCAAATTGGTTGCTTCTTTGCATATGTAGTTGCATACATAGTTCTCAGTTTATATAAAATGTCCTTTGGTGTATCTTTTCCCTCCACTAATATGGCTTGTTTCTCTGAGAGAGCTTCCAAAAGCATGCACTTCACATAATAGTTTGCATTGTCCCATTCAGCCATATTTTCAGCTGTTCTGTCTTGGTCTAAGCATATATCTAATCTTTTTGCTCGAAGGAGACATATGAATCTTAATTCCCACTGCTGATAATTAAACTCAGTTAATTTAGGCACCTTGAGAGAATAGAACAATGGTGAACTTCTTCCCTCAGCCATTTTCTTAGCCTTCTGTCTGCTGTGTGGGGGAGAGAGAGACAGACTGAATCTTTCCTTTAAAACTTAAGAGAAAAATGTGGCTTTTTTTCTGCCTGGTAATATTTCTCTTCTTTTTCAATTCCTGAGCCCTGGGCCCATAACCCTTTTGTTGGATTATTTGTAGTAAATAATTAGCAGATTTTAGTACACACAGCTTCAGCTTTAGAAATGTTAATTTCTTTCTTCATCTCTCTCTCATTCACCCCTGAATAATTCACTGCTGAGTCACTTTAAAGTTGAAGTAACAAAACATCTGTTTACTCACAGTTTGTAGTTAGATTATAATCAGACAGGCTTATATATACATATTACTATACATTTGTATTATCAGCTCCTTCCATGTGCTTAGATGGTAATGGATGCTCACACCACCATAGATCCTCTCAGGTCAGGGGCGTATCTGCGTGGGGCCTCAGGGGCCTGGGCCCCCGCAGATTTTGCCCTGGCCCCCCCTACCGCCATCAACCCTCCCCCGTGCCCGTTCTTACTTTTGCTGGCGGGGGACCCCAACCCCCGCCAGCCGAGGTCTGCTTCCACCTGCCGCTGCCTTCAAAACTTCTTCTTCAGCCGGCGGGGGACCCCAAACCCCCGCCAGCCGCCCCGCGCTGTTTAAAATTCATCTTCGGCCTCCGTGGCCGTGCTGCTGGGATAGGCGGCGCTGTTGAAATCCACTTCGGAGTCTGACGTCGTTGTACGTTGTACGTGCTGCGACGTCAGACTCCGAAGTGGATTTCAACAGCGCCGCCTATCCCAGCAGCACGGCCACGGAGGCCGAAGATGAATTTTAAACAGCGCGGGGCGGCTGGCGGGGGTTTGGGGTCCCCCGCCGGCTGAAGAAGAAGGTTTGAAGGCAGCGGCAGGTGGAAGCAGACCTCGGCTGGCGGGGGTTGGGGTCCCCCGCCAGCAAAAGTAAGAACGGCAGCGGGGGAGGGTTGGCGGCGGGAGGGGGGTGGAGAGACTAAGTCATTGGTGGCGGTGGGGGCTCGGCGGCGGGGGGGGGGGCGGCGGGGGGGGGGGCGCTAAAATGTGCCCCCTCCCTCTGGCTCTGGCCCCCCCTACCGCCGGAGTCCAGATACGCCCCTGTCTCAGGTTAGGAGAGATCATGAGCTCCATGTGCTCCATGTGCTGCATGTGCTGCATCTAACCCCCACAGGAAGTTGCATAGCTGTGTGACCTCTCTAAGTAATTCACATCAGAGGTCACAGAGTAATCACAGAGAAATAATAGGTGACAGGCAATGCATGTAAAATACAATTACATTCCAACACAATTAGATATATTATTTCTCAGACTCCTGATGCTGGTTTTTTAGCCGAAACACGGCCCCTGTTGATTCGAGTGTAAAGTTTATATAAAAGACTTTTAAGCATCGAGTGGTTTGTCATCGCCACTATTGTGTCTGCTCCCTTAGTTCTGTGCATACCATGACAGTAAAGAACCCCACTACTAAGCCACGGTATATGGAGTGTGATCTCAGTCTAATCCAGGGGTTCTCTGTAGTACTTGCATCATGCTAAATAAAGTTTCCCTCTGAAGTTCACAAGATGCAACATTTATAGGTTTGGAAGTTACTTGTAGGTCTGTTCCTGAATCTATGTTGCCTCTGTGTATATTTGTGTGTGTGTGTCTGTGTGTGTATATTAGAATTAGAATGTATTATTCCTATTCCACCCTTTCCCAGAGCAGAGTGCAACAAAACATACATAAAAGCATCAAATCACAATCACAGTCACAGAACAAAACAAAACAAACTTAGAGTATAAATTCTTCAGATCTTCGTAAATAAGATTCCAACAATCCAAGTCAAATATCTAGGCAAGTCTCTTGAAGCCGAGGTGTAACAAGCCAGACAGATCAAGTACTCCTTCACTGGTAACCTTGATTTTTTGTTTTAGCTGCAACGGAAATCTGTTCCACTCCAAAGGGCCTATAATAGATAAGGCACTCTGTCTTGTCATCTGTGATTGAAAACACTGTACGGTAGAGACCACCAGTTCACAGCCCATTGATGACCTCAGAAAGTGAGATGGCACATATTTCTTGACAGCATCTATAAATAAAAAGAAACATTGGTGATATACAGCACAATGAATCATTCCCAATAATTTATACTTTATACGGAAACTCACTGGCAACCATTTTAACTTCTTTACATGTCTGGTAATGTGTTCAGACTTCGAAAGTTTGAACAAGAACCTAATGACTGAATTTTGAGCGGTGGTATTCCTATGTTGGTTGCCACCCGGGGCGGATCACCACTGCACACACCCCCGGCGCATCACCTCCCCCCAGCACATCACCTCCACCCCTGGTGTATCACCTCCACCCCCTCTCCCCGGCGCATTACCTCCTGGGGGTGCAGGGAATAGTTGCTTGGCTGTTGGCTCTGCTGGTTCCCTGCCCCAGAACAGGAAGTAACGTCAGAGGAAGCAGGGAACCAGCAGAGCTGACAACTGTGTGGCTGCTCCCTGCACCCCCTTGCAGCGTGCATCCGGGGCAGACCGCCCCCACCGCCCTGCCCTTGGTATGCCACTGATTTTGAGCAACCTGAATCAACTGCAAGCAAGTAGCTGATTAACCTAAGTAAATCACACTACAGTAATACAGTATTGACTCAAATTCTAAATAGTGCAACTTGAGTTGTGTGCACAAAACAGGTCATATTTTGATTTGCGCGTGCAACTTAATTATCTTAATGAGTCAATCAGCACCGATAATTGCCACTTAATCAATTATTGACACTAATTGGCTTTAATTAGAATTTATACGCACAACTCTCTAGGCACATTCTATAAAGTGATATGCATAAATTCTAATCCACGCATCTGAAAAGAGGGCATGGCTATGGCTGCAAAAATATGCATGGTTATAGAATACACCCACTCTGCACCTAGCTTAGTCACAGGCATTTATACCAAGTTTTACCTGGTGTAAATTACCATGACTAAATTTAGTCACGTGGACAGGCGCTAGGAATATTTATTTATTTATTTATTGTGAACATTTATATCCCGCATAATCCCTAGGCATATTTTTTTCTGCACCAATTTTTATGGCACCATATATAGAATCAACCTCTATAGAATAGCACTTAGCATGGATTTATGTATCCATCTTTGGGCGTGAGGACTTACACCCAATGAAACCTGGTGTAAATCCTTGTCCCCAACTGATGGCAGTATTCTATAACTTTGCAGCTAATTTCTCAGAACACCGCTGTCCCACCCATGCCCCCTCCCATGGCCACACTCTCTTTTGAGTTGCATGCTATGGAATTTAGGCACATGTTATAGAACAGGTCGAAGGCCAGATGCATGAAAAACTTATAATTACTGCCAATTGTGGGGGTCTTTTACTAAGCCACGGTAGCATTTTTAGCTTGTGGTAGAAATCAGCTGGCAGTAAACGCTGAGACGCTCACGGGCATCTTGGCATTTACCACCAGCTGATTTCTACTGCGAGCTAAAAACGCTACTGTGGCTAAGTAAAAGACCCCCTGAGTTTCCAAGTTTATTTCAATCTTGCTATCCTGCAAGTCAAATAGTATATCTATGCAGCTTGCAATTCTAAAATTCAGAGAAGATAAAGAATGAATTGAGAAAGGGCGAATGAAAAGCAGTGGGGGGGGGGGGGGGGGGGGGAAAGAAACTGAACTACAATAAATGATAGGAAAGAGAGGGATTAGCTGGGACTGAGGGAGGGGAAATACATCTGCACTGACTTGCTGGCCAACTGGCCCACCCCACAGGCTATTTTATGTAAATGTGAAGGCATCTTCAGAAAGGAATGCTTTAAGATCTGTTTAAAAATTTAAATTAAAATTTTAAGTTTGTGATCTAAGATAGAAAGGTATTACATTCCATAAAGTTGGACCTACTACTGAAAAAATTGACTCATGTGTAATGTCATGTCTAATATGGTGAAAAGTTGGGACTACCAGAAGATGTTGTTGAGAAAACAGAGCATACGAAAAGGGACGTATGGGGTTGATGTACTACTACTACTACTACTATTTAGCATTTCTATAGCGCCACAAGGCATATGCAGCGCTGCACAAACATAGAAGAAAGACAGTCCCTGCTCAAAGAGCTTACAATCTAATAGACAAAATAAATAAATAAATAAATAAATAAATAAAGTAAGCAAATCAAATCAATTAATGTGAACGAGAAGGAAGAGAGGAGGGTAGGTGGAGGCGAGTGGTTACAAGTGGTTACGAGTCAAAAGCAATGTTAAAGAGGTGGGCTTTCAATCTAGATTTAAAGGTGGCCAAGGATGGGGCAAGACGTAGGGGCTCAGGAAGTTTATTCCAGGCGTAGGGTGCAGCGAGACAGAAGGCGCGAAGTCTGGAGTTGGCAGTAGTGGAGAAGGGAACAGATAAGAAGGATTTATCTATGGAGCGGAGTGCACGGGAAGGGGTGTAGGGAAGGACGAGTGTGGAGAGATACTGGGGAGCAGCAGAGTGAGTACATTTATAGGTTAGTAGAAGAAGTTTGAACAGGATGCGAAAACGGATAGGGAGCCAGTGAAGGGTCTTGAGGAGAGGGGTAGTATGAGTAAAGCGACCCTGGCGGAAGACGAGACGGGCAGCAGAGTTTTGAACTGACTGGAGAGGGGAGAGGTGACTAAGTGGGAGGCCAGCAAGAAGCAGATTGCAGTAGTCTAAACGAGAGGTGACAAGGGTGTGGATGAGGGTTTTGGTAGAGTGCTCGGAAAGAAAGGGGCGGATTTTTACGGATGCTGTAAAGAAAGAAACGACAGGTCTTGGCAATCTGCTGGATATGAGCAGAGAAGGAGAGAGAAGAGTCAAAGATGACCCCAAGGTTTCGAGCTGAGGAGACAGGGAGAATGAGAGAGCCATCAACAGAAATAGAAAATGGGGGGAGCGGGGAGGTGGGTATGGGGGTGGGGGGGTGGGGTGGAAATGAGAAGCTCGGTTTTGGTCATATTTAATTTCAGGTGGCATTGAGACATCCAGGCAGCAATGTCAGACAAGCACGCTGAAACTTTGGTTTGGATGCAAGGTGAGATATCAGGGGTAGAAAGATAGATTTGGGAGTCATCAGCATAGAGATGGTAGGAAAAGCCATGGGATGAGATTAATGAACCAAGGGAAGAAGTGTAGATAGAAAAGAGGAGGGGACCAAGAACAGAACCCTGAGGTACGCCGACAGGCAGAGGGATAGAAGTAGAAGAGGATCCACCAGAGTGAACACTAAAGGTGCAGAGGGAGATGTAGGAAGAGAACCAGGAAAGGACAGAGCCCTGGAATCCAAGTGAGGACAGGGTTCGAGAAGTATGCTGTGATCGACAGTGTCAAAAGCAGCGGAAAGATCAAGAAGAATGAGGATGGAATATTGACCTCTGGATTTAGCCAGTAATAGGTCATTGGAGACTTTAGTAAGCGCAGTTTCGGTTGAGTGGAGAGGGCGAAAACCAGATTGTAGTGGGTCAAGAATAGCATGTGAGGAGAGAAACTCAAGGCAGCGGCGGTGAACAGCACGCTCAAGTAATTTGGAGAGAAAAGGAAGGAGGGAGATGGGTCGGTAATTAGAGGGACAAGTAGGGTTGAGTGAAGGCTTCTTAAGGAGAGGTGCGACCACAGCATGTTTAAAGGCAGCAGGGACAGTCGCAGTGGAAAGTGAGAGGTTGAGAATGTGACAGGTAAAAGGAATAAGAGCAGGAGAGATGGCATTAAGAAGGTGGGTGGGAATGGGATCAGAGGAACAGGTGGTACATTTTGAGGAAGAAAGGAGAAGTGTAGTTTCCTCTATAGTAACTTCAAGAAAGGAGGAAAGGGAATGAGGGGAAGGAGAGAGAGGGGAACGGACTAGTGGAGGGAGAGGTGGTGAGGTAGAGAAAGCAAGGTTTATCTTTTGAACCTTGTTGTGAAAGAATTCAGCAAGGGTCTGAGGAGATAATGAAGGGGGAGTTGGGGAGGGGGCACCTTGAGGAGAGAGTTCAATGTGGTGAAGAAAAGTCGAGGATTAGAGCCAAGAGAGTTGGTCAGTTGGATATAATAATCCTGTTTGGCACGTAAAAGAGCAGATTGGAAGGAGGTCAGCATGAACTTAAAGTGTAAGAAATCAGCAAGGGCCAGAGATTTCCGCCAGAGGCGTTCGGCGGAGCGGGTACAGGAACGTAGGTAGCAGATATTAGAAGTCAGCCAAGGTTGGGGTTTTGTACGCCTTACAGGGTGGGTCATCAAAGGTGCAAGAGTGTCTAAGGCAGAGGATAGAGTATTGTTGTAAGAAGAAACAGCCTCGTTGACAGACGTGGATGGTGCGACAGTAGAGAGGAGGTTTGAAACATGGGAGGATAGAGATGAAGGGTCAATATCGTGAAGATTCCTAGATAAATTAGATAAGATAGGACGGGACTGGGAGGGAGGAGATTTAAGTGTGAAAGTTATAAGATGGTGATCAGAGGAGGGAAGATCACAGGCAAGGAAACTAGAGGGTGAACAGTTGGAGGAGAAGATGAGATCAAGACAGTGACCATTTTGATGAGTGGGGGAGGTGGAGCATAGTTGGAGATTAAAGATTAAAGATTAAAGTCACTGAGAAAGGATGAAAGGGACTTATCAGGGGGATGATAAATGACCGCTATTCGAAGAGGCAGAGGAGAGAAAAGGCGGATAGAGTGGACTTCAAAGGAGGAAAAACAGTGAGA
Organism: Microcaecilia unicolor; assembly: GCF_901765095.1. Lineage (NCBI taxonomy): Eukaryota > Metazoa > Chordata > Amphibia > Gymnophiona > Siphonopidae > Microcaecilia > Microcaecilia unicolor. The sequence goes on along the minus strand of NC_044032.1, from coordinate 248,514,277 downwards.
TTGAGGTGGAAGAAGGGGTTGAAATCTGGAGGAGGGAGAGAGAAGTAGTCCAACACCGCCCCCACGGCCAGCAGGGCGAGGAGTATGTGAAAATAGATAACCGCCATGGCACAGGGCTGCAACTGAAGCAGAGTCATCAGGGCAGAGCCAGGTTTCTGTTATGGCGAGCAGATGGAGGTGACGCAAGATAAAGAGGTCCTGGATATAGGCGAGTTTGTTACAGATAGAGCGGGCATTCCATAGGGTGCAAGAGAAGGGCAGAGAAGAGGAGGGGAGTAGAGAAATAGAGATGAGGTTAGAGAGGTCGCGGTGAGATCTGTAGAGTTGGGATAATAGTTGGTGAGGGGGGCCAGGATTGGGATTGATGTCACCGGCTGAGAGTAAGAGAAGGAGTAAAAGAGAGCGGAGGAGAGTAGGAGAGGTGTGGCCACGAAGGCGTCAAAGGCGAGAGGTATTTAGGTGGAATGGGGAAGGCAAAATGGACGGAAGAAAGAGGCGGAGATTAAAAGCCAAGAGGGAGGAAGAGGGTACAAGCCAGAAAAGAAGGAGTTTCCGAGCTTTTAATTTTGAAAACCAGAAGAATTTTTTAGGTAATTCTATGTGTGATAGGTAACCAGTGTGCATTTTTAAGAAGTGGGGTGACATGATTGTATTTTCTTGAGCCTGTGATTAATTTAATAGAAGTATTCTGAATAAATTGTAGACAACGAAACTCTTTTTGCCATAAATCTTTGTATAGAGAATTGAAATAATCCAATTGTGAGAGTATGATGGAATGAACTAGGATACTGAGAGCTGAAGAATGAAGAAGTGCCTTGATAGAGCATATCAGACGTAGTTTGAAAAAGCAACGACGGATCAAGAATAACAGTTGAGGTTGAAAGCTTAAGGTATGATCCAAGAAAATACCAAGAAGCTTTAGGGAAGAGACAAGAGGAACGTTTACATTACAAAGCATCAATGGTGCAGCTAGTGATCGATCAGATGTAGTAGAAAACAACAGGGACTTAGATTTTTCCGGGTTTAATTTCGTTTTATTGTCACTGAGCCAGTCAAAAATTTGTTTAAATTTATCATTAAGGATATGTATTTCGTGAGGATTAGAAGAATGCAGTGGAGTCAGTAGCTGGATGTCATCAGCATATATAAAACCTGCAAGTCCTACAGATTGAAGAAGCGTAAGAATTGGTGCCAAGAAAATGTTAAATAGAGTTGATTCGAGTATAGAGCCCTAAGAAAGATATGATGTAAAGCATTCCAGTGCTGAATCCATAATACCAATGGAATGAAGGTGTTGAAGATCAAATGCAGCTGAGAGATCCAGAGAAAGTACAAGCACAGAACTAGCTTGGTCTAAGTGATAATGAACATAAGGGAAATGGGACTTGATATACCACCTTTCGGAGGTTTTTGCAACTACATTCAAAGCAGTTTACATATATTCAGGTACTTATTTTGTACCAGGGGCAATGGAAGGTTAAGTGACTTGCCCAGAGTCACAAGGAGCTACAGTGGGAATTGAACTCAGTTTGCGAGGATCAAAGTCCACTGCACTAACCACTAGGCTACTCCTCCACTAGGAAGAGTCCATGTAGAAGCCTGCCCTTGCAGATCAGCAATGTGGTCGCGCAGGCTTCTGTTTCTGTGAGTCTGATGTCCTGCACGTACGTGCAGGACGTCAGACTCACAGAAACAGAAGCCTGCGCAGCCGTGTTGCTGATCTGCAAGGGCAGGCTTCTACATGGAATGTTGCTAGTGGAATAGCAACATTCCATGTAGAATCTCCAATAGTAGCAACAGAATCTCAACATTCCATTTAGAATCTCAAATAGGGAAAGGGAAATGGGACTTGATATACCACCTTTCTGAGGTTTTTGCAACTACATTCAAAGCAGTTTACATATATTCAGGTACTTATTTTGTACCAGGGGCAATGGAGGGTTAAGTGATTTGCCCAGAGTCACAAGGAGCTGAAGGGAATTGAACTCAGTTCCCCAGGATCAAAGCCCACTGCACTAACCACTAGGATACTTCTCCATGCCTAACAAGGAAGTTTCTGTACTGTAATGATGTCTAAACCCAGTTTGGTTTGGGTGCAGTACATTTGTTTTATTAACTTCAATAATTGATTGTTATCACCTAATTGACTAATTGGTTTATGTGTGCATCTGAGATCTGTGCCCAAATTTGGGGTATGTGACTCTGATCTGTAAGGGGGAGGTGGTTTGAATTGAGAGGTACACAAACATTCTTTTGGCTTTGAAAGACTAATAAAATGTTTATGTTTACTCATAAATTTGATATACCGCTAAACAGAAACTGATCAAAGCAGTTTACAATAATAACTTTAAACACAGGAGAAAGGAACGCCATTTCTCAACAGGAAAGAGTTCTGAACCATATGCTAAAGGGACAAAGAGGGAAGTCAACTAGAACAGGGGAATTAAAACAGGCAGACTGATATCTGATCCATAGGCTCAACGATGTCTCGAATATACAAATTAATACGGATTTATACTTTGGAGGGCCCATAAGTTAATTTGAAAAAATGAATCCAGTGCACACTAAAGAGTACAAGGATCTCCAAGTAGAGGAGAAATCAGCTGCAACTGGATCTGCGGAAAAAATCCAGAGTGGAGCAGCTGTGTAAAGGCAGTCTGCCTGCATCAAAGTGGACATTCAGTTCGTATCCCAATGTCCTGGCAGGAGATTTATAAGGTACTTGGAAAATGTGGAAATGAGTTAACACTCCAGAATGGGAATCTGGGATCACACATGGCATGTAGATTTGGAAGTCCTGCAGCAGTGCCCTGAGGAAGAAAGAAGCAAGGCTAAAAAGAAAAGTACAAAGAAACCACAAATGTGGCTGGCAGGAGACTAAGGGGGTAGCCAAGGAGGCCCCAGGAGGAAGTCTGCTAGCTGATCTGCCAAAGGCCAGAAAGATTCAGAAGAGTGAGTCCTCAGACAGGGATATAGAGAGCTTTGGGCACAACTAGAGGGAGACTGTCTCTATAGTGAAGACCTTTCCTGGGAGTTGAGTAAGGCATAACAGAAGCTTCAAGAAGAAAAGACAGCTCTTCAAGGGCAGCTTGTACAAGTGCAGAACCAGAGAGAAAAGAGAGCTAAGGGAAGCTCTTGCCCAGCAAACTGGCTGGTGGCTAGTATGTGGATAAGTTGTAGTTCATCTGCACTGCTGTGGAGGCGGAACAGAGGAGATTGCAGGAAGCCCTGGAACAAAAGACTGAGGAGGTGAGGTGACTGAGTCCCAGAAATTTCACCCTGCTGTGTCAGAACTATGGTCAAAACTAGAGGAACTGCAGTCCTTTGAAATCTCATTGGTCCTCCAGGAGGAGCAGTTGGACTACGAAAGAGACTGGCCACAGGCCCAGAATGCCTGGTTAAGTGCCCAGTTGAAAGTTAAAATTCAGAACCGCCTGTGCCTGGCAATGGAAAAGGACCAGGAGGATAGAGTTCCTGTCCAGCTGCCTTCTACTGGATTGGATGTCCCTGTGATGGGTATTTGAACGATCGGTTGCCATTGGTGTGATGGGGTCCAATGGCTGCTGTGTTTACCTTGATCTCTTCATGTGGGAGTGCTAGAGGCATGATGTGTCTAGGGTGGTAGTTTGGTGGAGGCCCAGAGTTGGTGGAGGCACAGAAGCAGTTCCAATGGTCCCTAGTAGTAGAGGGGATCCTGGGTGCCTTATGGGGTAATGACCCTCAGCCCTTAGGGGTGGTGACCCTGGTTGTGGCAAGCACTCAATGGGGGTTGAGCTGAAGGGGAGGGTATGTGAGGGAATGAGTAGTATAGCAGCAGGTGTCCCTGAGAACACTCCTCCACTGAGGTTGGTGGCACTAACCTGCCATGTGAGATGCCGAGCCAGAGGGGTGGGGCTCAGGCAAGAGGTGGTTAAATGCCCTGGAATAGAGTAGATCAGAGAGGCAACGAGGCAAGAGGTTTCCAGAAGTGAGACCCCCCCACCCCGTGTACAGAGGTCTCCTGGAGGAAGACCACGCGGGACAGAACCCTCCCAAAGAGTTGTCTGGGCTATAGCACCTGGGAGAGACTCAGGGAAGCAGAGTGGTCCCCAAGTTTATATCACCAGTCTAAGTGGAAAAGACTTTCAAGGTAGGAACTTTCTGCAATTACCTTGTTGTGTGCCAAGGCTGAAGGCAAGCTTGTGTTGGACTGTGCATGTTTGGAATGATAACATTGTGTTTGAGGTGTGGCCAGAAGCCAGCCCTAGTAAAGACTGCTTCCTTAGGGTTCTACAAGAACACTGATAGTAGCACTGAGCTGAGCTGTGATGTAGCAGGGTCTTGTATAGTAGAACACAGCAATAAAGAATTCTTCTTTTATTCTTATCCTTTGTCCGCCTGTGTCCGTGAGCGCTCCCTGCCTGTCCGTCAGCCACACTGCCTTACTCCCCTATCAAAAAGCATGCCTTGTGTTTCATGCACTGTGTTGTGGGCTTTTTTTTTTTTCTGTTTTTCCTTCTACTTCAAGCACCAGTCACCCTTATAAATCTTTATTGTCAAAGACTTTCAGAGCTACCCTCACACCCTAGTGAAAGGCAGGACATACACCTTTGTTGATTGAACTTCAATTGGCTTCCAGCATTTTATTAGACTCAATTCAAGGCTCTTATTGTGGATCATAGGGCCCTTTACATTGCACAGTATAAAATTCAGTAGGATGACTTGCTGAGTACCTTCATGTGGTCCCTTCATTATATTAACTCCATAACAAATTTCAGCAAGATGACACTACAATAGAAGTATGCTACGGAGGACAAAAAATATATATATTGGCTGCACATTGAGCAACAGTGAAAAACCTTGTGGAATCGATAGTTATTCCATGATTCCCTCCCCAAGAACCAGCTCCAGCTGTACTTCCCTCCAGACTGGGCTTTTTGAACTGTCCCTGTTGCAGCTTCCCTGGCAGCAGTTCAACTTTCACTACTTTTCTGTGCAAACAGCTTGGAATCTTGTATTCCCTTGCTCTGCAACTTCCAAGAGCCAGCTCCGGTTCCAGCTCTGCTCTGCAGTCAGGACCAGCTTTCACTAGCTGCTCTATCAATTTTTGGTTTCACTTTCCACTGAAGCTTTCCTTGCCTCAGAACCAGCTTCTCTGTTACTTGTACTCAGATGCACACTCTGTGCTTGGTTAGGTATGCTCTGCAGCTTGCTAATCACTTCTAACTTTGTTTTTCTCTTTTGTTCCACTAGCTCAGTGACAACAATTTGTAGCTTACTCTGAAGTCCCGAAGGTACACTCTTCCTCTGTCCTTCGATTAAGAACTGCTTCTAAGGTTTAATAATTGTTTTTCTACTTTTTAACTTTGCCAGCTCCTCCTGCTGTTTGTGGCTTACCCTAGAGTTCAAAGTACATAGCCTTCTTTTCTTCTGACCACTCCAGGCTAGATTTCCTTGTGGCACAGGATTTTTTTGACATTCTCCCTGTCTCCTCAGCTCGAAACCTTGGGGTCATCTTTGACTCTCCTTCTCTGCTCATATCCAGCAGATCGCCAAGACCTGTCGTTTCTTTCTTTACAACATCCGTAAAATCCGCCCCTTTCGTTCCGAGCACTCTACCAAAACCCTCATCCACACCCTTGTCACCTCTCGTTTAGACTACTGCAATCTGCTTCTTGCTGGCCTCCCACTTAGTCACCTCTCCCCTCTCCAATCGGTTCAATCGGTTCAAAACTCTGCTGCCCGTCTCATCTTCCGCCAGGGTCGCTTTACTCATACTACCCCTCTCCTCAAGTCGCTTCACTGGCTCCCTATCCGTTTTCGCATCCTGTTCAAACTTCTACTAACCTATAAATGTACTCACTCTGCTGCTCCCCAGTATCTCTCCACACTCGTCCTTCCCTACACCCCTTCCCGTGCACTCCGCTCCATGGATAAATCCTTCTTATCTGTTCCCTTCTCCACTACTGCCAACTCCAGACTTCGCGCCTTCTGTCTCGCTGCACCCTACGCCTGGAATAAACTTCCTGAGCCCCTACGCCTTGCCCCATCCTTGGCCACCTTTAAATCTAGACTGAAAGCCCACCTCTTTAACATTGCTTTTGACTCGTAACCACTTGTAACCACTCGCCTCCACCTACCCTCCTCTCCTCCTTCCTGTACACATTAATTGATTTGATTTGCTTACTTTATTTTTTGTCTATTAGATTGTAAGTTCTTTGAGCAGGGACTGTCTTTCTTCTATGTTTGTGCAGCGCTGCGTACGCCTTGTAGTGCTATAGAAATGCTAAATAGTAGTAGTAGTGGCTCTCTATTTGTACTTTCGTGTATACTCTGTTCATGTTGTTACTTGATTATGGTAATGTGGTTTTGGAGGGATCACTAATTCCAACATGAAGAAATTGCAGACTCTTCAGAATGTAGCTATTTGGTTGTTGGGTAGGGTGAGTCAGTTTGCCCATATGACTCCTTTATATTTGCAATTTCATTGGTTGTCTGTTAGGTATTGGTGTTTATTTAAGATGATGGTTTTAATGCATAGGGCATATTATGAAAAGTCTCTGTTTGGGTTGGTGGTACTGTGTGTTCTGGGTTGGGTTTTGAGGTCTGAGAATGCTGTTCAGTTACAGGTCCCTTCATTATCTCGAGCACGTAGATCATGTACATATGCTGCTGCTTTTTAAAAATTTTTAAGACTCCAAGCATGTGGAATGCTCTGCCTTTGGCTTTGAGAGTTGAATGCTCTTTGCAGCATTTTGAGCGACTGTTGAAGGTTCATTATTTTGCTTCTGCATTTGGTGAAGGTTCCTTGGGGAGTCAGTAGCAATGAGGGTAATGGAAGCTGGTGGTGAGGTTTTTTTGTGGGTTAGTGGTCTTGGGTGGGTATGCTTTCCTGTCACATTTTGTAGTTCCTTCCTTGTGTCTTTTAAAAAAAAAAAATGATTTGTACACCATTGTGTTCTTATATTTTTAAGCCAAGAGGTAAAGCAATGTGGTCCGGTTCTGGTTCAGGTACCTAAATAAATATATCCTCAGCTCTTGTGTCTTGGAGACCAAGGTCTGTTTGGGGGAATAAGACACAACAACACCAAATGTACTTGCAAGTTTGCTAAAGCTTTAGGGAGGTCAGTGTTACAGTTGCAAAGACTAGCAGCCTTGCTTGACTGACTTCTGAATTCCCTTCTAAGTTCTGACTTTTTATTAGCAATAATCAAGCATGACTGCACATTCCATTACATGATCACAAATTTAAACAATACACTTCTCTCTTTCTCACACATTGCTTGTAACATTTATAGCACACCTTATCTTCTTTGGCTAGATTATACACTCATTTCCTCTATTATGCCCAGTTTCTCAAGGTCCTATACAGCACATTCTGGTTCAGCAATTACAGGTAAGAGATAATATTCATAGCTCATTCCTTCCAAGGTTACAGCTCTCATCAAAAGAAGAATTGAATAATTCTTCTTTAAATGACTGATACAAACTCTCCATTTCTCCTTGGTCTCCTACTGTACCCCATTAACACAAATTCTCCACTTTTCCTTGGTCCCATACTGGACCTCTTTCACAATCCTCTCTGAGAGCAAGATGCACTAAAGATGTCGGTAATTCCCGTTCCCTACGGATTCCATAGCGAATCGGTAGGGAACGGGAATGCATCAACGATAGGGAATGCAAATGAGCTACTCGTTGTAGCTCACTTGCATTCTCTATTCCTTCGGTACCTGAGTCGGAGAATCGGGACGTCCCTTTTGATTAGGCTCCTCTTCCTGATATCTTCAGCCAATCAAAGCGGGCTTAGCTGGCTGTTGTCAGTGAAACGCGCTCTGATTGGCTGAAGAGACCAGGAAGAGGAGCCTAATCTAAAAGGACGTCCCGATTCTCCGGCAACCAGGAAAATAGAAAAATTTTGCTGTGGAGGGGTAAGTGGCGCGGCGAAGACAAAATAGAAGGGGGAAAAAACACGAGCGCCGGCAGAGCAAAAAACTGAGGAAAAGAAAACGTCTCTCACAAGCGCAGGGAGAGTACGTCCTTAAAGGACGCCCCTCACATGTGCTCCCTGCTTTTTTTTTCTTTTTTACCTTTTTTGGGGGGCCCTTTTCCTTTCCGATTCCCTCACAGGAGCCCTAACGAGAGGTGCAGACCTCCTGTTAGGGTTTCTATGGTAAGGGAATCGGAAAAACGGTAGTGCATCTCATTATAATGGACTGCAACGGTAGTCCATCTCATTTTAATGGGCTGCAATGGTAGTGCAGCTCATTATAATAGCTTTTGAATCATTTGCATTCCGTTTTCGTTGCCTGCTACCGTGGCAGGAAAAATGCCCTTAGTGCATGCCCCGGGTAAACTACTTGCGTTTTAAACTGGCTGGAACCAGTTTAAAACGCAAGTTGTGGGCTCATTAGGTTTTGTGCATCTGGCCCTGAGTCTGTCCAAAGTAACACATAGTTTGCAACATAATAGTACTATTACAGTAGCAGTGCTGAGGAACACTCTCTCACTGAGCTGCCAAATTGAGCAGCAAAATGTCCTTCTTTTTCAAAAATGAGCCCCTTTATGAACCTGATTTTATAATAGGATGCTTATATGATATCCAAAAAACACACATATTTTAAGCCCGATTTATAGAGAAAAGACAGGTGCCTGTGCGCCTTTATAAAATAGAGTCCCAGAATTGCTCCTGTAGCATACAAATGCCCATGCACAACTTTACATCTGCTTGAAGTTGGTGTAAATAAGAGATTATGCTCTGTGATGGCAATTCTATAACTGAGAGCCTCCATTTAGATGCCCCAAGGTCAGGTAGTAGGAAGCTATTCTATTATGGAACTTAGGCATGTGCACATCACCCCTATTGTCCCACGTAGCTACGCCACTGGTTATTCCTGAAAGTTTATGAAGAATACTGACTTGAATCAGCAACCTTCCTTGTTTTTGGGAGTAGTCTTTTTCTTTTCAGCATTTATATCCCACAAATATCCAAAATGAATTGGTTCAGTGTGGCTAATAAAAGCTTAAGGTAATAACATATCCATTGGAGTTGTGTATCCTGTGTAGTGGTGTGGTGTGTTTCAGGTGAGTAGATCAGAAGATTCTTAGTTTAGGCTATGCAGGCTTGACTTCGAGGAGGAATTTTCTGAAGAGAAACAATTTGGGAAGAGAAGGGTCAGGTAGTTTTGTGCACTTACGTTTGTGTTTTTTGGTGGTAGCAAGAATAAATCGTTCATATATTCAGGGGCGGTGCCAAAGAGGATTTAATATATCATGGTGCATATCTTGAACATTACGGACTCTGATGGGGAGCCAGTGTAAAGCTAGTAACAGTGGACTGGCACTTGTGAAATGGGGGCATTTGAAGATCAACCTGGCTGCTATATTCTGTGCGGTTTGTAGTTTTTTCAGTAGGTGTTCCCTGCAGCCCACATAGATTGCATTGCAATAGTTGGTATGGGTGAGTACCATTGATTGTACTACTAGTGGAATATGGCTTTTGGGAAGTATCCTCTAACTCTCCTCAGTTTCCACATTGTGTGGAACATTTGTGATGTTACGTTTTCCACCTGTTTTTCAAAAGACAGTTTTTGGTCCAGTGTCACTCCTAGGATCTTGAGGTGATCTGAGATGGGGTATGAAAGTTCCTTATATGGTGATGTTGGGGTATAGGGTATCACAGTATGGTGATGTTTTCCTTTTCTTTCTTCTTGTATTTTTTCTTTTTTTGGCATTTCAATATATAAATTGTTTCTGTAGGCATTGACAGTTATATGTAAGTTTCTGGTATGTTAATGTTACACCACTGCTCTTCCTACCCTATTGCTTTATACTTCCATATGTTTTGTTCAAAATGCAACAGCAAGAGTTCTGTGCTGTGTAAAGCAGAGAGACCACATCACCCCTCTCCTTCAGAAATTACACTATCTACCGATAGAATATAGAATTCAATTTAAGATATTTACACTGACGCACAAGCTGCTTTATATTGATTTATCTGACTTTCTTGCCAAGTTAATGTTTCCCTATATTCCTTCACGTCATCTCCGTTCAATGAATGATCGTAGACTCATTCTCCCAAACCCATCTCAAGCCTACTGGGAGTCCACCAGAAAAAGTGTCTTTTATTTTTTGTCCCCATTTCTTCCGAATTATTGACCTCCCACACTTTGCTCAAAACTTTCTTTCAAAAATTTTAAAATAGGTCTAAAAACCTACTTTTATTTCCAGGCTTACAATTGACCATGGAGCACACTGTCTGGGTGACTCTGGAACATAAAAGGAGACTATCTGCAGTTAACACTATGATTTGTGATGTTCCTTTTGATTGAATACTTGCTTTCCTTTATTTTAATTGGAGTTTCTTTCTGGCTATTTCTTTTTATTGTACATTGCTTTGATTTATGCTATAAAAAGGTAATTTTATTAAATGTAAATAAACATATTGTAAATGACTCTGATGTGTATTTTTCACCAAGAAGGTGGTGGATACCTGAAATGCCCTGATTGTGGCTGGATAGATTTGGATGGGCTGGAGTGGAGCTTTCAGGGGCTCTGATGACAGCTTCAGAAGTTTTAGAAGAAGGAGAGTGCCGGGCAGACTTCTACGGTCTATGCCCTGAAAATGGCATGGAAAAATCAAGATCAGGTATACATATGAAGTATCACATCATACCTTATGTAATGAGTTTATCTTCTCCGGTAGACTGGATGAACCGTACAGGTCTTTATCTGCCATCATCTACTATGTTACTATTGTTACTATATATTGTGAAGAGTGGTATACCAAATCTCTTTTGTAAATAAATAAAATCCCTCTACTCTTGCAAAAATATATATAGATGCTCTCAAAATAAATCCTCTTCTGGTGGCTGCAGAAATAGATATTTTTAACAGTTTCAATCACCTTCAAAAGACCAAGAAGAAGTGAGTCCAATGATGTACTTAAACTACTGCAAATTCATTCAGTTAACTATAACGTTTCCAGTTTGTACAACCACATCAGAATGACACTTTTTAGCAATGAGACAGATTAGAAACTAGTTACGGTGAACTGTGAGAGAAAACAGATGTTTGGCTCTGACTTTTCTTCACATTGAAGCAGATCCAATAGTAAAGCTAAATCCAGAGAACATTGTGGATGTTTATGCTAACAGGAAAGACAACTGAATTTACGTTAAGATAAATACTCTCATATAGCTTTGGAACCATAGACTTGTCCCACAAAGATTTTGAAAAAGTTGATGTAGCAATAAACTCTTCTGTGCCCCTCATTCTATCCACACCATCAGGGGTATCTACCCTATTGCAGAGTTTGGTATCATCCACAAAGAGGCAAACCTTACAAGACAGCCCCACTGCAATCTCACTCACAAAGATGGGCCAAGGACTGAGCCCTGTGACACATCCCTGTTAACATCTTTTTTCTTGGCACAATCTCTGTTTATATTTTATTACATTTGTACCCCGTGCTTTCCCACTCATGGCAGGCTCAATGCAGCTTACATGGGGCAATGGAAGGTTAAGTGACTTGCCCAGAGTCACAAGGAGCTGCCTGTGCCTGAAGTGGGAATCGAACTCAGCTCCTCAGGACCAAAGTCCACCACCCTAGCCACTAGGCCACTCCTCAGACATATGATGCATTTGCTAATGCTACTTCATAGTACCACTTTGAGATACAACACTAGGGAACAACTATTATTGTGCTTTCTAGAAGCAATGACATTGAAGTTGAGTAAACATTACTCTGCATCCTTACAATATCTGATGGTATCAATATGGAACAGATCACCTCTATCACTTAGTGCTAGAATTCATTACTTGAGCTTTTGGAAGTATTTGAAAACATTCTTTTTTGATAAATGTAGTCTTTAGCAACATGATGTCTATTGTAAGAACTTCATGGTTTATCATTTTTAAAAGGTAATTCCTGAACATTATGGTTTGGTTTCTTTTTTTTTTGTAATCTGCTCTGAACTATAAAGTGGTAGCAGAATATAAAACCTGATATAACATACATAGTAAACATAGTAGATGACGGCAGAAAAAGACCTGCACGGTCCATCCAGTCTGCCCAACAAGATAAACTCATATGTGCTACTTTTTGTGTATACCCTACTTTGATTTGTACCTGTCCTCTTCAGGGCACAGACAGTATAAGTTTGCCTAGCACTATCCCTGCCTCCCAACCACCGGCTCTGGCACAGACCATATAAGTCTGCCCAGCACTATCCCCGCCTCCCAACCACCGGCTCTGGCACAGACCGTATAAGTCTGCCCAGCACTATCCCCGCCTCCCAACCACCGGCTCTGGCACAGACTTTATAAGTCTGCCCAGCACTATCCCCGCCTCCCAACCACCGGCTCTGGCACAGACCGTATAAGTCTGCCCAGCACTATCCCCGCCTCCCAACCAGCCCTGCCTCCCACCACCGGCTCTGCCACCCAATCTAACAACATATTTACCACTTCCCTCTGCACCCACAGCCTGGAACTGCAGCAACAGGTTATTTACTAAGGACCAGGGTGGCTTCTCAGCTGCTACAGCTTATAGGTACAGAGGAGACCGGAGTTTGTCCCCCAACTAAGGGAACTGACACAGTGACCACAACTACTTATATTGCTACTGACACCGGACATATAACAGAAATGAAGGAAGCAGTTGGCATTGAATCAGATGCTGAAGAGGAGTGCACCAAGCAGCCCAGGAACATGCAGATAAAGACTGAAATGGCCCATCTAGTATGCACAGTAAGGAGATCAGGGCTGTAACTGTGCTCCATGTAGGTCATTCCTCCTCTTTCCTGTGATTTTATAGAACTTTAACTTTCACTCTGTGCAGGGTACACCTCCAGACCCTTCATTTAGGAGTGTAACTTCTGCTCTGTGCAGGTTACCTCCTAAGGCCTATAGCGTTCTTTCTTCCTTCAATGTTTTCCAGAATTAGTATCTGACAAGGAATTGTGGTCATTGTTATGTAGAGTAGGATCATGTTCCTCGCTTGATCAATACATGATCAATGATTTATTACAAAAAAAAAGAAGAAGTGAAAAAGCAGTATAATTTTATGTTTTGTAATGTGATAGGATACCCAGATCCTTGTTAAGTCCTTTGATTTATCTACCTCTGATGCTATTATAACCCTTTAGTCCATGAACCTCAGATCACTTCATTGGATCCTCATCCACCACTATGTGAAATGCAAAGTACTTGTACTTGCCAGCAAGTTCTTCCGTTTTGCAGCTCCTCGTTACCTCTCCTCTCTTTTTAACTTCCTCCTGAACCGGGCAATCTGCAAGTTGGGGGGTAGGGGACAGGATAGTCAATCATCTTCTGACTTATGTGTGCAGTTTCTTAGGGGTACAACTCTTTAACTTAGCATGCATCATATGAATACACATGCATTTCATTTATCTACAGGGTTGCCTATATTTAGGTGTGATCATTTAAGCCAGGTCAATGGCAGGTGCAAATGGGTGTACCTAAGTGTACCATACAACACATGTAACTTATGATACTCTATAAGTTATGCATGAAGGTTGGAGACCTGCCTAGGCCCCTTCTATGCTCCGCCCGTATGAACATTTCCTTGCAGTTATGCTTTAAGCCTATACTCATTATCTTATAGAACAGCAAACAATGTAATTATGTTGGCATCCATTTATAGAATTCCTATCAATGTATGATTCAACCGTAAAGTTAAGCAATAAACTTGCTAAGTGAAATAATCCAATAAATATGAATGCAAATTACCAAAATTTCAAAAAAGGAGGAAAAAGACTTTGGTAGCTTACTAATTTGTCCTATTTTCAGGGACCTCTACTGTGCAGGCTTTGTCATTAGTCATAAAAAAACCTCCTTAATTATTGTTTTTTATGACTTTTTCATTTTTTCATTCTCATTTTCATAAAATACTTTGATTTCAACCACCAGAACACTTACCTGAAAAAAATTGCAGTCATATTGGTTCACTCATCTTCACTGAAGAAAATGTTCTAAAAAGAAACAAACTTAGTATAAACATTTTTGAGTTATCATTGGCAATTTTACTTGCCTTAAGTCAAATTTTCATAGCACTAGCCTCCAACCTGTAAACTGAAGCTGATTCCTGTATCAATAGAGCTTCTAGCCTTCATTAACAAAACTAAATATGGTGGCTAGATTTTAAACAGACGCCGACCGCTGACAACCAATCATCTTTGTTTTAAGATGTGATAAAAATAAAGAGCAGAAAAGCTGAAATAACTGTGTGGGTTCTGATGAAAATCCACCCTTCATCTATGTACTATATGCTATATTGCTGATCTGTATATCTAATGCACTTAAATAAATGGTAGTAGAGTCAGTCATTTTCTTCAGAGCGAACTGATATGACTCTGCATTTTTTTCAGATAAGTGGCCTGGTGGTTGAAATCAAAGCATTTTATGAAAATGAAAATGAAAAAATGAAAAAAGTTAAGAAAGAATAAAAGAAATAATTAAGGAGGGTTTATTTAAGACTAACGATGAAGCCTGCACAATAGAAGTCCCTGACATTAAGGCAAATTACTGAGCTACTGAAGTCTTTTTCTTCCTTTTTTGAAATATCCTCACTTATTGTGGGAACCTATCAATGCATGGTAATGCCTCTATATTAATTGTAATGCATAGTTCAAGACAACTCCTGAACCTAAAGTGGTATTTTCTGTGTTAGCTGTTTAACATGGGAATCAGCATGGGCTGGATGGACTATCGGTCTGACCCATTATGGCTTTTCTTATATTCTTACATAACGTTTAATGCACTGTACTATTAGTATGAAGTAATTCCCTTGTTAAATAGCTAACAAAGCTTAATAAATAGACCCCCCCCAAAAACCTTTAGGAAATGACCCCTTAATCCCTTCATAGAAATGCGATATACCATATTTTCTTGTATATAGCCCACACCTGGATATAACCCACATCCCTGTATAATCCACAGAAAAGATGGAGCAAGGTAAAATTTGTTTTGCATTACCTGCATCTTTGTATTCCCTACCAGGTGTTCAATTATGAAGTCGGTGGCAAGCTTTGGTGGCCGGTACCAGCACTCCTGCACATGCTTAATTCATGCTGCCGAGCTAAGCATGTGCGAGAGTGTGGGTGTGGTTGAGCAAAGCATGCCACTGAAGCACGCCACCAATGCTAGACTGGAGAAAAAAGCAAGGCAAGACAATATAAAGGAAATATTTCTTATAATAAAAAGTATTTTATGCAAACCATTTGGGAGAGTTTTTTTTTTTTTAAAGAATTGTAGAATGTCTCCTCCACTGTGGCCATGAAATATAAAGGCGAGTATAACCCAAACCTTTATTTAACCTGCACCAGACATCTCCTGGCTGTAAAAACGTGTACACCCATTGGGTTATGTTTGCGAAAATATGGTAGTTAAAGAGCACATAGAAAGAAGGGTTTTTTTTTGGTAGGATAAGGAAGTTACATCTCAAAGAGACTGAGTTGTGCCCAGGTAAAGAGGGTAAATAAAGTTGGGGGCAAGTGACTTCCTCACAGCTGGGCTGGTGGGACACAGGAAGTTGCAGAGTAGGCAGGACTTACCTGAGAAGAGGCCTCGACGACGCGCACTGGCAGAAGGCTGGCTATGGGAATCGCCGGTGCTGGAGGGAGAACGGCACTTCAGAGCAGTAAAAGTGAGCAGACCATGCGGATGGCGAGAGTGGGCAGTAGAGGCTGGGCGGGCCTGGAGCATAAGTGGCTGGGCCTGGGCCCGTCCAGGTCCACCCGTGGCTTCGCCCCTGAGGGGGGCATCTAGATGTAGGTATGGTGGGTTTTGGAGAACTCACTGTTTTCTCCACAAATGTAACAGGTAGGGGGGGATGGGCCTGGGTCTGCCTGCCTGAAGTGCACTGTACCCACTAAAACTACTCCAGGGACCTGCATACTGCTGTGATGGACCTGAGTATGACATCTGAGGCTGGCAATCAATATTTTGAAAGATGTTTTTTGAGGGCGAGAGGGGGTTATTGACCACTGGGGGAGTAAGGGGAGGTCATCCCCGATTCTCTCCGGTGGTCATGTGGTCAGTTTGGGCACCTTTTCATACCTTGGTCATAAGAAAAACCAGGTAAAGTCCTTGTTTCTTTCGATTATGGGTCAAGGACGTCCTAGTGTTAGGCACGCCCAAGTCCCGCCTTCGCTAGGCCTTCAACACGCCCCCTTGAACTTTGGCCATCCCTGCGACGGAAAGCAGTTAGGGACGTCCAAAATCGGGTTTCGATTATACCAATTTGGATGACCCTGTGAGAAGGACGTCCATCTTCCGATTTATGTAGAAAGATGGGTGTCCTTCTCTTTCGGAAATGAGCCCATTAGTGAACTATTTTAGGCAGGGACATTTCATACCCAAATTCTACAAAACATTGCAAACTGCCTTATCTGCAAGTCAACCAAAATCTGGCTAGGAGACCGCCCTCCCCCCATAATGTGCCATCATTATGGTAAGCACCCTCATTAGTTCTCTCTGTCTCTTCCTTTGGTGACTATTCCATTGTTCATGAAATGCAAGAAAAAGACAAAAACATTTTACCCTGTGCATGTTGCTTGGCTCCTGTGGGAAGGAGGGTACAGATGAGAGGAGGTTTCAAGCAATGGCATAGGTTCTGGGAATGAGATACTGCATTCAAAGAAAGACAGAAACATCTAATATTGTGCATATTGCTTATTACTTAGGGGAAAAGGATTCAAAGAAAGGAGCTTTCAAGTGATGTCATAAGTTATGGGGATGATCTTTAAAAGTGAAGAGCTTCATGTTGGTCTAGCCAGCAATCCATGCACTACAAGGGAAGCTGGACCCTCCTTCTATCCCTGCCTTTTCTCTAACACAGTAATGATTCACAGCCCATGATACTAATGGGCTCCATCCCTGCTCTGTCTCGAAAATCTTTGGCTGGAGTGGACACTGGGACAGGAGGCAGAACACAGAGGTATGGTAAGAGGCTTTTGTGAATCATCTCGCTCCTCCTGTACTGATCTTTTTTTAATATAATCATCCACGAAGAGTGGTACAGTATACCTTATGTTTATTGAGCTTGATATACTACCTTTCATGAAAAAAAAGCAAAGCCTTATATAATAATGACAGAGATGAAGGCACACAAGCTGTTCCAAGAAATAAAACCTGCCTTCAGCAAGAAGGGCAATAATTTTCCATGGTCCATAAATCTGTGCTGAGAAGAGAAATGCCTCTTATTCATGTTTTCAGATAAACATCTCTCTCATTTGTGTGATCTATCATGTTCTCTTTCATTACTACTTATAGGTCTTTTATTTTTGCCCAAATAAATTTTATTTCTTGTGTCATTAGACTTGTGTAGACACATTGCTTAATTAATTCCCTTCCTTATTCCAGTTTTCAACTATCTGTACTGCATTCATTCCTACTTTACATGTATCAGTGTGATATTTCCATGAGTTTTTAATAAACATCTCCTGTGAGCTATTCACACCATATTCATTCTTTACATGTATTGATGCAATGCCTGATTAGGGTTCGGATGAAAATCCATCCTTTGTCTATCTATTATATGCTGCATTGCTGAACTATATATCTAATGAACTTAAATAAATGGTAGTGGAGTCTGTCATGTTTCTGTGCTGTCTCACTGGTGAGCAGATAGAGACACTCCTTGCAGTGCAATATGTCTATTTTTCAAAGCAACCTGGCTCCATGTGGCTGAAGGGAGGCAATGGGCTTCCTTCCAGGAAGGACCAGGTAGTGACACTGGCACACATGGGCAGGAGGATGGAGAGAGCTATGGAAGTTGGCTTAAAGTCACCTTCACAACCTGGAGAATATTAGACCTTGTGCTTGTATGGGAAAAGGAGAAAGGCTACAGCAGAGGCTAGCTGGGAGGGAAAGAATGCCACAATTGAGTTGTGAAGGTGGAGGAAGAATGGTGGGGCAGGCTGGAAGGTGGGATTAAAGGAAGAAACCTATTGGCATAAAAATGTTCATTGCCACATAAATGTTTTTTTGGGGGAAAGTAGTTTACATTTGCTAGTCTGATACTTGGATATTTCTGCTCGCCAGCTATCTGTGCTATATGCATACTGGAGTGACAGGCGCAATCGTAACCAAAGGCATAGAGGAGGTAACCTGCATGTTCTGCACAGAGCAGCAGGTACACTTGTGGCTACCTTACTGGGCAGGCTACATGGATGATGCTAGTCTTTATCTGAAGCCTGTTACTATAGGGTCAAACTTTTTTTTTTTCAGAATTCAACTGTGGCCATGAAATGTAAAGGCAAGTATAATCCAACCCCTTGTTTAAACTGCACCAGACATCTCCTGGCTGTAAAAACATGTACACCCCATGGGTTATATTTGCAAAAATATGGTAGTTAAAGAGCACATAGAAAGAAGGGTTTTTTTTGTAGGATAAGGAAGTTACATCTCAAGGAGACTGAGTTGTGCCCAGGTAAAGAGGGTAAATAAAGTTGGGGGCAAGTGGCTGGTTAAAACACTTGTGCAGGGCTATCCACTGATATTCAGCGACACTTAACTGGATAGTCCCACTGAATATCAGCACTAAGTAACATTTTGAGGGCTGTCCAGGGGCAGAGTCAGCACTTATGCGGTTACGTGCCAATATTGACCACTTAACTACATGAGTTAACTGGACAAATAGGACCGCATTAAACACAATTCTATCTTGGGTTTCACGTATGTGGTTAAGTAATGAATATAGCGCTTAACTGGATATGTGATAGCCACCCTCACATTCCCGGATAGTCAATGCTGGTGCCCAGACATGGTCTGGCATTGAAAATGCTGGTATAATGACAGCAGAGGCAATAAAAAGGTGACCACCACCAGCTGAATACTTACCCCAACTTTATTATGTTACTATGTTACATGTATCCATGTGAAGCTGCATGATGTTCTGATGAAGCGCCATTCTTCAGACATCTATACTGTGTGCTTGATTTTGGGCGGCAATTTTGAAATTGTCCACACTTGTGAAGCGTGCAGGTATACTTACATTTTTAAAGAGAAGTTGTGTGGGTGCTTTCTATGGGTGCTAAAAGTGACCACATGCTTAGCACTTTCTCTTTTGTGAACAGGCCACATATGTGTGCTATTTTTCTCCAGTTCCTATCTAGCCTTATTTCTCCCTATCTGCTCTTCGGCATCGTGCCAGGTACTTGTGCCCTGGATTGGTCACTCATGGAAACAGGCTACGCTACTGTTCTTGATAAATCTTTAATCTAATCCAGAGGTTCTTAGTCCAGTCCTCAGGACACACTCAGCCAGCCAGGTTTTCAGGATACTTATAACGAATATGCATAAGATTGATTTGCATACATTAGAGGCAATTCATGCGAATGTATCTCATGCATATTCATTGTAGGTATTCTGACAACTTGACTGGCTGGGTGTGTCCTGGGGACTGGGTTGAGAGCCTCTGGTCTAACCAGTTCGGTGGTTCTTATGTTCACATACCTACACATGTCTCTTGAAATATTTTTAGATTGGAGGAATAGCCTAGTGGTTAGTTCAGGAGGCTGTGATCCTGGTGAACTGGGTTTGATTCCCACTGTTGCTCCTTGTGCCTCTGGGCAAATTGCTTAACCCTCCATTGCCCCAGGTACAACATAGGTCCCTGTATATAATATGTAAACCATTTTGACTGTAACCATAGAAAGGCAGTATATCAAATCCATAAGAACATAAGAGTAGCCATACTGGGTCAGACCAATGGTCCATCTAGCCCAGTAACCTGTTTTCCAAACAGTGGCCAAGCTAAGTCACAAGTACCTGGCAGAAACCCAAATCGTGGCAACACTCCATACCACAAATCCCAGAGCAAGCAGTTGCTTCCCATGTCTGCCTCAATAGCAGATTATGGACTTTTCCACCAGGAATTTGTCCAAACCTTTTTAAAAACCCAGATACGCTAACTGCTGTTACCACATCCTCTGGCCAAAGAGTTTCAGAGCTTAACTACTCATTGAGTGAAAATTTCCTCCTATTTCTTTTAAAAGTATTTCCACGTAACTTCCTCGAGTGTTCCCTAGTCTTTGTACGTTTGGAACGAGTAAAAAAATTGATCTACTTCTACTTGTTCTTCACCACTGCTTGGTTGAAAGTATGTGTGCTATGGAAGATGCAGGTACTATTCAGCAAGACAAAGACACACAATTTCACAAGCCATTTTACCACAGGTAAATGATTTTGAAAATTGCCCTCTCACTGTATTGTTGAGATGCGGGTTCTAATGAAGCTCTACTCTTTAAGTGTATGTGCGATATTTATGTTGTACATGTATCACTGTGATGCTTGCACGGGGCTCTGATGAAGATCTTTCAGCTGTCCATGGTGTGTTCATGCTGTATGTGAGTCAGGGTGATTTCATGCATCATACTTTTATGAAGATCCCCATGTCAGCTATGTGGGGCTCTGATGAAAATTCATTCTCTTAGCAGTGTGGTGTACATCTACCAATATTATGCCTTTATAGCACTCTGATAATGGATGCTTGATTTAGGGTTGTCTGTGTCATATCTTTATGAAGCTCTGAATATATTACTAAATGGACATTGTCCATGGGCACTGCAAAGGAATGTGATTGTGAGGAAATCATCTGGTTCAAAGGTAGTCTCATTTTGGGAGATCACAAGTGACTCTTGGGAGGACAAACAGAAAAAGAAATGTGTATAGTTCTTGCATTTTTAAAATTCATATTTTTGTCTTCTCTGATCAAAGATGTTATTAATGTTTTTTTGGGGGGAGGGGGGATTGGGGTTTTGTTTCAAAATAATTGGGGGGAAAAAGAAGTTTCAACTTTGTGTATTGTTATGTATTTCAAAGATTTATGACTTATTCCATTTTCAAGCAGTTTATTATTGCTTATTTGTATCGTTGTTATTGTTCCTTTATGGATTGATATTGTTCCTAACTGTATAATAAAGACTTCTTTAAGTTTCAAAGATGTTATTAATAGATATTTTAATAAGGTGACATATCACTCATCTTTTCATTTCAGGAATTCTATGCTTTTTCTGCTGTTTCTAATTTCCCCATTCCCCAAATTACTGTAGTCATAAAGAGGTACTTTTATAAAGCATTTTCTATGTGTAAACCATATTTTACTTGTCCAGAATGCCTCTTATAAAATTATATGGGTATAATGCATTTCAAAGTAGACAGGCAATTTGGTTCAGATAAAGGTCATTACTCATAATTTGCTATCAATAGCCAACTGGCTTTATGATCATTCATTTTAACTCTTCTAAAACTGAAGCTGTTCTTTTCCCCATGGTGGAATTCCTTTTGTACTCAGGCAATTCCAAGTGTCATTAAGATTTTCACCCATGCCTTGGGTGTCCTTCAGGACAATCAGTTATCATTCAGATAGCATATCTTATAAAAAATCTTTCTTCAGGTTAAGACTCATCCAATCAGTGCGTTGAGTGCTTGCCCATAAAGAACTCTGTAGACTTACCATTCTGTTAATCATCAGTAAGTTGGATTAATGCAACTCATTGCTTTAAGGCTGTAACATGTTCCTAATCAACAAACTTTAAATAATAAAAAATACCGTGGTTAAGGTGCTACACAATGCCAAAACGTTTGACCATGCCATCTCTTTATTGAGAGAACAACAGTGGGTCTCTATTATCAATTAGATCAGGTTCAAGATTCTACTCTTTACCTGCTGTGTATTTTACCTTAAAGTTCCCAGCTTTCATCCAGTTTGTTCATTCTCTGCTATTTTCCACGGGCCCTAGGCTCAGACCCTCCCAAAGTTTTATTTTATTTTTGAAATTTTTGCTTACAATCAATGAGGAAGATAACTTGTATACAGAAATGCACATTCAGTAACAGAGAAGAAACACTCTAATTAAGAGGAAAATAAAATGCAATACAATCCACAATAGGAGAGAACACAGAGGAAAATAAACCCTTGAAGCCAGGGTGCAAAAGGAAAGCGACAGAAAATATTGAGGGCATTAAACATCCATTAAATGCAGGCTTTACTCAGTTACTCTTCCAGGCCCAGGAGATTCCCACATTCCTAGCTTCCAAAAATATTTTTAACTAGTCCTGGTCAAAGAAAGTATATTTATTGGAGGAAAATGTCACAAAGCATTTACAGAGAAAACTTAACACAAACTTAGCTCCAAGTGAAACTACTTGGTGCCTCCTTAAGAGAAACTTCTTTCTTGCGTGACCTCAGTTAAGTCTGGAAAAATCCAAACTTTCTGACCCAGAAAACAGATTTTGTCTGTGGCAAAAATATAATTTTAATACATGCTCTCTCCTGAGAGAAAAAAAAACAAAGGTCACCAGCAGAGTCTCCAGAGGCACCATCTCTGAATCAGATTTTTCAAGAAATGCTGTTAACTTTTAATTGTCTCCCAAGGTAACCTCCTTGTAGTACCTTATTATCATAAGGCCTTAATGGAACTCCTTCGCTATACTACTTTTTGAGTAGCGGTTCCCACTTTTGTGGAATGAGTTGCTGCCTGACAAGACAGAAATCCTCACTCGGTCACTTCAAAACTGCCCTGAAGACATAGTTCTTCAGACTTCCTTTTTATTCCCATAATGCACAACATATTTTTAAAGATTTACTGAGTAAGGGGTCCTTTTATTGAGGTGCGCTGAAAAATGGCTTGCGGAAGTGTAGGAGCGGATTTTGGGTGCGCATCAATCCATTTTTTAGCGTACCTGTAACAAAGTCCTTTTTAAAATTTTTGATGAAAATGGACGTGCGGCAAAATCAAAATTGCCGTGCGTCCATTTTGGGTCTGCGACCTTACCGCCAGCCATTGACCAAGCTGTAAAGTCTCATGCAATAACCAGGCGGTAATGACCTATGCGTGTCAAATGTCACGGCACGTCCAAAAATAAAAATTATTTTTCAGCTGTGCGTATCAGACGTGCGACAAAAATGAAATTACCACAAGAGCCACGCAGTAGTCGGGTGGTAACTCCATTTTGGCATGCATTGGGCAGACGTAGACGTTTACACGGCTTAGTAAAAGAGCCCCTAACGGGGCTGTCATTGTTCCCTGATCTCATACCATAAAGTTCATTGGGACTGGGAGCTTTGGAGTATTAGAGACACAATCTCTCTCTTTCCCTCTGCATTGCTGTATCCCTTCGGTTTGCTCTACTATTTTATTCTTATTTTATTCAAATCACGTGGAGGGGCATAATCGAACGGCACCGGCCATCTATATGGGCAGCCATGTATATGGCCGGCGCCGCAAAGAGCAGTCTCGAACCGTATTATTGAAAAAGATGGCCGGTCATCTTTCGTTTCGATAATACAGTTGGGGCTGGCCAAATGTCAGAGATGGCCGGCATCGGTTTTCAGCGATAATGGAAACCGATGCTGGCCATCTCAAACCCGGCCAAATCCAAGGCATTTGGTTGTGGGAGGGGCCAGCATTTGTAGTGCACTGGTCTCCCTGACATGCCAGGACACCAACCGGGCACCCTAGGGGGCACTGCAGTGGACTTCTAAAATTGCTCCCAGGTGCATACCTCCCTTACCTTGTGTGCTGAGCCCCCCCAAATCCCCCCCAAAACCCAATCCCCAGAACTCTACACCATTACCATAGCCCTTATGGGTGAAGGGGGGCACCTACATGTGGGTACAGTGGGTTTTGGGGGAGTATGGAGGGCTCCCATTTATCACCACAAGTGTAACAGGTAGGGGGGGATGGGCCTGGTTCCACCTGCCTGAAGTGCACTGCACCCACAAAAAAGTGCTCCAGGGACCTGCATACTGCTGTCAGGGAGCTGGGTATGACATTTGAGGCTGGCAGAGAGGCTGAGAAAAAAGTTTTTTTTGGGTGGTAAGGGGTTGGTGACCACTGGGGGAGTACGGGGAGGTGATCCCCGATTCCCTCTGGTGGTCATCTGGTCAATTGGGGCACTTTTTTGAGACTTGGTCCTAAAAATAAATGGACCAAGTGAAGCCGGCGAAATGCTCCTCAGAGCCGGCCTTCTTTTTTCCATTATCAGCTGAAGCTGGCCATGTCTTAACAACGCCCCCATCCTGCCTCCGTCCCGCCTTCCATACCCTGCGGAAACGCTCCTTTTAACTTTGGCCGGCTCTGCGACGGAAAGCAGTTGGAGCTGGCTAAAATCGGCTTTTGATTTGTGTCGGAAGATGGCTGGCGATCTCCTTCAAAAATAAGCAGGAAAGGGGCCTTTTTACCAAGCTGTAGTAAAAAGTGGCCTTAGTGCATCCTTAGGCAGGTCATTCCCACTCACTATGGCTATTTTTACCGGAGGGATAAAATGGGAGCCTTTTCTATTTTTTCCACTAATGGCCACATGCTGATTTACCTATTTTATAAGCAGGAAGGGCTCATGTGCTAACCATGCGCTAATTGGTTAGCGTACAATAATATAGCTGCGCTAAACGGTTAGGGCAGAACATGACTACTCTCCACCCCTTAGATTCACCGCAGCACTAATACGTTTTTTAGTGCATAGGTAGCATGTGCACATCCCAAAATTAGGGGCCCTTTTACTAAGCAACAGTAGGGCTGTTGCGTGGGTAGCGTGTGCCAATTCGGCACTACTGCAGGGGTAGTGTGGACAACTTGCAGTAGTTTCGGAGTTGGCACGCACTGTTTCCTGTAGTAGAAAATAATTTTCTATTTTCCACCATGGGGGGCATTCCCAGCGTTAATCGGCAGCGCGGCCACGATGGCGCTCACTGCCTGATTATCGCAAGAGTAGTGCATGAGTCCTTACTGCTAGGTCAGTGGGTGGCAGTAAGGGCTCAGGCACTAAATAGCCGTACACTACTTTTAATTTTAGTGCATAGCCATTTACTGTCCCATTAAAAAATGCCTTTTTTCCCCAGCTGTGGCAATAAAATGGCCCAATAATTTTCTTTGCCTTTCTTCTCTTCTATCAACAGACATAATGGAGTTCAGAAAATGGGAAAACCATTCCAGCGTTACCGAATTCATCATTGTTGGGCTTTCTGCTGTCCAGGAGCCCCAGATCCTTCTCTTCTTTATTTTCCTGATTATATACCTCATCACCCTCATTGGGAACCTGCTCATCCTCACCCTTATTTTGAAGGACTCCCGCCTCCGCAGTCCCATGTATTTCTTCTTAGCAAATCTCTCCATGGTTGACCTAGTCTTTTCCTCTTCAACTGTCCCCAACCTGCTTGCTAACCTTGTGGGTATGAAGAAGACCATCTCATTTTATGGTTGCATCATCCAGTTATGTTTTTTCCAGTACTTTGTGGTGGCAGAGTGTTACCTCTTGGCTGTGATGGCCTATGACCGCTACGTGGCCATCTGCCATCCATTGACCTATACCATTCGCATGAGTAGGAAGGTACGCATCTATCTGGCAGCTAGTTGCTGGGTAAGTGGCTTCATTAACTCCATGGTCCAGGTTATATCTGTCACCAGCCTGGACTTTTGTGGTCCCAATGTGGTGGACTACTTCTTTTGTGATGTCACGCCTCTGTTCAAACTTGCCTGTTCCAACGTGGCTGCTAGTGAGACCATTTACATGGTAGTGGTGGCTGTAGCTGGGATGGGACCTTTGACCTTCATCCTTGTCACTTATGTGTGTATCATCACTGCCATCTTGAAGATGCGTTCAACAGCTGGCCGTCGCCGAACCTTCTCCACATGTGGTTCACACTTTATTGTCGTTGGATTGTACTATGGCAGTGGCATCTTCAGCTACATTTGGCCAACCTCTACATATGCTATGGACAAAGATGTAAAGGTGGTGGCAGTGCTCTATACCATTATCACGCCCATGCTGAACCCCATCATCTATAGCCTGAGGAACAGAGAAGTGAAGGCAGCACTGAAGAAGGTCATCATTAGGAAGATTTTCTTTTAGATGGTAATTTGCAAAGGGATTTGCCTAGGTAACAAAGGAGTTACCCAGGTTAAACTGCATTGTTTCAGAATGGGTATAATTTTGGCTGTAGGTGAATGGGTCAACCCTGGGGTGGAGTGGATGAAGAAAAGAAAGTATATGTGAGCATTTCTTTTGTGCATTGTATCCCACACATATTTTGTACCTTTGTTAAAGCAGCTACAAAGATTGCAGGTACAAGAAATCATGAACTTTTAACAGGAAATTCTGTGGCAAGTTTCTTTTTGAAAAATACCTTGCAATTACTTACTGACATGCAGGGCTTTTTTTGAGGGGGTACTTGGGGGTACTGAGTACCGGCACCTTTTCCATTGTCTTCTAAAATTGACCCATGGAACCCAAGTTTTAATGATAGAGCTCAGGCTCTACACACCAATTCTGTCTTGTCATAGATTCTGTGACTGGTTGCAGGGAGCCTGGCTGTTATGGGGTGGGTCCCTCAGTGATCACCCCACTTCTGAAGGGTGGCCTACCAATTCAGTACCAGCACCTTTTTTGCTAGAAAAAAAAAACACTGCTGACATGTATCTACCCATTCAATTTAAAATAACATTAGGTTGCGTGAAAGTGTATTAAACTATGGCTCTGCTACTGAAGCAAATACTGAAGCAAAGTTTTTAGCCCACTACTGTAATGTCATATTTGGCGGCTAAACTTTAATGTGAAAAAATGCAGAGTGATACACTTTGGGGAATAGAAATCCAAAGGAGCTCTATGTGCTAGGGGGCAAGAGGTTGATATGCACGGACAGGGAGAGGAATCTTGGGGTGATAGCATCAGGGGATCTTAAAGCAGAGAAACAGTGGAGTTCTTTTACTAGGCTGCGGTAAAAGGGGGCCTGCAAAAACACGCACTGAGGCCCCCTTTTACTGCAGTGGGTAAAAGGCTGTCTTTTTGTCTGGAAAAGAAATGACTGTGCAGTAAATCTCTAAGTTGACCTCGAGTGTCTTTCACTCACTTTGGAAAGTAAAGAGATTGAGGCCATTTTTCTCTAAATCTTTCTTTCGTACTTTGGTTCAATACCTTTCCCTCAGCAAATTCGACTATTGCAATTCCATCTATGCTGGACTTAAAGGTAGTCTTCTCACAAAATTACAAACAGCTCAAAATACTGCTGCTTGTCTTATATGTAGATCTCTTCGCTTCGCCAAAGCCACTCCTCTTTTATATGAGCTGTATTGGTTACCAATAAGAGATAGAATATCTTTCAAATTATGTGTTTTCATTCACCAAATTTTGTTTGGTCAAGTTCCATCATATAGGAATAATTTTATTGAGGAATTACCCCCTCATAATGCTGTTTCATTATCTAGAGAATAAATTGTCTTACATTTCCCTATCTGTAAGAATGTGATATATAAAACAATTGACTCTGCTAATTTCTCCTATCAAGGTACCAAAATTTTGGAATTCTCTTCCTAAATCAATCAAGTTTACAGATGATTACCTAACTTTTAGAAGTATTCTAAAAACACATTTCTTCAGTCTGGCCTTTCTGAATACAAAGAACTCTATTTTAATTTTACCTACACCCTTTTCCAGTGGCGTTCCTAGGGGGGGGGGCGGTGGGTGCGGTCTGCCCCGGGTGCACTCCGCTGGGGGGGTGCCACGCACGCCTGTCCGTCGTTCATTCCATGCTCCCTCTGCCCCGGAACAGGTTACTTCCTGTTCCAGGGCAGAGCAGGAGCATGGAACGAATGACGGACAGGCGCGCCCAGCACCCCCCCAGCGGCGTGCACCCGGGCGGGGGTTCTTTCGCGGGGGGATGTCCTTTCATCGGAGGGTGTCACGCTGCATCCGGGGGGCGGGGCGCATCAGCGATCCACCCCGGGTGTCAGCCCCCCTAGGAACGCCACTGCCCTTTTCTTAATCTCATTTCCCATCTAGTCCTGCCTAATTATGCTCTCACCTATCCACCCTTAATTATTTGTTTGTCCTTGAGATAGTCTAAACCCCTGGTTACTTAATGCACATGTATTATGAACTTATTGTAATTTGTATTACATTCTGTACATTATTATGTTTTATTCACTTTATTGTTTGTTAGCCACATTGAACTTGAGTCTATTTCGGGCTAATGTGGAGTATAAATGTCATGAATAAATAAAAATAAATAAGTGAATTACTTGCCACATGGCCATTTTGAGGGCAGGGGAGCACATACTGCCACCCATTGAGGTGGCAATGCCCGATTACCGCCGGGTAAGCACCAGCGCTACAAGAATAGAAACTATACGTTCAGGGAGTGGGAACTACCTCCAGGATCCTGCGCTAGTTCTGAATTGGCTCATGGCAAGCGTGTTGCCATGGGCTAACATAGTAACATAGTAAATGACAGCAGATAAAGACCTGTTCTGTCCATCCAGTCTGCCCAACAAGATAAATTCATTTTACATTGTATGTGATACTTTATACCCGAGTTTGATTTGTCCTTCCTTTAGTAAAAGGGCCCCAGTGTGACAAGGCAGTGGCCACAGCAAGAAAGATGCTAGGCTACATAGAGAAAGTAATAACCAGCACATGAAAGAGGAGGTTAATGCCCCTGTAGAGATCATTGGTGAGGCCCCACTCAGAGTATTGTGTTCAGTTTTGGAGGCTCTATCTTGCTAAGCAGGGCTGCTGAGAGACTGAGCTGGGCCTGGGGCAGGGCTGCCGCCGGGCTCAGGGCAGGGCTGCCCCCCCCCCCCAGGATCACTGCCGCTGCCACTCCCCACCTGCCTGCCCACCCGCCTGCCAGAGCTGCAAATACCTTGGTTGGCGGGGATCCCAAGGCCCTGCCTGCAGAAGAGGTCTTCCTCCAGTGCTGCTCTTTCCTCTGCCTCATTGTCTTCCCCTGTGGCTGTTTTTCTCTCACATTGCAGATGCTCAGTTTCAAAACTGAGCATGTGCGGCTTGAGGGCTCAGCAGCTGCTTGAAAGGCAATGCAAGGGGGGCCCGGTGCCGGAGTTTTCTTTTTCCTGGTCCTATCGGAACGCGATCACCTGGGTCCTGTCAGGAGCAGGAGAGAGAGAGAGAGAGAGAGACTCCAGTACTGAGCCCCCTTGGAGGCCCGGGCCCAGGGAATTTAGCCCCCTCTACCCCCCTCTCGGTAGCCTTGTTGCTAAGTACGTAGAAAGACTTAAAATGGTTCAGAGGAAGGTGACAAAATGGTATGGAGTGTGCACCAAAAGATGTATAAGAAGAGACTTGAAGACCTGAATATGTATACCCAAGAGGAAAGGAGAGGTAGGGGAGATATGATGCAGATGTTTAAATACTTGAAAGGTATTGGTATACAAACAAATCTTTTCCAGGGACAGGGAAGCAGTAGCGCTAGAGGGCATGAATTGAGGTTGCAGGGTGGGAGACTTAGGAGTAACATCAAATTATTTTTTCACAGAGGGAGTTGTGGATGCCTGGGAGGTGGTAAAGACAAAAAGTGATGCAATTAAAAATGTGTGAAAAATTCAAATGATCCCTATATATAGAGGATGAAATAATAATAATAATAATAAAAAAAACGTAATTGACTTCATGGCTAATGATGAGTTATAATGGACAGAAGTGGTACTTAGACAGCGACTCCAGTAGTTAGAAGTAAAGCCAGACTTCTGTGTCTTGAAAATGGCAAAGATAGATCAGGATGGGCTGGAGTGGGCTTTGATGGCAACTCCAGTAGTTGGGTGGTTTGGAAGAAAGACAGTACCAGGAAGATTTCTAAGATCTGACCCAAAAATTGGTCAGAATCAAGCTTGCATATTTTATATCATATTCACATCATATGCCAATGATTTCCAAACTTGGTCCTGGAGGCACCCCAGCCAGTCAGGTTTTCAGGATACCCACAATTAATATTCAGGAGAGAGATTATGCATACACTGCCTCCACTGCATGCAAATCTATCTCATGAATATTTATTGTATACATCACTCTGTCAGTTATACTACATTAGAAAACCCTTTATTATTTTTAGTTGTTTACTGCTTACAAAACATACTGCCTTAATATATTATTCCTTCATGTACACTCATACACACTCATACCCCTTTTTCATACCATAAACCACTAATAGAGCAGACTCACTAATACATATTCAATCTAACTGTTTGAAATGCCTGTGAACCCCAACAAAGAGCTTGTTAAAAAATCCATATGACTCTAAATGCGGTTGTGCCCAGTTCTTTTTGCCTTTCGTCGTTTATCACTGCATTACACAAAGTCCATTTCTGGCCACTCCTCCTCGGTTCCAGAAATTTCAAACAGGAATCCAATCAATCCTTATGAGTCCTTTACTCTTCCTCTTCCAGTCATACAATGTAGCCCAGACTTCAATATTTATTGTGGATATACTGACAACCTGACTAGGTGGGATGCCTCCAGGACCAGGTTTGGGAACCACTGGCACATGCTATGGGGGAGGGAAAGACATCTTAAAGTTGAAATTAGAAAGTACGATGTTAATTAGCAATATGGTTCGATTGTTGGATTAATCATATATCGATAATGAATGTGACTAAGCTGTGTTCCAAAATTGCCCCAAATTTCATATTCAAGACATTGTAAAAGTCTTCATATCTTTTTTACTATTTTTTTAGCAGTAAATTCAGATATGAATTTATTGCAAGAAATTTCTCCTAGAAGATCTCATTTTATAGAGGGATCATATAATGATAGTAGCCTTGACTACTGCTGACCATAATTTATTCATAATAAAGGATACTTTGGAGAATGCTATTTCTCCTCCACAAATGGGTGGATTTAAATAAAGGCAGAAAGCCATGGTAATATTTAGTAAAGCTTTAACCAGCTCCTTCTTGAAATTTATCTTTATAACCTTTGTGCAACAGTCTCAACTTTGTAGTATCTAATTAGTAACTGAAATGTTAAGCTCACAGGTCAGAGACATTTTGTTAAGCTCACAGGTCAGAGACATTTGAAGATCTTTTGGTTAAGCTCTCAATAAAACTTCTGCTTCCCTTCCCAGTATACCATGATTTTGAGAAGATTCATTCAGCCTTGCCAGGCAATCAAATACATTCATAACTTCTATGTAAGCACAGGAGAGTTTCTCAGGTCTAACATACTTTAGTACATTTCCACCTTGAACCTTTCTTTCACATTCACTTTACTCATCTGCAAAACTTGATTTCTGTCTCCATGTTTTTGACCTTTGAATATGCAGCAGTGCCAAATAATCAGAGATATAAGTTAAGCCAGTGCCATTGAATATAGCAGGTTAAAGTTAAATAGAAATTTGTGTGGCGTGACTTAACTAGTAAATTACTGTTATCCAGTTAAAAGAAACCATGATCTTGGCACTCAGAGAATACCACATCTTCCTACTTCATTAGCTTTTGGCTGGACATTGATTTGTTCAGCCAAACCTTAACTGGTTATTAGCCAAGGGTAACTGGATAAATCATTTTGAATATCCACCCCATAGTTTCCCATGGATGACTCATTTACTTTGCCTCTTCTTCATTGCATGGCCAAAAGAGAGAAGGAAGCCATTTTTCCCTAACATGGTATGAAGGCCTGGCTTTAGTAAGATGCTATTGACATAGTCATATCTGTGAAGGACTATATGACAGAATGCTGCCATAAAAGATATTTCAAATGTATTAAGTGGCTTTCTTGATGAAATCTTTGACTATCTTTACTGAGGCTTCCCGAACACCGTGATAATAATGCTAAAGGTCTGAACCATCTTGTTTGTGATAAGAATTTTTTTCAGGAGATTTTTAAATAACGTTGCCAACAAACCCTAGGTCAACCAAAATAGTTTGATTGTTCCATTGACTTTCCTTTGATAATCAGAGCTACAACTACATGCATACAATGGGGCAGAATGGATTAACCTATTTGGTCAATCTCTATTGAGTTGGAAACTGATGTTTTTAGTATAATATTCATTGGGAACCAGTGATCAATATTATCTTGATGTACTTTGCTTGAATATTCTCACTGCACAAAGGCCTAATAGCATTTAGCCCAAATGAGTTCAGGAAATGTCATATCAATGCACAAAGAAAACACAGCTGTTCATGCAGGTTTCCAGTCCCTGATGGTGACCAACCATATTCCTTGCATATCATGCATTTAGTCTCTGTAATTTCTGAAGTCACCGCCATACTTCTGAAGAATGATGATGGCAGTTTTACATAGGATTTCACCATTATGGTCATCAATTGGGATAAAGCACAAAAATTGTTCTTTCAATTATCTGTTCAAGTAGGACCAAAACACAATATTAGCTGATCTGTATGTGAAATGTCTACTGTGAAGTCAGCAGTAAAAGAATAATGCTATGCCTCTTTAATTTTTTGAATGATTTTGATTACACTACAACACTCGTGCTCACTAAAATTATAACAATTAATGCCACTAAAGCACTTTACAGTTGTCAACACAGTCTTTTAAATCGATCTAATCATCTAGACTTCAGATTTCCGGTGTGTTTATTATACTTCATAAACTACACCTCTCCGCTGTGTCGTTATACTAACAGCGGGAATCCTCATTAGTCTTGATTACTGAAATTTTTTACTTTTTTACTTTTTACACTTCGCACTTATCTTATTTTCCCGGCTTTTTCACTGGTTTTTCACTGGGAGCTAACCAGTGAAAAAGCCGGGAAAATAAGATAAGTGCGAAGTGTAAAAAGTAAAAAAGTAAAAAATTTCAGTAATCAAGACTAATGAGGATTCCCGCTGTTAGTATAACGACACAGCGGAGAGGTGTAGTTTATGAAGTATAATAAACACACCGGAAATCTGAAGTCTAGATGATTAGATCGATTTAAAAGACTGTGTTGACAACTGTAAAGTGCTTTAGTGAATGATTTTGATACAAACTTCATGTCCAATCAGTGGAATCAGTTCATCATATAACTTTGAAGAAGTGTATCAAGCATAAGTCTAATTGCTTGACATCTCAAGCACAGCTCAAATAAAAGGATCAAACTGGGCATTAGGTTCAGCGATCCAAGGTAAGTTCCATTACAGAGTAACATGGTAACATAGTAGATGACAGCACATAAAGACCTGTACGGTCCATCTAGTCTGCCCAACAAGATATGTATACCTGACCTTGAATTATCCATGCCGTTTTCAGGGCACAGACTGTAGAAGTCTGCTCAGCACTAGCTTTGCTTCGCAATTGCCAGCGTTGCCACCTAATCTCCGCTAAGCTTCTGTGGATCCATTCCTTTTGAACAGGTCTCCTTTGTGTTTATCCAATATATTTTTGAATTCCATTACTGTTTTCATCTCCACCACCTCCTGCGGGAGGGCATTCCAGGTGTCCACCACTCTCTCCGTGAAAAAATACTTCCTGACATTTTTCCTGAGTCTGCTCCCCTTCAACCTCATTTCATGTCCTCTAGTTATACCGCCTTCTCGTCTCTGGAAAAGGTTTGTTTGCGGATTAGTACCTTTCAAATATTTTGAACGTCTGTATCATATCACCCCTGGGTCTCCTTTCCTTCAGGGTATACTTTGGGATCACAGAGTAATCCCAAAGTCTGACTGTCACAATGGAATAGAAGTCCTCTTTCTGCTACCATGTGCATCAATCTATCTTTCCAGTATTTGATTTCTGTGCACATCTAGATGGAAAAAATATCCATCCATTTTATAATTTGTGATTCTGCATTTTATGCAGCTTTATGCACTGCTTTGAATATTGTTCTTTTTTAAATAATCTAGGAAGTGGTATAGAAGTACAGTACAGTCTCTGTTATCTGACCTTCACTGATCTGACCTTCCGGCATATCTGACAGACCCCCGGTGATGTCACACAGCTTCTCTTTCTGTTTTCTAAACCCGGGACCCCACTTTTACCACTGTTGTGAGCCGGGACCCTGATTTTACTGCCTTTGTTTCTGCATTGTTTGAGTGGTTGCCTTTGTTTCCCTATTATCCAACAATGGGTTGGTCCTGTTTAGATCAGATAATTGAGACTTTACTGTATGGCCAAATCGCTAAGGGGTCAATAGTCAAAACGATTTAATTGGCCAGAAATGGCTCCTGGATGGTTAAGTAGCATGTTCATTTTCAGTGGCACTTGACTGGTTAGTGCTGCTGAAAATGCCCAGTTAGCGCAAAACTCAAAATCGGCTATTTTGGGGTCATTCCAGGGCGAAATCAGCACTTGGCTGGATAAGGGCCGATATTCAGCGCTTAACCAGCCAAGGTAATTGCATAAATAGGACCGCATAAAAATCAGTCTTATCTTTATGTGGTTAAGCGCTGAATATCACGCTTAGGGCTCCTTTTACAAAGCTGCGGTAATGATTCCTGTAATGGACCCCCTGAATTTCAGCGAAGATGGGTGTGCTCAGAATATCTGTTGTTAGTAGTCATGACCGACATCTAAACTCACCCCGCTGAAACTTGAGGGACTTACAGGTCACTAACCTCGCCTTTCACTCCAGTGAAATGAAAGGGGAAAAAAAACTAAAATTGGATTGACCCTGGTTAGGGAAATAACCAAACTTACTGATGAAATTAATAAAGTTTGAATTTATTTGTCTATAAGAATATATTAAAACAAAGGTTATCAAATAAGATTGACAATTAAACTTTCGTCCTTTGGAATAATTCCCTTCACTTTTTAAACGTTTCCACAAATAAATATCCTTTTAACATTTTGTCATTCTTTCTGTTTCAGAACTCTCTTCCAATGTCAATACAATGAAAGAAATTCAGATAAGTACATATGTTCAATTATCCCTTACTTTTTAAAATAACCCTTTAAATAACCACAGGAGTCCAAATGCTTAATGTTTTTCACCCAATGACTTCAAAATAACCAGTTTTTTCCCCCTCTATTCTCTTTCTCTCATTTCTATGTGTGTGTGGCTATTATTATAAAGAATTTGATTCTTTGTGTTTTTCTCTT
This sequence comes from Microcaecilia unicolor, assembly GCF_901765095.1. NCBI lineage: Eukaryota > Metazoa > Chordata > Amphibia > Gymnophiona > Siphonopidae > Microcaecilia > Microcaecilia unicolor. The sequence goes on along the minus strand of NC_044032.1, from coordinate 248,479,504 downwards.
ACAGGTTCGTCTAGAGTTTTCACTCCCGGGAGACTTTTCAGGTAAGTTTGTATTTTTTTTTTCTTGCACTATTTAACCCAGTTCACTTAGCTGTCAGGTATTGCCGCAGTTCACAGAAGTCTTTCTTGCGTCGGGGCCCTTGTCGTCTTCTGATTACCAGCCGGTCCCGTCTGGTCGAAGGTTCCACCTAAACCTCACACTTAAGCAACTCAAAGTGGGCAAAACCCTGTCTTTCCTACTTTCTGGAATATCCTTTTTACTGGTGGGGCATATTAACAAATACTGTGGCCAGTTACAATCTAACAAAATAAAATTAACTATAACAATCCCTAACACTTCCAAGCCTAGCTAATTTGTTTTTTTTTTTACTTCCCTATGCTGTGCAAGAGTGACTGACAGCCACTATGTATCACACTCAACATTCCATGCATATCCCCTTTACATCTCAAACAGATACCTAAATCATCCAAACTCTTCCTATTTTTCTTCCTTGTTTCCACCTATCCCATTCACCCTGCTATCAATTAGCTTTCATTCAATCACTACAGCTCTTGTCTCATTGCAATTCATCCAAAAATTTCTCAAAATTCTTCAAATAAGAGAAAATTAATTTCACACTCTACCCCAATCACACCTTCACTCCCACTTTCACCACAACACTATTATTACCACCCAACCTCTCTCCAACACTTTTCTTTTCCACAAATTTCCCCTCTGACTTTTCCACTCACAGCAGCACCGCCTCACGCTTTCACTGTCAGACGCTCTCCTCTACAAACAAACACTCTTGTCTTACAGCTGCTTTAGTACCTTCAATCACCAAAATTCCTTTAAAATCTTTCTTTCCCCTCTCTTTCATCAAAATCACCCTTTACCTGCTCACACACAGCACACCAGCTACTTTCACCTTGGAAATCAAAAACACTCTGCCACATCCCAGCACTTCCTCTCTTTCTGGCTGTCCAACTCACTCCCTTCACCATTCAATCCACATTTACACAAAATTCCCAAATCTCACTTTCTCAATCTCACTTTTACTATCACTCTCACCTCAATACTTTCACTGCCAGCCAAACTCACTTCCTAAAACTTTTAATTTCCTTCAATTCCACACTGCCTGTCCCACATCAAACAGCACATCCACTCTCTTCAGTTGCCAGAACCTCTCTGCAACTGCCAGCCAGCCCCGTCTCCCAGGTAACCCCTCCTTAGCTTCCCATTCCAAAACCCTTCTCAAAATTCTAAGCTACATTGCTGACTGGCGGAATGTTCACCAGCACAAGTAAATCCCCATTTTACCACTTAGTTTTTTTCTTCTTTCCCTAACCCCATGTTACATTCCTATGCGACAAATGCGATAAAGCCCATAGGAACTGAATGGTCTTCGTTGCATTTGCCTTGCTGGGAATCGCTACTGTGGCTTTGTAAAAGGAGCCCTTAATCTGCTTGTTTTTGCTGGCTCCATAAACCCGGAGGTTCAATGCCGGAGCCTGGACATGATCCAGCATTCCAAATGCCAGCTTCCCAGAAGTCTTACATGATAAACAGCATGTGTCATTTGTAGCCCATATAGGACAAGAGGTAGCATTAACAGTAGCATAATGCTGTCAGTGGATTAGCAAAATGCTGAGCGCTGCTGGCTGAACATCAACCCCTAAATAAATAAATGTATTTCAAGCTTCTATAAAATCCAAACCGCAGTACGGTGTTGAGTGCTATTTTCATTCTCCATGGATTTTTCTTCACAATTTTTCTAACTTAAGAACCCTCCCACCAAAAAGGCAACTTTTTTCTTAAGTTTGCAAACATTTTCAAGACAATTTTTGATATACAAACAGTTAACCTTTAATAGTAACAAATCAGACATTTTTCACAACAATCTTCATTAAATTACACACAAAAAACTTAAGTAGGAATGACATTTTGGGGGCTGTTGGTCCAGAATTAGTTACCCTAAATGTTACCAAGCCCCCTTAATCAGACTAATCCAAATGATATGGCACAAGAATAGAATAAATTAACATTCTCATCACTTGATCAAGTGGCTATTCTAGGAACCCTAAGTGGCAGTTTGATCCCTAATGGTAGTACTGCAACATTACCTCTAGGGGACTTTGGATTCTATTTTATTAGCCAAAGTAACAGCATATCAACACTAGTGAGTATATTCCATTAAGTGAGTTAGTTACAATAGACAACCTGTAGAATCCAGTATAACTGCAGTTAAAATTCCTGCCAGAGGCTTGGGTTCTTATAGCCTACCGGCCCTTGTACAATATACTGAATGTATCATTATTGATCCTACGGCAAACAGTGGTAAGCATAATCAACACGGTATAAAGAAAATAGTAAACAACTAAAAGCCAAAAATCCCAACCCAACCCAACCCCCCACATACTCGAAGGAAGGTGAACCAAAACAGAATAGCAAAGCCAAGAACACTCAAAAGTTCAGAAGGCAGCTGTGTGCTCGTACAGGTAATGATAGCCAAAAGGGCTCCCAAGTTTCCTGAAAGCACCACCCAGGAGTATTATCAAAATTATGAATGCCCTGACACTCTACCCTCAAAGTGGATTCTATTTTAAACCTAGGTGCTGCTGGATCAGGAGTGACTGGAAATCATTCCTATCTCCCCAAAGGTGCTTATGGGGGTAGGGGCTTTTGTATGAAGGCGACTGTGTGTGTGTGTGTGTGTGTGTGGAAGAGGGGGAGTTGGTCAGGGGATTGAGGGATGGATATGGTTCTGATCAAGGGGGTGGGGGTGTCTGCTACTGTTAATCTAGTACTGTACATCATAAATTGCTGCTTGCTAACCTAGGAGAACTAGGGATTGCCAGTCTGATTTTGAAGTGGTTTTTGCTCTTCTAAGAAATACTGTGTAACGACTAATTTTATAACAGGTTGTTTAGGTAGGGAGACTAAGTAAGTGCCTATTTTAAGCCTTTTTAAGCATCCACGTGTCTTTATAACATTGCCCCACAAAAGCAGCCAAAATCATGGCTAAAATGCAGCTGCACACAAATGTATGCTGCTGAAGTACACACATAGGGGTATATTTTATATTCTATACACACGCTTCGTAACTCCACCCACTCTTCTTCTATACTGAATCTATGGACGTGCCTACACCAGGGTCATATACCTTCCATTTGAATAATTTTATAAGATGCCTTTTTATACATGTACAATATAATTGCATATATGTACAAAAAGCCCTTGTAAAATTATTCCTTTAGGATTAAAATGGATGCTGAATTATCCAATCCATTGATTATGAATTGTTATGTTTTTTCCAGTAGAGTGTTACCTCTTGGCTGTGATTGCCTATGACCACTACGTGGCCATCTGCCATCCATTGACCTATACCGTTCACATGAGTAGGAAGGTGCGCATCTATTTGGCAGCTGGCTGCTGGGTAAGTGGCTTCATCAGCTCCATGGTCCAGGTTATATCTGTCACCATCCTGGACTTTTATGGCCCCAATGTGGTGGACTACTTCTTTTGTGATGTCACGCCGCTCTTCAAACTTGACTATTTCAATGTGGTAGTGGTGGCTGTAGCTGGGATGGGACCCTTGACCTTCATCCTTGTCACTTATGTGTGTATCATCACTGCTATCTTGAAGAACCACACAGTTCTCCCTTCTAACCAATACATTTTAATCTTTTTATCTGCCCCTTGCGGAAAGTTATCACAGATTTGGATATATTGCTGTACTGATATACTGATGACACCCAACTCCTTATGCAAATAAAATCATCATTGGATTAAGTTTTTACGTGAGTGGTTTTATGTTATAAAAGAGTCAAAAGTTGGATGAGGGGTAATTTACTAAGGCTTAATCTAATGATAGGGACCCTTAGAACCCTGCAGAGATGACAGATGATGTTATCCTTCAGCCTTAAGATGTTCCTGAATCACAAGTATTTATGGCCAGGGTGCCTCTCTGGAATTCATTAGTGTAGCCAGCTTCCCTTTCCTCTCTGTATGATTAGAAGGGATTGCAGAGGGGCCTCCACCCTCTTGTATACAGCACAAGTCAGAAACTTTCTAGGTTCTGGTTTCTGTAACTTTTATCCCACTTCTTATGCCTGATAATATACTGGTCTGGATGACACAGCAAAAGGCCTAAATCTCTGGGATATACATTGATAAGGCTTGACTTGAAGGCTCTCTCAAGCTTAGGGTTATCATATGTCTGGATTTACTCGGACATGTCCTCTTTTTGAGGACATGTCCGGGCGTCCGGACGGGTTTTGCCAGTCCGCCCGTTTGTCCGGATTTCTGGACAAATGGGCGGGTGGGTGGTGGGCCTATCCTAGCCTCCCCTTCCCTTACTTACTATCTACTGCCCTGGTGGTCTAGTGACCTCTTCGGGGCAGGAAAGATACCCCTCTTTCCTGCCCGGAGCGCTGCTCTTGCCCTGCATCCTGTTGCTGTGATGGTCTTGGGATTCAAAATGGCCGCCGAGAGTTGAAGCGGCCTCGCAAGACTTCAATTCTCAGCGGCCATTTTGAATCCTGAGACCTAATGGGCATGTGCACAAGAATTCTGCTTACTGCAAAACTTCTGTGCAAATGTGTCAGGTACGTCCCTCCCCCTTGCATTCAGTTTTACAGTGCACATTTTATTTGAATGCAATTTCATTTGGGCATTGGAGGGCTCCTCTTCTGTGCTGTTCTGTCGCTGTTGACTTTTGTGCAGGAGTTTAGAGTGATACAGCCTAAAAGTGTTGAATCACTGAATATCGTGCCTTTAAGCTAAGTTTGTGGATAACGATTGATTTTGAACATTGTATTGATCAGTGGCGTAGCTACGTGGGGCCACGGGGGCCTGGGCCCCCTTAGATTTGTCCCTGGACTCCCATGCCGATGACCCTCTTGGCCCCCCTCCCGCCACCAACCTTCCCATGCTGCTGCCATCGGCTACCTTTGCTGGCGGGGGACCCCAACCCCCGCCAGCCGAGGTCCTCTTCTTCCGCCGTAAGGCTTCGTTCTGTTTCTGTGAGTCTGACGTCCATATAACACTTCATAGTATTGTCTGAACACTGTATTGATATCCTTGTCTGAATGGACCAGATGACCAGAGGAGTCCTTAAGTTGAATTATCTTCTTAGGACCTATTTAGTACGAGTCAAGTTAGGTCCTAAGAAGATAGCTTGCCACTCTTATTTCCATGTAAAAATAATTGATACCCTATATAATAATTTGTACTTCCAACGTTCTACGTCTGGATGTCTGGGTTCATAACACAATTCCCATTGGTCCACCTTCGTGTCTGAACGTGATGACGTCAGAGGGCGGATCAGTGAGAGGGAAGTGAAATCAGTACCAGCCAGCAATCAACAAAGATTCCAATAGGGGTTTTGTATCCTGCAATATTTGTTGTTTAATAGTCCTCCAGCATGGAACACAGACACCTGTGTACCAGGGCTGGATTAAGACATAAGCAAATTGGGCATGTGCCTAGGATCCAAGTGTTTAGAAGTGATAATTCAATGATTCCCAGAGTTTTGCCCTAGTAAGTCATTTGCTGGCAGGAAAAAGGGTGCACGTGTGCAGTGGTGTTCCTAGGGGCGCTGACACCCGGGGCAGTGCCCCCCATGCAGCGCGCCCCCCCGGTGAATAAACCCCCTCACCCCCGGTTGCACGCCGCTGGGGGGGGGGGTGCCGCGCTGGTCAGCGTCGTTCGTTTCCATGCTCCCTCTGCCCCGGAACAGGTTACTTCCTGTTCCGGGGCAGAGGGAGCATGGAAACTAACGATGCTGACCAGCGCGCGGCACCCCCCCAGCGGCGTGCACCCGGGGCGGACTGCCCCCACCGCCCCCCTTGGTACACCACTGCACGTGTGTGTGTGTGTGTGTGCGTATGTGTGTGTCTGGTGGAAGGGGGAGGGGGAGGAGGAAGGGAGAAGAGAGGGAAAGGGGAATTGAGCCAGCACTACCTGTAGAGGTGTTTATTCTCTCCACCCAGTGGAAGACAGCCTTGGTTTATCCTTTTTAGTTATGTGTTATTGTTTGCTAATTGCACCTTTTCTGTTCATTGTTCTAATTTTTCATGACAATAAACATTTTTAGTTTATTGCCTCTGCTTGTCTGGACTGACTAAGCATCCTGGTGGTTTGTGTGTTGGGGCTGTTAATGCTTTCCAGGAACTGTGGGACCACTGGTAGTGTGGCCCCCAGAAACCTAGAAATCAATGGAGATAATTTGAGAGTGGGAGACTAACCCAGAGGCAGTTGGGACCCAATTGGTGGGATGAGGGTGTTAGTGTAGAGCACAAGGGGAAGGTGCAGATGGACCTGAGCTGTGCTGGGGATAGACCCTCTAAGTGGCCAGGGGGTAGCTCCAGGTGGGTGGCTAGGCATTTTGTAACAACCCCACTCCAATTTGATCTTTTCTCTCATTGTGATACAATTTGTACCCTGTTAACACAATGTCCAATTGATTGTCCTCTTTCCAGCAAGTCTCTGAGATGCCTATTATATCTATCTCTTCATTTTGTGCTATATACTCCAACTTTCCCATCTTATTTTTTAGACTTCTAGCATTTGTATACAGGCATTTCAAATTGTCTTTTTTGCTTGGATCTACAAGCTGCTTAGAAGTTGATAGGGATAATGTGCATTCTTTTTCCTGCTCTTTCATTAAGCACACCTGACTTACTTTCAGTATTGTTGAAACCTCTGTACTGGGATTCTCTAAATGTCCTGTTTCAATATTATCCTTCAAGGATACTCCACACCAAACAATGCACTCCTGGATGACTGTCGGCTTTCCCCCCTGACTTGACCCTACATTGTCCTTCAGTCTGCAGGGTCAGAGAACGGCACTTCTTACCTGCTGCTTCCCCTATTGTAAAAAACACAATAGGCCCCTGTCTGGGAATTTTAAAATGTATTTATATTATTGTCAGGGGGACCAATATACTTGTTTGCCTAGGGTTGACCAAAGTGTTAGTCCTACCCTGCTTCTGATATTTGGTGACTGAATAACTTGAAAAATTTCACCTCCCTAGTCCCTGTGCCTCTCCTCTGTGACCACTGCTCTCCATCTCTCAAGCATCTCACTTGAGATACCAGATTGGAAAAGGCAGAAGCAATGATCACGGTACACAATGCTACATTCCCAGTGGACAAGAGAGAGAAACAATAGTTTTAAGTTATGCCACAGCTGCTGAAGGTGTGCTATAAAGGTGAACAGCTACCTGCTTGTCTCACCAGTGATCCATGTGCTGTGCAAGAAGCTCTATTCTCAGTATCCAAGTCATGATTCCCTGCCCATGGGTCTAACAGGTTCCAGCACTGCTGTGGCTCAGAGATCTTCACTGGATGGTGACACTGGAGGGGGACAGGAAGTATTGCACAGTGGCATGGTAAAGATCTGACACATCTTATTTTATAATAATTATAAAAGTATAGCTATACAGTGTGACAAGTGGAAGGAGCCAGATATGCTCCCTCTGTTTATGCAAAGAAGTTCTCAGTGAATTAATATCAATGCAGATAATTGATCATCTGCATTTTGCTCTACTACAATCCTCTGCCCAGGTCTTACTGTGTAAAGCAGACTTGCCTCTTGCTCATACTGTTATTGATCATATGCATGTTGTTTAGGAGAACTGCCTTTGGCTTAGCCCGTGATCCTGTGTGCTACAGGCAGAGGAACTATCTCTAGCATGGGCTGTGATTATGGGAAAAGATTTAATTTTATTCCTTAATTGCCCTGTGATTATCTTTCAGAGCATACACAATCACAGCCTGAGCATATGTACATGATCATAGCTGTATATTGCCATTATGCCACCGCAAAACTGTGAATGTGAAGATACCCTGATTCTATTCCCCTACTGTTGGCCCGTTCATTGTCTAACCCTGAATTAGTCATATGGGGACAATTTTCAAAACTCATGCAGAGCTGTAAACAATTTTTTTTTGTTTAAAAAGGACCTTTGGAAATTCAGTACATGTGGACTTTGCACCCAAAGCAAGAGTTCAAATGAAAACTCAGAAATGCATACTTTACCTTTCCTGGTCTGTCTTTGCCCCTGGGTCTGCCCCTTTTTACTTTGGGCAGAAGTACATTTACTGTGATACAACATACATACTTTTGGCTGCTGAGGGGAAGGCAGTTTTCAGCCTGGAGGTTCACCAAGTAACTACAGGAATAATCAACTATCACATAATTTGAGTCACATAACTTGCCTGCCCACTGACTTGAGTGTCATAAGAACTTAAGAATATAAGAATTGTCCTACTGGGTCAGCCCGAGTTCTCTCTAGCCCAGTGTCCTGTTTCCAACAGTGGCCAGTCTAGGTTACAAGTACCTGACAGAGTCCCGAAAAGTGAGAAGATTCTACGCTTCTTAATACCAAGGGTAATAGTGGCTTTCCCCAGGTCTACTTAATAACTAATTCTGGACTTTTCCTCTAGGAACTTGACCAAACCTTTTTTAAACCCAGATACATTAACTGCTTTTACCTCTTGTTCATACAATGAGTTCCAGATCTTAACTAGATGTTGAGTGAAATACTATTTTCTGCTATTTGTTTTAAATGTGCTACCATGTAACTTCATGGAGTTTACCATGGTCTTTGTACTTTTGTAGTCAGTCCAATACAAAATGTATCACCTTGTTTTCCTTTCCTTTCCTTTCTGTTCTTTTCTTTATTTTATTTATTGGGATTTATTTACCGCCTTTTTCAAGGAATTCACTCAAGATGGTGTACAGTAAGAATTTTGTTTTGTTTTATTTCTATTTATTACCTTCACGTGGACTAACACAAAAACCAGACTACTTTGTTCTTTTTGGCTTGTAAACAATTGATTCAGGCTTACCCGTTCCACTCCAGTCAGTATTTTTTAGACCTCTATCCTATCTCCCCTCAGCCATCTCTTCTCCAAACAGAAGAGCCCTAACCTCTTTAGACATTCCTCATATGAGAGTCATTTCATTCCACTGATCATTGAATAAATAACAAATCTTAACTTTCCACTCACTGTAGAGGCACTTCAGTTCATCCTTTTCAACACTGCAAAATCCGCAGCTGAGAGCGTTTGTTGCATGCACTGAGCACGTAAGAGCCATGTCTGGATGGGACTATTAAAGGTATTTGGAAATGGATCTCTCTGGCTGGGGCAGAGGAGGACCAGATTAGGTCAGTTTATGAAGAATAAAGGCATTTCCCCATTGTTTTCAACCTCCTCCTGAGCCCTCTAACTTTGATTTATCAGGCTTTAATGTAAAATTATGTAGCCTCGTGTGTTTGGCCTGTCTACATTTAAGGAAGTAATTTGTGATGGTGAGATACTGACGTGTACCACAAAGGAGAGAAGTCTAAGGGGGATCAAATCTGATAAAATCAAGGTAGAAAAAGAATGTGACAAAGCAGTAGCCAGAACTAGATGAATTCAAAGGCGCACAAGAAGAGGTGTAACCAGTAGAAAAAGGAGCTGATAATGACTCCGTACAGGATGCAGGTTAAACCTTCTCTAGGGTATTGTGGAGGCCACACCTCAGAAAGAATATAGACAAGAAGAGACAATACAAGAGGTGCTGAAATTTTGTAGAATTTTGCACAATGACTCTTATGAAAAAAAGACTTAAAGGCCTAAACTCTATTTGTATTTTAGTTTTGATTGCTTGCTTTTTGAATCCAAGCTCATGGCTAGTTACATTCAGGTGCCATTGGTATTTCTCTGCTGTAGAAAGTTTACAATTTAAGAGCTTCATTTACTGAAGTGTATTTATGCATTAAGGCACATTAAGCACATTAATACCTGTTAATGTAATTTATTTCCTTAGCAGATGAGCCCCACTGGAGAAATTGTTGCTTGCATTAAATTGCATTAACCCTTTAAAGCATACTAATAATTGAGACCTTTAGTTTGTGTCTGAGGCAATGTAGGGTGAAGTGACTTGTCCAAGGCACATTGGTGGAGAAGCAGGATTTTAGTCCCAGCTTTGTTGATTCTAAGCCTGCTGCTCTAACTACTCTAAATATGTATATCCCAGAGAAGAGGAGCAACAGAGGGATATGATAGAGGCTCTCTAATATTTCAAAAGTGTAAAGAACACATAGAGATATTTTTCAGTGCAAAGAAAGTTCTAGAAGAAGAGGTCATGGTATGAGACTGCAAGGATGTAGACTGAGGAATAACTCAAGGAAATACTACTGCACAGAAAGGGTGGTAAATGCATAGAACAACCTGCCGGTGTCAGTAGAAACCATAGGAGGATTTAAGAGTGTCTGAGGTAAACAGAAGATCCTAAGATGTGAGGTAAAACCTGAGACCTGGTAGGCTCTGCGGTATTGTGTCAGGAATGGGCAGACAAGATGTAATTTTTTACCCTGTTTATGTCAGTCTCGTTTTTTATAAGTGAATGAAAGTAGAGTGCTTTTGAAGACTACTCAGTATGTTTATGTTATTATTATTATTAATAATCATTTGTATAGCACATATTCCATGCATGCAACACTATACAAAGATGCATAATGGGCTCTCATCCTTAAACAAAGTTTTTTTGGCTATTTGAAAAGCTGAATCAGTGGCTTTTGTTTTCATGAGGTTGCATGTGTAAGATGCTTGAAAGATCCTGGTCCTCTGGTCCATCCTTAGGGCAGGATCTTAGTTCTCAGTTACCTGTATGGTATGGGATCCTCAGCTTCAGAAGGCTTCCTCTGCCATACTAGGTCTTTATCCTGAATTTTCGTATGGTACTGCATTGGGCCCTGTAGTGCTTCTATGCACTGGATCTTTGTTTTCTGTTTCTTTGATGAATTGGATCCAGGGCTCTCTCTTTTGTGCTGTGTTGTTGTCCTTGGGTCTCTATACAATACCAGATCTTCTCTAGTACTGGATCTTAGTTCATGAGTTTTTTCTTTATTACTGGATTGTTTTTCTTGGTTTACTGAGTGAATTTTTGCTGACTCAATCGTAAGGGTGGCACATTTGATTTTAGGACACGTTCACCAGATTCATGGAAAAGGGATTGTGTAATGCAATTATCATTACATAACTATGGTGGGGGTAGAGAAAGGGGAAAATTAAACGACTCAACACAGCTGAGGGATTGAAAATAATTAGGGGAAATGGGGGAGGGGTAGAAAAGGCAAGGAGTCCATAGAGAAAGCATTCAGCATGATAGTAAAATGCGATGATTCATGGCTTTTCTTCATCCATTTGTTGTTCTGTGTTTAAGTGGGATGCATGTTAGAGGTCTACAAAATTCTGAGCGGATAGAACGAGTAAACCTAAATCGATTGTATGCTCTTTCAAAAAGTAACTCTACTCAATCTTCAACTGTCTTGCCGACAAATACATGTATAAACAACAACAAATTCAACTCGGTCTGCTATTAACTAGCACCAACTATAATATTATAAGGTGGAGGAAAGTCTTCAGTAAAAACAGTGCTGCTATTATAGCACAGCTACTGTATCACTTATCACAAATCAGAAACCTCCCCCCATTTCCTTTTTCATATATATATATATTTATATTTTTAATCCAATTATAGTAAACTAATCTTAAACTTCTAAAGTGTACAATTTGATTGTTTGACTAAGCTCTGGTCAAAACACTATTGAGAATGCTGTCTTCAAAGTGGCTGGTGATGTGTGATATAGTAGCTATGGTATAACAGCAGCACTGTTTTTACTGTAGTCTTTCCTTCACCTTATAATATTATAGTTGGTGCTGGTTAATAGCAGACCGAGTTGAATTTGCTATTGTTTATATTCTTTCAAAATGTCCATGAAGTTATATGGTAATACTTTTAAAGCAAATAGAAGAAAATATTTTTCACTCAATGAATAGTTAAACTCTGGAATTTGTTGCCGGAGGATGTAGAAACAGCATTTAGCATATCTGGGTTTTAAAAAAAGATTTAGACAAATGTTCCTAGAGGATAAAACTATAAAGTGATATTAAGTAGTGGCTACCAATCCCACGGATAAGTAGTGGGGAAAACCACTACTTATCCCTGGGTTTGGTAGCATGGAATCTTGTGGGTTTCTGCCAGGTACTTGTGACCTGGATTGGCCACTGTTGGAAGCAGGATACTGAGCTAGATGGACCATTGGTCTGGCCTAGTATGGCTATTCTTATGTTCTTTTGCATCTAGGGTGCCATATTCTCACATCTTTCATGAATATGCATTTTCCACGTCTTCCTCTTCACAGATATCTTGACTGTCTAATGCTGCATGACAAGGGTTTGCAGTTTCAGTAACTTGAACAGGGGTTTGCAATTAGAGCAAATCTTCCCTAGTTTTGTAGAAAGAACACTTTTGTGACAGTACTACTACTAATCATTTCTATAGCGCTACGAGACATATGCAGCGCTGTACACATTATATGCAGGTGCTTTCTCTAGATGGCTCACGATCTCAGTTTTTGTACCTGGGTCAATGGAGGGTTAAGGGGGTCTTTTACTAAGGTGCGCTCACATTTTTGGCGTGCACTAAAATTGTAGGCGTGCTAAATGTTAGAGATGCCAATGCATTCCTATGGGTGTCTCTAACATTTAGAACACCCACAATTTTAGCACGAGCTAAAAACGTGATCGTGCCTTAGTAAAAGGTCCCCTAAGTGACTTGCCCAAGATCACAAGGAGCTGCAGTGGGAACTGAACCCAAGTTGCCAGGATCGAAGCCTACTTTACTGACCACTAGTCTACTCCTCCATCTCCAAGGCCTTCATTGGTTAATTGTAACAGGTGCTGGAAAAAATTCCAAAAAACCATGAACTCTGGACCTTTTCATACTGTGCTGGCTCTTTTATATCTCTATGGCATTTTAGGGGAATAAAAATTATGCAACGTTTTATTATAGTGACAATGCTGTATTCATGCTTTACTTGTACCAGTGTGGTGCCTATAGAGGGCTCTGGTAAAGATCTGCATTGATGTGATGTCTGCATGGGTGTCTGTTGAAGTTCCTCTCTTCAACTGTCCATGCTGTGTCAGTGTCAGCTATACCCCAGATTCTATATAGTGCCACTTGAGTTGCACACACAAATCAGGTCGTATTCTGATTAGTGCGTGTGACTTAATTATCTTAACAAGCCAATCAGCGCCAATAATTGCCACTTAACAAGCAATTATTGCTATTAATTGGCATTCATCAGAATTTATGTGCACAACTTTCTAAGCGTATTCTGTAAAGTGATGCATGTAAATTCTATGATGCAGATTGGAAAAGGGGTGTGGTCACAGGCGTGGAATGGGTGGATCATGGGACTTTATTAAAAACTTGATTATAGAATACGCCTAGGCATATTTTTTTCAGTGCCAGTTGCTAAGGTGCCATATATAGAATGTAGTGCTATCCCCCGAATTCTATATAGCACATCTAGAGATCCGTGCCAAACTCCAAGCGGATTCTATAACAATGTGTGCAACTTAACAAGCTTAACAAGCTAATGTACACTGATAACAGCACTTAGCAACCAATAATGAGCACTAATTGGCACTAATTAGAATTTTGAGCACAACTTGCTAAGCTTATTCTGTAACAAAGTGCGCTAAACTTCTAATGTGCACAGGCAAAAAGGGGAATGGTTATGGGTGGGGAAACAGGCACTTCGTGGGCATTCCAAAATTTACGTGCGTAGTTATAGAATATGACCCTCAGTGCCTAAATCTACGCGCTGGGATTTACGCCACATTTTTGTTGGTGTAAATGGATGCATGTAATTTTAGGCACTGAGATATCAACTAAGCGTATTCTATATACTGTGCCTGAATCTAGGCACCGCTTATAGAATATGCTTAGTCGGCATTGATTTCCATGCCAGTTTTTTAGGCACCATATTTATAGAATCTCCCCCTTAACTAACAGTATTCTGTAAGTTGTCCATGTAACTACCAGCCCCATCTGTGTCTCAACCATTCTTCTCTCCTGTGAATGCCCTTTAACAGTTATGTGCTATGCATTCAAACCATGCAATTACAGGATAGTGGTTCAATACTGCCATTTAAATGGGTACTGTACACTTAGAGCAGAAACAGTGGAGACAACAACAAAAAAACAGCTTGTTGCTTCAAAATCTTTAATGAGAAATCTTCATACAACTCAACATGGGCCGTGTTTCGGCTCCAAGGCCTGCATCAGGAGAGTGTAAAACTTCCTATGTAATCTATGCTTTTGTAGAACACAGAACCGCTAAACAAGCAAAAAGTTGAACCAACTGCGGTATTTTAATCCAAAGAGCAGGAAACCGTTTCAGCATGTGGTACAACACTATCACATCACTGTGCTGAGTCTTATGAAGACTGATCATTAAAGATTTTGAACCAGCAAGCTGTTTTTTTGTCTTCTCCACTGTTTCTGCTTTGGATTTTTTTCGTGGCGTACTTTTATTCTGTTTTCTGTTGTAAGTGTACACTTACCCATGAGGATAGCAGTTATTCTGTAAATTTATGGGTATAATCAGCATGAAAATTTAGGTGACCTGTTATGGAATGAGGGGAATAATAATCAATGAAAAATCTGATTTGGACCAGAAATCTTGTACAAGCAGTAGACTTAATATACAAATCCAAATAAATACTTAAATCCCACAAAGATCAGGAGTTGTTTCATGTGGATTGCAAAAGAGAAGGCTAGAGATTAGTTGGATAATATTCAAGATGTGTTTGAACAATTAAAAATTATGCATATGCTCTCAAAAATGTGAAAAAGTTGTGTTTTCAAATTACTTGAAAACCCCATATAGTCATTTGAGATCTTAAATCAGTTGGTATGTTGTTTCCAAGTTTATTACAGGCTTTCTATCGCACTCACTGGGGGAGAAAGAAGAGCAGAAAAGCAAAATAGGGGGAAGGAGGAAAGAACTACCTAATTTATGATAGGATAGTGGGGTGGGGGGGAGGCAACACATAGTGGGGAAAGCTATGCAATCATGACTCTCATACAGTGCCTCCACGCTTAAAAAGAGGGGCAGAAAAAAAGAGTAATATTATTGGAAAGCTTCCTGAAAAGGAACATTTTTTAGATCCGATTTGAAGTGCTGGAGAGTGCATTATAGTTTAAGAAGATCTGAGCCTTAGAAAATTTGAACATTGAGTGGTATCATACACAATCTCTCTAAAAGAGGGAACTACTAACCTATCTTGATACAATGATCTTAATGTCCAAGAAGGGAGGTACAGTGTCAGAAGACATGAGAGAAACATAGGATCTCCAGTAGTATGGATTTTATAGACCAGTAGTAGTAAATTATAAGTAACTTGGTGTGACAAAGGATGCCCATGAGCTGCCTTCAGAAGTGGGGTAATGCAATCATATGTTTTGGCTCTTGTAATAAGTTTGACTGTGGTGTTTTGTACCTGTTGTAAGTGTCTGAGGTCTTTGAGTCTAAGCCCTTTATACAATGCATTGCAGTAGTCCAGTTGATAATAACCAGTACATTTATTTATTTATTTATTACATTTGTACCCCGCGCTTTCCCACTCAAAGCAGGTTCAATGCGGCTTACATAGTAATTGGGATTACAAAGTATTGATGAAGAGAAATAAGTTGGGTGTTATCAGAGTAATAAAAGAAATAAGAATGTAGAGATGCAAGGATGAGGGGAGTAGTAGAAGGATGAGCAAGGGTAAGTGAGCAATTGGAGGCGTAGATGAGGCGGAAGGAGATGGGCAAGAGTGAAGGGAGTAGGAGAGGTGAGAGCAAGGGTAGATGAGCAATTGGGGGAGGGGTCGATGAGGCGGAAGGGGATAAAGCAAGGGATAGGCAGGGGAAAATGTGGCGGGAGATGTGGTCTAGGTCATTATCGTTGTCTCCTGGATATGTGATGGATAGATGCATGGATAGATATATGCATTAGAATATTAAGAACGAAGGGTGTAATAGAAGTTTAACGGTACAAAGAGCATGGAGTTTGAAAAATGAGCATTTAACTACTTTCTGAGGTGAATGTAAGTGCATTGTCAAAGATCACATCTAAAATTCTAGTAGTGGTCACTAATGGGACTGGAATTGAATAAAGCAAAATAGGTGTCACAAGAGTCCTATTATCCTGATTGCTAAAGAGGAGAAATTTGGATTTGCTAGGATAAAGGACAAGTTTGTTTTCATTCAACCAGTTTGTAACCTGTGCTAATTTGCTGTTAATATAGATATGTTGCGGGTCTGAGGGATCTAAAGTACAAAGAATTAGAATGTCATCGGCATATGATAACAAAATGATAGCGCAAACATCTTCTCGTATCTTAAGTCCCCAGCATTCAGAAGATGTAGAATGATATGATTCTTATGAAGTCATTTTTTATGTACCAGTGGAATTATTAATAGGCTAAATATATATTGTGGAACTTGACTGTATAATATCTTAAAAGTCAGTGTGTATAACTTAAAATTATTCATGCTTCTATCGGTAACCAGTGAAGATTTTGTAATAATGAGGTCACTCAGTAGAATTTTCTTGCATAACATAATAGTCTAGCTAAAGTATTTTGTAACATCTGTAGTCTTCTACATAGTTTAGCAGAACAGCCTACATCATGCATATTACAATAATCCAGTAATGTCAGTATAAGCGCTGATATAATAATCTAAAATTGATGACATAAATAACAATGTAGTCTACGTAGAAGGAAATAATTGAACGGCGCCAGTGAAATAGATTGCTGGCAATCTATTTTGGTGGCGCCGAAAACAGCTGCCCGAACCGTATTATCGAAAAAGATGGCCGGCCATCTTTTCTTTTGATAATACGGTTTGGACCGGCCAAATGCCAGAGTTCGCCGGATTTGAGATGGCCGGTTTTGTTTTTCAGCGATAATGGAAACTAAATGTGGCCATCTAAACCCCAGCTAAATCCAAGGCATTTGCTCGTGGGAGGAGCCAGCATTTGTAGTGCACTGGTCCCCCTGACATGCCAGGACACCAATCGGGCACCCTAGGGGGCACTTCTAAAAATTAAAAAAAATATACAAATAGCTCCCAGGTGCATAGCTCCCTTACCTTGGGTGTTAAGCCCCCCAAATCCCCCCAAAACACACTCCCCACAATTCTACAACACTACCATAGCCCTTATGGGTGAAGGGGGGCACCTACATGTGGGTACAGTGGGTTTTGGAGGGGGTTGGAGGGTTCAACACTTACCACCACAAGTGTAACAGGTAGGGGGGAATGGGCCTGGGTCCACCTGCCTGAAGTCCACTGCAACTAACAAAAATTGTTCCAGGGACCTGCATACTGCTGTCAGGGAGCTGGGTATGACATTTGAGGCTGGCATACAGGCTGACAAAAAAGGTTTTTATTTTTATTTTTTTATTGTGGGAGGGGGTTGGTGACCACTAGGGGAGCATGGGAAGGTCATCCCCCATTCCCTCCAGTGGTCATCTGGTGAGTTGGGGCACCTTTTTGAGGCTTGGTCATGAAAATAAAAGGACCAAGTAAAATCGGCAAAATACTGATTAACGCCGCTTTTGTTTTTTCCATTATGCGCTGAAGCCGGCCATCTGGTAGACATGCCCATGCCCGCCCATGTCCCGCCTTTGCTACATGGCCGACACGCCCCCTTGAACTTTCACCGGCTTGGCGACGGGAAAGCGGCGATGGTGTCAAAAAAGCAGCTTTTGATTATACCGATTTCGCCGCTTTTGAGAGATCGCCAGCCATCTCCCGATTTATGTCAGAAGATGGCTGGCGATCACTTTCGAAAATAAGCCTGATAGTTGTCTATGCTTCCAAAAAATCTTTTTACTCAGTGAATTAACCACATCATTAGGGATGTAGTATAAATCCTAAGAGCTATAGAAATGGCATAGCATGGAAAACTGTAGAGTCTTCAGTCATTGTCTGTCAGCAGTCTAAGGGAAACAGGAAGTCTGTTCCATTCTTAAGGTCTAGCAGTTGAAAAAGTGCAGAACATTGTTTCATCAAAGTAAAAATGAGGAATGGTCAAACGCTGAGAACCCTCAGATCGCAGTGGTCTACTGGGTTTGTGAATTTTCAGAACAGCCATCAGATTATGTGTCACTTGATGTTGTAAAGTCTTAGGAATGAGATGTAGTCACTTGAATTGGATATGATAAAGATATGTAACCAATGTAGAATCTTCAAATGGGGAGAAATGTGGGTATAACATGGGGTGCCAATCAGTAATCAAGCAGTAGCATTTCAGACAACATTGATGAAGTCCTAGATACAAAGAATTGCAGTAATCCAGTTGGGAAAGGATCATACACTGCAGTACAGTTTCATGTTTGGAATATATCTGGATAAATCTGCAATTTATAAGTTTTTAAACTCTAATCAATTTAATTAATACTGTAGGTGGCTTCTAAAGAGAGGATGATGTCTGTTTGTTATAATGGGAAGTTTCTAGAGTAGGGAGATTCCTGAAGTGTTGAGATAATTTATGAGTGAGGTGTTCAGCCCATCACCAAGGGTGGGTCTCTATCAACAAACATGACACAAGAGAGATGCTATCCAGGGAGTAGGTCATTGAATCTTTCTGAGGTTTCAGGGAACACATGAAAGGGAAAGGTGTGGGATTTGTTATACTGCCTTTCTGTGTTTACAATATGAGCAGAGGAGGATTAAGTGACTTGTTCAGAGTCACAAGAACCAGCAGTGGGAATTGAACCCAGTTTCCTAGGTTTTCTGACCATTGTATAGACCATTAGGCTACTCTTTTACTCCAGTAGGCAAGGATGAGGTACTTGCACTCTTTCTCTGAAAAGGATGGAAAAGCCTGAGAAAGACCTCAGTAGTTCTCTTTGCTGTGGATAGATTTTTCCCCAAGTTCCTGGGTTAAAGGATCCATCTGGGAGAAGATTCAGTGGTTTCAGAAAGGGCTCTAGGGAGGCAGAGACTCCACAGAAAGACAAGGGAAGTCTCTGTTTTTAATTTATTGGTGTGCTCTAGGTGTATGAGAAGCTGTGTATTGAATTTTTCCTCTGTTTTGACCCTTGAACTTTATTTTGCGAGGGGACTGGACTGTGTAATTCCACCAGCTGCTGTTTCCATACGGTAGACTTTCTGTAATGCTTTATTTGTTTAGTACTTCAGTAAAGCTCGGTTTGGGTTTGTAACATTCCATAAGACATTATTTTCTCTGAAACGCTGTGGAAGGAAGTTTTGAATATGGGCAACTGTTAGGATGTGTTATTTTATTCTTAACTCCAGTTATTATTAACTACATCTAATTGCATAAAATGGGATCTGTTGGTGCTTAAATAACATGCATTAACTAGTAGCACTTTAGAAATGTCAAGTAGTAGTAGTAGTAACTGTAGCCTACATTGATATTTATGCCTCTATGTGAGTAATCCTTTGGCATAGCAGCTATAGATGTCTCCCTCCCCAGAATCTATGTTCTGGACATTGCAGCTAGTTTTTTTTCTTCACTCTGAAGCCTCTGAAAGTGAACCCTTGCGTTTTCAGGGAGTGCCCTGCAAAAAGAAGTTACAATAGATTCCTATGATGTGTGGTGATTCTTACATTCTTACCAACTAAAGAGACATACTTTTACAGTGATAAGATCGCAGGAAGTCCCTTATATATTGTGTCCCATATCACTGTTAGTGCAATAATTTTCTTTGATTTTTTTTTTCTTTCCCATCAACAGACTTCATGGAGTTCAGAAAATGGGAAAACAATTCTGGTGTGACGGAATTCATCATAGTGGGGCTGTCCGCTACCAATGAGCCCCAAATTGTCCTCTTTTTAATGTTTCTGATCATTTACCTCATCACCTTGATTGGTAACATGATCATCCTCACCCTTATCACCAGTGACTCCCGCCTCCATAGCCCTATGTACTTCTTCTTGGCCAATCTCTCCTTGATTGATATCATCTTTTCATCTGTGACGGTCCCCAACCTGCTGTCCAACCTCCTGGGCATGAAGAAAACCATCTCCTTCTCAGGTTGCATTACCCAGTTATACTTTTTCCAGTACTTTGTGGTGGCAGAGTGCTACCTCTTAGCTGTCATGGCCTATGACCGCTATGTGGCCATCTGCTACCCCTTGAACTACCCCATCCGGATGAATAGGAAAGTGCGTATCCAGATGGTTATTGGATGCTGGATATGTGGGTTTGTCAACTCTATGGTCCAGGCAGTCTCTGTCTCCAGGCTGGACTACTGTGGTCCCAATATTGTAGACCATTTCTTCTGTGATGTCACACCTCTCTTCAAGCTCTCTTGCTCAAGCACTACCCTCAGTGAAACAGTGTTCATGATAGTGGTATTTTTTGCTGGGATGTGTCCCTTGACCTTTATCCTTGTTACCTACATACGCATCATCACTGCTATCTTGAAGATGCGTTCCACTGCGGGCCGCCGTCGGACGTTTTCTACCTGTGCCTCTCATTTTACTGTAGTTGGATTATACTATGGCAGTGGCATTTTTAGTTACATCTGGCCAACCACTACATATGCTATGAACAAGGACGTGAAGGTGGTAGCTGTGCTTTACACCATCTTTACTCCCATGTTGAACCCTATTATCTATAGCCTAAGGAATAGAGAAGTGAAAGCAGCACTGAAGAAACTCATCAGCAGAAAGGCTGTCTTAACCAAGTGATCAGTATGTCATCATGGAGGAGGAAGGGTTTGACAGCTGGTTCTATTCAATTCAACAAATCACTTTCCACTCCATATGAAATCACATTGGATGATAAAATAAAATATCTATCAGTTCTTAATATATGAATGAGGTATGCCACAAAATAAACTGAGTTTAAAGGAATTCACTGTTCCTATAGGAGAAAGTGGCATCTGGTTAGGTTACCATAGAGCAATTGGAGAGTTTGGTCCACTATAGCTATAAACAAAATATGCAAGTTAACTGTGTTTTTAGCACAAAGCTAAGCTGATGTAGTTAGGGGGGAAGTTATCAAGGCACAGTAAAAGAGGAACTTTTACTGTACCTTCATTTACCTTGGGAGTCACCAGCCTGCAGTATTTTGGCAACTGCAAGTTATTGATTCTCATGGCAAATGACAAACACTGCTTGCAAGTCACCTTGCAAATGTTAGTCCATTGGCCTGGGAGCATCTGGCCTCCAAGCCATGGCCCAAAGCTTCTGGGTAGTCTCTTAAAGGGGCAGCACCTATAGAAATAGTCCCCTGTTTGGGGCCCTTTTCTTCACCCAATGGTGCTCCACCCCAAGGTTTCCTCCCCAAAGTTCAGAAGGTTCCCCTACACCTCTGCACTCCCTCCATAATTCTCTCTCACCTGTACCTTCATATATTCATGGTAGTCTAGGGATCAGGCAGGAGTGATCCCCAGTTGCTCCTGTCCTGCCAGTGCTGGGATCCAAAATGGTGTAGGCAATACCTAGTGGAAGTCTCACTAGGGGGACATTTTTCCATATCAATCAGGGCTTCCCAAACCTATCCTGGGGACCCCACAGCCAGTCAGGTTTTCAGGATATCCACAATGAATATGCATGAGATAAATTTGCATACACTAGAGACTCAATATATATAAATTCATCTCATGCATAATCATTGTGGATATCCTGAAAATCTGACTGGCTATGGGGTCTCCAGGACAGGTTTGGGAAGCCCTGATATAAGGGCTTCTTTTGGTACTGATACTAGGGAATATGGAGCTTATTGGATAAACACTGGAAACACTATTTTAATATTTTTAAACATATAAGTGTCCTTATAGAATACTAGTATAACCTGATATTGACACACCTAAATGTAGCCGCTCATAATTATGACAGCTCTACGGCTTATATAAATGTTAGTATCTAAAGGTGATATTTATGCATGTAACATACAATACTCTTGAAGCTGCACATAAATGCTGGCCCCCACCTACGCCCTGTGCACTATGGCAGTGTTTCCCCAAGTCCAGTCCTGGCGTACCCCTTGCCAGTCAGGTTTTCAGGATATCCACAATGAACATGCATGAATTTGATTTGCATACACTGCCTCCATTATATGCAAATCTCTTCCATGCATATTCATTGTAGATATCCTGAAAACCTGACTGGCTAGGGGTACGCCAGGACCGGACTTGGGGAAACACTGTACTATGGCATTTTAGTGTGTAATTATAGATTGATGCTTAGACGCATTACTGACTTTTCATGCAAAGTGTATACTTACCCATGTGCCTGTTAAGTAGTCTATAAATTTAAGTGTGGGAAAGTCGTCAATTTAAGTGATCAGTCATGGAATGATGGAGAAAATGCGAAGCCCTAATAATGGTTGAAATTTGCTTGCCATTTAGTAGCTCCTCCAAAGAATATTGTGATAAAAAGATCATATCACACTCAAGTTTTCTGCTAAAGTGGCTCATAATATAAACACTTACCCCCTGTTTACTAAGCCGCTAAGGCAGGCTGACACAGCCCATTCACTTTGAATGGGCTGTATTGGCATTGAGGCATGGCAGCCACTAACGCAGCTTAGTAAACAGGGAGTAAGTGTTTATATTTTGAGTGAAGCATAAAAAAAGAAAAAAGAGAAATACATGATCTTGTTGCAAGACTATAGGTTAGCAGTTGAAAACGAAAAAAAAGAGTATTATTTGAAACAATCTCTAGAGCACTGAACTGTTCAAAGGAATTGTTTCAGATTGTAAATAAAACTGTCATTCTGTGATAAGGCTGGAACCATCAACCAATCTTTTGCCAGTTGTTTAAAATCAAAGATCAAGGAACAAAATCCACTATTAGTTTCTTCTTCTGAAGTTTGTGATGCTACTATGAATGGTATAATATCTTTTCTAGCGTTTACTCCAGTTATTGCGGATTAAGTATTGACTATTTTAACCAGTATTTTAAACAGTACTTGTAGATTTGACCCAAGTCACTTATTAAAGTGCTGAAAACTTCTGGGGTTGAATTATTGATTAATGCTTCTTTATAGACAACTGCCATCCATGTGGGCACAAATAACGGATGTAAATGGCAACATTGTGCCTAACTGCTATTCTGTAATTGCACACTCTAATGGCATAGAAAGTATGAGGAGGCATTCACAGAGGAGGGGAATGGGTGGGTTATAGGTGCAGCCAGTGCAATCATTTAAGAGAGACATAGACCTGTCATAAATGTTCACGTCTACATTTCTGCATGTTGAGGTGGGTTTACATTAGTTTTCTATAAAAACACTCCCGCGCACAAGTGTCATTATACAATAGGCTCACTAACCACATGTAATCTCCCATTGTATGGGGGTTACTGAGAGAATAAGCTTCCCTGTAGAGAGTTACTGGGGGGAGTGACTGGGAGGTCCCTGGGTGGGAGGAAGCCCAGCCCAAGGGGAGTAGTGAAGGGGAGTACTGTTGAAATTAAAATGCAGAGAGAGAGAGAGAGAGAGAGAGAGAGAGAGAGAGAGAGAGAGCGAGCCCTGGTATTGAAGAGTGACAGGGGGAGGAGTTTGGAAGAAGATAAAAATAAGATTATGCCCTATAAAGGGGTCTTTGGTTGCCTGATGGTCCCCTGCCACTGACCTGGAGGAGTAAAAGGAGAATCCCAATTAGAAGACGTAAAACCACCATTTTGGCTGTGAAGAGGAGTTGTGCCTCAGCAAAACCACAACTGTGGAAGAAGAGAGCTATGGGTGGGCAGAGGAGAGACCCAGCCCGGGAGCATGGGATAGGAGCCAGGGAGTGCCTATCTCAATAGCAGGGTGAGCCAATGCACAGGTCACCTTTGAAGGAGGTCAGACCAGGAGGCTCTGGACTTGTAAAAATGAGAGGAGCACAGCCTTTGGGACTATTCACTAGGATAGGCATGGACAAGACTTTGTACAAAGTGTAAATAGTCCTGCTGAAAATATTCTGTACATAAATACAAGGAAGGAGAATACAGGAGTTCCATTGGGGAATACCAGAAAGACTGTGGTATTAAAAGACTTGCCTTTAATGTTGGGGAGTTGATCCTGGTTGATGTTCCTGAAATGTTCAATAGTTGGAGAATAAACAGTTGAGTTTGCATGAACTACTGACTTCAGAGTGGTTTTTGAACTTGAGAGAATATAAAGTTTTCCCAAGCCCAGTAGCATACCAAGGGCAGGGCAGTGGGGGCAGTCTACCCTGGGTGTAGGCAGCAAGGGGGTAAGCAGAGCAGGCATGCGGCTGTCAGTCCCCTGCCTTCTCTAAAGTTACTTCATGTTCTGGGGCAGGGGACTGGCAGAGCCGACAGCTGCATGCCTGCTCCGCACACCCTTTTGCTGGGTGATGCACTTCGGGGGGGGGGGGGGGGGGGGGAATGATGTGCCGGGGAAGGGCACAGAAGCAACACGCCCTGCATGGTGAACAGGCTAGGAACGCCACTGCCCAAGCCTATTTCTGCCCAAGCCTATTTAACTTAAATACCTGCTTCATTATTCCCACAGTATTCTTTGGACTAGTTTTTTGAGTTTCCTGGGGGAGAAGAGGGTGATCCCACTTGCTAATGCTTCTTTCCCAGGTGGAGGCACCAAGCACCATGAGTAAAGGGTCCAATGGAGTCTTTGGGAGGCTCTAGCCAGGCCGGATCTTGAACCCAGAAGCACTCAGGTCATGATTCAGCTACCTAAATGGAGGCATTTTACCTTTTTATGTCTTGTCTCAAATACCTCATCCCATTTAAAATACCCTTACTCATATCCTCACCCAAGTGCCTTGCTCTCACTTACACACCATCTCTGAATTCATACGCAATCTCTCATTCCCCACAGTCTTCATGATACTGGTAGTTTTGGGTCACAATATCCTCACACTCCTACTTAATCTCCTGAGCCCCTGTTTCCTCTCAACCCCACCTAATTTCAATCCTGAAGACCATATTTCATGGGAGGAGGGGGCATTGCCACCTCTATGGTTACCCTACTGTAGTGATACCACTGCACCAGCCTCACCCAACTTTCTCAACACCCATGCTTCCCGTCTTTATACATGTTCTCCCTTTTCCCTTTCTGCTTTCAATACCCCTCCTCTCCTGTCTCCCTTTTAAAACTCATCTTCTCTACTCAGTAATCACACTTGGTAGAAGGAGAGAGTGCAGGGGTGGGGGGATCGCAACCTCCTTTGCATCCATCAATGATCATAACCACAGGGTGGGAACAGGATCTTAAATTTCTGGGCCAGGGTGTAGCAATGATAACAGCCAGAGGGGAGAGGGAGTAGGATGCAACATTTCCAGCCTGGGCTGGTGGTTAGTGGCAACAGTGATTATGGTGGAAGCACAGGTAGATTCAAGATGCAGTGATGCTGGTTGCTGGGGAGGAGAGGATGAAAGTCAGTAACATTTCAAAGCTTAGGCTGGTGATCACTGAGGTGGGGAAAACAAAATTAGCGAGCTGTTATGGGAATTTCAAGCAACAAGAATTGGGAACTGGATCAGGCTCTTCAAGAACAGACTCGGGATGCCGGAATGGAATTATGGATGTTTATTTAAGCTGACTCGACATTGAACCATGTTTCGACACATGCGTGCCTGCCTCAGGAGTCTTGATACGTATATCTGAAAATATCACATTTATCATTGATGATGCTTCTTTCAAAAAGAGCATGAGCTGGTCTTTAGAAAGACTGTTGCTAAAAGAAATAATCATTAAGTAGCATGTGATTATCAGATATACAGTGGTGGAAATAAGTATTTGATCCCTTGCTGATTTTGTAAGTTTGCCCACTGACAAAGACATGAGCAGCCCATAATTGAAGGGTAGGTTATTGGTAACAGTGAGAGATAGCACATCACAAATTAAATCCAGAAAATCACATTGTGGAAAGTGTATGAATTTATTTGCATTCTGCAGAGGGAAATAAGTATTTGATCCCCCACCAACCAGTAAGAGATCTGGCCCCTACAGACCAGGTAGATGCTCCAAATCAACTCGTTACCTGCATGACAGACAGCTGTCGGCAATGGTCACCTGTATGAAAGACACCTGTCCACAGACTCAGTGAATCAGTCAGACTCTAACCTCTACAAAATGGCCAAGAGCAAGGAGCTGTCTAAGGATGTCAGGGACAAGATCATACACCTGCACAAGGCTGGAATGGGCTACAAAACCATCAGTAAGGCGCTGGGCGAGAAGGAGACAACTGTTGGTGCCATAGTAAGAAAATGGAAGAAGTACAAAATGACTGTCAATCGACAAAGATCTGGGGCTCCACGCAAAATCTCACCTCGTGGGGTATCCTTGATCATGAGGAAGGTTAGAAATCAGCCTACAACTACAAGGGGGGAACTTGTCAATGATCTCAAGGCAGCTGGGACCACTGTCACCACGAAAACCATTGGTAACACATTACGACATAACGGATTGCAATCCTGCAGTGCCCGCAAGGTCCCCCTGCTCCGGAAGGCACATGTGACGGCCCGTCTGAAGTTTGCCAGTGAACACCTGGATGATGCCGAGAGTGATTGGGAGAAGGTGCTGTGGTCAGATGAGACAAAAATTGAGCTCTTTGGCATGAACTCAACTCGCCGTGTTTGGAGGAAGAGAAATGCTGCCTATGACCCAAAGAACACCGTCCCCACTGTCAAGCATGGAGGTGGAAATGTTATGTTTTGGGGGTGTTTCTCTGCTAAGGGCACAGGACTACTTCACCGCATCAATGGGAGAATGGATGGGGCCATGTACCGTACAATTCTGAGTGACAACCTCCTTCCCTCCGCCAGGGCCTTAAAAATGGGTCATGGCTGGGTCTTCCAGCACGACAATGACCCAAAACATACAGCCAAGGCAACAAAGGAGTGGCTCAGGAAGAAGCACATTAGGGTCATGGAGTGGCCTAGCCAGTCACCAGACCTTAATCCCATTGAAAACTTATGGAGGGAGCTGAAGCTGCAAGTTGCCAAGCGACAGCCCAGAACTCTTAATGATTTAGAGATGATCTGCAAAGAGGAGTGGACCAAAATTCCTCCTGACATGTGTGCAAACCTCATCATCAACTACAGAAGACGTCTGACCGCTGTGCTTGCCAACAAGGGTTTTGCCACCAAGTATTAGGTCTTGTTTGCCAGAGGGATTAAATACTTATTTCCCTCTGCAGAATGCAAATAAATTCATATACTTTCCACAATGTGATTTTCCGGATTTAATTTGTGATGTGCTATCTCTCACTGTTACCAATAACCTACCCTTCAATTATGGGCTGCTCATGTCTTTGTCAGTGGGCAAACTTACAAAATCAGCAAGGGATCAAATACTTATTTCCCCCACTGTATTAGTAAAAAAGGCCCGTTTCTGAAGGCAAGGGAACGGGCCCTAGGCAGGCAATTCCTCCCCCCCATGCTACGGCCCCCTCGTCCCCCCTTCGGCGAACCTGTCGCCCCCCCCCGGACCGCCGAAAACCGCCCCCCGCCGCCGTTGTGTACTACCTGTGCTGACGGGGGACCCAAATTCCCGACAGCCGAAGTGTTGTTGTGCCCTTCGCGTTCCTTCCTCATCTTCTCTGGAAGTTCCTCTGCGTGCGTCTGACGTCAGACGCACGCAGTCAGATGCACACAGAGGAGGAACTTCCAGAGAAGATGAGGAAGGAACGCGAAGGGCACAACAACACTTCGGCTGTCGGGAATTTGGGTCCCCCGTCAGCACAGGTAGTACACAACGGCGGTGGGGGGTGGTTTTTGGTGGTCCAGGGGGGGTGTGACAGGTTCGCAGAGGGGGGGGGGGGTCGAGGGGGCCGTAGCACGGGGGGGTGACAGATGATTCCAAGGCAGGGGGAGGAGTAGGGAAACACGCTGTGCGTGTTTCCCTACTCCTCCCCTTGCCTTGGAATCAGCTGTCATGACGTCAGTGACGTCAGTGCTTGTCTGCCTAGCAGTCCACCTCCAGCCTAGGGAGCTATGGGCCCAGGCACAGAACGTTGGAGGTGAGAATTATTATATAGGATGTATCAAGATTCCTGAGGCAGGCACACATGTGCCAAAACATGGTTCCATGATGAGTCAGCTTAAATAAACATCCATAATTCCATTCTGGCGTCCTGAGTCTGTTCTTGAAGAGCCTGATCCAGTTCCCACTCCTTGTTGTTTGATTCCATCCACCCCATGGGACCTTTGTGCTCTTTCCACGTTTTGTGGTTGTTTTATGCATGGGAATTTCAAGAACATGGCACTCTGTTTTGCACTCTCCCCAGCCTGTAGGCACACATAATTGTTAAGGAAAGAAGTGGTTTGCTGTATAGATCAAAGTTTTGGTGACACATTACCAGATCCTCTGTGACACATCCTGACACACTGATTGAGAACCACTCACTGCTTTAGACATTGCTGGCCATGAGTTATTGGCCCATGTTGAACTTTTCTTGACAAAATTAATTGAAAAGATGATTTTGGTCCAGTTGCAGAACTATTAATGAAGAAAATTTGTTGTATCATTTTCAGTTCAATGTAGGCCTGAAAATAGGATGGAGTCACTTAGTATCAATCTTAGACTCCTGTCTATGGCAGTATGGAGCTTTTTTTGTATGTGGTGAAGCATTTGATACAGTAGACCATATCATAGGCCATTAGGCTTAGCACCCCCAATAAGTTTGAAATGTTGGCTCCTATGGACCACATTTATAACTACTGTGACTAGATAGTTATGGATTAGGATCCACAGTTCTCAGGGTTTGTGTCTTACATAACTGACTGGAAACAGAAAATGAATTTGAGTAGATAAACTTCTATTCCATTTACCATATCAAGAGGGGATTATCAAAGTTCTGCCTTGTCGGTAGTGCTATTCAACCTGTAAGTCTATTCATTATGTGATGTACTTAGGGATCTGGGCCTTGAATATAGGATGTAGGCATAAGAACATAAGCATTGCCAAACTGGAACAGACCGAAAGTCCATCAAGCCCAGTATCCTGTTTCCAACAAGCCAATCACAAGTACCTGGCAAGATCCCAAAATAGTACAAAACATTTTATGCTGGTTATTGTAGAAATAAGCAGTAGATTTTCCCAAGTCCATCTTAATAATGGCTTATGGATTTTCCTTTTAGGAAGATATCCAAACCTTTTTTCAAACCTCACTAAGCTAACTGCTTTTACCACGTTCTCTGACAATTCCAGAGTATAATTTCAAGCTGAGTGACAAAATATTTTCTCCAATTTGTGTTAAATTTACTACTTTGTAGCTTTATTGCATGCCCCCTAGTCCTAGTATTTTTGGAAAGAGAAAACAAGCGATTCACTTCTACCCATTTTACTCCACTCGTTATTTTATAGACCTCTATCATATCTCCCCTCAGACGCTTTTTCTCCAAGCTGAAGAGCCCTAGCCGCTTTAGCGTTTCCTCATAGGAAAATCGTCCCATCCCCTTTATCATTTTCGTTGCCCTTTTCAGTACGTTTTCTAATTCCACTATATCATTTTTGAGATACGGTGACTAGAATTGCACACAGTATTCAGGGTGGGGTCGCACCATGGAGTAATACAACAGAAGATAGAACATTCTTTGTACCCTTGCAAAAGGATTTGAACACTCCTACTAATGTGGACAAATGCAAAGTGATGCACATCGGGAAGAATAATCCAAATCATAGTTAGGGTCCACTTTAGGAGTCATCACTCAAGAAAAAGATGTAGGTATCATTGTAGACAATACACTGAAATCTTTCACCCAGTGTGTGGCGGTGGCCAAAAAAGCAAACAGGATGCTAGAAATTATTAGGAAAGGGATTCAAAATAAGACCAAGAATATTATAATGCCTGTTTCGCTCCATGGTGCGACCTCACCTTGAGTATTACATTCAATTCTGGTCGCTGTATCTCAAAAAAGATATAGTGGAATTAGAAAAGGTTCAAAGAAGAGTGACAAAAATGATAAAGGGGATGGAATTCGTCCCATATGAGGAAAGGCTAAAGAAGTTAGGGCTCTTCATCTTGGAAAAAGGGTGGCTGAGAGGGATATGATTGAGGTCTATAAAATCTTGAGTGGTATAGAACAGGTAAAAGTGAATGGATTTTTCAGTCTTTCAAAAACTACAAAGACCAGGGAGACACTCAATGAAATTATATGGAAATACTTTTAAAACAAATAGGAAGAAATATTTTTTTAACTCAACAAAAAGTTAAGCTCTGGAAATCTTTGCCAGAAGATGTGGTAACAGTGGTTAGCATATCTGGGTTTAAAAAAGGTTTGGAAAAGTTCTTGGAGGAAAAGTCCATAGTCTGCTGTTGACACAGACATGGAGAAGCCACTGCTTGCCCTGGGTTTGGTAGCATGGAATGTTGCTACTAATTGGGTTTCTGCCAGGTAATAGTGACCTGGATTGGCCAGTGTTGGAAGCAGGATACTGGGCTAGATGGACCAGTACGGCTATTCTTATGTTCTTAATGTAATCTCAAAGGGTATTACAGAACTGTCCACGTAGCTTTCAGACAATAGCCTCAGTCTGAATTTGGAAACATAACTTTAGAAGTACTAGATTATGCTAATTTAGCTGTCCAGCACATTCATGTACAATAGGAAATTTGTTACTTAGGTCTCCTACTGAATCCACGACTACGCTTTAAGCCTCATATAACTCACAATAGCTTAAAGTATTGATTTTCCATGCTGCAGATAAGAAACTGATTTTCCATGCTGCATATGTGTGAGTAGACTGTAACCATTGTTTGAGGCTGATGATGTTTGCACAGTATTACTTTGGGCTACTGTAATGTCTTGTGCCTAGGTTTGATAGCTTCTTCTTTAAGGACATGGTATTTCATCCATAACATAGCTACCCACTGTTTGATCAGAAACATGTTATGTGACCATATCTCTCCAATGTTGTAATTACACTGACTGTCCTTTGAATGGTAGGATAGATTTAAAGCCAAATACCTTTATATATTATTGAGATGTCTGTCTCATTAGAGCTACATTTTGCATTAACACCACATCTGCTGGCTAAGATGCTGTGTTCTCAAGATCAATGTCTTTTGCAGATTCCGCTATTAAAATCAGTACATCAGGTTAGGACACAAAATTGTGCCATCTCTTCTCTGTGGCTGTCACGAAATGCCTAGCCACCCGCCTGGGGTTACCCTGCACCAGCTTCAAGGGTCTATCCACCTGCACCAGCCACTTTTGCTCTACACTAGCACCCTCCTCCCACTGACTGGGTCACAACCACCTCTGGGTGAGTCTCCCGCTCTCAAAATATCCCCAGTGATTTCTAAGTTACTGGGGTCACACTCCCAGTGGTCCCACAGTCCCAGAAAGCACTCACAGACCCAACACACAAACCACCAGGATTCTCTATTAGTCCAGACAGACAGGAAATAAACTGGAAAATTTCTTTATTGTCTTTAAAAATTGAACAATGAACAAAAAATGTGCAATCAGCAAACAATAACAGGTAACTGAAATATAGATCAATTATAACACTAACTAAATATTTGCTTACTTCCTAAAAAGTATCTGGGGAGATCAGGACATATGGCTGCTCACCAGTTAACAAATATAACTGTTTTTTTACAGGGTTTCATCAAAGATCTCCCCCTCTCCCTCTCTCTCTTTTTTTCTCCTGGACTGAAACTGAAGCAACAGCCAGCAAATGCTGGGTAATTTCAAACTCCAGGCTAATCAGAGCCCAAAACAATATTTTAAAATATCAGGTTACATCCCTGCAAGGCACTTCCTATTATCTGTGTTAATTTAGGGGCCCTTTTACTAAGCTGCGTAAGCGTCTATGCGCTTTCAACGTGCATCATAATTAAGTTACCGCTCAGCTACCATGTGGCTCTTGCAGTAATTTCATTTTTGGCGCATTTCCAATACGTGCATCTGAAAAATAATTTTTATTTTCGGAAGTAGATATTGGGCGTGCGCCAGGTGGCATTTGATGTGGGTATGTCATTACCGCCCGGTTACTGCGTGAGGCTTTACCGCTAGATCAATGGCTGGCAGTAAGGTCTCAGACCCAAAATGGACAATTTTCATTTTGCCGCACATCCATTTTTGTCAAAAATTTTAAAAAAGCATTTTTTACAGGTGCACTGAAAAATGATTCTATGAGCACCCAAAACATGCGTCTACACTACCGCAGGCCATTTTCCAGTGCACCTCTGTAAAATTGCACCAAAGAAGGAACCATTCGCTTTTCTGTAACAGCTTACCACGAAAGGTCTTTTTCAAGACCACTTTTGTAATATAGCCAATCACTTTACGTTTGGTTCGTCACATGGACCAAATCATGTTTCAGGTATTTCAGATTCATATACGCTACGTCATAGCGGGAGACTCCTGATGCAGGCCTGTAGGCCGAAACACAACAGTTGTGTCGAGTCTTTTTTTCAATAAAGAAGTTTTTATGATATTGTCGCCAGGATTTGTATTTCCGTGGTCCAACATCCCACTTTTTACCTATTTCACAGCTTTACATCAAAGAAACACCACCTGCTGGCCAAATAGGAGAAATACACTTCAGGATATAATTAAGACAGGAAAATATTTAATAAATTTTACAGGCTTAAAATACACTGTTTCTTCACACTGAGAATTTGGAATTCACTGTCAGTTAAACTCTGGATTGATTGATTTTAGAAAGAAAGCAAAGGCATTCTTTTTTGGGAAAACCTTCACTTAAAATGACATGCCCAAGAAGCATATTAATTGCATTTACAACCACAGTTATTACATATCAATTAACTGTGAAGTAAATTATTTGTTGTTGTGATTCTATGTGTAGAATGCTGTGCATATTTTGTTGGAATCCATTAAGGACTTTGGGCTATGAATGCTTTTAAATATAATACATTACAGTATTATACTGCCAGGTATACACCAGCGCTATAAAAATAAATATATTTTTGTAGCGCTGGATATGATGGCGCTCTGGGGGTGGGAAGTACTGCTGGGCTGCTGCAGTAGCCTGGCGGTACTTCCTTTTTAACGAGCGGTTTTCCTTGGTGTAAATAGACGTGTAGTTTTAGGCACTAGGATATCAACTAAGCATATTCTATATACTGTGTCTAAATCTAGGCGCCGGTTATAGAATACACGTAGGCGGAAAAGTTTACCACATGGATTTTTTTAGGCACCTTACATAGAATCTGGCTCTTACTGTATTTATGCTTAGATGTAGTCATTTTATTATTGTTATGCTGTTAATAAAATTGTAAGTTTTATGTGCTCTTCTTTGGATAGTGGCGGAATATAAATGTATTACTATTAAATTGATGTCAGACAGAAGGAAATATATTGTTTAAAGTACAGGCTCTAGGAATCTCTGCAGGATCCATACTGTAGGAATCCAATAGTCCTACATATTGAGCAGAGGTTTTCAACCCAGTCTTTGAGACACACCTAGTCAGTCAGGTTTTCAGGATACGCACAATGAAAATGCATGAGATAAATTTGCATGCATTGCCTCCTTGGTATACAAATCTATACCATGGATTGGCCACTGTTGGAAGCAGGATACTAGGCTAGATGAACCATTGGTCTGACCCAATATGGCTAGTCTTATTTTCTTATGTTCTCCAAACTTTTTGTTTTAGAGGGAGTGGGACCTGATAGGCCTTAAACAGTGCAAATGCTCAAGACAGTGTGCCATCTATGGAGATTATAGATGCTGACTACTGCATCAATGCTAGTGCTACCCCATAAATTATGCCACCCTAGGCAGATGTCTAGTCTGCCTAGTGGATGGGCCAGCCTTACTGGGCCCTAGGGTTTTGCTCTGGGCCTGAAATTTTAACTTTTTTTAAAAACTTCTTTCCCTAAACTGTAGCTTATATTCTAGGCTCCCCAGCTATTTATTTATTTGGATTTTGCTCACACCCTTTTCATTAGTAGCTCAAGGTGAGTTACATTCAGGTACATTGGATATTTCTCTGTTCCAGGAGCTATGTTACTGTTAAGGTGTGCTGGGGTTGTGCTTCTGAAGGTGGACCAGGGTTCTTTCCTATATATTCCTTCATAGGATGATAAATCAGAAGATGAACAATTAGACCAACTGCAAAGATGGTGTAAGGTGATTTTTTGATGGGCATCATTAGAAATAGGTCGGGCCACTAAAATGTTGCTTTATTTGTACTCCATCTCCCAGACTTGCCAACTCACTACAAACCTAACCGCAAAGACATACCTGAGCCAATTTCAGATGGCGTTATATATTCACCAGTGCGTGGATGAGACGTTGGTGCAGGGAGGAGGGTTTTAGATTTGTTAGGAACTGGGCAACATTCTGGGGAAGGGGGAGCCTATTCTGAAAGGATGGGCTCCACCTTAACCAGGGTGGGACCGGGGTGCTGGCATCGGCATTTAAAAAGGAGATAGAGTAGCTTTTAAACTAGAAACGGGGGGGAAGGCCGACAGTTGCTCAAAAGCATATGGTTCGGGATAAGGTATCTTTCAAAGATATCACCAAAACAGGGAAGATAGGGTATCCTGATAGTGAGGTATATTAAAAGCAGGAAGCCGGCAAAAGAATCGGTTGGACCGCTAGATGACGAGGAGTAAAAGGGGCGATCAGGGAAGACAAAGCCGTAGCGGAGAGATTAAATTAATTCTTTGCTTCGGTCTTCACTGAGGAAGATTTGGGTAGGATACCGGTGCTGGAAATGGTATTCGAAGCTGACGTGTCGGAGAAACTTAATGAATTCTCTGTAAACCTGGAGGATGTAATGGGGCAGTTCTGCAAACTGAAGAGTAGCAAATCTCCTGGACCGGATGGTATTCATCCCAGAGTACTGATAGAACTGAAAAATGAGCTTGCATTTCTTAAAATCGAGCATGGTACCGGAAGATTGGAGGGTGGTCAATGTAATGCCGATTTTTAAAAAAGGTTCCAGAGGAGATCCGGGAAATTATAGACCAGTGAGTCTTATGTTGGTGCTGGGCAAAATGGTAGAGACTATTATTAAGAACAAAATTACAGAGCATGGATTAATGAGACAAAGACAACATGGATTTAGTGAAGTGAAATCTTGCCTCACCAATCTACTACATTTCTTTGAAGGGGTGAACAAACATGTGGATAAAGGTGAGCCGGTTGATATTGTGTATCTGAATTTTCAGAAAGCATTTGACAAAGTACCTCATGAAAGACTCCAGAGGAAATTGGAGAGTCATGGGATAGGAGGTAGTGTTCTATTGTGGATTAAAAACTGGTTAAAAGATAAAAAACAGAGAGTAGGGTTAAATGGTCAGTATTCTCAATGGAGAAGGGTAGTTAGTGGGGTTCCCCAGGGGTCTGTGCTGGGACTGCTGCTTTTTAACATATTTATAAATGATCTAGAGATGGGAGTAACTAGTGAGGTAATTAAATTTGCTGATGACACAAAGTTATTCAAAGTTGTTAAATCACTGGAGGATTGTGAAAAATTACAACAGGACCTTATGAGACTGGGAAACTGGGCGTCTAAATGGCAGATGACATTTAATGTGAGCAAGTGCAAAGTGATGCATGTGGGAAAGAGGAACCCGAATTATAGCTACGTCATGCAAGATTCCACATTAGGAGTCACGGACCAAGAAAGGAATCTAGGTGTCCTTGTTGATGATACATTGAAACCTTCTGCTCAGTGTGCTGCTGCGGCTAAGAAAGCAAATAGAATGTTAGGTATTATTAGGAAAGAATGGAAAACAAAATTGAGATGTTATAATGCTTTTGTATCACTCGATGGTGTGACCGCACCTCGAATATTGTGTTGAATTCTGGTCGCCGCATCTCAAAAAAGATATAGTGGAATTAGAAAAGGTACAGAGAAGGGCGACGAAAATGATAAAGGGGATGGGACGACTCCCCTTTGAGGCTAAAGTGGCTAGGGCTCTTCAGCTTGGAGAAAAGGCGGCTGAGGGGAGATATGATAGAGGACTATAAAATAATGAGTGGAGTTGAACGGGTAGATGTGAAGCATCTGTTTACGCTTTCCAAAAATACTAGGACTAGGGGGCATGTGATGAAGCTACAATGTAGTAAATTTAAAACGAATCAGAGAAAATGTTTCTTCACTCAACGTGTAATTAAACTCTGGAATTCGTTGCCAGAGAATGTGGTAAAGCGCTGCGTACGTCTAGTAGCACTATAGAAATGATAAGTAGTAGTAGTAGTAGTAGTTAGCTTAGCGGAGTTTAAAAAAGGTTTGGACGGCTTCCTAAAGGAAAAGTCCATAGACCGTTATTAAATGGACTTGGGAAAAATCCACTATTTCTGGGATAAGCAGTAAAAAATGTTTTGTACTTTTTCGGGATCTTGCTAGGTATTTGTGAACTGGATTGGCCACTGTTGGAAACAGGATGTTGGGCTTGATGGACCTTTGGTCTTTCCCAGTATGGCAAAACCTATGTACTTATCTATTTGCACATTATGGAGGCAGTGCATGCAAATAGATCTCATGCATACTCAATGGGGAAATCCATAAAATTTAACTGGGCGAGGGTCAAGGTTGGACAGCCCTGTTGTAAAGCATATTGTGAGCCCACTTGCAACAAGTTGAACTCTCTCTACTCCACCAAGTCTTCAAAAACCTCCCAGTTTGTTTGCCATGCTATTAGCTAACTTAATCTCAATAAGTGTAGTTAAAGCAAGACCGGAGTAAATTTAACTCTTGATGGTAAATAGCATAGTGATGTCTTCCTGCTATTCCAGGCCTACATCTGCATGTCTTTATTTCTTTATTTTCATATTTATATCCCGCTTTAGCCCAAAATGGTTAACAATCAGACATACAGGCAAGTTGAGCCAATCCTCGTGGTACCTTGTTGCATGTATGAACTGATAGTTCTAAATTCTTGACTGTATTTCTTTATGTAAATAAGAAATTGCAAATCCATATATGCTGTGTGGTAAAACCAGAACTGGATTAGACTATCCTGAAAGAATGGTGTCAACCAGCAAGGCTAATCTCCATGCATGTGATAGTTTATAGCTAAGATAAGGAGGCAGGCATCACATAGACTTCTCTATTATGCTGCTCATAGAGCATAGTCTTTAGCTAGTTGCATAACTGTCTATGAAACTGGAACAACTAGTGTTCGAGAGGGTCAGTAGGAACACCAGGGCTTTTTTTGAAGGGGTACTCGGGGGTACTGAGTACCGGCACCTTTTCCATTATCTGCTAAAATTGACCCATGATCCCCAAGTTTTAATGAAAGAGCTCAGGCTCTACACAACAATTCTGCCTTGTCATAGATTCTGTGACTGGTTGCAGGAGGGTCTGGCTATTGTGGGGTGGGTCCCTCAGTGTTCACCCCACCCCTGAAGGGTGGCCTGGCATTTGAGTACCGGCACCTTTTTCGCTAGATAAAATGCACTTGGGAACACTATCAATGGATTTAGTGTCAGCCTTAACTCTATGGCACCCTGCTCTTCCTATTGACTCACTTTCTAGATAGATGACACTAAGGTGCTTCTCTCTTCTCATCCACCTTCAATTTTGGCAGCTCTCAAGTCCTCTTTCTTCTTCATGTGCACTCCTTAGATCTTGCTTCTTCCCTCAGCCAACAAGAGGAGAGCAGAGTTCCATATCCAACTCCTGCTGGCTGCCATCTTTACTATGCTATTCTTAACTTTGTGGTTTCAATTCTCTCAGAAGATCTATTGGATACTGCATAGCACAAATTGTGTAGCTAAAGAGAAAGTGGCTGTGGCAGCAATTAGCAGGGGTGGATCAGAGCTAAGGAAGGAGAAGACTCTAGATTGGGAAGGTGGGGTGGCAGAAGGAGGTCTTACGTGTTCCTCTGATATGTCTGGAGAGGTAAAATGTGCGTGTGTGTGTTTGTGTGTGTATGTGTGTGTGTGGGGAAGGGGCATGAATGATGTCATGGGGGCTGGGAAAGTGAAATGACTCTTCAGAGGGGGTGAGAAAAAAAATTAATGGGGGGGGGGTCTACAGTAGGGGACCCATATATGTATGTTTGCCTAGGGCCCAGTATAGTGTTAATCCAGCCCTGAACATACTGACCAGCACGATCATTGATGAAAAGTGTTGGCGCCTTAAAATGGCAGAGGACAGCAAGGACTTACAGAAGGATCTTGTGAGACTAGGAGACTGGTCATCTAAATAGCAGATAAAATTTAAGGAACAGTTATTTAACCTTTCAAACAACACAAAAACAAGAGGACACAATGAAACCAGTGGCCATTCTTCCATCTATAGCTGGATTATATGAAAAGCCAAATGCTTTCCTTCTATGGGAGTTATCCAGTCATTGTGACATGACCACTTTGCTGATAATTTTCTTCAGTGCCATCTTCACTTCTCTATTTCTCAGGCTATAGATGATGGGGTTCAGCATCGGCGTAACAATCGTGTAGAGCACTGCCACCACCTTCAGGTTATTTTTCTTAGCATAGGGGGTAGTTGGCCAGATATAACTGAATATTCCACTTCCATAGTACAACCCAACTACAATGAAATGAGAAGCACAGGTAGAGAACGTTCGACGCCGGCCCTCAGTTGAACGTATCTTCAGAATGGCTGTTATAATGAGGACATAAGTGGTGAGGATAAAAAGCAAGGGGCCCATCCCAGCAAACACCACCACCAACATGAAAAGACCCTCACTAATGGTTGTATCAGAGCAAGAGAGCTTGAAGAGGGGGGTGACATCACAGAAGAAGTGGTCTAATATATTAGGGCCACAGAAGTCCAGAGTAGACACTGAGACCACTTGGACTATGGAGCTGATTAAACCACTTATCCAACAGCCAGCTGCCAGGTAGATCCGCACGAGCCTATTCATTCGAACAGGGTAGTTTAAAGGATGACAGATTGCCATGTAGCGGTCATAAGCCATGACAGCTAGTAGGTAACACTCCACCACCATAAAGTACTGGAAGAAGTATAATTGAGTGAAACAGCCTAAAAAGGAAATGGTCTTCTTTGTACCCAGGACATTGGTGAGCAGACTTGGAACAGTAGAAGAAGAGAAGATGATGTCAACCAAAGAGAGGTTGGCCAGAAAGAAATACATGGGAGTGTGAAGGCGCGAGTCACTAGTGATGAGGGTGAAGATAAGCAGGTTCCCTATGATGGTGATAAGGTAGATGGCGAGAAACATTAAAAAGAGTGAAACGTGTGGCTCCTGGACACTGGAGAGTCCCACAACAAGGAATTCAGTCACACCAGAATGATTTCCATGATTCCTACGCTCTACGAGACCTGTTGATAGAAAAAAAAATGAAGATAAGAAAAATTATTACACCAGTGATAATTTACAATACATGATATGATGTGTGTGTGTGGGGTGGGGGTGGGGGGTGGGGTGGGGCTTCCTATAATTCTTTGTTACAATAAGAGTGCATCTCACAGTGTAGTTCTGTTTTGGCCATGAGAAATGCCAGATGAAACTGAGTGTTCCTTGTATCAAAGAGAGATCTTTATCCTTAGAATGATAACATGATCTCTACCCTTTACAAAGATAAACCATTGACCAAATGGGTATAAAATATAAATTAAAGAAATTGTAATACAAAAGTTTGATGATTTTTCTGGTTTAGTTCAAAGGTCATTTGTGCATTAGTAACATGAGGCCATCTTACAGAAATAAGAGAACAGGTGCAAACCAAAAATACCAGGAATTAAAAAGGTAGGGCCCGATGTTCAGCTCTGGTGGTCAATGGTTTTTAAGTCACTGACAAAAGCAGGTTTAATTAAGACTGGATATAGACTTCCTGAGCCGGTACGTCAAGCTCCATCTCTGGCTGTCTTCAAATCTAAGCTAAAAGCCCACCTTTTTGATGCTGGGCCATGTGCAGTCACCTGGAAGTTAGGACAGGCTTTTTGCTGTCCTAACTTTATCCATTTATTTAACTGCTTAACGGACTGATTATCACTGCTTACCGGTTAAATGTTAGTTCTACCCAAGCCCCACTCTGGTCTACCCTGTCACTAACTGGACAGTGCCCGGGTGGTCACAGGCAATATCAAGTGGCACTACCAGCCTAAGTGTCGCTGAATATTGCCAGATGGCCAGCTCAGTGGGCGCCTTTCCTGCCTTGTTAAACCTTATTGAATATCAACCCCATACTTTAATTGGCAGTTAAGATTCTCTGGTCATTTCTTGCTCGAAGTTTTATTTTCTGATGAGGTTTAAATAGCAGAATCTAGACATCTTTTTCTTTTTTCAAGACACGAAATTGGACTGGATGGAATTAGGTCTGACTGAGCACAAAGTTTTCTGTTTATCTCCTGGACAGCTATTGCCAATCAGGGCTGATGGCTAGAGTCATAATCAAGTCAGGTCGACTTTTCATTACATTCTCAAATACACTTCAATAAGACTTGTACCTTCCTCCTCATTAAGGGGCCCTTTTACTAAGCTGCGGTTAAAATGCCTTACTGCGGGGTATGCTCAGGTGTCCCACGGTAATTTTAGCATCTGTGTGCACTTCCCATGTGCTAAAAAGATTTAATTTTTTAGCACTAGGGAGGGTCCTAGGTAGATAGTAGGTATGCTTTGAGCTTATCAGCGCAGCTACATTGTTGCACGCTAACTGATTAGCATGTGGTTATCGTGTGAGCCCTTACCACCTACAAAATGGTGTCGGTAAGTGATCACGCACTAATGGCCATGCGCTTCTGGGAAAATTAGCACTTAGTCATGAATTCAAAAATAGAAAAACTCGACCATTTTACCCATGTGGAAAAAATAGCCTTAGAGCACAGGAAAGAAAGAGACCGGCCCGTTTTAGGGAGAGGCCGATCACAACTGAGCTGATGGCTAGCGAGGGTTAAGTTAGAAGAGAAGGGGTTTTGAGGCTGGAGAGCAAGGAAAGGGTTAAGGTAAGGAAGGGTGGGAGGGGAAGCAGGGGGATATAAACTAGGGTTGCTGACGTAGGGATTCGTCAGCAGCTTGAAGGAGAGGTGGTGAAAGGAGCTGACCCGGCCCACCCTCCCACTAGAGGAG
Source organism: Microcaecilia unicolor (assembly GCF_901765095.1). NCBI lineage: Eukaryota > Metazoa > Chordata > Amphibia > Gymnophiona > Siphonopidae > Microcaecilia > Microcaecilia unicolor. The sequence goes on along the minus strand of NC_044032.1, from coordinate 248,438,748 downwards.
GTTGTCGCAGCTGGCGCGGGGCGTGGCGGTGATTATCCGGGGACTCTGGTGGTACACAGCAAGTGAGCGCAGAACACTGTTATGTTATTGGTGAATAATTGCCCAAATGTTAAGTGCAATACGAAGTACAATGTTATGCCTGAAGGTGGGGCAGGTTTACAGTTAATCCTGTGGGGATATGGCTTGTCTCCTGGCTTGGACGGCCAGGAGGCCAAGAACTTATCCGGGGCGTATCCTTAAACGGGATACACCATAGTCATTGGGTGCAATAAGAAAGCACAGGTCGGCGGTGGGTGTGCTCAGACGGCACCACCGGCAGCGGATTGGGGCGCATCATGAAGTAAAGCTGTGTACCCCAGGGCTTGAATTTGCCAAGTTATAAGAAGTTATGTATTACGGTAACATGTTAAGTTGCATTATGTGTAATAGAGTTTTTAAGTGCCTGGCTGCGGCCTTAATAAATTCCAAATTTAGTCGAAAAGTGGCTTCTGAGTATTATTGGGGATTATTGGGATGATGAGAGTGTATGCCGAATGCTTCAGTTGTGACCAGCGTAAGCAGGTCCTAAGGCCACCTTTTACCATAGTTTGGTGAAAGGGCCCCAAAGTGCCGCTTGAGTTTGTGTTTCGTGTCTCTCATACCCAGTCCAGGTACTTTTTAAAAATTAAGGGCTTCTCTTAAAAAGCTGAACTAGAGATTTTCGCCCAGCAAATAAGAGGAAGTCTATAGAAATTGAAAGGGCTTCCTCTCATTTGCTGCACCAAGAATTGGTAGTGTGGCTTTTAAAAAAAATGTTTTTCCTTATAGTGGTGTTACTCTGTTATTTTGTCTTCCATTAATAACAGAACATGAGATTTTTTTTTTGATTGCTGTATTTTCATTTTACTTTTAAGGGCTAGATTCTATAAATGGCGCCTACAAATATCCATGTGGAATTAAGAGTATTCTATAAAATTTAGGCACGGTATATAGAATATGCTTCGCCGATAGCGTAGCGCCTAAATCTATGCGTGCCCATTTATGCCAATAAAACCCTGGTAAATCCCTGCATGTAGATATAGGTGCACTGACCCGTATTCTGTAATTACACTTGGAAATTTTGGAATGTCCACGAAATGCACATTTATTTTGAACTGCGCGCTTTGCAATTTAGGCGCAGTTCTTTATAGAATACGCTTAGTGATTTCCACACATAAATTGTGATAATTACCAATTAATGCTCATTATTGCTTGCTTATTGCTGTTAAAAGTGCTGATTACCTTGTTACGCCAATTAAGTTACGTGCGTATCTCCGCACAGAATGTACGTGCTGTATATAGAAACCGGGGGTAAATATTTCTGTTTACCTTTTCTATATGATGATGTCTTTTTTTTTGTAGATTTATTGGAAATTAATAAAATTTAGAGGTCCTTCACTAAGCTGCAGTAAACAATAGCGCACGCTTACCACAGGTTAAAAAGGCACTACTGTGAGATGCGCTCAGGTGTCCTCGGTTGTTTAAGAATTGATGTACACTTCCCATGTGCTAAAAAATAGGCGGAGAGTAGGCATGTCCTGCACTAACTGGTTAGTGCATTGGCATTGGTGTGCGCTGCCCAATTAGTGCAGGATTAGTGCAGGAGTCCCTACCACCTACAAAAGAGGTGGAGGTTAGGGCTCCCGCGCTAATGCTCACACATTAATGCTCACACATGGCCATTAATGGAAAAATAGAAATTTCGGCCATTTTACTGTCGTGCTAAAAGTGGCCTCAGCATGCGGGAACCCCACGCACTAAATATAACATGGACCACTTTTTAGCACAGCTTAGTAAAAGGGCCCTTTAACATTAAAAAATGTAAATAACAAATTCCCTTTAACCCCTTCACTGATGTGAAGGGAAATTCTATAATTTAGGCACCTACATGAATAAGTCCCTTGCAGGCGTCCCGTGGTAGTGTTGGCATCTGTGCACGCTTCCCAGGTGCTAAAAAAATACTTTTTTGGGGGGGTGTTTGGGGGAATGAAGAATAGGCATGCCCAGCGCTAATCGGTTAGCATTGCTGTGTGCCTACTAATTAGCGCATGGATAGCGTGGGAGCCATTTCCACCTACTAAATAGGTGTTGGTAAGGGCTCACACGCTGATGGCCACATGTTAATTGGGAATTAGCATCTGGCCATTAATTGAGAAAATGAAAACTCAACCATTTTACAGCTGTGCTATAGGTGGCCTCACTAGTTATAGCACAGGCCACTTTTTAGTGCAGCGTTGTAAAAGAGTCCCTTAGTCCTAAATAAATGACTTCACGACCCATTTTTTAGGGGTGACACTTAAAATGGATGCCAGCATCATGTACCTTTAGCTTGGATTACTTTTCCCTCCATGCATCACTTTGCATTTATGTACACTAAGGTCACTATTTGCTACACTGAATTAGGTGTTTAACATTTTAACACATACCATGATTATTGTACTATCACATTAAGCTCTAGGGGGTAATTCTATAAAACAGACACAAACAGTGACATGCAGATTGCATGTATAAATGTTGAGAATAATGGCCTGGATTCTATATAGTGTGACCTTAAGTTGTGCATGCAAATACAGTTGTATTCTGTATTTGTGCATGCAACTTAATTAGTTTATTTATTTAGATTTTGCTCATACCTTTTTCAGTAGTAGTTCAAGGTGAGTTAGATTGTAACTCTTTGAGCAGGGACCGTCCTTCTATGTTTAAATTGTACAGCGCTGCGTAACCCTAGTAGCGCTTTAGAAATGCTAGTTAGTAGTAGTAGTAGTAGTTACATTCAGGTACACTGGATATTTCTCTGTCCCAGGAGGGCTCACAATCTAAGTTTGTACCTGAGGCAATGGAGGGTTAAGTGACTTGCCCAAGATCACAAGGAGCAGCAGCGGGATTTGAACTGGCCACCTCTGGAGACTGGTGCTTTAACCACTAGGCCACTCCTCCACATTTGGACATCCTTGCATGTCCCGATCCCCAACTCTCTCCGGCGGTGGTCATTTCGGTTCGGGCACATTATTCGTAAGAAAAACTCGTCCATGAGAAGGACACTCATCACAAAATCCGAAGAAAAAAACCATCCAAGTGCTCGTCAGGGACACCCTTTTTCTTGAGTGAAGGACGTCCAAGTATTAGGCACTTGAAAGGACGTCCCTGACGAGCACCCGGATGCCCTTCTTTCCTCCGATTTTTTTCCACGGTGCATGGGGTCAGAAACGGTACTGCATCGCCAGTGCTGATAATTGCCAATTAACAAGCAATTATTGACACTAATTGACAATAATTAGAATTTATGTGTTCAACTGACTAAGTGTATTGTATAACGTGATGCGCATAAATTCTAAGATGCATACTTGAAAAGGGGGCGTGACCATGGGCATGGAATGGGCGGGTCATTGTCATTTCTAAAATCTATGCATGTTGTTATAGAATACACTGAGTCTATGGGCAATTTAGGCATCAGCATTTACATCAAGTAAAACATGGTGTTAATGTCCTTGACTACATTTAGTCACATTGACAGAGATTCAGGAGGAGATTCTGTATATGGTGCCTTATGAACTCAGTGCTGAAATCAGTGCCAACTAAGCATATTCTATAATTGGCACCTAGATTTAGGTGCCAATTATAGAATATGCATAGTTGATAGGTCAGCGCCGATATTTACATGCATCCATTTATGCCAATGAAAACCCGGTGTAAATCTCAACACGTAGATTTAGATGCACTGGGCCATATTCTATAACTAGTCTAAATTTTGGAACGTCCATGTAACGCCCATTTCCATGCCCATAACCATGCCCCTTTTTGCCTCCACATGTTAGAAGTTCAGCACACATCATTACAGAATACGCTTAGCGAGTTGTGCGGCTAAATTCTAATCAGTGCCAATTAGTGCTCATTATTTATTTATTTGTTACGTTTGTATCCCACATTTTCCCACCTATTTGCAGGCTCAATGTGGCTTACATAGTACCGTAGAGGCGATCGCCAATATCGGTATGAACAAATATAGAGTGAGGTTGTGGTAGAGTAAAGATTATTGCTTATTAAGTGCTGTTATCAGCGCTCATTAGCTTGTTAAGCCAATTAAGTTATGCAGTGTTATAGAATCCATGCCGATTTTGGCACCTAAGTCTCAATTGAACTACATAGAATCCGGGGATCAGTCTGTTCTATAAACTGCACAGAATTTCAGGCTTATTCTCTAAAGTACACCCAAATTAAGGATACTTTACAGAATACACTTAGGCTTTTTTTGTTTCAGCGCCATTTTTGAAGGCATGATATATAGAATCTAGCCCATAATGCATGTATCTGCTAAAAGTCTGCCTATATGGTAAATCATTTAAATAGGTTAATCATCTTTCACAGTGGTGGAACTTCAATAGACTCAAATTAAAAATCCCGCTTCAGATGTCTCAACTTATATAAATTCTGCATCAATTAAACATAATTAAGGGCCCTGTTTACTAATCTGCGCTAAGGGTGCACTAGCATTTTTAACACATGCTAAACAGCGTGCACTACATGCTAAAGACACCCATATGTCTCTAGTGTTTAGTGTGTGCTAATTTTAGCGCATGCTAAAAACGCTAACGTGCATTAGTAAACAGGGTCCTAAATACTTTTTCAGACCATCAGTAGTAAATCATCTCTCAGGGGCAGTACTTATTTTCTGTTTCCCGGTCACCCAGTTCATCATAGGTCCGTTATATTTTTAAATTTTTTCTTTTGCATTAAAAAAGATAGGAATATCCTACCTAAGTGCTGTTCTGTAAATATCCACATAACTTACATAGCATATATTTTACAGGTAGGCATACACATCAGTGGAGCCTGGGCCAGACTCACACTTATGTGTGTAACTTATAGAATTCTATCCCCCAATATTCAAAACTGTTTAATCATCCAGGAACGGCTCCTGTTTGGTTAAATATTTACGCGCCTAACTGCGGATATTCAGTGGTTGATAACTGGTTATATCACACGGCATAGCCAGTTAGGTGCGGATATTCAGAGCCAAACTGGCTATGATGAGCTGTCAAACTAGGCTGCTTAAATAGCAGGCCTATCTTTGACTGTTAAAAATGTAACCGGTTAGTGCTGAATTCGGCCTGGCACTGAATATCTGGGCTTAACGCCAGCAGCGGACACCAAATGCACTGCCCATGGGCGGCTGAATATTTGGGCTCCATGAGTTTCATGTGTATCTCTGCACTTAGGTGCATGCACTTACACCATCCCTACGACCTGACAGCATATGTACATATTTATTTGGTTATGCTACTATTCTTTAAAGGCAAGTGGGTGATTACTTTCCTTTATAGAATCAGCACCCATCAGGTGCCCTGTGGACATCTGTTTATAAACACCCTTTTATAGAATTGTCCTCCTAAAGCAGGGGTTCTCAAAGTGGTCTACAGGCCAGTTGGGTTTTCAGGATATCCTTAATGAATATGCATGAGAGACATTTGCAAATAATGGAGATGGCAGGCATGCAAGTCTCTCTCATACATTCTCTTTAGGGATAGTCTGAATATCCGAATGGCATGTGGACTGCTACTTTTCCCTACATAATATGCTTATAAGAACATAAATGTTGTCATACTGGAACAGACTGAAGGTCCTTCAAGCCCAGTATCTTGTTTCCAACAGTGGCCAGTCGAGGTCACAAGTACCTGGCAAGATCCCAGAACAGTAAAACAGATTTTATGCTGCTTGTCCTAGAAATAAGCAGTGGATTTTCCCAAGTCTATCTTAATAATGGCCTATGGACTTTTCTTTTAGGAAATTATCCAAAGCTTGTGGAGCGTGTGAGCCCTTACTGCTAGATCAATGAGTGGTGTTAAGAGCTCAGGCCGTAAATAGGTGTGCTCTGGTTTCAATTTTACCACAGGCCCTTGTTCCGGCCCATTGAAAAAAAGCCCTTTTTCCCAGATGCGGTAAAAACTGGCCTAGCACTATTATTAGATTGAGTTTTCTCTTATAGTAGCAATTTTAGATAATCAGGCACTTTATACATATGTAAGTACTGCTACTTTACACATACAAAGCCCTGAGTGATGCTACAGAGCAAAAGGGGCAGAATGAGGATATTTGGGGGGGCAAAGTTGCATATATGTATAGATTATCTGGTCAGTATTCAACTGGCAAGGGTCAATGTTTCTTTAAATACTGGCCAGTACCTGAATATTCAGTTCTGGCCTGTATCCGAGTACTAGCAACTAGACGGCCTGTTGGGTACTCCAATATTCATTGGTGGTATCCTGAAAACTTCCCAGTGAATTTAGGACAGCCGCTTTGCTCTCCTATGTTACCTGGACAGCTATCCAGGTAACATTGCTGAATATTGGTAGTGCTGGGGTAACTCCTAGCTCCACCCTAACTGTGCCCCCAGATTGGCCTTGCACTAACTAGAGAGTGCTGTGTTGGTCAGACAGGATATTCATCTGCACTATTCTGGTTATATACCACTGAATATCCCATCCCGTGGGGATCCAGTCAGTGTTAGTTAAGTGGGTAGGAGCATCTCTTACCCAGTTAACTAGCATTGAATATTGACCCATATAATGTATAGGTGCTGATAATCAGTCTCTCTATGCATGGATTATGTTAGAATCAAACATGGGAAAACCAGGTATAAATTGGACCGTCACAGCCAAAACCTATAATGCTGATATTCAGGGTCTTAGGATTTTATTTATTTTGGATTTAACTCACACCTTTTTCAGTAGTAGGGGCAAACTGACAGTAATCTGGGCCTCTGGGTAGTAAGGGTCATTGCCCTCCCCCCCATCCATACACTGCCGCCTTCCCGCACACTAGTGCGCCATCCCCGGTCCTACCTTGAAGGACCCTGGTGGTCTAGTGGCCTTTTTTAGGGGCAGGAAAGATCCCCACTCTTTCTTGTCCATTGTTGCTGCCCGATGCCGCCATGTTTTCAAATTGGATACCAAGACTGCCTGCAGTGGCCTTGTGGGTCTCGGCAGTCTCGTGAGACTGCCACAGGGAAGTCTCAGCAGCCATTTTGAAAATGCAGCTGCACCGGGCAGAGTAGTGGCAGCGGACAGGAAAGTGTGGGGATCTTTGCTGCCCCTGAAGAGGCCACTAGAACACCAGGGCCCTTTAAGATGGGACCGTGGGGGTGGGGGCTGTAGTTTGAGGGGGGGAGGGGGTAGAAAAACCTTTGGGCCCTCGGGTACTGCCTGGCTGCCTGTATGGTCATTTTGTCCCTGGCCTGGAGGGCTTTCAGTCTGAAGCAAAATGTAAGGCTCACAAACAGTGAGCTGTCTTTTCTAAACATCTATTTGTGAGCCTTGTGCTGCATTGCCTGTGTGTCAAGCTGCAGTTCAGTGGCGTTCCTAGGGGGGCGGACACCCGGGGCGGCGCCCCGCCCCCCTGGTGCAGCGCCCCCCCCGAGGCAGCGTGGACCCCCCCGGTGAAAGACCCCCCCGTGAAAGAGCCCCACCCGGGTGAATGCCGCTGGGGGGGGGGGGCTGCCGCAGCGCGCGCCTGCTGCGAGTTTACTAACTTTGCTTGTTCGCTGCAGCTCCCTCTGCCATGGAACAGGAAGTAACCTGTTCCAGGGCAGAGGGAGCTGCAGCGAACGAGAGAAGTTAGCGAACTCTCGCAGCAGGCGTGCGCCGCGGCACCCCCCAGCGGCGTGCACCCGGGGCGGACCGCCCCCACCACCCCCCCTTGGTACGCCACTGCTGCAGTTGATTGAGAAAGACAGCTCACTGCTTGTGAGCTTTATTCTTTGTGCCACACTGCACTAACCAGACAGGGAAAACATTGGACTGTTCCTGATGGTTTCATGTTAAGCCCGTGACGGGCGGTTTGAGGAAAGTTGCATGCTGATTTTATGTATCTGTGCTGAATAAATATTGTTTTATTTTGCTGTTTTACATTATTTGCCATACAGTTAAAAATGTTTTCTTTGCGTTAACTGATTGAGAGGCTGCAGATAGCGTCCCCAAAAGGTAATGCAGAGTTTTTCAGTTAGCACATGCTAATTTTGGCAATTAAAACCTTACTGCATGTTAGGAAATAGGCTCCTTAGGAAAAATCTCCTACCCATTACATTAAAGGTAATTTGTACCGCTCTACCTTGAAACAGATTTTCAGACGGAAACTACCCGCAGGTGTTTTTGTGCCCGAGGACCTTGCACCTGTTTTATAACAGTTACAAGTCTGAACTGTTTGCAGGTCCCTTTTTCCTCTCTATTGGACTTTTGCTGCTAATACCCCACGCTCCAGACACTACTTGCCGGGTAACGATAGTAACATAGTAAATGATGGCAGATAAAACCCAGCATGGACCATCTACTACATACAGGTTACTCCCTTCTATGTTTTTTGACGTGTGAAAGTCATTTATGTTTTGCTTTGAGTGGAAATTCTGTACTGTATACTTTGATTTCATCCTCTTCCTATGCCTCTTTGAATTCCATCACTGTTTTTATCCCTACCACCTCCACCAGCAGGGCATTCCAAGCATCTACCACTTTTTCTGTGAAAAAATATTCAATGGTGTTGCTTTTGAATTTTCTTCCTTTCAGCTTTATTTTATGTTTTCTGGTTCTATAGTTAGTACATAAGTACATAAATAATGCCACACTGGGAAAGACCAAGGGTCCATCGAGCCCAACATCCTGTCCACGACAGCGGCCAATCCAGGCCAAGGGCACCTGGCAAGCTTCCCAAACGTACAAACATTCTATACATGTTATTCCTGGAATTGTGGATTTTTCCCAAGTCTATTTAGTAGTGGTTATATGGACTTATTCTTTAGGAAACCGTCTATCCCCTTTTTAAACTCTGTCAAGCTAACCGCCTTCACCACGTTCTCCGGCAACGAATTCCAGAGTTTAATTATGCATTGGGTGAAGAAATATTTTCTCTGATTTGTTTTAAATTTACTACACTGTAGTTTCATCGCATGCCCCCTAGTTCTAGTGTTTTTGGAAAGCGTGAACAGACGCTTAACATCCACCTGTTCCACTCCACTCATTATTTTATATACCTCTATAATGTCTCCCCTCAGCCGTCTCTTCTCCAAGCTGAAAAGCCCTAGCCTCCTTAGGCTTTCTTCATAGGGAAGTCGTCCCATCCCCGCTATCATTTTAGTCGCCCTTCGCTGCACCTTTTCCAATTCTATTATATCTTTCTTGAGATGCGGCGACCAGAATTGTCATGTCTTTAGAAAAGATTTGTATTTGGGGTTTTTTTTAAACAGCTTTCAAATATTTAAATGTCTGGATCATATCTCCCCTGTCTCTCTTGTCCTCTAGGTTATACATTTTCAGGTCTTCAGTTCTCTTCTTATACATCTTCTGACACAGACCCCATACTCTTTTGGTTGCTTTCCTCTGAACCACTTCAGGTCTTCTTATATTCTTAGCTAAATACAGCCTCCAAAACTGAACACAGTACTCTACCAGACTTACCTTCTTTCTTGAACCATATTCCTCTTCCCTCATTCTTGGGGACTCTAACTTCCACTCTGATGACCCTACATAATTAGGAATCTCCAGGTTATTTTCCCTTGCACTCTGTCCACCACTGTTTCATCTCTCCTCTCATCCACTATGAGACAGGCAGTCTCTGCTTGAAAGTTGCACTCATCTCTGCTCTGAGCACTCTTGCTTCTTCCTTTGCCTACACTGTATGATGTACCAAACCCCTAGAATTCACTAGGTTAGTGCCATTCTGCAGAGCACTTCTGGCTAAAATCCCATGCCCACATTGACTTCATATATTTCAGATTTATGCTGACCTCCCTCCAGTCTGCTATTACATTCTCTAAACAGAGTTACCATCCTGCTTATAATCGAATGAGAAAAACGCCCAAGTTCCGACCTAAATCGGGAGATGGACGTTTATCTCACAAAACCGAATAAAGCGGTATAATCGAAAGCCGATTTTTGGACGTTTTCAACTGCACTCCGTCGCAGATGCGGACAAAGTTGATGGGGGCGTGTCAGAGGTGTGGCGAAGGCGGAACTGGGGCGTGGTTATCTGCCGAACAGAGATGGGCGCATTTCACAGATAATGGGACAAAAGTATGCGTTTTTAGCTAGAATTTAGGGCACTTTTCCTGGACCCTGTTTTTTCACGAATAAGGCCCCAAAAAGTGCCCTAAATGACCAGATGACCACTGGAGGGAATCGGGGATGACCTCCCCTGACTCCCCCAGTGGTCATAAACCCCCTCCCACCACAAAAAATGATGTTTCACAACTTTTTATTTTGACCCTCAAATGTCATACCCACCTCCCTGGCAGCAGTATGCAGGTCCCTGGAGCAGTTGTTAGGGGGTGCAGTGGACTTCAGGCAGGTGGACCCAGGCCCATCCCCCCCTACCTGTTACAATTGTGCTGCTTAATGCTTAGTCGTCCAACCCCCCCGAACCCACTGTACCCACATGTAGGTGCCCCCCTTCACTCCTTAGGGCTATAGTAATGGTGTAGACTTGTGGGCAGTGGGTTTTGAGGGGGATTTGGGGGGCTCTACACACAAGGGAAGGGTGCTATGCACCTGGGAGCTCTTTTACCTTTTGTTCTGTTTTTGTAAAAGTGCCCCCTAGGGTGCCTGGTTGGTGTCCTGGCATGTTAGGGGGACCAGTGCACTACGACTCCTGGCCCCTCCCACGAACAAATGCCTTGGATTTATTCGTTTTTGAGCTGGGCGATTTCATTGTCCATTATCGCTGAAAAGCAAAAACGCCCAGCTCACAACTTGGCGAATAAAACATGGACGTCTAATTTTTCGAAAATACGCTTGGGTCCGCCCCTTCACGGACCCGTTCTCGGAGATAAACGCCCATGGAGATAGGCGTTTCTGTTCGATTATGCCCCTCCATGTCTATCAAAGAAATTCCCTTGCCTCTTGCTTTCAGTATCATTTTGTGTTGATGACTTCCACTTCCACTTCTCTACACTGGAAATTTCACCAGACATCTACTACTACTACTACTACTTAACATTTCTAGAGCGCTACTAGGGTTACGCAGCGCTGTACAATTTAACAAAGAGAGACAGTCCCTGCTCAAAGAGCTTACAATCTAATAGACAAGTGAACGGTCGGTCCGATCGGGGCAGTCAAATTGGGGCAGTCTGGATTCACTGAACGGTAAGGGTTAGGTGCCGAACGCAGCATTGAAGAGGTGGGCTTTAAGCAAAGACTTGAAGATGGGCAGGGAGGGGGCTTGGCGTAAGGGTTCAGGAAGGTTGTTCCAAGCATAGGGTGAGGCGAGGCAGAATGAGCGGAGCCTGGAGTTGGCGGTGGTGGAGAAGGGTACTGAGAGGAGGGATTTATCCTGTGAACGGAGGTTACGGGCGGGAACGTAAGGGGAGATGAGGGTAGAGAGGTAGTGAGGGGCAGCAGACTGAGTGCATTTGTAGGTAAGAAGGAGAAGCTTGAATTGAATGCGGTATCTGATCGGAAGCCAGTGAAGTGACCTGAGGAGAGGGGTGATATGAGTATATCGGTTCTGGCGGAATATGAGACGTGCAGCAGAGTTCTGAACAGACTGAAGGGGGGATAGATGGCTAAGTGGGAGGCCGGTGAGGAGTAAGTTGCAGTAGTCCAGGCGAGAGGTAATGAGAGCGTGGACGAGAGTTCGGGTGGTGTGTTCAGAGAGGAAAGGGCGAATTTTGCTGATGTTAAAGAGGAAGAAGCGACAGGTCTTGGCTATCTGCTGGATATGCGCAGAGAAGGAAAGAGAGGAGTCAAAGATGACTCCGAGGTTGCGGGCAGATGAGACGGGGAGGATGAGGGTGTTATCAACTGAGATAGAAAGTGGAGGAAGAGGAGAAGTGGGTTTTGGTGGAAAGACGATAAGCTCGGTCTTATCTAGTCCTAAATCTTAGCCTGCTTGTCTGACACTGATGCCTGAATGTTCCACCACTGACTGAAACTTTACATGGCCAAGACAGAGGCGCGGCTAAATGCTAAAGATGCCCATAGGAATACATTGGCGTCTCTAGTGTTTAGCACACGCTTATTTTTAGCGCACACTAAAAACGCCAGCGCGCCTTAGTAAAAGACCCCCAGAGCTCCTTATCTTTTACCCTAAATCAACTTCCCCGTTTCCCCCATTCTCTATGTCTGTGGATGACACTGTCATCCTTCCTGTCTCCTCAGCTCATAGCTTTGGGACATCTTTGAGTCCTTTCTCTCTTTCTCTGAATATAACCAACAGACAGCTAAAACATCATATCTTTCTCCATAACATCATCGACATGTGCTCCTTCCTTTCTGATCACACTACCATAACCCTTATCCTCACTCTTTTTACCTCCCGCTTAGATTACTGCATTCTGCTCCTTACAGGTCTCTCACCAAAATCTCTCTTCTCTTCAATCTCTTCATTGACTTCCACCAATGTTGCTACACTCATATAGCCCCTGTTCTCAAATAATTTCATTGGATCCATAAATGTTTCTGTATACCATTCAAATTTCTCTTACTAATCTACAAGTGTCTTCATTTGGTAGCTTTTCAGTATCTCTCTTCTCTTCTCTCCTCAGAACTCCGTGCATCTGACTCTGAGAAGAACCGTCATGTGCATAGGCTTCGATCATGAGCTCTGTGTAAAGGAGAACTGCCCATGAGTAACAGAGAATGAACTGAGCAACTGTGGGGAAGACTTGAGTGCTACGACCAGGACTGGCATTTCTGTCCGTCTATGGAATGCAAACTATCTAGATGTTACTGGTAATTTAAATGTTTACTGGCTATTGTTCTGCCCACTAATAAAAATATTTTCAAAACAAATTTCATTTTTAAGTTCTGTAACTCATAACAAAGTGGCTCTAAAAGATGTATTAACACATTAAAAGAAACAGAGAACAATTGTGTGGACTATTGTTACTTCTTTTCTTCCTATAATGGTCTGTAAATTATTTTTTTTTAAATAAAAAAAAAATAACAGAACAAAACAAAACATGTGAATAAAATACTAAAAGCCAGAAAATATCACAAGGTAAAAAGAGTTGGAAGGTTATCTTCCAAGGAGTAGCCTAGTGGTTAGTGCAGTAGACTTTGATCCTGCAGCTCCTTGTGACTCTGGGCAAGTCACTTAACCCTCTATTGCCCCTGGTACAAAATAAGTACCTGAATATATGTAAACCACTTTGAATGTAGTTGAAAAAAACCTCAGAAAGGCGGTATATCAAGTCCCATTTCCCTTTCCTTTCCCCTTCTATCAATAATGAAACAACTGAGTCTTGCACAGTTTTTTAAACCCCTAGTAAAGGGAACATGCTATCCTCTGAGGCTGTGTGCTGTGTAAAGACAAATTTCCTTTTGTACCATGTAAAGGAGAACTGTGATCACAGAACACATACCAACTCTAAATTTAATCACCTATTCATGAAAATGCCATTTTATCTGTTTATAAACACTATATCTCAGATCTTACTTTCTTGTATTCTCACATGTTGAGTATGTGCAATTTGGGGAGGGGAGGATGACCACAGGTACTTTATCCGTTGATTCTGACCCTTTCTCCCTACATCATAGGGAAAAGATTATTTCTCTCAGGGTCCATTAATTAGCAATTTTCACATTAGTATTTTCCTAAGAAATTTTTTCACAGTATAATACCAATATACTTATCACCCTTGATCTGACTTTTCCTCGTATCTGATCATCTTCCTTCTTTCCTTTTCATTTTTTTCTAACCCTTACCAAGTTCTGGGCATGTCGACAGAAAAGGACAACTTGGTCCACCCAGTCTGCCAGTGCGTACCTGGTGTCACATGTGATCTGTGCTCTGATCTGTGATAGCAGCGTATGCAGTTCTTTAAACAGTGCACATCATGACAGTCTGATCAGATGAAACTTTTCTTGAAAGGGCACAGTTAACAGACTACCGACTGGTTTGCTTGTATGGGTTCTTCCTTGCTAGGAGCATTTTAGTTAAGTGTGAAAGGAAAGCGTTGGTGTCTCCTGCTCTGCCTTCAGTATGTATCACATTTTACAGCTAATCCTACGTATGCATTTAAAAATAAGATTAGAAAAGTGGCATCTAAATAGCCTGAAGAAAGCTCTTACCTTGCCGTAGCACCATGTTATCTCCTCTGTACCTTTAATGTCCACTTTTGCAGGGGATCTCAGCCCAAAAAGAGTTGCAACTTGTTAGGTCCACGAGCTATGAATCATGACTGCTGCATTATTGAGAACACAGGGATAGAAGGAGGAGCCAACTTCTTTTGCTGTTCAAGGATCATTGCAATATGACAGGAGGCTGTTGACTTTTATAGCATATCTCTAGAAGTTTCAACTTCTCTCCAAACCTCCCCCTCCCATCACCTGGGAGTCAAGCAGCAAGCAGGAAGATAGATAGATGCTTTGTCCTGAATGCACTGTCTCAGATTGGATGGGTAGTTGATGGGTGGGGATGGGGGTTGGTGGGAGAAGGTAGGAGAGGAAGGAATGACAGAGAGGACGTAGAGGGACTAGGGAGATGGAATCCATTAGGGCACATAATAGTAGGATATTAGGAGATGAGCGTGCTTGGTGCTGCTTGGGCAGCAGAGGAGAGTATATTCAACTTGCCGGATGCCACCTGTTGCAAGTTTACTTACAGTTCTCTTGTGAACACATTTGATATTAGAAAAAGAAATAAACACAATCATCTTTCTACTAACTTTTTCTTGTTTTCATTGGGGAATTAAATCTATGTGGTGTTTATCACTCTCACTGCAACACCCCCAGTGTATTGCTCAACCATGTATTCCTAAACTTCCTGATATGTTCTGGCTCGAAATCACGGACTAGTAGTCCGTTAAAAGTGCAGCTCCCTAAGGGTCCCTTTTTACCGCTGCTTTGCCGCACAAAATTTTGGCACTACTGCCGGCCCACTACGGGAACTGGGGGTAGTGCTGCCCCCAGCGTGCGCCATTTCCAGCATGACCGGAAATATTTTACATTTTTACTGCTGAGGACTCACCCAGCAGTAATCACAGGAGCCCATACCACCTCTGAAATAGGAGACGGTAAGGGTTCCCACAGGAAATGGCCACGTGGCAAGCTTGTACTTACTGCATAGCCATTTCCTTTTTAAAAAAAAAAAATCTTTCTGTGGTAAAAGAGGCCTTGGCGCGTAACAAATCCAAGCACCGATGCTACCGTAGGGCTCTTTTTACCGCAGCTTTGTAAAAGGGGCCCTTAGTTAAGGCAAAAGGAGATCCCTAACTACCTAAGGGGCCTATGTACTAAAGATCATCTCTTCTTTTGTATT
This sequence comes from Microcaecilia unicolor, assembly GCF_901765095.1. Classification (NCBI taxonomy): domain Eukaryota; kingdom Metazoa; phylum Chordata; class Amphibia; order Gymnophiona; family Siphonopidae; genus Microcaecilia; species Microcaecilia unicolor. The sequence goes on along the minus strand of NC_044032.1, from coordinate 248,423,487 downwards.
TTTGTGTTGAATATAGAGCCCTAAGGGGTCCTTTTACAAAGGTGCGCTGAAAAATGGCTTGCGGTAGTGTAGGCACAGGCCAATCTTTTTTTTAGCGCACCTATAAAAAAGGCCTTTTTTTGCCGAAAATGGACGTGCGGCAAAATCAAAATTGCCGCGTGTCCATTTTGGATCTGAGACCTTACTGCCAGCCATTGACTTAGTGGTAAAGAATCCGGGCGGTAATGATAGAGCAGTGGGCTGAAAACCCTGATTCAAATCCCACTTCAGCTCTTTGTGATTTTTTTTTTTAATTGTGAGCCCTTCAGGGATAGAAAAATACTTACCGTACCTGAACTTATACCACTTCAATAGCCTTCATGCATGTAGGTTTCTTATACATTCAGGCACAGTATTTTTCTGCCTCTGGAGGGCTCACAATTTAAGAAGCAAAAAACCCCCAAACAAACAGATCAAGTAGGATTTGAACTGGGTCCCTTGGTTCTCAGCCTACTGCACTTACCATTAGGCTAGTCCTCAATGCTGTATGGAAGTTTCTTAAGAAGTTAATTTAGAAGAGATTTTAGTACCATGAACGCCCATAGTCCCTGAAGCTGTCACACAGTCCAGAATTCCTTGCTAGTTTTACATTTGGGGGAAGGAGAGGATCAGTGGCCACTGGGGTATTAAGGAGGTGGCTTGCCTTAATCCCTCCAGTGGACAGCAGCTCAATCAGTACCAGGCCTAAATAACAACATCCATCTTTAAAGACATGGATGTCCTTTTCCATTCTGAAGTTGAAATTGGATATACATATTTGGCCTCTCTTTAGTCTAGCCCAAAACACACCCAGACCACATTCCCTTGATATAAGAATGTACTGCAGTTTTAGATGTCCATATCCTGGCTCTATAAAATCGTATTTGGATGTCCATGCAATATGGATGTCTAAATGCCATTTTCAGATGTCCAAAAACGCGAATAGGGCTTCTAAAATAAGGGCAATAATCACCTCTATTATTGTAGACCTACTGATGACTGGGTTATATACGTTCCCTCAGTCTTACAGACTACTGGCGATTGATATGTGCAGCAGTGGGACAAGATACAACATGATAAAAAGATAAATCTTCAAATAATGTAATAAGAGCAACTTTATTCCCATACACCATATTTATAGAGTGACATGTGCAATACAGAGATGTATGAGGACACTTTTGGAAAAAAAGGGACTGTTATTTTCACTTTATGGGGCCCTTTTACCAAGCCGCGCTAAAAAGTAGCTGATGCTGGTGCTAGCGCATGGGTTTTCCGTGCACTGCAGCCACTTTTAGTGTGGCAGTAAACTGGCCATGGTGCCAGGCTTTTTTGTAATGGCCATACGCTAATTTCCCCATTAGCGCAGGGTCATTACTGCAGAAGCCCATACCACCACCAATTTAGGAGGCGGTATGGGCTTCCGCGCTACCTGCGCTACTCCCACACTAATCAGGTAGCACGTGGTAATGTGCCCAAGCTACCCAATTAGCGCAGGCATGCCGACTCCCTACCCATGGGCATGCCTCCTTCTCTGGAAAATAAAAAATATTTTCCAGCACAGGATTAGGGTGCGCTGAGCAGGAAACTACTGCAGGATGTCTCAGCGTGTCCTGCGGTAGTGCCCTTTTAGCATGTGGTTGGCCCGCATTAGGCCTACAGAGCCTTAATAAAAGGACTCCTATATTTTGAATAATGAACACAAAATGTGAGAAAGAATCCAGTGCTTGACAATTAAGGCCTGACAGATGCAGAGCTATTCTGCTCAATGTCTGATAATTTGTGAGATTAAACGTTTACGCTGCTCTGTGTCTGAGGACTTATTTCTTCACCCAAAACATTGTGCATTTTAGCTCGGGAAGTTTATTGTTTTTGTAGCATTAATATTAGTACATAAATATGAGTGTTATTATAAAAAGTTAACTACATCTCCTTGTAGTTATATTTTATATGCTAATGGTCCTGTGTTTTGCAAGTTTTAGCACATATGATTCAATCAATGCATTAACAAGTAATGACCTGTTTTGCTTAATTTTGTATCTTAGATATTCATGTGTTATTGTGAATGAGTGAAAAATATTAAATATAAAATTTTGACCTAGGGTCCTGTGGGCTTGAAGAGGCTCCAGGGCATTGCTGGCAGTGGGCCCAAGTGGAGTTCTGGGCTGCTTGAAAGTTTGTTCCCAACTGGGGACAGATCCAGGTGAAGACTTGCTTAAAAAAACAAAGAAAAGAAAAGAAAAGAAAAGAAAAAGAAAGTAGCCACATAAGAATAGCCATACTGGGTATGACCAATGGTCTATCTAGCCCAGTATCCTGCTTCCGGCAGTGGCCAATCCAGTTCACAAGTACCTGGCAGAAACCCAATTAGCAGCACCATTCCATGCTACAAATCCCACGGTAAGCAGTAGCTTCCCCCATTTCCATCTCAATAACATACTATGGACTTTTCCTCCAGGAACTTGTCCAAGCCTTTTTTAAACCCAGATACGCTAACCACCATTACCATATCCTCCGGCAAAAAGTTCCAGAGCTTAACTATTCCTTGAGTGAAAAAATATTTCCTCCTATTTGTTTTAAAACTATTTCCATGCAATTTCATTGAGTGTTCCTTTTTGAATGAGTGAAAAATCGATTTACTTCCACCCACGCCATACCACTCAGGATTTTGTAGACCACAATCATACCCCCTCCTCAGCTGTCTCTTTTCCAAGCTGAAGAGCCCTAACCTCTTTAACCTTTCCTCATATGGGAGCATCCATCTCCTCTATCATGTTGCTTGCTCGTCTTTGAACCTTTTCTAATTCTGCTATATCTTTTTTGAGATATGGCGTCCAGAATTGAACACAATATTCAAGGTGAGGTTGCATCATGGAGTGATACAGAGGCATTATAATATTTTTGGTCATAATTTACATCCCTGGTCCAGAGCAGAGAACGAGAGAGAGAGAGAGAGAGAGAGAGAGAGAGAGAGAGAGAGAGAGAGAGAGAGAGAGAGAGAGAGAGAGAGAGAAAGAAAGAGAGAGAGAGAAACTGGCCTAAATATATATAAGGAGAAGTTAAGAGAGGATAGGAATTGCTTGGCAGAGGTGGCAGAAGCTATGAAGTGAGGTCCACATTTTTATTTAAAAGACTCTCACCCAATGTTTGCAAACATTTTACAAAGTGGCGTTAAGGCCAACGCGGGCTTACCACTCGCTAAAAAGGAACTACTGCTGGGCTACTGCAGCAGCCCAGCAGTAGTTTCCATCCCCCAGCACGCCGCCATATCCGGCACTAAAAAAATATATTTATTTTTGTGTGTACCCAGTGGTAATCGGGCAGTGCTGTGCGCTGCCCAGTTACCGCCAAGTTAGCATGGGAGCCCTTACTACCACCTCAGTGGTGGCAGTAAGGGCTTCCCTCCCAAATGGCCACATGGCATTTGGCGCACGTAGGTCATTACTGCCCGGTTAAAGTGTGAGACTTTACCGCTAGGTCAATAGCTGGCAGTAAGGTCGCAGGCCTAAAGTGGACGTGCGGTAATTTTGATTTTGCTGCACGTCCATTGTTGGCAAAAAATTTAAAAAGGGCATTTTTTACAGGTGCGCTGAAAAATGATTCTGCGCGTGCGCAAAACCCATGCCTACATTACTGTAAGCCATTTTTCAGCGCATCTTAGTAAAAGGACCCCTGTGTCTGTTCTGTAGTTGTTATTATAGAAATCACGGATTATAGTGGTACTTTAGCTTGAAATAGGATCAGTATTTTACTCTGAAGTGATGAGATTCTCAGTGGTTCAAGAAGAATGAATTATAAATTAATCATGACAAAATACATTATGGATTCAAATCTGTAAATGGTGCCCAAATTTGGACGCCAAAAAAAATGCGTGCTAAGCACTATTCTATAAAACAAGCTCCAACTTGGGTGCTGTTTATAGAATACCACTTAGTGCCGGGATCTGTGCCCAATTTTGGGTGTCTGGATTTACACCAACTGAACCGTGGTATAAATCCCTGCGCCTAATTTATGTGCAGGTCCCCCGAATTTATAACACTGCGTGCAACTCCTAGAAACACCCCTAACTCTCCCATGCCCCTCCCATGGCCATGCCCCTTTTTGGATCTCTGCAGAAAAATTTATGCACACATCTTTATAGAATAGTGATTATAAAGATGCGCACATAAATTCTAATGATTGCCAATAAACACTAATACTTGTTAGTGCCTAATTATTGGCACTAATTGACTCATTAAGTAATTAAATTATGCGCCTAAATTTGTGCGTGCAATTTTGAGAGCTATATATAGAATTAGGTGGTATATGTGATTTTCCAGACAAGAAAGGAGGATTCTTTCTTTTGTGCCATCTATTGATGGGTGCCTTTAATTGAAAAAGCTGTGGTTAAGAATCTGGAGTTTGGCCATATAAGGATCTTAGGGACCTTGCCAATATGGATCTACCACCGGGCTACCGCAGGAGCCCGGCGTTAGTTCTCACCCCCCAGCACACACCATTTCCGTCGCTACAAAATATTTTCTATTTTTGTAGTGTCGGTGCTTACCCGGTGGCAATCGGGCAGTGTTACTGCTGGGTTAGCACGGGAGCCCTTACCGCCACCTCAATGGGTGGCGGTAAGAGCTCCCCTCAAAATGGCTGCGCAGCAATTGGTTCACTTACCACACGGCCATTTCTTTTTGAGAAAAAAAGGCAGCCTTTTACTCTAAGGCAGAAACAATACTTTGGGAGTTTTCTAGTCCTGTTCAATCTGCTCAGGTTCCCAATAGGACAGCACTATGCCTAAGACAAATATTGAACCCCTGCTCCCCACCCTGCACTGTAATATCAACAATAAGCTTCACACATCCTCAACATCCCATTTGACCTCCCAACCCAGGCTACTTGTTATAAAATAACCTTCAAAATGTCCAATATTAAAGCAGCAGAAGTATTTTCAATGAAAATTAAGTCCCAGATGACCACAAGAATCACTGAAAATTTGTATGCTGATAATCTAGCGGGCAGCACTGCTTCCTAAATTGATACACAGGAATAGAGAAACAGTCTATATAGACATAGGCAGCAGAGTTCTTTTTCATTTGCTGTAAACTTGAGCTTTGTCCTTGTAGCAGTTTGTCTCTCCAGTTGTTCAAATGAGGCTATGAATGTGGTAAAGCAGTTAGTTTAGCAGGGTTTAAAAACGTTTGACTAACTTCCTAAAAGAAAAGTCTATAAGCAATTATTAAGATGGACTCAGGAAAAATCCACTGCTTATAAGCAGCATAAAATGTATCTTGGGGTCTTGCCAGGTACTTGCACCCCGGATTGGCCACTGCTGGAAACAGGATGCTGGGCTTGATGGACCTTCAGTCTGTCCCAATATGACAATGTTTATGTTCTTATGTTTTACATAGCAATGTTATTAATTAACATGCTCAGTTGTTCCTTTCTTTTTAATTTTATCTTGTTTTATTGTTTTTATATTATATGGATTATATATTTTCTGTAATTCTCTGATTAATCTAGGAAGGCAGAATATATATTTTAAAAAATAAAAATGAGTACCAGTAAATAATTTAGATACACTGAAAATGCTAAGAAATTCAGGGTGTCTTTTAATAAGCTGCAGTAGCATTTTTAGCTCATGGTAGAAATCATATTCTTATGGGGTTCTCGGCGTTTACCACCAGCTGATTTCTACCATGAGCTAAAAATGCTACCACGGCTTAGTGAAAGACTCCCTCAATTTGGACTCTTAGGGGACCTTTTACTTAAGCTTAGTGTGCACTAATGGAATTTGTGTGTGCTAAATGCTTAGAAGCTCATTTTATACCTATGGGCTTCTTAGCATTTAGCACGTGCTAAGCTTTAGTAAACGGGTCCCTTAGCTTGTTCTTATTCTAGTACTATGACTTTGTGTGGTTTATAGGAGTTGAACTGACCACTGTGATCACTGCAGATAGCCAGGCACTAAGTACTATGCAGGATTGATGTCTGCCTTCTATCTTTATTTTTCATCACCTCCCCTTTACCATTTCACTCACAGACCCCTGGATTCAGGTTTATTGTCCAATCAATATGATTTTTTTTTCATTTCATTTATTACCATTTGTATACCGCTCTTATCCAGAGTGGTGAACAAATCAAACATACATACATAATAAAAGATATAAAACAATACACACCAAAAGTAATACAAACTCATTGAAAACATCACACAACAAATTATCATGAAATGTCCACTGGCTGTCCAGGTCACTGTGTAGCTTGTACCAGAAAATACTGTTTCAGCAGTCTGTTAAACAAACTTGAATTCTTCTGTGTCCTAAGAGGCCCAGGCAATTTATTCCACTTTTTCGGGCCAGCAAAAGAAAAGATACGTTTCCTTGTATCTTCTACATGAAACAGTCAAAAATCTGGAATTGCCAACAAACTGGTGTCTGAATGAAGCACCTGCGCCAGGCAATATGAATGAAGACAATCCACTAGGTACTGAGATGAATCATGATGTACACAGTAATGAACCATCATCAACAATTTATATCTAATTCCATCTTGCATAGATAACCAATTCATTTCCTAAAACTGCGAGTAACAATCATATTTTGAAAGTCCATATAACCAGGGGCGTAGCCAGACATTGGCGGGAGGGTCCAGAGCCCGAGGTGAGGGGGCACATTGTAGCTCCCCCTGGTGCCACCGACCCCCCTCCCGCTGCCGCCGCCAAACTTCCCCCGCCACCGCCAGGTACCTTTGCTGGTGGGTGTCCCCAACCCCCGCAAGCCGAAGTCCCCTTTGGCGTCGGTCTCCGAGTCTGGTGCATTTGCTGATCTGGATTCTGTTTCTGTCAGTCCAGAAACAGAATCCAGATCAGCAATGCGCCGGAGACTGGCACTGAAGAGGACTTTGGCTGGCGGGGGTTGGGGACCTCCGCCAGCAAAGGTACCTGGTGGCAGCGGGGGAGTGTTGGCAGCGGGGGGGGGGGGGGGGGTCGAATGTGGCGGGGGAGGGTCGGTGGTGGTGGGGTGAAAGCAGGGGGCCAGGGCTAAATCTGCAGGGGCCATGCCCTCGTGGTCCCACCTAGCTATGCCTCTGCATATAACAGGTGCACAGTTGAATTCATAACTACCTGCAATGCCTGTAAGTGGACTGCAGGCAGACCTACATAACCGATACTGCAGTAGTCTAAACCCCTCAAAACCAAACTCTGGAGCATAATATGAAATCAGTGGGTGTAATTTACAGAGTAAATGCAAATTGTAAAATGATTTTTTCACCACAGAATGAATCTAAGGGGAAAAAGACAGCACAGCATCAAATAATACACCCACGTTTTTCACAACAGATGAAACATGATGGTTTAAAAGTGTTCTCCTCTAATTTTGTAGGGAGGTAGGACTTCTTTCTCTGCTGTGGTGGCTTTTTGAACTGCAATTTATTTAGATTTTGCTCACACCTTTTTCAGTAGTAGCTCAAAGTGAGTTACATTCAGGTACACTGGATATTTCTCTGTCTCAGGAGGGCTCATAATCTAAGTTTGTACCTGAGGCAATGGAGAGTTAAATGACTTGTCCAAGATCACAAGGAGCAGCAGTGGGATTTGAACTGGCCACCTCTGGATTGCAAAACCAGTGTTTTAACCACTAGGCCACTCTTCAAATCTGCAAGCGAAGACTCTATTGAAATGTCTCTGAAATGAACTCTAGCAGCAACACTAAAATCTCGCTCCTAATTGGCTCCTCCTGCAGCAAGCATGAATGATACCTCTATAAATCCCATTTTCTTGGTGGAAGCCCTTCTTCAGGCGAAATATAACAACATAGTAAATGGCAGAAATTAACTCCATAAGTGTTGGTTTCCCAAAATTCTGAATAATACAAAGGTTATTTTATGCTGTAGAGTTTTAGATCAGACCTACATAAGTAGGGGGTTGTGAGTTTTGAGCAAAGCATGGGCCAATCTTGATTATTTGTTACAAGGATTGAAAAGTGTGTATGTAATTATTATAAGCAAAATATGTTACCCTACAGCAAGGGCCCCTAGAGTTTGCTGCATAATCAACTGAGCGTTATATACAGAGCATGCTGTGTTCTAGTATCCTTCATATCTAGAGTATGCTGTTGGACTGTTATGAGAAGATCATGCTTCAACAATGTTCATTTTAAGCTAAGCATACTGTAAAACTAATTGTCCATTATGCAGTGAGCAGAGCATGGTATAACTATCAGTTATGTACAAAGAAGAACATGCTTTATAAACAATAATCACAAGGAGAGCCCATGGTATCATTAATCAGCCATTGGAAGTGGAATGTGCCATACAATCAAATGGATGATTTACAGGGATGTTAAAATAAGGGTTAGAATGCTGTAGTGGTGGCCTTGGACTTCGCCATAGCATTTCATACTGCTGAACATTAGTGTTTATTACAGTATCTTGCCAGGTTTGGGACTGATAGAACTGTTGCTTATTGGCTTGAGTTTTATCGTTCAGGAAGAATTCAGAGTATTGGTACGGTAGGATTTTCTGGAACCCAGGCTGATGTGGGCCTCTGTATTATTTTCACGCTTATTCAATAGCCATTTTCAGCCTCTGGGCCATTTTGGGCCCCTGTTACAAAGCGGTGGTAAGCCCAACGCGGGCTTACCACTTGCTAAAAAGGAAGTACCTTTGGGCTACCGCAGCAGTCGGACAGTACTTCCCACCCCCAGCATGCCATCATATCCGGTGCTACAAAAATATATTTATTTTTGTAGCGCCGGTGTGTAAGTGGCGGTAATCGGGCAGTGCCATCTGCTACTCGGTTACCGCTGGAGTCCTTACCGCCACCTCAGTCGGTGGTGGTAAGCGCTCCCCTCCGAAATGGCCGTGCGGCAAGTGCTTAACTTGCCGCATGGCCAGTTCTAAAAAAATAAGAAAGACCTGCCTTTTACCAGCTGCGGTACAAGGGGGCCTCGGTACGCATCAAAAACACGTGCTGATGCCAGCGCAGGCCCCCTTTTGACGCAGCTTGGTAAAAGGGTCCCTTTTTTTTTTTTTTTATCCGTGAGGGCTTATGTTACCAAACTTATATTGATGATTTTCCACCACCACCAAAACAGCTGATATTTAAAGGTCAGGTATTTGTCTTACAGTCTCAGGTGAAGATTTTGGGAGTCCCAAGTGACTTCATTGAGTATGTAGGATCATCAGTAATATTGTGCAGGATTGTTGTGGACAGCTATGGATTATTGAAAGTTTATGTCCATAAGGGGGTAATTCCTAATGTTAGTCACAGGGTTGATACGTGCTAAGCACAAATTCTATATCAGCAATTACATGTGTAATTGTCGATATAGAATACTAGTTTGTCTGCAGTTACATACTTAATTTAGGCTCGAGCATTGATACCCATGTCAAAGGCTGGTGTAAATGATCATGCCTAACAAATGTCAGCTAGACATGTAGCTGATAATATTCTATAACTCATACACGTAAGTGCTAGGCTTGCTGCTGACCCACCCTTGCCCCTCCCATGCCCACAACCCCTTGCAGTTATGTGCTATGGATTTTGCATGCACAATTTCTGACTAAGGGCAGTTATGCATGTAACTGCAAATATGTGCCAATGAGCAACAATTAACATAAATTATAGCCAATTATTGCTTGTTAACTCCAATTAGCAGCTCATTAATTAAGTTACATGTACAACTACCATTCTTCTATAACTTGATCTTGTAACTTTGTATCCTAAGTGCAACGTTGTGCATGCAACTTTATAGAAGTGGAATGGCAGACTGGAGGAGTGGCCTAGTGGTTAGTCTTGCAATCCAGAGGTGGCCAGTTCAACTCCCACTGATGCTCCTTGTGATCTTGGGCAAGTCACTTAACCCTCCTTTGCCTCAGGTACAAACTTAGATTGTGAGCCCTCCTGGGACAGAGAAATATCCAGAGTATGTGAATGTAACTCACCTTGAGCTACTACTGAAAAAGGTGTCAGCAAAATCTAAATAAATAAATCTAAATAAATAAAATAGAAACAGGGGAACATAGATCAGGATTTGTTAAAAGTACTGCATGCCCATATTACAGGGAGATGGCCGAGATGGCCCAACAAGATAAACTCATAGCATAACATGCTTTATCTTGTTGGGCAGTTTTGGATGAACTGTACAGGTCTTTATGTGCTGTCATCTACTATGAACATAAGAATAGAATAGCCATACAGGTCAGGCCAATGGTCCATCTAGCCCAGTATACTACATTCAACAGTGGCCAGTGCAGGTCACAAGTACCTGACAGAAACCCAAATAGTAGCACCATTCCATGCTACCAAACCCGAGGCAAGCAGTGGCTTCCACCACGTCCATCTCAATAACAAACTATCAACTACTGTAATTTATCGTTGATGGGGATGATTAAGAAACAGTAGCAGCTGATACACGATAAAGCAGTCAGGATTGTGCTGAGTCCTAAACGATGTAACCATGCATGTCCATTGTTGTGTGAGCTACAATGGCTTTCTTGGCTGGATAGGATACAATTTAATTTGTTATTGTTAGTTTTCAAATCTTTGAAGACCAGTGTGCTGCAATGGTACTTACCAGAAAGATTTTTGCATTTAGTTCAGGAGAATTACTACTACTACTACTACTACTATTAAACATTTCTATAGCGCTACTAGACTTACGCAGCGCTGTACAAATCAACATGAAAAAGACAGTCCCTGCTCAACAGAGCTTACAATCTAAATTGGACAGACGAACAGACAGCTAGGGGTGGGGAAATTGCAGTGGTAGGGGTGATAAGTGAGGGTGTTGAGTAAGAGAGTCATGGTTAGGAGTCGAAAGCAGTAGCAAAGAGGTGGGCTTTAAGCCTAGACTTGAAGGCAGCCAGAATTGCTGGTGGTACCAAAAGCCAACTATGTGAAAACATCAAAAAGAGCTTTTCCATACTGTGATCCAAAAGTCTGGAATTTACTTTCAATGGAACTGAGATGTTTCCAGGATGATCTTTGTTTTAAGAAATGTTTGAAAACCTGGTTGTTAGTTCAATTTCAAGAGAAGTGACTTGTGTGAATTTTATTTTCTCATTTGGGATAAAAAAAGATGGATCACTGTATATGTAAATTCTATGGAGATTTTGATTGTATAGGTAATTGGCTTTCATGTTATAGCTGTTTAAATTATTTTTATTTTGTTCATGTGCTTGTTTTTATTGTAATGTTTTGAGTTTTTATGTTTATGCTATTTAATTCTTGTTTTATATCATTTCTCATTTGCATTTATGTACATCACCTAGAGATTTGGGGAATGTAGGCCTCAATAAATGTAGTAAATAGCAGTAAAACCAGTTGCCCATTATAGGAAAAGTGAGCTGTGCATCCAGTTGCCTCATGACTAACTGTTCACCAGAAGCAACATCCACCATAATATGCAAATATAAGAGAAACAAAAATCTAGCATCACAATTACCATGCTAAATAAGTGAATTTGATTGATCTCTAGAAGATATCAGGATCAAAATGTCTGCATTGCCTGGGAAAACCTCTTTTGTGCTATCATCCTTCTCAATGCCCCCTTAACTTCCTTGTTCCTCAGGCTGTAGATGAGAGGATTTAGCATGGGAGTTAGAATTGTATATATCACTGCTACCACCTTCACATCTTCATCCAGTGTATTCTTGGAGTAGGGGCGCATATAACTATAGATTCCACTGAGATAGAATAACGTTACTACCAATAGGTGTGAGGTGCAGGTTGAAAAAGACTTACGCCGTCCCTCTGCTGAACGAATCTTCAAGATGGCATCAACAATACAACCATAAGAAGCTACAATGAGCAGAAATGGGATCATACCACAGAACACCACAACCACCACAAATATGATTTCATGTATGGATATGTCAGAGCAGGAAAGCTTCAATAAAGGTGTGAAGTCACAGAAGAAGTGGTCAATTTTATTGGGGCCACAGAAGTCTAGAGTAGAGATGGAAGTAGCCTCTACAATCAAATTCACCAAGCCAGCAAACCAACATCCAACCACCAGCTTGGCACGAGTCTTCCTGTCCATTATCAGTGTATAACTCAATGGATAACAGATGGCAACATAACGATCATAGGCCATTGCGGCTAAAAGGTAACATTCCACTACTATGAAGAACTGAAAGCAACATAACTGCATCATGCAGCCCAAGAAAGAGATGGACTTCCTGTATGACAAGAAGTTCTCTAGCATCTTAGGAACGGTGATAGAGGCACAAGTCAGATCTATGAAGGAGAGGTTGGCTAAGAAGAAGTACATTGGACTGTGGAGGCGGGAGTCACTGGTTATGAGAGTGAGGATAAGCAGGTTCCCAATAAATGTGATTAGGTAGATGATGAGGAATATGAAAAAGAAGAAAATCTGCTGTTCTTGGGCATTGGCCAATCCCATTATGAGGATTTCAGTCACACTGGAGTGATTCCCCAGTCCATAAGATCTCTGTAAAAAGCAAGCAATTATCAATAGGTTGTTGAAGGTCAGAAATGCAACACTGGGCTCGATTTCAGGTGGAGCGGCCACTGTTGAAAGTTAAGTGTGGCCCTGGTTCCGAAATTTATACATATATTCAGTTGCATTCTCTGTTTAAGGAGTATTGTTGAGTATATGTCCCGCCCATTGATACATCCTCTTGCAGACATGCTATGCGTGTTGTGTGTGTAATTTTCAGAGTAGTGCTTAGCATGCAAAGAGCACTTATGTGTGTGAATGTTACATTCATGCCCGTAAGTGCTAGTATTCTGTAATCTTAGCGCACATGGGGGTCCTTTTACAAAGGTGCACTAGTGGTTTTAGGGCTTACTAATCATTAGTGCATGCTAAACGCTAGTGATACCCATAGAAATATATGGGCGATTCTAACTTTTAGCATGTGCTTATTTTTAGCGTACCTTTGTAAAAGGACCCCACTTTACTTACATTTGGGCATTAAGATTATAGAACGAGGGGATTAATGCATAACACTCTTTAATTGATTGTTTATTAACAGATGGAAAAATTAATACCAAAAGCACAAAGATTACGCTTTAACATTTTTTTGTACAACTTTTCATATAGCGATAACAAACTGAAAATAGACTATAGCAAAATTCCATAGGGGCCCTTTTACAAAGGCGCGCTGAAAAATGGCCTGCGGTAGTGTAGACGTGTGTTTTGAGTGTGCACAGAATCATTTTTCAGCGCACCTGTAAAAAATGCCTTCTAAACTTTTTTGCTGAAAATGGACGTGCGGCAAAATGAAAATTGCCGCGCGTCTATTTTGGGTCTGAGACCTTACCACCAGCCATTGACCTAGTGGTAAAGTCTCACACGGTAACCAGGCGGTAATGACCTATGCGCATCAAATGCCACTTGGCGCACGCCCAATACGCACATCCAAAAATAACATTTTCAGTTGCGTGCATCCAATGCATGCAAAAAATGAAATTACCGCAAGAGCCACGCGGTAGCCAGGTAGTAACTCCATTTTGGCATGCATTGAGCATGCGTGGAGGGGAATAATCAAACGTCGCCAACGAAATAGATCGCCGGCGATCTATTTTGGCGGTGGCGCAACAGCTGGCTGGAACCGTATTATCAAAAAGATGGCCGGCCATTTTTTTTTCGATAATACAGTTTAGACCGGCCAAATGCCTTGGATGTCGCTGGGTTTGAGATGGCCGATTTTGTTTTTCAGCGTTAATGGAAAAAAATGTCGGCCATCTCCAACCTGGCGACATCCAAGGCATTTGGTCGTGGGAGGAGCCAGCATTTGTAGTGCACTTACATGCCAGGACACCAACTGGGCACCCTAGGGGTCAGTGTGGTGGACTTCAGAAACAGCTCCCACATGCATAGCTCCCTTACTGTGGGTGCTGAGCCCCCCCTCAAACCCCCTACCCACAAATGTGCACCCACTAAAAGTGCTCCAGGGACCTGCACACACTCAGGCCTCTAGGACTTGTTGCTGCTGTATAACCTTGGCACAGCAGTTGACATCTGAAGACTAATGTCTTTGAAAAAGTGCTTTATTTGAATAAGCACCTTTACTCACAGTTAACTGCAGATCAGAGGTTGTGCCCCACTGGCAAAGAGTCTCCCTGATACTGAGATTAGCAGTAGGTCCGAGCTGGCAGAATGCTGTACAATGCCCTCTTTCAGCAACATTCAAGGTAATAACGTTTTCTAATGTGGGTAACACATGAAAGGGATCTAAAACTGGCTTACAAAAATGGCCACTACCTCATGGACTACCGGAAACAAAACAGGGCACACTCTGACCCAGTTAGCAGGGGGGGAAAGCACCATGGGAGTAGAGCCCAGTACCCTACACCCACCACAATGCATTGCTGATGTGACTCTGCAGGACACCTAACAGAAAAGGTGTTACACTCACCCGAGAGCCACATCGCAACCACGGAAAAGCTGTCAGACGATACAACACATTCTGCTGTCATGGAGGTGGGTACGGGATTTGAGGCTGGCATACAGGCTGGCAAAAAAGGTTTTCATTTTAACTTTTGTAGTATGGGAGGGGGTTGGTGACCACTGGGGGAGTAAGGGGAGGTTATCCCCCATTCCGTCCGGTGGTCATCTGGTCAGTTGGGGCACCTTTTTGAGACTAAGTCGTGAAAATAAAAGGACCAAGTAAACCCGGTCAAATACCGCTTAACGCCGCTTTTGTTTCCCATTATCGCCAAAAGCTGGCCATCTGGTAGCCACGCCCATGCCCGCCCATGCCCTGCCTTCGCTTCGCCGGTGACACGCCCCCTTGAACTTTCGCCGGCGAGGCGACGGGAAAGCGGCGATGCTGTTAAAAAGCCAGCTTTCGATTATACGCTTTTAGCTGCTTTTGCGATTATAAGCTGGATAGACACTTATGCGGCTTAGTAAAAGGGCTCCATAGTTTCTTAAAAATTCAACTAGAGCCATAATATTAATTTTTTCTGAAAATATGAAAATACAAATGCTAGTGCACTGTAGTAAATACAGTCCTTTGCTCTTATTATCATAAACAGAAAATATGGCTTTTATTTTGAAACTGATTTTTAGTATTGTGCCTGTGAGTTTATTATTATTATGGTAAATATTTAGCTGCCAGTAGTGAGCTTTTTACTAACCACTTATTGCTGTTGGCCAAATTAGACCTGGATATTCATTGCTGGACCATGTCTGGATGAGTAGCAATATGGAGAAGTTATGAGGTTACATCCGATATTAGGGAAGCTTTTACTAAGACACGCTGGCATTTTTAACCCGCGTTAAAAATAGATGTGCGCTATATGCTAAAGATGCCTATGCGTTCCTATGGGTGTCTTTAATGTTTAGCTTGCGCCTATATTTAACATGCGCTAAAAACGCCAGTGCGTCTAAGTAAAAGACCCTTAAGTTTTGCACCCATATAGCTCATTGGGCAAAGTTAGGACTGCTATTTATGTGGTCCCACACGCTCAGATAACTATGCAGGCTTGATTGAGCACTGAACATCATTGGTGCCCCATAACTTTTGGGACCACCCCGTTTCTGTCCCCAGACTATCCCAGCAGTGTCAGACAGTGTCTTGGCATTTACAGCCAACATTTAGCAACACTATCATGGTAAGTGATGCTGAATATTGGTGGCCATCTAGTTCAGTGTGTGCAGCAGCCTTTCCTACCTGTTTAATCAACTCTGAATGTCTACCCCATTATTATTATATCGTCAAGGCTGGCACATCACAGCCAGTGCTGACTGGCTTTAGCTCCGTTAATTCGAGTCCTGCCCAAGTATTTGGGAATCATAGAGGTATCAGCACAAAATGTATGCTGTTCTAAGTAAGAATGTTTTGCAAAATTGATGGGGTTACATCTTACATTTAAAATTTTCAAGTATATGGGAATCCAATTGGTATTGATACAAGAACACCAGTGAGAGCCGGTATTACCATTTGATATTTTGCTTGAAAGCCTTTCCATTTCAATTGATAAATCATGGTATTTTGCTATTTTTTCCCAGCTGTTTTCATCAATTCTTCTATTACTGGGTATTGCCACATCTATACAACATATTTCCCCCAATATTCAGCACTTTTTAATTGGCTAGAAATGGCTCCTGGCTGGTTAAATAGCCAAAAACTGGCTCACTTACGGAATTATGTAAGCCACATTGAGCCTGCAAATAGGTGGGAAAATGTGGGATACACATGTTATAAATAAATAAATAAATGCTAATATTCAGTGTGAGATAACAGGCTATCTCGGCTGAATATTAGCGGTTGGGGTAGATTCAGTAAATGACGCCTATAAATCAGTGTTAGAAAAAACCCAAGTGTTATTCTATAAGCCACACCTAAAGTTTAGCATGGTTGATAGAATAATGCTTAAGCATTACAGTCTCACATAAATTTAGGCCTAACCCTATGCACCAGTGAAAACATGGTACAAATGCCTGCTCCTAAATTTACATGCAGAGTACTGTTATTCTGTAATTATGTGTGCAATTTAAAGTCACGACCCTGTTCTGCCCCACAATGCCCATGATATCCCCTTTCTGTGCCCCCTTTTTGGGCTGCAAGTAAAATTTAGGTACAGATCCTGTGCCCAACTTTACATGCACAACACCCAATTAAATCTAATTAGTGCCAATAATTGCTTGTTAAAAAGCCAATTATTGATGACATCCTCCAATTCAGACACCTATTGTTCAAGATCAATAGTTAAAGCTAGCTGTTTCTGACAGCAGATTTCCCAATTTTGAAATTTGCCACAAAAGCTGCTCAAATCTGGGAGCCAGGGCCAAGGACACTGCCCATGTCAAATCTGCTAACTCTGTAATCTGTGAAACAGCACTACTAGGGCCAACCACACCATGTTGTCATCTTTCTGTTTAGAGCAGTCACAATCTCTTTTTGGCAGATTTAGGCACCATCACCTCTCCCAACTTAGCCAAAAATTTGTCCATGTAATTAAGGATGCAATGAAGAACATTGAAAGTGGTGAGGGTACTAATACTCGGAGTTGAATGGAGTCAGAAGCCCCGGAGCTGGTCAGACACATGTCTTGCCTAACTCACTGAATCACGTGATCTCCATCTTCAGCCTTTATTTGTCTATTTGGAGGCCTGGACATATTATTAAGTAGACACGGGAATTTGCTGTTTGATTGTTGTTCTTTCATACTTTTAAGCGAATGTGACTTTTTAATATTTTTTTGTGAAAACTGCTCTTTGTAGCGTTATTATTGTTGAATTGTCTTTTGCCACTTACTTTCTCTACCTGGAGACTGAGGTGAAGCATTTTTCTGGCTGTAGTTACATGTTCCTTTCTTCTTACTTACAAGCTCTCTCCTCTCTCTTATGCCCATCTACCCTCAGCATATAAAGACCTCTTCTCTGAGAAAAAGATCGTATTAAGAAAACAGAAAATGGGATGAATGTAAGGAAGGGAGACCAGTAAGAACAAAGAAGTATTGAATTAAATCCATGAACCATCTCATTGTTTAGGGTGAAACAGTGACTTATAAAAGACAAAACAGCAATCATAAAGCCTCAAAAGCAGCATCAATTCAAAAGGAAATCTGAGTTTATGTTCACTACACGTATTATATACAAAAGACAGAATGAGAAGTGACAAGAAATGTTGAGGAACGGTCAAGTACTCAACAGTTAAGATTCACTACAAAAAATGTGTAAGGTCAGTTGAAATGGGGGAAATCCAAGTGAGCAGATATCAAAATCTGCAATAGGATAAACACCCCTAAGGGTGTGGATAACATGAGGAGGGATTTGATGAAGCTTGAAGATTGGTTTAGAATTTAGTAACTATAATTTGTTGATAAAAACATGCAGGTTCATGCATTCGAGGGAGCTGTACGGTATAGTGGGTAAAGTGATTCTATGTATAAAAGAAGAGCAGCACTTGGAGATGATAATCTTAAGGTGGGCAAACAGGTAGAAAATGCATCGGCAAAAGCCAAAAGGATGCTTAGGTACATAGGGAGAGGAATGGCCAGCAGGATAAAAGGAGATGATAGCACCTCTGTATAAGTCTCTGCTAAGAACCCATTTAAAGTCCTGAGTATAATTCTGGAGGCCCCACATTCAAAAAGATATAATCAGAATGGAGTTGGTCTACGGGGTGGCTGCTAAAATGGTCAGTGGTGTTCATCATAAAGTGTACTAAGGCAGACAAAGAGTTTAATATGTACACTCTGAAAGAAAGATGGGCGAGGGGAAATACGATAGATATGCTTAAATACTTCCATGGTATAAATGCACAAGGGGCAAGTTTCTTTCATTTGAAAGGAAGTTGTGGAATGAGAGGGCATGGAATGAAGTTAGAAGGTTTTACATTCAGGAGTAACCCAAGGAAATACTTTTTCATGGAAAGGCTGGTGGATGCATGAAATAGCCTTTCGGCAGAGGTGATGGAGATGAAGATTGTATCTGAATTCAAGAAAACTTGGGAAAAGCACATAGAATCTCTAAGGGAGAGGAGGAGATAATAGCGTGTGTGACTGTTACATGTCTGACAGTCTAAGGCAAATATTGTTGTTCTAGTCACCGCCCTTTTGTGTCAATAAAAACGTATTTTGTTTACTAGCTAATCTCTGTCTCTTTGAACACGTGCCTACATTGAGACTGTAAATCACTTTGTAACACTTATAATATAGCAGTATAACAAATTTTGGATAGATAAAATAAATAGATGATATGGATGGACAGACTGAAAATACCACATGATCTTTATTTGCCATCATTTTCTAAGTTTCTTTATTTTTAGGGGGGAGGTTTGAAGGAAGATATTAATATGAATCAAGCAGGATAGATACCTCAAGGAAATCCTATTCAATAATCTCAAGGTTGGAAACTGGTGTGACAAGACAACAGCCACAGCTAGAGGAATGCTAGGGAACACAGAGAGAACTTATTACTAGTAGAAAAAAAAAAGATGAGAATTCATCTTTACAAATCAATGGAGTATTGTGCCCACTTCTGGGGATCGCAACTCCAGCATCAAAAACTACAGACAAAACAGAGATCACCCAGAGAAAAGCTACCAAAATCAGGTAACATCTGCACTAGAAGCACTTTGATGGAAAACTTAAATATGTAAATGAAGATTGAAGTAGAGAAACATTCTAATACCTCAACAAAATAAAGAATTCAAAAGAAACAAGCTTTTTAATGTAAAGGAAATTCTAGAATGCGAAGCTTCACAAAGGCTGAGTTCTAGACTCAGATGGAAGATAAGGAAATATTTCTCCATGCAAGAGACAGTGACCAAAAGAGTAAATG
Source organism: Microcaecilia unicolor (assembly GCF_901765095.1). Classification (NCBI taxonomy): domain Eukaryota; kingdom Metazoa; phylum Chordata; class Amphibia; order Gymnophiona; family Siphonopidae; genus Microcaecilia; species Microcaecilia unicolor. The sequence goes on along the minus strand of NC_044032.1, from coordinate 248,404,219 downwards.
AATTCAAAGACACAGGGAAGCCTTAGCTGAGAAAAGGTAAAGACAAAGCTGGTGATCAAATGACATCCCCAGTATAGAAATAGAAAATAAATTGGATAGAATTGATGGGCTTTAGAATCTAAATCTGTCTGCTCTCACATTCTCTGCTTCTATGTTTCATTACATCATCCAAGTTTGCACAGAAATAATCAATGGCAGAACCAGAGATAAGAGCTGAGGCACTAGGAGACTGACACATTTGAAATTCAGAAAATAAAATGTACCTCTTACTGATTGATCATGTTGGAAATTTTACTGAGATAGAAAGGATGGAGAATAGACTTCAGAAAGCATAAAAAAGTGAAGGGATACAAGTTAATGGAGAAGGTAGAGGATAAGAATCCTTCAGCCCGGGCAGAGCTGAGTTCCTCATCATTCAGTGCTGTCAAGATGATGCACAGACATTTATCACTAAACCCACTTATCTTAGGGGTCATTACCTTCCTCTGATTGCATACACTATGAGCTATCTGTATGCTGGAAGTTGGAAAATGGAAAGGAAGAGTAGAACAGGAGAGTGCTGGAGGAAAGGTTGAATGCAAGAGTCCCACCTGATGCCATTAGTGTTGAAAGAGTACATCCCACTCAATGCTATTTCATAATCAAGGGTGTGTGGAAAGGAATTTGTAAGGAAGGCATTTGTTTTTGAAGAACAGTTGGGATGACTTATAGAAGGTTGCTAGGCTGCACAGAGAGGAGTATAATCAGCAGAAGAAAGGAGGTGTTGATACCCCTGTACAAGTCATTGTGTTCAGTTTTGGAGGCCGAATCTTGCTAATGACATAAAAAGATTTGAAGAGGTTCAGAGAAAAGCGACAAAAATAGAATGGGGTTTGCATCGCAAGACGTATGAGGAGAGTCTTGAGGATCTGAACATGTATACCCTGGAAGAAAGGAGAGGCAGAGGTGATATGGTACAGACATTCCAATATTTGAAAGATATTAATCTACAAACAAGCCTTTCTCACAGATGGGAAGGTGGTAGAATTAGAGGACATGATTTGAGGTTGCGAGGGCGCCAACTGAGGAATAATGTCAGGAAGTACTTTTTCACAGAGGTGGTGGTAGATACCTGGAATGCTCTCCTGTGGGAAGTGGTGGAGATGAAAATGATAATAGAATTCAAAAATAAGTGAGATAAACACAAAGAAATCCTATATAGAAGACATGGAACCAAACAAGCTTAGATGGCCACACCAGTAATTGGGAAGCAAAGCCAGTACCAGGCAAACTTCTATGGCCTGTGCCCTGATCATGGCTGGACAGATAGGCCAGTGCTGAGCAGACTTCTATAGTCTGTGCCCTGATCATGGTTGGACAGGTTTGAATAGGCTGGAATGAAACTTGGATGACAACTTCAGTGACTGGAGAACAAGGCCAGTGCCGGGCAGACTTTTACGGTCTGTGCCCTAAAAATGGTAAATACAAATGAAAATCATGTATACATATGTAGTATCGCATCATACTATATGGATGGGCCATATGGGTCTTTATCTGCTGTCAACTACTATGTTACTATGGAGAGAAAAATGTCCAAAAAGTGGCATAAATCTGCATTTGAATGTTTTTCTCACAAAAACGTCCAAATTGGTATTTTCAAAACCAATTTTTAGATGTTTTCCTATGAAGTCATCAGAAGTGCGTTCAAATCACAAAGGGGCGTGTCAGGGGCATGTTAAAGGTGGGTTCTTGGCGTTCCTATTACTTGGATGTTTTTCAACCATAATAGAATAAAACAAAACCATCCAAAACTAAGACATTTTGAGCTAGACCTGTTTTTATAACCAATTAAGCTCAAAAAGGTGCCCTAAATGACCAGATGACCACTGGAGAGAATCAGGAGTGACCCCCCCAATACTCCCCAGTGGTCACTGACTCCCTCCCACCCCCCACAAATGTGAATACAAATATGATTTAGCAACCTCTATGACAGCCTCAGATGTTAGAGCCAGGTCTATTAGAGCAGCATGCAGGTCCCTGGAGTAGTGTAGTGGTCAGTGCAGTGCACCATGGCGTGGGGGATTCTGGTCCCTATCTCCCTCTACCTGTCACATTTGTGGTGGAAACTGTGAGCCCTCCAAAACTCACCAGAAACCCACTGTACCCACATATAGGTGCCTCTTCACCCATAAGGGCTGCTGTGTACAGCTTTGGGCAGTAGGGTTTGGGTGGGTTTTAGGGGACTCAGTAGACAAGATAAGGAAGCAATGGTAAGATGTGTACCTGGGAGCATGTTTTTGAAGTCCACTAGGGTGCCTCATTTATGAGACCAGTCTACTAAAAATGCTGACCCCTCCTACATCCCAATGGCTTGATTTTCTACGTTTTTCACTTGGACATTTTTTTTTAAATGGACAAAGCACAAAACCTTGTTAGAAACATTGTTTTCGAAAACAAAAGACAGACGTTTTTCTTTTTGGAAAATTAACTTCTTTCTTATTCAGATTTTGGACGTTGCCCCTCCACGTATATATTTTAAGTAGAAAAGCACGAAATGAAACATGGGGTAAAATTTGTCAAATGACCCATCAGGTGATACCTGCACACATTTATGTTTTGTGACTCCTAGTTGATATCTACCTACATTCACCTTCTACACATCACTTTATCACTCAGTTACTGTATGCTAGCAATGGAGAGGAAACTCAGAATTTTCATTGTGTTTGTACTAATCTTCCTCTGGTGATTAAAAAAAAAAAAAAAAATCCTTGTGCAGCAGTGATTTCTATCACTGCAGGAAGATTAGTACCAGCACAAAACACATTCTTAGTTTCCTCATGCAAAAATGATTTCTTTTGGACAATGCTTGTGTCTGTGTCTGATCTGTGTCTCCCAGCTTGAGTCTCTCTTGGTTTGATGCCTACATATCACTTTGCCACACAGTAACTACAAGGAGGTAATATATACTGAAGTTCAGAATGGATTTGTTTTCCTTTGGTGATACATATCTCTGTGTAGCAATAAGCCCTTCAGGTGTTGATAGAGTATGTGTATGTGCTGGCCTTTAACGCCCTGTACCAATCAACTTCAGTTTACTAGTTTCAAAAGATCAGGTTTTTATATTAATTTACTGCAGAGAGAAAACAGATCAGGAGGATAGTAGGTTATGTGCTCTATCAAAAACACATTGTGCAGAGAGGTACAATCACTTACTGTAGGTGGCTTGCCATGCTCCATAAGCACATTTCACATGAAACTGCTCCAGTAAGAATGAACAAATATCTCGGAGTGCCACAGAAAGCCACAAAACCTTCACGTTTTCTGCAGAAATACCAAGAAGAAGGGATTCTGATTCTCCCTGAAGTAGTACAGCTTGCTCTAAATCATCTCTGGGGATCTGAGTTTTAATGTTACATGTTTTCTTCTCCCCGATCTAATAATTCTCCCCTCAGGGTTAGACTGAACACACAATGTGTGAGGCAAGCAGAATGCTTTTTGTACAGGAGGTGAATAACTGTTGTGGTCATGCAGAAATGAGGTTCAAAGCCATTGATTCATAATATTTAGTTTGCATATATTCTCAATTCTCTCCAAGTGCTATAAAAAGAGACTGAATATTTCCTATTGGTCAGTTCAGAAGGTCTTAATTTAATTTTTCATAATCAGTCATAATTAGGATCTTGTAATTCTGCCTATACACTATTACTCGTGAAGGGTCATTTTCAATATGACATCCAAGTCAAATTGTAGACGTTTTACTGAAAACATCTAGAAACTCATCTTGAACATAGCAATTTTCGAAATGGAAGTCTTATTCTGTTTTGAATATCACTTTTTTTTTGACATTTTTGTGCTCAGTATATATTTCTCTAGGTACCATTAAGAAAATGTCCTAGAGAAAAATGCACAAAAACAAGACATTGGGATGTCTGTAGACCAGCATCCTTAGCAGATTGGCCATGCAAACATTCCAACAGAGTAGTGGGGCAAACAAGGGGGAACTGCAGTGGAATTCATATAAAAGGTCCTGGTACAAATACTACCTTAACACTCTTATTTTGTATTGTAAGCCCTCCAGGAACACCATAAAACCTACTGTACCTAAGTGGACACTTCAACAATAGCACTCAAGCCTGTAGGTGTCTCCCATATATAGGTACAGTGGGTAGTTTGTGATTTTTGCAGAGATCACAATTTCCACTACAAGTGTACTAGTTAGAGTTGGATATGGACCATGGTCCTTTTCGCTACAGTCCATTGCACTGACCAGTATCCTACTCCTAGGACCGGGTTGCTGCTCTAATAGGAATGACCATGACATCTGAAGCTGACATAGAGCCTGGTATGTACTGTCACTGTCACCTCTTAGGTGAGGGGTGGGAGCAGGTGCTGAAAATGTTCAAATTCTGGGCCCTCCCAAATCCCACCCCTTGTGGTTTAGAAGAACTGAGGAGAAAAACATCTCAAATATGAGTTTTGAAAACTGCATCTTGGACATTTTTGTGAAAAAATGTCCATCTGCAGCTCTGTGCCGCTTTTGAGATGTTTTTCTCTTTTGAAAATGAGTGCCATAGATAATCTGATGATAAAAATATATCTATTGGCCCCTTTGAGGGTAAATTTATAAACCTTTTTTGAGCAGAAATAGGAGCCTATAAAATTGTCCATGGTTAAAACTAAATACGTAAAAGTACTATAATGGGGGGTAAGGTTGAGTAGAGCTGGGATGGAATTCCGAGATATGTACCTACTCATGCAAAGCTATGAAGAAAAGTTATCCCATCTTCAGAGCAGGTGTAATTTTCTGCAGGAGTATTGTTTGGGAATCTTCTTATAATAACACATTGAAACTTTGTAGCCCATAATAATGAGGTAGTACTCTGTACCATATCTATTTCTTAGCTTCATTTTTAGTTATAAAATACCTGTTTCTAAATTTCAAGCCCTTGTCTTAGCTGATACCAGTCAGATACCCTAATGTCTCCAGGAATTTAGAGTGCCTCCACAGGGCTTTCAATATTTTGGGAACCAAGCACTACTAAACTGAAAAATGTTTACCAGGCAAATTGAGCCCTTCAAAGCAAAAGCAGGCCATATCCACTTTTTGCATTTCTAAGCAGAACTTTATCTTTGCTTTCAGAAAAATCACATTATATGTTAAACACTCGCCTTATGACAAAATTTCACTAAGAAGAACAAGCAATGCCTGAATCAGGTTTAATATGTGATCATAACAAAAGAACATAAGAATAGAGATATTAGGTCAGACCAATAGTCCATCTAGCCCAGTATCTTGCTTCCAACAGTGGTCAATCCAGGTTACAAGTACCTGGTAGACTCTCATGCGATATCTCAACTCTGTAAGATGTACAACACATGGACATGACCAATTTTTGTTCCAAAGAATACGAAGATAACAAAGAGTGCATAAAAGGTCACTTACCAGATGGCAGAATTGGTTACGGGCTCCTTTTACTACTGCAGCTTAAAAAGGCTTACCGTGGGAAGCACTGAGGTGTCCCATTGTAATTTTACAATCCGTGTGCGTAAACCGCACACTAAAAAATACATTTTAATTTTCCACAGAGAGGGTATGTCTGAGGGGCAGAGCATGGGAATTTCTGTGCTAATCAGTGTAGCTATATTGCGACATGGTGATGAGCATGGGATTAATGCATGAGTCCTTACCACCTATAAAATAGGTCAAACTCAGATAAAAGCCAAATAAATAAAACTGTGCTGTGTATGGTTACGGCATTAGCAAACATTATAAAGCACACATACAAACACTAAGTTGCTATACCACTAGTTCTTCCAATTCAACATTAAAAAGCCTCCGTATTATTCAAATAGTTGCCCTGTGAAAGAGTGTATAGGAGGTTACTGGTCCCTTTTAATAACACTCCCTCACAGAGACACTTTAATCCCTCTATACAGAGCAGGAAGGGCGTGGCTCAGTGAGTGCAGAACAGGGAGGCTGTGGCCCAGGCAAGATAAAACTCCTGAGTACTGCTAAGCTAGAGAGGCCCAAGGAAGGCAAGAGCAGACCTCTAGCAGATATCTTTACCATATATCTGTAAGCAGCAGAAGCTTAATTCAGGTAGGCCAAGTTTTACCTTGGAACCTTCCCCTGGATTCTATATATGATGCTCAAAATTACACGCAGAAAATGTGGGTGTGCGCCCAATTTACATGTGCAATTTAATTGACTAACGAACCAGTGATGATAATTGGGTGATAATAATCAATTATTGATACTAATTGACAACAATTAGAATTTACATGCACAACTTACTAGGCACTATTCTATAAAATTGCATGTGTACATTTTAATGCATGGTTCTGAAAATGGAGCATGGCCATGGGAGGGGCATGGACGGTTCATGGGCATTTCAAGAATTTGTGTACACTGTTACAGAATACATCCGAACCGCAGCTAATTTAGGCACAAGGATTTATACTAGGTTACAGTTGGTGTAAATCCTTGTGCCTAAAACTTAGGCACAGATCCTGGTGCTAAACACTATTCTATAAAAGGTGCCCAACTTGGAGAACTGTTTATAGAAAAGCCCTTAGTGCTCATTTTTTTCAATGCTGAATTTTCAGCAGCATTTACAGAATTTGGCTCCTTGTGAACTGCTGATCCTTGAGTCCAAGCCACAACCAGGCCTGGTTCTGATTAACCTTTAAGAAAAGTGTCAGGGACGGGCCTGCAGGAAGATTGTTACATGAACTTAAAGAGAATTTTGTTCTTAGTTTATTCAGCCTGTGAAGGAAACAGGCTTTGTATACATAAGCACATAAGCACCGCCACACTGGGAAAAGACCAAGGGTCCATCAAGCCCAGCATCCTGTCTCCGACAGCGGCCAATCCAGACTTCGAGAACCTGGCAACCCCCCCCCCCCAAAAAAAAAAAAATTAATAATGTTCAATGGACTTTTCTTTCAGGAATCTGTCCAAACCCCCCTTAAACTCTGTAAGGCCAGCCGCTGCCACCACATTCTCCGGCAACGAGTTCCAGAGTCCAACTACACACTGAGTAAAGAAAAACTTTCTCCTATTTGTTTTAAATCTACCCTATTCTAGTGTTATTGTCTTACTTTCAGAGCAATAAGATTCTACAAACAATAGTCCGCTAAAGAAATTATTACTAATCATTAATATCAAAATTTTTTCTGACTATCAGAGGTAAGCTTATCACACAGTATTGAATGTAATATAGTGCTTGATTATATCTCTTCATCGGTCCATTTTCTATTATCATTCATTTGTCAAATGTGTCAAAACTTCATATGGCTATTTCCTCCGTTTTCCTCAAAGAAATAAACTTACCTTGAGGAGCAGGTGACCATCTCCTGTTACATAAAACAAAATTTCAGAATCCACAATAACATGTTAAATCTCCTATTAATTATGAAGGTCACATTTTATCAGATCTCAATAAGACAGCAGCCTGAAAAAGGAAGGAATTTTTGGATCTTCATCCCAAATTTTAACTGGATGCTGCCCTCTTTGGATTATTCTATCCAGCATGTATGCATGTAACTTTGTTTAATCACACAAAATAATTTGATGACCCAAGGTTGTGGGAAGCATTTTTGAATAAAAACTCTTGCGCATATATGGAAGCCACTTGATTATCTTAAACTGTATGGGAGAGGTTTTTGAATTGCTTATTAATATTGCCTTACTTTTGTCAGGTGCTTCTGTACATATTTTAATTTGCAATGTCAATGATTGTTTAATGTATTACTGAAATCATTTTGTTATATCATGCAAGCTCTAAACCATGTGATATTATGCATAGATATATGTTATCAGTTCTGATGTATTTTTCATTTTTTTTTGCACTTTGAATTTATTATAACTCCTTGTATTTGCATTATATCAACACTAGGCTGCACCTAAATATATACTCATTCCCCTAACTGAATTCTATAAAATTGTGCATAAATGTGATTGACACCCCTGACATGCCTACACTTCTCCCATGGCCATGTCCCCTTTTCAGCTACGTGTGTTAAAATTTACACACACCTATTTTTAGAATATGCCTAAAAAGAAGCATGCATAAAATCCAATTATTGCCGATTAGTGATGATAATTGGTTATCGGCCAATTATCATGACTAATCAGCTCATTGCTCAATGGAGTAGCATGCGTAAATTGGTTGCATACACAATTTAATGCATGCTACTCGCTGTGCCTTATATAGAATCTGGGGGATGATATATATTTTCACAAATGTTTATACATTTTTATTTATATTTCTTCTTAGTTGATGATTGCACTCCTGATAAAGGCAATTGTGCTGAAACCCGGCATGTGTCAAGTCCATACCTATCAACCATTGTACATCATAAGATGTTTAACAATAAAAGTTTTTATCTTGAAAGATCTTGATCATAAGTTCTTTACATTTGGTCTTTCCCACTGTATTGTAGGAGCAACACAAGCACTATGAAGCACTATGTACAGCCCTGCATGTACATGTAGGGCAAAATATATGGATTCATAAATACATGGCAGTGTTCAGCATTAACAACCTGATTACAATATATAAACTCAGACATTTCATCTTTAAAGGTTGTTGCTTCATGAAGCTGTGACCTTGCATACAGACAAAGACTGCTAAAACAAAACAAGATTCTCAATGTACTAGGACAAGGTTGTTATCAGAATTGACGTCATGGCTAGGACAACCAAGGATTCTTGGACTGATCTTTGCAGTTGGAGAGACACTGTGACTGGCAAAACTGTACATTGTTTATGTAACCCTGGCTCTTAGTCAAGGTGCCCCTGGATGTGGTTCCAATGAGAAAATCATTTGGCCCCTGAAATCACAACAATGAAGAATAACAATGTCATGTATACATGGGTCACAAGGCCAGGATTTGCATAATCAGAATAGCAACAATCTGTGATTTTTCTATAAATAGGGGCTCTTAACAAAGATAAGGGGTACTGTGCTGGCATCTCACCCGGGGAACAGACCTGCGTGGACCTGACTAACCATCTGAGGGACACACTGCAATCTGGAGGTCTGCATCAGGTTGTATATGTACTGTGCATCTCTGTATTATTGCTCTGTGGGGAAAACGTAGCCAAATTGGATTAGAACTCCATCTAGGGATTAATATGCCTTTACTCTAATCTATTTCTTTATTCTTGCCTTCTCTAAACATTATTTTTGATGCTTTTGTAAATAAAATAATTGCCTTATTTTTGTATTACATTGAGGGGCATAATCGAACGCAAACGCCTATCTCCATGGGCGTTTATCTCCAAGAACGGGTCCGTGAAGGGGCGGACCGAACCATATTTTCGAAAAAAATAGACGTCCATGTTTTATTCGACAATTTGTGAGCTGGGCGTTTTTGCTTTTCAGCGATAATGGAAAATGAAAGCGCCCAGCTCAAAAATGAATAAATCCAAGGCATTTGTTCGTGGGAGGGGCCAGGATTCATAATGCACTGGTCCCCCTCACATGCCAGGACACCAACCGGGCACCCTAGGGGGCACTTTTACAAAAACAAAAAAAAAGGTAAAACACCTCCCAGGTGCATAGCACCCTTCCCTTGTGTGTTGAGCCCCCCAAATCCCCCTCAAAACCCACTGCCCACAAGTCTACACCATTACTATAGCCTTAAGGGGTGAAGGGGGGCACCTACATGTGGGTACAGTGGGTTTGGGGGGGTTGGACGACTAAGCATTAAGCAGCACAATTGTAACAGGTAGGGGGGGGATGGGCCAGGGTCCACCTGCCTGAAGTCCACTGCACCCCCTAACAACTGCTCCAGGGACCTGCATACTGCTGCCAGGGAGGTGGGTATGACATTTGAGGGTGAAAATAAAAAGTTGTGAAACATCATTTTTTGTGGTGGGAGGGGGTTAGTGACCACTGGGGGAGTCAGGGGAGGTCATCCCCGATTCCCTCTGGTGGTAATCTGGTCATTTAGGGCACTTTTTGGGGCCTTATTCGTCAAAAAACAGGGTCCAGGAAAAGTGCCCTAAATTCTAGCTACAAACGCATACTTTTTTTCCATTATCGGCGAAAGGCGCCCATCTCTGTTCGGGTGATAACCATGCCCCAGTCCCGCCTTCACCATGCCTCCGACATGCCCCCGTCAACTTTGTACGCTTCCGCGATGAAGTGCAGTTGAAAACGTCCAAGTTCGGCTTTCGATTATACCGTGTTATTCGTTTTTGTGAGATAAACGTCCATCTCCCGATTTAGGTCGGAACTTGGGCGTTTTTCTCATTCGATTATAAGCAGGATTGTTGACTTAGTTCTTTTTATTATTTTGGTGCAGTGGGCTTGGATCTAAGGATAACAGGAAACACATTTGCATTTGATACTTTATTCACTAATAAAAGTCTTACTTGGGATCCATTTCTTTCAGAATTTATACTGTGTCAGGTACCCCAATAACACTCCAAAGTGTGTTTGTTCTGTATTGCACCTACAGACTGTAGATTCCACTAAGATATAATGGTTTTAGATTGCTAGAGTGTTAAGTGGTATGTTCCTACATGATTTAACCTCTGTATTCTGAGAGTGTCGCAGCCATGCTGATTTAAACTGATTTCAGTTCTGCTTGCATGAACTGCTTGATTATCTTTTCTTCTGCAGATGCCTCATACCTTAAGTAAATGAGTGAACTGTGACACCACTGTCCTTTTGCCAGTGATAATTTAGCACCTGCTTCTTTTAATTGTTGGAAGATGTGTTCAATCTCCATGAGATGTTCCAAGAGAATTGCAATTTTTATCAAGATGTCATCTACATACAAGAAAGTGCCTTGTGTTGGAAAATGTTAACTTCTACTGGGGAACTGAGTTATCAAAAAGGTGTTCTATTCCAGGCATATTGTTTGTTACAAAAGTAAATGCAAGCTTGTATTGATCACCAGGATGCACAGGGAATGGTCCAAAAGCCTGAAGCTAAGTCTAAGTTGGTGAACTACTTTGAGCCTCTTATGGTGACAAGATTCTGGTCCAAGGGGCCATTGGCCACTGAGACAGAGGTATTCGCTTGTTCAGCTGACAATAGTTCACCGTGAACCTCCAAGTGTTGTTTTTCTTCAAAATGGGCCATATGGGTGAATTTTAGGTTTTGTTGCACTGTCAGATGATGCTTCAATCTTCCAAGGTGTTCAAGATCTCTTCCACAGACTCATAAGATGCCAATGAGATTTTATATTGGTGCATGAGACAGGTTTACCATTGGGTTTGGTTGGATCCACAATCATAAAGAGTCCATAGCAAAGAGATCCTGGTACCTATAGATCAGGTCCCTAAGTTGTTGTCTTTCTTCATCAGTGGTACAGGCACCAGCCTGGGTGACTTGTTCCTATACCATAATCCTGAACCCCAGAAAAGGGTGATTGCTGTCAATTTCCACCAACTCTTCTACATTGCCATGCAAAGTGACTGTCTACACAATGTGCACTGTCTGTGAACTTAGGTGAGGTAAACCAGAAAATACCTCCCCATTCTCTGAACCACCAGTGAGGAGTAGATGGTCTTTCTCTAACCTTACTGAGGCCAATTCTCTATCATATGGACAAATAAACAACACATTCAGAAGACCTTTCGGACTCTGGATCGTGAAACATTTTCCTATTTTGTGGAGGGACAGGGAACTCATCTGCCTCCAACACCAAGGTATCCTGGGAAAATCACTTAGACAACAATACTCTGGACTCGTATGTCTAGAGGTGTGAACAGTGCCTAAATTAGCCTTAGGTTCTTGCCAGGATGTCCACAATGAAAGGAATAATGCCGAAGTAAAATGTATATATATTTATTATATATGTAAGAAAATAGCAAAGCACAATACAAATATGCACTTAGCACAAAATACTGATGAGTATACCAGTGTTTGTTTATAGATATGTAAATTTGTAACTACACTACTATAGTATACCTGAGGAGAAATGACCACTTAGCAGCTAAATTAGGCTAGACCACTTGCCTGAGAAAAACCTGTCTCTCACTGGCAAAGACCAAACTAACTAACCCTGAGCATAAGAAGAAAGATTCCTTCTCTCTCACCCTCATGGTCCATAGCTTTGGAGTCCAGATGGAGTGATGAATCGGCAACTCCTTTTCAGGCTCTAGCAGAATTCCCATCTCCGAGCCACTTCTGATCAGGTTTTAGTCTGAGGTCCCTGCACTATGCAGCTTGTTACTCCATATGTATAAAGCCACAGAGACTGCTTTGGAACTTGGCCTTGGGCTGCACTTAGCACAAGCAATTACAGTTCACAGGTGTTTGGGTAAATCAGTCTCTTTCCTCCAAGAGAGATTGCATACTCCATCAGCTCTTCTTCCTTCTCTCTCTCCCTTATGCCCCGCATTGGCACTGCCCCCTAGGTCCACAGATGACAATCATAGACCAATCATGAACCGTCTGTTCATCTGTCCAGGTTACATAGGGTCATGACAATGAGGGGCCTTGTGAGCATCCAGCAAGAACAGCTTATCAGTAGTAGGCTCAGAGTACCAAACTCCCCTGTATGGTTCACAGATGGTACCGGAGATTCTGTCCCTGTCAAGCTTGCTCCTCCATACCTTCCCAGGAGATAAACTGGAAGGCTAGTGAAAGTGAACATCATGTCCTTCAATAAAGTCACTAGCACGGCTGTGCCAAGAAGTATTTTTCTTTGCAAGAGCTGGTTCATGTTGCATTCAGGCCACAGGCTGCAGAATTCATATTGGTTCCGAAAAGATGATTCAGGCCTAACCAGGTCTCAGAACAGCAAAGGTGAGATGGAAGAAAAATCCCCTACAGGACCAAGAAGATAGGTATGGGAATAGACAAGGGGCAAAGTGGACATCATCATGTAGCTCGAGCTGCACCCATGGTCAATGAAGGCTGCCTGGAATCAAAGGCAAGTGTGAACAAATGAGCTTTAAGCTGGGACTTAAAAATGGACAGGGAAGTTTCTAGCCATAGAGACAGAGGGAGTGAGTTCCAAAGGGTGGGGCCTATCAAGTAAATATATGGGTGCAAACAGTAGAAAGATGAACAGAACATAAGGAAGGAACTTGTATTAGGTGAGCTTGCAAGGAACTTAGCGCCTTCAGTGTTGTGTGGTCGAAGTGTTTAGCTCCGGTAAGAAGTCGAATAGCCACTTTCTGTACCAATTAAAGGCTTTGTATATCTTGCTACCAAACTCCCTGCAGCAGTCTGTTACAGTAATCTAGTCTTGAGAGAACCAGTGAATGAACGAGTATGTGAAGTGCTGAGGTGGTAAACAGTTGGCAATCAGAACAAAGCATTTTCAGTTTAAAAAAGCAAGTCTGCACTATTTTGGAAATGTACAGGTGAAAGGGCATGACTGGCTATAGTGATTGGGTCAATAGGGGAGGGAGAAGTTTGATGGGCGAATATAGTGCCCGTGCATTTCTTATAGTTGAGTGTGAGTTTATGGGCGCAGGGCCAGGTTGCTAATGTAATTAATTTAATGTTAAGGGACTGGGATGGAAAGAGGGTCAATAGAATTTATTTGAGCAAGAATTTGTATATCGTCGGCATAGATAAAGATGGTGACTCCAAGGGATTTGGCAAAGAATAATAGCGAGGAAAGGAAGACATTGAATAGCAGTGGCGCTAGGACTGTGCCTTGTGGAACATCGCAGGGGGTGATGTAGGAAGGAGAGGTGGAATCCCTATAGCGGACCTTGTTCTTTCTATTTTGGAGGAAAGACTTTAACCAGGCTAGCGCTTTGCCTTGAGTGCCTACTGTAGAAAGATGAGCTAGGAGGAGAGCATGGTCCACAACATCAAAGGCCATAGAGAGATCTAGGGAAATCAGGATCACTGGCTAATTCTGGGCATGGAAGTCTAATAGGCATGTAAGGAGATCAAGGAGAGCCGTTTCTGTACTCTGATGCTTTCTGAACCCAGTTTGCTGGGGATGAAGGACTGACTGTTGTTCCAAATATTGTTCAAGCTGGGAGCGAACAATCTGTTCAGCTAGTTTGGATATAAATGGAAGCTGCGCTATAGGGCAGAAATTGGAAGGATGAGTGGGTCCCAAGGTTCTTTCAGTTTAGGCATAATAGAAGTATGTTTCCAACACTGGAGTACAAATATTTAGAATTTGCCTAATTAGAACATACTATCACTGGAAAAATCATCTAATACTACGGACACTGATACTATTAGTAAACACAGGGATCCAGATGTCTTTGTTCCTTTTTTTCATAGCAGTGTTTTAAGTACTAGCAAATCATTTAAGATGTATCTTTGCTATTCAATAACTCTTCATAATCTAATGTCCAGCCTATTTTTATCACATTTTGGAAGACTATTAGATTTGTGAAATAAAGATTATTAATTGATGACTCTGAACCTCAGATCTGCTTGGCTGTGGCAATTGTTTATTTCATTTTCAGAGAGCAATTTGACCTTTGTTTTCCTTGAGCACTAGTGTGTTCCTTTCAGTCCAAAACCTGAGGGAAGAATTATTACAGCAGGGAGAAGAAAATGAGTAGTGTTAGAACTCAGATCCCTGGAGATGTTATAAAGCAAACTGATGTTTCCTCTAAAGGTGGTAGAGATAATACCAAATAAACCATAAATCATAAATTGAGACTCAGCGAGAGCCAGTGTATTTCCCTCCTGTTATTTCTGCACAAAAGGAGACCACTGTGGCTTTCTTTGCCACTTCATGATAGCTGTCCACTCTTACTGGAGTAGGGTCATTCACGTGGGCTCATGGAGCGTGGGAGGCCACCTATGGTAAGTGTTCTTACCTCCCTGCACAATGGTTTTTGTACTCTAAAATATATTACACACCCCCTCTGATCTTTAGCATCTGTTTTCTCTCTGCAGTAAAGTAAAATGAAAACATAATCTTTTTAACTAGTAAGCGGAAACAGATCTGAGTAAGAAGTCAAGAGGCCAACATGCACACACACCTGAGCTTCACCGACAACACTCATTGCTACACAGGGGCTTTTATAAGCAGAAGAACACATTCTGAACTTCATTATCTATTGCCCCTCTCTGTTGTTACTGAGTAGCACTATGCTATACATGCCAGTAAAATGAGAGACCTGAACTGGAAGTTAGAGAACAGAAAAAAAATACATACATCGTTTATAGTAAATCATTCTTGCAGAGGGATTTCTATGACTGGAGGAAGACTAATACCAACACAAAACAAATTCTAAGCTTTCTCATCCATTGATATTGTGCAGTAATTGGCGTGTGGCAAGTAAATGTCAGCCAAGAGTCACAAAGCAGAAACAAACAAAGGCATCAGCTGATGGGTCATTGTCGCACAACTATTTTTTTTTTGTAAGTTTATGCTTATTTAGATATTTTTAAAGTTACTCAGCATCAACAAAACATACAGCAGCATTTGAACCCTCATTAACTTGAAAAAACTAATATCAAAACAAACTATAACCTAACACAGCCAATGGTTTTCTTCTTGGATTGGATTTAATTACTTGGCTTTTTCAAAGTCTGAGCTCCAGGCAACTTATAAGTTATTTTTCTGTCCAAGTGGACTTATAATCAAAGTTGTATTTGAGGGTGAAATAGCTTGCTCAAAATCACTAGGATCATCAGTGGAAGAAGCAGGAGTTTAATGCTGACTTTTCCTGATTCTTGGCATGCTGCTCTAATCACTAGGCTATTTCTCCCCTTTGGTTTCATTTCCTAATTCTTCACTTAGAATATATGGCGGTAATATTCAGCCGGCAGCCGTCAATGTTGTTTTAAAAGCTGGCCGATGCGACTGAATTATGTTTCGATATTCAGTACACCACGAGCACTTACTCCAGTCACAGAGCTGGTGTTTTACTGCCTCGTTACCGCATATAAGTGCATAACTTATAATAAATTACAAATGCAAGTTTGAGTCCTGTCCATGCTCCTCTCCTATGCACATAAGCGAGTATTTGCAGGATAGCGTTTAGGCAGAATTATGGAATTTACGGGAGAATTCTATATATAGCACTGAATGTTAGGCACTACTTCCATGCCGAAAAGCATTCTAACAAATGCAAGGCACTGAAATGGAGCAGAAATGGCAGATTTGCGTGAAAACACGCTTACACACCCATTTACAAAGTAAATAGTGCTTGTTTCCACACAGATCTGTGAAGGGGGTGTGGCCATGGGAGGGGCATGGGCAGGTCAGGGGCGTTCCATTACAATGCATGCAGTGTTATAGAATGCCCAGCCTGCGCTCCAGGATTTACTCCTGGTTTCAGTTGGTGTAGCTCCTTGTGCCCAGATCCCAGCACTACATGCTATTCTATAAAGGGCAATGATCCTGGAATGCCAGTTACAGAATACCATTCAGCGCCAAATTTTGAATGCCATTTACAGAATCCAGCCCCTGATGTCTCTCTGAGGACCTGCTTTTGTAGCCTAATAGAGTGGTGGAGTAGCCTAATGGTTAGTGCAGTGGACCTTGATCCTAGCAATCTGGGCTGAATTGCCATTGCAGCTTCATGTGACCTTGAACAAGTCACTTAACCCTCCATTGCCTCAGGTACAAAAAACTTATGGGCCCTTTTACTAATATGAGGGAGGGCTAACACGAGGGTAGTGTGCGTCAATTCGGCACTACCGCCAGACTAGCATGTGCACCCAGCGGTAATTCTGAGTTTGGCGTGTGCTGAATCCCACGGTAGAAAATAGAAAATTATTTTCTACCACGGAGGGTGTTCCCAGTGGTAATCAGCAGTTGGTGCGTGCTGCATGGTTACTGCCAGGGGCGTAGCTACGTGGGGCCACGGGGGCATGGACCCTCTTAGATTTGGCCCTGGCCCCTCCCGCCACCAACCCCTTCAACCCCCCAGGACATCAGACTCACAGAAACAGAAGCCTGTCCTTTCAGATCAGCAATGCGGCCATGCCGGAGAAGAGGACTTCGGCTGGCGGGGGTTGGGGACCCCCGCCAGCAAAGGTACCTGATGGCAATGGCGGGGGAGGGTTGGCGGCAGAGGGAAGAGGGGGTGGAAAGGGTTGGCACCGGGGGGGTCAAAGGTGGTGGTGGTGGGGGGGTCAAAAATGGTGGCAGGGGGTTAAAATGGTGGTGGGGGGGTCGGCGGCACCAGGGGGGGGGCTAAAATGTGCCCCCTCACCTCGGACTTTGGACCCCCCTCCTGCCGGTCTGGCTACTCCCCTGGTTACTGCTAAGCCCTTACTACTAAGTCAATGGGTGGCGGTAAGGGCTCAGGCCATAAATAGGCATGCACTAGTTTTAATTTCATCATATGCCCATTTCCCGGCCCATTAAAAAAAGACCTTTTTCCAAGCCGCGGTAAAAAAATGGTCTAGCGTGCGCTCAAAACACACACACACACACACACACACACACACACACACACACACTACCGCAGGCCACATTTTACTGCGGCATAGTAAAAGGACCCCTTAGATTATGAGCCCTCTAGGACTGAGAAAGTACCTGCATATTATGTATCCAGTGCTTCATAGGTCTAGTTGCACTATAGAAATGATTAGCAGTAGTGGATGTGATATTCCCCTTATCACTGCTTTTGCTGTTTTTCCATAATTGGTAGGACCCTATTTCTATGGTCCCGTTACACCAGACAAATTGCTCCCACACCTTCAACAATTTGTCTCAGAAAAGTGGGTCTTCAAGGGGATTCCTAGACCAACCTGGGTGACTTTTAATAGGGTATATTTGATATCTCCAAGATCACCTTTGTATGATCTGATATTAGTATGGGACTAATAGAGCATGCTTTAACATCTTCCCTCATGCTTTTGTAGACAAACTATAAATCAATCCTGGAATAAGTCTGGTGGCAGCAGAGTACCAAGTATGATCTCTCTCATGTGGATGGAAACAGTGTCAAACATCTATTAAGCTTATTTCTGCAATGTAGGAGAGCAGCACATGGGAAACCAACTTTGTTGGGTAGTTTGTTCTCAGATTTATCTAAGGGTAGCAGAGTACTGTTGAAATCCCCTGCTAAATAAAGTAGTCCCTCTATATTATTTATTTATTTATTTGTTGCATTTGTATCTCACATTTTTCCACCTATTTGCAGACTCAATGTGGCTTACAATAATATATCATCATAACAGCGCCAATCAAGAGTACATTTTAAATAATCAAAAAATGCTTGAAAAAGTGACCAAAAATTTGCATTTGTAGCATAAACCTTGGTCAGGGTAACCTTAATATTCCAAGCACCATTTATAATAATATAGCAACCTTGTTTATCTACAATTTGTTTAGTTGGGGAAAAACCCCAGTTTCAGGAAGTAAGAATAGCAGGATCTGTGGGCTGAAGGAAAGATTTGGTTTATCCCTTTCCCTTTTTTTCAAGTGATCTGCTATTAGCATACGATGGACAAATGTCAGATCTGTCTTTTCCTTCCTGAGCTGAGTCAATACCTTTTTATGTTTAATATAGGTATTCAACCCCCAAACATTCCATTTTAAGAGCCTAATCATTTTCACTGAGCTTCAACCTTTGTTGTTCAAAACCATCAAATCCCTTGCCCTCCTACTTTGTATTCCATAATTTATTTTCTGCATTCAACCTTATATCACCCTTGCTTCCCAAGTTCCCAAATCTTCCCTCTTCCCCTACATAACCCTCAATTAAAAAGCATAGGAAAACACAAAAAGGTGTGTCCTATCATGAGACACAGATGGTAAATCTCAGGTTGCATCTTCTCTCCCAAACACCTCTCCAGAAAGAAATTAGAATTTGAAGAGCAGAAGATGGGTAAGTTGAAAAATAATATATAGATAAGGTGAAAGTTGAGAGAGAGGGAGAGATATTAAAGAAGGATACAAAAGTAAGATAGAGACATAGGTATCCATTCCTTTTCCAGCTGCATTTTTTATTTGCTACTTGAACTATTCAGGGTTTAAGCATAAACCACATCAAATTGTTTCACAGGTATTTCTAGTCCTACCACAAATTTGGTTATAGTTGGGTGGCAATATCTCTTTTTTGGTAGCATTTGGTAGGGACATCATTAGTTGTCTTTTGCTTTCTGGAATCTTCCTCCTCCTCATTGGGATAGATGCTGTCCATTCGGAGTTCTGGGACTGATTTTGAGGCACTGATCTTGATCTTCTGGTACCTATTAGTTCATCTAGCAATTCTAGACATCTTTTAATTTTAGTAATCTAGTAATTCATGTTGCTCATTTGAAAATTTGTACTAAAAGGAAACCCCAGTGGTATTTTGCTCTCTTGTTTTGGAGTAACTGAATTAGTGGTTTAAAATACCATCTTTTCTCCAAGGAGTATGGAGACAGATCTGCGTATATCTGAAGATTTTGTTTCTGGAACATGATAGTATGGCTCCTCTGAATACTTTGCAGGAGCGCTTGTCTATCTACAAAATAGTGGAAGCAAGCTATAATGGGTCTGATAGCATCCAGCTTGTTCCAGCTTTTCTCTTCAGTTTTGTGAGTCAAGTTCAATATGAACTCTAGATTTAGTCACCAGGACACAAAAAGCAAAGATATCCTGGACTGTTCGCTGCATATTCTGGAGGATCATGAAGCCTGAAGACCCATATGCTCATGTTTGATTTATTCTTACTGTACACCGCCTTGAGTGTATTCCTTCAAAAAGGCGGCAAATAAATCCTAATAAATAAATAAATACATACATATATTTTCATCTTCTGTGTCTATTCTCCAGCTCATCCTGGTATTCTTTTGATTCCTTCACAAGAGTTTCAATTTGCTTACATTTAGTCTGAAAAATTGTAATAGCATCTATCAGCTCACAATGTGTATCTTGTTTAGGGTAAGGTGGTCAACTAAGGCCTTCAGCTCCACCCTGATTTCCTCTTCTGCCTTAGAAAGGTATCATTGGAGAAGCGTTAACTCTTGGAGCATTTCCAGGAAATCAACCTATTTTTGTATGCCAAACTGGTGTCATATTGTGTTCATCCTTTATCACCCACATATCCTAGTCATTTTGTACCAAATCATTTTGTTGATCACTGCTCCTAGTTTGCTTCTTGGTGACAGAAAGTTTACTGGCCTGTTTTTGCAAAAAAAAAAAAAAAAAAATTATATAACTTCAAGTCCATGGGGTGCACTTATTTTTTTTAGACTTTTGTGTGGCAATAGCTTCATATTTAAAAGGGTCAGTAGTGGGCTAGTGGTTCGAATAGCCTTCTACTTGAGTATCTAAGATCCCTCCTCAGGAGGAGGGCCTAAAGCCAGGATATGATATGGTGTTAAGGGTCAGATGCTGCCATTTTCCAAGATGTTATCAGAACGTTCCTGCCCTTTTCAAGATTGCTTGTATTGACGTTAAGTAGGGAGTCAAGACAAGGGAGAGTTAAGACCAGCACCCTGGTATTTTAGAGGGTGGAGATTGTCACTACTTCTCAGGGGACCCTTATTGATTTCTATATTCAACTTCTGACACTTGGGCAGTCAATTTATTTGGGTTACTCATGTACCAGGGAATTTTGGCCCCTTGGTGGATGTTTCTCACACATCTCCTTAAAACATCGGCCTTTGCCTTGCAAATAGCCCCATATTTTTTGCAACATGCATTGCCACAGCTGGGAGTGTGCGAGGAATTTTGTATGAAAGGTTACATACAGATTCAGCCAGGAGCTCATTTGTATTCTTAGCTAAAGGTCCCTTTTAGTAAGCTGCGGTAAAAGAGGCCCTGTGCTAGCGGCAGCGCAGGTTTTTTACCACACACAGAGTCCCCTTTTACCACAGCAGGTAAAAAGGTAGAAAAAAATTCACACTTGTCGCATGGCCATTTTGGGGAGTAATATTAGCATTTACGCTTATAGGTGCACACATGCATGCTGGTATTCTGGCCAGTTAAGTGGGTTCTTGATGCCTAAATGTAGGAGCCTGTTTTATAGAATATCTCCCTTGGAAGGTAATTCTATAAGGAAGGGCCTAATGTTAGGTAGCAAATGCACATATATGCCAATATATATATATATATATATATATATATATATATATATATATATATATATATATATATATATATATATATATATGTGTGTGTGTGTGTGTGTGTGTGTGTGGAATCTATGCAGGATGCAAAGAACAAATCATTACGAAACTCCAAACGGCCCAAAACACCGGAGCCAGACTTATATTTGGAAAAACGAGATTCGAAAGCGCCAAACCCTTACGAGAAAAACTGTACTGGCTCCCAATCAAAGAACGAATTGCGTTCAAAATCTTCACCCTGGTTCATAAAATTATTCACGGCGAGGCCCCGGTATACATGGCAGACCTCATAGACTTACCAACCAGAAACACGAAAAGATCAACACGCACATATCTAAATCTCCATTACCCAAGCTGCAAAGGTCTAAAATATAAATCAACCTATGCATCCAGCTTCTCCTACATAAGCACACAACTATGGAATGCACTACCAAACATCATGAAAACAATGCATGACCTAACAAACTTCTGGAAATCATTAAAAACCAACTTGTTCAAGAAGGCATACCCTAACGATTAAACCTAAATGCCTGAACTCTGCAACACAATGAAACTAATACTAGAACTGGACAGAACTTAACTCTTCCTCCTTGATTACCTAATATGTTCTATCACTCATGAACTTTAACACAATACCACTCTGTATCTGTAATACCGGAATTGGCGATCGCCATCATGGTACAATGTAAGCCATATTGAGCCTGCAAACATGTGGGAAAATGTGGGATACAAATGCAACAAATAAATAAATAAATATTCAAGACATTTTCACTTGTATGTGAACGTGTACATGCACACTGTTCTGTAACTATGCACCTATCTTCAACAGTGTGTAGTATGCAGGTGGAGTCCTGGCAGAGCATGGGCAGGGCTCTATGGCTTGAGCAGTAGTGAAGCCACAGGGGGGGCCCTTGGGGGGCCTGGGCCCCCCAAATTCTGGGGTCTGGCTGGCGGGGGTTTCCATGACCGCAAGCAGGAGCTTTCCTATGGTGATATTCGCTAGCGTGCTGCCTGCCCTGCTTTGTCTTCCCTTGCACACATGCTCAGTTTTAATGAAATTGAGCATGCGTGACCTTTGCACGCATTTTCACTAAAACCAAGCATGTGTACTGGGCGAGAAAGCAGAGCAGGTAGAATGGTGCTGAGATGACCACAGGAAGGCGTCCGCTGGCAGGGCTTAGGGAACTCCACTAGGCCAGGTATGTGGGGTTGCGGTGAGGGTGGAGAGTGATGCAAAATGTGACCCTCCCACTTTGGGCTCAGCCTTCCCTAATCGAGGTCTGGCTATGCCTCTGTGCTTCAGTAAGTGGTCCTAAACACGTACATACATATGTATACCTGGTTACACTAATATTATATAAAAGAAAATAGGCTCTCATTTTCTTTATAGAAAAGGCTCCAGATAGGTGCTGGGGATAAGGAAGGGGTGGACTAGTATAAGTCTGCATAGGGATTTCATTTTGAACTCTTTGCACCAACTCCTACTTACTTTCCCTACATGCCTTGAAGCTGCAAATTTTGCAGGGAAAAGACTTCCATCAACACCACTGGCAAGGCAGTTTTTAAAAGGGGCACTTTGTGGGGAGAATTTGTTTATAATACTATTTACTTTTGTAACCCGGATCTTGCCACCACTAGCTCAGGTCCCAGGGTTCGGACACCCTACAGACCTGGGTCACCACATTTACACTTGTCCATCAGTTTATTCAACACACATGGTCACATATATCATCACTCGAGCTTGGGTGTGGGTCAGGGTCAGAATAGAGATCCGGAAAGTGACGGGGTATCAAGCTGGATTTTTCACCATTCAGTCCGGGGAGCAAGCGTCCTCACTCCCATGCTAAAGAACCACGTGGCACACCAAGGATTTTGTCTTTATGCAAAACTCAACTTTACTGAACTTTTATGCAATAGGCAGGTGAACTACTTTATAATTCCATATGTACAATCTGATTTGTTCCAGCAACTCTCCTGTCCATTCAAGACCGTGTATTACAACCTCAGTCCTCTCCACTTCATTTCACTCAGCAAACTCAAATTATTTACATGTGTACAACCTCGCCTGTCCTTTTACCCATTCCTTTGAGCCAGTAATAATCCAAGGCTGCTCCTGAACACAATCCAACTCCCTCAGGCACAGACCCTTTTGGCTGTTCTCCTTCCAGCAATGCGCTTCTCCGAGTTGCACCCTGGCCATGAACAGGCTTCCCCTGCTCTGTCTCCTGCTCCCAGGACGGGTTCCCGTTACCCACCTAGAGCTTCTTTCACCTTCATAGTTACTGATTTTAGGGGCAGAAATTCTCTTTAATCTCAGCCTTAGTTTTTTTCTGCTTTTCCAGGACCCTCCCTCTTCTCCATGTCTCGGCAGGGGTTTGGGCAAACAAAGAACCTATTCTTACACAACCAAATACTTTTATTACCTTCAACCTCTATCTCCCTTGTCAATCACAAAACAAACCTGCTTTCCTTATGCAGTTTATTTCACACACACTGTCCTTGGGTTGGGCTTCCCTCCCACCCAGGAACATCTCATTTGCTCCCCCCCAGTGATTCCAGAGAAGAACCAGCACCACTCAGTAACATAATGGGGGATTGCACTTCTATTTAACTGGAGAATTTACCATAACCAAGATCTTTTTCAGTCTACTAAATATTTCTTGCAAACTTTTCTGAGATAAGGGTGAAAATAGTATTGCATGTGTGATGTCCAGCAACCTATTAATGATAGCATTGCTTCCTACAGAAATTTTATGGACCAGGGAATTACTCCAGTGTGACCGAATTCATCATTGTGGGACTGGACAATGCTCAAGAACAGTATATCTTCCTCTTCATGGCATTCCTCATCATCTATCTCATCACCCTGATTGGGAACTTCCTCATTCTCACTCTCATAACCAATGATTCCCGCCTGCACAATCCTATGTACTTTTTCTTAGCCAACCTTTCCTTTATAGACCTGAGCTGTGCCTCCATCACCATTCCTAACATGCTAAATAACTTTCTCTCAGATATGAAGTCCATCTCCTTCCTTGGCTGCATCACACAATTGTGTTTCTTTCAGTTCTTTGTGGTGGTAGAATGTTACTTGTTAGCTGCAATGGCCTATGATCGCTATGTTGCCATCTGTTACCCACTGAGTTATGTATTGATGATGGACAGGAAGACTTGTGCCAAGTTGGTGATTGGATGTTGGTTTTCTGGCTTGGTGAATTTGACGGTGGAGGCTATTTCCATCTCCACTATAGACTTCTGTGGCCCCAATAAAATTGACCATTTCTTCTGTGATTTTGCTCCTTTATTGAAACTATCCTGCTCTGATATAACCATCAACAAGATTATCTTTGTGGTGGTCGTGGTGCTCTGTGGCATGATACCATTTCTGCTCATTGTGGTTTCATATGGCTGCATTGTTAATGCCATCATGAAGATCCGTTCAACAGAGGGGAGGCGTAAGACTTTTTCTACCTGTTCCTCACACCTGTTGGTGGTAACATTATTCTACTTCAGTGGAACCTATAGCTGTATCCGCCCCTATTACAAAAATACACAGGATAAAGAGGTGAAAGTCACAGCTGTGATATATACAACTCTTACTCCCATGTTAAATCCCCTCATCTATAGCTTGAGGAACAAGGAAGTTTCTGGAGCATTGAAGAAACTGATAGCAAGGAAGAGGGTCACCTAGGAAATGCACACATTTCGATCCTGAACTCTTGGGCCCTGTGTGGCTAATGAAATTCATTGACTTACCATAGTAATTGTGGTGCTAGGGTTGTGTTTCTCTTATATTTGCTTATTCTGATGCTTTTCCTTATAACTAACAGTTAGTTATACCATCCTCAGCTTCTGCTAGAACATATGAATTGCTGTACTAGGTCAGAATAAAGGTCTATCAACCCATTATCTTGTCCTCAACTATGGTAGATAAATTTTATGCTGTATATGCTTAGGGATAAGCAGTATCTTCCCCCCAAGTTTACTTGGTTAAATATTGGTTTATTGATTATTTTTTAATGGAGCGTGTTCAATTTTTTTAAAACCCAGCTATGCTAACTTCTTTTACCACATCCTCCTGAAATGAGTGCCAGACCTCAATTGTGCGATGAGTAAATAATGTTTTCTAGGATTTGTTTTAATGTGCTTTGCAGGAACTCCATTGCTTGTCCGCTAGTTTTTGTATTTTTTGAAAGAGTAAACAACAGATTTGTTTACCTTTTCCAATTCACTCATGATTTGCTTGATACAACAGAAACCAGAAGGCAGCTGAACACAAGATTGCCACGTGGTTAACGCAAAAAAGCAAAAAAGTGGAAAACGGAAGAAGACTAAACAAAGAAGGGTGTTTGCAAAAACAATTTATTAAACTTTAATACACCTATAGTATAAAAATTTGTATTGCCACTTCATAAAGGACTCGACACGGCACCATGTTTCTGTACAAAGTGCCTGCCTCTGGAGACTACAAGATAAAACAAATAAGAACAAATAGAACCATTCATGAATAAATCCACAGACTAAAAAAAATGTGTGGGTGACTTTTGCTTAAGAATAATATACATTTAAAACACATGAAAAAAAAATTTACATTTCTTGTTTATGAGGAATTTCTTTAAAAGATAAATAATGACCTACATTTCAAATAGTAAAACAAGTTTTTTTTTAATGAAATTTGTAAATGTACATTAATTCAACACTTGTATTAGAAATACACATTCAGCAAAAAAGAAAAGAAAAAGGAAAAAAAAAGAAAAGCCTCTATACTGGAAGAAACAATCAGTGCATTACAGTCCACAAAAAGGAGGAACATTCAAAAGGAAATAAACCATTGAAACTAGCCTCCCTGGTTACCAAGCTGCGCCAATGCCGACACAGCCCACCTAATTTGAATGGACCGTGTTGGCACCACCGCGTGGCAGCTGCCAGCACGGCCCAGCAAATGGTGGTGGTGTGTGTGTGTGTGTGTGGGGGGGGGGGGTAGGTTATAAAGGAAATATAACAAAGGAATTGAGGGCATATATATCTAAATTAGTGGAGTGGAGTGGAGGAGTGGCCTAATATATATATATTGTAAAGAGTATGTAGGACAGGCCCCAAAGGAACCCTGTGATAGGCCAGAATACCCCCGTTATAGGCATTCCCCAGGAAAAAACTAGAAATAAAGAACTACAACTCCCAGCATGCCCCAAGGGAGACGGGGGATAAGAGAAACTATGTGCAGTCCCAGGAGTCTCCAGAGGAGGGCCGCAGGGGAAGGAATAAGGCTGATTCTCCAACCTGGTGGAAGAGGTGGTGGAACAGGTGGGTGGAGAAAGAAGAGCCACCAAGGAGCTTTAATGAAAGAAAGGGTGAGCAGCTGGGAGAAGGGCGGGGCGAGGAGAATATGGATTGGGCTCCTGAGGAGAGAGGGGCAGAGAGTGAGCCTTGCCCTATGGAGTTGACTGAACCGGAGAGCCCCCTGGAAGAGCCGATGGACTTTTCGGCTCTGGCTCAGCGAAAGCCAAGGAAGTAGCGGGGCCAAGCCAGGTCAAGCGGGAGGAGGTCAGGTAGGAGTATGACTGACCAAGAGGGTGGGACCCTAGGCTTTGAGCCCGCGCAAAGCCATTACTGAACTGTGTTTTGAAAGCCTGGCTAAACTGAGCTGTGTTTTGAAAGCTTGGCTAGAACTGAACTGTGTTTTTGAAAGCCTGACTAAATTGAGCTGTGTTTTGGAAAGCTTGGCTAGCACTGAACTGTGTTTTTGAAAGCCTGGCTAAATTGAGCTGTGTTTTGGAAAGCTTGGCTAGAACTGAACTGTATTTTTTGAAAGCTTGGCTAGACCTGAACTGTGTTTTGAAAGCCTAGCTGGACTGAGCTATGTTTTTGAAGCTTGGCTAGAACTGAACTGTGTTTTGAAAGCCTGGCTAACTGAGCTGTGTTTTGCAAGCTTGGCTAGAACTGAACTGTGTTTTGAAAGCCTGGCTAAACTGAGCAGTGGGGTAAAGCTTGGCTAAAAGTGAACTGTGTTTTGGGAAAACCCCGCTACTCTGAACAGGGTATTTTTTTCCTTTTTTTTTTATTATTCGCTGCTACTCTTCCCCAAGAGGGAGGGAGAGGAAGCAGCTGTGGAAGCCTGGACTGGGAAACTAACCGGATTGAGAAAGGTGAATGATAACCGTGCTTTGTTTTGTGTTTTGGTGCTACAACTGAGGGAAGGAGGGAAGCCCCTCCTAGGCCATAAAAAAAGTCATTGTTTCTGAGGGGAAAAGGAGCAGTACTGGAAGGTGTTCTTCAGGCTGTGGAGAGCTGCAACCGCTGAGAAAAGAGGATCCACTTTACAATTGGTGTCAGAAGTGGGATCGCGTCGCGGACCTGTCGCTCGAGGAGGCCAAGACCAGCAGGACAGAAAAGCCCGACGGAGGGGCCACGCTGAGAAAGGCGCAGACCGGTCTGGGGTTCCGGTAAGCGGGGCCTAGATTGGGGGAGATAAAGGGATCCTAGTAAAAGGGGAAACATAAGTAGTGAAACCGCACTTGGAGGTGTCCTCTGTGTTTTTTTCCCCACCAGGAGTCGCTGTTCCGGAGCAAGGATGGACCCCAAGGAGATCTTCGCTTGGATGACGATGCAGTTCCAGAAACAGCAAGAACTGACGGGGAAGATGGTGGAAGACTCCTTGACGGCGGCACGAGAGCAGCAACAACCGGTGCTGAATATGCTCCAGGACTTTTTCCAGCGAGGGATCGAGGCTCCCAGGGGCGGTGGAGCCGGAGCAACTGGACAGGGGCCAGGCGGAAGCGGTGCGGTAGGACATTTATCCCTGAACTCACTTACTTGGGGAAAGTTGTCTGAGCAGGATAATGTGGATGATTTCCTGACCGCCTTCGAGAGGGTGGCAGTGGCCGCAGGGTGGCCACAAGAGCAGTGGGCCATGCGGTTAGTGCCTTCATTATCTGGGGAGGCTCTAGGAGCCTTTAGAGACTTGGCTCCTGGGGACGCTGCCAACTATGGGAGGTTGAGAGAGGCCATTAAAGACCGGTATGGACTGAGTACCCAGGCTTATAGGCGTAAGTTTCGGTCCACTAAATGGGAAAAGGGGGAAACCCCTAAAGCGCTGGCCACTAGACTGATGGACTTGGTAAAAAATGGTTGGAACCTGATCGCCACACCACGGGAGAGATTCTTCAAGAATTAGTAGTGGAGCAGTTCCTGCAGGGCCTTCCCAGGGAGATTAGGGCAGGATTGGTCCAAAGGGGCTGTAAGACGGTGGAGGCCGTGACAGCCGGGTTGGAGTGTTATTTGGAAGCCCAACATTGGGGAGAACCTGACCTGGAGGGGGTAAGCCCCGAACTGTGGGAGGCGAGGGTTCCAAAAGTTCCTTCTTTAAGCTAGATCCCCAGGGGGGGAAACCCGATTACGGCTGGGGGTGTAAAAAGCCCGTAGTGCCCTCAGGCCCTGAAAGAAAGGCCCCCTCGTATGAAGGTAAAATCTGTTATAAGTGTGGGAAGACTGGGCACTTCCGGAGGGATTGCCCAGGTCGAGAGGGATGGACCTCGCAGGTTGCCCAAGGGTTTAGGCCTCGGTATACTGCTAAGGTGGAGGTTGAGGGTTTACCGATTGTAGCCATGTTAGACTCCGGGGCAGACCAGTCCATGATCTCCAGGAGGTTTTGGGAACAAATAAGAAAGAGGAGGACAGGAGGTAAGGATACCTATGAGGGAGCAGTGGCTATTCAATGTATACATGGGGCCAGTACTCGTTATACCCTCCATAGGGTTCACGTGAAGGGGCCTACAGGGGAGATAGAGATAGCCGTTGCCGTTCTGCCCAGACTGCCACAGGAGATGATTTTGGGAAGGGACTGGCCCCCCTTTACCGAGTGTATTAGTGCAAAAAGAGTGTTGGTCACTACCCGCTCGCAGGCTCGGCGAGACCCTGAGGCTGAGGAAGAGGGAATAGGAGGTATTTTTCCTTTTCAAGGGGAGGTTTTAGGGGAGCCGGGAAAAGAGAGAAAGGGGAAAGCTTTGAAAAAAAAGGAGCAGAGGGGCAGACGGGAGGCCTTGGAGCAGGCAAGAAAAGAAAGTTATCTGCCAGTGGCCCCGAAAGAATTGAGCGAGCAGTTTCCCCAGTTTCATAGGGAGCAGGCCACGGACCCTACTTTAGAGTATGCCTGGGAACGGGCCCGACAGGGGGAGGGCCAGGAAGCCCCGGGGTTCATGATAGAAAGGGACATTCTATATCGCAGGGTACCCAATTGGGAAAACTCGGAAGCGGGGAGACAGCTAGTAGTCCCCCAAGCTTTCCGTCCCCTAGTAGTAAGGCTCGCGCATGATCACCCTTTGGGGGGGCATAAGGGCTCCCAAGCTACCCTGACTCAGATATTGGGCCGGTTTTATTGGCCAAGAGTTTATGGGGAGGTGGAGAGGTATTGCAAGTCCTGCCCCAACTGTCAGAAGGTGACAGACCGGCTACCGCCTAAGGCTCCGTTAAAACCCCTTGCTAGAGTGGAACAACCGGGGAGGAGAATAGCCATGGATATTATTGGCCCAGTAACAAAATCTCAGAGAGGCTTCCTCTACGTTTTAGTGGTTATGGATATGGCCACTAGGTACCCCTGGGCCATTCCTTTGAGAAGCATATCAGCGAAGGTCATTGCCGGGGAACTGATAAAAATCTTTTGTGAGGTGGGATTCCCCCAAGAAGTTTTGACCGACAGGGGGTCCAACTTTATGTCAAGTACCTTAAGGCAAGTGTGGGAGGCTTTTGGGATACAACATATCCGTACAGCGGCCTACCATCCTCAGACTAATGGGATGGTGGAACGTTTTAATAGAACTTTAAAGGGTATGTTAAAGAAAGCGTTAGGCGAGGATAGGACAGGTTGGGACCAGCTGTTGCCCTTCGTGCTATATGCCTACAGGGAGAAGGTGCAAGACTCCTTAGGTGTTTCGCCTTATGAACTAATGTTTGGCCAGAGGCCCAGGGGAATTTTAGATATATTGCAGGAGCACTGGGTACCCCCGGACACCTCCGATCAGTCAGTGGTCGAATACCTACAGGATCTGAGGACCAGATTAGATAAGTTACAGGAATATTCCCAGGAAAGGCTTGAACAGAGCCAAAATCGGCAAAAGGAATATTATGATAAGGGTACTCGGGAGAGGGAGTTTGTAATAGGAGATAGGGTCCTTATCCTAATCTCGGAGGATCCTCATAAGTTTGCCTCTAGGTGGAAGGGTCCCTGGGTGGTGAGGAGGAGACTTGGGCCTCTTACATATGAGGTGGCGAACGAAAAGGGGCGGGTCCAAACCTTCCACGTTAACCTGATGAAACCCTGGGTAGCAAGGGTAGGCTTTCAGACCCGGGGAGATGAAAAGGAGGGAGAGGAGTTGGGACCGCAAATAAGAGATATTTTCAAGCCCGGTGAACCAGGGGTTAATCCCCGGTTGACACAAGTACAAAAGAAAGAGATAGGAAGGCTCTTGAAAGGGTTTGATGATGTGTTGACGGCCTGCCCTGGAAATACTCACCTAGTGGAGCATGACATCATAACGGAAAGGGGTAAAGTAGTTCGGCAAAAGCCATATAGGCTGTCCCCCATGAAAAGGAGGGAGGTGATAAAACAGGTCCAGGAAATGTTAGACTTCGGGGTGATCGAAGAGTCAAATAGCCCCTGGTCAAGCCCAGTGGTGTTAGTACCAAAACCCGAAGGGGAGTGGAGATTCTGCATAGATTTCCGCCAGCTTAATAATATCTCGCAAGCAGATGCATATCCTATGCCCTATATTGAGGAGCTGGTGGACAGGCTAGGATCTGCACAATATCTCACCACCCTGGACTTGACAAAAGGGTATTGGCAGATTCCCCTTACGTCAGGGGCACAAGCTAAGACCGCCTTTAGTACGCCCATAGGCCTGTACCAGTTCAAAAGATTGCCTTTTGGCCTTAATTCAGCTGCTGCAAGTTGCCAGAGGTTGCTGGACAGGGTTCTCCGACCCCATCAGGCATATGCCGCCGCATATATGGATGATGTGGTAATACATAGTGGAGACTGGAACACCCATTTAAACCAGGTAGAGGCAGTGCTGCAGGCTTTTAGGGAGGCAGGTCTCACCCTGAACCCAAAAAAATGTTATTTTGCGCAGTACAGGGTGAAGTATTTAGGGTATAATGTGGGAAGGGGAGAGGTCCGGCCCTTATTGAATAAGGTTAAAAGCATCCAAGAGTTTCCCAGACCAAACACCAAGAAACAATTGCGTAGATTCCTGGGGATGGTAGGGTATTACCGCCGGTTCATCCCTCATTTTTCCGCAATGGCCACTCCCTTGACTGACATGCTGAGAGGGAAGAATCCGGACCACTTGAGGTGGGGAGGGGAGGAGTTGAGGGCATTTGAACAGATGCAGAGGGCCCTGTGCCAGGAACCTGTGCTGCAAGCAGTTGATTTTGAAAAGCCCTTTGTCCTTCAAACAGATGCTTCGGGGAGGGGGTTAGGTGCAGTGCTGTCCCAAGAGCATGAAGGGGAGGAACACCCGGTGCTTTATTTAAGCCGGAAGCTCCTGCCTCATGAGGAACATTACTCCACCATAGAAAAGGAGTGTTTAGCCATACGATGGGCAGTGCAGGAGTGTAGTGTCTATTTAGAAGGGAGAAAATTTAAGTTGGTAACGGATCATGCTCCCCTAAAATGGTTGAATGTAATGAAGAATAATAATGGGAGACTAATGCGATGGTACTTAGCATTGCAGCCTTTCCAATATGCTGTGGAGCATCGTCCCGGGCGATGTTTAGGAAATGTTGATGCCCTGTCCCGGGTGGAGGAGGAGGAGGAGAAAGAATGGGGGGGTGGAAATTTAAGGGGGGGGGGTATGTAAAGAGTATGTAGGACAGGCCCCAAAGGAACCCTGTGATAGGCCAGAATACCCCCGTTATAGGCAGGCATTCCCCAGGAAAAAACTAGAAATAAAGAACTACAACTCCCAGCATGCCCCAAGGGAGACGGGGGATAAGAGAAACTATGTGCAGTCCCAGGAGTCTCCAGAGGAGGGCCGCAGGGGAAGGAATAAGGCTGATTCTCCAACCTGGTGGAAGAGGTGGTGGAACAGGTGGGTGGAGAAAGAAGAGCCACCAAGGAGCTTTAATGAAAGAAAGGGTGAGCAGCTGGGAGAAGGGCGGGGCGAGGAGAATATGGATTGGGCTCCTGAGGAGAGAGGGGCAGAGAGTGAGCCTTGCCCTATGGAGTTGACTGAACCGGAGAGCCCCCTGGAAGAGCCGATGGACTTTTCGGCTCTGGCTCAGCGAAAGCCAAGGAAGTAGCGGGGCCAAGCCAGGTCAAGCGGGAGGAGGTCAGGTAGGAGTATGACTGACCAAGAGGGTGGGACCCTAGGCTTTGAGCCCGCGCAAAGCCATTACTGAACTGTGTTTTGAAAGCCTGGCTAAACTGAGCTGTGTTTTGAAAGCTTGGCTAGAACTGAACTGTGTTTTTGAAAGCCTGACTAAATTGAGCTGTGTTTTGGAAAGCTTGGCTAGCACTGAACTGTGTTTTTGAAAGCCTGGCTAAATTGAGCTGTGTTTTGGAAAGCTTGGCTAGAACTGAACTGTATTTTTTGAAAGCTTGGCTAGACCTGAACTGTGTTTTGAAAGCCTAGCTGGACTGAGCTATGTTTTTGAAGCTTGGCTAGAACTGAACTGTGTTTT
This sequence comes from Microcaecilia unicolor, assembly GCF_901765095.1. Classification (NCBI taxonomy): domain Eukaryota; kingdom Metazoa; phylum Chordata; class Amphibia; order Gymnophiona; family Siphonopidae; genus Microcaecilia; species Microcaecilia unicolor. The sequence goes on along the minus strand of NC_044032.1, from coordinate 248,371,595 downwards.
GAAAGCCTGGCTAAACTGAGCAGTGGGGTAAAGCTTGGCTAAAAGTGAACTGTGTTTTGGGAAAACCCCGCTACTCTGAACAGGGTATTTTTTCCTTTTTTTTTTATTATTCGCTGCTACTCTTCCCCAAGAGGGAGGGAGAGGAAGCAGCTGTGGAAGCCTGGACTGGGAAACTAACCGGATTGAGAAAGGTGAATGATAACCGTGCTTTGTTTTGTGTTTTGGTGCCACAACTGAGGGAAGGAGGGAAGCCCCTCCTAGGCCACAAAAAAAGTCATTGTTTCTGAGGGGAAAAGGAGCAGTACTGGAAGGTGTTCTTCAGGCTGTGGAGAGCTGCAACCGCTGAGAAAAGAGGATCCACTTTACAATATATATATATATATATATATATATATATATATATAAGGACTCAACACAGCACCATGTTTCGCGTGTGTGTGTATACATATACATATATATATTTATTTCGAGTATGTTTATTTATGGTTATTCTAAAAGTCTTCACTGCATTTTTGTGTTTTTACACCATCTGTTTAATGCATCTTTATTTATAAAACACACATTTGTTCAATTGCTCACTTATTTTCCTTGATCCATACATTTTCATTGCATTACTATTCAATTGTTTTACTGTTTGAAATTTAGGTCATTATTTATCTTTTAAAGGAAATTCCTCATAAACAAGAAATGTAAAACTGTTTTTCATGTGTTTTAAATGTTTTTTAGTCCATGGTTTTATTCATGAATGGTTCTATTCCTTCTTATTTGTTTATATTGTAGACTCCTGAGGCAGGCACTCTGTGCCGAAACATGGTGCTGTCTCGAGTTCTTTATGTAGTGGCAATACAAAGTTTTATACTACAGGTGTATTAAAGTTTAGCAAATTGTTTTCCAAACACCCTTGTTTGTTTAGTCTTCTTCCGTTTTCCACTTTTTTGTTTTTTTTGCTTGATGTAACTTCATTTTATCAGGCTTGTTTGGATGATAATCATAATCATTAGGTGTGGGCATTTTAGTGCACTACTAATTTGATAATTTATTTTTAACTAGGATTAAATTTTTAATCCTGATCAAACTTTTTAACTCCCCTCTGTTGTCCAGCATTGCTTTCTCTCCCCTGCCTATCCTATTTCACCTTGGCATAATGTAGCAGAGGGATGGCATCGGCATCAGTTGCAAGTAGCGTGTGGGAGACCCTATAAGGTGGCAGATAAATGTTAATATAAATGTGGGGGGAGGGGGGAGATGCTGGACCTATGTACTGGGGGGGGGGGGCAGCAACAGTGGCAGAAAGAGAGGAGAGAAATGGATGTCTGTGTGTCAGGGGTAATAGGTTTAGCAGTAGAAGGAAAGACACTGGTGTATGCACATGGGAAGAATGCTGCAGGAGAAGAGAAAGGTAGGTACCTGTATGGGGGGGGGGGGGGGGGGGGGGGAGAGCAATGTACTGTGGGAAGGAATTGTGTGTATGCAACTTTTTATTATATTCAGCAGGTTAAAAAAATTTCCATACAGTCTGCGCAATGCAAATTTACTAGTACCAAGACATTAAGCCCGGAGGAGTGATTAAATGTGTGATTAAAATTTTTAATACCACGATTAATTTTGATTAAAAATTTTCATCCTTGCCCACCCCTAATAATCATGTTTTCTATAGCGGGACCATGTTTATGGAGCTCCTTATCCAAGCATTTGAGGGCCATTACTTGTGTTTTGACTTTTCATAAGATGTTAAAAGCACTTTTGTTCCAAAAAGCTTTTCTTATACTTATTGCTTCAGTAAATGGTGCTCAAAATTCAGAGATGAAAAAAAAAATAAGCGCTAAGCACAATTCTATAAAGGGCCTAACTTTAGGCACCAGACTTCTACCTGCTGAAACCTGGTGTAAATACTGGTACCCAAGTTAGGCACACTGAGGCCATACTCTATTATTCTTTGTGCAACTTTTTGGAACGTCCCTGATATGCCCTTTTCTATAAGGTGCTATTCCTTTTAGAATAGTGTGCAGCCAGATGCAGATGTAAATTTTCATCAGAGTCAAGTAACATCAATAATTATTTGTTAGCACCCAATTATTGATATAAATTGGCTCGTTACTCAATTAATTTACATGCGCATCTTGGGTGCATGCACAAATTTGGGCTTGCAATTCAGGGTGTTATATATAGAATCCAAGGGTTAATGTTTTTAAAACTTTTGTAGCATTTTCTTTTTTTTTTTTTGTTAATTTTTAACAAGGAGCTTTATTGAAAGAATCCACATAATACAATAGAAATCACTCCAAACTTATACAAAACAGATCCATATTCTTCAAACAGCTGTTATATACATAGATTACCCCCAAAGAGACAGTCATGTTACAGCAAGATTATTCCTTGTACTTTTTAAACCTTTTTCTATACCCACATCAAGCAGAACTGTAGTATTTTCTGATGTATGGTTTGATTATGACTATGCATGTTTTTTTGTACGCTGCCCAGAATTCAAGAAGGTGCAGATTATAACTCTTCTCCAAGTGAAGAGAATGACTCTTTAGTCTTTCCTCATATGGGAGTCATTCCATTTCTTTTATTGTTGCAGCTTGCACCGGGAAAGGGGGGGGGGGGGGGGGGGGGGGGAATTTAAGCGGTGGTGTACCAGGGGCGGGGTGGTGGGGGCGGTCTGCCCCGGGTGCACGCTGCTGGAGGGTGCAGAGAGCAGCCACGTGCCTGTTGGCTCTGCTGGTTCCCTGCTCTCTCTGCCCCGGAACAGGTTACTTCCTGTTCTGGGGCAGAGAGAGCATGGAGCCAGTGGAGCCAACAGCTGCGTGGCTGCTCCCAGCAGCTAAGAATGCATCCGGGGGGAGGGGGGAGGGCTTGATACGCAGGGGGGGTCGTACTGCACCCTGGGGGGATGGATGCGGCTGCACCCAGGGGGGGGGGGGGGGGGTGCGCAGCACTGATCTGCCCCGGGTGGCAGCTGACCTAGGATCACCACTGAATTTAAGTTACATCAAGTTAGGCATTTAGGGACCCTTTTACTAAGCTGCAGTAAAAGGGGCCCTGAACCAGTGGTGGTGGCCATTTTTGTCATGTGCCAGGACCCCTTTTACTGCAGCGGGTGCAAATAACCAAAAATGAAATGGCCGTGCGGTAAGTTCACACGTGCCACATGGCCAATTTGGGGCAGTAGCACGTACCGCCACCTATTGAGGTGATGTTAGGGGCTCCCGTGCTAACACAGCAGTAACTGAGCAGCATGTGATGCTGCCTGATTACCGCTGGGTAACCCCCTGTGGAAATATTTTTTCAATATTTCTGCTAGCGCCAGAAATGGCCAGAAATGGCACGTTGGGCTGGCGGTAGTTCCAGGTTGTCACACGGTAAGCTCGTTGCCACACATCAACACTTTAGTAAAAGGGCCACTCAGAGATAGATATTCAGTGAATGGAGGTCATTATTTTTTTTTGGCTAAGTCCAAAATCGCTCCCTTCTTGGAACAAATTCTCCATGAAGCGGTAATTTATTTCATCTATAAACTTGACCTTCCTAGCATGCCTTGATGTGACATTTACCCAGCCCATATCGGCATGTTTGAAATCTCTCATTGTTATTGTGTTATCAATTTTGTTATCTTCCCTAACTTCTGTTTGTATCTCATCATCTACCTGTTCATTCTGACAAATGAGGTGGTAGCATTTACAAGAAAGGGATTGGAGATGGAAAGGGATGAGTGACAAGAAAGGAACCAGGGATGGAGAGGGGATGAGAGGCAGTGATTGATGAGGCTGGAGAAGGGATGAGTACAGAAGATATAAAGAGAGACTAGAAAGTGAATTAAATACAGAGGGAATTGGAGGCTAGGGAAGGAATGAAATACACAGGTGGAAATGAAAGGACTAGAGAAGTAAATATAGGAATTGGAAAGCTGGTATGTAGGTAAAAAGAGAGAGAGACTAAGAATGGAGGAAGAAGGAGGAATGAAATCTAATTATAGGCAGATCAAAAGGCAAGTGAGAGAAATAGAGATAAAAGATGGAAAAGAAACACAATATCAGAAATGGGTGTAAGGAAGGAAAGGAAGAAGACAGAGACGGTGAAGAAACAGAAAATGGAAATGAGATCATGGAAAAGGACTTAAGAGAAAACCAACATAAGTAAGTGATAAAGAGTGACCAAGACCAACCCATCCAGAAAACCAAAAGCAGAACTGAAAGGAGCATCATACCTGGTGCCAGCACTCCTTGCCTATACTAAGGGGAAGTGTGATTTGAGGTTCTCCTTTAGTCGCTGCTCCTGAAGCACATTGCAATAGGTGAAACATGCCACATTGGGCTATTTTAAAAATAAAAGTGTGCCCTTTTTTAACCTCTTCAATCCATTGTTTTACTTCATACTATGATCTGTGGATCACAACTGCCTCTTTTGTGTTGATATAGGTTTTGAAAATGTGCATTTCTTGTAGTTTGCTCTGTTTAGGAGGAAATGTATTTCTGTTTCTCTTTCATCAGTGTTCCATGGCTCAATGAGTCTGTTTTCTTGGGTTTTCCAGGTTCCATTTCATTTTTTGTTTGCATATTTCTGACATACTATATTTTTCGGACTATAAGACGCACTTTTTTCCCCCCAAATTTGGGAGGAAAATGGGGGGTGCGTCTTATAGTCCGAAGGTAGAGATTTCTTTCCCTCCCTCCCTCCCTCCGAGTTCGGGATCGCCCGCCCGCCCTCCGAATTCGGGATCACCCTCCCCCCCGGCCCTGTCACCACTTCTCCCTACTCACGTCACGCGATCTTCCCTGATGGTCTAGTGACGTCAGGGCAGGAAAGAGCCCCCTCTTTCCTGCCCAGCGCGCTGCTCTCCGTCCTCCTGTATGCAGCCTGACGGTCTCGGCGAGATTCAAAATGGCCGCCGAGACTTCAATTCTCGGCGTCCATTTTGAATCTCGCCGAGACCGTCAGGCAATACAAAGTTTTATACTACAGGTGTATTAAAGTTTAGCAAATTGTTTTCCAAACACCCTTGTTTGTTTAGTCTTCTTCCGTTTTCCACTTTTTTGTTTTTTTTTGCTTGATGTAACTTCATTTTATCAGGCTTGTTTGGATGATAATCATAATCATTAGGTGTGGGCATTTTAGTGCACTACTAATTTGATAATTTATTTTTAACTAGGATTAAATTTTTAATCCTGATCAAACTTTTTAACTCCCCTCTGTTGTCCAGCATTGCTTTCTCTCCCCTGCCTATCCTATTTCACCTTGGCATAATGTAGCAGAGGGATGGCATCGGCATCAGTTGCAAGTAGCTTGTGGTAGACCCTATAAGGTGGCAGATAAATGTTAATATAAATGTGGGGGGAGGGGGGAGGTGCTGGACCTATGTACTGGGGGGGGGGGGCAGCAACAGTGGCAGAAAGAGAGGAGAGAAATGGATGTCTGTGTGTCAGGGGTAATAGGTTTAGCAGTAGAAGGGGAGACACTGGTGTATGCACATGGGAAGAATGCTGCAGGAGAAGAGAAAGGTAGGTACCTGTATGGGGGGGGGGGGGGGGGGGGAGAGCAATGTACTGTGGGAAGGAATTGTGTGTATGCAACTTTTTATTATATTCAGCAGGTTAAAAAAATTTCCATACAGTCTGCGCAATGCAAATTTACTAGTACCAAGACATTAAGCCCGGAGGAGTGATTAAATGTGTGATTAAAATTTTTAATACCACGATTAATTTTGATTAAAAATTTTCATCCTTGCCCACCCCTAATAATCATGTTTTCTATAGCGGGACCATGTTTATGGAGCTCCTTATCCAAGCATTTGAGGGCCATTACTTGTGTTTTGACTTTTCATAAGATGTTAAAAGCACTTTTGTTCCAAAAAGCTTTTCTTATACTTATTGCTTCAGTAAATGGTGCTCAAAATTCAGAGATGAAAAAAAAATGAGCGCTAAGCACAATTCTATAAAGGGCCTAACTTTAGGCACCAGACTTCTACCTGCTGAAACCTGGTGTAAATACTGGTACCCAAGTTAGGCACACTGAAGCCATACTCTATTATTCTGTGTGCAACTTTTTGAACGTCCCTGATATGCCCTTTTCTATAAGGTGCTATTCCTTATAGAATAGTGTGCAGCCAGATGCATATGTAAATTTTCATCAGAGTCAAGTAACATCAATAATTATTTGTTAGCACCCAATTATTGATATAAATTGGCTCGTTACTCAATTAATTTACATGCGTCCATTTTGAATCTCGCCGAGACCGTCAGGCAGCATACAGGAGGATGGAGAGCAGTGTGCTGGGCAGGAAAGAGGGGGCTCTTTCCTGCCCTGACGTCACTAGACCACCAGGGAAGATTGCGTGACGTGAGTAGGGAGAAGTGGTGATAGGGCCGGGGGAGGGCGATCCCGAACTCGGAGGGAGGGATTTGGACAAGACGCACCGGAGCACCTAGGTTTTAAAGGAGGGAAAAAGGAAATTTTTTTTTCCTATTTCCCTCCTCTAAAACCTAGGTGCGTCTTATGGTCCGGTGCGTCTTATAGTCCGAAAAATACGGTAATTTCCTTTTCTTTATTAGGTAGTGGTCTATGTGTTTCATATGCAACCGAAGCGATGGATTCTGTTAACATGTAGATTCTGTGTAGGAATCTAGTAAATAGAAATAAAACACAAATAAAACAAAATAAAGGAAAATAAGGTGAAATGTTTTTTACTTAATATATTTAGTAATATGGGAATACATGTAGGAATCTGTAACAGTCAGAACAAATTCTCCATGCCAATCCGGGAATGGCAGAACAATGGGTGAGATAATGGAAAACTCTCTGAAAATGTTAAAGAAAATAAACTGAATCTGTAACATAAGCTAAAGGACATTGACAACAGAATGAAATAATCTAGAGGAATGCTTAGAGAATAAAATGTATAACAAAAGAAAAATATGTAGGGCCTGGCAAAAGGATATTTCCAGGTAGCAGTACTTGCTACCCAGATAAATACCTGTGAATGGAGCCATCCCTGGATTTTCAGCAGCATTATCTGGACAGTGCTGCTGAAAATCCTTCCAGACGAGATAAGTGCCGGGGCAGTCTGGAGGTGGAGGTGAGGTAGAGCAGCAAATTATGTGAATAGGTGTGATATTCAGCACCATTATCCAGACAACTATCTAGATAACTTATGCCCTGATGATCAATTCCCCAAGTTGTTCCAAAATAGTGCCCCAAAAATAGTGCTGGAACAGCATGGGGAATTAACTCCCCAATGATCTATGCTAATATGGTAGGGAAGCCCTGCCCAGCACATCCTAGGATGCACTCAGCAGGGCACAGCACCGCCATTTTGAAGGTGGCTATAAAAGCAAAGCAAGAAAGCTACTGCAGCACTATTATGAGCACTATGCCCAGCTGTCCATGTGACTATATGGAAACATATATGGTCCTACATACATGGCACTAATCAGCATCAACAACCTGATTGTAATATGTAAACTCAGACATTTCATCTATAAAGCCTCTAAAACAATGCAGAGACATCAAGTCTAACAGAAGAATAACATCATTTGTTTACCATACTTCGAAGCTGCTGATAAGGTCACGATGTTCCAGGACAATCAAGCTGTTAACACCATTGACGGAGGTTGTTATCAGAATTGACATCAATGCTAGCAGGTTGTTATCAGAATTGATGTCATTGCCAGCAAGATGTAAGCATAAGAGTATCCTTTCTGGAGGAAAACGCCTCTAGAAGCATATATTTTTCCCTCGCTGGAAATGGCGTGCACTGGGGGAGGGAACTACTGCTGGGCTTCTGTGGTAGCCCAGTGGCACTTCCCTTTTAACCAGCGGTAAGCCCGCGTTGGGCTTACTGCCACTTTGTAAAAGGGCCCCAGAGAATTTGACAGGTTTGGATTTCCATAGGAATAGTGTTAACTGTTTTTCTATGTGCTTACTTAACACAAAGTTAACTTTAGGGGATATCATCATCTTTATAGTCTCAATTCTCCCCCACTAAGAAAATGTAAGGGATGCCAAATGTTAAGAAGAGATTTTACATAATGAATTAGAGCTTCTTATGATGAATGGTTTCAGTAAGGGTGGTGTATAAATTAATGCCTAAATATTTCATTTTAGCCGGAGACCAAACCAAATTAAATGGACAAATTAAATCTGAGTGAGCTTGAATGTTAACAGGGAGAACTTCTGTGAGCAGAAAATGATTATGGATGCCTGATTCAACTTCTCTCCCCCTACTATTCTAGATTTTCATCCTCTTACCTGCAAAAATATAAATTTTGGCGTTTTAACATCTTCATCATCTACCGGAGATATGTCTGCTTCCAGAGCAACAAAGGTTGATCCTCCTAACTCTTCTACCACTGGATCAAAATGCTTAAAGCCAAATCTACCAACCTCTGAAAAAATGGCGCCAGGAAGATGTTCTCAATCCTTGGCTGAAGCTATGTTAGATGAGATCTGAGCTTTATGGGAACTATCATCTAAACACTTTGAGAGAACTTGCGAATTAAAAGAAGAAATGTCAGTTATCACAACATCCCTCTCAGCCTTCCAACTGCAAATTGAGGAGCTTGAGAAGCGCAAAGATCAAACTGCACTGTTACTCAGCTTTGTGACACCACAGCTAAACAATTTAAAAAACTCGAAGCAGAGATAGATTTATCTAATCATTCAAGGTACAATAATATCAGAATTTTAGGTTTGAAGGAAGGACTCGATGGTCCCAAAATCATAGACATTTTGTCTAAATGGATATCTGCTATCCTGAATCTCACCTTTGACTCTTCGCTTGAATTCTAGCGAGCGCACTACACACCATCATCCCCAAAGCAAGGCCAAGTTCATCCAAAGCCCACAGTGGCAAAACTGCTGTGCTTCCAACAATCCCTATAAATCCTAACAGTTGCATGCACCAGTAATGTGCTTCACCTTGATGGCAAGAGAATCTGGCGAAAATGACTGCAAGAAAAAGAAAATCTTTCCTAGCTATGCATGCACACCTTAAGTCCATCTGAGCTCAATTTGGGTTGCAATATCCAGCGAGAATGATAAATACAGTTAGCAATACAACACATACGGTGAAGCAACTTCAGGGTTCTTCCAGTCTTCTACTACTGTAGAGGAAATATTTTGCTTATTAGTGAAGAAAAGACACATGATACAATTTTGATATGACCTAGAAGAATTTCTTCCTTAGGAGCAATGTCTTAAATGCCCCTTTGACCTCCTTGTTCCTCAGGCTGTAGATGATGGGATTCAGCATAGGGTTAATAACCTGTTATGCAATTGTTTAACTTTGGTGTAGGCTTACTTGAGCTGCATGTCTTTCTGTAGGTCTGACTAAGCTCCAAGAGGGGTAACGGATATATACAATGCTTCCCATACTTCCAGGTCATTATGCATATGTCAAGATCCATGCATGACCTTGGTTAATATAAATTTTCCTAGGACTCACCATTTTTGCTGTATGAGGCAACCTCATACTTGCTATCCACTTATTAGTGCTCATGATTGGATGCCAATGATGAGTACTAGTAAGGTCCAGGAATCCCGACCTGTTTAAGGATTCTGAATACCTACAACCTTAAACAGCCTATTAGTATGATCCACCTGAAATTGCTATTACCCGCATACCTATATTTCATGGGATTTTGTAAATGAGCTCATGGATTAGTCCCATTCATAAAAACATTTCTCGCTACAGGTTTGAGTAAGTCTCAACCGAAAACTAAACAAATTGTACCAGTTGATCTTAAGACTCAGATAATTTGATGGCCTCATAGAATACCTTCTGGAACGGATGGTACCAAGGTACGTTAACCCTGGTGTCACCCTATGGGATAGGGTGAAGAGGGGAATGTTAATATATGGCCTGGCTTTAAGGCTACCACTGGAATAGTGATGGCCAAAGCTATGCAGCCTAAAACAACTGAAAAAGTACTGACTAGGCCAAACAACAAGTAAATCATTTAATATTTGAGAATCTGCAAAAAGCAGGTCTGAACAATGAGTCCTGACACAAACTGGTACAACTTTTTAAATCAAATACAGCACCTGTAATGAAAGAATGATGGATCAGATGAATAAAATGGGGCTTATTAATTTTGTATAAAATGATACAGAGGTCATACAGAGTTCTTAAGATGGTGTGAAAAGTATTGCAACAGGGAGATGTGAAACTGTTATCTCAACGCTTCCCAAAACATGCTGATAAGACCGCGTGGGAAAGTATGATCTCAGAAAGTGAGAAAGATTAGGAGCAAGGTTTCTCACCATTCACTTCTATGGAGAGGTTTGTGTATAAAAGAGGGGAGATTTTGCCTTAGTTTTGGTCTCCTCCCCAACGCTTCTCTCAGACGGCAGGGCGCTGTGCAGATAAACCCAGAATCTGATGTCTGTATTTGTATCAACTGGAAGACTTGTGTTTGGGTAAGAAATAAAATGTACCTATCTATCTAAACCTATCTCTGTCTCTATTTTTATTGATTCTATCTTCTCTTTACCTAACATTTAGCCTAAGGTAGATCACATACAAGTGACACTCAGTTTTGGACAGAAAGCTGTAGTTATGGGAATTAGTTTTCAATTACGGCTCCTAATGCCACCCCCTTATGATTGGGTGACAATGGAGGTTAGAGAAACTATACAGAACCTGATATATGAACTAAGTACCTTTAGTCCCCCGTGTGACGGAGTCAGAAAGAGGTCTATAAGGGGGGGGGATTTAAACAGTGGTGGACCCCGAACGCTGCCCTTACTCGCTGCCCTTCTCGTCCTCCATTTGTACGCAAGAGGGGATACTTAAATTTGTGCGTTCAAATGTTCTATGTTACCTTTTTATCACTTTCTATCAATTTTTATCTCTTTTTCTCTCACCTTTTCTTCCCTAATCTCCCTGCTGTTATTCCTTCCTTTTTTCTCTATCATGGTCACTGCCCACTTTAGGGGTATTGGGCACTATTGTTCTGTCCAATTTTCTTGTTCTTACCCCTGTCTTTCTATTTTTTCTGTCTTCTCCCTTTGTTCTTTGCAGGTTCCCTTCTTTAGCACTACACTTGCACACTTTTTCTGACCCCTATCTTACATATTCTTTTACCTTCTTGCTGTCTTCTTGCCCTGCGCTGAACTAACACACCTGCTTCCCTAAATTTCTTCTATCCTGTCCGTCTCTTTGATTTGCGTGATGTGCGCAAGTGTGTGCTTGTTGTGTGAATGAAGCATAACAACGAATCCAGGCGACTGCGATTTGGGTTTTGCTGTAAGCTTATTTCAATGTTCAAAATCTTTGGATTGGTCTTTATGCTAGCAATTCTCGCTTAACAATCCTTAGAGATTGCGCATTTTCTGCTTCCAATCCCACCCTGTGTTCTGTCTTAATCCCTCCTTTTCAAATCCCTGTTCCCCTGTTCTTATCATGTATTCTGTTCTTTCTTCTTCTGTCGACCTTATTTTCCTCCCCAATCCCTTTTCCTGTTCTCCTTCATCCTAACTTCTTCTACCTATCTCTCCTATTAGTCCCCTGGGTCTAATCCTGCTCTTTTCTCTTCTGTATGTTCCCGTATCGAGGGAATTTCCTTTACTCTAGGAGAACAGCACGCTTTAAGATTGCTCTCCCTTAAAAATCCTTCTGGTTTCTCTGTTCTTATAATCACTCTTCAAAACTGACAGCCCCCACCTTTTCACATCTGCTATTGCCTTCACTCTGTGTGTGCGACAGTTATCCACGAGATTCTTTTTACGTCTCGGGACTGTCCCTTTTATTATTCCTCCTCATTTTTTTCCTATTGGAAACAGTAATTACGGTATTCAGCTTTGTAGCTGCTTACCGTCGTCCAACTGCTGTTTTCCTCTTATCTAATCAGTTCCTTCAGTCTTCTGAACTATGCTTTCTCTCTAACCACTCAGCCCACACCCCCCCTTCCTGTCCACACTTTTCTCGGCTCTTTTTCATAGTGCAGCATGAATAACTGCGTAGTATCTCTTATTCCGTTCTTTTTCCTTTTGCATCTGTGTGTGTGTCTTTGCACTCTGTCTGCCGTCTCTGCTTTTCTTATTTCTCATTTCCACCTGTCAAAATCTTTATTATTTACTGCGTGGTTCAACTGATTGCTCTTTTTCACAGCTGTTCAGTCCTGTGCTCTCACCCCACCCCCATAGCCATTTTTCTTTCCTTAAGTCCAATCTGAATCCCTTCCTCCACAACATTTTGTTCTTGTCCCCCTTTTTCTGCCACAATAATCCTCCCTGCCCTCCTCTCTGGTGCTCTACCGACTCCTACACTATATGTCTGCGGTCCGTGTAAAATTTATAAGGGTGTGGCCCGCACGGTACCAATTGGGGTAACTTAATACCTTACATACACCTTTTTGGCTTCCTGTGCAAACCAGAAATCATTTTTTTTTATTTTTTGATTTCCTAGAAAACTTTTCTTTTTCCTTCTCAGTCCCATGTGCTGTGAGGTTTGATTCTCTTTCCGGAACAAAGCTTATTACATTACTAGTAAATATATACTCCCTCTTGGGCTTCGAATCTGCCTTTGTAAATCTATTTAAACTTGCCCGAAGAGTTGTAAGTTCTAAACCCCTTTTTCTCACATTTTTTTTAACATCCTTATCCAGGCTTCCGAAACTGCCATTTCTTTCTGTAGCTTTTAAAGGTTTTCCCTAACAAGTGCTGTAGTTCACTATCTCAAGGACATGAGAATCTGGGAAGCTTGCCCACTTTAGCTGCCTTATCAGTCCAGCACTGCTTTGGCAGAGGAGGCTCTACAGTTCACTTTTGAAAGCTCAAAAAAGTGATTTTTTTTTTCTTTCCCCTTTTCCGTTCGTTTTTTGTCCCTGTTCTATGCTGAAGTGGTACAAGTTAAACAGTCATTTACACAGGTATTCTTTTTAACCCTCTGTCAACTGTATTGCTTCTAAATCCATCTAACTAACTCCCTCTCATATCTTTTTCATATCATTCAACTCCGGTTTCCCCTCGAAATTGGTACAACTTTTTCTTTAACATATTCTCGACTTATGTAAGGGTCCTTCCCTTAACGCCGATGAGATTATCTGATTCTCTGGTATGTTTCCTTAGCAGGTATCATAATTGTAAAATGACTTATCTTTTCATGCCTCATGCTGCCAAGTCCGTTATACGTGCACCTCTGAGCATGTAAGATTGTACGGATGTATTTCTGCTTTCACTTTTAAAATTATGGCACTGCATTTTAGTCTTACTCTGCATTCTCCTTTTATCAGGGCATACTTTTTTCTCCTCTTTTGTGTCATTTTATTAGGACGTTGTCCCCCACTTTCCAAAATTTTCTGCTCATATTGCTTTGACTTTTGAGCGTTTCTTTCTCTTTTATCTCATTTCCCTTAAACAATAGACCGTCTGAGACTCTAATGCTTTCTCATTCTGTCTCTGAGCCGTGATTTTAACCCCGAGACAGGTTTTTCTTTCTTTTTGTGCTGCAAGTGACAGTTTGATAGACCTTATCATGCCACACCATGTGGTTACAAAGTTTTAAAAGGGTATCTTTCCTTCAAACATACATTACTTGACTTTCCCCTTTAAAAAAACCCAGCTTCCTCCTTCTTTGTCCTAGTGTGGTTTCCTGTGATCACATTACAATGCTTCTAGGAAGCCTTAGTCCGGAAACTAAAAATTAACCCTTACTTAACAGAATCAAGCGATATGCTGGTAGTAATGAAATTTAGATTGCCGTTATTTTAAAAAACACAGTAGAAGACATTAGAAATTTTTGCCTTAAAGGAGCTGTCGTATTAAGTGTAGAATTGACAGTTTCAGCTTTCATATGAACACATAATGATTACGGCTGTCTATCTGAGTAAGTAAAGTAATAACGCAGTTAGAATTGTCATACTTTCTCAAACATTAACTCCCTGGTTCCTTACACAATAGTTCCTAAGAACTGCAATACGTTTGATCTGATAAAATCCTATCCTGATTAATTATAACAGCAGAAAGTTTTAATATGAAAATTAAACTTACAGTTTTTATGTGCTGTATAGTTCTATTTTCAGTAGCCGTAATGTCCAATGCTTGCAGTGAGCAGTAAACTCAAATTAAGCACAGGAAGCACACTTCCCTTCTGGTTTTTATTCTCCTTTTCCTATAATATCCACGTCAACATTAAATCCTTATAACAATTTTCTGTAAACCTCTTTGATGTTCTGGTTCTTCTTAAACTCTCTACAGGATTACTGCTAAATCATATTAAAAGTTTTACTTCCCAGAAGCAGTCTTTTAACCACAATGTTACCCTCTAGATAAGATTCTCGTATGCTTTGGATCTCCGATACTCTGGTTCTAGTTTCTTGTACTCTATTTTAATGGTGTACTCGTTTAAAAGAAATATAAGTTACAGCCCCAGCACCGTACTATCGTGTTAGTTTAATACAAGCCTGCTTATCTTCAGGAAACATTGATTTTTGAACAGTATTATAGATTGTCAGAATTATAAATTGTCCTCATATTTAAGTCCCATTTTAAGGACTATATTATAACGTTATCTACAAGAAATACTACACTTCCTCGCTTGCATTGTGATTTTCGTCCTGGCTTATTTTAAACACTTGTAATAATGAGTTAGGTTATAATATTTCTTGATGAATATTTCCACGTTCTAAGAATGACAATCACTTTTAAATAATATGGTTCTATAATGTATTAAATTGTGTAAGTCTTTATAAAAAGTTTTCTGTTTTTACTCGACAGCATTGTAAACCGGGATCCAACACAGAAAGTCACATAAAATTACAGTGGTTTATTGTTACATTAAGAGCTAGATAATCCCTTGTATAACTTATATGATAGTAGAAGTATTATGTACTATATAGAAGCATTCCTTTACTTTTACCTTAATAGATATGCATATAAAATAAGTTTTACCTTTTTGGTTGAGAAGATGATGGCTGCGTGCCATGATAATACAGCGTTACTTCACTTCTTCAGTTATTTCCTGTTGGTTCTTTATAACCCAACCTTCTCTTTCCTTCTAATGCTGCAGCTGTCCTGTTTGTCATCATTTAGACACATAGTCACTGACTAGCATGTATGTTTTATGCCGTATCATTGGAAGTTCTTGGTGTAAGAATCACATGTTTTAATTTATTTTTTTTTTCCCTTTTACCTGTTTATCCACAAAAGCTTCCTCCTTTTCTGAGTGTATGGGTATTAATTTGTCATATTTATGGGTATTAACTTGTCATATTTACACCACGATTCTAGTGTCCTGTTTCAAAATTTATTGAATTATATGCTTCTCTTATATTTTCCTGTTTAGATGCTACTTCCAACCTATCCGGTACCCGCCCCAAAAGCATTTAATATGTATTTAACTTTATTTCATTTATTCTAGGGCTATAGCTCCAGACTACACATGTTATAATGTCTTTGTTAATATACATTTTCTTGCCTTTTGTTGAAATCGGTGTTCCAGTTATATATATGGTTCTCCCCTGTTCCTCTTATTATAGTATGTAGTAGTTTCATGTCTTGTTTAAAGTCTATATTTAGATGCCATATACAGCTCCCAACCTACCCTTACAGCTTATTTTGGCCTTACATTACAAATTAGGTAGGCCCAGTTTTTTCCATATAATATGTACACTTTATTTTTATTTCGTGGCTGGATCCTTAAAGTCTTCTGGATCGGCCGCCGCCCATAAGGTGCCCAAAAGTTTTTTTCCTGTTACAGGCTAAACTCCTTTTAATGATCCACACCCACCCCTCTTTTCCTTTTCTGAAGTATATTTTAGGGACTCTTCCCTGATACATACTATACCCTTACTCTCATTCCTATTTGTGTTACGCTAGAACCATTGGCTTACGTACCGATGCCCGGCGAAAGGTAAGGGGAAGGGCTTACACCCCTCTACGGGGCAAAATTTTTGTCCCTTGGATGGATGACGGTACCTAAATTGTTAGGGATTGGGCCATTAATACCACCCAGTTTTCAGGGTGTGCCCGGCCCCCCAGTCTATAACACTTGCCTCTTTTCCAATTAGGCTAGAACCTGTAGCACCGGTACTCCTGAGGGACGCCTCTGTACCGTTTCCTACTAGCTAGTCTAATCAGAGGTCGTAAATTTATAGTTTGATTAATTGAAAACCCAGTGGGAGCTGGTTGAAGCGTTTAGGGTTCTTGTCACAGTTGATGCGTTTTTGATGCGTTTAAGGCTCCTAGCACGTGAAAACTCATTGGGTTACTGCCTTCCGGATTCACTGTACCTTTTTCACGGGTACTTGAATCCCTTGATGGGTGCACTCCCTGATTTAGGGCTCTACCAGTGAGCGTGTATTGTGGCTCCTGGCACCGGGGATGCGTGTATTTTGGCTCCTGGTGGTTGATGAAGCGTTTAGTGGGCTCTTGACTAGAGTGGTTGATGAGGCGCTTATTTGGCTCTTGACCAGAGGCTTACCCTGGAAGGCAGTATTTATACATAGTTGCATACACACTAGCGTATATTCTTATCTTTACCTTTATCTTAATATGAATTATCTATACCTCTCCTCTGTATGTCGACTAGTATGTAGATCTTTATGCCGACTGATCATTTATATTTTAGACCTCCTACACAGAATTTGAGTATAATAGAAGACACGTGAGTATCGCATGCTCTTGTAAACTATTGGCGTACCGCCCCTAGCTCTTTTCATAATTCTACTGTATTCTCTGAAACCTTGGTCCTAGGACTGTGTTCAAAATCGGGTTCTATAGCGGCTCTGAAAAAAATTATTATATAATTTATTTTCACTATTATACAACTATACAACTATCACTGATACTTATTTTGTCCCGTCCTTAACTTATGGCTTCAAACCACTGGTTCTAGGCCTGGGTTTCATGTATATTTGCTCTAGCCCACAGTTATCTACCTACGTTCTAGATCATTGCTGAAATTCCACCATTGGATATTTTAATCAATATGATCACCCTCACACCACCCCCTCCTGGGGAGAGGGTGCTAAACTTTTCCCGAGCTGCAAATCTTTTCCCCCTGCTGAATAGAATGTCAGCTGGTCTTCCTCATACAGAGTATATTACTACTCCCCTGTCTGCAACTGAGCTGAATGACCTTGTTCTGCGACTCCCGAATATTACTAAAGGAGGGAACAAGTGGCTACTAAAACTACAACAGGCCACTCTAGGGACAGCTCTTTCAGTAGGAAATATGAAGGCCATATTGGGCAGGACCGCCCATGCTAGCATCACTGATTTGTTCACACAAGCAGGCTATGCTGAACTTGTGACTGAGAATCAGTATGATAGTGCCCCCTTGACAGTGATTAAAGAAAAATTGTTTCAAGAGATACGTACTTCCTTCCCTGCCCAGAAAGATTTCTCCGTCATCACTTCACAACGATGGGAGGTGGGGTCAGAACTGATTGAAGCTTACCTAATTAGGATGCAGCAGTTGTTTCATGATGAGATTGAGGAAAGATTTGACTCAGACAATGCTCTCCCTGTATTCTATTACTTACTTAAACAGACCTTACCCTCTAAGGTCAGGAAGAACCTAGATAAGACGATAGGTTTACAACACATGGAATGGCCACAGGTTCGGGAACATGTCCTTCACTATTGTAGGCAACAAATTGAGAATAGGCAAAGAGAGGTCCGCCGGGACCAGGTTTTGCACAGGAATCTCACAATGTTGCAGATTGCTGATTTGAAGGCTAAGATGTCCTCTAAGATCAGCCCCTCCACACCTTCTAGTTCTAGCACCCCGTCCACCCTATATTTGGTTTCCTCTCCTCATGGCACTAGGTACCCTGTTATCCTTAGTTCCAGTTCACCTACTACTTGCCCTCGTGTTTACCCTGATTTGCCAGATTATGAAAAACATAACCCCCAATTCAGGTATGCTGACAATCGCAGAGGCCTTAAAGCTGGAAACCAGGATTCCCAATCTAGTCCCTATCGCCGTGCTAGTGTGACATGTTTCCGTTGCCGTCAAATTGGACATTATGCATCTAAATGTCTTCTGCCAGTTCAACATTGGCCCAGAAATCAAAATCGCCCACCCCACCCGTCCATAATGACTAGGCGTATTCCGAACCCGATCTGATTTTGTAGTTCACAGTTACTCATAGTACTCAGCTCCTCATTTAGTATCCAGAAACCATTTCTCTGTATATGTGTTGGTGTGATGTTTCTGTTTCTATTGCAGGTAACATGTTTTTATTTTATATTTCTCTTGGTTTCATTGCATTTGTATAATTATACCATACAAATGACCTAACTAAGTCAGCAAGTTAATTATTTGCTTTTATGCATACCTTCCCTGGGGAGTTCTTATCAACTGCAGGGATAAGCGATCCCCAGAGGATATTCATTTATGTCTATTTTTATATATATACCTGAACTGACTTATTTATGCCATTTTACTTTATACGAGATCCCTTTTAAATAAAAGCTGTATATTGCTCATTGTTAAAATGTTTTCTGCTTTAACTATTAGGCTGTATAAATTGATGTGACATTCACTTCTTTAATTTTTTTTATTAATATAAAGCCTTCATTTTTGAAATCTCTCTATGATATATGTGACATCTGAAAGCTTTTCATTATTTCCTTGTCTAAGAAAGAAGAAATATTTAATATATGGAATGAATGCGAGAAATGTTCCCTTGAACTGGCCATTTGGGGGAGCATTTTGCGCTGATCATAGATTTTATAGTATTCTTGGACTGAGAATTGGTGAAGCTTTCAGACATAAATTGGGAAAATTATACACTCCACTTTCTGATTCCTTTCTATTTAAAACAGGTTATCGCAATATGGCAACTATTACTCTTTTTATTTGTGTGCAGCGGTCCTGGAATTTATGCTTTGTGTATTTAACTAACACCTTGCTTCAACTAACTCTTACCACGTGGTGGCTTTGTCTTAAAGCGATATGCTTCTCCCTACTTCTTTGACTGATTGAAAAGGTCAATCAAGTGGCTGCACTTTTTAATGTTTTTTTCTTCCATTTGTCTTTTTCGAGGAACCTTTTTCTTGCATTGCCATCTGAATATGCCTTGCTGCAATTCAGATGTATAATATTTTGTTTTATTTTTATTTTCAATTTCTTTTATTTCTGTATGTAAGCCTATTTTTTTTTTTTATATATTTTATCTTTTTTTTGGATTTTTATAATTTTTCATTTTCGATGCTTTGTTTCTTACCAAGCCTCTTTCCTGGCCCCCATTTATACCCACGACCCGCCTCCTAGCATTCTGACTTCTTTCAATAACTTAACCACATAAATTGCACTACTGGTCTGTTTAGGTTTTGCCTTTCCCCAGATGGATACAGGAATTCCGTTGACGTCCCTCACCGAGGAGACGACTGCTAGCACAGAAGAGCTACCCGATAATGTATCTGATCTGAAGGCTATGTTGCAGCAAAGAATCGCTAAATTAAAAGACAGATGCACAGACCCCAACATTACCTGGTGTGAGAAACGAGACATTATTCAGCGTGAGTTTCGACAGATGCATCAATTGGTCCACTTGCTGGAGTTACACAAAGCTTTGGCCTCTACCCTTCTTTCTGAATAATCTAACTCGTAAGTCCTGCTGGCCTCCTGCAGCTGAGGGCTCAACCCTTGGTGAATGGTAGTCATCGTAGGTGAAGATTCCATATCTATTGGCGATAGATTGCGATGCATTGCCCTCCATACATCAATAGTTGAACATTTACCATCATCTCTAAATTCTAAATTCTAATTGTTTTTTAATCTTCTCTTTTGTTCCATATACTTTACCATTGTTATTTGATCATGCCTTTGTAATAATTACCAATCTGTCTTGCTATTTATGTAAATTGGCTTTTCATTATTGAACCCTTCTGGGTTCCCTTTTGCTTTTGCACCTAATTAACACTGTTTTCTCCATGTTGACATTGTCTTTCATGTCTATTCAATTCACACTGATTATGCCCACTAAAATATAGCAATGTATCATTCAGGCATACAGTTATTTTGCTTATTCCTTTGCCAGTCTCTGGCTCTTGATGGACTGATTATGATGGTGTATGCCTAGAATAAAGACATGAAAAGATCCCACTTTGTACACCACAAGTACGTCTTCAAAATCTATCCTGGCCCAAATGATGTTAGATCCCCCAAGGTTGTGGCAATGACCTTTACACCTTGCAAACTACTGGACCACAAGTCTTGAGTCCATGTGAAAGATATACGTGTTTACTCAGCCATAGAACCAGATGTTACCAGTCTAACCATCTCAAGACCGGCCACTTCCTTCAGCAAGCCAGCCTGAAAACCCAGCCCTGTTGGATCTTCCAGAACTCCGTCCAGATTCTTCAACGCCTCCACCGCCTCGACCATGTTCGATGAAAGAAACTTTTGAACTGATACTTAATTTGAGAACTACTGTTGCTGTTTATGGACATTATAGATTCATATTATGTTTTATTTTCAGTTTAGCAGCAGTCCTGTCTAGATAGTGAAAAGGTTTTATTTCCTTTATTGTTCTAAATGTTTTTCCAAGAGTTTCCCCGTTATTTCTGTTTATGTAATTTAAATTGAAGTCGATATTGTTCAGATACAAGGGTAACATTATACTGGCTAAGATATCATAATGTAGATGTAAACTCTGTTAGTATCAACCTGTTATGCAATTGTTTAACTTTGGTGTAGGCTTACTTGAGCTGCATGTCTTTCTGTAGGTCTGACTAAGCTCCAAGAGGGGTAACGGATATATACAATGCTTCCCATACTTCCAGGTCATTATGCATATGTCAAGATCCATGCATGACCTTGGTTAATATAAATTTTCCTAGGACTCACCATTTTTGCTGTATGAGGCAACCTCATACTTGCTATCCACTTATTAGTGCTCATGATTGGATGCCAATGATGAGTACTAGTAAGGTCCAGGAATCCCGACCTGTTTAAGGATTCTGAATACCTACAACCTTAAACAGCCTATTAGTATGATCCACCTGAAATTGCTATTACCCGCATACCTATATTTCATGGGATTTTGTAAATGAGCTCATGGATTAGTCCCATTCATAAAAACATTTCTCGCTACAGGTTTGAGTAAGTCTCAACCGAAAACTAAACAAATTGTACCAGTTGATCTTAAGACTCAGATAATTTGATGGCCTCATAGAATACCTTCTGGAACGGATGGTACCAAGGTACGTTAACCCTGGTGTCACCCTATGGGATAGGGTGAAGAGGGGAATGTTAATATATGGCCTGGCTTTAAGGCTACCACTGGAATAGTGATGGCCAAAGCTATGCAGCCTAAAACAACTGAAAAAGTACTGACTAGGCCAAACAACAAGTAAATCATTTAATATTTGAGAATCTGCAAAAAGCAGGTCTGAACAATGAGTCCTGACACAAACTGGTACAACTTTTTAAATCAAATACAGCACCTGTAATGAAAGAATGATGGATCAGATGAATAAAATGGGGCTTATTAATTTTGTATAAAATGATACAGAGGTCATACAGAGTTCTTAAGATGGTGTGAAAAGTATTGCAACAGGGAGATGTGAAACTGTTATCTCAACGCTTCCCAAAACATGCTGATAAGACCGCGTGGGAAAGTATGATCTCAGAAAGTGAGAAAGATTAGGAGCAAGGTTTCTCACCATTCACTTCTATGGAGAGGTTTGTGTATAAAAGAGGGGAGATTTTGCCTTAGTTTTGGTCTCCTCCCCAACGCTTCTCTCAGACGGCAGGGCGCTGTGCAGATAAACCCAGAATCTGATGTCTGTATTTGTATCAACTGGAAGACTTGTGTTTGGGTAAGAAATAAAATGTACCTATCTATCTAAACCTATCTCTGTCTCTATTTTTATTGATTCTATCTTCTCTTTACCTAACATTTAGCCTAAGGTAGATCACATACAAGTGACACTCAGTTTTGGACAGAAAGCTGTAGTTATGGGAATTAGTTTTCAATTACGGCTCCTAATGCCACCCCCTTATGATTGGGTGACAATGGAGGTTAGAGAAACTATACAGAACCTGATATATGAACTAAGTACCTTTAGTCCCCCGTGTGACGGAGTCAGAAAGAGGTCTATAAGGGGGGGGGATTTAAACAGTACCTGTATGGGGGGGGGGGGGGGGAGAGCAATGTACTGTGGTAAGGAATTGTGTGTATGCAACTTTTTATTATATTCAGCAGGTTAAAAAAATTTCCATACAGTCTGCGCAATGCAAATTTACTAGTACCAAGACATTAAGCCCGGAGGAGTGATTAAATGTGTGATTAAAATTTTTAATACCACGATTAATTTTGATTAAAAATTTTCATCCTTGCCCACCCCTAATAATCATGTTTTCTATAGCGGGACCATGTTTATGGAGCTCCTTATCCAAGCATTTGAGGGCCATTACTTGTGTTTTGACTTTTCATAAGATGTTAAAAGCACTTTTGTTCCAAAAAGCTTTTCTTATACTTATTGCTTCAGTAAATGGTGCTCAAAATTCAGAGATGAAAAAAAAAATGAGCGCTAAGCACAATTCTATAAAGGGCCTAACTTTAGGCACCAGACTTCTACCTGCTGAAACCTGGTGTAAATACTGGTACCCAAGTTAGGCACACTGAGGCCATACTCTATTATTCTGTGTGCAACTTTTTGAACGTCCCTGATATGCCCTTTTCTATAAGGTGCTATTCCTTATAGAATAGTGTGCAGCCAGATGCATATGTAAATTTTCATCAGAGTCAAGTAACATCAATAATTATTTGTTAGCACCCAATTATTGATATAAATTGGCTCGTTAATTAATTTACATGCGTCCATTTTGAATCTCGCCGAGACCGTCAGGCAGCATACAGGAGGATGGAGAGCAGTGTGCTGGGCAGGAAAGAGGGGGCTCTTTCCTGCCCTGACGTCACTAGACCACCAGGGAAGATTGCGTGACGTGAGTAGGGAGAAGTGGTGATAGGGCCGGGGGAGGGCGATCCCGAACTCGGAGGGAGGGATTTGGACAAGACGCACCGGAGCACCTAGGTTTTAAAGGAGGGAAAAAGGAAATTTTTTTTTCCTATTTCCCTCCTCTAAAACCTAGGTGCGTCTTATGGTCCGGTGCGTCTTATAGTCCGAAAAATACGGTAATTTCCTTTTCTTTATTAGGTAGTGGTCTATGTGTTTCATATGCAACCGAAGCGATGGATTCTGTTAACATGTAGATTCTGTGTAGGAATCTAGTAAATAGAAATAAAACACAAATAAAACAAAATAAAGGAAAATAAGGTGAAATGTTTTTTACTTAATATATTTAGTAATATGGGAATACATGTAGGAATCTGTAACAGTCAGAACAAATTCTCCATGCCATTCCGGGAATGGCAGAACAATGGGTGAGATAATGGAAAACTCTCTGAAAATGTTAAAGAAAATAAACTGAATCTGTAACATAAGCTAAAGGACATTGACAACAGAATGAAATAATCTAGAGGAATGCTTAGAGAATAAAATGTATAACAAAAGAAAAATATGTAGGGCCTGGCAAAAGGATATTTCCAGGTAGCAGTACTTGCTACCCAGATAAATACCTGTGAATGGAGCCATCCCTGGATTTTCAGCAGCATTATCTGGACAGTGCTGCTGAAAATCCTTCCAGACGAGATAAGTGCCGGGGCAGTCTGGAGGTGGAGGTGAGGTAGAGCAGCAAATTATGTGAATAGGTGTGATATTCAGCACCATTATCCAGACAACTATCTAGATAACTTATGCCCTGATGATCAATTCCCCAAGTTGTTCCAAAATAGTGCCCCAAAAATAGTGCTGGAACAGCATGGGGAATTAACTCCCCAATGATCTATGCTAATATGGTAGGGAAGCCCTGCCCAGCACATCCTAGGATGCACTCAGCAGGGCACAGCACCGCCATTTTGAAGGTGGCTATAAAAGCAAAGCAAGAAAGCTACTGCAGCACTATTATGAGCACTATGCCCAGCTGTCCATGTGACTATATGGAAACATATATGGTCCTACATACATGGCACTAATCAGCATCAACAACCTGATTGTAATATGTAAACTCAGACATTTCATCTATAAAGCCTCTAAAACAATGCAGAGACATCAAGTCTAACAGAAGAATAACATCATTTGTTTACCATACTTCGAAGCTGCTGATAAGGTCACGATGTTCCAGGACAATCAAGCTGTTAACACCATTGACGGAGGTTGTTATCAGAATTGACATCAATGCTAGCAGGTTGTTATCAGAATTGATGTCATTGCCAGCAAGATGTAAGCATGAGTATCCTTTCTGGAGGAAAACGCCTCTAGAAGCATATATTTTTCCCTCGCTGGAAATGGCGTGCACTGGGGGAGGGAACTACTGCTGGGCTTCTGTGGTAGCCCAGTGGCACTTCCCTTTTAACCAGCGGTAAGCCCGCGTTGGGCTTACTGCCACTTTGTAAAAGGGCCCCAGAGAATTTGACAGGTTTGGATTTCCATAGGAATAGTGTTAACTGTTTTTCTATGTGCTTACTTAACACAAAGTTAACTTTAGGGGATATCATCATCTTTATAGTCTCAATTCTCCCCCACTAAGAAAATGTAAGGGATGCCAAATGTTAAGAAGAGATTTTACATAATGAATTAGAGCTTCTTATGATGAATGGTTTCAGTAAGGGTGGTGTATAAATTAATGCCTAAATATTTCATTTTAGCCGGAGACCAAACCAAATTAAATGGACAAATTAAATCTGAGTGAGCTTGAATGTTAACAGGGAGAACTTCTGTGAGCAGAAAATGATTATGGATGCCTGATTCAACTTCTCTCCCCCTACTATTCTAGATTTTCATCCTCTTACCTGCAAAAATATAAATTTTGGCGTTTTAACATCTTCATCATCTACCGGAGATATGTCTGCTTCCAGAGCAACAAAGGTTGATCCTCCTAACTCTTCTACCACTGGATCAAAATGCTTAAAGCCAAATCTACCAACCTCTGAAAAAATGGCGCCAGGAAGATGTTCTCAATCCTTGGCTGAAGCTATGTTAGATGAGATCTGAGCTTTATGGGAACTATCATCTAAACACTTTGAGAGAACTTGCGAATTAAAAGAAGAAATGTCAGTTATCACAACATCCCTCTCAGCCTTCCAACTGCAAATTGAGGAGCTTGAGAAGCGCAAAGATCAAACTGCACTGTTACTCAGCTTTGTGACACCACAGCTAAACAATTTAAAAAACTCGAAGCAGAGATAGATTTATCTAATCATTCAAGGTACAATAATATCAGAATTTTAGGTTTGAAGGAAGGACTCGATGGTCCCAACATCATAGACATTTTGTCTAAATGGATATCTGCTATCCTGAATCTCACCTTTGACTCTTCGCTTGAATTCTAGCGAGCGCACTACACACCATCATCCCCAAAGCAAGGCCAAGTTCATCCAAAGCCCACAGTGGCAAAACTGCTGTGCTTCCAACAATCCCTATAAATCCTAACAGTTGCATGCACCAGTAATGTGCTTCACCTTGATGGCAAGAGAATCTGGCGAAAATGACTGCAAGAAAAAGAAAATCTTTCCTAGCTATGCATGCACACCTTAAGTCCATCTGAGCTCAATTTGGGTTGCAATATCCAGCGAGAATGATAAATACAGTTAGCAATACAACACATACGGTGAAGCAACTTCAGGGTTCTTCCAGTCTTCTACTACTGTAGAGGAAATATTTTGCTTATTAGTGAAGAAAAGACACATGATACAATTTTGATATGACCTAGAAGAATTTCTTCCTTAGGAGCAATGTCTTAAATGCCCCTTTGACCTCCTTGTTCCTCAGGCTGTAGATGATGGGATTCAGCATAGGGTTAATAACACTATATATCACTGCTATCACCTTCACTTCCTGACTCATTGCATACATAGAGTAGGGATTCACATAGCAATAAGTCCCAGTGCCATAGTATAATGTCACCACCATCAGGTGTGAGGCACAGGTGGAGAATGTCCTCCGCCGTCCACTTGATGTACGGATCTTCAAAATGGCAGAGACAATGCAGGCATAGGATGTGACTACTAACACAAAGGGGATGACACCACTAATAAACACAACTACCATAAAGACAATTTCATGTGCAAAAACACTAGAGCAAGAAAGCTTGTAGAGTGGTGGGATATCACAAAAAATGTGATCGATGACATTAGGGCCGCAGAAGTTCAAAGTAGAGACACAGACAGCCTCTGTCACTGAATTTAGGAAGCCCATGAGCCAGCAGCCAGCAAGAAGCTGAAATCGGACTTTCCTGTTCATAATCAATGTGTAATTTAATGGGTGACAGATGGCAACATAGCGATCATAGGCCATAGCTGCTAAGATATAACACTCCACCACAATGAAGAACTGGAAGCAATACATCTGTAAGATACAGCCAAAGAAGGAAATGGATTTCCTCTCAGATAGAAAATTGTCCAGCATTTTAGGGACAGTGACAGAGACACAGTGCAAGTCAACAATGGATAGGTTGGCCAAGAAGAAGTACATGGGGCTGTGGAGGCGTGAGTCTCTGATTATGAGGGTAAGGATGATCAGGTTCCCCACGATGGTGATGAGGTAGATGATAAGGAATACAAAGAAGAGGATGATCTGGTGCTCCTGAACAGTAGAAAGTCCTAGAATGATGAATTCGGTCACATCAGAATAGTTTCTTCTCTCCATGATATTCTTGCAAGCTGTCATAGAATACCATTATTAGATCTATTTTTTATTCTCTTTTTAACAACATGGTAAATGACAACAGAAGACTATCTGGTTTATTAATGCTGTCCCTACTAATTAGGATACCTCTTAGCTGCCAACCACAGAGTGTGACCACCTTCAAAATTCCTTATTATCTAGGACATACCTGACAGATGACGTTCATATGTGTAACATGCTGAATATTAAAATTCACAAAATTAAAATCCTGAATATTTCATTACTAAAAATTATGCAAGGGAAATGTAAACTATTCTTAAATAGAATTTATTTTTAATAAACTGATAAATTATCACATTTTATTTTTTCATAAAGAAACACAGGTTGTATGCTAACTGGGACTATATAAAATTTTTGATATGGATTTGAATGCTAGACAAATTCATACTAACATACTGTCAACATTTATTTATTTATTTATTGCACTTGTATCCCACATTTTCCCACCTATTTGCAGGCTCAATGTGGCTTACAAAGATCTGTTATGGCAATGCCATATCAGGTTAAATAATACAATTGGTGTTATAAAGAGGTTAAAGAAGACAAGAGGATTTGTTCAAGTAGTTGTAGAAAGATACAATCTGAATTATGTTGGATAGGTGTTGTGTTATAGTTAGTTAAGGGTTCTCGTGGTAGGCTTTGTTAAAGAGGTAGGTCTTCAGGGATTTGCGGAAGTTGATTAATTTGTTGATTGTTCTCAGATCAAAAACCTTTTAACCATTTTAGAGTATAGAGCTAGAATGTTTCCCTTACACCTTGCCATATAAAACAAATATATGTTTAAATTCTGGTGTCACCTCATTAACAGCCACACAACATTCCTCCACTGCCAGATACTGTACAGAATGCCAGTGGTGTGCTGGTAAATGTTTAACAATGGGCTCTCCCTCCAACCCCCCCCCCCCCCCAAACTGCTGCACCTAGAATGTTGCTGCCCTTCCCTTATTTTGCTTAGCAGGAAGGAAACCCTGTTAACCCCCTCACCCCTTGGCACATTCACCCTTTAACTCTGCCCTAACCCCACCCACCCATCTTATGACATATTCACCCTTTAACTCTGCCCCCAAACCCTCCACCCCACTTGTTTTTACAGGCCTTTGGGTGTTAGCGGAGGGTACATGACACAGCAGTTATCCTGACATCCTAGTGTTTTTCTCCTCTCCCCCTCTCTCTCTTTCCTATATGATATTGTAGTTCTTCCCCCTCTACCTCTTGTGTCAGTATGTCCCTCCAGTTAGGCATATGTAATTGTCTTTTCCTCCCCCACTAGATTTTAAG
This sequence comes from Microcaecilia unicolor, assembly GCF_901765095.1. Classification (NCBI taxonomy): domain Eukaryota; kingdom Metazoa; phylum Chordata; class Amphibia; order Gymnophiona; family Siphonopidae; genus Microcaecilia; species Microcaecilia unicolor. Next base: position 248,343,620 of record NC_044032.1, on the reverse strand, counting down.
CCATTCAGATACCAGTTAGATAGGCGGGATAGAAAGTCCTTAATAAACTTGAACTTTATGCCACTTCTACTATAATAAAACTCACCCTCAATGTTCTGAGGACACTGACGTCAGTGAAGCCAAGCTCTGACTTCCTTCAAAAAGGTTCAAAGGTTCGTGGTGGTGAAGCCACCAAAATAGCTCCAGGCCCCGCCCTCGAGGGTGGAGCAATGGCAGAACAACGAAGGGGCTGGCAGGGAGGGAGACGGGGGGTGGTAGGAAATCGCTCCGGGCCCCGCCCTCGAGGGCGGAGCTATGGCAGAAATGACGAATGCAGAAAACAAATGAAGGTAATGGCTAACAGATTTATACAAAGAGGGTACCCAAGGAAATACATTGAAGAAGGGCTGTTTAGAATGTCACAGAAACAAAGAAATGATCTCCTCCATACTACTATTGATTTGAAAAAGAAAAAAGAAGATAAGATTGTATGTACATTATATTATGACCACATGTCATCTGATTTAATTAAAATATTTAGGAAGCATTGGTCATTGATACAGAGTATTCCATACTTTTCTGATAAAGAATTATTAATAGCATTCAAAAGGAATAGGAATTTGAAGGACTGTCTTGCACCATCGGCTCTACCTATACTCATAAGAGATGATCCAGTGTGGGGACATTTTCCATGTTTGAATTGCTCATTTTGTACTGTTAATTTGAAAACTAAATGGTTTATTCACCCCATGACAGGAGAGAGATATGAATTGAAGCAATACTCCAACTGTAAGACTACACAGGTGGTCTATGCAGTGATTTGTCCATGTGGACTTGTGTATATTGGAAAAACTATGAGAGCATTTAACAAACGCATTGCTGAGCATAAAAGCGCTATAAAGGGAAATATACAGGAGAAACCACTAGTTGAACATGTATATGACTTGAAGCACTCTTTTGAAGAATTAAAGTTCCTTGTATTATTAAAAATTAAAACATTTTGGAGAGGTGGAGATACAGACAGGCAACTATTACAAGCAGAGCAAAGAATGATTTTTAAATTCAACACAGTGAAACCCTTTGGACTGAATCAGGAGAATGACTACACAGTATTTTTATAGACAATTTTTTTAAAATTATTTTATATTATTTATGGATCAAGGAAATGGTCCAATTCATCACATTTTTTGGATTAAAAGTGTTTCAGACACCAATTTGATATATAAGCGTTACCATGTTGGAAGCATAGCTTGTGGTCATTACACATTGTGCTATTGTGAGAGTGAAGCTAAGCTTGAGTTAAAGGTGACAACCTATCTTGACGTCTGTCATTATGATGTCTGTCATTATGATGTCATTATGATGTCATGATGTTATCAGTTAGGCAGTGATTAATAGTTTGTTTATTAGGATAGATTATTCTTTTTGTCACTATTTATGCAATAGGTATGTGTTGAGAATTGATTGATGTGAAGGTATTAGTTTTTGACGTTTTTTTAGTAAGTAATGACCTTTGACCTGGATATGAGGTTTTAAAATAGCAAACCACAGCACAGATGGTAATACTATTGCACTTTGATCCAGAGCAGTGTCTGTTAACAAACACAGTAAGTAGCTAGCTTGAATCTATGTGATGTTTGTGAGATGGTAGCATGGAGTAAAGTAGATGCACAAGTATATCTAGTAAGAATGAGCTTGTTTGGTGATTGAGGGAGAAATAGAGTGTTTTCTCTTTTAAAAAAAAGGGAAGCCACAGCACAGATAGTATTGCTGCTGCATTTTGAGCCAGAGCAGTGTCTGCTGACAAGTAGTCAGCTTTAATCTATGTGATGTTATGGGAGATGGCAGCATGGAGTAAAGCAGATGTATAAGTATATTTACTATAGAATGAGTTATGGTCTTTTGAAAGTTAGTTTCATTTATGCAGCCATGTCTTTTGATGATGCTATATAGTAAAGGCTGATAAAGTTTTAGGATTCAAGGTGGTCTATTTGTAGAAGATTTATAACAGTGAGTAATTGAATGCTTTACACGATGAAATATAGTCAATTGTTGATATGATGAGAATTTTAATTGAGCTGACTGGTGAGATATAGAGTTTGTGATACATGGGTTGATCAAGATGGGATTAATGTATATCTTTTAAATTTTGTTTTAGGCTTTTTTTGAAGGGGTATGTTGATCACCCCTGATTTTTAGGTATGTATTGATACATTATTAGATTTGATTAAATCCATTCAACGTTTTATACACTTTTATATGTTTGGAAAGTGGCTTGTCTTATCTCCTCCTCCATTTTACTTTTGAATGTGTAATGTATTTATTGTACTTTATTTTATCATTTGCTGTTATGACTTTATATATATATATATATATATATATATATATATATATATATATATATATATATATATATATATGTACATAACTTGAGATGATGTTATCACTATTTTTATGTTTTTATTTGTAGTTTTACCCCTGACGCAGCCTGAGGGCGAAACGTGGCCACGTCGGGTACTGCTTTTATCTTGGTTTGAATAAATTATTTCTTTGTTTTTATATATGTGTATCGGTCTACTTTTTATAACAGACTTTTATGTAGCAAGTAGACTGTTGCCTTTTTTGTTTTTCTTTTTGCCTATTGACTTTGCCTGTACCTGGATCACTCTCTTGTCTGCTGCCTGCCTGGCCGATACGTTCACCACCCCGCTTCCAGCTCCGTCTCGTAAATCCTGCAGGCCTACCGCACCTAGGGGCTCAACCTCTGGGGAATGGCGATGAGCACAGGTGAAACCTGGGGTTGTCACCACCAAGCAGAACCTGGTCCGAGTACCGGGCTCAGCAGCGCTCTACTTGGTACAAGAACTCACAAGTCTGACACTGGCTGAGACATCCAGTCATCTGGTAACCACTTAGAGGCTGAATACATCTCAGTCAGAGGGGGATATCAGTAAACATTCAACATCAGATCATGTGCAGGCTGCAGAGCCTTCAAATCTGACTACAGAGAATATTTAATAAGCCTGTTGTATCTATTCCATCAAGGTATGATAAGAGAACTTTAACAACTGTTTCGGGGAACTGTCCATGTGAAATGTGCAATAGAAGAGTCTTTGCTTTAAGACATAAATTACATCATCAAAGTTTTAGTGGAACTGTAAGTAACATCTTCAAGTATTAATATGCTGGAGAGGAGACTGAGATAATTGTGTAAGTAAGCTGATCACCTGTACATTGAAGATTGTCACCAATTGATAAAGCAATGGATTAACAAAGTTAGGGCCCTGTTTACTAAGGTATGCTAGCATTTTTAGAGCATGCTAACGCTAGAGACACCCATAGGAATATATGGGTATCTCTAGTATTACCGTGCGCTAAAAACGCTAGTGTGCCTACAGTGCGGCTTAATAAACAGGGCCCTAAAAGTTTTGGTTCAAGTTATAACTGGTGTGGACTAATTTATTAAATTTATTTTTATTACATTTGTAACCTGCACTTTTTCCCACTCATGGCAGACTCAATGCAGCAGGCAATGGAGGGTTAAGTGACTTGGCCAGAGTCACAAGGAGCTGCCTGTGCAGGGAATCAAACTCAGTTCCTCAGGACCAAAGTCCACCACCCTAACCACTAGGCCACTCCTCCACTCCAGTAAAGGTACTGAAAGTCTGGTGTTGTGCTTGCATCTGCTTACCGGGTTATACCTGAGCCCAGCCCTGGTCCCGAACGAAGAAATAACTTGTGTGCCCTTTTCACACCTGTTCTGTGGTTATTCCAGGCAGCTGCCTAGGATAGTGAATGATACATACCTGTAGCAGGTGTTCTCCGAGGACAGCAGGCTGATTGTTCTCACGACTGGGTGACGTCCGCGGCAGCCCCCACCAACCGGAAAAAAGCTTCGCGGGACGGTCGGCACGCAGGGCACGCCCACCGCGCATGCGCGGCCGTCTTCCCGCCCGTGCGCGACCGCTCCCGCCAGTTGAATGACTAGCAAAAGATGAAACACACAACTCCAAAGGGGAGGAGGGAGGGTAGGTGAGAACAATCAGCCTGCTGTCCTCGGAGAACACCTGCTACAGGTATGTATCATTCACTTTCTCCGAGGACAAGCAGGCTGCTTGTTCTCACGACTGGGGTATCCCTAGCTCTCAGGCTCACTCAAAACAAGAACCCAGGTCAATTGAACCTCGCAACGGCGAGGGTACAACAGAAATTGACCTACGAAGAACAACTAACTGAGAGTGCAGCCTGACCAGAATAAATTCGGGTCCTGGAGGGTGGAGTTGGATTTACACCCCAAACAGATTCTGCAGCACCGACTGCCCGAACCGACTGTCGCGTCGGGTATCCTGCTGGAGGCAGTAATGTGATGTGAATGTGTGGACAGAAGACCACGTCGCAGCCTTGCAAATCTCTTCAATAGTGGCTGACTTCAAGTGGGCCACTGACGCTGCCATGGCTCTGACACTATGAGCCGTGACATGACCCTCAAGAGCCAGCCCAGCCTGGGCGTAAGTGAAGGAAATGCAATCTGCTAGCCAATTGGAGATGGTGCGTTTCCCGACAGCGACCCCTAGCCTGTTAGGGTCGAAAGAAACAAACAATTGGGCGGACTGTCTGTGGGGCTGTGTCCGCTCCAAGTAGAAGGCCAATGCTCTCTTGCAGTCCAATGTGTGCAACTGACGTTCAGCAGGGCGGGTATGCGGCCTGGGGAAGAATGTTGGCAAGACAATTGACTGGTTAAGATGGAACTCCGACACCACCTTCGGCAGGAACTTTGGGTGGGTGCGGAGCACTACTCTGTTATGATGAAATTTGGTATACGGAGCATGAGCTACCAGGGCTTGAAGCTCACTGACCCTACGGGCTGAAGTAACTGCCACCAAGAAAATGACCTTCCAGGTCAAGTACTTCAGATGGCAGGAATTCAGTGGCTCAAAAGGAGGTTTCATCAGCTGGGTGAGGACGACGTTGAGATCCCATGACACTGCAGGAGGCTTGATAGGGGGCTTTGACAAAAGCAAGCCTCTCATGAATCGAACGACTAAAGGCTCTCCAGAGATGGCTTTACCTTCCACACGATAATGGTAAGCACTAATCGCACTAAGGTGAGTCCTTACTGAGTTGGTCTTGAGGCCAGACTCTGATAAGTGCAGAAGGTATTCAAGCAGGTTCTGTGCAGGGCAAGAACGAGGTTCTAGGGCCTTGCTCTCACACCAAACGACAAACCTCCTCCACTTGAAAAAGTAACTCTTTTTAGTGGAATCCTTCCTAGAGGCAAGCAAGACCCGGGAGACACCCTCAGACAGACCCAACGCAGCGAAGTCTACGCCCTCAACATCCAGGCCGTGAGAGCCAGGGATTGAAGGTTGGGGTGCAGCAACGCTCCGTCGTTCTGCGAAATGAGAGTCGGAAAACACTCCAATCTCCATGGTTCTTCTGAGGACAACTCCAGAAGAAGAGGGAACCAGATCTGACGGGGCCAAAAGGGCGCTATCAGAATCATGGTGCCGCGGTCTTGCTTGAGCTTCAGTAAGGTCTTCCCCACCAAAGGTATGGGAGGATAAGCATACAGGAGGCCGGTCCCCCAATGAAGGAGAAAGGCGTCCGACGCTAGCCTGCCGTGTGCCTGAAGTCTGGAACAGAACAGAGGCAGCTTGTGGTTGGTCTGAGAGGCGAAAAGGTCCACCGAGGGGGTGCCCCACGCTCGGAAGATCTTGCGTACCACTCTGGCATGGAGAGACCACTCGTGCGGTTGCAATACTCTGCTCAGTCTGTCGGCCAGACTGTTGTTTACGCCTGCCAGGTACGTGGCTTGGAGGAGCATGCCGAAGTGACACGCCCAACGCCACATCCCGACGGCCTCCTGACACAGGGGGCGAGATCCGGTGCCCCCCTGCTTGTTGACGTAATACATTGCAACCTGATTGTCTGTCCGAATTTGGATAATTTGGCAGGACAGCCGATCTCTGAAAGCCTTCAGTGCGTTCCAGATCGCTCGGAGCTCCAGGAGGTTGATCTGCAGATCCTTTTCCTGGAGGGACCACAGACCCTGGGTGTGAAGCCCATCGACATGGGCTCCCCACCCCAGGCGAGATGCATCCGTCGTCAGCACTTTCGTGGGCTGCGGAATTTGGAATGGACGTCCCAGGGTCAAATTGGTCCGGATGGTCCACCAGAGCAGTGAAGTGCGGCAACTGGTGGAGAGGCGGATGACATCTTCTAGATTCCCGGTGGCTTGAAACCACTGGGAAGCTAGGGTCCATTGAGCAGATCTCATGTGAAGACGAGCCATGGGAGTCACATGAACTGTGGAGGCCATATGACCCAGAAGTCTCAACATCTGCCGAGCTGTGATCTGCTGAGACGCTCTGGTCTGCGAAGCCAGGGCCAAGAGATTGGTAGCCCTCGCTTCGGGAAGGTAGGCCTGAGCCATCTGGGTATTCAGCAGCACTCCTATGAATTCCAGAGACTGAGTAGGCTGGAGATGGGACTTTGGGTAATTTATCACAAACCCCAGCAGCTCCAGAAGGTGAATAGTGCACTGCATGGACCGGAGGGCTCCTGCCTCCGAGGTGCTCTTGACCAGCCAATCGTCGAGATATGGGAACACGTGCACTCCCAGCTTGCGTAGATACGCCGCCACCACCACGAGGCACTTTGTAAACACTCGTGGGGCAGAGGCGAGCCCAAAGGGCAGCACACAATACTGAAAGTGCCGTGCGCCCAGGCGGAATCTGAGATACTGTCTGTGAGCTGGCAGTATCGGGATGTGAGTGTATGCGTCCTTTAAATCCAGGGAACATAGCCAATCGTTTTTCTGAATCATTGGCAGAAGGGTGCCCAAGGAAAGCATCCTGAACTTTTCTTTGACCAGGAATTTGTTCAGGCCTCTCAGGTCTAGGATGGGACGCATCCCCCCTGTTCTCTTTTCCACAAGGAAGTACCTGGAATAGAATCCCTGCCCTTCCTGCCCGGGTGGTACGGGCTCGACCGCATTGGCGCTGAGAAGGGCGGAGAGTTCCTCTGCAAGTACCTGCTTGTGATGGGAGCTGAAAGACTGAGCTCCCGGAGGACAATTTGGAGGCAGGGAGGCCAAATTCAGGGCGTATCCGCACCGCACTATTTGGAGAACCCACTGGTCGGAGGTTATGAGAGGCCACCTTTGGTGAAAAAATTTTAAACCTCCCTCCGACCGGCAGATCGTCCGGTACAGACACTTGTAGGGCGGCTATGTTCCCGTGGATCCAGTCAAAAGCCCGTCCCCGGCTTTTGCTGTGGAGGCGCAGGGGGCTGCTTAGGCGCACGCTGCTGACGAGAACGAGCGCGCTGGGGCTGTCCCTGTGCCTGACGAGGCCTTCGGGCCGGCTGGTTGTACCTACGCTTCGCAAAAGAATAGGGTGCAGCCTGCCGGGCCCGGGAAAAACGTCCACCTGTGGAGGTGGATGCTGAAGGCGCCCGGTGGGAGAGCTTGTCGAGAGCGGTTTCCCGCTGATGCAGTTGGTCCACCATCTGCTCGACCTTCTCGCCAAAAATGTTATCCCCCCGGCAAGGGACGTCGGCCAGTCTCTGCTGGGTGCGGTTGTCCAGGTCAGAGGCACGCAGCCATGAGAGCCTGCGCATCACTATACCTTGGGCCGCAGCACGAGAGGCCACGTCACAGGTGTCATAGATACCCCTGGACAGGAACTTTCTGCACGCCTTCAGCTGCCTGACCACCTCCTGATAAGGCCTGGACTGCTCCGGCGGGAGCTTCTCGACCAGGTCCGCCAGTTGTTGCACATAGGTCCGCATGTGAATGCTCATATAGAGCAGGTATGATTGGATGCGGGTCACGAGCATGGAGGATTGGTAGGCCTTCCTCCCAAACGAGTCCAGAGTGCGAGACTCCGGCGCCGAGGCGGTATCCCTCGAACTCCGTGCCCTCTTGAGAGCAGAATCCACGACCGCCGAGTCATGGGGCAATTGGGGCCGCATTAACTCTGGGTCAGAGTGGATCCTGTACTGGGACTCTGCTTTCTTGGGAATGGTGGGGTTAGTTAATGGTCGCACCCAGTTCCGAAGCAGTGTCTCCTTGAGGACATTGTGCAGCGGTACCGTGGAGGACTCTCTAGGTGGTGATGGATAGTCGAGGACCTCGAGCATCTCGGCCCTCGGCTCTTCCACAGAGACCACGGGAAAGGGAATGCTGATAGACATATCCCTTACAAAGGAGGCAAAGGAGAGACTCTCAGGAGGCGAGAGCTTCCTCTCCGGTGAAGGCGTGGGGTCCGAGGGAAGGCCCGTAGACTCCTCTGAGGAGAAATATCTAGGGTCCTCCTCTTCCCCCCACGAGTCCTCATCCTCGGTATCGGACATAAGCTCATGTAGCTGAGTCCTGAACCGGGCCCGGCTCGACGTCGAGGCACCAAGGTCTCGGTGTCGTCGAGCGATGGGCTCCCGCGTCGGCGGGGACGGAGCTCCCTCCATCGACGTCGACGGGGACTCCACCTGCGTGGCGGTCGAGACCGGCACCGCAAGCGGCGGCGGTGTCGACTGCCCCGGCGCCGGGCTAGAGCTCGCCGGCGCCACAGTCATCGGCGCCGAGGGCGCAAGCACCCCCGGCGCCGGCACAGCCTGGCGCATCAGCCCTTCCAGGATCCCCGGAAGGATGGCTCTGAGGCACTCGTCCAGGCCCGCTGCCGGGAAAGGCGGTGGGGCCGGTAGGGGTGTCGGTGCCAGAATCTGATGGGAGCCAGGAGACGACACCGAGGTGCCGGGACCCTGTTGCGTCGGCACCTCTATCACCGACGGGGATCTCTCCTCTCGATGGAGACGCTTCGGCGTCGACTCCTCTCCGATATGCATCGAGGGCGACCGGTGACGGCGCTTCTTATCCTTCTTCCGATGCCCGTCACCGGTGCCGGGAGGCATGGAGGAGGAGGATGACGATCCCCCTCGGTCTCGAGGGACCGGGTCAGACAGGGTTCGGTCCCGTGGGCCATGGGCTGAGGGAGTGACCGGGGCCGACTGCCCACGCGGCCTCTCACCTCTACCCTCACCGGCGGACCGGCGGGCCGACGGGACCTGTTCTCCTGGGGTCGATGCCATCGGTGCCGATGTCTCGGGCATCGATACCGGTACCGAAGGGCCGGGCGTCGATACCGATGCCGTCGAGGTCGACGTCGAGGGGCCGGCGCAAGTTCCAAAAATACGGTCCCGTTGAACTTGCCTCGCAACCTGAGTCCGTTTCCGGAGACCGAGACACAGGGGACACGACTTGAAATTGTGCTCCGGCCCGAGGCACTGGAGGCACCAAGCGTGGGTGTCGGTCTGCGAGATGGGCCGGCCGCACCGACCACACTTCTTAAATCCACTCGGGACCTTCGAGGACATCGACGGAAAAATCGCGTCGGCGAAATTAAAGTCGTCGATGGTGGCAGAAATCACACCTCGAAAAGAAACGATCGTGCGGCCACTAGGCCGCAACGCAACGTCCCCGCTGGAAGCGAGGGAAAATGGGAGCGCGTGCTCCTTTTTTTTTTTTTTTTTTTTTTGAAAAGAAACGAGGAGCGCGCGGCAACTAAACAAAAGAAGAAATAAAAGAAGAAGTTCGCGTAAACGCGACGGTTTTCCGGGGCTGAAGAAGAGAGAGCGGCACAGGCACGACTCTCTCCAGGCGCGGAAAAAAAGGAACTGGCGGGAGCGGTCGCGCACGGGCGGGAAGACGGCCGCGCATGCGCGGTGGGCGTGCCCTGCGTGCCGACCGTCCCGCGAAGCTTTTTTCCGGTTGGTGGGGGCTGCCGCGGACGTCACCCAGTCGTGAGAACAAGCAGCCTGCTTGTCCTCGGAGAAAATATAGTACAGAGGTTACAAATAAACAAATGGTTTCTCTGGGGCCGATGCTCAAACCCACGTGCATTTAGATCCACGGTTGAAGTTACCGATTTCGAAATAGCGTGTGATGCTTAAAGGAAATCGCTTGCAAATGAGCTGCAGGCAATTTCAGCAAGCAGCTCGGTAGGGAAAGCATCAAGAACAGTCACTCACTAAGCGTTAAAGCTATACGCATGGCCAAGAAAAAAAAAGCTACAATGCATGTGCATGCATTCACCTCCACAATGTACTTCAGCCATTTTTTAGTTCCATGACATCTTTTTTACAGTTTTTTTTTTGTAGGATTCCATGACAACTTTCACACCCTGGAGGCTTTACTGTTAATATGTGCATGTATGAAAGCCATTGTTTTTACAGCTTTCTCCACTAAATGTGTAATTAAACTCTGGAATTCATTGCCAGAGAATGTGGTAAAGGCAATTAGCTTAGTGGGGGGTTAAAAAAGGGTTGGACGGCTTCCTAAAGGAAAAGTCCATAGACCATTATTAAAATGGACTTGGCAAAAATCCACTGCTTATTTCTGGGATATGCAGCATAAAATGTATTGAATTTTTTGGGGATCTTTCCAGATATTTGTGACCTGGTTTGGCCACAATTGGAAACAGGTTGCTGGGCTTCATGGACCTTTGGTCTGTCTCAGTGTGGCAATACTTATGAACTTATGTGCTGTGGATCTGCCTCCACAATGTGCTTCAGCCTTTTTTTTTGATCCATGACAACTTTTTCACAGTACTTTTACATGTGGGACACCCGCACATGGCATATTTAACACATATTGCCAAATACTATTAAAATATGAGAGCAGACTGCTCCACCGAGAAGTCACCATCATGCTATGACAGCTCCAGACCTCCCAGAAAATTTTGCACATTAAAGGTAGGCTGCTACTTTGAACGGTAAGATCGATACAGAACTCCTTTGTGCATGACTCGCTGAATAACGTAACACTAAACTGACTAGAACCAGTCTAAATCGGATATTGCTAGTACAGTCAGGTTTGCTTATCTACCCATCTGTGGGGTAAAATATGGTAAAAAGCAGCCAGTTTGCCCCTTTCTGGTGTGTCAGTGCAGATCCTGTTCACTCTTCAGCCATCTACCTCTGTCACTGTCTGTACCAAGCATGTATGGATTTTGTTGCTGATGTGGTTCCCAATTCCTTTCCTTTTCTTGTAGGTGATTCCAAGCATCCACCACCCTCTCAGTAGAGGAGTATTTTCTCATATATCCTCTCAGCCTCCCTAAGGGGTCTTTTACTAAGGTGCGCTGGCATTTTTAGTGTGCCCTATACGCTAAAGACACCAGTGTATTCCTATGGGTGTCTTTAGTGTTTAACATGTGCCTATTTTTAACACGCGCTAAAAACGCCAGCGCGCCTAAGTAAAAGACCCCCTTAGTTACTTGACCCCTTGTCCTTGAGCTGCTTTTCCTATGTCATGGCGTCTTTTGCTAAGGCGCACTCACGTTTTTAGCACGAGCTAAAATTGTGGGCACGCTAAATATTAGAGATGACCATAAGAATGCATTAGCATATGATTAATGTCCCAAACATCTATATAGAAAGCAGGATTTTTCAGCACACCATCTGGTGCATGGGTATTATCAGATTAAATGCCTCTCACAACCATATGAACAATCTTGTTCTATCGCTACAGGCGAAATGGTGTGGTGCAAATCCTCATACAATCCCCTTCCTTCTTTTTTATTTATTTTTGCATCTTTTATATCCCAAAACTGTGCAAATTCGCAAACGTATATAAATATAATACTTCTTGACATTAACTTATCTTTAAAAGGCAGCATTTTAAGATTGTTCATATGGTTGTGAGAGGCATTTAATCTGATAATCCCCATGCACCAGATGGTGTGCTGAAAAATCCTGCTTTCTATATAGATGTTTGGGACATTAATCATATGCTTTGACTATTAGTCCCCACATCGTGCTGGGTTGGTGGTAGTTAATAAAGAGTATCATAAGAATGCATTGGCATCTCTAAAGTTTAGCGTGCCCACAATTTTAGCACGTGCTAAAAAAACGTGAGCATGCTTTAGCAAAAGATGCCCTATACTCTTGTATTGACAACCCCATAATGCAGATAGATCAGATCTGACCACTTACCATAATCTGTCTGAAATGCTGCCCGATCTGTTATTAAATGATCCCTACACGTCCAAGAACAAAGAGACTTTTCAGAGTCCTGTCCTGTAGCACTTTATAAAGCTGTACAACTCTTCCATCTCCTACAGGAATAACAGGATTATTCCCTGAGTTTCCTGGAATCACTATTGAGAGATGACAACTTTAAAAGAAAATATGCCCACTGAACTGGTACAGGCAGAAGAACCCAAGAGATTGCAGTTGTTAGTTTGTCTTCTCCAAGGGCTTCCAAAGCTCTAGAGGGACATTGTGTTTAGTATTACTGTTTAGCTATTAATTTTAATTATCTGCCTTTCTAGTAATACCAAGAGGGTATACAACAAGTTATAAAAGTTACCACAATAAACAATAATGGGCTAAAATTAAACCCTTTAGTGTAATATATGATATTTTTTTCATGGGGCCAAATTCCACCCTGAGTGCCTGCTCCTTCTATATCTGTTACACAGATTCTGTTGAAGGAGACTCTGAAAGTGTTAGGTGTTATTTTAGGCTGAAGATTGACTTTCTCTCCTCAGATTTCTGAAATAGAAAAGAATATATTCTTTACATACTGCAATTCTGTCTCATCCATGCTTGATAAAAAGTCATTATAGGATAAATATTCAGTTGGTGGCTGTAAGAGTTTTGCTGAATGTCGCTGGCATTTGTTCCCAGAAAATCAATGCCGGGTCATGTCTAGGTCTTCGGCATTGAATATCTGTTTTTTTACAGAGCTGGCTAATGTATAGCCAATTAAGCAATATCAGCACGTAAATGGCTATGGGTTACCACATAAAGATATGGTCCTATTTATGAGGTTAACCTCGCTGGTTAAGTGCTGAATATTAGCTCTTAACTAGCTAAGTGCCTACTCCTGCCCTAGAATACCCCCCAAATACCTGATTTTTACTTAGATGCTAATTGCTAATTTCCAGTGAGGATAACTGGTTAAGTGCCACTGCAAATCAGTGGCTAGCCCTGAACCAGTGATTTAACTGGTCAGTGGTTGTTTCTGGCCAGTTAAATTATTTTGAATATCGACCCTTTGTCTTTTATTTCATTCCTTGGTATTAACACATTTAGATTACTATAACCTTTTACAAGGTTTATCCCAAGTACAACTTCATAGACTTTAGATTATTCAGAATGCTTCTGTTAAATTGTTCTTTGGGGTAAAGAAATATGATAAGAGTGCCAACTCTCTTATCTAAAGAACATTGACTGCCAGTAGTGGTTCAAACACCATTTAAGATACTTATGCGAGCCCATCGATCTTTCTATACTGGTTTCCCTCCGTTTTTGTTTAGATTCTCATATCCCTTATGCTCCTTTCTGTTCTCTACTGTCTTCTCAGCAACATTTTCTGGCTGTTCCCACTCACTTTCAAAATATGCACTCTGGTACATAAAATAATCCACGATGATGCCCCGACTCACATGTTAGACCTTATTGACCTACCACCCAGGAATGCTAAAAGATCAGCACACACTTTCCTAAATCTTCACTTCCCCAGCTGTAAAGGTCTAAAATACAGATTAATACATGCATCCAGCTTTTCATATTTGAGTTCGCAAATGTGGAATGCTTTACCACTTGACCTGAAAATAATTCACAACAACTTTCGTAAGGCACTAAAGACTCATCTCTTTAACATAACATACCATAAGGACTCATAATTGGAACCGTAATTCACCATCATTTACTTAACAATCTAATTATTTTCTCCCTATATCGTATTGTTTAACTTTATTATGCAATCCATGTTCAATTTATGATACCAATTGTATGTTTACCCTTTTCCACCTGACTGTTTAGGCACTAATGCATGCTTACTGCAGCAAAACATGGCGTATCATGGGGTGCACTCGGGCCCTTTTACTAAAGGGTTGGCATGTGGCAGTGGGCATGCCGTATGCCAATCTGGAACTACCGCTGGGCTACTGCAGAAGCCCGACAGTAGTTCCCACCTCAAGCATGCGCCATTTCTAGTCCTACAAAAATAAATATTTTGAAGCACCGGGGCTTACTCAGTGGTAATTGGGCAGCACCACTTGCTGCCTGGTTACCACTGGGATAGCATGAGACCCCTTTCTGTCACCTCAATGGGTGGCGGTAAGTGCTCCTCCCAAGATGGCTGCGCTGCAAGTGGCTCACTTACTGCATGACCATTTCTTTTCAAGTATATCCCCTGGCCTTTTACTCGCTGCGTTTAAAGGGGGCCTCAGCGCAAATCAAAAACATGTGCTGACACTAACGCAGGCCCCCTTTAACCGCAGCTTAGTAAAACGGTCCCTCAGACATCACACAGTAATTTTTCCATGTGCGTGTGCTAGCCACATGCTAAAAAATAACATTTATTTTTTTAGAGCTAGGGCGGGTCTGGGAATGGAGATTGGGCGAGTTCTGCACTAATCGGTTATTGCAGCTACTTTGTTGCAGGCTAATCAATTAGTGCATGGTTATCGCATGAGCCCTTTCTGCCTACATAATGGATGGTGGTGAGGATCACGTGCTAATGGCCACATGCTAATGGGAAAATCAGTGCATGGCCACTAATGGGGAAAATAGGAAAATCAGTTGCCTTTTACCTAGTTTAGTAAACAGGCCCCTATATTTGTCCTGAGTTTTCACTTTGTAAATTTAAAATGGCGCCTGTGACTCATTATTATATTCAAGCTTTTTTTAGGGGTCCTTTTACTAAACCCCTTGCACCGCTGCCCTTCTTCAATTTTCCAGGCTGCCGGCAGTGTCAGTGAAGTAAGCACATTGACTTCGGCGGCCCTGGAAGCTCTTCCTCTGTTGCAGCATCCCACCTATGTGGGACAGGAAATTGTAGCAGAGGGAAAGCTTCTGGGCCTCCCACTTAGTCACCTCTCCCCTCTCCAGTCGGTTCAAAACTCTGCTGCCCGTCTCATCTTCCGCCAGGGTCGCTTTACTCATACTACCCCTCTCCTCAAGACCCTTCACTGGCTCCCTATCCATTTTCGCATCCTGTTCAAACTTCTTCTACTAACCTATAAATGTATTCACTCTGCTGCTCCCCAGTATCTCTCCACACTCGTCCTTCCCTACACCCCTTCCCGTGCACTCCGCTCCATGGATAAATCCTTCTTATCTGTTCCCTTCTCCACTACTGCCAACTCCAGACTTCGCGCCTTCTGTCTCGCTGCACCCTACGCCTGGAATAAACTTCCTGAGCCCCTACGTCTTGCCCCATCCTTGGCCACCTTTAAATCTAGACTGAAAGCCCACCTCTTTAACATTGCTTTTGACTCGTAACCACTTGTAACCACTCGCCTCCACCTACCCTCCTCTCTTCCTTCCCGTTCACATTAATTGATTTGATTTGCTTACTTTATTTATTTTTTGTCTATTAGATTGTAAGCTCTTTGAGCAGGGACTGTCTTTCTTCTATGTTTGTATGTTTGTGCAGCGCTGCGTATGCCTTGTAGCGCTATAGAAATGCTAAATAGTAGTAGTAGTAGTAGTGGGCCGTAAAAGGCATTGTGCTTACCTCACTGATGCTAATGATGGCCTGGAAAATTGAAGGACAGTGGTGCAGGAAGCAGGAGGGCAGCCAGTAGTGCCCAAAACACAGGCACGACTGGCAGCCAGGGTTGGGGCGGGCCTGAATCTGGCATGGGGAAATAAGAACCACAAGTCCCTGCATGTAATAGAGTAAGGCCAGGACTGGATCAACTCTGTCAGGTTAATCTGGAACTAGTTGGTGACCCTAATTGCCCTACACATGTGTATTGTATAAGTATGTGAATACATTGCAATTCTACCCTTGTTCCATCCAAAATTCATCTCTGGGAACGTTTGCACGTAGATTGCATAAAAGTACATTATCAAGCTTCAGTGCCAGTCTGCAGGTGGCTCAGGTCCCAGGAGAACCTTGCCCAGATAGCTTGTGGCTGTCTGTCAGCAGCTCTTAGCAGTCTTCTCTAGGCTGATCCAAGAGGGTATTCTTCTCCCTTGGCATTTAAACTCAATCTTGGTCTGATGTCTTTGCTAAAGCTCTGTGTTGCCTAATGCTTTGACTTCCTTGCTGCATTTTTCTTTTTTGTTACATTTGTATCCCATGCTTTCCCACTCATGGCAGGCTCAATGCGGCTTACATGGGGCAATGGAGGGTTAAATGACTTGCCTAGAGTCACAAGGAGCTGTCTGTGCCGGGAATTGAACTCAGTTCCCCAGGACCAAAGTCCACCACCCTAATCACTAGGCCACTCCTCCACTTCCAAACCTTTGCTATGAAAGCCTAGTTCTTGTCTGTCTGGTGCTTTCCTTCCGTTTTGAGTTTTATTTTTCAGCGAGTTCCTGTGTGCTTGTGCTCTCCACCTTCATCTCTGGGTTTTCTGGTATCTGGCATCCCATCTCAGGGTATAGATTTCAAGCAGCTAAGTCCTGGTGGCCTTCACCTTCGGAAGGCTCAACTCAAAGAAAATGCAACTGCTATAGGTGGAAGGACCTGAGCAATCTTTTCTGGACCTGAGATGCCCTCATTCAGTGGAGAACTAATCTGTGGACCTCACCCACTTGCTGTTCCTGGATCCTCCTTTTGGAGAACTGTCACTTACACATTCTCTCATTGGTGCAGATACTTCTATTTGATTATTTATTTCATAAAATTTGATATACTAGCTTTCACACAAAAATATATATCAAGACAATTTAAGAACTTAGTCATTCTGAGAAAAGAAAAACGAAACATAAAAAATGATAAACTAACCAATGCAAGCCACATAAGGAAATGTATGTTAATAGCACAACAATCTATAACTAGTAAACCATGCAAGATACAATAAGCGGAGACACAAAAGGAGGGGGGGGGGGGGGGAGTTCGGATACTCATCATCCTGAAGTGCTACTCACACTGTTGTTAGTTAAAACTATTATCAAAAAATTACCTGAACAGCCATGTTTTCAAAGTTTTTTTTAAATCTCATGCTCGAGGTATTCATCCTTAGGTCCAATGGCAATGTGTTCCAGAAAGAAGGTGCTACAATGCTAAAAGCTGTATTACTTGAGGAACAGAGTCAGAGTGTCGAGAAAGAAGGAACAACTGAAAAATGTGCCTGTGATGATCAATGTTGTTTAACAGGCTGATAAGGAATTAATAATGAATTTTGAACATTGAGATCTACCTGAAATTACTGCTTCAGACAGAACTAAGATTTTATACTTAATTCAGGCAGCTACTGGCAACCAATGTTGTTCTCTTAACAATGGTGTAATATGATCCCGAACCTTAGCATCATGCAACAATCTAATTGCTGTATTTTCAATCAATAATAGTTGATTCAATTGAAATTGAAGACACTCCACCAGCAGGGCATTGCAATGATCTATGCGCACAAATGCACCTGCACAATATTGTAAGAGTCATTTTTCACATGTAAAATATGCGTTTCATATAGATTGTAAGCTCTCTTGAGCAGGGACTGTCCTTCCCCATGTTAAACTTGTACAGCGCTGTGTAACCCTGGCAGCGCTATAGAAATGCTAAGTAGTAGTAGTAGTATGTGTAAATATACATCTACTGGTAGATTTTACTCAAGGATCATGCACTAATTTTCAAAGTGAGAACTTAGCCTTTGAACATTTCCTAGCAGAAGTGCCTAGAAGACCACACCTTCTTTGTTAGGCAGTTAGTTTTTCAGAAAAAAAGTACACACTGTGATGGGCATAAATCATGCCATTCCTTGGGAAAGCCACAAGGGGGAGCTATACATCTCTGATTACAGATTAGTACTGGAGGACTATAGGAAACGGTCTTGCTATTTTAAGGTTGATGGGTATGGGGGACCTGTCAGGGAGTAGAAGAGATATTTCCTTTTTAAGAAAGGTGGTCCAGTTAGGAAAGTTCTGGCCCCATCCCAGGGCAAGCAGTAGCTTCTCCCATGTCCATCTCAATAACAGACTGGACTTTTCCTCCAGGAACTTGTCCAAACCTTTTTTAAAACCAGATACAATAACCATTGTTACCACATCCTCATATTGAACTGTCAGGTACATACTCAGCTTGCCATATCATGAAATCTTCAAATACCATATACTATTTGTTAACTCTTGTCTGTTGTAACAGTGTTATCCAACATAGATTAAACTCTCAAGTACATTCTTAGTTACCCTACTTGGCCCTACAGTCCCCAAACACAGTGTGCACTTTTTCTAAACCCTAGGCCTCCTGACCCAAGGCCACACTCTCTGGAATTCAGGGGCTCCTCCTGTGCCCCCAGCTGCTCTCAATAATGGGAGAGAAGGATAAAAACAGTGGTATGCTGGAGCAGGCTGTCACAGGCTCGCAAGAGCCTGTTGTTAAGTTTTTAAGAATTTTGGGAGCTGGTTGTTAAAGTAGGGCCCTCCAGGGCTACTTTAACAACTGGCTCCCAAAATGTGGGCTTGGGCCCCCTGCTGAATTCTCTTTTACTTTGCTGGTGGGGATGCTGAGCCCTGCCAGCCAAGTAAATAGACTGCTGCTGCTCCCAGCTCCTTGTTTCCAGCTCTGAGCAGCAGGCTGGGACTTCTCCAGCATGTGTGAGAAGTTTCAGCATGCTGCTCAGAGCAAGACGTTGGGAATGGTGGCAGTCCATTTATTGGCTGCCAGTAAAGGTATGCCTAGCGTGCCCGCACGAAGGGAGGGAGGAGAGAGGGGCAAGTGTTGCTCCCCCCTCCGGCCACCCCTGGCCCTTCCAACTGCAGAGCTGGCTACGTCCGTAGAAAGAGCCTGTTGTTAAAAATTTACCAGCACACCCCTGGATAAAAACCTTCCCTCAGAGAAGGCTACATACTCATATTTTGTATCTTATATCTCTCCCACTTAAAGCAGAAAGATTTGTTTTAACATGTCTACAACTACTTACCACTAGCAGAGTTAACCTCTGAACCCACTATTTGATATTGACAACAGAGCCAATGAAACTCAGAGCCATAAATCTATTACAAATAGGGATATCATGTGAAGCATGGCTCGTGGAATTCTTTTCAACCCCTCTGCATGTAAATGTATTTGTATGTATGCTGGAGGGGTTGGTGGGCATGTACATGTGTATATTGTGTGTGTGTGTGTTTATATGTGCACATGTTTTTGTGTTTTGGTATGTGTGCACTCATGTGGGTGTGGGGCGTGAACATATTTGTGTGTGTGTGTGTGTGTACATGTGTTTGTGTGTGTATGTGTGTGCTTTCTACGTATCTGCGATCAGGAGAAGAGATGAGAAGGGAAGGCAGCTTGAAAGGTGTGTTATAGTGAATCAGTGCATATATACTGCAGCTATTGGAGCAACTTCTCCCATAAAAATGTATTGTGGCATTTTTGGAAGGGGTTCACCTATCTCATCAGATGCAGAAACTTTACTTCTAAAGCACAGAAACTTGCTCCAGATCACTTCCTCCCTTCCTGTAACTAGAGCTGCCTTCCTACTGCCTTCCCATTGGTTGGATACTACATACAGGATCTGCTACTAGTTACAATGAACACAGACAGGACAGATTCACTCTCAAAGGAAGGGAGGGGGGTTGAGGAACAAGAGAACTACAGGTAAAGGTTTCAAACTCAGAAAAATGTCTAGACATAGCTAACATCCTGCTGACTTCTGAAGAAAAGGCAAATAGATGGCAAGCATAACCTCCTGAGCACTGGGCACATCTCACAGGGCCCCCTTAAATATGTGGACACAAAGTCCCCTGGGTTTATATATTGTGCCCAAATCTTCACACGCAAATAAATGAGCTAATGAGCTTGGAAACATCAATAATTGGATGCTAACAATCAATTACTGATATTAATTGGCAGTCTTAAAAATTTACACGCATATATCACTGCGCACTATTCTATAAAGCTTGGTGCCTAACTTCAATTGTGCATATCTGAAAAGGGGGTGTGGCTAGGGGCATGTCAGGGGCATTCCAAAATGTTGTGCACGGCTTTATAGAATTTACCTGAAGCACACCTAAGTTGGGCAACAGCATTTATACATCCTTTTATTAGGCGTAAGCAGCGGCGTACCAAGGGCGGGGCGGTGGGGGCGGTCCGCCCCAGGTGCACGCCACTGGAGGGGTGCAGAGAGCAGCTGTTCGCCTGTCGGCTCCGCTGGTTCCCTGCTCCTTCTGCCCCAGAGCAGGTTACTTCCTGTTCCAGGGCAGAGGGAGCATTGAGCCAGCAGAGTCGAGAGCTGCGCGGCTGCTCCCAGCAGCTAAGAATGCACCGGGGGGGGGGGGGGGGGGGGGGGGGGGGGGGGGGGGGTTGATGCACCAGGGAGGGTGTCATACTGCACCCGGAAGGGGGGGGGGGCGCATCAGTGATCCGCCCCAGGTGGCAGCCGACCTAGGATCGTCACTAGGTGTAAGTACAGGGCCCAAATGTTAGGTGCGGGATTTGCAACAAATGCTATTCTATAAAGAGTGTGCTTCCTTTATAGAATAGTGCTTAGTGCTGAAGTTTGTCAGTGCTCAATTTTTGGTGCCATTTATTGAATTCCCTCCAGTATGTGCAAATATGACCATGATGTGACCTAACCCTCAAGAGCTGACTCACTGCCTTACTAATACCTTTAAAAATATGTATGTCACGGTGATAAAAATGACTTCAGACAGTGAATCCTCTTTGATAAAGTTGGAGAACCAAGTACATAAGAAAACTAATTATGTCCTAGCTTTACAAAGAAAGAAGAAGGATTAATATACTGAAAGATATTTCAGAGGAAAGATGTTACACTTTCAAATTGTTATAAATAAAATATACTAAAGATGACAAAATATATTCAAATAATTCTATTTTGTATATATTTATTATTGCACTATTAAAATCCTAAAACTACTAGTCAATAAATACAGTTTAAATATATAAGAAATGAATAAAAAGATCAGCTCAATTTGTATGTTTCTTTTTTTTTTAATATTTTTATTCAAGATTTTATAACAAGTAGTTACACAGTAAACATTCACATAACATTCAACAAAGTATAGTTATAGTACCAATATGTTAAGAAATAACAAATAAATTAACCTGTTAGGTGGTTATCAGGCTCAATTTCGAAAGAGATTGGTGCCCATCTCATGACATAAATCGGAACATGGACGCCTATCTCCCAGAGATGTCCAAATCAGTATAATCGAAACCCGATTTTGGATGTCTCTAACTGAAGTCCGTTGCAAAGATGTCCAAAGTTCAAGGGGGCGTGTCGGAGGGGTGGTGAAGGCGGGACTTGGGCGTGCCTAACCCTTGGACATCTTTGACCCATAATCGAAAAAAGCAGGGATGTCCTAAAGTAAAACTTGGACATTTTCACCTGGATGTGTTTTTTTTTATGAATAAGGCACAAAAAGGTGCCCGAAATGACCAGATGACCACTGGAGGGAATCGGGGATGACCTCCTGTTACTCCCCCATTGGTCACTAACCCCCTCCCACCCTCAAAAAACATCTTTAAAAATATTTTGTGCCAGCCTCTATGCCAGCCTCAGATGTCATACTCATGTTCATGACAGCTCATGCAGGCCCCTGGAGCAGTTTTAGTGGGTGCAATGCACTTCAGACGGGTGGACCCAGGCCCATACCCCCTCTACCTGTTACGTTTGTGGAGGAAACAGCAAGCCCTCCAAAACCCACCAGAAACCCACTGTACCCACATCTAGGTGCCCCCTTCACTCGTAAGGGTTATGGTAGTGGTGTACAGTTGGGGTAGTGGGTTTTGGGGGGGATTGGGGGGGCTCAGCACACACAGTAAGGGAGTTATGTACCTGGGAGCAATTTATGAAGTCCACTGCAGTGCCCCCTAGGGTGCCCGGTTGGTGTCCTGGCATGTCAGGGGGACCAGTGAACTACAAAAGTTGGCTCCTCCCACATCCAAATGGCTTGCATTTGGATGTTTTAGATGTGGACGTCTTTGGTTTCGAAAATCGCCGAAAGTCAAAGATATCCATGTCTAAAGACGTCCAACTCCAAAGACATCCTTTTTGGTATTTTCGAAACGAAGGATGGACGGCCATCTTTTTTTGAAAATACAGTTTTCCCCGCCCCCAGATTTGGACGTTTTACAAAGACGTCCAAATCCCAACTTGGATGTTTCTTTCGAAAATGCCCCTCCACATCACTGTGTATTGAATAAGATGTAATGGGTAGTACCATTAAGTAGATAAATAATATTCATGACTTTTAGTTTTATTTTCACTAAATTTGTCCAAAGGAAGCCACACTTTCTGTTAGTTCTCTCTCCTCAGTGTATAAGAGTTTCTAGTAAGAAATTCAAATTTGAATTCTTTCCCCTAATGAAAACAAAATGTTAAAAAGCTTCCAGCCTCAACTTTCAACTTCTACAGTATATATCAGATAAGTGAATACAGTTTTTAAAATATAATCTTTCTTCTATAAGCACTGATCCTTTTCTTATGGTTTTGGTTTTGAGGTTACCCAAGGACTTCAGAGTTCTATATTCAGGTAAGTATATATTTTTGTTTGTTTTCTTTTCTTTCATTCTCTTTCTTTACTTTGATTTTTACATCAGCTCATCTGTCTATTTTACTTAACAGTCCACTGTCTTTGCCTGTCTTGCAGAATTATTATTCTTGCTTGCAATGGGGTCCTTCTTCTTTGTTGTTAGTTTCCTCAATTCTTGATATCTACTGACGTAACTATTACCAAATTAGTAAAGAAATAAAAAACATAAGCAAACAAAAGAAAAATCAAACCTAACTCCCTTTCCTGTGAGTTACCGATGTTATGCTCCTATAAAAATGAAGGAGTAGATATTCAAAGTGATTTAAGATTGCCAGGAGAGGCTCCTGGCTGTTTAAATAGCCTGTCTTGTGATATTCAGTGGCACTTAATCAGACAGTGCCGCTCAATATTCCCTCTAACTCCCCATGCTAAAACTGACTACTTTGTAGGAAGTTCAGGGGCAGAGTTAGGATGGTATGGAAACCTAGCCAGTTAGCAAAGATTTTTAGTTTGCTAACTGGCTGAGAAAACACAAAGTTAGGACATAAAAGAGGCTGTCCTAAGTTTATGTGGTAAAGTCAACCAAGCACTTGTCTGAATATTGACCAGTGCCCGGTTAACTTCCAGGTCCTGGCCTGATGTTCTGCCATCCTCCTCCCTCCCTGGTAATCCCCTGGAACATCCAGACCGCCTCCTCTGATCCCCCAACCAGAAGCACGGCAAGACCCCCTCCCTCCTACCCACACCTGAATGCCTTCCAAGACACCCCTTCTGATGGCTGCTTCCACTCTCACCCATTAGAACCAATGGAAGACCCCCCCATTGGATCCCCTTGCCTCCTTACCCCCACTCCCAGAAATGTCAGCCCCCCTAATGTTATAGGCAGGCAAGTCAGATTATATTGGGGGAGGGGCTTGCATTTCTGGGGTGTAGGGGTGGGGGAAGCAGGGAGTCTTCTGTTGCTTCCAGGGGGTCCAAGGGGGTCAAGCATCAGAAGGGAGTCCATACACTTATGCAGTAGTGGCTTGGGTGGCAGCAGGAGGGAGGTGGGGAAACTATGTAACGGCACCCCTGAGAGTTCGCTGCAGAGCCCCAGGGTGCCACAGTGCACAGTTTGGGACCCACTGGGATAAAGGAAGATGAGGTCAAATGCTGAGCCCACAATGGGAGAATGAGCCAGATGCAGAAGGGGGAGGGAAGATAAAGGTAGAGAAACTGAATGGGTGGGGTCATTGAGGGGAGGGACATATTGGTGTGGGGGAAGAGAGAATAGAGAAGCTGGACATAGAAAGGTATACAGAAACAGAGGGGAGATGATGGGCATTGGATGGGAGCATAAAGACAGGGAGTGGCCCAGGATGCTATATGGAGGTGGCATATGGACAAAGAGGAGCAATGCCTGACTGGGGAGGGGGATATGGGAATAGAGACAATGCTGGGCACAGGAGAGGTATATAGACATAGAGGGGAGATACGAGACATGGGGGAGAATAAGAACATAGAAGGGAGATGCTGGACATGGGGTGTAGAGGAGTGATGATGGATGTGGGGATATGAACACAGGGGAGATGCTGGACAATGAAATATAGAGAAAGGGAAATGGGACTTGATATACCACCTTTCTGTGGTATTTTGCAACTACATTCAAAGTGGTTTACATATATACAGGTACTTATTTTGTACCAGGGGCAATGGAGCGTTAAGTGACTTGTCCACAGTCACAAGGAGCTGTAGTGGGAATTGAACCCAGTTCCCAAGTCTGCTGCACTAACCACTAGGTTACTCCTCCATTCCAGGAGTGATGGGATAAGGATGGTGGACATGAAAAGAGAAGAAATGTCAAATGGACCGTAGACCCTGGTGAGAGAAGACTGAGTGAAGCAGAAACCAGAGACCTGGGACCAATATGATTTGAAAAATAAAATGACCAGACAACAAGAAAGAAGAAAAATAAATTTATGTTCTATTTTTGTGATTATGTGGCTGTCGGCTCTGCTGGTCCCCTGCCCCCTCTGATGTCAAGTTCCTGTTTTGGGGCAGGGAACAGGCAGAGCTGACAGCTGCACACCTGTAGACTGTAGCTCTGTGACTGTTCAATGCACTCCTTTACTGCCTTCACCCAGGGGCGGACCTCTCCCACTGCCTTGCCCTTGGTACGTCACTGATACATGGCTTCTTGGGGTTTCATTTTAATTTATGTTTATAGTTTGTGGTCACTTATTCTGTGTTCTAGGTATTCTGTTAGCATGAATTTTCTGTGTAGCATTCTGTAGCAATTTGGCTTGTTCAGTTTTCCTGTTAGATGTATTGATATTTTAGGGCCCCTCTGTAATATTTAGGGCACTGCTTTTTCATAGGTAGCATCCTTGTTTTGGAAGTTAGTGCTGGCATGGTAAATTTGCTTTAGGTTTTGAGTGACTTTTTGTTTAAAAATAGATATTAAAAAAATTACTTTATAATATGTCAGTTATTGAGATTACATTTGAAACCAAAATTTCTTTGCATGGTAAGTATTATAGGCGAATGTCTTAGCTCTACTTTGCATCCATTGTTGGTGGAGGGCCAGGAGGTTCTGTGGATAAATAATGTGTTTGACTTCAATACCATATGTGTGTTGGGGGATTGTGGCTCAATGGGGGATGAAGAGTGCAGCCTCTTGTACTTCCCCTAGCCTTCAACTGGTCTGTAGCTACTGAAGACTACACTTCTACTCTTATTGAAATTATTGAGAGTGGAGTAGAGGTGGAGCATGGGTACATCAGGCGAAATTTTTTTCTCTTTCAAAAAGTTGGCAACTCTTGTGCCTACCTATCCAACCTGTTGGCCCACCCAAAAATAGCCTTCTGTCTACTTCACTGCTCCATGGTTCATTTTTGCAGGCTGCTACAAATTTTGCCTGCTGGTTGGAGGACACACCTTTCCTCCTGACAAGCTTCATAAGTTTTACTTCCAGAAAGCCTTGCACCAGCTCTCCAGCTCCATCTCTTTCTTCTCTCTGCCTCAGTCAGGCTATTTACAGCTTTTCAGAGCAGCTTGCTGAGTTCCAGCTCCATCCTCTACAGTCTTATGGGAACTGTATTTTCTTTGAAAGCTATCTTTTCTCGACAGCTGTATAGTTTTAAGGGGAACTTGGCTTTCTAGCACTATGTATTTGTTAAAGTGAGGGATTTCCTCAATAATTTCTTTATTTCTCCTTGGTTTTTGGGTGATCCATGCTAGCTGCTCACCACAGTAGAGCCCCTCGAGTGGAGGAATGGCCTAGTGGTTAGAGAACCAGTCTTGCAATCCAATCCAGAGGTGGCCAGTTCAAATCCCACTGTTGCTCCTTGTGATCTTGGGCAAGTCACTTAATCTTCTATTGCCTCAGGTACAAACTTAGATTGTGAGCCCTCCTGGGACAGAGAAATATCCAGTGTACCTGAATGTAACTCACCTTGAGCTACTACTGAAAAAGGTTTGAGCAAAATCTAAATAAATATCAATTGTAAGTACTGCTAAGGAAGAAACAGCAATGACATTCTAAATATTCTTAACATGATAGCAGGAGGTTTTACTAAGGAGGCTCTAGATTGTTATCTGTGATACTTGCATTCATTAGACTAGCAGGTGTCTTATCAGCAGTGTGTTTATAACATGGCGTGATGCAGCGGTTGCTTGAATGAAGACTGTGAGACACTGGCTACCACTGGAACAAAACCCAACAAAATAAGTTAAGTTTTTTTTATATCGATTTTGTTATAGAGCACAAATATGTTTGCACAATCCAACCCAATTAGAATTTGAAGGAAGTTTTTTTTAATGCCTGTGATGCACTTTTGAATGGTGCGCTGATTTCTTATTTAAGTTCTCTGAAGCTTTTTCCATCCTGCCTTTTCTCATTTCTCGAAAAAAAGAAGGTCGTCCCTGATGAACACTTGGACATTTTCACCCGGACCTGTTTTTCTTACAACTAAGGCACAAAAAGGTGCCCGCACTGACCAGATGACCACCGGAGAGCACCGGGGATGACCCTAAAAAAAAAGTCATGCCAGCCTCAGATGTCATACTTGGGTCCATGACAGCGTATGCAGGTCCCTGGAGCAGTTTTAGTGGGTGAGTGCACTTCAGACAGGCAGACCCAGGCCCCCCCCCCACCTGTTACGTTTGTGGAGGAAACAGCAAGCCCTCCAAAACCCACCACAAACCCACTGTACCCACATCTAGGTGCTCCCTTCATCTGTAAGGGCTATGGTAGTGGTGTATAGTTGGGGGTAGAGGGTTTGGGGGGGGGGTTGGGGGTCTCAGCACACAAGGTAAGGGAGCTATGTACCTGGGAGCAATTTATGAAGTCCACTGCAGTGCCACCTAGGGTGCCCGGTTGGTGTCCTGGCATGTAAGGGGGACCAGTGAACTACAAATGCTGGCTCCTCCCATGACCAAATGGCTTGCATTTGGTTGTTTCTGAGGTGGCCGTCCTTGGTTTCGAAAATCGCTGAAAATCAGAAATGTCCATCTCTAAAGACAACCAAATTTAAGGATATGGACGTCCCTGACGGTATTTTCGACACGAAAGATGGACTCCCATCTTGTTTTGAAAATACGGGTTTCCCCGCCCCTGGATAGGGTCGTTTTGCAAGGACGTTCCTTTTGAAAATGCCCCTCCACATGTTTTTTTAAACCAACTCCAGTTAGCCTCCCCGTTGAGGAGGCCATTCTATAACTGTGCATTTATTTATAGATGCCTATAGGGGGCTCAGTAGGTATATATACTATAAAGGAAAGTAGATACCTACTTGTCTTAATTAGAATATTAGGTTAACTGGGTAAATACTTGCATATGTGCTGAGGCGTGAGCACTTACGTCAGCCATAAAGCCAACGTAAATGTGTACGCCTATGTGCCAGTGATACACATGCAATGGCTTTCCTAGGTTGGCTGCCACCCGAAGTGGGTCACCGATGCACCCCCTGCGTATCATCCCCCCCCCCGGTACGCATCAAGCCCCCTGGCGCATCATCTCCACCCCCCCCCCCCCCGGTGCATCGCTCTTACCTCCAGGGCCTGGAGGTGCATGGAGCAGTTGCGCAGCTGTCAGCTCCGCTGTTTCTCTGCCCCAGAACAGGAAGTAACATCAAAGGGAACAGGAATAAATGTCAGAGGGAGCAGGGAACCGGCAGAACTAATAGCCGCACAGCTGCTCCCTGCACCCCCCTTGCAGCATGCACCTGGGGCAGACCCTTGGTACGCCACTGTACACGTGTAACTAATAGCAGTCTATAAGTTATATGCGTAAATGTACACACCACCTATACTCAGCCCGGAGCCTATAAAATACACACTATTTGCAGAATAGCACAGACACGCATCCAGCATATATGCGCATATGTGCTATTCTTCTGAACCTGAACCTTTATGTGTGTAACTGCCATGCAAATATTAGCACCTACTTTACAGAATTACCCCCTTGAGTCTAAGGCTGCTCAATTGTTCCTTTGCTGAATTTTTTGCTGCTACAGATATAAGACCTCTCCCCCCCCCTTATATTTTCTCAGTAATAACAGGATATTTGCTGGTGATAGAAATTGTCCTTTCCATAAATTTATTTAATCCATGCTGCCTAGCATTCAGGAGTATTGCTAACTAAATTTTGTTCTGTGATATACTGTATGGTCACCGACTCAGGCATGGCAGGAAGGGGTTCTTTGGAAGGTGAGAAAGTTGGTCATCTGGTTAAAGACTTCTCAGCAGTCCCACCATCTCATTTTCTCATTTCATATAGGGCTTCTTTTACAAAGCTGCGGTAGAAAGTGGGCTTAGCACACCCTTATGCAGCTCTTTCCCATGCGCTGAGGCCATTTCTACCACTGCCAGTAAATGGGTAAGTTTCTATTACATAGTAACATAGTAGATGACGGCAGAAAAAGACCTGCATGGTCCATCCAGTCTGCCCAACAAGATAAACTCATATGTGCTACTTTTTGTGTATACCTTACCTTGATTTGTACCTGTCCTTTTCAGGGCACAGACCGTGTAAGTCTGCCCAGCACTATCCCCGCCTCCCAACCACCAGCCCTGCTTCCCACCACCGGTTCTGGCACAGACCGTATAAGTCTGCCCAGCACTATCCCCGCCTCCCGCCACCGGCTCTGTCACCCAATCTCGGCTAAGCTCCTTATGATCCATTCCTTCTGAACAGGATTCCTTTATGTTTATCCCACTTGTGGGATTTAATGTTGATGTTTTGATTGGACAGTTTTGAGCCCCCAGTCCGAATATCTATAAAGATAATGTAAAATGATTGCATAGAAGCCGATGAAGAATTTGGTGCTACATAAATTGCCAAAAAAAATAATTATTGGTTAATAAGCACCACTGAGGCAAAAATTGGAAAAAATTGAAAAAATTGAACAAATTATAAAAGTAGGAGAATGTGGCAGAGATAAATATAAAAGAAAATAAGTGTATATCTAGGATCAAGTGAGCTTGAAGGATGTTTTGATGAAGACATTTTTGCAGTATTTACTGGTGTTTTCTCTTGTCTTTTGCCCGAGTGACCCTGACACAGTTTCTTTTGGGAGGTTTTTTTGCCGATGAAGAAGTGCTGCTCTACCAGCTGATAGCTGGGAGCTTTTCAAGGCTTTTTCCTCCCTTTTCATTATTTTGATTTGTTTCATTGCTTATTTTCCTTTATAGAAGGACTCTCTATTTGTTTCATTTGTGCTGTTTAACACTGAAGATTCCTTTCTCAAATTTAGTTTCTATCACATGCTAATGTTGCCATTAGCGTGTGACCATTATTAGAAATTAGCGCAAAAGCCCTTACCGACATCTATTTTGTAGGTGGGAAGGGCTCATGTGCTAATCCCGTGCTAATCAGTTAATGTGTGGCAATGTAGCTGCACTAACTGATTAGTGCAGAAATACCTACTCTCTGGCCTCTAGACATGCCCCTCCAGCCCAAAAATAAAAATCATGCGCAAATTGCAAAATTACCATGGCTCAGCACATCCTGTGGTAAGCCCTTTTCAGCTGCCGTAAACACACAGCTTAGTAAAAGGACCCCATAGCCTGGACAGACATGGTTAGTCTTAGGGCCCTGTTTACTAAGCCATGCTAGAGACGTGCTAGTGTTTTTAACATGTGCTAAGCATGTAGATGCCCATGATATTCCTATGGGCATGGACACGGTTAGCGCATGCTCATTTTTAGCACGGGCTAAAAACGCTAGGGCATCTTAGTAAATAGGGCCCTTAGTTTTGCCCCATTGCACTTCTAGGTTATAGTAGATATCCTATATAATAAAACGCACCTTCAACATTCTGAAGCTGACTGCATGGCTGAGGCATTCCTGCTCTCTGTATCCATCTCCTGAATTGACATCACGTACTTCCGGATTCGTCACAAGCAGAAGTGACCAACCACACGAGGTTTCTTGGCTTCAGAATGTTGGAGGTGCATTCTATTAAATAGGATTGGTCAGTTCCTTGAAGCACAGCCAGAGCTCAGCGTCCTGCACAGTAAAGAGTAGTTACTTACCTGTAACAGGTGTTCTCCGAAGACAGCAGGCTGCATATTTTCATAAGTAGGCTGATATTCTCACAAGTGGGTGACGCCACGTCGGCCCCGGAGGATTTTAAAGCAAAATCTAAAATCTCTTTTATGGCGTTCCGTCGCGCGAGCGATCGCACTGCGCATGTGCGCACACCTCTTCCCGCTCGCTGTGCGGACACGCCCCTCAGTTAAATCCAAAAGATGGAGGAGACAACTCCAAAAGGGGAGGTGGGAGGGTTTGTGAGAATATGCAGCCTGCTGTCTTCGGAGAACACCTGTTACAGGTAAGTAACTACTCTTTCTCCAAAGACAAGCAGGCTGATATTCTCACAAGTGGGGTATCCCTAGCTTCCAGGCTTACACAACACAACAAACAGTGGTCAATTGAGTCTCGCAACGGCGAGGCCAGAATAAAAATTGACCAGAAAAGAAGAAACATCTAAATGAGTGTAGCCTGGAACAGAACAAAAATGGGTCTAGGAGGGTTGGAGTTGGATTCTAAACCCCAAATAAGTTCTGCAGCCCCGACTGCCCAAACCGACTGTCACGTCGGCTATCCTGCTGAAGGCAGTAGTGAAATGTGAATGTGTGGACTGATGACCACACCGCAGCCTTGCAGATCTCTTCAATAGTGACTGATCTTAGATGAGCCACCGACTCAGCCATGGCTCTAATTTTGTGAGCCGTGACATGGCCCTCTAGAGTCAGTCCAGCTTGGACAAAAATGAAGGGGATGCAATCTGCTAGCCAAGAAGAAATGGTGCGGTTTCCGACAGCAACTGGCATTAAAAGAAATAAACAACTGGGCGCAGCTTGCTTTCGCCAGGGCTTGTAAGATGAGGGAGAAAGAATGTTGGCAAGACAATTGACTGGACCAGCTGGTACTCTGATACCAGCGCCAGTAAGAACTTTGTCTGCATGCGGAGAACTACTCTGTTAAGATGAGAAGTAAGGTAAGGCGCTTGAGCTACTAGAGTCTGAAGCTCACCGACCTTACGAGTTGAAGGAACAGCCACCAAGGAAAACGACCTTCCAGGTCCAATACTTCAGAAGGCAGGAATCCAGTGGCCCGAATTGAGCTTGCAGCAGCTGGATGAAAACGACATTGAGACCCCAAGATACTGGATAAGGAGAGATAGGGGCTTTGACCGAAGCATAAGAGCCAACTGTCAAAATTATTGGGGGTGCTAAGCCCAACAGAAATAATCCCCCCAGACACATACAAGGAATTCTCTCAATATTGGGGGAGAAGTAAACCTCTCATGAAGTGGACAGCTAAAGGCCAACCTTCTACACGTTGATGATAAGCTCTTATTGCACGAAGATGAATACTGACAGACTCAGACAGGTGTAGAAAGAACTCAAGCAAGGTCTGTATAAGACAAGAGGCAGGATCTAGGGCCTTGCTGTCACACCAGACGGCAAACCTCTTCCATGAAAAAGAATAACACCTCTTTGTGAAATCTTTTCTGGAAGCAAGCAAGAGTCGGGAGACACTCTCTGGAAGATTCAACGAAATCCACACTCTCAACATCCAGACCGTGTGAGCCAGAGATTGGAGGCTGGGATGTAGAAGTGCCCCCTCGTTCTGTGTAATGAGAGCTGGAAAACATTCCAACTCCAGAAGAAGAGGGAATCCTATCTGACGCAACTAGAAAGGAGCAATCAAAATTATGGCTCCACAATCTTGCTTGAGAATCAGCAAAGTCTTTTCCACCAGATGTATGGGAGGATACGCATACAGAAAACCTGTCCCCCAAAGAAGGAGAAAGGCATCCGATGGAAGCCTGCCGTGAACCTGCAGCCTGGAACAGAACTGAGGGACTTTGTGATTAGACTAAGTAGCAAAAAGATCCACTGAGGGGGTAACTCACTTCCGGAAGATCTTTCGAACTACAGGCATGCTCAACAACCATGACTGTAGCATTATCCTGCTCAGCCTGTCGGCCAGACCGCTGTTTTCGCCAATTAGATAAGTGGCTTGGAGAAAACATGCTGCGTTGGTGGGCCCACCGCTACATCTGCATGGTATCCTGACTCAGAGGGCAAGATCCAGTACTCCTTTGTTATCGAGTACATCACAACCCGATTGTTTGGTTGAATTAAAATAATTTGGTTGGATAGCCAGGAGGGATACAACCTTCGTCAGCTTTTGACTGAGTAAGTTGGACAGGACACCTCAGAATCAAAATGGAGAGAAATAACCACCTCTGAAGGGAATTCCGAAAACTGGTGAACAGTTGGGTCACATCCTCTAGATACCCTGAACTTGATACCACTGGGAAGCTAGGATGCACTGAGCGGATGTCATGTGTAAAAGTGCCATGGGAGTTACGTGAACTGTAGAAGCCATGTGCCTAGAAGTCTCAATATTTACTGTGCTGTAATCTGTTGAGACGGGCAATCATCGTGTTAAGGGAACACATGCACTCCCAGTCCATGAAGATACGCTGCAACAACAGCCAGGCACTAGGAAAAACATACTCTGGACGCAAAGTGTGTAAGTCCAGAGAGCATAACCAATCGTTTTCCTGAAGTATGGAAAGAAGGATGCCCAGGGAAAGCATCCTGAACCAAAAACTGTTTAGGCCCCTTATGTCTATGATGGGATGCAACCCACAAGGAAGGACCTGGAATAGAATCTCAACCCTTCTTGCCCTGGTGGAACGGGCTCGACTGCATTGGCGCTGAGAAAGGCAGAGAGTTCCTCTGCAAGTACCCACTTGTGATGGAAGCTAAAGGATTAAGCTCCCAATGAACAATGTGGAAGGTTTGATTCCAGATGAGAATGTATCCTAACCGGACTATTTGAAAAACCCACCGGTTGGAGGATAAAAGAAATCACCTTTGGTGGAGAAAATTTAAACTACCCTCCCGACAGGCAGATTGGCCGGTATGGACATTTTTTTTTTTTTTTTATGGTGGCTATGCTGAATTGGAGCCAGTCAAAAACCCCTCCCTGGTTTCTGCGGAATAGCTGCAGGGGCCTGATTAGGTGCACGCCGCTGACTAGAACGAGCGTGCTGAGGCATAACCTGAACCAGCTGTCGAGAAGTAGGAGTATACGTACGACCCCTTAAGGCACAAGGAAAACTACTCTTCTCTTTAAAGAACTTCCGAGATGAGGAAGTGTATGCACAGAATATCTACAATTTTCTGCTGAGTCTCCTCCTCCAGGTGAGAGGCACACAGTCATGAGAGTCTGCGCATCACTTTACCTAGAGCAGAAATCTAGATGTTACGTTACAAGTGTCGAAAATGCCCTTGGACAGGAACCTGCGACACACCGTGTGCTACCTGACCACCTGGTGAAAGGTTTAGCCTACTCCGGTGGGAATGCTCGTAAAGATCTGGCAGGACTTGATTTTAGGCTAAGGATGTATGCTCTGGCCCCGGGGGCGCCGAAGCAAGTTCTTAGAACTCCTATCTGTTCTGAGAGCAGAATCCACTGCAAAAGACTCAGGTGAAGATGGATAGTCCAGGACCTCGAGCATCTGGGGCTTTGGGCTGATTCACAATCTCCACTGTAATGTGTCGAGACAGATAGAAGATCTAGAGAATTCTCAGCAGAGAAAACCCCATGACTTTCATGTTCATCAGATGAGCCATCATTGAATTGAGCTAACTACTCAAACAGAGCAGCTCAGATTCAAACCCGTCCGACATGGAGGCGCGGTTACCTCTACGACAGGGTCGAGAAATTGACTCTCCAGACGACTCCAGTGAAGGAGAATCGACCCAGTAGGCTGCTAACACCAATACCGGAGGCAGCATCGGTGAAAGAGATCTAATGCCAGGTGAAAAGCTAGATGCCGCAGGAGGCGCTAGCACCAATGGCATCCAAAGGTACCCATGGTACCAAAACCGAGGGCAGAATCTGGAAATACTGCCAGATGACCATACAAAGAGAGGACCGATGGTACCGATAATACCCATGGTACACATGGTCCCGGCACCAACGGTACCCATGGCATCCATACCCATACCTGGTACCGATGGGACCTATGGTACCGATGATACCCGGTACCGATGGTACGCATGGTACCGATGGTACCCATGATACCCGGTACCGATGGTGCCCATGATACCTGGCACCGATGATACCTGGTACCAATGGTACCCATGGCACCGATGATACCTGGTACCGATGGTATCCATGGTACCGATGATACCTGGTACCGATGTTTGATACTCGGTACCGATGGCACCGACGGTAGCCATGATACCCGGTACCGATGGTACCCATGGTACCGATGGTACCCATGATACCCGGTACCGATGGTGCCCATGATGCCTGGTACCGATGGTACCCATGACATCTGGTACCGATGGTACCCATGATACCCGGTACCGATGGTGCCCATGATGCCTGGTACCGATGGTACCCATGACATCTGATACCCGGTACCGATGGTGCCCATGATGCCTGGTACCGATGGTACCCATGACATCTGGTACCGATGGTACCCATGATACCCGGTACCGATGGTGCCCATGATGCCTGGTACCGATGGTACCCATGACATCTGATACCCGGTACCGATGGTGCCCATGATGCCTGGTACCGATGGTACCCATGACATCTGGTACCGATGGTATCCATGATACCCGGTACCGATGGCACCGACGGTACCGATGGTACACATGGTACCGATGGTGCCCATGATACCTGGCACCGATGGGACCTACGGTACCGATGGGACCCAGCACCGATGGTACCCATGATACCTGGTACCGATGGTACCCATGGCACCGATGATACCTGGTACCGATGGTAACCATGACGTCTGGTACCGATGTACCGATGGTATCGACGTCCGATGCCAGGATACCTCCATAACAGAGGGAGCAACGCTCTCGGCACTGACTGATGTCTGATGCCCGGATACCTCCATAACAGAGGGAGCAAAGCTCTGGGCACCGATGGTACCGACACCCGCTGATGCGCCCGAATGACCTGCCAAGCAGGAGGCGCCGAGGCAGGTGGAGACCCACTCGATGCATAACTGTACCCAGCGTGCATCGGTCTCTGTCGGACTCCAAATTTGATCTCCTTTGGGCATCCTTGGCAAGTAGCATACGTCTCGTCTTTGAGACACTACTTGCACTTCTCAGGGAGATGATCCGGCCCAAGACACATCCGCCGATGCGCCCGAATGACCTGCAGAGCAGGAGGCGCCGAGGCGGGTGGAGACTCACTTCAAAGGTTACACCACTGATTTTGTGTCACCAGGTTGCCCATTCAGTGGCTGACCAGGGTTGCACCTGCTTAGGTTCCTTCTTTTCTCCTGTGACATACACCTTCACCATTTGTGAGGCTTAAAGACAGTGGTGTGCTGGAGCAGGCTATCAGAGCTCTCGAGAGCCATTTGTTAAGTTATAAAGAATTTTGTGACTTTAACAAATGGATCCTAAAAATGTGGGCTTGTTTTACTTTGCTGGTGAGAGAGAGCCCACAGATAACAATTTACCAGCACTTTTAATAAGAAAAAAGAAAAAAAAAAAAGAAGCTTATATGCTTTGATTTTCATTTCAGGCACAGCCCCTTATGACTCTGGCAATTACTTAACTTTTCCTTGCCCCAGGTACAAAAAGTACCTGTATATATAAGCCACAATGAGCCTGCCATGAAAAAGTACAAAAGGGTAAAATAAAAAAAGAGATTTTACTCCGAGGACCTGAAGAAAACACGAAGCACTAACGAACTCCGTGTCTCCTCAGACGCGGAAAAAGAAAAACTGAGGGGCGTGTCCGCACAGCGAGCGGGAAGAGGTGTGCGCACATGCGCAGTGCGATCGCTCGCACGACGGAACGCCGTAAAAGAGATTTTAGATTTTGCTTTAAAATCCTCCGGGGCCGACGTGGCGTCACCCACTTGTGAGAATATCAGCCTGCTTGTCTTTGGAGAATGCTCAGACACCAGAGAGAGAGGGGGGGGGGGGGGGGGGGCTGACACCAGAGAGAGGGAGGGAGGGGGGCTTGACACCAGAGGGGGGGGGGGGGAGGTATCTCTGTTACACACACACACACACTCTCTCTCTCATAGTCAATGTCTTTCTCTCTCTCACTCTCACACACTGTCTCTCACACACTCTATGTCTCACACTGTATCACATTCACTCGCTATGTGTCACACAGTCACTCACACACTCTCTTGGTCTCATACACTCAGTCTCACAGAGAGTCTGTGTCTCACACACACTCTCTCTCTTGCACACACTGTATATGTGTGAAACACACTCTCACTCTCTCTCTCTCACTGTGTCTCACATACGCACTTGCACACACTCTTATTCTCACACACACTCTCTCTCTCTCACAGACACACTCGCACCCAGACTCACTCTCTCTCTCTCTCTCTCACACACACACACACACACTCACACATTCACTCTCTCTCTCACACACAGTCACTCTCACATAAACTCTCTCAAACATACACACTCCGAGGAAAACCTTGCTAGTGCCCGTTTCATTTGTGTCAGAAACACAAGAATTACCAGTACATAGCTTTGTCCAGATGACATTGAAATAGTTGTTAAACAACATTCCCTCTAAGCTGCATGAAGCTGCTCTAGAGGCTTTCATTGCATTCCTGCTGGTGGGTGAGAGGGTTGCTTGAATTTCACACTGTCTGTTGCATGGGGGCGATATTAAAACCCCAACCCTCGCTGACAAGAACACTGGTGGAGGACTCCTACATAGCTTTTTGTAGCTTACAGGGAGCGTAACTGGTAACCTTAATCACTGTAGGTGAGTAGACCTTGTTGGCCACTAACTAGTCCAGTTTTTCAGCGTAGATAGATCCAGTTCTTAATTATCCTACCATATGCAATAGGCACCTACCTGGTGCTTATTGTCCCATCTTTCTAATTTCCCTAAAAAAAAAAATCTATACATCTATGCTTGTCATTAATAAGCCAATATTAGATCTTCCTATTTTGGAAAAAAGGTGATAGATTTTAAGCATTATAATTTATTACACGAAGGTTCCTACCTTCATTTACTATTATACTGGAAAAAAAGAACATTTACTTATTGGAGGAAAACATATGATAGGATTTGTACATGACTTAGGAGAATCTCTTCTTTAGGAACAATGTCACAAATGCCCCTTTGACCTCCTTGTTCCTCAGACTGTAGATGATGGGGTTCAGCATAGGGTTAATAACACTATATATCACAGCTATCAACTTCACCTCCTCACTCAGTGCATACATGGAATAGGGGCGCATGTAGCAATAAGTCCCACTGACATAGTATAATGTCACCACTACCAGGTGTGAAGCACAGGTGGAAAATGTCCTACGCCGTCCTTCTGATGTGCGGATCTTCAAGATGGCAGAGATGATGCAAACATATGATGCCACCACCAGCAGTAAGGGCATGATGCCACAGAAGGACACAACCACCAAGAAGACAATTTCTTGGGCAAAAACACTGGAGCAGGATAGTTTGTAGAGTGGGGAGACATCACAAAAAAAGTGATCAACAGCATTAGGGCCACAGAAGTCCAAAGTACAGACGCAGGCGGCCTCTGTCACTGAATTTATGAAGCCTATGAACCAGCAGCCAGCAGCAAGTCGAACACGGGCTCTCTTGTTCATAATCAGTGGGTAATTTAATGGGTGACAGATGGCAACATAGCGATCATAGGCCATAGCAGCTAAGATATAACACTCCACCACAATTAAGAACTGGAAGCAATACATCTGCAAGATACAGCCAAAGAAGGGAATGGACTTCCTCTCAGATAGAAAATTGTCCAACATTTTAGGGACCGTGACCGAAACACAGACCAGGTCAACAATGGAGAGGTTGGCCAGGAAGAAGTACATGGGACTGTGGAGGTGGGAATCATTGGTGATAAGAATAAGGATGAGCAGGTTCCCCGTGATAGTGATGAGGTAGATGATGAGGAATGAGATGAAGAGGATGATCTGGCTCTCAGGGGCGTTAGACAGTCCCAGGATAATGAATTCAGTCACACCGGAGTGGTTTCTTTTATCCATGATATTCTTGTAATCTGCCAGAGAGTAGAGTTATTAGGTCTATTCTATATTCTTTTCCTAGTAACATAGTAAATAACAGCAGAAAAATGCTTTTCATTCTGTTCCCACTGATAAGGATGCTCTCAGCTGCCAACCACAGAATGTGATTCTCTACAAGACTCCTCCCAATCTTAGAGAATTATTTTGTCTTCTTTTTTTGTGGTCCACTGTGCTAGTTAGGAGAGAAATTATTTACAAGTTTACATATTACAATTTATTAACTTTTTTCACACTCATCATTCCACTGAAGATTATCTCCTGGGCCTTGTCAACTCGATTAAACTCATTCTAAACAGTGGTAGGGATGCCATTCTGATTACACTTGACTTACCATCTGCTTTCGATTAGTTAATCACTCTCTCCTCCTCAGACGCCTGGCTGACTTCCGCATCTGTGGAACCATCCTTGCTTGGTTTCAGTCTTACTGATAGATTTTTTTTTTCAGTTATATTGTTCCTCTGCACTTTCTGATTCCAGACCCCCTCAGAGTTCTATCCTCAGCCCACTTCAATATTTTTCTTTCTCCACTTGCTTTACTAATTCAGTCATTTCGACATTTCCTTTTACATATATACAGATGATATTCAGACTCTTGCCCCTCTCTTGACCCTTCCTCTTCTCATTCCATGCCTTTAATTTCATATCAATTGGACACCACTGCAGGCTGGCTAGCTGAAAATCTTATGAAACCTAACCCTGCTAAATTTGAAGCAATTATTTTTTCCTCAGGTTCTGTAGGTTCCTCTATGTCCCTTACTTCTACCCCTCTCATTCATGGTACTGAAGTCCCCCTAAATGACTCAGTAAAGGTTCTTGGGGGGTCTATCTAGATAGCTCTCTTTCTTTTTGAAAACAGATCTGAAATGTTATTCAATGCAGCTTCTTTACTTTAAAGCAGATCATTCTGTTGGTTTCAGTGCTAGAGATTTCCTCCCTTAGGTGCCCTTTTACCAAGCTGCGGTAAAAAGGGCCCTGCCCTAGCGGCAGCATGTGTTTTTGCTGCACGCCGCGAACCCTTTTACCACCACAGAGGGTTTAAAGGTGAAAAAAGCTGTGCAATAAGTTTGCACTTGTCGCACAGCCATTTTGAAGAAGGGACAGTCACCCAAGCGCCAACCCTTTAGTAAAAGGGCCCCTTAGAATTTTACTATTGGTGCTTGTCATCACAAAATTGGACCACTGTAATTCTTTATACTATGGTTTACCACTTTCTCAAATTTGGAGACTCTAAGCTACTCAGGATACTGCTATCAAATTACTTTTTGGCAAAAACAAATATGATCAGGCCACTTCTTTGTGTATTTCGGAAAACTGGCGTCCGGTCTCCTGCAGGACCACATTCAAATATCTCACCATTGTTTATCAGATATTACAATCTGGCATTCTGCTATTCTTATCAGATCTTCTCATACCTTATGCTCTACAACATACATGACATTCTTCACATACACAATTACTAATAATTCCTTTTTTAGCCATATCCGGCTTATTTATTTTGCAACATTTTCTAACCCACACAATCTCAATAATTATTGGTGGGTTACAGAAATAGCATTCACAATTTTTTGATATGATGTCTAAATCAGATTTTGGATGTTTTGTGAAAAGCATCAAAAAATCCAGTAGTGAACGTGGCCTTTTTCAAACCAGAAAAATGTCCACCTCTTTGTTTAGAAAATAGCCATTTGCTAGATGTTTTTGTGATCAGTGAGTTTATATTTTAGGACCATTAAAATAAAATCAAGGGAAAAACACACAAACAAGCCATTGGGATATATGGGAGGCCAATATTCTTAGTAGACTAGCCACATAGATATCCAGCACAGCAGTGGGGCACCTTAGGGGATACTGAAGTATTCTTCACATAAAAGGTCTCAGGTACACATCTAAAGGTTTCCCCCCTTATATTGTAAGTGAAGCCCTCCAAAAACCTACTGTACCCAAATGTACACCACTGCAGGTATCATCTATATGTAGATATAGTAGGTTTTTGGAGGTTTTTTTTATTACATTTGTACCCTGCACTTTCCTACTCATGGCAGGCTCAATGCAGCTTACATGGGGCAATGGAGGGTTAAGTGACTTGCCCAAAGTCACAAGGAGCTGCCTGTGCCTGAAGTGGGAATTGAACTCAATTCCTCAGGACCAAAGTCCACCACCTTAACCACTAGGCCACTCCTCCACAAGTGTACCAGTTAGAGTGGGATATGGGCCTGAATTTCCTTCTCTACAGTCCACTGCACCGACCACTATCCAGGGACCTGCTTGCTGTACTGTTCTAATAGAACTGGTCTGAACATCTGAAACTGTCATAGAGGCTGGTATTTACTGTTTCATTCAAATCTTTTGGGGTGAAGGAGGGTGTCAGTGGCCATGGGGGGGGGGGGGGGGGGGGGGAGAGGGGGTTTATTCCTTAATCTCTCCTGTAGTCATTTGGTCATTTAGGGCAGTGTTTCCCAAGTAAGTCAGTGCTGGGGTACCCCCTTGTCAGTCAGGTTTTCAGGATATCCACAATGAATATGCATAAAATGAATTTGCATATACTGCCTCCATTATTTGCATATCTTTTTCATGCATATTCATTGTGGGTATCCCAAATACCTGACTGGCAAGGGGGTACCCCAGCACTGACTTACTTGGGAAACACTGATTTAGGGCAGCTTTTGGTTACTTAGGGCAACTCTAGTGTTTAGCATTTACTAATTTTAGCATGTGCTAAAAACGCTAGCGTGGCTTAGTAAGCAGAGCCCTTAGTCTTGATTGAAACAGGTCTAGCCCAAAACATTTTTAATTTTGGCCCTAAACATTTTCATTGTGTTCCATTATTGCAGAAAAATGTCAATCATTTAGTACCACAATGATCCACCCAAAACACGCCCTCAACACACCCCATTGAAATTTGAATGAACTGTGCAGCAAAATATCTAAAATTAGGATGTCAAAAATTGGAACTTGGATATTTGTAAGAGAAAAATGTCTTTCTGCCACCTTATGACATTTTTTGAATGTGTTTTTTTAATGAAAATGAGCCCCACAGTGTATTTATGATAATAAAACAAAAATAACTTTATAACATTTATCCAATCCATCAGATTTTCTTTTAATCCTATTTGCCCTATAAAACAGCTTTCCGTTATTATTTCTTCTCCAAGAGCAAAGATTAAAAATGATACATAGTAACGTGGAGGGGCATAATCGAATACGAATGCCTATCTCCATGGGCGTCTATGTCCGAAAACGGGTACGTGAAGAGGCGGGACAGACCGTATTTTCGAAAAAATGGACGTTTTTCAGCTGGGCGTTTGTTTTTTTTTTAGCGATAATGGAAACAAAAAATGCCCAGCTCAAAAACATCCTAATCCGAGCCATTTGGTCTTGGGAGGGGCCAGGATTCGTAGTACACTCGCCCCCTGACATACCAGGACACCAACTGGGCACCCTAGAGGTCAGTGCGGTGGACTTCAGACAATGCTCCCACATGCATAGCTCCCTTACCACGGGTGCTGAGTACCCAACCCCCAAAACCCACTACCCACAAATGTACAACACTACCATAGCTCTTAGGGGTGAAGGGGGCACTTACATGTGGGTACAGTGGGTTTTGAAGACCTCCCATTTACCAGCACAAGTGTTACAGGTAGGGGGGGATGGGCCTGGGTCCACCTGGCTGAAGTGCACTGCGGTACCCACTAAAAGTGCTCCAGGGACCTGCATACACGCAGGCCTCTAGGACTTGTTGCTGCTATATAACATTGGCACACCAGTTGATACCTGAAGACTAATCTCTCCGAAAACGTCCTTTATTGGAATAAGCACGCTTACTCACAGTTAACTGCAGATCAGAGGTTGTGCCCCACTGGCAACGAGTCTCCCTGGTACTGAGATGAGCAGTAGGTCAGAGCTGGCAGAATGCTGTACAATGCCCACTTTCAGCCACATTCAAGGTAAGAACTAAGTTCTGTAATGTGGCTAACACGTGAAAGGGATCTAAAACTGGCTTACAAAAATGGCCACTACCTCATGGACTACCGGAAACAAAACAGGGCATACTCTGACCCAGTAAGCAGGGGGTAAAGCACCACGGGAGTAGAGCCTACCAACTACCAACATCGTGAGCATTTAACACAAGCTAGTGGAATCACGGAGCCCAATACCCTACACCCACCACAATGCATTGCTGATGTGACTCTGCAGTGCGCATAACAGAAAAGGTGTCACACTCACCCGAGAGCCACATCAGAACCAGGGAAAGGCTGTCACAGGATAGAACA
The DNA here is from genome assembly GCF_901765095.1 of Microcaecilia unicolor. NCBI lineage: Eukaryota > Metazoa > Chordata > Amphibia > Gymnophiona > Siphonopidae > Microcaecilia > Microcaecilia unicolor. Next base: position 248,301,334 of record NC_044032.1, on the reverse strand, counting down.
CATTCTGCTGTCATGGAGGTGGGTACGGCATTTGAGGCTGGCTTACAGGCTGGAAAAAAAGTTTTTAAAGTGGGGTCTTTTTGGTGGGAGGGGGTTAGTGACCACTGGTGGAGTCCGGGGAGGTTATCCCCGATTCCCTCCAGTGGTCATCTGGTCAGTTGGGGCACTTTTTTGGGACCTGTTCGTGAAAAGAAGGGTCCAAAATCGCGGTAAAACGCCTTTTCTTTCGATTATCAGCTAAAGACACCCATCTTTCCTCGGCCCATAACCACGCCCCCAGTTCTGCCTTCACCACGCCTCCAACACACCCCCGTCAACTTTACCCATTTCCGCGACGGATTGCAGTTGGAAACGCCCAAAATCGGCTTTCGATTATACCGATTTGGGCGCCCATGGGAGAAAGACTGTCACAGGATAGAACACATCTACAGTCATAGAGGTGGGTACGGCATTTGAGGCTGGCATAGAGGCTGGAAAAAAAGTTTGTAAAGTGGGGTTTTTTGGGTGGGAGGGAGTTAGTGACCACTGGGGGAGTCCAGGGAGGTGATCCCCGATTCTCTCCAGTGGTCATCTGGTCAGTTGGGGCACTTTTTTGGGACCTGTTCATGAAAAAAAAGGGTCCAAAAAAATTGACCCAAAATCACGGTAAAAACACCTTTTTTTTGATTATCAGCTAAAGGCTCCCATCTCTCCCCGGCCGATAACCACGCCCCAGTTCCGCCTTTACCACGCCTTCAACATGCCCCCATCAACTTTACCTGTTTCTGTGATGGATTGCAGTTGGAAACGCCCAAAATCGGCTTTCGATTATACCGATTTGGGCGCCCACGGGAGAAAGACGCCCATCTCCCGATTTGGGTCGCAATATAGACGTTTTTCTCTTTCGATTATAAGCTGGCAGGTGTCCTTAAATAAAAATAAAAAACAGACAAAAGATTGCAAATTAACACTGTCAAGTACTGAGCATGATATAAATAGGAACGACAAACATAGTTTGAAATGTCTATATGTGAATGCCAGGAGCCTAAGAAATAAGATGGGAGAGTTAGAATATATTGCACTAAATGAAAAATTAGATATAATAGGCATCTCTGAGACCTGGTGGAAGGAGGATAACCAGTGGGACACTGTCATACCGGGGTACAAATTATTTCGTAGTGATAGGGTGGATCAAATTGGTGGAGGGGTAGCATTGTATTTATTTATTTTATTGCATTTGTATCCCACATTTTCCCACCTATTTGCGGGCTCAGTGTGGCTTACAATACATTGTAAATAATGGAAATACAATTTGTTACAAATCAGTTATGGATTACATTGTGAGAAGTTAAGCGAAGACAAAGTCAAAGTATCGTTAGGGAATAGGGACAAGGAAAAGAACAATGGAGCAGTGGAAAGAAACAACGGGAAATTGATAGGGTAATAGAACATTAGCAAAAGAACATTCGGTATAACATTTTCTGTGAGTAAAGGTATAAATGTGATAAAATTACGGGGATGAGAGTTCAGAAGAGAATGTATTGGTGTATTTCTGAAACAGTGAGTGTGGACTTCATGTGTATTGATCCTTACAATAAATTTTATCAAAGAGATGAGTCTTCAGTAGTTTGCGGAAGTTGGTTAGTTCGTGGATCGTTTTCAAGTTGCGTGGTAGTATATTCCAGAATTGTGTGCTTATGTAAGAAAAGGTTGATGCGTGCAGCGCCTTGTATTTTATGCCTTTGCAATTAGGGAAGTGGAGGTTAAGGAAAGTTCGAGATGGTCTTTTAGTGTTTCTGGGTGGTAGGTCTATTAAGTCAGACATGTAGGCAGGAGCTTCACCGTGAATAATTTTGTGGACTAATGTGCATACTTTAAAAGTAATGCGTTCCTTAAGTGGGAGCCAGTGTAGCTTCTCTTGTAAGGGTTTTGCACTTTCGTATTTTGGTTTTCCGAAGATGAGTCTGGCTGCTGTGTTCTGGGCTGTTTGAAGTTTCCTCAGTATTTGCTCTTTACAACCTGCGTATTGTGAATTGCAGTAATCCAGATGGCTGAGTACGAGGGATTGCACTAGGTTGCGAAAGACAGATCTTGGGAAGAATGGTCTTATTCTTTTCAGTTTCCACATGCAGTAGAACATCTTTTTGGTTGTGTTGTTTGCATGGGTTTCGAGTGTTAGATGGCGATCAATAGTGACTCCGAGGATTTTTAAAGTTTCTGAGATTGGAAGGTTTAGTTTTGTTGTGTTTAAGGTGGTAAATTCATTCGTGTTGTATTGGGAGGTGAGTATTAGGCATTGAGTTTTTTCCGCGTTTAGTTTCAATCAAAATGCATCTGCCCAGGTGTTCATGATGTGTAGACTTTGGTTGATTTCATTGGATATTTCTTTGTTGTATATTAACAAGAGCCTTGAATCAAATAGATTGAAAATTCTGCAGGAAACAAAACACTTCTTGAATCACTATGGATTGAAATTCCATGTGTAAAGGGGAAAAGGATAGTGATAGGAGTGTACTACCGTCCGCCTGGCCAGGATGAACAGACAGATGCAGAAAGGTTAAAGGAAATTAGGGACGCAAACAAACTGGGCAACACAATAATAATGGGTGATTTTAATTACCCCAATATTGACTGGGTAAATGTAACATCGGGGCATGCTAGGGAAGTAAAATTCCTTGATGAAATCAATGACTGCTTTATGGAGCAGCTGGTACAAGAGCTGATGAGAGAAGGAAAAATTTTAGACCTAATGCTTAGTGGAGCGCATGATCTGGTGCGGGAGGTAATAGTGCTGTGGCCGCTTGATAACAGTGATCATAATATGATCGGATTTGATATTAGCTTTGAAGTAAGTATACATAGGAAATCAAATATGTTAGCGTTTAACTTTAAAAAAGGAGGCTATGAAAAAATGAGAAGAACGGTGAAAAAAAAAATTAGAGGAGCAGCTGCGAGGGTCAAAAATTTACATCAGGCATGGATGCTGTTCAAAAACACTATCCTGGAAGCCCAGGCCAAATATATTCCGCATATTAAAAAAGGAGGATGGAAGACCAAATGACAGCCGGCGTGGTTAAAAAGTGAGGTGAAGGAAGCTATTAGAGCTAAAAGAAAATCCTTCAGAAAATGGAAGAAGGAACCGACTGAAAATAATAAGAAACAGCATAAGGAATGTCAAGTCAAATGCAAAGCGCTGATAAGGAAGGCTAAGAGGGACTTTGAAAAAAAGATTGCGTTGGTGGCCAAAACACATAGTAAAAGCAGGAAGCCGGCAAAAGAATCAGTTGGACCGCTAGATGATCGAGGAGTAAAAGGGGCGATCAGGGAAGACAAAGCTGTAGTGGAGAGATTAAATGAATTCTTTGCTTCGGTCTTCACTGAGGAAGATTTGGGTGGGATACCGGTGCCAGAAATGGTATTCGAAGCTGACGAGTTGGAGAAACTGAATGAATTCTCTGTAAACCTGGAGGATATAATGGAGCAGTTCTACAAACTGAAGAGTAGCAAATCTCCTGGACTGGATGGTATTCATCCCAGAGTACTGATAGAACTGAAAAATGAACTTGTGGAGGTATTGCTAGTAATATGTAATTTATCCTTAAAATCAAGCTTGGTACCTGAAGATTGGAGGGTGGTCAATGTAACGCCGATTTTAAAAAAAGGTTTCAGAGGAGATCCGGGAAATTATAGACCGGTGAGTCTGATGTCGGTGCCGGGCAAAATGGTATAGACTATTATAAAGAACAAAATTACAGATCATATTCAAAAGCATGGATTAATGAGACAAACCAGCTTATAATCGAAAGTAATCGCTGGCTATTTCCCGACACAAATCGGGATATGGCCGGCGATTTCGCAAAAGCGGCGAAAAGCGTATAATGGAAAGCTACATTTGTGATAGCTTCGCCGCTTTCCCTTCGCCTCGCCGGCAAAAGTTCAAAGGGGCGTGTTGGCGGCGAAGCGAAGGCGGAACATGGGCAGGCTTGGGCGTGGCTACCAGATGGCCGGCTTTCGCGGATAATGGAAAAATAAAACCCGGCGATAAGCAGTATTTCGCCGGGTTTACTTGGTCCTTTTATTTTCACGACCAAGCCTCAAAAAGGTGCCCCAACTGACCAGATGACCACCGGAGGGAATGGGGGATGACCTCCCCTTACTCCCCCAGTGGTCGCCAACCCCCTCCCACATTAAAATTATTAAAATACAAACCTTTTTTGCCAGCCTGTATGCCAGCCTCAAATGTCATACCCAGCACCCAGACAGCAGTATGCAGGTCCCTGGAACAGTTGTTGTTGGTTGCAGTGGACTGCAGAAAGGCAGAGCCAGGCCCACCCCCCCCCACCTGTTCCACTTGTGGTGGGTAATGTTGAGCCCTCCCAAACCCCCCAAAACCCACTGTACCCACATGTAGGTGCCCCCCTTCAGCCCTTAGGGCTAGGGTAATGGTGCACACTTGTGGGCAGTGGGTTTTGGGGGGGATTTGGGGGACTCAGCACACAAGGGAAGGGTGCTATGCACCTGGAAGCTAATTTGGTTGTTTATAAAAGATGTTTGAAGTGCCCCCTAGGGTGCCCGGTTGGTGTCCTGGCATGTGAGGGGGACCATTGCACTACAAATGCTGGCTCCTCCCATGGCCAAATGCCTTGGATTTCACTGGGTTTGAGATCGCCGGCATTTTTTTCCATTATTGCGGAAAAACAAAAGTGGCGATCTCAAACCCGGCGAAATCCAAGGCATTTCGCCGGCCCACACCGTATTATCGAAAAAAAAGATGGCCGGCCATCTTTTTTGAAAATACGGTTCCGGCCAGCTGTTGCGCCGCCGCCAAAATAGATCGCCGGTGACCTATTTCGCTGGCGACGTTCGATTATTCCCCTCAAAGTCAACATGGATTTAGTGAAGGGAAATCTTGCCTCACCAATCTACTACATTTCTTTGAAGGGGTGAACAAACCGCATACAGTTCAAGCTTCTCCTACTTACCTACAAATGCATTCGATCTGCAGCCCCTCATTACCTCTCTACCCTCATCTCCCCTTACGTTCCTACCCGAAACCCCTCCTCTCCGTACCCTTCTCCACCACCACCAACTCCAGGCTCTGCCCTTTCTGCCTTGCCTCACCCTATGCTTGGAATAAACTCCCTGAACCCATACTTCAAGCCCCCTCCCTGCCCATCTTCAAATCCTTACTCAAAGCCCACCTCTTCGATGTCGCCTTCTGCACATAACCATTATACCTCCATTGAGGTAATCTAGACTACCCCAACTTGACATTTCGTCCTTTAGATTGTAAGCTCCTTTGAGCCGGGACTGTCCTTCTTTGTTAAACAAACTGTACAGCGCTGTGTAACCCTAGTAGCGCTCTAGAAATGTTAAGTAGTAGTAGTAGTAGGTGAGCCAGTTGATATTGTGTATCTGGATTTTCAGAAGGCGTTTGACAAAGTACCTCATGAAAGACCCCAGAGGAAATTGGAGAATCATGGGATAGGAGGTAGTGTTCTATTGTGGATTAAAAACTGGTTAAAAGATAGAAAACAGACAGTAGGGTTAAATGGTCAGTATTCTCAATGGAGAAGGGTAGTTAGTGGGGTTCCCCAGGGGTCTGTGCTGGGACCGCTGCTTTTAACATATTTATAAATGACCTAGAGATGGGAGTAACTAGTGAGGTAATGAAATTTGCTGATGACACAAAGTTATTCAAAGGGGAGGATTGTGAAAAATTACAAGAGGACCTTACGAGACTGGGAGGCTGGGCGTCTAAATGGCAGATGACATTTAATGTGAGCAAGTGCAAAGTGATGCATGTGGGAAAGAAGAACCCGAATTATAGCTACGTCATGCAAGGTTCCACGTTAGGAGTCACAGACCAAGAAAGGGATCTAGGTGTCGTCGTTGATGATACGTTGAAACCTTCTGCTCAGTGTGCTGCTGCAGCTAAGAAAGCAAATAGAATGTTAGGTATTATTAGGAAAGGAATGGAAAACAAAAAAGAGGATGTTATAATGCCTTTGTATTGCACCATGGTGCGACCGCACCTCGAATATTGTGATCAATTCTGGTTGCCGTATCTCAAAAAAGATATAGTGGAATTAGAAAAGGTGCAGAGAAGGGTGACGAAAATGATAAAGGGGATGGGACGACTTCCCTATGAGGAAAGGCTAAAGTGGCTAGGGCTCTTCAGCTTGGAGAAAAGGCGGCTGAGGGGAGATATGATCGAGGTCTATAAAATAATGAGTAGAGTGGAACGGGTAGATATGAAGCGTCTGTTTACGCTTTCCAAAAATATTAGGACTAGGGGGCATGCAATGAAGCTACAATGTAGCAAATTTAAAACGAATCAGAGAAAAGTTTTCTTCACTCAACGTGTAATTAAACTCTGGAATTCGTTGCCAGAGAATGTGGTAAAGGTGGTTAGCTTAGCGGAGTTTAAAAAAGGTTTGGACGGCTTCCTAAGGAAAAAGTCCATAGACCATTATTAATTGGACGGGGAAAATCCACTATTTCTGGGATAAGCAGTATAGAATGTTTTGTACTTTTTGGGGATCTTGCCAGGTATTTGTGACCTGGATTGGCCACTATAGGAAACAGGATGCTGGGCTTGATGGACCCTTGGTCTTTCCCAATATGGCAATACTTATGTACTTATGTACGATATAGCACGTTTAGCAAAGAGAATCAAGCCAGAGAAATTAAAAATAGCTGCAGTTAGACCTCTTCTTAAGAATCCAACATCTGATCCTAATTTACTAGAAAATTACAGGCCAATTTCATCTCTACCTTATCTATCTAAAGTTATCAAAAAGCTACTGTGTATGATCAATTGCTAGAAGAATAATGTGTTTGATTAACATCAGTTTGGTTTCAATAAGAATCATGATACTGAGACCAGTGGCGTACCAAGGGGGGGGGGGGGGCGGTGGAGGCGGTCCGCCCCGGGTGCATGCCGCTGGGGGGTGCCGCGGCGCGCGCCTGCTCCAAATTCGCTAAACTTCATTGCTCGTTCGCTGCAGCTCCCTCTGCCCCGGAACAGTTTACTTCCTGTTCCGGGACAGAGGGAGCTGCAGCGAAGCGAAGTTTAGCGAACTCGGAGCAGGCGTGCGCTGCGGCACCGCCCCAGCGGTGTGCATCCAGGGGGGGGGGTGTCATTTTTGCCGGAGGGTGGAAGGTGTCATTTAGCCTGGGGGGGGGGGGGGTGCTGCACCCGGGGGGGGGGCACATCGGCGCTCCACCCCGGGTGCCATCCAGGCCAGGAACGCCACTGACTGAGACTCTTTTAGTCTCACTGTTAGACACAGTGAAATCAGGATTTGCGCGTGCATCTGGTTGCATGCTATTCTATAACGCTGGGTATCTAAATCCCATAGTGCACAAGCCAAAGGGGGCATAGCCATAGGAGGGGCATGAGCGGGCCATGGGCATTCCAAAACATTGTGCATAGTATTATAGAATAATAGGTCTCTGGACCCAGCTTGGGCAAGAGGATTTACACCAGGTTTCAGTAAGCATAAGTCTGGTGCCCAGACTTGGGTGTGAAAACTGGCGCTAAGCGCCATTCTACAAAGGTGCACACCCTTTATAAAATAGTGCTTAGTGCCAAACTTTTTCCATGCCCACTTTTCATCATCATTTATAGAATTCCCCCTTATGTGCATGTAAATGTAAGGGCCACATTATAGATCTGCCTTTCACATAATTAGTGACTATGGCCTCCTAAATTCCCTGTGCAATCTGTAAGACAGACCTGGCTGTGATCAATTGCATTTTTGATAGCACTTCTAGTTAATTACAGAACTTGAAACTTGCTAGACAAACCTAGCTGTCAGTTGATCCAACCATCATAACCTAGTGATTTAGAGACCTTTACTAATGTTTCAATATTAACCTCTTTGTTTCCTGCACGCCCCATTTTTATTGACTACGGATTTGTTTACTTATTCATGGATTTGAATTTCATTTATTTATTTAGAAGTGATATTCTGCCATATCTCACCTCTGATGACGTCCCTTTCTAAATCCATTGTTAGGGTGAACCACATCTTCACAGGTACAGTAGATATTTTTCTTCCCAAGAGGACTTACACTCTAAGGGGATCTATTTACTATTTTGCTGTCTGAATTTTGTGTGTGTGTGTGTTGCTGCAGCTGGGAATATACCTGTGCTTAAAATATCTGGATATGTTCTCTCATTCACTCTGTCCGGTGTCTTGCACCTAAACAAGCGCTAATAACACTGCAGGGTTTCGTTTTCACTTCTTCAGGAACTTCAAAGGTGATTTTTCAACAGCTGAGAGGCATGTTTTTTTTTTCAGCTGTTGAAAAATCACCTTTGAAGTTCCTGAAGAAGTGAAAACGAAACCCTGCAGTGTTATTAGCGCTTGTTTAGGTGCAAGACACCGGACAGAGTGAATAAGACAACATATCCAGATATTTTAAGCACAGGTTTATTGTTTGTTTTAGAGCACATGAGGGTTACTGCTCACAAGAAATAAAAGACAAAAAATAGTGGAGATATTCTATGATTGAGAAGCTTGTCCACCCCCTGGGGCATAAATCACTTTGTGTAGTCCCTTTTGGGTGAGTTGATTCTCTGAGATTTCTCCATTTACATATGAAAATATTTCAACAGTAGTGGATTGGATACTGGATGGCTTGTACTCTCATTTGCTCTCTCCTTATTATTCCCTGTTTTTTTGCAGATTTTAGTTTACTATTACCAGAGGTCAGTTTGGGATATATTACTTTTTAAGATCTGGTTTACCAAAATTAAATTGACAAGCAGCAGTATAGAGTTTGAAAATATGAAACAGAATCCAGATGCAAGATATTATCACACCATCTTGACTTGCTCAATCTATGCATGGAGAAGCTCGGGGTCAGTGTACAAGTCATACGATTTTGCTGATCTCATCTTTGCTGGATAAAGAAGACCAAACTGGGCTCCGAGATTCTTCAGGTCTTGACACAAGGATAAAAACATTTTTCTCTTAGCGGCTGTTGATGCAGATAAGTCAGGGATAATTACGATCTGTTGACCTTGATGTAAAAGGGAGAATCTACTTTTAGCAGCCATTAATATTTCAAGAGTGTGAGGGTAATGCAACAACTTAGCCACAATAGACATGGAGTGTCTGGCACAAGATTGTATGCGTGAGGGAGTGCGATGGGTCCTCTCAATCTCCATTTTAGGTTCAAAGCAAATATTGTGATCCATGGGATACGGTGAGGCTTGTAGTCCTCAGAATTCCGTGAGGTTTGTAATCCACAGAATAAGGTGAGGTTTGTAATCCACAGTAGAGTGTAATCCGCCCCAAATCCCTGCGCTTGGGCAGTCCTCTTACAAGACAAACCGGGATGGCTAAAATATGCCTTTTCTCCCTTCCTGGCTTTAACTTCAACTTAAACACTCAGCTCAGACCTAGAGTTGCTGCTGAGATGTTGGGGCTTTCACTGGGGCTTCTCTGGTTGTCCTCTACCAGGCTTTTCCCACTGCAGGTGATAATTTCTCAGTGGGACGAGCCTCTCAGTGTTTCACAAGGTCCACAATAAATTCCAAACCACATCAATTCCCAAGACTGAGGCAGTCCCTTCCCCGCAGTCTCTCTTTCTTCCCCTTCCCCTTAAAGGGGAATGGGGTTTGTGCTCTCCACCACCAGGTCCTTTCCCCCTTTTAATCCTATTGAATACCACGCTTGTCTATAAACATAAATTAATCAGTTCTTTTGCTTTTCTTTCCTTTTCTTCAACACAGTCCGGGTATATACAATGCAGCCTTTCCGGTTTCAACCCTTTCTTCATTCCCCTCCTACTACCAGACCAGGGAATGAAAGGGTCCCATCCTTTCTTTGTCAGCACCTGCTCCTGACAACCTCCCACTTGACCCAGGCTAAAATCTTCATTAATCAGTTCACTGCTGTTGTAGCCACCTTTTCCCTCCCCTCATCAGGCCAGAGAACCAAGCTGCCATAAGCCCCTTTAATTGTCTACTTTTGACTCAAGTCAGAGCAGAAATGTCCATAGGCTCCTCTTCCAAGATCTCTTCTCTCTCCAACAATCTTCCACTCTCTCCTGTTTGCTAATCCATAAGCTCCTCTACAGCCCTCTCCTGCAGCTGTCCCTCATTCTCCTGATAAATCCTCCCCAATTCTGCTCCCTCTCCTTGGAATTCTGGGGCTGGTAGTGTTGAGAACTCTTCCTGGTTCTACCCTGAGTCTCCCTCAAGGGTTGCTGGGAATTGTAGTCCTTAGATCCTAATGCTTTCTCAGGGGAAGGTGACAAGCTGCTCCCTTTGACATGTTTGAACTTTGTGGACTTGGGTCTTTGGGTTCTGTACTCCCATGAGGTTTTAGGGTACAAAGGGGACTTTCTCCCTCCCTCCTCAGCTGTATTTTTTTGTTACATTTGTACCCCGTGCTTTCCCACTCATGGCAGGCTCAGTGCGGCTTACATGGGGCAATGGAGGGTTAAGTGACTTGCCCAGAGTCACAAGGAGCTGCCTGTGCCTGAAGTGTTTCCAAATCCAGGCTCCTGGACGCTTCACAATATCCAGGAATTTCAGTAGCCAGGTCTCCAGAAAGGCAGAAATGTCAGAAGCCTCAGCACCCTCAGGCAAACCAAGGATTCTAATTTTTCCGGCTGCAATTTGCCAAATCTTCTAGGTCCCCTTGAAGTTTAGCAATGGCGGTCAAGTTGTACTGTATTCATAGGAGCCAACTTTTCAAAATGATTAGGGGTGCTGAAATTTTTTATTTTTTTTTCTTACAGGCAGTTTCCCCCCCCCCCATACCTTAAAATCCTGTCTGCTGCAGTCTTCACCTGGGCAGTGGCAGCGCCACTCATAGGCTGCCTGCAAACTGCTCCAGGACTTCTTTCCTGAACAGTCCCACCCCTCAGTCCCCCTGTACTGTGCAAATATAAAGAGATGCAAATTTCAAAAACTGACATATTTCAATCACTATACTATAGGTTAACAAATACAAATAAAACAAAAAAATGGAAAATATAATATCATTTTATTGGACTAAATACATTTTTCAATTAGCTTTCAAAGGCCAAAACCTCTTTCCTCAGGTCAGGACAGTATACTGCTGTTATTGTATTCTGTTCTGACACGAGAAAGGAGGGGTTGGTCTCCAAACATTAGTCAAAAATGTATTAAAATTAGTCCAATAAAGATATCACCTTACTTCCATTTTCTGTATTTATTAACACAGCTACCACACTACTTTATCCTAAACTAAAAATAAAATTCATTTTTCCTACCTTTGTGGTCTGGCCATTTACTGTTTCTAATTGTGTTGGTCCCAGTCTCTTGTTTCTTCTTTCCTCGATCTTAACTCTCCCCCCTTTCCATCCAGCGTCTACCCCATCTCTCTCCCCTTTCCTTCCAGCATCTGCCCCTTCTCTCTCCCCTTTCCATCCAGCATCTACCCCTCTCTCTCTCCCCTTTCCATCCAGCGTCTTCCCCCTCTCTTCCCTCTTTCCATCCAGCGTCTATTTTCTCCATCCATGTGTAGTTTTTCTCCTGTTTTCCCTTTCCCTCATCTCTCCCAGTATGCATCGCCTTCCTCTTTCTTCACTCCCCTCCATCCATATGCATCTCCTTCCTCTCTCTTCCCTCTCCTCCATCCATGCCACCATTTTCCTCTCTCTCCGTCCCTCCATCCATGTTCATCTCACTTCCCTGCCCTCCATCCATGTCCAGCATTTCTCCTCTCCCCCTCCATTCATGTGCATCTCCTTCTTCTGTTTTCCCTCCCCTCCATCCATGTCCAGCATTTCTCCTCTCTCCCCTCCATTCATGTGCATCTCCTCCTGTCTTCCCTCCCCTCCATCCATGTCCTGCATTTCTCCTCTCTCCCCGCCATCCATGTGCATCTCCTCCTGTCTCCCCTCCCCTCCATCCATGTGCATCTCCTTCCTGTCTTTCCTTTCCTCCATCCATGTCCAGCATTTCTCCTGCCCTCCCCTGCATCCATGTACAACAACTCTCCATTCTCTCCTGCCCTCCCCTCCATCTACGTCCAGCAACTCTCCTCTCTCCTCTGCCCTCCTCTGCATCCATGTCCAGCAACTCTCCTCTTTCCCCTGCCCTCCCCTCCATCCATGTCCAGCAATTCTCCTCTCTCCCCTGCCCTCCCCTCCATCAATGTCCAGCAACTCTCCTCTCTCCCCTGCCCTCTCCCCCATCCATATTCAGCAATTCTCCTCTCTCCCATGCCCTCCCCTTCATGTCTAGCAATTTCTCCTCTCTCCCCTACCCTCCCGTCCATGTCCAGCGATGCTCCTCTGCTCTCCCCTCCATGTCCAGTGATGCCCCAAACCCCACCTGCCCCCAAGTTCCAGTTCCAACCCTCCCTTCTCGACCTGCCCATCCTCTTCTCCCTCAACAGCCCTCCTTGCCTTCCTGCTGCCCAGCCAGCACTTAAAACTCATTTTACCTGACTGAAGTCATGACAGCAGTGAAAGAAGCAGAGTAGAGCAAGCTCGCCTTCAGCCTTCCCCTTCCCTCTCAGCGTCCCGCCCTCATTTCCTGTTTCTGCAAGGGCAGGAGGCTGAGAGGGAAGGGGAAGGCTGAAGGCAAGCCTGCTGTGCTTCTTTCACTGCCGTCACGAGGGAGAAGAGGGCGGGTAGGTCGAGAAGGGGGGTTGGAACTGGAACTTGGGGGCAGTGAGGAAGCAATTTGAGCATGAATCATTTTCAATTGCTGATGCATATCTCAAGAGATATCCATATGGTTGTGCATCAGTTTCTTGAAATGAGCTCTTTTAGGAATGGGGTCATCGGAAGAGAGCTCATTAACCTAACTACTGGATTTGTCAAGGGATGGCAGGTTAGGCTTAAGCTGCTTTAAGTTAGTAGATATGTTGAAATTCCATTCTGTTTTGTTTTTCCTCATATTGCAGAAGATATCAGTCAAGGCAAACAAAAGATTCGCCGATAAAAAGGCAGGCAAGTCAAATTTAGTTGAGAGTTGTGATCTTTTTGCAGGAGCACGTTGTTCAGGTGACCATCTTCTTCGGGCTCAAACCGGAAGTTCGTGTAGGTGCATTTTAGATAGTGCATGTGAGAAAATCAACAGGTTTGCATGTGTAGAACAGATGTAAAATCGACGTAAGGAATACTCAAATTAAAATTAAAATAATAATTAAAAAAAACTGTGTGGAAGATACATGTTGAAGTGTCCCGAAATAGAGAAACTTTCACATATAACAAGACCACCCACAGAACAGGGGATAAAGACATGCAACTGGTAGGAACATGGATATACATATGTATGCCTGGCATGTGAAAAGTCTATATCCACTAACCAGCAATTTGCATGTGCATGTCCCACCAGTTTGGAAAAGTTACATGTGTAGAAAGCATGTGTAAGTGGCACAGTGCCCACCACTTATATATGCCTGGCACAGAAAGTTGGGAGGAGATGTGGCAATGTGTTTTCAGTCTCACATAACAGCAGCCTCTAGAAGGCCTTGGTCAGAGAGCACCAACATGGCTGCCAGGAGAGAATGCATACTTCCTGGTATCCCTTGTGCTAGCCAATGATGCCACAAAATCTCCACCAATAAAATATTAGGAAGTAAACAGTATCCCCCAAATTCTATATATGGCGCCTTAAGTTGTGCACCCTAATTTGGTCGCACAGCCAAATTGTGTGCACAACTTAATTGATCAACAAGCCAATCGGCGCTGATAATTGGTACTTAACAACTAATTAGTGGTACTAATTGTCTTTAATTAGAATTTACAAGCAGAACTTTTTAGGCATATTCTATAACATGGTGCGTGTAAATTCTAATGTGTGCAGTTAAGAACGGGGTGTGGCCATGGGTGTGGAATGGGTGGGTTGTGGGCATTTCAAAAAACTATGTGCACTGTTATGTAATACACCTGATCTGCGCCTAATTTAGGCGCATGTATTTAGGTTTGGTTTGGGCTGCCTAAATGGGTGTGCCTAAATTTTAGTCACAAGAACAGCGCATGTGCATATTCTATAACCTACACATTACTTTAAGCAGAGTTTATAGAATCACGCTAACTGCATGGTTCCTCAGCGCTGATTTTTAAGGCGCCATTTATAGAATTTTCCCCATTGAGTTCATATAATTTATAGTGTAAGTACTCCACTCTGCTTTTCTTTTGTTTATTAGACACATTATTTTGGCCAAGTAATCAAAGGCCAGACCACACTGCAGCCAGGAAGAAGTGGGAAAGAATATGGATGGCCCTGGCAAGTTAAACCTCAATATGTGCCTCCATAGTCCAACACTTGCCAGGTACTAGTTAGCTAAGGGTTGCCACATAGGGGAATGGTGCATAGACACCTATATGCTTTGCTATCCTATATCAAGACTCTCTTCCTACCAAAACACAGTACCATGGTGTCGCAAGGTCCAAAACATCTCTGGCTACCTATGATGCAGTTGAAAATTATGTGGTGAGAGAACCAGAAAAATAGAGTTGCCACACACATGCTGAGAAAAGCCAAAGCAAATCACCCATCTGCCATGGTCAGTTAAGATGGCAAGGCTGGCAGCCAGAACCCACCAAGCCCCCTTCATCCAATAAAAAATGACCAAAGGCATGACTTTCCACCATGGTATACAAAAGCCCTGAATACTAAGCTTTCCATTACTTTATGTAAAACATGAGGAAAGTATGCCACATCTAAATAGTGGATGTTAAAGTTAAGCCCAGGAGCGAAGAGCACCCTTGAAACAAACAAAAACTACACAGACTGTCAGTAGCAGAAGCAGGATTTGAACACAGGCACTCAACATGACAAAGTTCTCACCCTACCAATACCAGTCCTGTCTTTTGCTCTGTCTTTGTAGAAACCCAAAAGTGTTCTGAGTGCTGGGGCCGATTCTGTTCAATATATTTGTGAGTGACATTGCCGAAGGGTTGGAAGGTAAAGTTTGCCTTTTTGCGGACGATACTAAGATTTGTAACAGAGTGGACACCCAGGAGGGAGTGGAAAGCATGAAAAAGGATCTGCAGAAGCTAGAAGAATGGTCTATGGTTTGGCAATTAAAATTCAATGCAAAGAAATGCAAAGTGATGCACTAAGGGAGTAGAAATCCATGGGAGATGTATGTGTTAGGTGGTGAGAGTCTGATATGTACAGACAGGGAGAGGGATCTTGGGGTGATAGTATCTGAGGATCTGAAGGTGATGAAACAGTGTGACAAGGCGGTGGCCATAGCTAGAAGGTTGCTAGGCTGTATACAGAGAGGTATGACCAGCAGAAGAAAGGAGGTTTTAATGTCCCTGTATAAGTCATTGGTGAGGCCCCACCTGGAGTATTGTGTTCAGTTTTGGAAGCTGTATCTTGCTAAGGATGTAAAAAGAATTGAAGTGGTGCAAAGAAAAGCTACAAGAATGGTATAGGATTTGCATTACAAGACGTATGAGAAGAAACTTGCTGACCTGAACATGTATACCCTGGAGGAAAGGAGAAACAGGGGTGATATGATACAGACGTTCAAATATTTGAAAGGTATTAATCTGCAAACGAACCTTTTCCGTAGATGGGAAGGTCGTAGAACTAGAGGACATGAAATGAGATTGAAGGGGGGCAGACTCAAGAAAAATGTCAGGAAGTATTTTTTCACGGAGAGAGTGGTGGATATTTGGAATGCCCTCCTGCGGGAGGTGGTGGAGATGAAAACGGTAATGGAATTCAAAAATGCGTGGGATAAACATAAAGGAATCCTGATCAGAAGGAACGGATCCTCAGAAGCTTAGTGGAGATTGGGTGGCAGAGCCGGTGGTGGGAGGCGGGGCTAGTGGTTGGGAGGCGGGGCTAGTGCAAGGCAGACTTCTACTGTCTGTGCCCTGAAAATGGCAGATACAAATCAAGGTCAGGTATACACAAAAAGTAGCACATATGAGTTTATCTTGTTGGGCAGACTGGATGGACCGTGCAGGTCTTTCTCTCCTGTCATGTACTATGTTACTATAAGTGAAATAGTGGGTCCTTGGTAGCTGGTTGCCCACCACAATTTCCTATTTCTCTAGGTCAGTGATCTTCAACCTTTTTCTTCTCACAGGACACTATGGTGCAAAAATTGTCAAGGCACACCTTCAGTTTTTTAAGGGTATATATTTTATCATTTAACATATATAGACAATGTTTTTTTTTTAACTTGGGAAGGAAACATAGATGAATTATTACAATTTCATAGCTGGCTTAATACAAAGATGCAAACTTTAAGATTTGAGCTTAATTACAGCGAAGAGGAGATCTCCTTTCTGTGACAAGGCGGTGGCCACAGCTAGAAGGTTGTTAGGCTGTATAGAGAGAGGTGTGACCAGCAGAAGAAAGGAGGTATTGATGCCCCTGTATAAGTCGTTGATGAGGCCCCACCTAGAGTATTGTGTTCAGTTTTGGAGGCCGTACCTTGCGAAGGATGTAAAAAGAATTGAAGCGGTGCAAAGAAAAGCTACGAGAATGGTAAGGGATTTGCGTTACAAGTTGTATGAGGAGAGACTTGATGACCTGAACATGTACACTCTGGAAGAAAGGAGAAACAGGGGTGATATGATACAGATGTTCAAATATTTGAAAAGTATTAATCCGCAAATGAACCTTTTCCGGAGGTGCGAAGGCGGTAGAACGAGAGGACATGAAATGAGATTGAAGGGTGGCAGACTCAAGAAAAATGTCAGGAAGTATTTTTTCACGGAGAGAGTAGTGGATGCTTGGAATGCCCTCCCGCGGGAGGTGGTGGAAATGAAAACGGTAACAGAATTCAAACATGCATGGGATAAACAGAAAGGAATCCTGTTCAGAAGGAATGGATCCTAAGGAGCTTAGCTGAGATTGGGTGGCAGAGCCAGCCGGTGGTGGGAGGCGAGGGTAGTGCTGGGCAGACTTCTACGGTCTGTGCCAGAGCCAGTGGTGGGAGGCGGGGCTGGTGGTTGGGAGGCGGGGATAGTGCTGGGCAGACTTATACGGTCTGTGCCCTGAAGAGGACAGGTACAAATCAAAGTAGGGTATACACAAAAAGTAGCACATATGAGTTTGTCTTGTTGGGCAGACTGGATGGACCATGCAGGCCTTTTTCTGCCGTCATTTACTATGTTACTATGTTATAACCATCAGGCACATTAATGGCAGACTAGTGACAAATCTATACTGCAAACCCACAGATACAAATAAAATGTTACACTTTGATAGTTATCACAGAATCGTCACTGAAGAAAAATGAACCTTACAAACAATTGGGCATCTTGAATAATAAGTATCTGTTTCTTCAATTTAGTAGTCTGCTCTGTTCTGTTTGTGGACTGTTCACATGCAGATCACCGCTTCTGTGTTGTTGCACCATCTTCTTTTCTCTAGCTCCTCCCATGGCACAACCCACCCCATCCACCTTGCTCCATCCCGCTCCCCCATGACATACACACATTTCATCTACTGTTTATCAGGTTCTCCTCATCCCATCCACCTTTTTCAGCCCCCCCATCCATCTTTTACCAGCCCCCCCCCACATACTCCATCTGTTATACATGTACAAAACATTGCACATTTGTGTACTATTGGGAAAGTGTGTGCACTCTTTAGGAAAAGTGCACCCTCTTTCCTCACAGGACTCAATTCAATAAATGGCACTCAAATTTTGGGAGCTGAAAAAAAATCCACGTGGGGCACAATTCTTTAAACAGCGCTCAGAGTTGCACTGAGAACCTGGAGCACCCTTTATAGAATAGAACTTAGCACTGATTCTCATGCCCATCCTTGGGCATGAGAACTTAACGCCTGCTGAAACCTGGTGTAAATTCTGGCACTCAACCGATGACAGCTGGGCATGTAAATGACCCTATTCTCTAACACATTTTGCGAGGCCAGTCCTTGAAGTCTTGGCAGCCACTTTAAACAAGCGACGGCAGCGAGAGGATCAGCGGCAGCGGGCAGGAAAGCAAGCTACTAGACCACCAGGTTGATGAGGTATGTGTGGGGAGGGCGTCCGGGGAAGGAAAGGTGGATGGATAGTATTGTGTGTGTGTGGGTGGGTGGGTGCGTGGGAGAGAGAGAGTTGAAGCCAATTAGCTCAATCTGTTTCTCCTTCCTTGCGCAGCCGTCATCGTCGTACACTCAAAATAAAAGCAAACAAACCTATGAGCTGCTGCATCCACATTGTCATTCTTTATTGTTGGTAGCATTTTTATTTAATCTCACTTACATGCAGGCTTGTGCAGCATATGAATGTACACTGAGGAAGTATAATAACAGAATAACCTTTCATAAGTAGAGTAGCAAATTTGTTATAAATCATAATCAGTGTGTCATTTGGAGGGGCTGGTTATAGGGACACCCTTGCATGTGCTATATTCGTGCAGAGATTTTTTTTTTCTCCTGGTAAAGGGCCATTAAAACAGACATCATGTTATGAGAATCAGGTGCTGAACATTCAGTTTCTATATATCTATTTATTTACTTATTTACGACATTTATATCCCACATTAAACATGAGTTAGCTTGAAATTGATCTTTTTTTTCTGTGCCGACTTCAAAAGAAAAAGATGGCATGTGGGAATTTGCTCCTTTTTTAAAACTCACAGCTTTTGAATTTATTTGAGAGCTTCCCATATGTAAATATAAATATCATGAAATAAAAACTGAATATCACTAAAACAGCTTCAAAAATTATTGCTGGTAGAAACAGCACTAATAAAGGCCATGTTTTGCGCTCATTTTTCTACAGTGTTCTGTACAATACAGTAATACATGGCCAAATTTCAGTGAGGATATCCTGTTTACTTATGGGTTCATTTTAACTGTTGTAATCTGCCTTGGGAAGCCTGGTGTTGTAAAGATTGGAAGTAAAATTAAACTCTCCTTTCAATGGGGCACATGGAATCACATCTTCACCTCATCTCTTTTGTACAAATGGAATATTCTGTTTTGAGCATGTTTCAGGGACAAGTGGTTTTTATAAGTCAAAATAATAAAAATAAATATTTCATGCAGATCTCTTTCTTGGGGGTGGGGGGAGCAAGGTGACTGCAGTGTGGTGGAGGTATGCGGGCTGGGGGCTGGGAAGGAGGAGATTACTTGTGACAGGGATGGGTGGGGACAGGTTAGATTCCCCATGGGCATGGGTGGGGATGGGTTAGATTCTGGCGTGGATGGGTTGGATTCCTGTTCCTGTGCAACTCTCTACTAGGAAATCAGATTATTGGTGCTAATTGTCTCATTATTCAATTAAATTACACACACAAATTGGGCACATGTCCAAATTTACAAACACAATTTTTGGTGACTTTTATAGCTTAGGAGGTTAATGTGTGGTAGTGTGAACACACTAGCTGGATAGAGCTTCCAAGTCCACTCTCTGCCCATGTGACGTGATTACCACACCGTAAACAGGGAAATTACCGCAGGACTTTTTATTGCTTCCTGCAGTAAGCCTTTTTTGGCACACTAAGCCCACATTAGATCTTGGTGCACTTTAAAAAGGTGAAGGCGCTTAGCTTAGCAGAGTTTAAAAAGGGGTTAGACGGTTTCCTAAAGGACAAGTCCATAAACCACTACTAAATGGACTTGGGAAAAATCCACAATTCCAGGAATAACATGTATAGAATGTTTGTACGTTTGGGAAGCTTGCCAGGTGCCCTTGGCCTGGATTGGCCGCTGTCGTGGACAGGATGCTGGGCTCGATGGACCCTTGGTCTTTCCCAGTGTGGCATTACTTATGTACTTATGTACCTTATTTTTTTGTTGTTTTTATTTGTTTACCATTATTTCTGTGCATTCTATAGACTAGCATTACACTACTTTATTCAAAGCAGCTGAATATGCATGAGATGGATGTCAAACAGTGCTTGTGTGCATATACAAATGTTTTCTCAGTGGTGAAAAGGAGCCCGTCTGTCCAGCTGCCTCTGTCTACTGTGTCATTTTCCTTCATTTTGTGTACTCTGTATCTCTACCTAGCATGTTTGAATTCTGTCACTGGTTTAGTTCCCAATTCCTTTGCTGGCATTCACCACCATCTCAGTAATGTGACCATCACTGGGAAAAGGTGACTAAAGCCTCCAGAAAGAAAAAATGAGGTTTTATTGAATTCTGTTAGAGCAAGCAATTTGTAATATAACAATCCAAACCTCATCCTTTTATGTGAAAAAAATAAAAAAGTTAACAGAAATTGAAACATGTAACTTTTCAGACTGCTTATGGACCCATGACATGAAAAAGTGGCCATTCTTGACATTTTGGATCTGAGACTTTAGTCACCTTTTTCCAGAGATGGTCACATATATCCTCTCGACTTGCCTTCCAGCAAATTGATTCCTCGTCCTTGAGCAGCTTCTTCTATGGAAAACACTGCCTTCTTTATGCAGAAAAATGAGATCACTTACCAAAATCTTCTTGCTGAGCTGTCCAATTCATTATCACACAGTTCCTGCCCATGCGTGAACAAAGAGACTTTTCAGAGTCCAGTGAAACTGCCTAAACCCATACAGCAGCTATAACCAGAGGATTCCCTCAGACTCTGAGAAGGTGACTTTATAAGAAAACATGAGACACTACAGTTTACAGACAGAAGAACCCAGAGGACTGCAGCTGTTAGTCTTTCTTCTCCAGGGGCTTCAAGATCTCTACACAGACATTGTGCATTTTATTACCAGTTTATTTATTGTATTCTGTGCCTTTTACAATAATGCTTAAGGCAATTTACAACAGTTTATAGTCAGGGCTGGTATTAGACATGCTGGAGCCCAGGGCAGAAACTAAATGGGGCTCCCAATCCCCTCTCCTCCCTGTCCCCTCCTACAATCTCCCCACCAGGGGCGTAGCTAGGTGGGGCCACGGCCCCACAGATTTAGCCCTGGCCCCCTCTACTTTTGACCCCCCCCTGCCGCCACCATCACCGACCCTCTCCCGCCACTGCCAGGTACCTTTGCTGGCGGGGGTCCCCAACCCCCGCCAGCCTTAGTCTTCTTCAGCGCCAGCCTCCAGCTCGTTCGCTGATCTGTACTGTGAGTCCTGACTGACGTCTTAAATAAATCTTTAAGAGGTTCCGCCAGGACCTCCCTGAGCTCCCTCAGTATCCTGGGATGTATCCCATCCGGTCCCATAGCTTTGTCCATCTTCAGATTCTCAAGCTGTTTATAAACTCTTTCTTCCATAAACGGCGCAGTATCCACTCCATTCCCAGATATTCCCTCGGCAGCCAACCGTGGTCCTTCTCCAGGATTTTCCTCCGTGAACACCGAAGAGAAATAATTGTTTCGCTTTATCTTCATCACTCTCAACATAGCCATTTTCATTATCTTTCAGTTTCGTAATTCCATTCCTATGTTTTCTTCTTTCTTCAATATATCTGAAAAAGGTTTTGTCACCTCTCTTTACATCACTCTTGTAGTCCATCCCACTCCATAGAATCTTTCTGTCCCATCTCTCTTCTCTACTCCACCCCCCATGGGTTCATCTCTCCTTGTCTCATTGCCCACTCTCATGGTCCAATATTACTCCCTCTTTTTTCTGTCCTTCTTTCTCTCTCCCACTTGATGCATAGAAACATAGAAACATGACGGCAGATAAAGGCCGCATAACCCATCCAGTCTGCCCATCCTCTGTAACCCCTAATTCTTCCTGTTCCTAAGCAATCCCACATGCTTATCCCATGCCTTTTTAAATTCTGGAACAGTCCTAGACTCCACCACCTCCACAGGGAGGCCATTCCACACCTCCACCACCCTTTCTGTGAAATAGTACTTCCTTAGGTTACTCCTAAGCCTATTCCCTCTTAACTTTGTCATATGCCCCCTCATTCCAGAGCTCTCCTTCATTTGAAAAAGGCTTTCTTCCTGTACATAAATGCCCTTGAGATATTTAAACGTTTCTATCATGTCTCCTCTCTCCCTTCTCTCTTCCAGTGTATACATGTTGAGATTCATAAGCCTGTCCCTATAATTTTTGCATTCAAGATCGCTTACTAATTTTGTAGCTGCCCTCTGGACCGACTCCAACCTGTTTATATCTTTCCGTAGGTGTGGTCTCCAGAACTGCACGCAGTACTCCAAATGAGGCCTCACCAGAGACTTATACAATGGCACTATCACCTCCTTTTTCCTGCTGGTCATGCCTCTCTTTATGCACCCAAGCATTCTTCTGGCTTTGGCAGTCACATTTTCTACCTGTTTGAAAGCTTTAAGGTTGTCAGACACAATCACCCCAAGTACCGCTCTTCCTTCGTACACTGAAGCACTTCACCCCCAATACTGTATTGTTCCCTCGGATTTTTGCAACCCGAGTGCATGACCCTGCATTTTTTGGGATTAAACCTTAGTTGCCAAATATTGGTCCATTCTTCTAGCTTCGCTAGGTCCTTCCTCATGTCATTCACACCCTCCATCGTTTTTCTTCCTCCATCCCATTGTTCAGAATTTCTCCCTCCCTTCCACCCCTAGACCCAACATTTCTCCCTCTTCCCTCCCTCCCTCTCTTCCATTCCCAGGTGCAACTTCTCTTTCTTTTTTTCAGACTGCCTCCCATCCAGCATCTCTCATTCTGTCCTCACCCCCAAGTCCAGGAGCAACAAAAACCACCGAGGTGGAAAAGAACAACAGAATCCCACAGATGATCTCAGGAACAGAGGAGGAGAGGGAACAGAACTAGGCTCTTCAAAAAACAGACCAAAGATGTCCAATATTTGTAGTTAAGTTTATTGAGAGAGGACTCTACAAGGTACCCTGTTTCGGCACTGGAAGCGTCTTCTTCAGGAGTCTTGGTACTTTGTCTCAAAGAGCTAGTGGACAAAGTATTCAGGATAGAGTCACTTGTGAATAACGTTCTGGTCTTGAAAAAGACCTTTGATGTGCAGTAGAAAGTATGGCTAATAGACGCCACTGGTTTGACACAGAAAAAAAAAGTCCTCTCTCAATAACTACAAATATTGGACATTTTCAGTCTGTTTTTTGAAGAGCCTGATTCTGTTCCCACTCCTCCTTTGATCCTCACCCCCCAAGTCCACCATCTCTCCCTTTCTCTTCCCAACTGCTTTTCCATCCAGCATATCTCCCTTCCTCCCCACCATCCCCAGGTCTACCTTCTCTTCCCAACTGCCCTCCCTCCCTCCTTCCCCACCATGCCCAGGTCCATCATCTCTTTATTTCTCTCCCAATTGCCCTCCCATCCTGTATCTCTCCCTCCCCACCACCCCTCCACCATCTCTTACTTTCACTTCCCTCCCCATCCCATTGTCCACCATCTCTCTCTCCCTCTCCTCTATTTCTAGGCCCATCATTTCTCCCTATTTACCTCCCCACATTCTGGTCCAGCATTTCCCCTTCTCTTTGACCCCCCTCCCTGGTCTACTTTAAAAACAACTGCTCTAGGGTCTACTCCCTCTGACATAACTTTCTGTTTCCACCTAGGTGGGCCATGGCAGAGGGAAAGCGCAGAAGAGGCTGCGGACAGCATATCAGACTCGCTGCTGCATCAATGTCACCCTGCAAAGAACAATGCATTTTAAAGGTAGACCGGGAGGATGCGGGAGATGTTGGATGAGGGTGTTGAGAAGGGGAAGACATGCCAGCCCACAGGAGGACCCTGGAGCTGTCGGGCCCAGGGAAGGTGCCCTGTTTGCCCCCTAGTGCTGGCCCTGTTTACAGCCATATAAAGGGAATAATTGGATAAAGCCCACCTATAAAAATTCTAAAAAAAATTCAACTTTTGTAAGCCTATATTACAAATGTTCTCCCCCTAGACTTTATATATGGTGCTGCGATTTTGGCGCAGAAATTGGCACAGGAATTCAAGATCTATGCACTAATTAATTAGCTGAGGAGTCAATAAATTATAATTCATTGATGTTAACAATCAATTATTGCAGTTTATTGAAATGTACATGTGTATCTCCCTACATATTCTATAACCCCGTGTGCTTAAATCCCCTAGCGCGCAACTCAAAAGGAGGCATAGCCAGGGGAGTGACAGATGTGCTCCTAAAAGTTGTGCGCCATGGTATAGAATAGCCCCATTTCCATGCCAAAATGCCCGTAGTTGGGCACCAGTATATATACCAGGTTTCATTTGGTGTAAATACTGGCGCAAAACCTTTGGTGCGGAAATGGGCTCTAAGCACTAGTCTGTAAATGGTGCTCAGCCTAGAGCACCATTTATAGAATAGCGCTCTATGCCGATTTTTTTCCGGCGCCAAAGTCTTGGCACCATTTATAGAATGCCCTCCTATATATGCTTTTATAGAATGTCCACCAGATATTCACCACTATTTAACCAGTCAGAACGGCTGATGAGCAGTTAAATAACGCTTAACTGGCTATCCGGCTACCTCCCACTGAATATCCCCGGTTAGTGGCTAGCAGGTAGCTAGTTATATAGTGCAATATAGAGGGGCATAATCGAACGGCACCGGCCATCTATATGGCCGGTCATCTTCGGGGCCGGCTCCGCAAAGGGGCGGTGCCAACCGTATTATCGAAAAAGATGGCCGGCCATCTTTTCTTTCGATAATACGGTTGGGGCCGGCTAAATCTCAACATTTAGGTCAAATGTTGAGATCGCCGGGTTTACAGATGGCCGGCTTCAAAAAAGTAGGAAAAAATCCAAATGCTCGTCAGGGATGTCCTAAATGAAAACTATTTTTGCTTGGCTTTTTCAGTAGTACCAGTGAGATTTGAACTGGCCACCTCTGGATTACACAACTAGTACTCTAACCACTTGGCCACAGCTCCACTTACTTGGCTGCCCCTCCCTTTTGATTATGCCCCGTCAGGTCTCTCTCAGCCACTCACAGACAGCTAAATGCGCTGTGATTGGCTAGAGAGACCCCTGCCTGTGATTGGCTGAGAGAGACCTGAAGGGGCATAATTAAAAGGGAGGGATAGCCAAGTAAGTGGAGCTGTGGCTTAGTGGTTAGAGTACTAGTTGTGCAATCCAGAGGTGGCCAGTTTAAATCTCACTGGTACTACTGAAAAAGCCAAGCAAAAATAGTTTTCATTTAGGACATCCCTGACAAGCACTTGGATTTTTTTTTTGGGTGGGAGGGGATTGGTGACCACTGGGGGAGTAAGGGGAGGTCATCCCCGATTCCCTTTGGGTGGTCATTTGGGGCTCCTTTTTGAAGTTTGGATGTGAAAAAAAAGGGACCAAGTAAAGCTGGCGACATGCTCATCAAGCCTGGCTTTTTTTCCCATTATCGGCCATCTCGTGAGCACGCCCCCGTCCTGCCTCCGTCCCGCCTTCACTACCCTACCGACACACCCCTTTGAAATTTCTCCAGCTCCGCAACGGAAAGCAGTAGAAGCCGGCCAAAATTGGCTTTCGATTATACCGATTTGGCCGGTTTCAGGAGATCGCCGGCCATGTTCCAATTTGTGTCGGAAGATGGCCGGCGATCACTTTCGAAAATGAGCTGGATAATCATCTATCCACCAATTTTTAAAGCAGGTTTAGCGACCATATTTGGCCGCGTCAAACCCTGGAATATCTTTGGCCGGTTTGAGGATAACCGGTTAAGCCTGAATGTTGATTTAGCTGGTTATCTTCAAACCGACCAAAAATAACCTGGATATTCAATGCCAGTCACCAGAAATGACCCAGCATTGAATATCCAGGCTTATCACCGACCACGAGAGTTAGCCAGTTTAACTCCTGTAGTCTGAATATCGGCCCCTATATTCCTAGAATAACCAGTTGGCCATGAAATCTGAAGAACAAATTTATACCTGCTCCAAGGCTGGTGCATACATGTGCATGCACTCTATGAGTATATAGGACTGAATTCAATAAATGGTGCCTAAAAAATTGGCGCTGAAATAAATAACACTTAGAGCTATTCTATAAACAGTGCTCAAAGTTAGGCGCCATTTATAGAATAGCACTTAGTCCCGGGAATTGCAACTACTTTTAGGTGCAACCATTTACAGCATTGAAACCCTGGTATAAATCCCCGTGCTGAAATTAGGTGTGGATCCCCTTTATTCTATAACATCATGCATACATTGTAGAAATGCCCCCAATCCACCCATGACTCTCCCATGGCTGTGCCCCCTTTTTGGATCCATATATAAATTTTACACGTGGATGCGGCCGCTTGAATTTACGTGTGTAAATTTTAATTAATGACAATTAGTGCCGATAACTAATTGCTAGGGCCCAATTATCAGCGTTAATTGGCTCATTATTGAATTAAATTATACATGCAAATTAGGCATGAGCCCAACATTGTGCATGCAATTTTTA
Source organism: Microcaecilia unicolor (assembly GCF_901765095.1). Lineage (NCBI taxonomy): Eukaryota > Metazoa > Chordata > Amphibia > Gymnophiona > Siphonopidae > Microcaecilia > Microcaecilia unicolor. The sequence goes on along the minus strand of NC_044032.1, from coordinate 248,275,137 downwards.
GTGCCATTTATAGAATTTGGGGGCTAGTGGATTTAAGATCATGGCTCCCCCCCAAATTACACCCTATAAAAGGCCTACGCAGAAGATAACATAAGGGTATACATACTCTTCATGCACTGCATATGTGTGTGCATATACATCCATGCAATTTTATAACAACCATTTCCCACATGTTAAACAAGCTTTGCATGTGGAAAATGCTTTATAAAATTACACCCCCCCCCCCCCATGAAGGCAATTTTCAGACTGCCCACAGAAGTGGAACATTTGTTGTTCCTTTTTAGTTTCAGGTTGTATACAAAGAATAAATAAATAAATAAATAAATAAATAAAATCCCTTTGAGATTGCCTTAAAAACATTACAGTAGTACAGAAATTCTGGGTCAGGCCAATGGTCCATCTAGCCCAGTATCCTGCTTCCAGCAGTGGCCAGTTCAGGTCACAAGTACATGACACAATCCCAAATAGTGAGATTCCATGCTACCAATCCCAGGGCAAGCACTGGCTTCCCCCATGTCTGTCTCAATAGCAGACCAGGGGCGTAGCCAGCCTTCCGTGGGGGAGGGGTCCAGAGCCCGGGGGAGGGGGCACATTTCAGCCCTCCCCCCGGCGCCGCCCCCCCCCCGGCCGACATTGCCACCACCCATTCCCGCCGCGAACCCGCCGCCGCTGCAGCCTACCTTTACTTTGCTGGCGGGGGATCCCACTCCCCGCCAGCCGACGTCTTCTTCTCAGTCGCTTCCTGCTCTTCAATTTGTTTGCTGACGTCCTGCACGTACAACGTGCAGGACGTCAGCAAACAAATTGAAGAGCAGGAAGGACTGAGAAGACGTCGGCTGGCGGGGAGTGGGATCCCCCGCCAGCAAAAGTAAAGGTAGGCGGCGGCGGGGGCGGGTTCGCCGGGAGGGGGGTCCGGGGGTGAATCTGCGGAGGCCCCGGCCCCCTCAGGCCCCACGTACTGTAGCTACGCCACTGTAGCAGACTATGGACCTTTCCTCCAGGAACTTGTCCAAATCTGTTTTAAACCCAGATACACTAATCGCTGATATTACACCCTCCGGCAACAAATTCCAGAGCATAATTATTCATTGAGTGGAAAAATATTTCCTTTGTTAGTTTTAAAAGTAGCACCATATGATTTCCTTGAGTGTCCTGTAGTCTTTGTACTTTTTGAAAGAGTTAAAAATTGATTTGTTTACCTGTTCTACAGCACTACGTATTTTCTAGTCCTCTATCATATCTCCCCTCAGTCGTCTTTTTTCTAAGCTGAAGAGTCTTAACCACCCCCTTAATCATTTTAGTCACCTTTTTTTAAACCTTTTCTAATTCTGCTACATCTTTTTTTAAGATACTATGACAGAATTGTACACAATACTCAAGGTGTGGTTACACCATGGAGTGATACAGAGGTATTATAATATTCTTTGTCTTATTTTCTATCTCTTTCCTATCATTCTGTTTGCTTTTTTGGCTGCCATCACACACTGGGCAGAAGATTTCAGCATATTGTCCACGATGACACCTAGATCTTTTTCTTGGGTGCTGATTCCTAAGGTGGATCTTAGCATCAGGTAACTATGATTTGGATTATTCTTCCCAATGAGCATCACTTTGCATTTGTGCTCATTAGATTTCATCTGCCATTTGGATGCCTTTCTTCCAACTTCCTAAGGTCATCTTGAAATTTTTCACAATCAGCATGTGTTTTAAGAACTCTGAATAGTTTTGTGTCATTTGCAAATTTAGTCACCTCATTCGTTGTTCCCATTTCCAGATCATTTGTTAAATAGCACCAGTCCCAGTACAGATCCTTGAGTCACTCCACTATTCACCCTTCTCCACTGAGAGAATTGGCTATTTAAACCTACTCTCTCTTTTCTATCCATCAGCCAATTCCCAATCCACAACAGAACATTGTCCCCTATCCCATGACTCTTTAATTTTCTGAGGAATCTTTCATGAGTGACTTTGTCAAATGCTTTCAGAAAATGTAGGTATACTATATTCAAAATCAAAAAAAGCCAAACTGAGGTGTTAGGAAAAACAGCTCCACTCAATCATTGTATTTACTACTACTACTATTAAACATTTCTATAGCGCTACTAGACTTACGCAGCGCTGTACAAATTAACATGAAAAGACAGTCCCTGCTCAACAGAGCTTACAATCTAAATTGGACAGACGAACAGACAGTTAGGGGTGGGGAAATTGCAGTGGTAGGGGTGATAAGTGAGTATTTAGAGCAAAAGTTTCCAAACTCTTAAAGAAAGATCTAGCATTTTTCAGTTTGTAAGAGGAATTTTGCTCTATCCTCTTACCTTATATGTTTGGGTACAAAATCTATTGCAAAACACAACAGTTGAGTGAAAGCATGTGAGTGAGAAAAGCAATATGTAGACAACGGTGTTTCTCTTTCATAATGAAGGTCTGTGCTCCAATATTCTCAGCAGCTGGGGTGGTCTATGCGTTTTTAAAACACCTGCTGCTGCAGCTGAATTAATCCAGATATGCAATGCTGATATCTGGATAGTGGCTGATGCTGAATGTCTGGATTCTGCACTGACCACCTTTGCTATTCAGATAGCAGCAATGTTCAACCCACTATCCAAATAGCTAATCAGATAAAGTGGACAGCTTTTTTACTGTCCTAACTTTCCTCCTTCTTTACTAAGCTGCGGTAGTGGCTGTGCTTCCATTCAAAGTGAATGGGCTGTGTTGGGATTGCCACGTGGCAGCTGCTAGTGCAGCTTTGGAAATGGGAATGGTTAAGTAGATGGTTATCTGGTTAGAGTACTGAATATTGCCACTAATCAGATAAATCTAGGGACTGCCCTTGCTCTGCTCATGGATTGCTCTGGCACTATCCAGATAACATTGGGGCAGTTTACAAGGCTATTCAGTGACACTGTTCACATACTACCAAATTCTATAAATGGTGCCTAAAAAAAAAGCACTGAAAAACTGCACTTAGTGCTATTCTATAAACTGCCTAAAGTTAGAAAGAAAAAAAAAAGTAAGAAAGAAGAAGAAACAAAAAAGAAAGAAAGAAAGAAAGAAAGAGAAAGAAAGAAAGAAAGAAAGAGAAAGAAAAAGAAAGAAAGAAAATGAAAGAAAGAGAAAAAGAGAAAGAAAGGAAAAGAAAAAGAAAGGCAGAAAGAAAGAAAGAAGGAAAAAGAAAGTGAAAGAGAAAAAGAGAGAATGAGCGAAAGAAAGAAAGAGAGAAAGAAAGAAAAAGAAAGAATTAAATAAAGAAGGTAAATGAAAGAAAAAGATGGAGAAAGAAGGAAAGGAGAAAGAAAGAAAAAAGTGAAGGAATGAATAAAGTTGAAAGAACGAAACAAAAAGAAAGAAAGAGAAAAAGAAAGAGAAAGAGATGGAGAAAGAAAAAGAAAGAAACAAAGATGGAGAAAGATGAAGAAAGAAGGAGAAAGAAAAAATAAAAAGAAAGAAAAGAAAAAGAAGGAAAGAAATAAAGAAATAAAGTAAAAGAAAGAAAGAAAGAAAGAAAGAGAAATAAAAAATAAAAAAAGAAAGAGAAAGATGGCGAAAGAAAAAGATGGACAAAAAGAAAGAGAAAGAAGAAAGAAAACAAAATATGGAGAAAGAAAGAGAGAACGAAATAGAAAGAAAGAGAAAGAGAATAGAATAAGCTCGAAGAAACGAAAGAATAGAAAGCGAATGAAAGAAAGAGAAAAGAAAAGTAAAGAAAAAGCAAACAAAGAGAAAGAGAAAGAAAGAAAGAAGGAGAAAAAGAAAAGAAATGAAAAAGATGGAGAAATAAACGAAAGGAGACAGAAAAGAAGAAAAAAGAGCGAGAAAAAAAGAAAAGATAGACAAGAAAGAAAGAAAACCAAAGAAATGAAAGAAAGAAAGAAACGAAAGAAGTCAAATTGTGGGCGAAAGACAGAAAAAGAAAGAGAAAGAAAGAAAAAGAAAATGAAAAAGTAAGAAAAAAGAAAGAAAGAAAGAAATAAAAGACAGAGAAAGAAAGAAAGAAAGAAAGAAAGAAAGAAAGAAAGAAAGAAAAAGAAAGAAGGAGAAAGAAAGAAAGATCTAGAAAGAAAGAGAATGAAAAAAAGAGAAAGAAAGATAGACAGGGGAAGATAGAAGGAGAAAGAAAGAAAGAAAGAAAGATGGAAAAAGTCCCTGCTAGGTACTCTGTGACAGAATGAACCAGCCAAAGAAAAAGTACTGGAAGATTGACATAAGTCACCTAAATGAAAAGCTGCTAGAAGAACTTAGCTAAATTTGAGTCTAACCTGAAAGGGGAGGAAAAGAAAAAGCTTATACGTTTTTTTTATAGTTCAGTACTTTTTTCCTCAGTGTTAAGAGCTATTATGCAGAAGCTAGCCTTGAACCTATAAACTTTGGGTTAGAGAAAAGATGATAGAACCTCTGTCTACGTGGGTGTTGTCTATAGACCTCCAACACAATCGGAGGAACTAGATAAAGATCTGATCACAGATATTCAAAAGTTGGGAAAGAAACGAGAGGTACTGTTGCTGGGAGATTTCAATCTACCGGATGTAGATTGGAAGGTTCCATCTGCAGAATCGGAAAGAAGTAGAGATATCGTGGATGCTTTTCAAAGTGCTCTGCTCAGACAAATGGTGACGGAACCCACGAGGGAGGGAGCAACGCTAGATCTGGTGCTCACAAATGGGGATATTGTGTCAAATGTTTGAGTGGGTGTCCACCTGGGCAGCAGTGACCATCAAACAGTTTGGTTTGATATGACAGCTGAAGTGGAGGGCGGCCACTCAAAACTCAAAGTCCTGGATTCCAAGCATGCTGACTTTAGTAAAATGGGGGAATACCTGAGGAAGGAGCTGATGGGCTGGGAGGACATACCAGAAGTGGAAGGACAGTGGTCTAGGCTGAAAGAAGCTATAAATATGGCCACAAACCTTTATGTAAGGAGAGTAAATAAAAGCAAGAGAAAAAGGAAACCGATATGGTTCTCCAAACAAGTAGCTGAAAAAATAAAGGCTACAGAGTTGGCGTTCCTGAAATATAGAAAAACTGAAGAAGAGGAACACAGAGAGGAATACCGGAGGAAACTGAAAGAAGCCAAGAGAGAGATACGTCTGGCAAAAGCGCAAGCGAAAGAACAAATGGTTAGAAATGTAAGGAGGGGTGACAAAAATTTCTTCAGGTATATTAGTGAAAGGAGGAAGACTAAAAATGAAATTGTCGGACTGAAAGTTGCTGCGAACCGCTATGTAGATAATGATGAAGTAAAAGCAAATTTGCTACACAGATACTTTTGTTCTGTTTTCACAGAAGAAAATCCTGGAGAAGGACCACAATTGATTGGCAAAAGTACATATGAGAATGGAGCGGATATAGCACCGTTCACGGAAGAGAGTGTGTATGAACAACTTGAAAATCTAAAGGTGGACAAAGCCATGGGACCGGATGGCGGGTCCTCTTAAAGATTTTTTAAATAAATCCTTGGAGACGGGAGAGGTTCCGTGGAATTGGAGAAGAGCGGATGTGGTCCCTCTTCACAAAAGTGGTGATAGGGAAGAAGCTGGAAACTACAGGCCGGTAAGCCTCACTTCGGTTATTGGAAAAGTAATGGAAGTGATGCTGAAGGAAAGGATAGTGAATTTCCTGGAAGCCAATAAGTTGCAAGATCCGAGACAACATGGTTTTACCAAAGGTAAATCGTGCCAAACGAATCTCATTGAATTCTTTGATTGGGTGACGGGAGAATTGAATCATGGACGTGCTATAGATGTAATCTACTTAGATTTCAGCAAAGCTTTTGACACGGTTCCCCACAGGAGGCTCTTGAAAAAACTTGACAGGCTGAAGATAGGACCCGACGTGGTGAACTGGATTAGAAACTGGTTGACAGACAGATGCCAGAGGGTGGTGTTAATGGAATTCACTCGGATGAGGGAAAGGTGAGTACCGGAGTGCCTCAGGGATTGGTGCTGGGGCCGATTCTGTTCAATATATTTGTGAGTGACATTGCCGAAGGGTTAGAAGGTAAAGTTTGCCTTTTTGCGGATTATACTAAGATTTGTAACAGAGTGCACACCCAGGGGGGAGTGGAAAACATGAAAAAGGATCTGCAGAAGCTAGAAGAGTAGTCTAAGATTTGGCAATAAAAATTCAATGTGAAGAAATGCAAAGTGATGCACTTAGGGAGTAGAAATCCACGGGAGATGTATGTGTTAGGCGGTGAGAGTCTGATATGTACAGACGGGGAGAGGGATTTTGGGGTGATAGCATCTGAGGATCTGAAGGCAACGAAACAGTGTGACAGGGTGGTGGCCGTAGCTAGAAGTTTGCTGGGCTGTATAGAGAGAGGTGTGACCTGCAGAAGAAAGGAGATGTTGATGCCCCTGTATAAGTCATTGGTGAGGCCCCACCTGGAGTATTGTGTTCAGTTTTGGAGGCCGTATCTTGCTAAGGATGTAAAACGAATTGAAGCGGTGCAAAGAAAAGCTACAAAAATGGTATGTGATTTGCGTTACAAGAGGTATGAGGAAAGACTTGCTGACCTGAACATGTATACCCTGGAGGAAAGGAGAAACAGGGGTGATATGATACAGACGTTCAAATATTTGAAAGGTATTAATCCGCAAATGAACCTTTTCCGTAGATGGGAAGGTGGTAGAACTAGAGGACATGAAATGAGATTGAAAGGAGGCAGACTCAAGAAAAATGTCAGGAAGTATTTTTTCACGGAGAGTGTGGTGGATACTTGGAATGCCCTCCCGTGGGAGGTGGTGGAGATGAAAATGGTAACAGAATTCAAAAATGTGTGGGATAAATATAAAGCTAATGGGGTAAAACTGGGATTGGATTACCAGTTCCTTGTGGCACGGAGTCAGGGGGCAACCCTGACTTCTGACCAGTTTCAGTTTTTGAACTTATACTCTCTTGTGCCATGGTATATGTTCAGATCCAGATGTTCCTTTGAATCAGCCTGACTCCTGATGACTGCATAAAAAGGGTCCTTCCTTTGTTGTTTTCTAGACATTATAAAGGAGTGGTTTGTCATTGCTTTTTCTTCTGTATGTGAAACACTACTGTGTTGTTGACCAATATGTGGGGAAGGGTGACATAAACTAGCAGTGCTTCCAGAACTTGCTTAGCATGGGACAGAAGGCTCAGGGGCCCTTTTACTAAGCTGCATAAGGCTCTATGCAGCCCAACACATGACAAAATGGAGTTATCACATGGCTACCGTGTGGTTCTTGAGGTAATTTCATTTTTGCTATGTGTCCGATATGCATGGCAGAAAAATAATTTTGGGCCGCACATAATGGGCGCGTGCTAAGAGGCATTTGGCACGTGTAGGTCATTACTGCTCGGTTACCGCGTGAGACTTTACTGCTAGGTCAATGGCTGGTGGTAAGGTCGCAGCACCAAAATGGGCGCACGGCAATTTTGACTTTGCCGCACGTCCATTTTTCTAAAAAATAAAAAAAGGCATTTTTTACAGGTGCACTGAAAAATGATTCTGCGCACGCCCAAAACCCACGCCTACACTACCAGAAGCCATTTTTCAGCGCACCTTAGTAAAAGGAACCCTCAAAAATTAATCCTGGTGCATTATGGGACCTGAAGTACTGATTTCAATGGATAGAATCATGGACTACAAATACTACACTGCTTTGGGATATAAGTTTAAAACCAAGAGAGGCCAAAATGTCTTCCTTCTGAAATGGGTAACTTGACAGCTTTGGAAGCCATCTGGTTAGTGACTTGTCCAGGGGTATAAGATGCTGCTGTGGGACTTAAACTAGTGCTTTTTCGGCCCCGGCCTGCTGCTCTAAGCTTTATGCTACTCTTCCACTCAGCAGTAAAGGAGTCAGCCCTTTCTAGATTTTGCATCATTGCATTACTGCAGTTGCCATTTTGAAGTTCTTAAGGAAAGCTCCAAGCACAGAGATGCGAAATTACCCAGTTCCAGTCTGTAGACTTTGGAACAGTCCTGGATTTCTGATAACCCCCTCATATGGCATTATGAGATTTGCAGCACTGAGTTCAATGGATAGGATCAAGCACTACAAATCCCACGCTGCTTTGGGATATAAGTTCAAAACCAGAACTAGTAAAACGTCTTCAGTCTGGAACTGGTTAACATCTAGGATAATGGTAGGGTAAGCTCAGTTAACATAGAACCTTCTGCAATTCTTATCTAAAGCCCAGAGATATCAAGTTACCCATTCTAGTAGGGAGACCTTTTGACTGGTCGTGGATTTCTGCCAATTTCATCCTGGTGCATTAAGGGACCTGCAGCACTGATTTCAATGTATAGAATCATGGATTAAAAACACTACACTGCTTTGGGATATAAGTTTAAAACCAAGAGAGGTCAAAAAGTCTTCCTCCTGGAATGAGTATCTTGACAGCTCTGGAAGCCATCTGGTTAAAAACCTGCAGGATCTAGCACTTACTAAGTATTTAATTCTCTTCAGAGTGCATTGTGGGATTTCTAGCAGAGAAAGGTTTCCAGCTAGAATCCAGCTAATTATTGAAATGCTGTGCAGATGTGGATGGTACTGGTGCTGTATAAAAAGTCCCAGAAACTAGCTTTTAAGTTGTATTGTTGGTTTAAGATTTGTGTGTCTCTGTTCCTGGTAAGCTCTGCTCTAGTTATTAAACATAAGACACTTAAAAAAAAAAATTAGAGGGATGGGGTTGGAAGTTATGTGGTTTTGTAAGGTTTAGGTTTTTTTTCCCTAATGACTTGGTTTATATTATTTTTCTCTGTTCTTTTTCTCTTTGTTTATTGTGCTTTAGCTTTTGGATTTATCATTTTTTTAAATCAGGGAAGTAGCTTTAGTTATTTTTCATGTGTTCAGGAAGATAGTTCTAGTTTCTGGTGATTAGTGCTGTTTTTGATCAGGCTTTATTGGGGAGGGGGGGTGTTACTAATATAATACTCTAGCTGTTATTTCTCCTGTCTTCCTTCAGGGCTTTTGTGGGTCTTATGATATCCTAGTTCTCATTCTATAGTAGAAGCACTACTTTAATGCTAGTAAAATTGGTCATCCATTTTTAAATGTTGAGATATGCTTTCCCTACCTACTTAAGTAGAAGAGGCCAAGAACCAGGGAAATCTAGATAGATTAGGTTCTACTTCTGTTACTATCTCTTCTATCTTCCATTGCCTTAAATATACTGGGATAGCTACTGTCTCAATGACTCTCATTTTGAAAGGGGTGTAACAACGGAGACTTCTTTCTTTGATAATGCCCTGTCTTCCAGAAAAAAAATAAAAAGGGGTTGGAATGAAAGCTTGTGAGAAAAAGCATTCACTTCTGTTGGGTACTTTTTTTTGCAGAAGGCTTGTGTGCCAATAAAGTAATCTAAATGTGCTTGTAGTATCCTTGCTCTCTGTTAAACTAAACTCTATATTGTCAACTTAACTGAGTTCAGTAGCATCTTCTACAGTAAAGCCATAAGGAGTGTTGCTCATTTTTAAGTCTCTCTTGCATGCTCTCTCTGTTACTGGCTTCCTTGTCAGTGCATCTCTCCTCTCCCCGTCCCCCTCCCCCACCTTCTTCCTGTTATTTGTTAATGCCTCTTTGTGAGTGTATTGACCTAAACCCAGCTTTCATGAGGGGAACCAAATTGGAACATACCTCTTCCTGTGTACTGTCCCTTTTGTGTTATTCCTTGTCCCTGCTACAAGTACTTGTGCTGTATAACTTAAGTTACTGAAGGGCGGGTACTTTCCACCCTAGAGAATTTGAACCAGGTTACTGTTAAGTTAACTTGATGCAATATGAGAAATTTGCCCTACTTGTGTGCCATTTTTGGTGCCTCTGATAAATACTTGTATTGTAGTCACAGGTCTGTAAACTCTGGTCTTTGAGCTCATTCTCTTTTGGGGTGATCAGGCCTCCAGGGAGAAAGCAATCAAGGATTGAAGTCCTGTCTGCTCCTCCCCAGGCTCTAGCATTTTCTCTGCTGCACCTGTTTGGAACACGATCACCTGGGTCCCATTGGGAGCGGGTGAGAGATCCTGGCTCCAAGCCTGGAGAATTTTGCCCCCCCCCCCCCACCCCCCTTTTCAGCGGCCCCTTTAGAAGTGGAATGAGTTGTCTCCATATATTGACTGGCTCAAATGTTTTCATACCCTTCTTAATGTTGGTTAAATAACTAGCCAAAGTGTGTGGTGTGTGTGGTTTTTATGGGTGGGGAAGAGGTGGTGTAAAACTCTTCTGAGTAGGCGCTGTGCTAGTTCTAATTTTTCCAATGCTTTGGAGGGCACTCAACAATGGCTAAGTTGGCAAAGGCTGCCGTGTGTTGTGGGTAACAAACAATCTAAATAGTGATTTAGTATTAATATTACTTAAACTACAATTTCTTGTCAGGTTTTGGTGTATGATGCCAAGAGGCAATATCCCATATCTGGTATAGTTAAAACACAAATCTTGCAAAATAGTTTTGTGACAAATCTTATTTTTAATTTGCTTTGCCATAACAGCAGATGTGTTAAAATGTTGGAAGGATGTATACTGGAACTATCCTAACTTATTAATAGTTATGAATGATAACCTTCTTTTAAACAAACTGCAACAATGTTCTGAGAAACAAAACACCTTTTATCAGACCCAACAGTCACATAATGCAAATGCGTTAACATTCTAGGTGAACATAGCTATGAATAATATAGCAACACATTGTCATGCATGTTCATAGAACATAGTGGGCCATTAGCCCAGCCTCCTCCTTGACAGAGGCAATAAGTCAATTGCAAAAGAAAAGCCTACTCATTTAGGCAAATGCACAAAAAGTAGTAAGGGAACCTATTCTTATCCAGTGGCATTAAGATGTCAGCTGGTAGGCACATTGTCCCTATTGCATCTGTAACAGATGTTCAGCGCTGCGTGCATCTGGTAGCGCTATACAAATGCTAATAATTGCATCTATGGCAGACCTAGGCACATAGTTGCAACAGGGCAACTTATGTCTTCCCAGCTACTAAAGCAAGATAAAATTGTAGCAGGCTTTAGAATGTGCCTTCCTATCTTACTGCAGGAAATTGTTTGGGCCCTTGCTCCACAACGGTACCAATCCAAATCTGAATTGGTGGTGGAGGGTGATCTGTTCTGAGAAATGGGCAGGGGGTTGATACTTTCTAAGAAAGTGGCCCAATGGAATAGAAGTTTGAGCTTTTAGAAAGAGAGAGAAAAAACTGAGGCAGGAGAGGAGCCTTGTTCCCTCTCCCCAGAGGGGGAGCAGTCCACCCTCTTCTGGAGATCATAGGAGCTTTAGCTGCTTGCTCAAGGCCCTAAAACAGTGGTTCTCAACCCAGTCCCTGGGACACACCTAGTCAGGTTTTCAGGATATTTTATTGTGGCTATCCTGAAATCCTGACTGGCTAGGTGTCCCCATGTACTAGTTTGTACTAGTTCTCTGCCCTAAGGAGAAGGGGGTTGCCAGTCTGATCCTTGCTTGAGACTACTATAACAGGCTTAGGAAGCAGAAGGGCTATGGTCCCACCACTATTTTGTTCAACATTGCATCAGTAATTAGAGAGTGATTGTTTGGCACCTTCAACCAAAAAGACTAGTATCTTCCTTCAAGGGAAAGGCCTGAGTGAAGCTGTTGCCAAATGAGCCCTCAATAGAGACTTGAAGGGTGTTGAGTGCTGAGATGGGAAGTAGGGCCCAACTTGAGTACTGATCAACCTGCCTGATCTAGGAGTAGGAGGAAAGAGTATTGGATACACTGCCCCAAGAGTGTGGATAGTGTGACTGGAGCACAGGATCATTTGCTTAGCAAGCGATGTTGCCTCAACCCATGCCCAAAAGTTACAGGATAATTATGAAGGAATAACAAACTACTAACCAACTTTGAGACTTAAAGGCACATACTGAGGATGAAGGATTTTATTTTCCCAACTGTTCAGTCTGCAGGGAGGTGGAGTGGTCTCTCTCTTTAAGCTCAGAGGTACCAAGGCTTTACCACTTTGGTCTCTGACTCTCTGTAATTATTTCACTTTATGGACTGGCCTTTTTTTTTTCTGTTCCTTCTTTCCAATATACTTGTACTATATTGGAGACATTACTCTCCCAGCCATGTTCTAACCTTACAATCTCTTACTGTGCCTTACCTAATACAATTTAGCACTGTCAGGAACCTTTCTTTGGGAGACTTAAGGCATTAGACGGACCTTAAATGATCTGAAACTGACTTTCAAAAGTAAATTGAGCTATAAACTAGTAAATCTTCTTTTCTGCAGGATAATACCCCTTCCAGGTCCTGTCCCGAGTTCTCTTCTGCTACACAATGGTAAGTCTTCCTACTGTATATAATATTTTGTCATGTCCCCCCCTCCCCCTCCCAAACATGCATCTGCTTTAGAGGCTGGAATAGAGTACAAGGGAATATTGTCTTCCCTTTCTCTTTGGACTCATTTCTATGACTCCCTAGTCATTAAATGCTTCACTAGATTGGCAGGTACATCCCTTTCTATAAAAGGTTTGGCTTGTGAGCCTCTCTATTCCAGTAGTCCCTATACTGTCCACTGACACAACTTCCCCCTTCCAAAGAGTTAACTTGAGACCTCTTGATATAGGAGGGTGAATAAGAAGCAAATTCCATGTTTGAGAAATGACCAAACAGGCTAGGGTAAAGCCCCACATTGGATAATCCAACGTCTAGAATGGCAGTCCATATTGGATAATGGACTACTAAACTTAGTGGTCAGAACTGTGAAGGCTTCAATTTTGAGTTTCTCTTTGTATTTGGGTGTGCCTGCACAAATACTCAAAAGTCTCAAATATACTGCAAGTATCTGTGTTTGTAAAATAGGTTTATGAGCTACAGTGTTAGGAGGATCCATCATGCAAACTGACTAAGCCACTTTGAAAAAGGCTGACTACCAATTATCAGTGGCACACCGATGTTCAATGTTTGATTAGTGCCCAATTAAATTCAGACTTTTAATACATTCATCATTCAAAAAGACACAACAGGTACACTCATAGTTAGTCTCTCCATCTTCAGCCTTCTTACTTTCTTGCATTTAGAAACATAATTACAGCCATCTATTCATCCTACAATGTTGCAGATTTGAAAGGCAGTACTTAACTGTAGAAAGTCTTGTCTCCTGTGTTGATTTTCATGCTGAATTTTTGAATTTAGCACTTAAGGTGGCCTTATGGCAGCGCTAGTTGATGGGAGCTAAGACTTCAGTTTTCAATATTAATGTATCGGGATTAACATTCATTTTATGCTTCTTTTAGGTGATCTCCAAAGGCATGGGAGCACTGGAGATATACCTAGATGCAGAGGAAGGGGTAGCTTTCCGGACAGACATTGATATGTACTGGACCTCCTGGTGTGAAAATTATCGCTACGTCATACTGGCTCGGGATTTCAAAGATCATTCCAGCAAGTTCAAGCTAACCCGACTTCCTTCAGGCAGAATCCTTCTGCGTGACTTCCGTGACATGTATCTCAGTTACGCCCTTCGTGATGGGGTTGGCCGCATTGAGCCTGTTAAGGTCAAGCCTGACCGCTCCTGTGAGTTTGAACCCTATTTTGAAGAGGACAAGGTGGCACTCCGGGCTACTAATGGCATGTTTGTCTGCCGGGCATACCGGAGCTTCCATTTTATTGAAGCATCGCAGTCCACACCAGAAGAGTGCTGTCGTTTCCGACTGTCGATTGGGGATCTCCTCTACCCCTGTCATGACATTCTCAATGTGACACTAGGGAAGACAAACCACATAAAGTGCCAGCCTAGTGTGGTGAAGAAGGAAACTTTTGCCAACAACACAGATGAGCCCCTGGACTATACCTTCAACTTGGCCTGGGAAATGCGGGCCTCTGAGACCACTACTTGGCCCCGCCTGTGGGGCCTGGAATCTAACACTTCAACCTCCATCACACTACAGGGGATGGAAGCCACAATCACTTACAATGGAAGCTACCTGACAACTATGTCAACTTTCAAGAATATCTCGGAGAAGAGGTCCTCCACAGTCAGTGTGCCACCACATAGCAAGGCAGTGGCGCAGCTGGTGGTGACAAAGCAGGACCAGGTGGAGGTGCCTTTCGTAGCAAACATAAAGAAGACCAAGCAGGATGGGGAAGCAGTCTACATGGAAGTAAAGGGTTCTTGGAAGGGCCTGGTTTATACAGATGTAACTTTGGAGACCAAGGAGGAGCCAGAAACAGATTACCAGTGTACGGTTCTATAAATGGAATAGCCACTTTTCTTCACATCAGTGTTCTGAAATGCTGTCTGAACAGACCTACAGAATGTACCTGGTATAATGTAGCAGACAAGGCTTTAGGTAGCTCCATTGAGTCTCTGTATGTCAAGTCCTGCTTTTTTTTTTTTTGATTTATTTCCAGAGATACAATGAGGAAAAAAGGACAAACTAAGCAGCTGCCTTAAATGAAGGAAACTAGGTCTGATTTGATGGCATTTAGTAATACTTTGAAGGAGATCTTGTGGCACAATGAAACTAAGGCCCCTTTAACTATGTAACTGTCCTGTAGACTAGGGGTGGTGTAACTTTATTGTGTGGCCATATGAGTCCTGTTTATTGACTAATGATGTAACTAATTTCCTATTGCCTTAAAATAAAAAATTTTAAAAATTCACAGTATACATGAATCTGGCTAGAATAAGCAGTAAATGTGCCTCTTAAAAACTGTTGCATGAGGATGTTATCCAAGATAACTTTAATCTAAAAAGGTGGCATTTAACTTGTTTACCTTCAGAGAATGTAGTTACTGATGTGGTATAACCTTTTTTTTTTTTTTTTTTCCTTTTAAGGAGTTGCAGGGCTAGGTTGGAACACCTTTGTCATTTTGGTACTTGACACTTATTTTTGCCTTTTTAAGAATACTAAAAGCAGGTGCAAGTTTGGAGAATTCAGACAAGATGGGCAGGGTGTGGACTGTGCTGTAATATCTGCATCCTATTCCTCTTACCAAGAGGGGATAAACTGAGGAGGCAAACTAGGCCAAAAGTAAATGGAGAAACAGGGATAAGGACCACAGACAAGTGAAAGTCAGGTTCCCTAGAGACAGCCAACACTTACAGATCATTGGGGTTAGGAAAAGTGACAGCAGTGAGAACACTTCTGTCCATACAAAGGAACAACCCATTTCATCTAGCCAAACATCATTGGTCTCATAGTACCACTCAGGGTAGCATGCACAACTACCAGCAAAGGGTAAGGTTAAGACCTTGGCTGCTGCACTGCAGTTCCCTGGTCTGTTAGCCAGACATAATCAGTTCTCAAACTGCAAAACAAAAACAAAAAACCCAAAACACTAGGCCTTAGGCATAAAGGAGTGACCAGAACACAAATGTCACTACATTAGTGACAATAGCATGCTAGACAGGCACAAGGCCACCTTGCTTGTCTTTACACAGGGCCAACTACCCATCCCATCCTAAACTAGGCCATGTTTACCTACTGCCAGGTAAACCTTTTGTCTAAAGGTGGGCCCTGGGTACAAGTTGGATGCTTGTTGATGGTGTAAAGTCAATGGGCCTATGTACTTCGTGTTGGATATGCACATGCAACCACTTGGAGTCTCTACTGGGACACAAATATGTGCCCCTTCCACAGTGGACAAGAGCAGCCTCTACATGGCTTGACTAGCTCTCTTTTATGCAGCTTGAGAACCTGAAGAGGGCTTGCTTTCTGTGCTTCTGGTACTGCACGTGGCTCAAGGAGCCCCAGACAGATGGCAGAGGAAGCAGGTCACTACCAAGTACTTATCCTGCAATTAAGAGAGCCACATGAATACATCTATTGTGTAGCTATCTCCTTGTCACCCATGCTCCAGCACCTCTAGCAGCTATTTAAGCTACAGTGAGAACTCCATTCCCTCATGGTAGCTGTAAGCACAAGATAGTCATTTCTGCCAAAACCTGATTTTCCCCTCTAAATAATCCCCCAACATGTAGTGGGGTTGGAAAAACAAAACATTTTCTGCTTGGCTCAAAAACCTCTTTGCTTAAGGCTGTTGAACAAAATTATAACTTGCATTATGATGGTCCCTGTAGCCACCATTTCCTACCCTTTACTGCACCATTTAGCTCTATCCATAATTCTAGGGGTAGTTGTCTCAGTCTAAGACATTCAGCCACTTTAGGTTTCCAGAATACCTACCATGAATATGTGTGAAGTAGGTTTGCATACAATGGAGCTAGTGCATATTTAGCTTATGCTTACTTAATGAGGACATTCTGAAAACCTGAAGGGCTGTCCTATCTGTGTGTTAAACATCAGTCACTTAAACCAAGATATCACAGTTCAAAATAAACAGTATCATGAATAAGCAAATGAAGGCTTTAGTTTTACCTTATGT
Source organism: Microcaecilia unicolor (assembly GCF_901765095.1). Classification (NCBI taxonomy): domain Eukaryota; kingdom Metazoa; phylum Chordata; class Amphibia; order Gymnophiona; family Siphonopidae; genus Microcaecilia; species Microcaecilia unicolor. Next base: position 248,258,817 of record NC_044032.1, on the reverse strand, counting down.
TGAGATATCAGCTTCTTCCTGTAATGCCAAAAGAAATTTTGACAGTTATGACCTGGTTTACATGTAATATCCCATTAGAATAGAATATTACTAAGAATTGCAACCTGCAACAGTTCTCCAGAGTTTCAGGGGGAGGGAGGCAGAATAAACCAAAGTTTGGGGGAAAAGAGGTACCTGTTACAGCAGCAGCTGTGAAGGAGTGATGTTCCAGGTGGGGTAAGGGGAGTCCAGCCTATAAGGCTCAGAGCAGGGGCAGCCTGTGTAAAGGCCAGGGTGCAGTGCTGACACATGCAATACTTGAAAGGAGAACTGGATTGTGATTAGATGTTTCAGGACCAGCCTTGGTTAGTATTAGCCTAAAGGGATGGTTTAAAGGACAGAACTGTAAAATATGCATTGGATCCGACTCTGTGGGTGCTTGAGCATCCCCAATATTGAGAAAATTCCTTGTATGTGTCCAGGGAGGGGTCATTTCCATTGGGCTTAGCACCCTCAATAATTTTGAAAAGTTGGCTCCTATGAAAATATGTAAGTACTTTGAGTTACCGTGTGAATTGTGATCTCACTTTTTACACCTTAACTATCTGACCAAGCATGTATATGATTAAATAAAACCATCCAGAATACCCAGCCACATAGCTTATACTGTGAGGCAGGTCCCACCTTCCACCTATGGCATTTCTTCTATATCAAAACAACCCCCACCATCACCTCTGTTCAAACACACTTTATGCTATTGAAATCTGTCCAGTTCATGCTCCCAACATAGCCAAAACCTGTGTTTCTCTCATATGTGGGTTTCACCTGCTCAGGAATATAGGATGACCCTTTTATGAATAAATAATGAGCAGCATCTGTCCTGTACCACCAGGACCATGCCTCTATAAAACAGTTGCTTTGTTACCCCCCCCTCTCCTCCCCCCCCCCCAGTCCAACAATGAATTGAAGGAATTCAGGTGCTACAGTGATGGCCCTCCTCCCCCCCCCCCCCAATTGATCAGAAAGAAGAGTAAGCTGGGACTGCAGTACCAGAGCCCTTAGTACTTCCTCACAATTTACTCCCAGCTATTCCTATTCTCCATCTTGCCCTCTTCATCCATGCCTCCCTAGCCATTCTTGTGTGATAGCTGAGGAAGAGAATCAAGATGTGCTCATGATCTCCATGTGCCACCATCTGTCCCTCAGCAATCCAACACCCCATTTGTTACTTCAGTTGTCACAAGAACCTAGGTACTAGTTACTATGGTGAAGCAGAATCCAGAAGAAGGTGGTCCAAGACCAGAGCCTAAAGCTGTGGAAGAACACCCTGAGAGGATTGAGCATGTTCTTGTGACACTTAGTACTGCCTGTCACAAGGAGATTTTGTAGGAGATTCTTTATATCATGTCAAATTTGTTCTAATTGGAGAGGTCAAGTTTGACCAAATCAACCACTTTAGCCAGCAGATCTACTTTACCCACAAGAGTAGTTACCTTAGCTGTAGATTGGGTGATCATCGTATCCAACATTTGAAAAGCTTCCAGATAGACTCAAGGGTCACTGCCACAGGAGCTTCCATACAACTTTCTGCTCTTTTGTTTGCCTGTTCATGCTGACCACTGTTTGGGTTGAGAGACCCTCAGTAGATTCTGCAATTGTAGAAACTTCAGCAGCATGTGACTCTCCACCCAACTCTGATAAGGCCACTGGACATGGTAGCATGCTAGCTGCCAAGAGTGGTAAGGATTTTCAAGCTCCAAGGAGGAGGGTGCTCCCTTGTCCAACTTCAATGCTGGGCTTTCTTCCACAATTATCATTGATGGAGATCCAGCAGTGTAAAGATCAATTCTCTGCTGGCCAAGGGGCACAACAAGGGCTGGAGAAGGAATGACCTTTACCACCCCTTTTATCTGTGCATGAAGCATAACAAAGAAGATTTCAGCAAAGGTATTGGTACAGCAGCAATATCCTCACTTAGTGTCAGGTTCCTGCTGCCATTTTGGTCACTTCCCTATGGTAGAGTTTTTAGCATACAAATAAACTGCAATCGCTTTATTAATCCACGAGTAAAAAAGGCACATTTCTCAAAAAAATGAAATGGGCGCTAGCAAGGCTATCTTGTAATAGCGATCATGTTTTTAAGGCTCTCGTCGAAGCAATTTCTCCCCTCTCCCCTGCCCTCCCCTCCATGTCCAGCGATTCTTCTCTGCCCTACCTTCCCTTCGGTGTCCTGCAATTCTGGCCTCCCCTCCATGTCCAGCGCTTATCCTCTTCCCTCCCTTTCGTGCCCTACGATTCTCACCTCGCCTCCCATCCCCTCTATGTCCAGTGCTTATTCTCTGCCCTGCCCTCCGTGCCCCGCGATTCTCTCCTCCCATCCCATCCATGTGCAGCGATTCTCCTCTACCCTGCCCTCCCCTCACCTCGATGTCCCGTGATTCTGTCCTTCCCTCCATGTCCAGCGATTGTCCTGTTCCCTGCCCTCCCATCTATGTCCCATGATTCTCTCCTCTCCTCCCATCCATGTCTATTGAGTCTCCTCTGTCCTCCCCTCCCTTCGATGTCCCATGATTCTGTCCTCCCCTCCATGTCTAGCGATTGTCCTGTGCCCTGCGATTCTGTCCTCCCCTCCATGTCCTGCGATTGTCTCGTGATTCTGCCCTCCCCAGCGATTCTCCTCTGCCCTGCCCTCCCATCCAGTGTTCCCTGCAGGCAGGTTGTGCTCGTGTCCCCTCTCCTCCAGCATTCCATTGCCTTCACTTGCTTGCGCTCTTAATATCCTGATGCCAGCTCGCCTCCAGCGATCCTTCCCTCTCACTATTCTGCCCTTCTCTGATGTCATTTCGTCGGTACGCGAGGGCCAGACAGTGAGAGGGAAGGGAACGCTGGAGGCTTGCTGACATCGGATGTTACGAACCCAGACAGCCAGCCATAGAACATTGTGGTACAAATTATATAGTAGATGGTATTGCAAGGCTACCTTGAACCTGCCAGATGGACCCAGTAGCTTTCTGGAATCTTATAGCCTGTTCAGACCTTTGTGACTATTCTATGCCAACCTGCTAGACAGACCCGGTTGGTTTTGGGGTGTTCTAATTTACTGATACTAATCCAGCTAACCTGTGGCTTACAGGTCCTTAAACTTTTTTATTGCATTTTGTTCATGCTTTTTTTTTAGAGTTGCTCAAGGTGAAATACCTTCAGATACAATAGGTTCTGGAAATGCCTAATGTCTTGCCATTGTTCTCCTTTCCGTTGATTGATTGCACACTCCCTGAACATTCTGTGGATTAACTTACTCTAGCTCTGGATGGGCACAGCTTTCCTCTGACGAACAAGGTAGTTTCTGGTAAAGAAGATGGCATCTTTGATGTAGCAAAGAGGTCTCCAAGCCTTTGGATGCCTCCCAGAGCATGTGCCCCTGAGAATACTGGCTTAGATCAACTTACAGATGTTCTTCAGCATCTACCAGGTCAGCATGGCATTGCTGTAAATGGAATTCCTTCACAAAATGCTTCCACTCCTCCTCATTATTTCAGTAAGGGGGGAGTCCAACTGTAGGGCAGTGAGCTGTCCCACTTGTACCAGCCTGGCATCCTCCAGATTGGGATGAGGAGGAAGAATCAGTTTGTGAGGTATTGTTCATCATCTCTGGAATTACTCTTTAAAGTAATCAAGGAACGTTTTATATGAAGACGCTTTGGAGCACGATACTGATATCACGAACACTTTTACCTCTAGTGAATCACTGGTTATTGCACCAACATTCCATTCAAGATTTACAATTTGTAGTTCTCTTTCATGTTCATAAGGGAATGGGGTGGCATTGAAAGACAGCTGATATGCAAAGAGCAAAGGTTAATGTACAACTGGAATACCGTTGAACCCAATGGGCTCAATAAAGAAATTGAGCCCATTGTCCATATAAAAGGAGGGTGTGTCAAACTATACCCCATAGAGGCTGTTTTTTTTTTTGGGGGGGGGGTTGTGGGGGGGAGTTATTGATCACTGAGGGGGTATTGGAGGTCATCTCTGATTCCCTCCAGTGGTCACCTGGTCATTTAGGGCACCTTTTGTGCCTTATTCGTTATAAAAACATCTAGCTCAAAACGTCTTAGTTTTAGTATTGTTGTGTTCCATTATCGCTGAAAAACTTCTAATTCCTAGGAGCACCCAAATCCCACCCTTAACACACCCCTGACATGCTCCCTTGAGATTTGGATGCACTGCAGACAAACAGCATAGAAAAAAGTCTGAAAAGTAGGTTTTGAAAATACCAATTTGGACGATTTTGTGAGAAAAATGTCCAAATTTTGCTTTATGCCTTTTTTTTTAGACATTTTTCTCTTCTGAAAATGAGCTTCAAGGTCTCTTATTTTCCACAGTTCACTCTTGATCCTGGATCTGTTCCAAAGTTCTCTGAAATATCTGCTAGTGTCTTCATAGGGTCTTCATTTGTATAGAAGACGGTGATCTCATCCATGCAGAAAAAGCACTTTATTTGCTGTTTTCCTTAGGTGGCCGTTATCATAATCTCACTCATTCATTCCCATGTGCTGTCTGATGTGTTCTGTGAAGGTCTTTGTAACACAAATAAACAGAAGAGATGAGAGAGGGCATCCTTGCCTGACCTCTGACCTAATGGGAAGGGCACCATTTTCTAGTTGTTAATGATTCAATGCAAAGAAATGCAAAGTGATGCACTTAGGGATTAGAAATCCACGGGAGACGTATGTGTTAGGCGGTGAGAGTCTGATATGTACAGACAGGGAGAGGGATCTTGGGGTGATAGTATCTGAGGATCTGAAGGCAACGAAACAGTGTGACAAGGCGGTGGTCGTAGCCAGAAGGCTGTATAGAGAGAGGTGTGACCAGCAGAAGAAAGGAGGTGTTGATGCCCCTGTACAGGTCGTTGGTGAGGCCCCACCTGGAGTATTGTGTTCAGTTTTGGAGTCCGTATCTTGCAAAGGATGTAAAAAGAATTGAAGTGGTGCAAAGAAAAGCTACAAAATGGTATGGGATTTGCGTTACAAAAGGTATGAGGAGAGACTTGCTGACCTGAACATGTATACCCTGGAGGAAAGCAGAAACAGGGGTGATTATGATACAGACGTTCAAATATTTGAAAGGTATTAATCCGCAAACGAACCTTTTCTGGAGACATGAAGGCGGTAGTACTGGAGGACATGAAATGAGGTTGAAGGGGGGCAGACGAGAAAAATGTCAGGAAGTTTTTTTTCACGGAGAGAGTGGTGGATACTTGGAATGCCCTCCCGTGGGAGGTGGTGGAGATGAAAACGGTAACAGAATTCAAAAATATGTGGGATAAACATAAAGGAATCCTGTTCAGAAGGAATGGATCCTCAGAAGCTTAGCGGAGATTGGGTGGCAGCACCGGTGGTTGGGATGTGGGGCTAGTGGTTGGGAGGCAGGGCTAGTACTGGGCAGACTTATACGGTCTGTGCCCTGAAAATGGTAGATACAAATCAAGATCAGGTATACATATAAAGTAGCGCATATGAGTTTATCTTGTTGGGCAGACTGGATGGACCGTACAGGTCTTTTTATGCCGTCACCTACTATGTTACTCGTTACTATGATTCTGGAATATCTCACGACTCTGAAGATCCTGAAAAGTGAATCCAACCACAAAAAGTCTGCCCTGCACTTGGTCGGTGGGAGATTTCAGAACTTGTATTAGACTCCTTAATCCTGTAGTAATATCAAACATCTACCATTATGCATGGACAAGAAATAAAAGGTAGTGTGAAGAATAGGACACTCGTAACAACCTCTTATCCCCGTCCACCCATTTGTACTGGGATAGGCATTGCTTGAGCTCATTCTGTAGCTCATTTCCATGATCAACCAGGATTAATTAAATTTATAGCTCTCGTATGATTGCTGATATGTAAGATAGGTTTACTTATCTTGTTGGGCAGACTGGATGGACCGTACAAGTCTTTATCTGCTATGTTATTTACGGGGGCAGGATTACTCTCTTCAGAGGGTCAATATATACACTCTTGTTTGCATAATTTGGAAAATAGAGCTAAAAGCAGAAGTCTAAGGGGAACTATTCCAGATAATTTTAAACATAGTAGATGATGGCAGAAAAAGACCTACACGGTCCATCCAGTCTGCCCAAGATAAACTCATATGTGTATACGTTACCTTGATTTGTACCTGTCTTTTTCAGGGCACAGACCGTATAAGTCTGCCCAGCAGTATTCCCCGCCTCCCAACCACCAGTCCCGTCTCCCATCACCGGCTCTGGCACAGACCGTATAAGTCTGCCCTCCACTATCCACACCTCCCAACCACCAACCCCTCTTCCCCCCACCTGCTCCGCCACCCAATTTTAGCTAAGGTTCTGAGGATCCATTCCTTCTGCACAGGATTCCTTTATGCATATCCCACGCGTGTTTGAATTCCGTTACCGTTTTCATCTCCACCACCTCCCGCAGGAGGGCATTCCAAGCATCCACCACCCTCTCCGTGAAAAAATACTTCCTGACATCTTTCCTGAGTCTGCCCCCCTTCAATCTCATTTCATGTCCTCTCGTTTTACCGTGTTCCCATCTCCGGAAAAGATTCGTTTGCGGATTAATACCTTTCAAATATTTGAACGTCTGTATCATATCAACCCTGTTCCTCCTTTCCTCCAGGGTATACATGTTCAGGTCAGCAAGTCTCTCTTCATACGTCTTGGAACGCAAATCCCTTACCATTCTCGTAGCTTTTCTTTGCACCGCTTCCATTTTTTTAACATCCTTCGCAAGGTACAGCCTCCAAAACTGAACACAATACTCCAGGTGGGGCCTCACCAACGTCTTATACAGGAGCATTAAAACCTCCTTTTTTCTGCTGGTCACACCTCTCTCTATACAGCCTAGCAATCTTCTAGCTACGGCCACCGCCTTGTCGCACTGTTTCGTCGCCTTCAGGTCCTCAGATACTATCACCCCAAGATCCCTCTCCCCGTCCGTGCCTCTCAGACTCTCCCCGCCTAACACATACATCTCCCTTGGATTTCTACTCCCTAAGTGCATCACTTTGCATTTCTTCACATTGAATTTTAATTGCCAAATGTTAGACCATTCTTCCAGCTTCTTCAGATCTTTTTTCATGTTTTCCACTCCCTCCGGGGTGTCCACTCTGTTGCAAATCTTGGTGTCATCCGCAAAATGGCAAACTTTACCTTGTAACCCTTCGGTAATGTCACTCACAAATATATTGAACAGAATCGGCCCCAGCACCGATCCCTGAGGCACTCCACTACTCACCTTTCCCTCCTCCGAGCGAACTCCATTCACCACCACCCTCTGGCGTCTGCCCGTCAACCAGTTCCTAATCCAGTTTACCACTTCGGGTCCTAACTTCAGCCCATCTAGTTTATTCAAGAGCCTCCTGTGGGGAACCGTGTCAAAAGCCTTGCTGAAATCTAAGTAGATGACGTCCATAGCACGTCCTTGATTTAAATCTCCTGTCACCCAGTCAAAGAATTCAATGAGATTCGTTTGGCACGATTTCCCTTTGGTGAAACCATGTTGTCTCGGATCTTGCAACTTATTGGCTTCCAGGAAATTCACTATCCTTTCCTTCAGCATCGTTTCCATTACATTTCCAATAACCGAAGTGAGGCTTACCGGCCTGTAGTTTCCAGCTTCTTCCCTATCACCACTTTTGTGAAGAGGGACCACCTCCGCCATTCTCCAATCCCTCGGAACCTCTCCCGTCTCCAAGGATTTATTAAACAAATCTTTAAGAGGACCCGCCAGAACCTCTCTGAGCTCCCTCAGTATTCTGGGGTGGATCCCGTCCGGTCCCATGGCTTTGTCCACCTTTAGCTTTCCAAGTTATTGATACACACTCTCTTCCGTGAACGGTGCTTTATCCACTCCATTCTCAGGTGTATTTTTGCCAGTCCCTCGCGGTCCTTCTCCAGGATTTTCTTCAGTGAAACAGAACAAAAGTATCTATTTAGCAAATTGGCTTTTTCTTCATCATTATTTACATAGCGTTTTGCTGTATCTTTTAGTCTTACAATTCCCTTTTTTTGTCTTTCTCCTTTCACTAATATACCTGAAGAAGTTTTTGTCTCCCCTTCTTACATTTCTAGCCATTTGTTCTTCCGCTTGCGCCTTCGCCAGACGTACCTCTCTCTTGGCTTCTTTCAGTTTCATAAGGTATTCCTCCCCGTGTTCCTCTTCTTGAGATTTTCTATGTTTCTGGAATGCTAACTCTTTAATCTTTATTTTCTCAGCCACTTGCTTGGAGAACCATATCGGTTTCCTTTTTCTCTTGCTTTTATTTACTCTCCTTACATAACGGTCTGTGGCCCTATTTATTACTTCTTTCAGCCTGGACCACTGTCCTTCCACTTCTCGTACATCCTCCCAGCCCATCAGCTCCTTCCTCAGGTATTCCCCCATTTTATTGAAGTCAGCTCGCTTGAAATCCAGGACTTTGAGTTTAGAGTGGCCCCTCTCCACTTCAGCCGTCATATCAAACCAAACCGTTTTATGGTCACTGCTTCCCAGGTGTGCACCCACTCGGACATTTGACACACTATCCCCATTTGTGAGCACCAGATTAAACGTCGCTCCCTCCCTTGTGGGCTCCATCACAATTTGTCTGAGCAGAGCACTTTGGAAAGCATCTACAATCTCTCTACTTCTTTCTGATTTCGCAGATGGAACCTTCCAATCTACATCCGGCAGATTAAAATCTCCCAACAACAGCACCTCTCTTTTCTTCCCCAACTTTTGAATATCAGTGATCAGATCTTTATCTAGTTCCTCCAATTGTGTCGGGGGTCTGTAGACAATGCCCACATGGACAGAGGTTCTATCCTCTCTTTTTAACATCACATGTAGTTCTGCTTTGAATATAGCCTGTTCAGGGGCATAGCTACCATTGAATGAGCCTGGCAAAAACCCTTGGCTGCCCCAATGTTTGGGGCTGCCCGTGTCGAACCAAGGTGTCCTTTATCTGGCAACAGAAAAGCCTAGGTTCTCCGGTATGAGGAAGAGAAATATGGGGGAGTTATCTAAAAATCATTTAATCTAGTGGTGAACAGTGAAGAAATTGGAGGGCATGGGCAGTGCATGGCATGGGCATGGCATGGGCATGGCATGGGCAGTGTAAACATGTGATATGTACTAATCAAATTTGGGTAGACAATATTCAAAAACAGTTTTATTTGAAGGGTAAAACAGATTGTAATACACAGAATGTTGCCTATGGGATTCATTGCCCCTGTCAACTGTGGTATATTGGGGAAACCACGCGTAAGATAAAAATGTGCATTGCTCAGCATTTAAGTAACATACGGTTACAAAAACTCGATACACCTCTAGTGAATCACTGGTTATTGCACCAACATTCCATTCAAGATTTACAATTTGTAGTTCTCTTTCATGTTCATAAGGGAATGGGGTGGCATTGAAAGACAGCTGATATGCAAAGAGCAAAGGTTAATGTACAACTGGAATACCGTTGAACCCAATGGGCTCAATAAAGAAATTGATTGGTCCTTGTTAATGTCCATATAAAAGGAGGGTGTGTCAAACTATACCCCATGCATTACAGGAAATGATGTTAACATACCGGAAGCTGGAGCATTTCGCAGTGTGCCTAACATGAATTCGAGGTTGATGAAGGTGTGTATAATATTGAATTTTTGTAAAATGTTGGTGAGATTTGTAAGTTTGGTAATTTGCATGCATTGCCTATTGTATAAGGTCTCCTGAAGAAGTGAACTAGGAAACACAGCCAGTGTTGGGAACAGCAATGAGACAGATGGTTGATAATAATAACTCAGAGAAATCTTCTGTGTGATGTCTGATACTCTACTTTATTCTAAAAAGATTGGCAACACCTCTCTGATATTGGACTTATAAGCAACAAGACAGCGCGATTAGGACGGTTGCAAGTGGAGCTACAAGATATAATGCTGCAAATAGACCACGGACGTTAGAAGGATGTTAGAAGTCTAGCAGCAGCAACTTCTTAAAAGGACATTAGTTTCTTTTTCTCTTGTGTCAGATGAAGTGATTAAGATAGAGTATCATTCATGTCATTTTAATAATTTATGCAATAAGAATTCACAAGTTTGTAATAAACAGCACAATTGGTATTGCATGTATGTGTTAGTTGATATGTGATATGAAGGTAAACAAATATTAGTCAAATGCTAGGAGTATTGAATGATATGTGACTAATTATTGAGCATTTAGCCCAGTTTGTGGTATTAATCATACTCTGATAGCCAGAGAGAGTGAGTTCCATATTGCAATACCTGCCATTGAGAAGAGCGAGTTAAAGATCTTCTGAATTCGGATTTCCTTGTGGAACAGTGGGGCTAGGATAATTTGTTCTTTTTGCCTGCTAGATTCAACAATGCGAACGGATAAGATGTTAATCAGGAGAGCAGAGGTAGCTCCTTGAAGAATCTGAAAGACTTAGGCAGCCTTAAACTGAGTTCTTTCAGCTGTTGGGAAGGTGAGACACTGGTGTATCTGTTCAGTTTGAAGTTTAGTCTTGCCATTGTGTTCTGTATGATCTGTAGTTTTTTTTTAATATTTGCTCCTAATGCCAAGAAATAGGGCATTGCAGTAGTCCAGGTTTGGTAGGATAAGCATTTGTACCAGTATTGCAAAGGCTTTTTGATCAAAGAATGACCTGATTAGAAGAAGTTGTCTCATTTTAAACATTGTTTTCTTCCAAAGTAGGTTGATATGGGATGAGAATGATTAGGAGGAATCAAAGATGACTCCAAGCACTCTAGCTTCAGATTCAACTGGGAAAGTGATGTTGTTGGGTAGTGTTATTGACGTGGGACCTCATCTCCTTGATTCTGGAACCAGAGAATCTTAGTCTTTTGGGTGTTCAATTTCAGCTTGTTTGCTAGGGCCCAGGTCAGAATGGTGTTCATTCTGGTTGTTGCCGATCGGGTTGGATCTTGGTGTGAGGGTGTCAGAGGTAGAAGGAGCATGATTTCATCTGTGTATGATAGTAGTAGTTCTCCCGGTCCCAGATGAATAGAGCTGAGGGAAGACATGAAGAAACTGAACAAGATGGGAGAGAGCGGGAACCCTGCATTTGAGAACAAAGAATTTAGAAAGGTTTTTGTTTTGTTTGAGAGGAATTTGTTGAACCATTTGAGGACTGGTCCATTAATTCCAATCTGACTCAGATGGTCCAGTAGTAGTACATGATCCACTGCATCGAATGCTGCTGAGATGTCGAACTGAAGTAGTAGTTAGCACTAAGAGCAGGGTTTCAGTGCTATGTGCGGATCTGAATCCGAATTAGGACTGGTGTAATGTGAATAATGTGTCCAGATATTTGGAGAATTTTTTAGTAACATATGATTCCAACATTTTTGTAAAGAGTGCTATGCTCGCTACTGGGCGATAATTTGCTGCAGAGGCTGTGTCTAACCCTGGTCCCTTTAGTAGTGGTGTGAGGACAATTTTGCCCATGTCTGAGAGAAGAGAGCCAGAATTTAGTAGTCTGTTGAGGCTGACTGTTAGCCATTGAACCACCTTAGTTGGGGCAGTTTGGAACAAGAAGATCAGGCAATGATCTAGGAAGCAATGCGAGCGTAAGCATTTTAGTAGTAGTGATTTTACGTCTTCAGTTGATAGTGGTTGAAATGATTCCCATAGTTGGTTTGCATTATTCCCTAACTTGAATCTTGGATGAGGTTAGCTCTTGTCATAGTCTTTTAAGTTTTTTTTTGGATTATATTTGGCTAGGTCAGTTCTGATTTGATTGACCTTGCTTTTGAAGTAGTCAGCTAAATTTTGAGTGGAGGGGCATGTTTATTGCTCTTTATTAGGAGAGTGAATGGAAGTTAGGCTCCTAACTAGAGTGAATAGTTTTTTGTTGGCAAGGATTTCCTGGACCATTATACTGCTGTAGTATTTTCATTTGGAGTCGGTTACGTTTTGTTTGTAGTGACAGAAGGAGAGTTTCCATTTGGATCTATCATCAGTAGTTTTGTTTTTTCTCCATTTCTTTTCGAGGTTTCTGCATTTTTGTTTTAGTTGTGACAGCTCTTCCAAGAACCATGGTGATTTTCAAGTTGCTTTAACCTTTTTGGTGATGAGTGGTGCTATTTTATCCAGCACTATTCTGACTTTGGAGTCCTAGTCAGATTTTACAGATTCTTTCAAGGGGCTATCAAGAGTAAGGGAGTTTTTTAGTTTGTTCCAGAACCTGAATTCATCGATTTTCCCTCTGGTTTTATTAGCTGAACAGGGTGGTGGTTAGGGTGGTTTGAAAGGCAGATATTAATGGTAAAGTCCAGTTGGAAGTGATCAGTCCATGGTATAGGCTTCCATGTGGAAGTACAAATCAGGTTGGTGGGATAGGACGTAAGGAGGTCGGAAGAGTGGCCTAGCTCATGGGTTGGACCTCCCCAATGTACAGTGAGTTCAGTTGTTCTCAAGAATGATTTAAAGTTATGAACATTGGTGTCCCCATCATTCTCCAGGTGTACGTTTAGATCTCCTAGGACAGTTACTCTCGGGAATTGGGACATAGTGGATGAGATGACCTCCAGTATGGTAGGTTCAACCTTTGTCCAGGCTCCTGGTGGATGGTAAATAAGGAGTAGAGCAATCTCTCTTGTTCCTTTAGAGTTGTCATGGTAATTATATAGCATGTATTCTAGTTTTGGGAACACTCCTGTACTAACAAAGGATATATGTTGTCACGTCCCTTACCTGTGCCGCTCTGCCTGCAGGGATGCCTCGCTCCACGAGCAGGAGAGAGCGGGGTATCGCTGGCTACGGGCGGCATGGTAGGGGAGTCTTGGCTTCCTCCTGGATGGCTCCGGTCCGCCGCTATGCAGCAGTAGCGTCTGGAGAGCGCCGACGCTGCCAAAATGGCCGGCGCACTCTAGCTGGAGAGTCTCTTCCGGGTGCGGGACCCGGGAGCATGGGGAACGCCTCTTCTGGGCTCGGATTGGCTGGTCGCGGCTAGGCTCCGCCCGCTCCTTGTGACCAGCCTATCCAGAGCCTCTTGGGCTGGTTGTTGGCCACGCCTTCCGGACAGCTGATGGTGGTTTCCCTGATGGAGGGGGCTACTTAAATCAGACTCTGACAGAACTCTTTGCTTCGGCTTCTGCTAGTGTGGATTCCTGAGTTCAGTGTCTTTGGATTGTGTACCTGCCTTGAACTTCTGTTTGGACCTGGACTTTGCTTTTGCCCGCCGCCTGCCTTGAACTTCTGTTTGGACCTGGACTTTGCTTTTGCCCGCCGCCTGCCTTGAACTTCTGTTTGGACCTGGACTTTGCTTTTGCCTGCCGCCTGCCTTGAACTTCTGTTTGGACCTGGACTTTGCTTTTGCCTGCCGCCTGCCTTGAACTTCTGTTTGTACCTGGACTTTGCTTTTGCCTGCCGCCTGCCTTGAACTTCTGTTTGGACCTGGACTTTGCTTTTGCCTGCCGCCTGCCTTGAACTTCTGTTTGGACCTGGACTTTGCTTTTGCCTGCCGCCTGCCTTGAACTTCTGTTTGGACCTGGACTTTGCTTTTGCCTGCCGCCTGCCTTGAACCTCTGTTTGGACCTGGACTTTGCTTCTGCCTGCCGCCTGCCTTGAACTTCTGTTTGGACCTGGACGTTGCTGTTGCCTGCCGCTTGCCTTGTACCTCTGCTTGGACCTGGACTCTGCTTCCTGCCGCAAGCCTTTGGTTGGTCCTGGGATTGGCCTTTTGCCATCTGCCTGCTGCACATCCTGCGTCCAGCCCTGTCCTCCTTGGAGGTTCCAGCCCTGATTCTTCAGGTAAGATCAGAACTGTCTGGCTGCCAGACGTTGTTTGGCACAGGGGCTCACAGATCGTGGTATCAGCCTGACAGAAAGCCGAAGCCATGAGCTCGCCAGATAAGCCTGATCTGACTGACTTGGCCCAAGCCCTGCAACAACAGCAGGCTCAGCTTAACAGATTGTCTGGGGTACTACAAGATGTGTGCTCACAGATGTCAGCACAGCGAGGACCGTCTTCCGGGGCAAGTAGGTCAGCTCCCTCTCAACCTGCCTTTCGTCTGCCCGAACCTCCCCGGTTTGACGGGACGCCTTCCACATGCCGCGGATTCTTGAATCAATGTCAAATGCTCTTTGACATGCAACCTGCTTCTTTCCCTATGGACAAATTAAAGATTACCTACATCATCTCGTTACTCTCTGGTCCTGCCCTGGCATGGGCATCACCACTCTGGGAACAACAGGATCCTCTCCTCTCAGACCTTGGAGAATTCCTGCGTCGGTTCCGCATGGTATTTGATGTTCCGTGATGCCCCTCCTCTGCTGCAGGGGAGCTACTACGGATTCAGCAAGGTAACAGCTCGGTAGGAGCCTACGCTATTCGATTCCGCACCTTGGCTGCAGAACTTAAATGGAATCAAGAGGCTCTTACGACCATTTTCTGGCAAGGCTTGAGTGGGCGTATTAAGGATGAGTTAGCCGGCCGTGAAATTCCTAGTACTCTGGACGCTCTAATCTCTCTATGTATCTGGATTGATGTCCGCTTCCAGGAACGGGCACGAGAACTGGGTGCCTCTCGTCCGTCTCGAAGGAGCTCCCCTCAGAGACAACGGACTGTCTCTCCTCAGGGAGCGGCGGGTCCGGCGGCGGAGGGATCTGAGGAACCTATGGTGATTGGCAGGCACCGACTATCAGCCGTTGAGCGGGCTCACCGGAGGGACAACAAATTATGCATGTATTGTGGCAAACCTGGTCATTTTGTGAAGGGGTGTCCCAACAAGCCGGGAAATGCTTAGACCCTAGCCTTGTGGAGGGGGTGGTTTTGGGTCAGTCAGGAGCCCTTCCGGATAATTTAATGACAGTACCGATTATCTTACTTTGGCGAGAATTCAGAATAAATACCCTAGCCTTGCTGGATTCAGGAGCGGGGGGCAACTTTATTGATGCTAGCCTACTTCAGGGACTAGGAAGGCAGGTTATTCCCTGTAAACCAGCTCTGCAGGTGACTTCCATTCATGGTTCTACTCTTCCCCAGCCGATTACTCATCTCACCCTTCCACTTCGGATGCAGGTGGGCCTTCTTCATCATGAGGAGATACAGTTTCTTATATTACCTCAAGCCATTCATCCTGTAATTTTAGGTATACCCTGGTTGCGGCTGCATGCTCCTTGCATAGACTGGCCTTTGGGTGAGATCAGTCAATGGAGTACGCGTTGTTTTGAGACCTGTCTGACACTAGTGCACCCTCCTCCTACTAAAGTGCCAGCTCTTCCTGGAGTCCTTCATCCCTGTGAGGCCTGTCTTCCGAAGGAGTATGAGGATTTTTCTGATGTCTTTGATGCCCGGGAGGCAGATTCCCTCCCACCCCATCGCCCTTTTGATTGTCCCATTGATTTGTTGCCTGACACGATGCCTCCCAGAGGAAGATTATATGCCCTGTCCCGGGACGAATCGGCAGCCATGCGGGACTACATTCGGGAGAACCTTCGTAAAGGGTTTATTCGACCTTCTTCTTCTCCTGCCGGAGCAGGTTTTTTTTTTGTCTCCAAAAAGGATGGGTCCTTGCGACCCTGCATTGACTATCATGGGCTTAACAACATCACAGTCAAGAACCGTTACCCCCTTCCGCTTATCCCGGAGCTTTTTGATCGGCTCCAGGGAGCTATGATTTTTACTAAACTGGATCTCCGAGGGGCCTACAACTTGATTCGTATCCGCCAGGGGGACGAGTGGAAGACTGCGTTTAATACTCATGAAGGCCATTTTGAGTATCGTGTCATGCCTTTTGGTCTGTGTAACGCCCCTGCGGTGTTTCAAGATTTTATCAACTTCATTTTTCGAGATCTCCTTTATGCTTCAGTCATTGTTTACTTGGACGATATTCTGATCTTCTCTGCTTCTCCTCAGGATCATCCCAGACATGTGCGCACAGTACTTCAACGACTCCGGGATCACCGCCTGTTTGCCAAATTGGAAAAATGTGCTTTTCATCAATCCACTATTCCTTTTTTGGGACATATTATCTCTGCTGTTGGATTACAAATGGACCCTGCTAAACTACAGGCTATCCGTGACTGGCCTCGTCCGCAAGGCCTCCGGGCTCTGCAGCGTTTCCTTGGATTTGCTAATTACTACAGACAATTCATTCCCCATTATTCTCTCATCACGGCTCCTTTGACAGCCCTTACTCGGAAGGGTGCGGATGTTCGACACTGGTCTCCAGCTGCTCTGGAAGCTTTTTCTACCTTGAAGACGGCTTTCCTGTCTGCTTCTGTACTCCGTAGTCCTGATGTCACGAAGCCTTTCATTGTGGAAGTGGATGCCTCTGCTTTGGGGGTTGGGGCTGTGCTGTCTCAGACGTCTCCTTCGGGTAAGAGACATCCTTGTTTTTTTTTTTCTAAAAAGTTTTCTCCGGCAGAGCGTAATTATACCATCGGTGATAGAGAGCTGCTGGCTCTGAAGCTCGCCTTTCAGGAGTGGCGATACCTGCTGGAGGGGGCTGCTCATCCTATTACTGTCATTACTGATCACAAGAACCTGCTTTATTTGCAAGATGCCAAACGCCTGAATCCCCGGCAGGCCCGATGGTCCCTGTTTTTTGCTCGTTTTACCTTTCACTTGGTGTTCCGTCCCGCGGAGAAGAATGTACAGGTGGATGCGCTCTCCCGAGCCTTTGATGTACCAGAGGAGCCTGAGGAGCTCTATCCTATGCTCAATCCTGCTTGCCTTTCCCCTACTGTGGGGGCGTCCGCCTGCCTTAAGACTCCTGTTCCTGTCCGGTCTCGTCGCAAGGTTCTTCAGTGGGGTCATTCTGCTGCTTTTTCGGGACATTTTGGGTTTCGTAAGACTTATCATCTGATTTCCCGCTATTTTTGGTGGCCGCACATGGCTCAGGAGATTCGGCAGTTTGTCTCTACATGTCCTACTTGTGCCCGCACCAAGTCTTTGCCAGGCAAGCCGTGGGGTCTTCTTCAACCGTTGCCTGTACCCCAGCTACCTTGGCAGGAGGTCTCCATGGACTTTATAACTGATCTCCCTTGCTCCAAGGGCAACACGGTCATCTGGGTGGTGGTGGATCGTTTTTCCCGCATGGCGCACTTCGTCCCCATGCGGTCTCTGCCATCTGCGGCGGCTCTTGCCTCCCAGTTTATCCAGCACATTTTTCGGTTGCATGGACTACCGCAGCGCATCATCAGTGATAGAGGTTCTCAATTCACCTCTAGATTTTGGAGGTCTTTATGCTCAGCTTTTGGGGTTGCCACACATTTTTCTTCCGCTTATCATCCACAGACCAACGGCATGGCAGAACGTACGAACCAGACCCTTAAAGCCTTTCTCCGGGCCTTCACTAATGCTCGTCAAGATAATTGGACTGATCTTCTGCCCTGGGCCGAGTTTGCCTACAACAATAGCTTTCATTCTGCTTCTCGGACATCACCCTTCTTTACTGTTTTTGTACGTCATCCTCGTCTTCCACCTCCGATTCCTGTGACTGAGGTCTCCCCACTGATCCAGTCTACCCTCACCATCATTCATGCCACTTGGAGGATGGTTCGTCAGCAGTTGGGAAGGGCTGCCGCACGGTATAAACAGTTTGCTGACCGTCTGCGATGTGCCGCTCCCGTATTCCAGCCGGGACAGAGAGTATGGCTCAGCACCAAGTATCTCAAACTTCGTCTTCCCTCTCTTAAGTTTGCTCCTCGCTTCATTGGTCCATTTTCTGTACAATCTAGAGTGGGGACGGTGGTCTATCGTCTTCACTTACCTGGTAATCTTCGCATTCACAATGCTTTCCATGTATCTCTGCTTAAGCCTTTCCGGACTTCCCGCTGGCATCCTGCATCAAAGAGGATTCTGGTTCCAGACTCTGACCCGGACCCTGAGTTTGAGGTAAAGGAGATTCTTGATTCTAGACTCCAGAGAGGACGATTGTTTTACTTGATCTCGTGGAAGAACTTTGGTCCTGAGGATAACTCCTGGGAGCCTGTTGGTAATATCCATGCCCCTGAGTTATTGCACGAGTTCCACTCTTGTTACCCTAAAAAACCTGGGCCGAGACGGAGGAGGGGGGCTTACGGGGGGGGGGGGGGGGGGTACTGTCACGTCCCTTACCTGTGCCGCTCTGCCTGCAGGGATGCCTCGCTCCACGAGCAGGAGAGAGCGGGGTATCGCTGGCTACGGGCGGCATGGTAGGGGAGTCTTGGCTTCCTCCTGGACGGCTCCGGTCCGCCGCTATGCAGCAGTAGCGTCTGGAGAGCGCCGACACTGCCAAAATGGCCGGCGCACTCTAGCTGGAGAGTCTCTTCTGGGTGCGGGACCCAGGAGCATGGGGAACGCCTCTTCTGGGCTCGGATTGGCTGGTCGCGACTAGGCTCCGCCCGCTCCTTGTGACCAGCCTATCCAGAGCCTCTTGGGCTGGTTGTTGGCCACGCCTTCCGGACAGCTGATGGTGGTTTCCCTGATGGAGGGGGCTACTTAAATCAGACTCTGACAGAACTCTTTGCTTCGGCTTCTGCTAGTGTGGATTCCTGAGTTCAGTGTCTTTGGATTGTGTACCTGCCTTGAACTTCTGTTTGGACTTGGACTTTGCTTTTGCCTGCCGCCTGCCTTGAACTTCTGTTTGGACCTGGACTTTGCTTTTGCCCGCCGCCTGCCTTGAACTTCTGTTTGGACCTGGACTTTGCTTTTGCCCGCCGCCTGCCTTGAACTTCTGTTTGGACCTGGACTTTGCTTTTGCCTGCCGCCTGCCTTGAACTTCTGTTTGGACCTGGACTTTGCTTTTGCCTGCCGCCTGCCTTGAACTTCTGTTTGGACCTAGACTTTGCTTTTGCCTGCCGCCTGCCTTGAACTTCTGTTTGGACCTGGACTTTGCTTTTGCCTGCCGCCTGCCTTGAACTTCTGTTTGGACCTGGACTTTGCTTTTGCCTGCCGCCTGCCTTGAACCTCTGTTTGGACCTGGACTTTGCTTCTGCCTGCCGCCTGCCTTGAACTTCTGTTTGGACCTGGACGTTGCTGTTGCCTGCCGCTTGCCTTGTACCTCTGCTTGGACCTGGACTCTGCTTCCTGCCGCAAGCCTTTGGTTGGTCCTGGGAGTGGCCTTTTGCCATCTGCCTGCTGCACATCCTGCGTCCAGCCCTGTCCTCCTTGGAGGTTCCAGCCCTGATTCTTCAGGTAAGATCAGAACTGTCTGGCTGCCAGACGTTGTTTGGCACAGGGGCTCACAGATCGTGGTATCAGCCTGACATATGTAGAAAGCTCTTGTAAATGAGTGTGAAACCTCCTCCTTTTTAATTTAGTCTTGGAGAGTGGAGAACGTCATAGTCAAGTGGGTATAAGTAGAGTAGTAATGGGCTGTTGATTTCTGTGAGCCATGTTTCAGAGATAAACAAAAAGCCTAGATCGGATGATTCTAATAATTCCCTTATTAATAAGGTTTTGTTAACTATGGATTTTGCATTGATATAGATTTCTGGTGCAGGAGTTCGATGGGACCTGTGGTCTGAGCATGAGCGTTGTTTGTTCAGAAGAGAGCATGTTTTGAGTCAAGCATTGGGCTTGGTTTGCGGACTGTAGGCAGAAGTGGGCTTAGATCTCTGTGACCAGGTGTCAGAGATCTCAAGAAGGCGTCTTGGTTGTTGAGTTTCCTGGTAAGTCATAGATTACTGGAATTTGTGTAGTGTCAACAACAGAAAAAACATCAATTAATAATACAATAATGCCTAGGTGTAACTTGACTCTACTCCTGAACTGAATGTTTGAGAAAAAGAAAAGATTTTGACTGTCTATGGAAAAAAAGTAGGAAGATTGCAATCTAACATGTAGTGGTAAACTATTCCAAATTGTTGGGGAAATTTTAGATCCAAGATGGCTGCCTGAGTAGACGTGCAGGAAAGAGCTCCAGAAATCTTCTAGTAAAATTGCCAATTGAGAAACCGCGGCCCTGGAATGGGGAAACGGAAAGGAAAACTCGGAGTGCCTTCCTCCACAGGCAGGGTTGACTCACCTCCCATGCGGCAATTGACGCTTGAAGAATCAGGACTCCGAACGCCGGGAACCGGAGTGAATGCTTTGGGAGGTCCGGGAGAACAATCAGACCTAAGCGCCGAGGGAGCGTCTTTGAGCCCTCCTCCGATAACAGCTCCTCCAAGACCGGGAAGTGAAACCGCGGGGCAGAGAGCGCAGCAAGCTGAGTCCGGAAGTCGGTCATCCGCAACTGCGAGTGGGGGCCCTACCGCCGCGTCAACGCCAGTGAGTCTGTCATCTCAGACAGGAATGTCTGAAAAATGTCCTGTTGCACCTTCTACGACTCTTGGAGTTTTGAGCAAACCAGCGACCGTTACAATGGATTCTTTATGGGAGGCAATACAGGGACTGAACACCAATTTGCTGCAAATAACAGGTATTTTTAGAGGTGAAGTAACGGAGCTAAAGCAATTACAACATGATTTAGAAGGAAAAATTGCAGAACAATCTACAAAGATGGAACTTTTTGATAATGATCTTAAAATGGTGAATTCTTCTATGCAAGTATTGATGAAAGATAGTAATTTCCAAAAGCGAAAAACAGAATACTTGGAAAATCAGATTAGGGGAAACAATTTACGTTTCCTTAATTTTCCTAAAATGCCTCTTATGCCAGCTGTAGATATGTTTAAAAAATATCTCAATGAAGTATTGGGTATTCCCTCTGAGGGATACCCTCCCATCACAAGATTATTGTACATCTCTGGGGCTGGAGAGACAAAATTGCCTGTTAACCCCCAACCTGATTTGAATTTAACAGAACTTTTAGAGTCCTCTTTGGAAGTAACAACTGAGAGAACAACGCTTTTGGTTACTTTTGCTCTGCAGTTGGATCGAAATAATATTTTTAGGCTTTACTTTCGTCACGCTAATTCACCCTTCCTGGGAGCAAAAATACAAGTGTTTCCTGATTTTGCCCGAGAAACTCAAAGAAAAAGAAAGAAATTTTTGTTGTTAAAAGAAAGAGTTTTACATATCGGTGGGACCTTTAAGTTAAGGTTTCCCTGTAAATGTTATATTTCTTTGAATTCTGTTAACTATATTTTCTTTGATCCTGAGAAGTTATCAGACTTTATTTCCTCTAAAGAAATACTGCAGTAGTTCCTGATTGCTGGCGCGAAGCCCAGCTGCGTTCCCTTTGGCTCTGTCTACTTGATATCTATTAATTTACTTTATTATATTTGATTTGATATTTCCTGGATCTTGGATCACTATTAGTGGACTAAAAATTTTAGAGGAATTTTTTCTTTTACAATTATGTTCTATTTTCTTGAAAATGTTTTCTTTTTCTCTAAAGATGTATTTATGTTTTCTGCATAAATGATAAATGAATAAAATATAAATTAAAAAAAAAAAAAAAACTAGTCCAAATTGTCATGGTCTGGCAAGAAAATGAACTATGGTGTAGAAATACCATTGTACCAATACTGAGCTGCCACAAGTGTCATTTTATTAAAATCCAGCCATGGGGCTTTAAAAAATCCAGACATTCAGCACTGGTATCCAGATAGTAGCCAGTATTGAATAGATCAGAAAGCAGAGATATCCAGTCTGTTATCCAACTAAGGTATCTGGATAACGGCCTTTTTACTGTTCTTAGCTACACAGATAGTTTCTCTGGATAACAGATTGAATATCATTACTATCCAGATAAATCATGGGAACTGCCCATGCTCCACCCCAGCACTATCTGGATAGCACCAGGTAGTGACTAATTATTTTCAATGACACCCTCTGGATAGTCCCAGTGAAATTACCAGAAAGACCCAGCTAGAGGCACTTATCTGGAGAGGAAGTTTTGGTGTCTGCATGGCTACTTTTAAACACTGACCCACATGTTTGTGGATGTTGACCATGGTTAGAAATTGTTGACTATGGTGTGGCTCTACTTTGAATGTGGATGTTGATCATGATGTTGTGATTATGGCTGTTGTCTGTGTTTAGGAATTCCTGATCGCAGTCTGACAATATTGTAAAAATGGTTGATATTCAGGATGCAGAAAACAGTACAGAGAGGGTCCAAAGTACAAACAAGTACAGAAAACCACAGAAGCACCAAGAGCCTTAGGAAAATGGGACACGATTCTTTATTAGCAACTGTTGATATTTCAAGATAGACCCGACATGGGCCGTGTTTCGGCGCAGAGCGCCTGCGTCAGGGGTCTGGTGTTTTTCAAGACAGAAACGTCTTTCCTATCAAGTTGGATAACAATCCGTATAGATTCAAAACAAGTTGTGCTCGATGTAACAGAAAGGCAAGTCTGGATGGTTACTTTTAAACACTGACCCACATGTTTGTGGATGTTGATCATGGTTAGAAATTGTTGACTATGGTGTGGCTCTTACTTTGAATGTGGATGTTGATCGTGATGTTGACTATTGTGATTATGGCTGTTGTCCGTGTTTAGGAATTCCTGATCGCAGTCTGACAATATTGTAAAAATGGTTGATGTTCAGGATGGAAAAAAACTGACCATGGTTTGACAGTATTGTAGCAAAGTTTGCTATTCATGTTTGGGAATTGCCAGTCTTATCTCTGCAGTTAAATTTCTCCTGGGGATAAAGTGAGGTAATTTATTTTAAGTATTCCCAGTGCAGCTTTGTTTCATCCTTAGTAAAGTACAAGTTCCCATGTTGTCACAGAAACTGTCAATAGCATCAGAGCTCAAAACTATAGATACCCTCTTCTTTCCCTCTGCTCAGATTCCTTCTGCAGTAAGACAGTGGCTGGAAGGACAGATACATCCCATCAGAACCCGCATATGGTAAAACATTTCTCTCTTATATAAAAATGCCACTTGTTAACATTACATGCAGTGAATCCAGCTTGTGCTTGTTCCAGCCAAAGGGATAAGTAGTTTTCTTTGATGCTGCAGGACAAAGTAACTATTTTTATAGCTCTTTCACACAAAAGCAATCTAAAATAATTTCCCTCCAGATACTGCATATTATATATGACATACAGCAGCGCTTCCCAAACCTGTCTTGGGGAACCCACTGCCAGTAAGACTTTCAGGGTATACACAATGAATATGCATAAGTTAAATTTGCATGCAGTAGGTCTCAAGATATGCTGATTGATCTTGTGCACATTTATTGTAGATATCCTGAAAATCTGACTGGCTCTGGGGTCCCCAGGACAGGTTTGGGAAGCTCTGACACACAGCATATTGTAATGACACTCCATATGTTCTATCTTTTGAATATCACAATGACATTGTATATTATATATGATGACATTCAGGAACTGTATATGTATAAGATCCATGACTACCCTGTGATAGATGAGGTAAGGGCTAGCTGTCTGACATTAGACTGAAAATTGACCTTCATCGGTCAGCTTTCTCTGCTGTCTTTGTAATTGATTTTTCTCAGCAGTATATTGAGATATAAATGTTGAAAAGCGGGGTCAGGACTTACACACATAAGATATCTGCATGCATAAATCACCTGTATGCACTGATGTGGATTTTCAGCCATATAAAAGTATTCTCCAAAGTAAGTTCATAACACGCATAATTTTGTCCACATAAAAAAGAATTCCTCTGGAAGGCTTTTCAGTCATCGTTTGAATTTGCAGTCGTAATTTAAGTTATGCACATGATTTTGCTGATAATATTTATGTCCTTTTTGCCACAAATGAAATTATACATGAATTTTTAGTCATACATTCTGATATTCAAACTCAGTTTATGCAGATGCTTTGTGTTTGAAAATCAGTAATTTTGAGGGTGTTTAAACTTACCTATGCAACTCTGCTGTATGACACACAACTGAAAATTTGCCTCTAAATCATCCGTATCCATTAATGCTCATGTGTACTAAGGAATTTCTGCAGTTTCCTTTTTAAAGAGTTTTAGTTGGTATTAACATACTTGTGCTTTCCAGGAAAAAAAGCCTATACCCAGATTACGAACTTCAGGGGTTTTCTTTCTAAACAATATATCATATTCAGCTCTTTGTAGCTTCATGGTATGTATCCTCTTCTCTTCTATAGACCGTAATGGGAAAATACTGAAGACAATTTTATAAGGGTTGGGTGCAACTTAAACTTGTAAAAAGCTGATTTTACAGGTGAAAATCAGCATATATTTATGTATGAATGCTGGTTTTAGAAAACATAATTGTTATTGTATGCTATTGAACACATCCTGCATACTTCTGATAAAAAGAATCATTAAGAAAAAGAAAACATTTTTCTCGTATGTGATGGCAGCATGCAGAAGTTCTAAGGGGCATTTTCTGGGCACGGTTTGGGCAGTACTTCAAAGTATAAGTGCAATGAATATTTCACAAGTGCGATATATGTATACCATGGGCATTTTTCATGTTGCCATTTATTCCTGCTTTGAGTCATGCATTACCTCTGGCTGACTGCTTGTTTTGGAGGGATGCTTAAAGCAGGATGGGAATTGCACTTACCTCTCAGGATTATTTTTTATTAGTTATTGAAATTTTTTCAATATTACATCAAATCAACATAATTTGAATAGCAATAGGTACACCAATAAAATTATAACTATATAGGAAACAATATTCTAAGGAGAATCTTCCATAATTTGGTGATTTATGATTTGTGATGCTCATAGATATATTTTCTTTGAATATGAATAATTTCAAAGTTTGTTGATAACAAGAAAAGGTCCGTTGGGCCAGAGGTTTCATAAAGAATCACAGTTATTCAGACAAGATTTAGGGGTGTATATATATATATATATATATATATATATATATATATATATATATATATATATATATATATATAAGGAAGACCCCGGCCTTTTCTTTAGATTTGACACTTATTTAGTTAAGATCTCCTCCTTTCCTTATTTTGGATTCTCCTTAATTTTTTTTCTTTTGTTTCAGTTCTGTCAGGTAACCTCTCAGGATTTTAAACCTATCTTTGAATATCGAAAGTTTGAGTTGCAGAGCTCAACTCTTTAACTGCCCCCCTCAGATGTGTAATATTAAATTTGCCACTTACATATATAAATTACCACTGATTCATATATGTAGCATGATTTACACAGGCAAAGCTCTGAGTGATACCACCTTTTATTTTTTGTAAACTGTCTTCTTCTGATATGCGTTGTGCCAAATACATGTGTTCTTTTGGTGGTGTTATCCATATTTGGATAAAGCATTCCACATTCAGTGAGACATTTATAAAATACTAGGGGGAGGTGGTTGAACTCATGGACCTAACTATTTTCCTGCCTAGCCTCATAGTATGAGACATCCACATATTGACCCTTTATATATTATAGAGAGTGACCAAATCATTTCTCAGTCTCTTTCTGCCCAAAGTGGACATTGCAAGCTGTCTGAGCCTCTCCTCTTGTAGTGAATTCTAAAGCTCATGCATTAACTTAATTGGTCTTTGCTGTACTTAAAAAAAAAAAGCCAATGTCCACTTTAGGATAAACTAATCTACAAGAGGGGAGTGTGTTTCTAAGGGCATGATTTAAAAAGAAGGAAAGAGTTGGGGGGCAGGAGGTCATGGTAGGTCTTTCTAGATAGTGGCAGAAGGCAAATCAGAAAGGACAGGGGTGGGATGGGGTGGAGAGGTAGAGCGAGAGCTCAACTGTGGCTAGTTAATGTGTCGGGATAGCACAGGCAGAACAGCCCAGGTAAAAGTGGTCAGGCCCACTGGTGCCAAGACTTGACCATTTTTGCCCAACATGCCATCATCAAGTATGGAGCTTGGTGGGGCAGATGTAGAGACTGGCGTCTATGGCTCCCCAACCAATGCCCCTGTAAGACATGAGTTAAGAGAGAACAGGAATTATAAGTGCAGAGAGAAGAGAAAGAGAGATGGCTAGTAGTTGAGAGAAGACAAGGGAGGAGGGCTGGGGTGGCAACTACATAACCTTTAGGACAGAGAAGGAGGAAAGGAGAAGTCCAGAGAGAATATGAAAACAAAAACTTGTGAGTGGCAATGTAAGAGTCAAGGAATTAGGAGTGTTCTCCAGTTACTGGGAAGACAATGTCCTGATTTATAATTTATAGAATGAGTAAGGGGGTAAATAGTAATATTCTGCATGTAGTGAGGAGAGATTTAGGTGCTCATTTTCAAAGCACATAGACTTACAAAGTTATATAGAGGAGCATTTTCGATATGATGTCTAAATCCAATTTTGGACGTTTTTCCCCCAGCTGAAAACCTCCTTCATGTGCAGATGGTTATGACAAGGCTTGAACAAGGTGATACGCCCATTCTCCAAGACTCACATTTTATATACATCTATACTTGGTCTCCTCAATCTGTTAAGGCAGATGCTATCTACTGTTATCCATCCTAAGGCAAGTCGGGAGGCATATGGGGCTTCAGGTGGACCTTCACATAACTCACAAACTTTTGTCAATATTGGTATTACTACTTAACATTTCTAAAGCGCTACTAGGGTTACGCAGTGCTGTACAATTTAACATGGAAGGACAGTCCCTGCTCAAGGAGCTTACAATCTAAAAGACAAATGTAGAGTCAATCTCATAGGTCAGACAGATTGGGGCAGTCTATATGTTCGAAAGGTTAGGTTCCGAAAGCAGCATTGAAGAGGTGAGCTTTAAGCAAAGATTTGAAGATGGGTAGGGAGGGGGCTTAGCATAGGGATTCAGGAAGATTGTTCCAGGCATAGGGTGAGGCAAGGCAAAATGAGCGGAGCCTGGAGTTGGCAGTGGTGGAGAAGGGTACTGAGAGGAGGGATTTGTCATGTGAGCGGAGGTTACAGGCAGGAACGTAGGGGGAGATGAGGGTAGAGAGGTAGTGAGGAGCAGCAGACTGAGTGCATTTGTAAGTAAGGAGGAGAAGCTTGAATTGTATGCAGTATCTGATCGGAAGCCAGTGAAGTGACCTGAGGAGAGGGGTGATATGAGAATAACGGTTTTGGCGGAATATAAGACGTGCAGCAGAGTTCTGAACGGATTGAAGGGGGGATAGATGGCTGAGTGGGAGGCCAGTGAGGAGTAAGTTGCAGTAGTCGAGGCGAGAGGTAATGAGAGCGTGGACGAGAGTTCGGGTGGTGTGCTTGGTAAGGAAAGGGCGAATTTTGTTGATGTTGAAGAGGAAGAAGCGACAGGTTTTGGCAGTCTGCTGGATATGCGCAGAGAAGGAGAGGGAGGAGTCGAAGATGACTCCGAGGTTGCGGTCAGATGAGACAGGGAGGATGAGGGTGTTATCAACTGAGATAGAGAGTGGAGGAAGAGGAGAAGTGGGTTTAGGTGGAAAGACGAGGAGCTCGGTCTTGGACATGTTCAGCTTCAGGTGGCGGTTGGACATCCAGGCAGCAATGTCAGATAGGCAGGCCGATACCTTGGCCTGGGTCTCTGCGGTGATGTCTGGTGTGGAGAGATAGAGCTGGGTGTCATCAGCATAAAGATGATACTGGAAGCCATGAGATGAGATCAGTGAGCCTAGGGAAGAGGTGTAGATAGAGAAGAGAAGGGGTCCAAGGACAGATCCCTGGGGAACTCCAACAGATAGCGGGATGGGAGTAGTGGAAGATCCATGAGAGTGTACCCTGAAGGTGCGGTGGGAGAGATAGGAGGAGAACCAGGAGAGGACAGAGCCGTGGAACCCAAATGAGGCCAGTGTGGTGAGAAGTAAATCATGATTGACAGTGTCAAAAGTGGCGGAAAGATCGAGGAGGATGAGGATGGAGTAGTGGCCTCTGGATTTGGCCAGGAGCAGGTCATTGCAGACTTTAGAGAGTGCTGTTTCTGTCGAGTGGAGAGGGTGAAAACCAGATTGGAGTGGATCGAGAATGGCATGAAAGGAGAGAAAATCGAGGCAGCCGATGTGAACGGCGCGCTCAAGTATTTTGGAGAGGAAGGGTAGGAGAGAGATGGGGCGATAGTTGGAGGGGCAGGTAGGGTCAAGTGATGGTTTTTTGAGGAGAGGTGTGACTACGGCGTGCTTGAAGGTGTCAGGGACAGTTGCAGTGGAGAGAGAGGTTAAGGATGCGACAGATGGAGGGGTTGACAGTATGGGCGATGGTGTTAAGTAGGTTGGTGGGGATGGGATCAGAGGAACAGGTAGTGCATTTCGAGGAGGAAAGAAGGCGGGAGGTTTCATCCTCGGTGATCTCAGGAAAGGAGGAGAAGGAGGCCTGGGTTGGTTGATTGAGGGAGAGGGTTAATGGGTGAAGAGGGGGTGATGGCTTGGTAGTGAACTCAAGGTTGATCTTTTGCACCTTGTCGTGGAAGTAATCAGCCAGTGATTGAGGAGAGAGTGAGGGGGGAGTGGGAGAGGGGGCACCTTGAGGAGAGAGTTAAGGGTGGCAAAGAGATGACGAGGGTTGGAGCTGAGAGAATTGGTCAATTGGGTGTAATAGTCTTGTTTTGCAAGGAATAGGGAGGAGTGGAAGGAGGATAGCATGAATTTATAGTGAAGGAAGTCTGAATGAGTACGAGATTTCCTCCAGAGGTGTTCAGCATCGTGCGCAGGAGCGAAGGTAACGGATGCAAGGGGTCAACCAAGGCTGGGGATTGGTACGCTTTGTGGGATGGGAGGTGGATGGTGCGAGGGTGTCCAGAGCAGAGGAGAGAGCGGCATTGTAAGCGGAGACCGCTTTGTTGACAGTCTCGGAGGACATGATGAATGGGAGGAAATTAGAGATACTAGAGGATAAGGTGTGTGTGTGTGTGTGGGGGGGGGGGGGGGGGGGGGGTCAATGGCCTGGAGATTCCTGAAGGTGGTGGTTAAAGTTGGACGGGGCAGAGGGGGGTGGGGGTGAAGAAGTGTGAATGTGATGGGGCTTCAGGTGGACCTTCACATAACTCACAAACTTTTGTCAATATTGGTATGTTTCTCTCCAGTTCACAAAACTCTTTTATTTCTTTTAGAGAGAATATAAAGAGTAACAGCAAAAAATATCAGTAACAATAATAACAACCATATAAAATGGAAATACCAAATATAGTTATTAACATGGGGAGTGTGTTGTACATTCATATATTGGTATATGAAAGAAATAACATAGATAGAAATACTGACATACTACAGTAAGGATAGTTAAGAACGTTTACTATCTTGCTGTCAGTGAGGAGCGAAATCTGGAATGTCAATGGAAAGAGGAATATGAAGAAATAGGAGACCAAATTTTCTCTATGGCAAATTTTCTATTAGTATATTCAGCTGTTTTGCATTCATATTTGTGGATTAGAAGAATGGTTGACCAACAATAAGTTACATTTGGTAAATTGGCTGATTTCCTGTTGTGGAGAATTACCTGGAGATCGAGTAATTTTTTCTGCCAGTTATCTGATGAGATCTAAATGATATACTCGCACCAAATCTGTCAAGCAAACAAAGTCATCTGAAACTCAATGGAAAAGTTCTGACATTGAATGGTCTTACTTTTTAAATTTCATTCTTCATCCCACCACTTCATCCTACCATAGATGCTTGGCGCAATCTATGTATTTTTTCAGCCACAAAGCTTTCTGAATGCCCATCAAATGTCATCATGCCAACTTAGTGGATATAACTTAAGCTGGCACTGTAACTTGCATATAGGTGATCTGCTACATATGATCTACTCTTGTCCTTGTCTTAATAACTTTTGGTCTTCTATTTGGGACATAATTAAAAATTTTATTCATCTCATCTCCTTTAACCAATATTATAATATATTGTTTCTTAGCCATCTTGGATCATTTACTTTTGTAAAAAAGAGTTGGGGTATGATCCTGTTTTAAGGCTAAGTTACAGTAAGACAGTAATTTGATTTAATGTCCCAATTGGTTGTTGTCTTCAAGTGGGAGATTAAACAATGTCACAATTGGCACCAGTGAAAAAGTTTTAACCCTGGTAAATGACATTTTTCTATAATATGTGAATAAGTCAGAAGTCTCTTGTTATCTAAAAGATGATCTACATAAGTACATAAGTATTGCCATACTTGGAGAGTCCGAAGGTCCATCAATCCCAGCATCCTGTTTCCAACAGTGGCCAATCCAGGTCACAAGTACCTGACAAGATCCCCAAAAAGTACAATGCATTTTAAGCTGCTTATCTTAGAAATAAGCAGTGGATTTTCCCCAAGTCCATTTGAATAATGGCTTATGGGCTTTTCTTTTAGGAGGCTATCCAAACCCCTTTTAAACCCCGCCAAGCTAACTACTTTCACCACTTTCTCTGGCAACAAATTCTAGAGACTAATTACACACTGAGTGAAGAAAATTGTTCTCCAATTCATTTAAAATGTATTAATTTGTAGCTTCACTGCATGCCCCTTAGTCCTAGTATTTTTGGAAAGAGTAAACAATCGATTCACATCTACTCATTCCACTACTCTCATCATGTCTCCCCTCAGCCATCTTTTCTTCCAGCTGAAGAGCCCTAGCCACTTTAGCCTTTCCTCAAAGGGAAATCGTCCCACTCCCTTTATCATTTTCGCCACCCTTCTCTGTACCTTTTCTAATTCCACTATATCTTTTTTGAGATGCAGTGACCAGAATTGAACACAATATTCAAGGTGTGGTTGCCCCCATGCAGTGATATGAAGGCATTACCTCACTAGTTACTCCCATCTCTAGATCATTTATAAATATGTTAAAAAGCAGCAGTCCCAGCACAGACATCTGGGGAACCCCAGTATCTACCCTCCTCCATTGAGAATACTGACCATTTAACCCTACTCTCTGATTTCTATCCTTTAACCAGTTTTTAATCCAAAATAAGACATTTCTTCTGGAGTCTTTAATGAGGTACTTTGTCTAATGCCTTTTGAAAATCCAGATACACAATATCAACCGGCTTGCCTTTATCCACATGTTTGTTCACCCCTTCAAAGAAACGTAATAGATTGGTGAGGCAAGATTTCCCTTCAATAGATTGGTGAGGCAAGATTTCTCTATGTTACAGATGCCATTAGTGCGCCAAGGTAGCCAATCAATTGTTTGGCTATTGATTAAAATTTTTGAGTTAACCATATAGGGGTATCTGTACAAAACCAACAAGGTTTTTTAAAGTATGAATCTAGGGTAAGTATGGTATGAATAGTGGATAATACAAGGTCTGAGTTACACTTTAAAATTCTTTTAGGAGCAAAGGGAACACAATTTAGAGGAATGGGATGTAATAAATCTTGTTCAATTTTAAGCCAGGCAGGACCATCCTGCTGGATCCTAGAAGAGGTTAACCATACAGAGCCATAACAGAGAATAGCTGCTACATGATATAAATACAAATCAGGAAAGCATACACCTCTATTCAGTTTGGTGGCTTTAAGGGGTTTCTTAGATGTATGAGGGGGTTTATTTTTCCAGCGATATTTAGAAAATTTTGTTTCCAGACCTTTATCTCTACAACCAAACTATCAAAGAGTATTTTCACCCTAGTGGGCTTGTCCTGGTTCTAACGCTTCACCAGAGTAAAGGACTGCTTGAGTGGAGTAGTAGAAAGGGGGCTGCCTTTCTACTATGGCTAAGCTGCCCTGCACACTACTTTAACCTCTTGGGTATAAGTCAAACACTGGGTTAGCGCCGGAGCCCTTATGCCACCTCAATGGGTGGCAGTAAGTGCTCCCCCTGAAATAGCCACACACCAAGTGCGACCTTACCGCACGTCCATTTCTTTTTTCAGCTTTTTTAGCCTCTGCGGTAAAAGGGGCCCAGTTGTGTGGCAAAAATGGCCACTGCTGCTAGTGCAGGGACCCTTTTACTGCAGCTTAGTAAAAGGGCCCCTAAGAACTGTCAAGTTTTGACTGCAACTTTGGTTAAGGAGAGCTCTGATTTAAAAGGGAGAATGGAGTTTTTCTTACTTTCCCCCTGTTGCTATGGCACTATCCCCACCACGAATCACCAGGGATCTCAGTTGCGTATCGGCATCATCCCTTCTTCTGTCTTCCGGGCTAGATTTGGCTGCTTTTTCAAATCTTTCACTAGAAGAGAGGCTTACGATCTGGAACAATTCCCTTCGAACCGGGTTACGTTGCCTAGCCCCGGCTAAACCCTTGCCCTCTCCCTCATCAACAGGAAGACAGGAACCGTAGTTTACTATCTCCCTATTATGTTCCAGGCACCAGCTTCAGCCTATCGGATGATTGCAACTTCTTATAAGAAAGCATTGCTTTCTGCTAAACAACATTATAACTCTAAGCAAATTAATTCAGCACCGAATGTGGCCACCCTGTAGTTGGGATGTAACGCCAGTGCCAGGCGACTCCTATAATCTGTACCCTGAATATGGAAAGACAGATCTGGATGGGCTGGAGTGGCTTTCAATGGCAACTCCAGTTGTTAGGAAGTGAGGCCAGTGTCAGGGGCAGACTTTTACTGTCTGTGTCCTGAAAATGGCAAAGATGAATCAGGATTGTGTATGTATTTTATATCACATTCCTATCATATGATATGAATGTGAGTGATGTGAATCATAATGGGAGAGGGGGAAGACATCTTAAGGTTAAAATTAGCAAATAAAAATGTTGTTAGCAACATTGTTGGATTGTTCGTTTAATCAGGTATTGACAATGAATGTGACTATGCTGCAGGCAAAATGCAAACTCACTATTCCAACATTGCATCATATATAACTACCTTTTGGGCTCATTTTCGAAAGAGAAGGACCTCCATCTTTCGACATAAATCGGAAGATGGACGTCCTTCTCCCAGGGACATCCAAATTAGTATAATCGAAACGCGATTTAGGACGTCTCCAACTGCACTCCGTCGCAAGGACGGCCAAAGTTCAAGGGGGCGTGTTGGGGGCATAGCGAAGGCAGAACTTGGGCATCCCAACACTTGGATGTCCTTGACCCATAAACAAAAAAACCAAGGATGTCCCTGACAAACACTTGGACGTTTTCACCTGGACCTGTTTTTCTTATGACTAAGGCACAAAAAGGTGCCTGAAATGACCAGATGACCACCGGAGAGAATCGGGGATGACCTCCCATTACTCCCCCAGTGGTCACTAACCCCCTCCCACCCTCAAAAAACATCTTTCAAAATATGTTGTGCCAGCCTTAGATGTCATACTCAGGTCCATGACAGCGCATTCAGGTCCCTGGAGCAGTTTTAGTGGGTACTGCAGTGAACTTCAGACAGGCGGACCCAGGCCCATACCTCCCCTATCTGTTACATTTGTGGAGGGAACAGCGAGCTCTCCAAAACCCACCTCAAACCCACTGTACCCACATCTAGGTGCCCCCCTTCACCCATGAGGGCTATGGTAGTGGTGTACAGTTGTGGGTAGTGGGACTCAGCACACAAGGTAAAGGAGCTATGTTCCTGGGAGCAATTTATGAAGTCCACTGCAGTGCCCCCTAGGGTGCCCGTTTGGTGTCCTGGCATGTGAGTGGGACCAGTGCACTACAAATGCTGGCTCCTCCCATGACCAAATGGCTTGCATTTGTTCGTTTTTGACATGGACATCTATGGTTTTGAAAATTGCTGAAAGTTAGAAACGTCCATGTCTAGGGACAACCAAATCTAGGGACATCCAAAGTTAAGGATTTGGACGTCTCTGATGGTATTTTCGAAACGAAAGATGGATGTCCATCTTGTTTTGAAAATACGGGTTTCTCCGTCCCTGGATTTCGCTGTTTTGCAAGGACGTCCAAATCGCAACTTGGACGTCCATTTCGAAAATGCCCCTCTTTATGTGGATGGCATGATGGTGAATTGCCAACTGCCCTGTTTGTGATGCCAGTGTTCAACCATGAAGGAGTGTAACCTGCACAGGGTGGTAGGTATAGCTCTGGTCATCTTGATAGACAGATTGGATGGACCGTGGAGGTCTTAATCTGCCATCATTTGCTATGTTACTGCAGTATGTTACTAAGGGGCCCTTTTACTAGGCAGCACTAAAAGGTGGCCTGTGTTATCCCCATTACGGGACTTTCCTATGTGCTAAGGCCATTTTTAGCGCTGCCGGTAAATGGCCGATTTTCCTATTTCTGAAATAATGGCCATGCACTCATTTTCAGAATAGTGTGTGGCCATTACCGTGTGAGCGCCTACTGACACCTATTTTGTAGGTGGTAATAACTCATGTGCTAATCCTGTACTAATCAATTAGTGTGTGGCAATGCCCATGCTCTATCCAATTAGCATAGCTACGCCCACTCTCTACTCCCAAACACACCCCCAGTGCAAAAAAATGTTACCGCGTCCCGCGGTACTGCATTTTAAGCTGCGGTGAGCATGCGTTAGTACTTACCACAGCTTACTAAAAGGCACATAAATCCTTTATATATCAGGCCCAAAATTTCACTAAACTCCTAAACAGGGCAGGAATTAGGGTGGGGGGAAATCTAGAAGCTTAGTACTGATCTTCAGCCGTGGCCTCTTAAATTATGTTCATAAATTTAGGCAAATGAAATACAGTACTACATTTATAACTTATAAAGCTCCTAAATTACGATTATTTTTCAGCTGAGAAGGTTCCAAAGATTGGCTAAAAATAGGGCACACATTTAGGAACCTAATTTAAGGAGCTCATTGTTTATTTTGCATATCCGCCGAAAGCCTCCTGGTCAAAGGTAAGGTAGTGGAATTTGATATACTGTCTTTCTGTGGTTACAATCAAAGGAGTTTACAGATTATATATAGGTACTTACTATGTACATGGAGCATGGAGGGTTAAGAGACTTGCCCAGAGTCACAAGGAGCTGCAGTGGGAATCAAACCCAGTTCTGGGTTTTTTTTTTTGTTACATTTGTACCCTGCGCTTTCCCACTCATGGCAGGCTCAATGCGGCTTACATATTGTATACAGGTACTTATTTGTACCTAGGGCAATGGAGGGTTAAGTGACTTGCCCAGAGTCACAAGGAGCTGCCTGTGCCTGAAGTGGGAATCGAACTCAGTTCCCCAGGACCAAAGTCCACCACTTTAACCACTAGGCCACTCCTCTGGTTGCTTGCACTTACCATTGGGCTACTCCTCCATACAAGTTTTGGTAGTGAAGTAGCTTGAATGGAATGTCCCTGAAAACTGCTCAGAGGTGACATTGAGATCAGGGAGAAATGGGTGTGAGTGTAAATTCACAATTAAGAGGAGAGAAATTGTGACAGATGCCACCATGGGTAGTAGACAATGTTTTCAGAAGCCACAATTACTGTTGCATATATCACAGTCATAAGAGTGGCACATCTTGGTTAGCCATTCTCAAGCATAGTGATCAGCCACTGCCACAGTGTTCAAACAGCATGATCAGTCACCAATATTTGAATGAGGAAACCAATGTCTACTTGACAACTGCTCTTAATGCTGATCTTGCCTGGAGCAGTGTCTTGTCTCTGCAGATTGTAGATCACTATCTCCATGATAGACCTCATTTTGTGGGGAGAGAAGGGGCAAGGGATATGTATTTTATTAAAAGGATCAGGACATTCAAATTAATGGTATATATCCTAACTTCCATAAAGAGCCTCAGATTGACCCGTTTTTATAAATAGTTTTTATTGGTTGACTGAATTTGTAGAAGTAGATAAGTGACAATGATGACAACAATCTCCTTTGTTCATTATCCAGAGCACTCATTCTATTGTGTGCTGCTAAATTTTCTTACAGCTTCCTTCAAACCATGGCCCCTGGAAACCAAAGCGGATCCTCTGAGTTCCTCCTCCTTGGATTCTCTGGCTTTCGTCATCAGCAAATGGCACTCTTCATGTTTTTCCTGGCTCTATACACTGTGGCTGTTGTGGGAAATCTTTCAATTATGACCACCATATGGCTGGATCCACGGCTGCACAGCCCCATGTACTTCTTCCTGGGGAACCTTTCCTTGATTGACATTTGCTTCACCTCTGTGACTATGCCCAAACTGCTGTTGACCCTTCTGACTGGGGATGCTTCCATCTCCTTCATTGGCTGTTTCTGCCAGATGTACTTCTTTGTCTTTCTGGGCGTAACGGAAATGTTCCTGTTGGCTGCCATGGCCTATGATCGCTATGTGGCCATCTGTGATCCACTGCGCTATGCTGCGCTGGTGAGTCACAAGCTGTGTGCTGCTCTAGTGGCATCTTCATGGAGTGCAGCTGCCCTGCACTCTTTGCTGCATATAGTGATTATTTCTCATCTATCCTACTGTGGGAGGCGGCGTATTCACCATTTCTTTTGTGACATGACAGCACTGTTGAAGCTCTCCTGCTCAGATACATCTACCAGTGAACTGGTTATCTTTACAGAGGGGTCCTTGGTGATCATGAGCCCTTTCCTCTTCATCCTTTCCTCCTATGTTGTCATACTTTCTGTCATTTTGAAGATCCACTCTGCCGAGGGGAGAAAAAAGGCTTTCTCCACATGCTCTTCTCACCTCACTGTAGTCACCTTGTTCTACGGAACTGTAATTTTTATTTACTTCCGGCCCTCATCAAGCTACTCCGACAGCTATGATAGGATTGTGAGTGTTATATATTCTGTCGTTACCCCTATGCTAAACCCATTTATCTACAGCCTGAGGAACACAGAGGTGAAAGGGGCACTAAGGAAGGTGATGTTAGAAAAGATATTTTCACTGGGAAGAAGGTTGAGGACCTGCTTTTCATAGACAATTTCTGAGGTACTTTCAACAACTGTGTGAATAGAAGCTCTACTGGCTTTTCTGTTATTTGTTTTATTATCCTCTCAATGAGTAAAGCAATGCTCTCTGTAGCTTACGGAGGATTGGCTGTAATATGAAATTCATTTACAAAAGGGTGGAGGAGATGGGGGACTACTTAAAAGGTTCACCACTAAAAGGCTCTGTGACTCCATTACTCATGGGGTAAGTCTAGGCAAAATAATTGTCAAGATTTTGAACCAAGAATTCAGGACTGTGGCCACTGTTCCTTCTAAGATGTGGTGCATGCATGGACACGATGCATTCTTCCAGTGGCTGCTCATGCTGTCTATTAGCCTGCTCAGGACCCAGATGAAGGAGCAGTGAGAACCCATCCCAAACATACTACCAGCTCCATCTTGTCTATGCTGGCACGCAGGCAGCTTCAAGAATTGTGGGCTGGCAATTTGTACCTGCTCATCCCTTGATGGGCCCCTCGGGAAAGTTAGACATCATTTTGGAGGGATATTAGGGAATGTGAGAGGGTCTTTCCTTGATCTTATGGAGGGCTGCCTTCATTGTATATGACTTGAGGGATGATGGTATTCTGGTGGGGGTGTGTTCATGTATCAGAACTTGATGGATGGAGCATAGAGATGGGTGCAGTGGTGGGACATTAGGTTGAGAAGAAATCATCTATACTAGCCTGCGTTTTCACTTCAGACTGATTGGCAAGGGTAATTTTGACAGGCACTATAGATATATGCTATATATTTGAGTGTTAACACTGCCATTTATGTACTACTGAAGCAGTATTGACTCTGTGCACAGTAAAGCTTAAAGTAGTATGTTAAGTGGTATTTTATCACAACTAAAATTTTAGTGTACTCTAAAATCTTTTTAGCACAAGGTATATTGTGTAGACCCCTAAGTCTAGTGTAGGTTTCTCCTGGAGGAGCAAATGTAGGAGCATGACTTTAGTGGACATTCAAATCCAGTGTCTTGGATGGACTCTCAGAAGCTGAAAGAGCTGGTGACTGCAATCAAAGCATAAAATACAGGAGGCAAATATGTTGAGTAGAGCTACTGCCTTACCTGAGACAGACAGGCTACTGATTCTGGTGTCTGATGGATGTGGCATGCTCTCTTTTTTTCAGAGAAATTGGAACCACGAGTCTCATAGATGTAAACAGGAATGTCTCAGGATGGGGTTATTTATTCTCAATTTTCATTTTGCACTTTACGAGCTCAATGCAAAGAGTAAGCTATACATAGTGATAGAATGTTACAGAGTTGTTTCTCTGCTCAGGTTAAGCCATTAGTAAACTTTGCATATACTTTAAAAGATGCCTAAATATAAATGCCAGTTGCGCTCTCTAATTTTTAAAACAAGCACACATACTCATTGAATAATTTCACAAATTGGCATTTACACATGTATATGCTGGGCACTATTCTATAATATTGGAGAACTGGTCACATGCTCCTGGATTCTATATATATAGTGCCAGATTTGCATGCCCAAATTTAGTGTGTGTCCAAGATGCATGCACAATTTAATTGAATAATGAGCCCTTAACTATCAATAATTGGGCGCAAACAACCAATTATTTGCATGCTCATCTGGCTGAAGTCTCAGCAGCCATTTTAAAGAAGATGCAGCAGCAAGAGGGTCAGCGGCATTGGGCAGAAAAGACTGGGGATCTTTCCTGCCCTGAAGAATCCACTAGACCACCAGGGTGGCTTGAGGTATGTTCCAGGAGAGCACCTTGCAGCTCAGGGGATCGGGGGACCGGGGAGAATGTCTGGAATATGTGGGAGGGAGGGCACTGTAAAAAAAAAAAAAACAAGGTAACATCTGTTTCCCCTTCCTTGTGCAGCTGGATCCCTGTGTACTCAAAGCAAGCAAGCAAACCTATAGGCTGCTGCATTCACGTTGTCTTTCTTTATTGCTGGTGGAATTTTTATTTAATCTCACTCAGATTTTCAAACATGCCGGCTTGTGCATACAGACTGTACACAGATGAAGTATAATAACAGAATAGTATAGTAGTAATTTGCTATAAATTGTAATCAGTGTGTCATTTGGAAGGGCTGGTTAAATGGACACCCTAGTACTGTTATATTTGTGCAGAGATTTTCTTTTCTCCTGGTAAAGAAGAAAATCAGGTGCTCAACATTCAGAATTTCTATCTATCTATCTATCTATCTATCTATCTATCTATCTATCTATCTATTTACTTATTTATGGCATTTATATCACACATTAAACATGAATTAGGTTGAAACCTCGGAGCATTTAAAATCTTTTTTTTCCCTGTGCCTACATCAAAGAAAAAAAGATGGCATGTGGGAACTTGCTCCTTTTGCTTTATGGAATGCAGTGGTAAATTATAAAAATACACTTGCCTTTTTTTATTACTGCTATTTCACAGAGAAGGTATTGAATAATGAGGGAAGGGTTTCCTTTGTGCAGAGCTGAACAGAGTCAATCTAAATGTGCCAACATTGTCCAGTTCAGCACATTATTAGCAGCCAAGTTCATACAAAGTTAATTATGTTCAGTGGAAAATAAATCTGTTGGGGTTCAGGCTACTTGCTATGTGAATATTCAATCACTGTTTCATTATTGCTACCAAGTATTACATATCAAGGGCATTAGTTTTAATTCATTTTTCCAGTCCTTACATGCACATGGTTTTGCTTTTTAAACCCAAAGGTTTCCTTTGATAGCATTGTGCTTATTTGAATTAGTTTTTCTCTACAAGTTTTGCTTGATTTGCCCCACTGAACTGGTCTGCACAGGGCCCCGCAATTGCTAAAACTGGCCCTAAATAAACCCGCTCCATGCCTAACTTAGTTGTCAGCATTTACACCAAGTTCTACTTGGTATAAATTTTGTGGCTAGATTTAGTTGCGCAGATGGGCCCTAGGCACATTCTATAAACCTCGCCTAAGTTTAGACATTGTTTATAGATGATGCCTAGGCATATTTTTTTCAGTGCTGATTTTTATGGCACCATATATAGAATCTAGCCCCTTGTGTACCAATGTATAGGGGGTTCTGTGACATGGTCAGAACTCAGGAGCTTAGGCAAAGCCAGTTGCATGGCTTCTTTTCAGAAGTGAGCAAAATTCTTTGTACTTTGCATGCCTTTCTAACTTGTTCTTCCCTTCTATACTATCTTAGGAATGTGCTCAGGTTCAGAGGCATTGTCGGGCACCCATGAGTGGACATCTCTTAGGGTCTAAGGGGATCTTGCAGGTGATGAGATCGAATGCTTAAGATATGAAAGAGGAATTAGTTTGATACTCCTTTTTGTTTTTATATCATTTATATTGTTTTTTTATATCGTATTTATGCATTTTACAAAT
This sequence comes from Microcaecilia unicolor, assembly GCF_901765095.1. Taxonomy (NCBI): domain Eukaryota; kingdom Metazoa; phylum Chordata; class Amphibia; order Gymnophiona; family Siphonopidae; genus Microcaecilia; species Microcaecilia unicolor. The sequence continues at coordinate 248,218,956 of NC_044032.1, read as the reverse complement.
AATATAAGCAAACACTGCTGCAAAAAAAGAAAAAAGAAGGCTTCTAATACATAACCAAAGAAACATCTCTCAATGTTGAAATAAATACAGAATGGGCAGACTTTATCTGTCATCATTTTTATGTTTCTAGAAAAACCTGGTAATAGTCTACAATTAAGATGGGGATTGGTGGGGAGTGGGGAGTACCCTTACAATAGGAGAGCAATAAAAAAGACATTGCCTAATTAGAATCACCAATATAGCTGTACTGTGTGACAATGAGATATGTATTCAAGAATGTTTCACAGCAGGATTCCCAGAAGATGGGGGGAGGAGAGGCAGATCAACAAAAACCAGAAGAAACAGCCTCAGCAGGTCTTGACAAACACAGTAAACACAGTGAAGGTGATGAGGAACAGACAAGCAGAAAACACTTTCTGGTGCTTCAAAGTCTTTATTATCATTAAAACAGAACTTGACACAGCCATGTTTTGCTACTAGGCCTTCATCAGGAGTCTACAAAGGCAAAACATAGAAATGCTCCATTTATACATCATATAAACATTTAGCAACATTAAAATGAAACATCCAACTAATAGTGCTATCATAGCATAAATATACTCCACTTATAATATATACACACACACATATATATATAAACACTTAATTTAAAAAGCATTATAACTGATTTAAAACTTCTAACCCATAATACTATTAATCTAAAGTGCATTGTAATTAATATAAACCACTAACTAATAAAATTATTAAAAATAGTGAAAAATGAAGCCCAAAGAAATTAAGAACACGTCAAAAGAGAAAATAGAAACAAACAATAGTAAATGAGCTAAATAGGTGGGAAAATGTGGGATACAAATGCAACAAATAAATAAATACATATACAGTGGTGGAAATAAGTATTTGATCCCTTGCTGATTTTGTAAGTTTGCCCACTGACAAAGACATGAGCAGCCCATAATTGAAGGGTAGGTTATTGGTAACAGTGAGAGATAGCACATCACAAATTAAATCCGGAAAATCACATTGTGGAAAGTATATGAATTTATTTGCATTCTGCAGAGGGAAATAAGTATTTGATCCCCCACCAACCAGTAAGAGATCTGGCCCCTACAGACCAGGTAGATGCTCCAAATCAACTCGTTACCTGCATGACAGACAGCTGTCGGCAATGGTCACCTGTATGAAAGACACCTGTCCACAGACTCAGTGAATCAGTCAGACTCTAACCTCTACAAAATGGCCAAGAGCAAGGAGCTGTCTAAGGATGTCAGGGACAAGATCATACACCTGCACAAGGCTGGAATGGGCTACAAAACCATCAGTAAGACGCTGGGCGAGAAGGAGACAACTGTTGGTGCCATAGTAAGAAAATGGAAGAAGTACAAAATGACTGTCAATCGACAAAGATCTGGGGCTCCACGCAAAATCTCACCTCGTGGGGTATCTTTGATCATGAGGAAGGTTAGAAATCAGCCTACAACTACAAGGGGGGAACTTGTCAATGATCTCAAGGCAGCTGGGACCACTGTCACCACGAAAACCATTGGTAACACATTACGACATAACGGATTGCAATCCTGCAGTGCCCGCAAGGTCCCCCTGCTCCGGAAGGCACATGTGACGGCCCGTCTGAAGTTTGCCAGTGAACACCTGGATGATGCCGAGAGTGATTGGGAGAAGGTGCTGTGGTCAGATGAGACAAAAATTGAGCTCTTTGGCATGAACTCAACTCGCCGTGTTTGGAGGAAGAGAAATGCTGCCTATGACCCAAAGAACACCATCCCCACTGTCAAGCATGGAGGTGGAAATGTTATGTTTTGGGGGTGTTTCTCTGCTAAGGGCACAGGACTACTTCACCGCATCAATGGGAGAATGGATGGGGCCATGTACCGTACAATTCTGAGTGACAACCTCCTTCCCTCCGCCAGGGCCTTAAAAATGGGTCGTGGCTGGGTCTTCCAGCACGACAATGACCCAAAACATACAGCCAAGGCAACAAAGGAGTGGCTCAGGAAGAAGCACATTAGGGTCATGGAGTGGCCTAGCCAGTCACCAGACCTTAATCCCATTGAAAACTTATGGAAGGAGCTGAAGCTGCGAGTTGCCAAGCGACAGCCCAGAACTCTTAATGATTTAGAGATGATCTGCAAAGAGGAGTGGACCAAAATTCCTCCTGACATGTGTGCAAACCTCATCATCAACTACAGAAGACGTCTGACCGCTGTGCTTGCCAACAAGGGTTTTGCCACCAAGTATTAGGTCTTGTTTGCCAGAGGGATTAAATACTTATTTCCCTCTGCAGAATGCAAATAAATTCATATACTTTCCACAATGTGATTTTCCGGATTTAATTTGTGATGTGCTATCTCTCACTGTTACCAATAACCTACCCTTCAATTATGGGCTGCTCATGTCTTTGTCAGTGGGCAAACTTACAAAATCAGCAAGGGATCAAATACTTATTTCCACCACTGTAGCAATAAGAAACATCAACGCTTACTGTCTCCAACCCTAAGTATTGTCTCAGTCCCTATAAAATTAAAGATTAGAATCCTGCATAAAGAAAACCAAAATGGAGAGGAAAATAATCACTCAGTATCAAAGCCTAAGAACGTTGAACAAAGGGGCAATTGCCCTCTGCTTCCGAAACCTAAGTAAGCAAGCAGATATTGTTTAGCCTAGACAAAAAAGCCAGAAAATATTGAGCATTGGCAGAAAAAAATCACTGCTTCTAAACCTAGGTGTGAGGTTAATCATCGTACAACTCATACCCGAAGCTACATATCATCCAAATGGTACTATATTTCTCAAAGATGATTATCTATGTACTTTGTAGTGTTGGGCTACTACTCTCACCCTCTTGTAGATTTCAACCTCTTCTTGCACCACAGTCTCACTGCTTTTCTTCCTTTGAAGTAAACATCCTTTTGTTCACACCTCTACCTCTCCGAGTAGCAGTCATTTATTGACCCCCTGATAAGTCCCTTTTTTCTTTGCTCACTGACTTTGAATCCTGGCTTTCCTTCTTTCTCGAACCTTCACTCCTTCTCTCATTCTTGGGGATTTTAACATTCATGCTAATGATCTCTCTGACTATTATGCCTCTCATTTTCTTGCTTTAATATCCTCTTTCAATCTTCAGCTGTGCTCCACTACCCTTACCAGAATGGCCACTGTTTTGATCTTGTCTTCCTCCAACCGCTTACTCTCCGTTTTCTGCACCCTAGTTCTTTCCCTCTCTGACCTTCAAATGATAAATTTCACACTTCAACATCCTCCCCCCCCCCAAGTCCTGCCCAATCTCAACCAATACATTTAGGAATCTTCTGGCTATTGACTCTTGACTCTCTCCACCAGTGTTTTATCTCTCTTCTCAACCACTATCCTGCTTATTTTCGAAGAAGGCCGGCCTTATTCTGACACAAATTGGGAGATGGCCGGCCTTCTCCTAATGCCGGCCAAATCGGTATAATCGAAAGCCGATTTTGACCAGCTTCAACTGCTTTCCGTCGCAGGGCCGGCCAAAGTTAAAGGGAGCGTTTCGGCAGGGTACGGAAGGTGGGACGGGGGCGTGGTTACGAGATGGCCGGCTTCGGCCGATAATGGAAAAAAGAAGGCCTGCTCTGACGAGCACTTGGCCAGCTTCACTTGGTCCATTTTTAGGACCAAGCCTCAAAAAAGTGCCCCAACTGACCAGATGACCACCGGAGGGAATTGGGGATCACCTCCCCTTACTCCCCCAGTGGTCACCAACCCCCTCCCACCCCCCCAAAATTTTTTTTAAACATTTTTATGCCAGCTTCTATGCCAGCCTCAAATGTCATATCCAGCTCCATCACAGCACTATGCAGGTCCCTGGAGCAGTTTTTAGTGGGTACTGCAGTGGACTTCAGGCAGGCGAACCCAGGCCCATCCCCCCCACCTGTTACACTTGTGGTGATAAATGTGAGCCCTTCAAAACCCACCCGAAACCCACTGTACCCACATGTAGGTGCCCCCCTTCACCCATAAGGGCTATGGTAGTGTTGTACAGTTGTGGGTAGTGGGTTTGGGGGTTTTGGGGGGGCTCAGCACACAAGGTAAGGGAGCTATGCACCTGGGAGCAATTTGTGAAGTCCACTGCAGTGCCCCCTAGGGTGCCCGGTTAGTGTCCTGGCATGTGAGGGGGACCACTGCACTATAAATGCCGGCTCCTCCCACAACAAAATGCCTTGGATTTGGCCGGGTTTGAGATGGCCGCCATTAGTTTCCATTATCGGCAGGAAACCAATGGCTGTGATCTCTAACACCGGCCATCTCAAAGGGCGGCCCAAATGTTGAGATTTGGCTGGCTCCAACTGTATTATCGAAACGAAAGGTGGCCGGCCATCTTGTTTCGATAATACGGTCAGGTATGCCGCTTTACAGGGCCAGCCTTAGAGATGGCTGCCCATATAGATGGCCGGCCCCATTTGATTATGCCCCTCCACGTTATCCAAGTATGTCAATGAGGCTGTCTCTTCCTTTAATACTATTCTCTCCTCTGCTCTGGATACTTTCTCTCCTCCCATTCCCTGTTCTGTAAGGCATACCAAACCCCAGCCTTGGCTGACCTCTAGAATCTGCTACCTATGTTCCTGTGCCCAATCTGCTGAACACCTTTGGCTGAAATCCCATGCCCATGCTGACTTCATGCATTTCAAATTATTGCTGACCTCCTTCCAGTCTGCTTATTCACTTGCCAAACAGGACTATTACATCCACTTGAAAAACTCTCTTAGCTCAAACTCCCAATGTTTCTTTGACACACTGCACTCTCTCCTCAAAATGCCTTCACCTCCAACCCCTGCTTCACTTTCTTCCGAGACTATGGCTGAGTATTTTCATTACAAGGTTCACAAGATTTACCTTGAGTTCTCAACCAAGTCATTTCCACCTCTCCTTCCCTCAGTCCATTCTGTCAACCTTCTTTCAACCCCTGCTTCTTTTTTTTCCTTTTCTGAAATCACTGAAGAGGAAACTGCACATTTTCTTTACTCCTCCAAACTGACTACCTGTTCCTCTGATCCTATCCTCACCCATCTGCTCAGCACTATCATGCCCACTGTCATCCCTCCTATGCCTACTGTCATCCCTCCTATCTGTCATATTCTCAATCTTTCACTTTTCACTGCAACTCTTCCTGATGCCTTCAAACATGCCGTAGTTAAACCGCTCCTTAAAAAAACCTTAATTGGACCCTACCTGCCCTTCTAACTGTTGTCCCATCTCCCTTTCTTATCCAAGCTACTTGAACATGCTGTTCACTGCTGTTGTCTTGACTTTCTTTTATCTCAAGCTATTCTTGATCCATTTCAATCTGGCTTCCACCCTCTACATTCAAATGAAACAGCCCTTGCTAAAGTCTCCAATGACCTGTTCCTGGCCAGGTCGAAAAGGTCTTTATTCTAATCTCATCCTTCTAGATCTATCTGCTGCTTTTGACACTGTTGATCACTGCTTACTCCTTGATATGCTATCCTCACTTGGATTTCGGGGCTCTGTTCTTTCTTGATTTTCTTCTTATCTATCCCATCACATTTTTAGTGTATGCTGTGGTGGATCCTCCTCCACTTCTATCCCTCTATCTGTTGATGTACCTCAGGGCTCTGTCTTGAGGCCTCTTGTTTTCTCCTTCTATACTTCTTCCCTTGGAGCTCTGATCTCCTCCCATGGTTTTCAGTATCACCTTTATTCTGATGACTCCAAGATCTATCTCTCCACACCAGAAATTTCAGCAGGAATCCATGCCCAAGTCTCACTGAAACTAAACATGGCCAAGACTGATGCATGTGGGAAAAACCCCCCCTGAATTATAGCTACATCATGCAAGGTTCCATGTTAGGAGTTATGGACCAAGAAAGGGATCTGGGTGTCGTCGTTTATAATACACTGAAACCTTCTGCTCAGTGTGCTGCTGCGGCTAGGAAAGCGAATAGAATGTTGGGTATAATTAGGAAAGGTATGGAAAACAGGTGTGAGGATGTTATAATGCCGTTGTATCGCTCCATGGTGCAACTGCACCTTGAGTATTGTGTTCAATTCTGGTCGCTGCATCTCAAGAAAGATATAGTAGAACTGGAAAAGGTGCAGCGAAGGGCGACAAAAATGATAGCGGGGGATGGGACGACTTCACTATGAAGAAAGACTAAGGAGGCTGGAGCTTTTCAGCTTGGAGAAGAGACGGCTGAGGGGAGACATAATAGAGGTATATAAAATAATGAGTGGAGTGGAACAGGTGGATGTGAAGCGTCTGTTCATGCTTTCCAAAAATACTAGGACTAGGGGGCATGCAATGAAGCTACAGTGTAGTAAATTTTAAAACAAATAGGAGAAAATGTTTCTTCACCCAACGCGTAATTAAACTCTGGAATTCATTGCCGGAGAATGTAGTGAAGGCGGTTGGCTTGGCAGAGTTTAAAAAGGGGTTGGACGGTTTCCTAAAGGCCAAGTCCATAGACCGCTACTAAATGGACTTGGGAAAAATCCACAATTTCGGGAATAACATGTATAAAATGTTTGTACATTTGGGTAGCTTGCCAGGTGCCCTTGACCTGGATTGACTGCTGTCGTGGACAGGATGCTGGGCTCGATGGACCTTTGGTCTTTTCCCAGTATGGCATTACTTATGTACTGAGCTTCTTTCCCCCTAAACCCACGTTTCTTCTTTTCCTCTTTATCTCTGTGGATAATACTCTCATCCTCCCCGTCTCATCAGCTCATAATCTTGGGGTCATCTTTAACTCCTCTCTCTCTTTCTCTGAACATATCCAACAGACTGCTAAAACCTGTTGTTTCTTCCTCTATAATATCACTAAGATTCGTCCCTTCCTTTCTGAGCACACTACCAAAACCCTTATCCACATTGTCAACACCTCATGCTTAGACTACTGCAACTTGCTTCTCATAGGTCTCCCACTAACCCTTATTTTTTCCATTCAATCTGTTCAAAATTCCGCTGCATGACTTATATTCCACTAGTGGCGCCCTCTCTTCAAGTCACTTCATTGGCTCCCTATCCATTTATGCGTACAGTTCAAACTTCTCATATTTACTTACAAGTGCGTTCACTCTTCAGCTCCTCAGTACCTCTCCAATCTTATCTCTCCCTACACTCCTCCCCGGGAACTCCATTCATCAGGTAAATCTCTCTTATCTGTACCCTTGAAGGTGGACCATGGAGGAAGAAGAGGGGGAGAAGCTGGAGAATGGAGGAGGGGAGAGCAAAGACATGCCAGACAGCAAGTGGCACTAGCTCCTGAATGTGTGAGAAGATGGGTACTTGGTATGTGAGAATGTGAGGGCAGCTGAATGCATCTTTTACATGCTTACCCTCAAATTCTATAAAAGCCACTAAAAATTACGTGCACAAATTTGGGAAACACTGATGTAAAACATGCTGCATAAAGGTATCATGCCTAAGGCTGGAAGCCAAGTGACAGTGCAGATGAGAGAGATGAGGCACTTCAGGAGCAGACCCAACAGAGAGGACAGCATTTGATAAAAGAATTGAGGCAGACACAGTTCCTATGCAAACAATTACCAATTTTATTCAGTGCTATATACATAAGTCAACCCTCCCCTACCCCCTCAACAGTGCCATGTACAAAGGTGATTCTATACTCCCCCCCAAACTCCCCTCCCCATCTCTAACTCTATTCCAACCCCTCCCCTTATGCTATATACAAAGGTGAATCTATATTCTCCTCAAACCCCTTCTCCATTCCCCTCCTCAACCCCGTCCCCCCAGCCAAAAACAATGTCCTGTATAGGGAACTGCAGGCTGACAGAACTGGGCCGATGCACAAGTCACTATCTGGTGGCAGCATCTGCCATTGTGTGAGATGGAGGATCCAAAGAAAAAGTCAATGGCAGTGATCTGCATAGCAAATCCCAACAAGAAAGGCAAGAGTCCCTTGCAGCACTGTGTCCCAGAGGCCACTGGAGAGAGAGGTATGTGCTACAGAGTCCCCTCAGGGTAGTCTCCTCCCACGGCTATGCCCTCAGTCCTTCCCACCTCTGCCTTGGCCAGTGTTGTGGGTATGACTGGTGGACAGCTGGCTGGGGGAGGGCCCAGGTGTGGGGTCCTGGCTGTGGAGGCCTGACTGCTGGAGGCCGTGGTGTTTGGAAGGCAGCAGGTGGGCGCAGTGTTGAGAAGGCTGGTTTGTCTGATGAGCTGGGGGAGAAGGGAGGCAAAGATGGTATAGATGCCCTCCATAGCGCGTTGGATGCCCTCCATGCTGGCAGTTAGGGAGGTGAAGTGGGTCAGACACTGTTCTTCAAAGTCCCTCCTGGCTCTCACCTCCCCTAGGTAGTCATCCAGCCTCCTGTTGAGCCCTGTGACCTCCTTCCTGAGCAGGACCTGCCACTGATGGATGTTTTGACCAGTGGTCACCAGGTTAGGGTGGTCCTCCTGCTCAGGGCAGCCTTGGTATTCTTTGGCACTCTGCTCCTCCCCAGCTGGTTGTACTCTTCCTTCTCCATCAGCTCTGCCATCCCTTTACTGTCTTTCTTCTCTGCCACCTCTAGCTCCTCCTTAGCAGCTGATGTTGCTGGTGCTGTCATAGGCGCTGATGGAAGTGGATCCTGTGCTGCTGCTCCGGCCCCTTCAGGCGTTGCCTGGTCATCTTCTCCACCTCCTCCTCTCCTGGAGCCTGTTGAGCAGTTTCAACATCTGCATATAGGGATAACATGTGACATTAGCATAGGCACACATGTCCAAACCATTGGAATACGACTATATAGCAGGAACCAGGACCAAAGAGGACTGAAATGGACACATTTAACATACTGCATAGATATGACCACACAACTCACTGCAAGATAAGAGTTCTGCTGCGGTTGCCATAGCTGCTTCCTGACAGGGAAACTGTTCTGTTCTTTGTGACCCTCCTGAAGGTACCTTCATCTTTGAGTATTAGCTAAATTGGAATAGTCTGCAAAGGGTACAAAAGCTTGTATAGTAGGACCATTTTAACAAGAGCTATTCTACCCTTCAGAGACAAAGGAAGGTCTTTCCACATGCGACATAGCTGTTTAATTTTATCTATGGGGTCTAATATATAGTACTTGTACATAATATGTGGGCTGCTACTTTAGTAAATTCCCAGATAATGCATTGTTTTTGTCACTGGAGGGATGAGGGGACCCCCATGCCAAGGCTCCATGGCCTCTCCTGACAGAGGTAACAGCTCAGATTTTGCACATTTTATGTAGAGGCCGGAGAGTGCTCCATGTTCCTGCACTATCCGCAAAGCAAAGCCTAAGTGCTGTGGAGCTCTATCTAAGTATAATAAGATATCATCAGCAAAAAGGCTGATTTTACATTCCAACCATAATTCCCCTAATCTCTGTACACTATCTGATCTTGATCGCCAAAGGCTCATGCGCCAACAGGAACAACAGGGGAGATAGCGGGCATCCCTGTTTTATTCCCCTCTGAAAGTAAAAAACTGTTTGTAAATATTCCATTGATTAATATTCTGGCCTGTGGCTTGGTGTAGATAGTGTGTATCCAGGATAAATATCGGCCCTCCAATCTGTACTTCCCCAATACCCAAAATAAATACTCCCAAGAGATACTGTCAAATGCCTTCTACATGTCTAGTCCAACAATGGCTGACAGATCTCCTGTGCCCCTGCGCTCATGGATGGCTACTAATGCTTAAATCAAATTCATAGAGGCATAGTGGCCTGGGACAAAACCTACTTGGTTTGCATGTATTAAATGTGTCAGGTATCAGTTCTGTCTACATGCCATAATAGCCACAAGCAATTTAGCATCTTGATTAAGCAGTGAGATGGGTCTATATGCCCCCACTTGTGCAGGTTCTTTACCCGGTTTAGGGAGTAAATTAACATGGGCTAAACTGGGTCTGGAATCTGTTGCCCATCCCTCCATAAGATTAAACATGTGACACAACAGTGCTGCCACCAAGTCTCCAAGAGGCTTGTAGTATTCAGGGCCAAAGCCATCAGGCCCGGGAGACTTGGCTAGTTTCAATGATTTAATTCCCATGCGGACTTCGTTTTCATTCACTGGCACTTTCAAAGTAGTCGCTTGTTCAGTAGATAAAGAAGGCAAAGGGCGTTCCTGGAAGAACCTATCTCGGTCTTGTTCTGTGAACGACTGCCAGTGTATAAGTCTTTATAAAATTGGAGAAACTGGTCCCCTATTTGACCTGCACCCATGTGGCATCTTCCTTGACTATCCTTAATAGATAGGATCACCTTCTTCCTAAAGGGCCTTATCAAATTAGCTAACAGTTTGCCAGCCCCCCCCCCCCCCCCCCTCCAATTGATAAAGTTGATGGCAGTGAAAATAAAGATCCTGAGTTGCTCTATCATTTAGAAGAGAATTCGATTGTTTCCTGTCTTCAGTGAGTTTTTGTTTAGTGGTGTCGTATAACATGACAGATGGGTGTGATGTAGGGAACTCAGCTCATTTGATAATCGGAGAATCTCCAACTCTCTATGCTTCCATGTGCCCTTTGTGTATGATATAATGTGGCCCCTTATATCTATATCTGAGGTGTCGTGGTTCTGGTAATCTACCCAATGTATGCATTAGTAAGCTTGAAACTCAGGATCATGGTACAAAGACAGGGGGAATCTCCATACCCTCTCCTTAGGCTCCACTGTAACAAACAGTGTTAATAGGACTGGGGAATGGTCAGAAAGCTCTGGTGCTAGTATTTGCACACCCATCACCCCTGACAGCAATGACCGAGTCACCAAAAAGTAATCCAACCTCGTATATATCTTGTGAGGTTTGGAGTAAAAGGTGTAGTCCCGCTCCTGAGGGTGTAGATGCATCAGATATCAAGGGCACCCAAATGTATTATTAAGAAAGGGATTCCTCTTTCAGCATGACCTTTGGAGCGCAGCTTAGGGGGATTACATTCCAAGAGTGGGTCTGCTATGATATTAAAGTCCCCTCCCATAATAAGTTGATATTCTTCAAAAGCCAGCACTAAAGCCACCAGTGCAGAGTAAAACATGATTATAACATTTGGTGCATAAATGTTGCAGAGGAGCAATTTTCGACCTTACAGTTCACCAGCCATCAATATGTATCTGCCCTCCCTGTCCTGACAAACTTTGTGGAGTCTAAAAGGTAGTTTATTTTGGAGTAAAATGGCTAGTCCCATTGTTTCCCGCTGTATGAAGAGTAGCCTATATCTCCCACCAACCCCTTTTCAATTTGTTACGTTCAAGGGCTGTGTTCTGTCCTTTGACAGCCTTTCCCTGATTGTAATGTGGCTCTGGGGTAGGTGTGACACTTTTTCTGTCATTCTCACTGCAGAGTCACATGAGTGATGCATTGTGGGGGGGTGTAGTTATCAGGCAATGTGACTTCACTAGCCTGTCTGCATAGAACTGTTATATGATTGGTTATGCTGTTGCTAGTTGGTAGGCTCTGTTCCCATTGTTGGGTTTCCCCCCTGCTCACTGGGTCAGAGTGTGCCTTTCTCTGTTCCCTCTAGTCTGAGGTAGGCTACATTTTGTTAGACAGTACAGAAACCTTTCCTGCGTTACCCTCTGTTAAAGTACTTAGTTTTTACCTTGAATATATCTTGCTGAAAAAGATATTGTACACCATTCAACCAGCTCTGAGCTAATGTTGTTCTCAGTACCACGGAGACTCTTTGCCATTGGGGCAGAACCTCTGATCTACAGCTGACTGTGAGAAAACATTGTGTTATTCAAATAAAGGACTTTCAGAGAGATAGAGTCTTCAGGTGTGAACTGGTGTACTGAGGTTATACGTCAGGATATAAGACTTAGAAGCTACAAGTCTTAGAGGCCTGAACAGGCTGTGAGATGTTTCACCTGGAGATAGGCTATGTCTGTCCCCACTTTCTGGCGCCAAGTAAAAATCTTTTTTTCATTTGACAGGAGAATTGATCCCAGCAACAGTTACTGTCACTAGCTTCAGATTAACTATTAAAGATGTAAAAACTTTAAAACCAAATACATTAAGAAATGTATGCTACCATAGGTGCCCCCCAGTTGGGCCCCAGGCCAAGATAGTTCCAGAGAAAAAATGCGCCTCCCGAACAGAGTCAGTGCCACCCTTATCTAGACTTGATTGTTGGTTCTCCCCTGAAGCCCTCCCATCCCTATAGAACCCTTTCTGCATCCATGTATCCATTCACTCACATGTACTCATCTGCTACTCCCACCCCTCTGAAATCCACCCACTACCCTTCGTGAACTTATGTCACCCTCCTTCTATTCTGACATCTCCACACCAATCAAGGAATAAAAGAACTGTTAGCAAATAACACAAACCCTAATGAGACACCTGCCCAATGTGGAGAATGGGAGAAAACAGAGATATATTTTCTTCAGAGCTTGGGAACCCTTGCCTCAGTAACCCCCCCCCCCCCTCAAAAGTCTTGAGACAACCACAAAGCTCCCACATTTATGCAGATAACAGTCCATTCCCCTGATTCTCCACATCTATCCCCAAGAGAAGAAAATGCAGCCACACAGATAGCTATCCCTGCTCCCCCACCCCACCCCCCCTAAACAAACACAGACCTGCGAACGCACACAGAAAACCCCCACAAATACATATACAAAACAAAGGCACAGGCATAAACACAAAGATAAACACAGAAATAGGAAATAATTCCATTAAGCTTGCTCCACATACTTTTAATTCCACCTTCCCCCTACTGCCACACCTATATCTCTGCTGGGCTGGGTCTTAGTGATTCAGATGTGCATTTAAGTTTCTCTGTTATGAAATCTAGTGACTGAACCATATAGCTTTCTTCACATGGTTGCTATTTACAGTGGCAACTAGAGACTTAATGGATTAGTTCACTACTGGTGAACTAATCCATGTGTTCTGCCAGCTAGTGGTGGAAAACCACAGCAATACCTGTTGCTGTGACATCTAATGGCTAAGGCCTTTGTTTTAAGAAATGTCTCCTCGTCAATCCAGGTCACAAATACCTGGTAGAGACCCAAATAGCAGCAAGTTTCATGCCACCAGTCCCAGGGCAAGTAGTGGCTTCCCCCAGAAAATATGAGCCACACCATCAGCCTGGTTTCAGCCTCACAGCCATTAACCAAGCAGAAACACAGAAGTAAAGAAGTAGCACACAAACCCCTTCTGTTTCAATGGTGCTGAACCACTTAGACTACTGCAATTCCATCAACACCGGATGCAAAGCACAAATCATTAAGAAATTCCAAACTGCACAAAATACTGCAGCCAGGCTCATATTTGGAAAAGTGAAATACGAAAGCGCAAAACCCCTCAGAGAAAAATTACATTGGCTCCCATTAAAAGATTGAATTGTATTCAAAACCTGCACCCTGGTTCATAAAATTATTCATGGAGAGGCCCCGTTATACATGTCAGACCTCATAGACTTACCAGCAAGGAACACAAAAAGATCATCACGAACTCTCTTGAACCTCCATTACCCCAGTTGCAAAGGACTTAAATATAAATCAATTTATGCTTCTAGCTTCTCCTACATCAGCACGCAACTGTGGAATGTACTACCAACTGCCATAAAAACTATGCACGTTCTGACAGACTTCCGTAAACTACTAAAGACTAAATTGTTCAAAGAGATGTACCTAAAACATCCTTCATAATGACCAGACATCAAAACCTTATCTAAACAAGTTAACATTGAACTCTTTTTATTTGTTTACTTTATTCACATGACTACTGTTGAATGTTTTTACATCTACCCTTGATCTTTAATGCCTGAAGTGAACTGTATATCTACTTCTTATAACTTATCCTATATTTTCTGTACTTAAATTCAATAATACTCTGTATTTCTCATTCCAAAATGGCAATTGCCATTACGGCATAATGTAAGCCACATTGAGCCTGTAAATAGGTGGGAAAATGTGGGATACAAATGCTGCAAATAAATAAATAAATAAATAAATAAATAAATAAATAAATAAATAAATAAAGTCTCTAACGTAGTATAAACTTAGAAACAAATCAGTACAAGGAGCAAAGGCTCCAGTTAGAAGTAGGATAGGGAATGTAGCAAGTTTTTCCTAGTCATAAAGCCGCAGTCTTTAAGCCCAGTCAGAACTGTGTGTCTGCTCGTACCATAAACCCCCCCCCCCCATACACACACACACACACACACACAGAGTACAGACCTGTGGTGAAGAGGTGCTGAAAGGAGAGCTGCTGTACCCTGTGGCTGCTGAACAATGCAGAGGGGAGGGGGCCCCCCTGCAGGAGGGCCCCAGGCTGAAAGGCCTAGCACACTTGGAGCTGAGAAATACTATGAAGGGGAGGCTTCCTCCACCCAAGCCCCAAGCATGCAACCAGGAGAACCAGGAGAGCCCAGGCCTGTGGACGGAGGAAGGACCAGAGCCCAGCAGCGCTTGCTGAGGAGCCAGCTCACCCTGACTGTAAGTCCTGGCCATAACATTCCTAAGCTGGGTGAAGAACAGGGGGCAAGAAGGCAGGGCCCGGGTTCCAGAGCAGGGTTCTCTGCATCCAGTATCAGAGGAGAGGTGGTGGAAGAGAATAGCGGAGAGTCTGAAGAGGACGTTAGTGAGGAAGAAGAGGAGGAGAAGGAATCCAGGCCTAGGGCCTGGCAGAAGAAAGAGGCCCAGCATATGACTCCTGAAGAGGTAATTAGATCAGTGAAGAAAATGAATCGAGTAGAAGGTGAAATAGAGGTACTGAGGAAGCGGCTGAAGCTAGCAAAAACTATGTGTAACCTGGCTTCCACTGGCCCACGAGACAAGTATGTTAAGGGAGTTGAAGCGCTCCAGAAGCGGCTTACAGCAAAACAAAGGCAGCTGCAAAAACTAAAGAACTGCAGAGATAATCCCCTTCGTGAGGTTTTCCTGAACAGGGAGCGCGTACAGCAGACCCAGACGCAGTCCCAGATCCAGCAGGAAGCAGAACCCAGAGACACACAGGACTCCGTGGTTCCAGACACCCCAGAGGCTATGCTGGAAGGGACAGCAGGGGAAGTGAAACAGCAGCAGCCAGAAGGAGGAAAAGACAAGACTGACACAAATAATTCCCAGTTATCACCAGTATTTTATTTCCTACAGGATTCCCAAGAGCTAGGTGCTCCATCCACTTACCAGCCTTGTAGAACAGAGGCTCCTAGTCCAGTTGTGGCAGGTACTGTGGATAAGGAGGGGCTCCAGCACTGCATGCAGCAAGAGAGCCTGGCAAGTTTGGAACACAAAAGAGCTATGAAACTGAAAAAAATTCAAAAACGTCCCTTATACTTAGAGAGCTGGCAGGGCATAGCCGAACCCACAGAGAAGAGCTCAGGTTTGCTGGGAGAGACAGAGAAGAAAGACAGCCTGGAGAATCAGAACAGTTTGAATGCTGAGGAGAATCAGAACAGTTTGAATGCTGAGGTAGGAGAAGAATCACTACACACTGAGCAAGTACAGAAGTTACCAGGAACAACGGGAGGGAAAGTAGAGCAAAAACAAGGGGTTTTGCAGATGGAGACAGAGACTAAAGAGGATGGGAAAGTACAGGAATGGAGTAGTGGAGTACTACAAGAGATGGAAGAAGCTGAGAGCAAATATGGTGGACAGAGGGCGGGCACATCGTGGGAACACCACAGTCACTCATGGACAGAATTGATAGGGCAGACCTCTGAGCAGGGCTGTCCAAGAGCTGCCATCCAATCTCAATCAGAAGTGCTGATGACATCATGGGGGAAGCTCAGTGACAGGCAGGGGCTCCCAATAGATTCTGCCACTCAGAAACAAGAAGAAAGAGCAGAAGGGAGCTTCTCAGAAACTCATGCCCATCAAAGCAGGAGTCCCAGAAAGGAGAGAGAGAATTGTGGAGAGTGTCAGCTGCACCAGGAGGCGGAGCCAAGACCCAGATCGAGTGAGACAGGGCATGGAGGAGAGTGTCAGCTGCACCAGGAGGTGGAGCCAAGACCCAGACTGAGTAAGACATTGCCAGATACAGAGAGAGTACATGAAGGAGAGTGTCAGTTGCACCAGGGGGCGGAGCCAAGTCCCAGACCCAGTAAGACAGAGCATGGAGGAGAGTGTCAGCTGCACCAGGAGGCAGAGCCAAGACCCAGACTGAGTAAGACAGTGCCAGATACAGAGAGAGTACATGAAGGAGAGTGTCAGCTGCACCAGGAGGCGGAGCCAAGACTCAGACTGAGTATGACAGTGTCAGAAACAGAGAAAGTGCATGGAGGAGAGTGTCAGCTACAAGAGGAGACAGATCCCAGACCTGGTCTGAGTGGGACAGTTGCAGAGCAAGGGAACGAGTGCTGGTTGGGAACAGCAGCAACTGGCAAAGGACTGGAAGTAGAATATTGCAGAGGGGGAAGAGACAGAAACAGCACAAGTGAACTGAACATAGTGGGGTTAGTGGACATGGGAGAGGAGGGAGGGGAAGAGAGGGGGAGGGGAGGAAGGCAGGAAGGGAGTGGGGAAGGGGGGAGCATACTGGTATCAGCCCCTTTATCCTTTGCAGCAGTAGTACGGGGAGGAGGGGCAGAGACAGGGAAGGAGGAGGGGAGGCAGGAGTCAGACATGGAGACAAGGGGAAATCCATTTTCTGGTCCGTTGCGGGGTCCCGGGAGCGGTGTTACCCCAAAACGTCGAAATGTTGTCCAGCTGCGTTGGGTGGGCACAGGGGTAGCACCACCTAGAGAGGTTGTTTTAAGAATGGTATTCTCCCTTGGCTTTATCCCTGAAGATTTGTATGCATGCATACACCCTGTGGGAATCCCTGAATATGATATTAGTTTCTTAACAGGGCGAGGTTTGGACCTGTTTTGGGAAAAGTACACAGAGGTGCAGCATCAGGGTAGATGGGTGGATTTTAAGGCTGTCCCCATCAGTAGACAGGACGCAGTCCAGATTACCATTTTGGTACGTAATGAATCTCTTATGGCTGCAGACCTGTCATACTGGTTGGGACGGTATGCCGAAATTAGGACCCCATTAAGCAAAATACCAGACCAGAGTCGTGTGTGGGCGGGGGGGTGGAGTGCCCTTGTAAAATTAAAACAGGCAGGCTATGTCACCCAACATATACCTTCAGCCGCATACATTGGAAGGGATCGAATTCAATGCTTTTATGCAGGACAACCCAGACAGTGCTACAGGTGCGGATCTTTCCGTCACTTAAGCATGTCATGTACAGTGTTAAAGTGCTCGCGATGTGGTAGTACAGATCATGACACCAGCGACTGCACTACCATACGCTGTAACCTGTGTGGAGGCTTGGGGCACCCTTTTAGCAAGTGCCCACAAGCATCGCACAATCAGGTAGAGGAAGAGAGGAGGGGGGAGGAAGGGGCACAAGCAGAAACTACAAGGATACAAGGACAGAAGCGGGAAGCATTAAAGGGATTAATGGATAAATCAAATACCACTATTCATACAGAGGCAGGCACTAAGGGAAAGGGAAAGGGGGAGAAAAGGGCATCAGGTTTGGATCACATTCAAAGAAGGGGTATTTGTGAAAGGATGGAAGAAGGAGGTGGGGAGAAGGGGGGAGAAGAAGGGGAAGCATGGACCCTGGTAGGGAAACATGGAGGGAAGGGGGGTCGGAGGAAGGAGGGGAGGGGGCTAGCCCGAGCGGGGAGAACAGATATTCTGGAGAAGAGCCAGAGTAATCGATATGCAGTGTTTCAGGTTTCAGGTGAAGGAGAGGGTGATCTTGAGATGAATCCACCCCAAAGGGAGGTTTTGGAGGAGAAGAGGAGGGAGGGGAGGGGAGCAAGGAATGAATCATCTGAAAGACTTAACAGAGAGGAGCCAGCAGTGTTACCCCCAAGTCTAACATCACATCCTACTAGTTTAACGAAGGGCCTCATGCAGGAAATAGAGGAGGGTAAGGAAGGGATGAAAGGGGAAAGGGCTGGTCCAGAGGAAACCAAGAAAAAAAAGGGTAGAAAGAAAGCCGGGGAAGATGACTCAGAGTGGGAGGATTTGGAATTAGAAGAAATTATAGAGGATCCTGAAGAAATGATGGGGGCAGGAATATCTGTGAAGAGGGATTGCGGTGAAGAGATGAGGAGGGGTAAGAAATTTAAGAAATAAACCATGGCTGCCTTGTCCTTAATCTTTGCAACTCTGAATGTAGCCAGCATAAAGGCAGAGAGAACTAGATTTGTCGCCTTTAGCGATTTGACCCAGTGCAAGGTAGACTGCATCCTGTTGCAGGAGACTCATTTGGATTCTTTGCAGCTCCTGCACCGGGCCAAGAGAGATTGGAAAGGGGGGCCCTCATTCTGGTCTCTGGCCAAAGAAAGATGCGCAGGGGTGGCTATTCTTTTTGCCACCCGAGAAGTGGAGATTACGAGGGAAATAGAGGTGGAGATAGGGAGGTGTGTTGTCTTAGACGTTTTCATTAGAGGGGTAGCAGTGCGAATCATTAACTTTTATGGGCCCCAGATTAGTTGGGAACGCAAGCAGCTGTTGCTCCGGGTGAAACCGTATTTATATACAAGCAAATTGGTGGTATTTGGAGGAGATTTTAATATGGTCTTACAGCAAGCAGATAGAAAGGGGTCCAGGCGTCAGGTGGGTTATGACAGCCTCCAGCTGGCAGCAATTGTAAAACAGGCAAGACTGGAGGTGGCGGGAGGGAAGGGGTTCACTTTCAGAAGGGGAGACACGGAGAGCCGTATTGACTGGCTCTTTGTAGGCGGGTTGGCTAGGTTTCAGGGGCAGCCGAATAGATGGACGGAATATTCAGATCATGCCTTAGTTTCCACAGTCTTAACAATATGCGAAGGGGCGCAGAAAGGCCCAGGATTTTGGAAACTGAGTGCAAAGTTATTAGAAGTAGAGGAAAACAGACAAATATTTGAGGGTTTTTTAGCAGACCAAGAAACACTATGGGAGGTGATGGATGATAAGGGAGCCTGGTGGGACATGGTAAAGGGGCGAGTCAAGGCCCTTTTCCGGTCCCTAGCCAGGAAGCAGAGTCAGGGGTTACAGGCACAGTGCTGTCGTCTTCGTAAGCAATTGGACCACGCGGTCTCCAACCAGCTAGAGAAGGGAGAGATAGAAGCTTTGCAGGCCCAGTTGAGGCTGTTGCAATATGATCGATACGCTGCTTTGCTTCTGGAAAGGGAATATGGGCATCGGTATTCCCCGGATCCTTTCCAGAATTGCAAGGTAGCAGTAGGACACAAGGTCATTTATGCTATGAGAGATGAAGCAGGGCAGCGATTGACGAACCAACGTTCAATCGAGGCCAGGGTCATTCGGTTTTACACCCAATTGTGGGGGAAAGAGAGCTTGGTTTCTAACTTCATGCTATCATACGTGCAGAGTGCCCCAGGCTTGGAAAAGGTTTCGGAGGGGGAGATGGAACAACTGCTTAGGCCCATTACCACAGGAGAGGTAGATGATGCTATTGATACGCTATCAGCACGTACAACTCCGGGTCCCGATGGGCTGACCCCAGAGTTCTACAAAAAATTCCGTGTGGTCCTGATTCCAGTGTTAGCTGCAATTTTTAATAATTGTTTGCAGAACGGGCGTTTGGCCCCTTCACAGCAGTGTTCTATTTTGGTTCTCCTCGCAAAGAAGGGAAATCTGGAACTTATCGAGAACTGGAGACCCATAAGTCTTCTGAATGTAGATAGGAAAATAATGGCCAGGATTATTTACAACCGCCTGGCTGGAGCAGTGGGTGGTCTCTTGTCCTCAGCACAGTTTTGCTCGGTGAAGGGGAAAGGGGCAGTGGAAGCAGTTTGTACCATCCGTGAAATAGTGGAAAGGAGTCAAGGTGGGACAAAGGGAAAGTATTTGCTGACCCTTGATCAGTCTAAGGCTTTTGACAGGGTGTCCCAAGAGTACCTATGGCTAGTGCTTCGGTGCTATGGGATACCCGACCAGTTTATAGGGTGGATCCAGACTTTGTATCGCAATGCAAGGAGTAGCACTCTAATAAATGGTTGGGTGGGCAAGAGCTTTGCAGTGAGGTCAGGGGTACGGCAGGGGTGTCCCCTCAGCCCCTTGCTGTACGTCCTTTCCTTAGATCCTTTCCTCAGAAGGTTGAGTGGAGGGTTTAGCGGTCAACTAGAGGGCATCTCTTTGGGTTCACACACATGGCGATGTGTCGCCTACGCAGATGATGTCACAGTAGTAATCAGTAGCAAGGAGGAAGCCGAGCGAGTTCAGACCTGGATGGCAGAATACACACAGGCTGCGGGGGCCCAGATAAACCAGGATAAGAGCTCCGCAATTTGGGTAGGACAGGGCAGACCAGCTTTCAAACTTCCCAGTCAGTACCCAGTAGCAAGGGATGAAGTACGGATCCTGGGTCTCTGGGTAGGCAGACAGGACTATGATACGATCAACTGGGAGAAGGGGCTGGGGAGAGTCGAGGAAAGGGTGGCCCAGTGGAAATCATATAAGTTGCGGTTTGTGGAAAAACTGCATGTCATTAAGACCTATCTGATACCCCTTCTCCTGTTCATATCCAAGGTCTGTTTACTGCCTATATCGTTACATGCCAGAGTATACAGCTTGTTTTTCCAACAGCTATGGGGGAACAGGATGAATATTATCCGGAGGGAGGTGACCTATTTGCCCAAAAGGGAGGGGGGGTTGGGAATGGTCAACCCTGTGGTACATTTTAGTTGTTTCTTTTTCCAACAAAATCTGGGAGGGGTCTTGCGGGAAGGGAGGCCGGCTTGGGCAGACTGCATGGCCTCCTG
This sequence comes from Microcaecilia unicolor, assembly GCF_901765095.1. Lineage (NCBI taxonomy): Eukaryota > Metazoa > Chordata > Amphibia > Gymnophiona > Siphonopidae > Microcaecilia > Microcaecilia unicolor. The sequence continues at coordinate 248,198,254 of NC_044032.1, read as the reverse complement.
GCTTCAGCGATACTTGAGGGATTGGGTGAGGGGAGGTCAGGCAATGCCCCTGCGAGGGAAGGCGGGATACTTGCCACAGTACATCTCACCTCTGTTGAGATTGGTGAAGAGATGGGGTATCACAGTACAGGAAATCCAGAAGGAGGACAGGAGGCAGCTACAACACCGCATTATTCAGACACACTTTTCAACACGTCTAGCCTTGAGGGACTGCCCAGGTCCAATACAGGAGGAAGGTCTGGCTTTCCTCAATTCATCACGCCTCCCCCGGAAGATTGCGGACATGGCCTGGCTGACTTTCCACAGCCGGCTTTATGTTCGAGCTAACATGAAAAATAGAAACAGCAATGATCGTAAGTGCCCGAGGGGGGAGTGCGTGACGGAGGATGAAACAATGGACCACTTCCTCCTCAAGTGCCCGTTCAATCAACAAGTCTGTCAGGCAGTAGCCCGCCAATTAGGGATTCCTTTCTTCCACCAGCTATCTTATGCAGAATGGGCCTATGGAGGGTTTCCAAAAGGAAAGGGGTGGTGTAGGGAGACACTGTATATCATCGCTGCAGCCCTTTGTTACTTCCTGTGGCAGGCACGCTGCCAAGCTTCATTATATCGGAAGTGGCTGTCTGTACAGGAGGTGGCAGGGGATGTGGTACATTTTGTCCAGCAGCTGGCAGTGAGGGAGAAGGAGCATTGTTCTGGACTACAGTGGGCAAGGCATTGGAGGGGTTTTTCGTTTCAGCCTCCCTGAGTGGGAGGGTTTGTTGAGGGGCGGGGGTATTGGCCAGTAAGGTTTTATTTATGTATTAGTTAGCGGGTTTTATTGCTTGTTTTATCGCTTGTTTGTATGCTTGGTTTGTCTTGTTGCAAGTTTCAATAAAGACAATATGACACACACACACACACTAACGAGGTCCAGGAAACTGGAGCCAACTAATCTATAAACCAAAAGGAACCTGAAGTGGACAATACCCTCTGTAAACCAGATCAATCTCCACTCAGACATTCATAGCTACTCCAGCGCCTCAAATGCTAGGGTCTGGTATTGGATCTCCTCTGCGTGATGCTCCTGGCTATGCCTCTTGTATGTTCAGGCCATCCAAAAATTGGGCAGCTACAGCTTTATCTGATAGTATGATAACTTTCCCTTCATGCCATACTCTCAATTTGGCTAGATACACCAGAGAAAAGTGCACTCCTTTATGGTACAACACAGAGAAGACAGACACCATTTCTTTGCACTGCATGGCTATGCCAGCTGAGTAATCATAAATAGAAGAATTTTATATTGTTGGTACAGCAGTCCATCCAGCTTCCGATATGCCATCAAGACAGTCTCCTTATCAGCCCAAATTCAGGTAATGGACAATAGCTGTGAGTGGTCTAGTGTTTTTATCTTTGTGCACTCTGATTCTATGGGCCTTCTTGTATCAAAACTTGGTGCAGCTGTGTTCCAGGCCCAGCTGAGAGGGAAGCCACATGCAGAAAAAGGCACATAACTCCAGGTCTGTAACTGCTTCTGGCAGACCAATAACCCACACGTTATTCCTGCGTGTCCTTTTTTCCTGCTTCTCAATTCAGTTGCGGAGTTCAGTATTTTCTTTCTGCCTGACCCCAATCTGGTTAGACAGCCACGTGGCCTCGTCCTTTTATTCAGATACTCATCTTTCCACCTCCACAAGCCGTTGAGAGTGGGTGTCGAATTTTTCATTAATTTCATCGACCGTAGATTGGAGTTTGTTAAGCTTGTCCTCCAGCACAGCAGTCACGGACTTCAAAATCTCTTGGGTGCATTCACTTGCTCCGCCATCTTGTTAGGTACAGTCTGTATCTTCTGACGAGCAGATTTCGGAGTCTTCACGGCCATACCGTGGTAACCCAGCTTGATACTGCAGCCTCCGGTTCTTTGGATATTCCTATGGCCATCCTGAGGTTTTATGAGTAGAAAAACTGTTCTGTTTACAGATATAAAACTGATTTCTGCAGGTTCCCATGGAGCTTGGACTCCCTGCTAACTCTCGGGATGCAGGCATCACGTGACCCCCCTCAAGAATTTCATGCTAAATGGAGTGCGCCATATAGATTTGCACTTAACCCAGTACTATAAATGTTGGTGCAATTACATACTGTAGCAGCTCAGGTCAGTGATTGTGCCAGTGTTTGCATTATGTGAGATTTTATATATGGCACTATCCCTTTGTAGAATCGCACTAAGCGTGTGGATGTTTAGGCATCGATTTTTAGGTGCCACTTACAGAATTTACTCTTTAGTGCATATTAATAACTACCCTATTTTATATCAGATAAGTATTACCAATATTTACTTTTAACAATTCTTTTTATAGCTAATCAAATTTTTCTCTTTCAGGCTCCCCCAAGGATAGCTCTGGATCAAGAACTTTCCCTTTTCCAGGTAAGAATGTATTTTTGTTTGTACATATTCAAGAAAGATTCATGGTGGGATTCTAAATGATAGAGAAAGGAAAGACCACTTTTTATTGTCCCAAAATAACTGTCTAGAGCTCCAAGTTGGGAGGAGGGAGCATTTCCCGAAATCTCACAACAGAGGTCTGGAACCATTTAATTTGAGAATTGTATTGCTTGTTACAAGCCAGGGGAAAACACAATAGTCAACGAACAGGTTTTTTTTTAATTTATTTATTTTTAATTTTTTTTAACTAAAGCAAATGTATCCATTTATCTAGTACTTGGTGAGCAAACCTGATAAATTTGGAATCAAATTCTGGCTTTCAGCAGACATCAAAACCATGTAGCTTTTGAATGAGTTTTGATACTTAGGTAAAGACAGTCACTGACCTGCTGACCAGTCTTTTTCAGAATACATTGTCCTCAAGATGCTAAATCCTTTCCTTGAATAAGGAAAGAAATGCTACTACCAACAATTTTTTACATCAGTGATACTAGATGAGAATTTAAAGATAAATCTACATGCATTATGGGAGTAGTAAATTGGTCACAAAGAGAGGTTCTACCATTGGTTAAAAACAAAAAAAAACCCAGAGCAAATCTCTATGACAAAGTGATACACTCTCACTGTTTACCAAGGAAATGTAAATAAAAATATTCTGTTACTGAGCACCTTCCATTCAGACATCCACATTGGAACTGACAGAAAGAAGATACCTAAGACAGCCTTTTACAATATGACAAAATCGGAGGTTGGCACTTTGGATCAAATGGCTCAAAAATATTCCACAAAACTGGGAAGTCACAGATGGTCACTCCAGATTTTCCACAACATCCTTGATCTGGCTCCAATCAAATAGATTTGGCTCTATAATTAGGCCAACTGAGGTGAAGGCCTCAGGCAGCACTTTTCATGGAACAACATCCTTCCATCCCCCTCCCCTCCCCCTGTACATGGTCTAGCACCTTTTCCTGGTCCATCATTGCCCCTCTCAGGTCTACCTTAGCTTGTGTTCTCAAAGTCATCAGTAGTGGCAGCAAGTCACATATACTGCTTGCTGCTGGCTCTGGGGCCTTTTTTCTAATGCATCCTGCCCCTGCAGAAACATGAAGTATGTCAGAGAGGGTGGGGCATTTCAGAAAAATGATCCTGGACCCAGCAGCAGGCAAATCTATCTGACTCACTGCCACTATTGATGACTTTGAGAACACAAGCTGAGGTAGACCATAGGGGTGTGCTGGTTGAGAAAGGGTGAAATTCTGGACTGCAGGGGGGAGGATTCCAAAGAGGGCAAGGTGTAGGAAGGAAGGGAAGGGAGAGAAAGAGATGCTGTGCTAAGGGGGTGGAGAGGAGGTAATGAGAGATACAGGACAATGAGAGGGAGGAAAGGAAGAGAGATGGAGAGATGCTATACCTGGTGGTGGAGAGGAAGAAGGGTAAGATGCTGGGCAATGGGAGGTAGGGAGAGAACATAGAGGGAGAGATGCTGGACTCAGGGGCATAAGGGAGAGAAGAAGAGATGCTGGAAAATGGGAGAAAGGCAGGGAGGGACGAAATAGGGAGATATATTGGACTGCAGTGCAAGGGCTACAGGAAAGAGAGAGGGAGAGATGTTGGACCATAGGGAGTGAGGGGAAGGGCAACAGGGAAAAGAGGGAGAGATGCTGGACCATAGCGGGGAGAAAGGTTCAGCGGCATATCAAGGGTGGGGCAGTGTTGGTGGTCTGCCCTGGGTGCATGCTGCAAGGGGCTGCAGGGAGCAGCCGTGTGGCTGTTGGCTCCACCGGTTCCCTGCTCCCTCTGATGCTACTTCCTGTTTCAGGGCAGGAAATAGGCAGGGCCAACAGCTGCGCGACTGCTCCCTGCACCCCCAGGATGTGATGCGCAGGGGGTGGTGGAAGTGATACACCAGGGGGAGGGGGTGAGGTGATGTGCTGGGGGGTGCAGCGGTGATGTGCCCCGGGTGGCAGCCGACATGGAAACACCACTGGGAAGGTTGGCAGGGAAGAGCGAGGGAGAGATACTAGACCATGGCAGGGGAAGAGGGACAATGGATGGCAGGGAAGAAAGAGGTAGAGATGCTGGATCATGAAAGAGGGGGACAATGGATGGCAGGAAAGAGACATGAGTCAGGGAGTTATAAGGCCTTATGAGTGTTGGGGAGGAGAAGAAGAGAGAGGGAAAATGCTGGGTTACAAGGGTTAGCAAAGGATAGGGAAGGGAGATGCTAGGAATGGTGAAATCACATGAGAGAGGCCAGGGGAAGCTTGTCAAGGAGAAGAGTGAGAGGATAATGAATACAAAGAGTAGTAATGTGATGGGAGTAGATGAAAGATAAAAGGAAATAAGAGGCTGGGAAAAGTGAGATGGTGAATAGGAGAGCTAGGGGATGAGAGAAGGAGATTTAAAGTTGATAGGTGTAAAGTAAAAGTACAGTAAGAAAGAGGGTGAAATTGGAGTGGGCAGAGGGCCAGAAAAGAAAAAAAAGGAAGAAAGAACTAAAAGGTTAACATCAATATATCAGAAACAGGTATAGTGAGGGACTGGAACATGATAAGAGGAGAGAGGTGAAAAGACAAATAGACAGCCATCAGTGGGAACAGTATTAGCAGAAGACAGAAAGGAAAGCAGAAAAGAGAAACTGGGAGCAATATGATGGAAAAAATTAAAAAGTCCAGACAACAAAGGTAGAAAAAAGTGTTTTATTTTAAATTTATTACCTGGAATGTGCATCACAGATGTCTTTGTATTGTCTTAGTACAAAAGAAAATGCATTTATGTTTTTATTTATCTAGTGTTGCAGTAACACTCTCACTGTGTTTAACTTCTTGGGGTTCCCAGTTCAATTTTTTCTTCATAGTTTTATTTCTAAATTGTGGTCCCTTGTTTTTTGGTGTTTTCTGTTTGCATATATGTTCTGTATTGAGATCTGTAGCAGCCCCACTTGTTCTATGTTACCTGTAGTAGGTATGTTGGTGTTTTAGGGCGCAGTATAATATTTGTAGTGTTGCCTATTCATAGATAGAGTTTTTGCCATTTGCATTGTAGGATTAGTGCTACTGTTGTATGACATGTTTGCTGCATGTATATGGAGATTGGGATTTTTTTTTCAGGTTTTGTATTATTTTTCAATGTGCCTGGTAGTGGAGTGATTTATATTGTTATTGCTCAGATGACATTGAGATTCAGAATATTTTTATTGTATGGTGACTTCCATGGAGAAATGTCCTAGTTCTGATCTGCACTTCTTGAGGAGGGGGTGGAGGTTGGATTTTTGTGGATGTAGAACATGTTTACATTTAACTCATAAGAACTACTATACTGTGTTGGACCAAAGGTCTGTGAGAGTCACGTATGCAAGCATCCTCTGTCAAGTATGTCCCAACTGAAAAATGGAGTCTCAGCAGCATTTAGAAATCAAAACATGCAGATCTTTTCAAATTTATATCCAAGATGCACTGCTAGAAAATCTCACTCATTGGTCTTTAATTTCAGTCACTGTGATGGTGAATCTGGCTCTTTGGGATGGGCCACCTTTGGTAGCTCTGAACTGGGGGGGACACATGATGGGCCCTGGCTATAGCCTTGTGGTCCCTGCCCCACAAAAAGTTGTGCTAGTTGCTCCTTTTGACTTCTTGCCCGGTGCCACTAAATGAGCTGCACAGCAGGAAGCTCCTTTATTTGCTCCATCTCATCTGGTTGCCGGCACTACATAGCTGCTAAAATCAGAGAATCTACTTCCTGTTTCATATGCAATAGAGGAAGTACTTGCTCTCTGCTTTTAACTTCTGTGTGGTGCTGGCCAGAGTGGCTGGAGCAAAAAAAGGAGTTCCTCTCTATAGCAAATTTAGTGACACTGGGCGGATAGAAGGGGGCAGGGGGCTGACAAGGGGGCAGGTGGAGCATGGGGACTGGGGTATGGGAGGAAGGTGTCAGTGGTGGGAGAAGGAAGAGAAGGACAGATATTGCTTGGAGGAATCAGGAGAATGGGCAGATGGGGGTACAGAGATGGATGCTGGGGTTAAGGTGTTGGAAGTATAGGGTAAATAAGTATTGGAAAAAGAGATAAGTTAGTGGATGCTGGGGAAGAGGAAAAGGAAATATGAGATAAAAGGCAGGTACAATAGCTACTGAGGAAAGGGGAAAAAGACAGAGGGCTGTGAAGAGTGTGTGTGAGAGAAAAAAGGTAACATTGGAGGGAGGGGTTGTAAATAGGGGAAATAAAAGGGTGAATGGGACCCTGAATAAAGAGATAAGACAATAGAAAGGGACTGGAGATGGGGAGGGGATGAATAATGAGGAAGGAGTGGAGTTGGTGAGGGGATATGAGAATGAGAGGAGAGGCACTGAATAGGGGAAGAGAAAAGGGGAGAGATGCTGCACATGGGAAGAGAGAAAGGGGAAATTGCTGAAAGATTGGAGAATAAGAAACTGTAGAAGCAGCGAGAGAGAGATGGGTCATGGGGGACTGGGGTGAGGGGAAGAGGCGAAAAGCTGGATATTGCTGAGGTGGTCAGAGGAAATATTCAGTGGCACTATCCACTTAGTGCCATGTGGAGGGGCATAATTGAAAGGGGCACCCAGGTTTTCTGCACCCAGGGGCAGGGAAACCCTTATTATCGAAACAAGATGGGCGTCCATCTTTCATTTCGATAATACGGTCGGGGACGCCCAAATCTTGAAATTTAGGTCGTCCTTAGAGATGGCTGTCCTTAGACTTGGTCATTTCTGATTTTCAGCGATATGCATGGAGACAGGAGGGTGTCAAAGCAGTACAATTTTATGGTTTATAATGGGCTAGAAAACCCAGATCTTTGTTAAGTTCAGTCTGGTGGGTGTCAAAATATTTAATCATTCTGACTTCAAAGGTCTTACGTTCCTGTATTGTTTTAAAGTTCCCTTTTAGGATTCTTACCATGAAGTCACTGGTACAGTGTTCTGGTTTTGTAAAGTGCTGCCCCACAGGTGTGACATCTTTATTGGTACTAGCATTTTTCATATAGTGTCTATGTAAATTAAATCTCTTCTTTAGCATCTGACTTGTTTCTCCAATGTAGCAGCCTTTGTTGCATTTTTTACACTCAATGATATATACCACATTGGAAGATGAGCACGTGAAAGATTCCTTAATGTTGAATATTTTTCCTTTGTGAATGACCTTGGGGTCCTGTGAAATATTTTGGCATAGTTTGCAGCTGGATATATTGCAAGGACGTGTGCCATTCTTTTCTTTTTGAGTCTGTGTTGGGAGCTTACGTCTAATTAGCTTGTGCTTTAAGTTGAGTAGCTGTCAGAAGGCTAGCACTGGTGGGGATGGGAATATCTCTTTCAGTAATTCATCCTCCTGGAGTAGAGGCTGCAGATCTTTTATGATTTTTCTTAAATTTTCCAGCTCTGGGTTGTATATCACTATAAGGGGGATTCTGTCTGTGGCTTTTTTTTCTTTGTATTGTAGCAGATTTTCCCGGGTGTTTTGTGGGAGGAGGCAATATTCTTGGAGATTATTTTGGGGTTGTAGCCTTTCTGTTCGAAGGATGCAATCAGGATTTCAAGGCATCTGTCTCTGTCCCCTGGGTCAGAGCAGATACGGTGGTATCTTGTGGCTTGGCTGTAAATAATGGATCTTTTTGTATGTGAAGGGTGGAAGCTGGAGTTGTAGAGGTAGCTGCATTTGTCTGTGGGTTTCTTGTATATGGATGTTTGTATATAGCCATCACTGATTGAGACTGTGGTATGAAAAAAATTGAGAAGTCAATTTTGAATCTGATTGTAGGATGGTATGTATTGAAGGAATTGTAAAATTGTTTCAGAGTTTCTTCCCCCTCAGTCCAAATCATAAAAGTGTCATCAATGTACCGGTAGTATTTTAGGGGTTTGGTCTGGTATGTATTCAGAAATGTCTCTTCCAGCTCAGCCATAAAGAGGTTGGCATATTGGGGTGCTGTCCTGGTGCCCATTATTTGTAGATATATATCATTGTTAAAGCGGAAATAGTTGTAAGTTAAAATAAATTTGATTAGTTTTGTAATGGTTTCTGGTGAGTATTGATGGTCCAGTGTGAATGTTTTTAGGAGTTTCTCACATGGTACGGGCGGTTAGCTTGACGGAGTTTAAAAAGGGGTTAGATAGATTCCTAAAGGACAAGTCCATAGACCGCTATTAAATGGACTTGGAAAAATTCCGCATTTTTAGGTATAACTTGTCTGGAATGTTTTTACGTTTGGGGAGCGTGCCAGGTGCCCTTGACCTGGATTGGCCACTGTCGGTGACAGGATGCTGGGCTAGATGGACCTTTGGTCTTTCCCAGTATGGCACTACTTATGTACTTATGTACTTATGTAGCTATGCCATCTGCATGGGGAAGGTTGCTGTATAGTGATTCTACATCCATCGTGACCAGAAGGGTGCTTGGTGGTAATCGCTTAATGTTTTTCAATTTATTCAGAAAGTCTGTGGTCTCTTGTATGAAGCTGTTTGTTTTGTGCACGAGGGGTTTCAGAATTCCCTCTATGAGTCCAGATATTTCCTCTGTGAGTGTGCCAATACCCGATATGATTGGTCTGCCAGGGTTTCCAGGTTTGTGGATTTTGGGTAGCATGTAGAATGTGCCCACAGAAGGCTGGTTTGGTATGTGTTTCTTCAGATGTGGCTGTACTTGTTTAGGAAATGTTCTGATCAGGTCTTTCAGCTGCTTTGTATAATTCTGTGTGGGATCCTCAGTTAGTTTCCTGTAGTATGTATTGTCTGAGAGTTGTCTGTGCCCTTCTTCAATGTATTTTTTTGTGTCCATAATTACCACTGAGTCTCCTTTGTCTGCGGGTTTGATGATAATGTGTTGGTTAGTTTGCACAGTTCTTATGGCCACTCTTTCTGGTGGAGTAAGATTGTACAGAATTCTCTTTTGTTTGCTGGACAGTTGGTGATTTTACCCTATGTCTGAATCTTTCTATGTAGTTGTCCAGCTTGTAGTTTTGCCCATCCTGTGAGGTGAAATAAGTGTTCTTTTTGTTTAGAACTGTATTCCAGTCTGTTGGGGGTCCCTTTGTTGTGAAAATGTGCCTTCAGGCGCAGTTTTCTAAAGAATTCTTCTAGGTCTGAGTATAAGCTGGACAGGCAAAATGAAAGTCCTTTGGAGAGTACAGAGACTTCATGCTGTGATAATTGATGGTTTGAGAGGTTTACTATCCCCATTTGATCTGCATCTCCAAAAGTGTGATCAGTGTTTCTTGGTTTGTTTGGGCTCTGATTTTCACATACCTCAGATGTGTATCCAAGTGTATCCAAGTTGTCTGAGAATGTTGGTTCTGCAGTGCTGTTTCTGCTCCATGATAAGCTATTTTTCTCTCTGTGATTCTGAAGGAGAGAAGACAGCTTTATTTCTTTTTTGCAGATAGCGATGTATTGTTTTTCTCCTTGGATGTTCTGCAGGTTCTCCTTAAGTTGGCTCATACAGTGTGGATGTAGTTCCTCCATGTTTCTCATGATTTCATCCCTTTGGGTTTGTATTATTTTCTACTTCTTGTAGAGTTGATGTATAAGTTCATTTCTTAGTTTCTGACTGGTGCGTTTGCAGAGTTTCTCTGCATAGTCAGAATTGTAAGTAGTAGCCAAAGGATTTTTGATCCTGGAAACTAAGGACGCCCATCTCAGAAATGACCAAATGCAAGCCCTTTGGTTGTGGGAGGAGCCAGCATGCGTAGTGCACTGGTCCCCCTGACACGGCAGGACACCAACCGGGCACCCTAGGGGGCACTGCAGTGGACTTCAGAAAAAGCTCCCAGGTACATAGCTCCCTTACCTTGTGTACTGAGCCCCCCCCAAACCCATTCCCCACAACTGTACACCACTACCATAGCCCTTACGGGTGAAGGGGGGCACCTAGATGTGGGTACAGTGGGTTTCTGGTGGGTTTTGAAGGGCTCACATTTACCACCACAAGTGTAACAGGTGGGGGGGGGGGGATGGGCTTGGGTCCGCCTCCCTGAAGTGCATTGCACCCACTAAAACTGCTCCTGGAACCTGCATACTGCTGTCATGGAGCTGGGTATGATATTTGAGGCTGGCAAAAAAATATTTTAAAAATTTGTTTTGAGGGTGGGAGGGGCTTAGTGACCACTGGTGGAGTAAGGGGAGGTCATCCCCGATTCCCTCCGGTGGTCATCTGGTCAGTTTGGGCACCTTTTTGTGGCTTGAGTCATCCAAGTGTTCATCAGGGACGCCCTTTTTTTCCATGATGGGTTGAGGACGCCCATGTGTTAGGCACGCCCAAGTCCTGCCTTCGCTATGCCTCTGACATGCCCCCAGGAACTTTGGTTGTCCCCACGATGGAAAGCAGTTGGGGACCCCCAAAATCGGTTTTCTATTATGCCGACTTGGGCGACCCTGTGAGAAGGATGCCCATCTTGCAATTTGTGTTGAAAGATGGGCGTCCTTCTCTTTCGAAAATAAGTCTGTGAATATCCCTCTCATTGGCGCTTATCTGATTAGCAGCACATGCTAACCGAATAAGTGACTTTGAATATCAACCCTAGTATAATAATAATAATCTAACATTTCTATATTGTAAAATGCCTCTAAAAGGTGGTTCATTGAGGTTCACAAAATGTAAGAAAAAGGATACATATCTTCCAAATATACAATAAAATTCCAAACATTTGGTACAAGAAAGTTTGCAAGTTTTTCCTGAAGGAATAATATTCCTTAATGTGCCATAAGCTGTCAGGGAGTAGTTTCCAATGCTTAGCAGCCTGTAATGCCCATGTAGAATCAAATATTCCCATTATTTTTTTCCTTTAAAACTGGGAATATCAAAAGGAGAATGCGTAAACTCCAAGATTTTGAAAGTGGGGCAATTAAAACCAATGAGTGCATTTGTAATGGTGCACTTCCTTTAAAATCTTAAATAAGAAACAATAAAATATAAACAGAACTCTAAGTTCAACTGGAAGCCAATACAGACATATTAATAATGGAATTATTCTGTTGCACTTAGACAGAGAAAATATCAAATGAACCTCTGCATTTTGTATAGTCTGTAACCTCATTACTGCTTTTGAACTATTCAAGTAGATAACATTACAATAATCAATTTGGGGTAGCAGTAATGCTTGAACTAAATGTCCAAACTCCTGCATTCTAAACATTAGATAAAATGGTTTTTTTTATTTTATTTTTTCAGTTTCAAAATATACAATCACATTATTACAATGCAACTAAAGAAATCAGAAAAAGAATGAACCATTAATTATAAGGAAAATGAGAAATAAGATTAGTCCACAATTTTAGAAATTGTAGGCTGCGGGCACCTGTCTACCAAGAGGCTGTGGGGTGCTGCTATCCTGAACTCAAGATGACTGATTTTAGTATAAATTATATCCGGTTGGGACAACTCTTTGCTCTGTGATTCACTTTGAATTGCAAGTTAAAAGTGGAATAGAAATCGCAGAATAGAATAGAATAGTTTCTGTATTTCAGGAAGCAGGGGAAAGCCTGGGTCTTCTCCCAATGCAACAGCAACTATTTACTCACACCACCCCTGGACTAGTTTACTGCACACCCTGTAACTTAGACTAGTTCCTCATATCTTATTTAACTGTACATATAATTTGCCTTCAGTTTGTCCTGTCTATATATCTCGACTGTACGTGTCCTCTTGTCTGCCTGTTAAGATATTTCATTATATTGTATTGTATGAACAGCATTAGCATCATATCTGTGTTATTTGAATTTTCTAATGCATGCCTACTAAGATGTTTCATTTGTAACATAGTGACATAGAGGGGAATAATGGAACTGCACCGGCAAAATTGATGGCCGGCCATCTTCAGACCTGGCGCCGTAATAGGTTTGGCGCCAGCCAAATCGCTCGCCGGGTTTAGAATAGGATCGCCTGGTTTAGATGAGATGGCCGGCTCCGATTTTCAGCCATAATGGAAACCGGACCCGGCCATCTCAAACCCGGCGAAATGCAAGGCATTTGGGCATGGCAGGAGCCAGCATTTGTAGTGCACTGGCCCCTCTGACATGCCAGGACTCCAACCGGACACCCTAGGGGGCACTTAGAAAATCTTTAAAAAAAACAAAATTAGCTTCCAGGTGCATAGCACCCTTCTCTTGTGTGCTGAGCCCCCCAAATCCCCCCAAAACCCACTGCCCACAAGTCTATACCATTAACATAGCCCTAAGGGGTGAAGGGGGGCACCTACATGTGGGTACAGTGGGTTTGGTTTTTTTTTTGGAGGGCTCAACATTAACCACCACAAGTGTAACAGGTAGGGGGGGGGGTGGGCCTGGGTCCACCTGCCTGAAGTGCAGTGCACTCACTAAAAACTGCTCCAGGGACCTGCATACTGCTGTTAGGGAGCTGTATGACATTTGAGGCTGGCATACAGGCTGGCAAAAAATGTTTTAATTTTTTTTTTGTGTGTGGGAGGGGGTTGGTGATCCCCGCTTCCCTCCGGCGGTCATCTGGTCAGTTGGGGCTCTTTTTTGGGACTTGGTCCTAAAAATACATGGACCAAGTCCGCCCGGCGAAATACTCATTCGAGCCGGCGTTTTTTTTTTCATAATAAGGTGAAGCCGGTCATCTCGTAACCCCGCCCCGCTCCACCCCTTTCCCACCTTCGCTACCCTACCAACATGCCCCCTTGAAGGTTGGCTGGTGCCGCAACGAAAAAGCAATTGGGGCCAGCCAAAATCGGCTTTCGATAATACTGATTTGGCAGGGATTGAGAGATCGCCGGCGATCCCTTTCGAAAATAAACCTGATAATATATCTACACTGTGTTAAAAAAAACTATACAAAGCTTGTTTTTTGCATAACTCTGTCAAAAACACGACCAATTTCAATAACATTTGGGATATATCATTCTGAATAAAAATAAGCCTATACTCACACCAGCCACCTCACCTAAACCATATCACTTCACACTTGGTTCTTCAACTGCCACGATGTTTTCTTCAGTGCAAACAGATCAGGCCCTCCCGCATCCTGACTGGCGATCAGTTAAGCCTATTCCTCACAATTTCTTCAAAACAGATTCTGCGCTTACCCTCTTCCACCTCTTTTCTTTTCCACCTTTCACTAGTCTATGAGAACCATAACTTTTGTCCAGATATAAATTGTTAATATGGATCACATCCTCCTGACTGAAAATCATGGTAACTGTTTATGTTTAAAGCAAAATGGCATCTGCACGTATCATGAGGATAGTTGTTAGGTGGTGGTGATGATGATGTTTAGGTGAGGTAACATATAGTAACATAGTAGATGACGGCAGAAAAAGACCTGCATGGTCCATCCAGGCTGCCCAACAAGATAAACTCATATGTGCTACTTTTTCTGTATACCTTACCTTGATTTGTACCTGTCCTTTTCAGGGCACAGACCGTATAAGTCTGCCCAGCACTATCCCCACCTCCCAACCACCAGTCCCGCCTCTGGCACAGACCGTATAAGTCTGCCCAGCACCATCCCCACCTCCCAACCACCAGTCCCACCTCCCACCACCGGCTCTGGCACAGACCGTATAAGTCTGCCCAGCACTATCCCCGCCTCCCGCCACCGGCTCTGCCACCCAATCTCGGCTAAGCTCCTTAGGATCCATGGCTGGCATGAGTGTTTTGTAAGCATATAGTAAATTATTCAGGATGATATATGCCAAAGTTTATTGAAATTGGTCAAGTTTTGACAGTTATGCAGAAAATAAGCTTTGCAGGGTATGTTTTTTTCTTAATGCAGTCTCTTATATGAATTTTATTTCATGCTGCCTATTATGGTGGTATGCATATTCTGATTACATTTATCATATTTCTGTTATATGATTGTCACAGTGCTGCTAAATGTTTATATTTTTGATACTGTTTCATGTTAGTCCTTCTAATAGAATTTAATTTCCATCTGCAAGTTTACCTCGTTGATTGTATTTATGCTTATTTTTGTTCATTTTACTATTGTTTATAATGTTAATAAAATTATAAGTTTTATGTCAGGTTGGGTGAGTCTCTGTATAAAGGTGGTTAATCCCAATAATAAAATGAATAAATAAATGATGCAAGTGCCAGATTTGTATGTGAAACAGAAACAAAACTATGGAAATTTGTGGAGCCTATAAAAGCTAGAACAGCTGAAAAGTGCTGTGTCTGCGTGAAGTGAATTCCAGAATAACAGGTAATTATAGAATGACTTTTGTATTAGAAAAACCTTCGATTTTTACTTACATTTGTTCGATTAGTATTTCATTTTCCCAAATTTCCACAATTGTTTGAAAAATAAATTATCAATGAGTTATAATGAATAAACATTGATTTTTTTTAACATGAGAAGTTATTTTAAATCAGGATAAATGCTCTCTGGATAGGTGCTTTTAAATATTGATCAACCTGTTTGTGGAAGTTGATCATGGTTAGAGATTGTTGACTATGGTGTGGCTCTATAGTTCATGTGGATGTTGATCATGATGTTACTACTGTGACTGTGGTTGATGGAATTCCTGATCACAATTGGACAATTTGGTAACAATGGTTGATATTCCATGGTTTGACTGTATGGTAACTAGGTTTGCTCTTCATGTTTGGGAATTGTTGATCATATCTCTGTGGTTAAAGTTCTCCTGAGGAAAAGTGAGATAATTTGTTTTAACTATTCCCAGTTAGCTTTGTTTCATCCTCAGTAATATACAGGTTTTTCCCATGTTGCTCACAGAAACTGTCAATAGCATCAGAGCTTTAAAAACAATAGACACTCTCTCCTTTCCCTCAGCTCAGATTCCTTCTGCAGCAGGATAGTGGCAGGAAGGTTGGGCACATCCCATCAGAACCAGAATACGGTAAAAGAATTTCTTTCATATAAAAATGTCACACTTTAACATTTCATGCAGTGAATCCAGCTCACACTTATTCTAGCCTAAAGGAAAAGTATTTTTCTACTGGAAGACAAAATAATCATTTATTTTAGCTTCTTCACATAAATGTAACCTAAAATACTTTCTAGTCCGATACTGTATATTATATATGACATACAGTATATTGTAATGACATACCACATGTTCTAACTTATGAATATCACAATGGCACTGTATATAATATATGATGTTCAGGAATGGTATATGGGTAAGATCCATCACTACCCTGCAACAGATGAGGTAAGGGCTAGTTGTCTATTAGACTGTCAATAGAAATCAAACAAAATAAAACATGGAAAAGAAAATAAGATGATACCTTTTTTATTGGACATAACTTAATACATTTCTTGATTAGCTTTCGAAGGTTGCCCTTCTTCGTCAGATCGGAAATAAGCAAATGTGCTAGCTGACAGTGTATATAAGTGAAAACATTCAAGCATTACTATGACAGTCTGACAGGGTGGGAGCTTTCTCTGGTGTCTTTTTAACTGATTTTGCTCAGTAGTATATTGAGATGTAAATATTGAAAACTAGGATCAGGACTTAAGACACATAAATAAAAGAGCTACATGCATACATCACATGTATGTGCTGATGTGGATTTTTAGCTACCTAAATGTATGCATGCACAGTAACTTCATAACATGCATAATTTTGTCCACGAAAAAGTGGAAGGCTTTTCGGGAGCATCTTTTGAATTTACAGTGGTAACTTAATTTGTAAAAGTTCTACATGTAATTCGCAAACCAGCTTTGCTGATAACTTTATGCCCTTTTTGTCTCAAGTAACAAAATATAACATAGTTGATGATGGCAGATAAAGACCTGTACGGTCCATCTAGTCTGCCCGACAAGATAAACTCATTGTATGTGATACTTTATGTGTATACCTGTCCTTGATTTGTCCTTGCCATTTTCAGAGCACAGACAGTGAAGTCATACATGAATTTTTAGTCATGATATTCAAATTCAGTTTATGTAGATACTTTGTGTTTGAAAATCAGTATTTTTGAGGGTGGTTAAAATTACCTGTTTAACTCTGCAGTTTGGCACACAACTGAAACTTTTCCTCTAAATATTCCACATCTATTAATGTTCTGTGTACTAAGGAACTTCTGTAGTTTCCTTTTTACAGAGTGTAGTGATAATATCAATACATTTGTCCTTTCCAGTAGACAAGCCTGTACCCAGATCATGAACTTTAAAGAGTTTTTTTTTCTCAACAATATATTATATTCAGCTCTTTCTAGCTTCATGGTATGTCCCCTCTTCTCTTCTATGGACTGTAATGGGAAAACCCTGGAGACAATTTTAGAAGGGTTGGATGTCAGTTAAACTTGTAAAAAGCTGATTTACAGGTGAAAAGTGGCATATATGTTTTATGTATGAATAATGGTTTTAAAAAATGTTTTTCTCGTATGTGGTGGCAGCATGGAGAAAACTTAGGGGACACATTCTGGGCGTGGTTTGAGTAGTGCTTCAAAGTATAAGTGCAATGAATGTTGCACAAGGGCAGTACATGTCTACCATGGGCATTTTTTCAAGCTGCCACTTATTCCTGCTTTAAGTCACATGTGACCCAGTGATGTGCAAGAGCCGGTTGTTAAATTTTATAACATTTTGCAAGCCGCTTGTTAAAATCAGGCAGGGCTCACTCCTGCTCCCTGTTTGCCTCTCCTCCCGGCTCCCCTGAGCCGCAGGGTCCCGGCACATACCTGAAGCCACCACCCTGGTGGTCTAGTAGATTCTTTGGGGTTTCCTGCCTGCTGCTGGTGCTGACCCTCTTCTTGCTGCCGCATCGCTTTTTAAAAATGGTTGCCGAGAATTCCAGCAGCGGCCTCGCGAGACTTCCGCTGTAAGTCTTGGCAGCCATTTTAAAGAAGGTGCAGCATCAAGAGGGTCAGCGCCAGCAGTGGGCAGGAGAGACTGTGGATTTTTCTTGCCCCAAAGAATCCACTAGACCACCAGGGTGGCGGCTTCAGGTATGTGCCGGGAGCAGGAGGGCATGCTGCGGCTCAGGGGCCTGGGGGAGCGGGGAGGAAGTCTGGAATAGCCTGGTAGGTGGGTGGAATATCATACATACTGTAAAAAAATGTTGAATTTTTATTTAATCTCACTTATATTTTCAAACATGCCAGCTTGTGCATATGGACGTACACAGAGGAAGTATAATAACAGGATAACTTTTCATAGGTAGAGTAGGAATTTGTTATAAATCATAATCAGAGTGTCGTTTGGAGGGGCTGGTTTTAGGGACACCCTAGCACTGTTATATTTGTGCACAGATTTTTTTTTCTCCTGGTAAAGGGCCACTAAAATAGACATCATGTTATGAGAATCAGGTGCTCAACATTCAGAGCTTCTATCTATTTATTTACTTATTTATGGCATTTTATCCCACATTAAACATGAATTAGATTGGAACCTGGGAGCATTTAAAATATTTTTTTCCTGGAGAGAGTAATGCATTGCCCTCCCCCCCCCAGGCTCTCTCTCCTGGTATAGCCAGGCCTGCAATTTGGGGGGGGGGGGCACAGAGGTGGACTGAGGCCGCCAGTCCACCTCTGTACCCCCCTCCCTTACCCAAATTGCAGGGCTGGCTATACCTGGAAAGAGAGCCTGTTGTTAAAAATTTAACAGCATACCACTGCATGTAACCCCTAACTAACTGCTTGTTTGGAGGGATGCTGAAAGCAGGAGGGGAACGTGCTCAGGATTTAATATCTCTTAATATAGTTAGGATTTATTTACCACCCTTTTAGAAGGAATTCACTCAAGGGTGGTAATGTCATGCACAAGGAGAGTGAGCCCTTGGGTCGCAGTCAAGTTGATGCTGCCTAACTAACCCAGAGACTAGATAGTCCCCAACTGGTGGCAGATACACACCTAAGCTAGGAACAGAGTTGGTGGTGGTCCAGGCATGGTCAGACAAGCTGGAGTCAGGGCAGGTGGAGGTCCTGGCAGAACTGAAGAGCAAAGCCGAGGTCAGAGCTTAGAAGACAATTCTAAGACGGGATTGGGAAGGAGCCATGGGTAGGAGCAAAGACTGGAGCAGGGGAAGGAGCTGGAGAAGGACCAAATCCAGAATAGAAAGAGTGGACAGGAACAGGAACCAAACACAGTAACTCACACTAGGTGGAACCCAGGAGACCTGTTGCGAAGGCAGAGTGGAGAAATCCAAGGATCCCTTATAAGGGCCCCTGTTTATGATGTCATTCGTGCGCATTTGATGGATCGCCTGCTGCTGGCCATTTAAAAGAAGACACTTCAGTGCACTCATGCCTAGGGGAACCAGTGTCGTCCAGTGACAGATAAGCAATAGACAATTACAGCAGTAAAATTATTCAAATTACAATACAAAGTATTATTATTATTATTATTAATATTATTGTTTATTACATTTGTATGCCGCGCTTTCCCACACAATGCAGGCTCAATGCAACTTACATAGTAATTCGAAATAGAAAGTCTTATAACAGAAATTTCAAAATGGTAGTGAAACATTATGAAGTTGAGCTTGAATAATGTATGATAAGTTGAGTTTGATAATGTATGATTAGGATAAAATAGGGTAGATAGGATAGGATAATATAAGTTGGGGGAAAAGGGGTAAGGAAGGATATAATAAAGGAGAGATATGCTACATTACTATGTCAACACAATACACAATAAAACATTTTAACAGACACCATAGGGTGTAAGCAAAGATGGACCATATAGATAAGATAGAATAAGAAGAGTAAGAAAATAAGGGGGCTAATTTAAAGAAAGTTACAGTGCTCAACTCTTTAACTGACCCCCCCCCCCCCCCTCCCCGGTCAGAAGTGTAATTTTATAAAATTTGCCATTTACACATTGAAACCAATAAAGAGTGAATCCCTAGTATGATGCAAAAGTATATAGAGGGGCATAATCGAACGGAAACGTCTATCTCCATGGGCGTTTATCTCCGAGAACGGGTCCGTGAAGGGGCGGACCGAACCGTATTTTCGAAAAACATGGACGTTTATCTTTTTTTGAGCTGGGCGTTTTTGTTTTTCAGCGATAATGGAAACCGAAAGCGCCCAGCTCAAAAACGAATAACTCCAAGACATTTATTCGTGGGAGGGGCCAGGATTCGTAGTGCACTGGTCCCCCTCACATGCCAGGATACCAAACGGGCACCCTAGGGGGCACTTTTACAAAAAAAAAAAAAGGTAAAACAGCTCCCAGGTGCATAGCACCCTTCCCTTGGGTGTTGAGCCCCCCAAATCCCCCTCAAAACCCACTGCCCACAAGTCTACACCATTACTATAGCCCTAAGGGGTAAGGGGGGCACCTACATGTAGGTACAGTGGGTTTGGGGGGCGGTTTGGAGGGCTCCCATTTACCAGCACAAGTGTAACAGGTGGGGGGGGGGTGGGTCTGGGTCCACCTGCCTGAAGTTCACTGCACCCCCTAATAACTGCTCCAGTGACCTGCATACTGCTGCCAGGGAGGTGGGTATGACATTTGAGGGTGAAAATAAAAAGTTGTGAAACGGCATATTTTGTGGTGGGAGGGGGTTTGTGACCACTGGGGGAGTCAGGGGAGGTTATCCCCGATTCCCTCCAGTGGTCATCTGGTCATTTAGGGCACTTTTTGGGGCCTTATTCGTGGAAAAACAGGGTCCAGGAAAAGTGCCCTAAATTCTCGCTAAAAACGCACATTGTTTTCCCATTATCGGCGAAAGGCGCCCATCTCTGATCGGCCGATAACCACGCCCCAGTTCCGCCTTCACCACGCCTTCGACATGCCCCCATCAACTTTGTCCGCATCCACGACGGAGTGCAGTTGAAAACGTCCAAATTTGGTTTTCGATTATACCGCTTTATTCGTTTTTGTGAGATAAACGTCTATCTCCCGATTTGGGTCACAATATAGGCGTTTTTCTATTTCGATTATAAGCAGGACAGTATAACAGATGCGTAAAGAATACAATTGCACTCCACAATTTTTTTTTTATTTTTTGTTATTTATTCCATACCAATTTAATAAATTAAAGGAAGACAAAGAGAGATCAGTATAGGCTCAGTAGTGACTCGTTTCATACTGGGTCACTGCCCAGTAACTCACTTAATTGTTTTTGGTCATAACAGATGGGTATATATTTATTTTAATATCTGTAATCAATTCACATGATTCACATGTTCACATTTCCAATTATGTTCTAAATTAAATTTCTTATGAAGCATAAAATGCTACTTAGCTTAGCTTGGTTTGCTGTAATCTTTAAAGAATCAAAAATGGACCCACACTGACATGGTCCATGTTTCATGAACCTGCTTCAGGGTCTGGTCCTAGATTGCTACAGCTACTTCTTCTGCTATAAACATTCTAAAAAAAAAAAAAAAGATATGATAACTGCCTACAGTAAGGCAGGAGCATTTAAACCAGCCTTTTGATCAGCCTAAAGTTAGGTGCTGAACTGCAGACTTTTGCAATTATTCTACAACAGCAGTTTGATGTGGAACTGCCATTATAGAATTTGTGTTTATTGCACATCATCCCGACACCTAAATTTCGACACCCTTTCTTGAATTTACCACATAACTTTTAAGCTTCTAAATTAAAATTAATTTTCAGATGAGAAGTTAGGCTCCTAAGTTTGACTAAAAATATGACAAATTTAGAAGCTAAACCTTTAAGGCCATAAGCTAAAACTTAAAGGCCATAAATTAGGAGCTCAGCTTTTCTTGGATAATGGGCCCAAAGGCTTCTAGTCAAAGGTGACAAATCATACACTTTTTGGTAGCAGAAAAGATAGAATGGAATTTCTGAAAACTGTTCAAAGATGGCACTGAAATCAGGGAGATATAGCTGTGAGTGTGAATTCACAATTAAAATGCAAGATGTGGTAGGTGCCACCGTGAGTAGCAGATGATGCTTCCAGAGGCCACAGTTACTGTTACATATGTTATGGTCAACTGGTCTCAAATATTTTCAGCTATCCTTGTGCACAGTTGTCATCCACAGCCATAGTATTCATACAGCATGGTCAGTCACTCCCTAGCTGAACGTAGTATCTATATTTGAAAGAAGAAACTAATGTCTACTGGACAATTGCTCTTGAACTTGATCTTGTCTCTGCAGATTGTAGATCACTATCTCCATGATGGACTTCATTTTGTGGGGAGAAGGGGGAAGGAATATATTTGTAAATATTTTATTTATTGGATCAAGACATTCAAATTAATGGTATATCTTCTAAGTTTCATAGTGGGGCTGATATTCAGACTACAGAAAGGAACTGGCTAACTCCCATGGTCGGCAGTCAGTCAACCCGGATATTCAGTGCCAGGCCGTTTCCGGTGACCAGCATTGAATATCCGGTTTATTTTTGGCCGGTTTAAAGTTAACCGGCTAGGTCGATATCCAAAGATAGCTGGTTACCTTTAAACTGGCTAAAGATATACCAGCTATTTACGTGGCTTGATGTGGCGGGTTACAATAGCCAGATATTAATTGAATATTCGGGGATAGCTGGCTATATCGCACAATATAGCCAGTTATCTCCTAGGTGCTAACTGCGAATATTCAGCGGGGGATAATCAGCTATCCTCCTCTGAATATTGCCAGATAGCTAGAAAAGTGCCATTTAACTGGCCAGGTGCTGTTCCTGGCTGGTTAAATTGTTTTGAATATTGGGGGAAGTGTGTTTCCCCTGTTTTCTTTAATGTTTACTAGTAAAAAAGGCCCATTTCTGGAACGAATGAAACGGGTGCTAGCAAGGTTTTCCTGGGAGTGTGTATGTTTGAGAGAGAGAGCCAGAGTGAATGTGCGGGTGTGTGACAGAGTAAGACTGTCTGTGACAGTGTGTGTGTGAGAATGAGAGTGTGTGACAGGGCCCCCTCCCCGTTCCTAATGCCCCTCACCCCGTTCCCTCCCCTCCTTTTCCTCCTCCTTCCCACATTTTGGGTTCCTTAAGGCTTTCAAAAGTCTATGTACCCCGTGGCCCTAACACCCAGTATCCGGATACCCCACCGCTTTCCTCCTCACCCCTCCCCCAAGATGTAATACTTTCACATCCTTCATTTTTTTAAAAAAGTGTCCTATTTACCCTGTGTACAAATGCCCAGCATTCAGATTGTGTTCCTCTCGTAAATTTTCATTTCTTTCATTCATTCAGAACTTCCCCCCCCCCCCCCCCCGAACACTTTTGGTTCCTTCAGTCTTTTAAAACTCTCCTATGTACCATGTGTGCTAATGGCCAGCATTGAGATTGTTTTCCTGTCCCAAATTTGCATGTCTTTCAGGCCCAGATGCACAAAACCTAACGAGCCCACAACTTGCGTTTTAAACTGGTTCCAGCCAGTTTAAAACGCAAGTAGTTCACCCCGGGCATGCACTAAGGGCATTTTCCCTGCCACGGTAGCAGGCAACGAAAACGGAATGCAAATGATTGAAAAGCTATTATAATGAGATGCACTACCGTTTTTCCGATTCCCTTACCGTAGGAACCCTAACGAGATGTCTGACCTCTTGTTAGGGCTCCTGTGAGGGAATCGGAAAGGAAAAGGGCCCCCAAAAAAGGTAAAAAGAAAAAAAAAAAGCAGGGAGCGCATGTGAGGGGTGTCCTTTAAGGACGTACTCTCCCTGCGCTTCTGAGAGACGTCTGACAACAGCCAGCTAAGCCCGCTTTGATTGGCTGAAGAGACCAGGAAGAGGAGCCTAATCTAAAGGGACGTCCCGATTCTCCGACTCAGGTACCAAAGGACTAGAGAATGCAAGTGAGCTACAACGAGTAGCTCATTTGCATTCCCTATCGTTGATGCAATGTCTTTAATGCATCTGGGCCTCAGTCATTCACAACTCCCCCCCCCTTCTCCAGTTTAACACTTTCGTTTCCTTCAGTCTTTTAAAACTCTCCTATGTACCCTGTGTCCTAATGGCCAACATTCAGATTGTTTTCCTTTCCCAAATGTTCATGTCTTTCAGTCATTCAGAACTCCCCCTCCCCCCATTTAACACTTTCGGTTCCTTCAGTCTTTTAAAACTCTCCTATCAACCCTGTGTCCTAATGGCCAGCACTCAGATTGTTTTGCTTTGCCAAATTGTCTGTCACTGATGTCACTGAGGTCAGTGCGTGCCTGCCTAGCAGACCACTTCCGGCAGGCACGGTCCCAGGCACATCCTGTTGGAGGTGAGAATTATTATATAGGATTGGTTGACTGAATCTGTAGTAATGGGATGGCAGTAATCTCCTTTGTTCATTATCCTGAGCATTCATTCTGTTCTGTTAAACTTTCTTACAGCTTCCTTTAAAACCCAAACCATGGCCCCTGGAAACCAAAGTGGACCCTCTGAGTTCCTTCTTCTTGGATTCTCTATCTTTCATCATCAACAAATGGTACTCTTCACAATCTTCTTGGTCATGTACACCATGGCTGTTGTGGGCAATTTCTCTATTATGACCACTATCTGGCTGGATCCACGACTGCACAGCCCCATGTACTTTTTCCTGGGAAATCTTTCCCTGATTGACACCTGCTTCACCTCTGTGACCATGCCCAAACTGCTGTTTACCCTCTTGACTGGAGATGCTTCCATTTCCTTCACTGGATGTTTCTGCCAGATGTTCTTCTTTGTCTTGTTCGGTGAAAACGAAGCCTTCTTGTTGGCCGTCATGGCCTATGACCGCTATGTGGCCATCTGTGTTCCACTGCGTTATGCAGAACTGATGAATCAAAGGCTGTGTGCCGCTCTGGTGGCATCTTCATGGAGTGCAGCTTTCTTGCACTCGCTGCTACATACAGTGAATACTTCTCATCTGTCCTACTGTGGGAGGCAGCGTATTCACCATTTCTTTTGTGATGTGACAGCACTGTTGAAGATCTCCTGCTCAGATACATCTGCCAGTGAACTGGTTATCTTCACAGAGGGGTCTCTGGTGGTCATGGGTCCTTTCCTCTTCATACTTTCCTCCTATGTTGCCATTCTTGTTGTCATTTTGAAGATGCACTCTGCAGAGGGGAGAAAAAAGGCTTTCTCCACCTGCTCCTCTCACCTCACTGTAGTCACCTTGTTCTATGGAACCATAATGTTTATTTACATACGGCCCTCATCAAGCTACTCCGACAACTATGATGGGATTGTGAGTGTTGTATATTCTGTCGTCACCCCTATGCTAAACCCATTCATCTACAGCCTGAGAAACACAGAAGTGAAAGGAGCGCTAAGGAAGGTGATGTTAGAAAAGATATTTTCACAGGGGAGAAGAAGGTTGACGAACTGTTTTTCATAGATAAATGTAGAGCAGGATTTCACTGGACCTTCAAATCCAGTGCATAGGATGGATTCTCAAAAGCTGAAAGAGCTGGTGACTATAACCAAAATGTAAAATACAGGAGGCAAATATGCTGGGTAGGGCTGCTGCCTTAATCTGAGTCAGACAGGCTGCTGATTCTGGTGCCTAATGGATATGGTATGTTCCTTTTTACGCAGAGAAATTTGAACTACGAGTCCCATAGATGCAAATAGTAATCTGTCAGGATTAATTTATTTTCAGTTTTTATATGGCACCCTACAAACTCAGTGCAAACAGCAAGCTATGCATAGTGACAAAATGGTGCAGAGTTGCTAAGTCATGCTTGGTTTCTTCTTCTATCCTTAGGACCAATGGACCACCAGGTGCAGGACTGGTAGGCCCCAGATGATGCTGAGGTATCTTTGGTGGGGGATGTGATTGGGCTGAGTAGGTAGTGTGATTGGGGGATAGCGATAGGTAGTATGATTGGAGGGGCGGACGACTTTTGGCTGGAGCTACTTTACAAATATAAGGCTCTAAGATGACTTGAGGTGTGCATCTGCTGTTCACATTCTGGTTTTTATATAGTAATGAGTTGCTTCACATGCATCTTATTACCATGTAACCCACACTGACCTAAATATTGCTGTGTTAGGGCAGGAAAATCTGCATTTGAGCCCTTTGAGTTGCATTATGAGGCTAATACTGCAGGTTTTTGCCCTAATGCAGCTTGATAACTCCTCCCTACATATTCAAGACAGTTTCATAGCAGGATTCCAAATGATAGAGAAGGGAAAGACACCACTTTTTATTATTCCAAAACAACTGTACAAGTCTAGTGTAGTTCAGATCCTGTGTCCAGTCCCCAGTATCTCAGTACCCTGTTGTGTTTCCCATCCAAAACCCTGCAACTGAGCTCAATTACTGAATGTACTGGCTAGTGTATAGGGGTGCATGCATCAGTCTCACCACAAGGCACCTTTGGGTTACAGACTCTGCTGAATCACCACTATTTCTCTTGTCCCATGTTGCACCTGACTAACTCCCCCCCAATATTCAAAACCATTTAACTGGTCAGGAATGGCACCTGGCCAGTTAAATGCACTTAACCGTCTATCCAGCGATATTCAGCAGGGGATAGCTGGTTATCTCCTGCTGAATATTCTTGGTTAGCACATAGGAGATAACTGACTATATCTGACAACATAGGTGGCTATCCTCAAATATTCAATTCAAATCTGGCTATTGTAAGCAGCTACTTAAATAGCTGATATATCTACAGCCGGTTTAAAGTTAACCACCTATCTTCAAATATGAACTTAGCTGGTTAACTTTAAACCGGCTGCTGATGACCACTCACTGCCAGCATCACTTCAAAATGGCTGCCAAGACTTCACGTGGAAGCCTCAAGGAAATGGCCCTGAGTACTTGAAGAGCAGGATGACCCTCTATACACTGCCAAGGACACTAAGGTCCTCTCAAGGACTATCACTAACCTCACCCTCTCCAAAAGACATTACATAATGTGATACCTGCAAGCAAGCCTTCTCCAGAGCAGCCCCTACACTCTGGAATGCACTGCCTGAAAGGCTCTGCTTAATGCAAGACTATCTCAGGATGCAGGTGAAAGTTTGGCTCTTCAGCCAGGCCTTTAATGGAAGAAGTAACTGATTTCTTAGTCTCACTCACACACCCAAGGAGTGACACGAGCTGCACATACTGCAGCAGGACATGTTTATCAACTCCTATCCTAGCTGATATATTTAACCATCTCTTTGACCTCATCTGCACCTTTCTTAAATTAGTCACCTTATTTTCTAACTCCTCCTACTCTCTTATCTATCTATATGTTAACCATCTCTCTTCATGTGCAACTTTCTTTGAATTAGTCACTTACTTTCGAACTCTTCTAACTCTTACCTATCTATATGTTCCATCTTTGCTTATACCCTTCACTGTCAATTAAAATGTTTCTATCAAGTATTGTGTTGACATTGTAAGTAGTATACTATCCATACTTTGTATTGTTATTTGAATATTTTTACTGCTGTAATAGCCTTGAGTGAATTCCATCAAAAAGGTGGTAAATAAATCCTAATAAATAAATAAATAAATAAATAAATAAAATAAATAAATAAATAAAACATGCAGATCTTTACACATTTATAATCCTAGATGCACCGCTAGAAAACTTAATTTTTCTTATTTTTCTTTAATCTCAGTCACTGTGGTGGTGAATCTCAATCTTTGGGTTGGGCCACCCTTGGCAGCTCTGAACTAGGGGAAGGGGCACATGACAGGCCCTGGCTATAGCCTTGTGATCCCAGCCCCATCAAAATTTATGCCAGCTGCGCCTTTCTACAACTTGCTTGGCGCCACTAAATTAGCTGCACAGTGGGAAGCTCCTTTCTTTGCTCCATCTCTACTGGTTGCTGGCACTACATAGCTGCTAAAATCAGAGACAATCTACTTCCTGTTTCATGTTTAATACAGGAAGTACTTGTTCTCTGCTTTCAACTCCTATGTGGTACTGGCAACCAGAGTGGCTGGAATGGAGAAAGGAGTTCTCCCTCTGCAGCAGATTTAGTGACACTGGGTAGATAGAAGGGGGCTGAGGGCTGGCAAGGTGGCAGGTGGAACATGGGCCTGGGGCATGAGAGGAAGATGTTGGTGGTGGGAGAAGGATAGACATTAGGGAGGGGATAACATGGATATATATATTTTTTAATTTATTTTTATTTTAGTTACATTTGTTCCCTGCGCTTTTCCACTCATGGCAGTATCAATGCGGCTTACATATACAGGTACTTATTTGTATCATGGCAATTGAGGGTTAAGTGACTTGCCCAGAGTCACAAGGAGCTGTGCCTGAAGTGGGAATCGAACTTAGTTCCTCAGTTCCCCAGGACCAGAGTCCACCACCCTAACCACTAGGCCACGCCTCCACAGAAGAAGGCGAAGATGGGGGAACACAGAGATGGATGCTGGGGTTAAGGTGGAGGAAATATGGGGTAAATAAGTATTGAAGAAGAGGAAAAAAATGCAGGTACAATAGCTACTGGGGAAAGGGGAAAAAGACAGAGGGCTATAAAGAATATGAGGAATAAAATAAAGTAGCATTGGTGGGAGGGGATAGAAATAGAGGAGGTAAAAGGAGGAATGGGGACCTGAATAAAGGGGTAAGACATAAGAAAGGGACTGGAGGTGGGGAGGAGATGAATAATGGAATGAGTGGGGTTGGTGAGGGAATATGAGAATGAGAGGAGAGGCACTGAATAGGGAAAGAGAAAGGGGGAGAAATGCTGGATATGTGGAAGAGAGAAAGGGGAGAATTACTGAAAGAGAATAAGAGACTGAGAAAGGAGAAAAAGAGAGATGGGCATGGGGGACTGGGGTGAGGGAATGAGATGAAAACCTGGATAGTGCTGAGGTGTCAGAGGAAATATTCAGTGGCACTATCCACTTAGTGCTAGTGAATATCCCTCTTATTGGCATTTATATGATTAGCAGCACATGCTAACCGAATAAGTGACTTTGATTATCAGCCGCAGTATAACTGATTTTTTTTCTTTATACAAGCACAACACTTGAACAAGCAAAACAGATAGGAAGAACTTAAAGCACAAGCAATATTACAAGAAAATTTACAAATCCTTCTTAGACACAAATGCGGGGGAGCGACTCAGTAAGGATAAGGAGCTCCACAAAAAGGAAAAATTATCAAGATATATAGGTTATAACATGAACAAGTCCATGCCTTCCTCCAGGAATATAAAAGAGAAAACTTCCTAACCTTCAAGTTTCTGAAAAATTGGAGGCTATCAACAAATCATACTCAATCATATATTATTTAATTGTTTTCTTTAAGTCAAGGAAAGCTCTTAACTGGTTAGGAACATAAAATACATATTTTATACCTAAATATTTGATCAAACATTTGCAAGGATCTGCAAACAGAAAAGTAGCTCCCAATAGCAAAATTTCCTGTTTTATAGCCAAAAACATTTTCCGACAGACTTGAGTTTGTCTAACAACATCAGGATGCATCCATATTTTATTACCATGAAACAGCACTTCAGAGTTACAAAAAAAGAGTTTCAATACTATGTTTAAATCTTGTTCAAAACCAAATGAGATTATTAACCTAGCTCTATCAGTATCTTCAGATAAAGATGATTTAAGTATCTCAGATATAGTTAGCTGCCCTTGATTTTTCTCCTGAAATCTATACCCTTGTTCCTTCTCTCCTGATTCACAGGAGGTATATTCTCTGGTGTAAATTTTTAAACTTCTATCAGGTATCTTCTAAAGACATCCATTGGAGATATCCCCAATGGCTTAGGGAAATTCAATGAGCACAAATTGAGCCTAAGATTAAAATTCTCCAATTGCTCTAGCTTCTGGTGTATAATCAATTTATCTTTAATTATTGTTTGGTGTAACTTATTGAAGAGTCTTAAACTCTTGCTTAGCATATTTCATTTCAGTAGCACACTCTTATTTAGGACCAGATGCACTAAACCTAACGAGCAGGCAACGTGGTTTTTAAATTAGTTTTAGCCGGTTTAGCGTGCAAGTAGTAAACTGTGACGTGCACAAAAGGGTTCTCCAAGCCATTTTCCAGTCACAGTAGCAGCTAATGAAAACGGAATGCAAAGTCATTATAATGAGCTAATTACTATTATAATGTGCATGCAATGCAATGCACTACCGTTTCCGACCCCATGCACAAAAGTAGTCAGTACCTTTACCATGGAAATTTTAACGGGAGGTCTGGACCTGATGGTTCTTCATTATTGCAAGTAAGAGAAGGGAAGAAACAAGGCAGGGAAGATGGAGCACAAAAAAAAAACAACGTACACCGGCTTACAAGCAGCTTCTTTGCGTGTATGAAAGCCGTTCATTAAAGTGTGCCATGATTCTTTTTTCAAATGACATTGGGAAACAGCATCCCCGTGCTAGACGCACAACGGGGCTAAACCAATTGGACATGTCAGCCTGGGACGTCCCGCCCACTCTCTGGAGGGGGACACCAGAAAGACAAGGCAGGGAAGATGGAGCACAAAAAAAGTACACCAGCTTACATGCAGCTTCTTTGCATGTATGAAAGCCATTTATGAAAGCCGTGCCATGATTCTTTTCTCAAATGACAAACAGCATCCCCCGTGCTAGAAGCACAATGGGG
Organism: Microcaecilia unicolor; assembly: GCF_901765095.1. NCBI lineage: Eukaryota > Metazoa > Chordata > Amphibia > Gymnophiona > Siphonopidae > Microcaecilia > Microcaecilia unicolor. Next base: position 248,168,478 of record NC_044032.1, on the reverse strand, counting down.
CTAAACCAATTGGACGTGTCAGCCTGGGACGTCCTGCCCATTCACTACTAGAGGGGGACACCAGGAAGTTCGGATCCAATCAGCTCACAGCTCTAGAGTGATATCATCAGGGATGCCCTGCAGGGAGGAGGAGTTGGGACAGCAGCCAGCCAATGAGAGTCCATCTTCAGGGAGATGGGCGTTCTAGGATGTCAGCCGGCTAATAGAAGGAAGCAGCGGGAACAGCTGGGGGTGGAACAAAGCCCTGATGCTGAGAGCCCAGAGCACCAGCGAGCATAATATTCCCAGCAGTGGGGAGGCAGGGAGTCCCAACACAAGTCTGTCCACCCCCCCCCCCACACAAAAAAATGTGCTTTTGTGCTCGCAAAAAAAAGGGCTACATCTACTGCTATCAATCATGTCGCTTGTCTGTTCTGCGCATGCTCAGCTCGCTGACTGGCTTCCCCAATATCGCATGCAAATGAGCTGGGTCACAAAAGCAATGAGCAGCTCATTTGCATGCGATTCTCTTTGTGAATCCATCTTTGTTTCTAAATTGGTAAAGTTTTACCGATTTGGAAAAGCAGATGAATTCTTAATGGGACCGTTGTGCATCTGGGCCTTAGTCCTTTCCAGTCCTTTAGATAAAGATTCCACAGTACTCAGTAGCAATTCCTCGGGTAGATTCGCTCACAGATTCTTCCAACTTCCGATGCATTGTCGAGATGTTTTCCAGTATAACTGCCTCGGGATTCTCACTCTCCCCAACAAACACGGAGGGTGAGCTTCCAATGCTCTTTCCAGTGCCTAAACTCCCGGATCTTTGCCCTCACTGAGGGCCTCTAAACTATTGTCTTCCACTGTGGTGATTCCTTCCAGAGTAGCTGGGACAGGTGGACGAAATGGATGAGGTGGGGGATTGCATGTTAGGGGAGACAGGGAGACATCGATCCTCAAAAAACCGTACCCTCCTTCATCCAGTACTACTGCGGGGAACTCCCTTTTTGGCTTTTGTTCTTGGATCCTGGGAGCATACCTTGGGATCGTTTGCTGGACAGGAGACAGAGTTTGGTTCTGGGGGAGTAGCCATAATGACCTCCTTACGTTTGGTATGAAGCAAAAAGGGAAAAAGCAGGTAAATCTTGAAGCAAACTCTCCCTTTAAGGCACAAAGCTGTCACTTCATGCTGCCATCTTGGTCATGCCCCATTCTAACTGATTTTACCATAGGGTTATAAACTGTGCTGTGGTTCTTGCTCTTTCCTTTTAATCCTTATTTGAGCATCTTGTATCTCCTTTTCAGAAAAGCACATTAAAGTATGTGCTGATAGTTCTTTTGAATTATGATCTATTGTTTTGCCTTGACTGCAGTTGCAATGCAAGAGTGTTTGTTGTACAATACTGTTACTAGCAAGATAAATTAGCATACGTTTATCCTTAAGTTAGCTTTGGAGCGTGGATAGCATCACAACTCCTGAAGAAAGTGTAGGCTGCAGGCACCTGTCGACCAAGAAGAGCCTATGGAGTGCTGTTATGCAGAACTCAAGACTGTCCAATAATAAGCAAGTGAAAGCCTGGGTCTTCTCCCAATGCAACAGCAACTGACTATCCACACACTCCACCCCAGCACTAGTTTACTGCACACCCTGTAATTTAGGCTAGTTCCTCATGTATCTTATTTAACTGTACATATAATTTGCCTTCAGTTTCTCCTGTCTGTATATTTCAGCAGCACTTGCCCCCTTGCCTACCTACTACTACTAATCATTTCTATCGCGCTACTAGACGTACACAGTGCTGTACACATTGTATACAGGTACATTCTCTGTCCCTACAGGGCTCACAATCTAAGTTTTTTGTACCTGGGGCAATGGAGGTTTGAGTAACTTGCCCAAGGAGCTGCAGTGGGAATCAAACCCAGGTTGCCAGGATCAAAGCCCGCTGCACTAACCATTAGGTTCCTCCACTCCACTACCTATTAAGAAGTTTCATTGTATTGTATTGTACTGTACAAACAGTATAGCATGATATCTATGTTATTTGAATATTCTAATGCATGCTTACTAAGGTGTTTCATTTTTATTATAGTGATATATCATATCTACACTGTGTTTTAAAAAAATACTATACAAAGCTTGTTTTTTGCATAATTCTGTTAAAACTTGACCAATTTCAAAGTGATTCAAAGCAGGTTATAAATATGAAAAATAAAATAAATAATAAATTTCAATAAAATTTGGGATATATCATCCTGAATAAATGTGAAAAGAAGCCTACACTCACACCGGCCACCTCACCTAAACGATATTTTCTTCAGTGCAAACTGATCGGGCCCTCCAGCATCCTGATTCATGATCAGTTAAGCCCGTTTCTCACAATTTCTTTAAAACAGATTTTGTGCTTACCCTCTTCCACCTCTTTTCTGGAGACTCTTGCACCAGTCTGTGAGAACCACAACCTAACCTTTCTCCACATAAAAAGTTTTGATATGGTTCATATCCTTCTGACTGAAAACCATGGTAATTGTTTATGTTTAAAGCAAAATGGTGTCTGCACGTATCATGACGATAATTGCTAGGTAGTGGTGATGTTGTTTAGGTGAGTTGGCTGGCGTGAGGATGATATATACCAATAAGCTTTGTACAGTTTTTTAAAAACACAAGCCCCTCTGTTTACTAAGCCATGCTAGCGGCTGCTGCGCAGCAACAAGGACACAGCCCATTCAAACTAAATGGGCTGTGTCGGCATTAGCACACTCCCAGATGCTAGCACGGCTTAGTAAACAGGGGAGAATATATGTTATATGAATATTCTTCCATGCTGCCTATTTATGGTATCATGCATATTCTGATTACATTTATCATATTTCTGTTATATGATTGTCACAGTGCTGTTAAATGTTTGTATTTCTGTTTCATGTTGGATCTCTTAATAGGATTTCATTTCCCATCTCCAAGCTTACCTCATTGAATGTATTTATGCTTATTATTGCTAATAAAATTATAAGTTTTATGTCACGTATTTCTTGTACACTGCCTTTGGTGAATCTCTGCATAAAGGTGGTTAATAAATCCCCAAAATAAAATGAATAAATAAATGATGCAAGTGCCATATTGGTATTTGAAACAGAAACAAAACTATGGAAATTTGTGGAGCCTGCAAAAGCTCATGTGTAGAACGTGTGCTAGAACCAGGGGCGTATCTGAGGTTCAGCGGGAGGGGGGGCAGGGGCTAAAGTGAGGGGGCACATTATAGCCCCTCCCCGGCCGCCGACGCCAACCCCCCCCCGCCATCAACCCTCCCCCGCCATCGCCGCCTCCTACCCCCGCCGAGATCCGCTTCCTCCTGCCTGCCGGTGCCTTTTAGTTCAGCTGGCGGGGGACCCCAACCCCCGCCAGCCCAGCCGAGGTCTTGTTTAAGTTTTCTTCCTCGTGCTGTGCTGTTAAAAGCTGCATCCCTTCCCTTCCAGTTTCAGACGGAGTCTGACGTCACAGCACGTTGTACGTGCAGGACGTCGACGTGCTGCGACGTCAGACTCCGTCCAAAACCGGGAGGGAAGGGATGCAGCTTTTAACAGCACAGCACGAGGAAGAAAACTTAAACAAAGACCTCGGCTGGCAGGAGGAAGCGGACCTCGGCGGGGGTAGGTGACGGCGGGGGAGGGTTGACGGCGGTAGGGGGGTCCAGGGCGAAATCTGCGGGGGCCCAGGCCCCTGTGGCCCCACGTAGATACGCCCCTGGCTAGAACAGCTGAAAAGTGCTGTGTCTGAATAACGTGAATTCCAGAATAACAGGTAATTATAGAATGACTTTTGTTTCAGAACCACCTTCGATTCTTACTTTTCAAACATTGATATATATATATATATATATATATATATATATATATATATATATATATATATATATTTGGAACATAAGAAGTTATTTTAAATCAGGGTAAAAATGACCCTATTGGTTGTCCTAGGTTATCAATTCATTAACTTGATTCCCCATACCTTCTGGGGCCACCAATTCAATGTGGAAAGATCTGACTTGATAGAGAGGACTGCACATTAGTGACAGCCACCCAGAATGCTTCCATGGTGAAAACTGTAAAACATTTCAGGGGATCTCCTAAGGCTGTCAACATATCACAAAGGGATCCTACAAGGGACCTCGAGACCCACTGCTATCACCCAGCCCAGCAGTTCTTACATGGTATGTGATACTTTATATGTATACCTGAGTTTGATTTGTCCCTGCCTTTCTTAGGGCACAGACCATAAAAGTCTGCCCAGCACTGTTCTTATAATAAAAGTTCTGAAGCTAACGTCGAAGCCCTTTAAAATTTACACTTCAGCCCATCCATATCTATTCAGCCACGATTAGGGTGCAGACCGCAGAAGTCCGCTCAGCATTGGTTTTACTCTCCAATTACCGGCGTCACCATCCAATCTCTGCTAAGATTCCATAGATCTATTCCTTCTAAACAGGATTCCTTTGTGTTTATCCCACGCGTGTTTGAATTCCATTACCGTTTTCATCTCCACCACCTCCCGCGGGAGGGCATTACATTATCTACCACCTTTTCCGTGAAAAAATACTTCCTGACATTACTCCTGAGCCTGCCCCCCTTCAACCTCAATTCGTGTCCTCTAGTTCTACCACTTTCCCATCTCCGTAAAAAGATTGTTTGCAGATTAATACCTTTCAAATATTTGAACGTCTGTATCATGTCACCCCTGTTTCTCCTTTCCTCCAAGGTATACATGTTCAGGTCAGCAAGTCTCTCCTCATATGGTTTGCAACGCAAATCCCACACCATTTTTGTACCTTTTCTTTGCACCACTTCCAGTCTTTTTACATCTTTAGCAAGATACGGCCTCCAAAACTGAACACAATAGTCCAAGTGGGGCCTCACCAATGACTTGTAGAGGGGCATCAACACCTCCTTTCTTCTGCTGGTTATACCCCTCTCTATGTAGCCTAGCATCCTTCTGGCCACGGCCGTCACCTTGTCACATTGTTTCTTCACCTTTAGATCCTCGGACACCAACACCCCAAGGTCTCTCTCCTGAGTCGAGTTTACTAATATCTCCCCTCCTATTCGGTATCTCTTGTTTGGGTTTCTGCACCCCAATTGCATCACTCTGCACTTCATGGCATTAAATTTTAACTAGTAATACAATCCAGAAATCATACATATATTTTTTTGTTTTTTATAATATGCAAATAGTGCTCAGTAACAGGGCCTGTCGTACCGAACTGACTAGCAGTTGTATCAAACGTCATGCCCAACCAGCCACCATCGCACTAATACCTCCTCCCTACCTATAAATGTCCAGATAAGTGTAACTTGAAAAAGAAACTCTCTGCACCTAAGTGCACGTCTCAAATTGCCAATACAAATTTCACTACTTATCTCAGATTGGGATGGTGGTTGGCTTCTCGTTGTTCAGTGACTGCCCCAAGTATTCCGTGAAATGTAGTGCAGTGAAATAGTTCCAAAAGTGCTGTTTCCTTATATCATCGGTTCCCTACATGCTGGCATGTTTCGCAAAATTGTGTCTTCAGGGGAATGCTAATATGAAAATAAAAACATTGTACATCACAGAACCACTATAAATGTTACGTCAAAACACAAATACAATTATTATTAGCAAACCTGTGGCGGTAACTGCTCAGCTCAACCCTCCAACCAGCAGACACGCCGGTGCATGTGCAGAAACTCATGCTATGCCACTCCCTTCCTTTTAAACCCTACAAGGGGTGTGTCATTGAGCACCAATCAATTTCCTTATTGAGGCCATCCGGGGTAACAGTGTGCCAATGATAAATAAATTGTTGTTCCTTGTGTATCAAAGCCGAAACCACATCACTTCCCATTTTTAAAGTCACTTGAAGTAACACCACGAACTGAAGATCCATTTGAGCAACTTACGTCTCCAAAAAAGGGAAGCCTCTCTGGTTGCCCATTGGATGCAAATGCACCACGAGGAAAAGGATCTTCCTTGTGGTGCATTTGCATCCAATGGGCAACCAGGGGGGCTTCCCTTTTTTGGAGACGTAAGTTGCTCAAATGCTCAGCGATCCAATTTTTAATCTTGCGTTTGGTCTGGCCAATGTACCATTTGGCACACGGGCAACGAATCCCATATACTACTTGAGAAGGCTCACAATTAGTGCTGTCCCACAATATGAAGTCGCGTCCTGTGACAGGATGTGTGATTTTGGAAGTAGTCCATGCATACTGGCAATAAACACATCTATGACATCTGCCATGGCCTACTGAATTATCAAGGGACACTTGATTGGTGTTATACTTAATTAATTCCCCTAAATTCCACGCCCTATTGTAGGCAAAACACAAGTCATGTGGCAAGTATTTACAAATAATGCTTTTAATTTGCTTGGCTTGAGATGAAAATGGCAGAACACAGACCAGTTTATCCTGCTGCCCATTGGCTGATCCAGATGGTTTTAAAAGCCATTGTCGCTAAACATTTCTAACCCTTTTCTGAGCTTTTTTGATTGTTTTCCTAGGGTAGCTCTATGATATAAATCGATGGCATGTTTATGAAAACTTTCAGTAGAATGGCACAATCTTTTTAGCCTGAGAAACTGGCCCATTGGAATGCCATCCTTATGAGATCTAGCATGAAAGCTGTTGTAATGTAAGATAGTGTTGGTGTCCGTCGGCTTACGATAGATTTGGATCAACAGTGTCCCCTGATATAATTTGATCTGGATATCCAAAACATCAGCCTAATTATATCCTATATGGGTGTCAAATGAGATGTTGGGTTTACAAGAGTTAAGATGTTGAAAAACTGTTGTACGGCTGGACTAGCACCCGTCCAGATGAGAAATACATAATCTATAAACCTTTTCGAAAGAAATTTGTGGTTATGGAATCTTGATGGATACACAAATCGTTGTTCAAAATGAGCCATGTACTGGCACACCACAGTGGGAGCTACTGTCGCTCCCATCGCTACCCCACATGTCTGAAGGAAAAACTGTTCTTCAAATTGGAAATAATTAGTAAGGATCACCCTCTGTGCCATTTGATTTAGCAAAATAACTTTCTCATTAGAGATGTCCATTGACTGAAGCTGTGTATCGATCAACTGTAACAATTGTTGTTGCAGTATCATCGAATACAGGGATCGCACATCCATAGTGACCAAGACAATGGGGATATCAATCCTTGGTAAATCCTGCAAAAGCGTAATTAAATGGGTTGAATCCCTGATGTAAGAAGGGATAGTCAAAACAGAGGGTTGTAAATGGAAATCCAAATACTAGGATAATGGTTCATTTAGGGCTCCCATGCTAGTCACTATAGGTCTCCCAGGAGGGTTGGACTGACATGAGACTTACCATCTGTAGTTTCCCACTTCTTCCCTGTCTCCACTTGTGTGAAGAGGGACCACATTCACTCGTCTCCAATCTCGTGTGTCTAACTGGAAAGAGGCAATGTGAGCAGAGTGTGAAGATGCATGGGCATGTCTACACCTTCTTTCCCAGATTCTATAAAGTGTGATATAGAATTTATACGCAAAACTGTCTAAGCGTATTCTGTAACGTGATATGTGTACATTCTAAGGTGCATAGCTGAAAAGGGGGCACGGCCATGGGCGTGGAATGGGTGGATCATGAGCATTTCTAAAATCTATGCGCTTGGTTATAGAATACACCATGTCCGTGTCTAATTTATGTGTTTCTATTTACACCAAGTTTTACTTGGCGTATCTGTCTGCGACTAAATTTAGTCACGCAGATGGGCATTATGCATATTTTATAAACACTGCTGAAATGTAAGTATGTTCTATAAAGTATGCCTAAATTTAGGCATACTATATAGAATATGCCTAGGCTTACTTTTTTCGGCACCAATTTTTTCGGCGTGATATATAGAACCTAGCTCTATATGCATAACTTATAGAAAACTATCAGTTATGGTCTGGATTCAATAAATGGTACTCAAAATTCAGCACTGAAAAACAATCAGCACTTGAACAGTGGCGTTGTGGGATTGGTGCCCCTTATAGAATAGCACATAGTATCGGGATCCATGCTCAACATTGGGTACGAGGAGTTACACCAAGGTGTAAATACCGGCATTCAAGTTGGGCACAGATCCACACTAGTCTATAATACTGCGCACATTTTATGTGAATGCCCATGCCCTGCTCATGTCCCTCCCATGGCCACACTCCCTTTGTAGATCCATGTGGAAACACTTAGGCACTATTCTATAATTGTGTGTGTGTGTGTGTGTGTTTTTGCGTGGATCTGCATACCTTCCACTTAAGCCATCGGCTTTGGAAATAAGGGAAGTAGGTGTTTCATCTTATGTCTTCATCAATCTGAAATCTTTTAAATCTTTTTTTTTGTTTTCTTAATCCAATTTTGTAGAAACAATCAGTATATGGAAACTTATTAACTTGCACTATGACGCTATTGCTTCATCATGATAAGCGTTACTTATCTGAATTGCATAGTGGGGGTAGATGTGCCGACACGTGTTTCACCCAAAGCTTTCTCAAGGTGTCCATTTCAGCACCTTGCATCCGTTAGAATGATTTTCTGCACTGAACATTTTGGGCAGAAGTAGCGGCTAACGTTCAGCGCCATATACAGAATTCCCCTGTATGTACATTTCATAGAACACTTAGGTGTAAATATTTATGCCATTGACCTGGCGAAACTGTTTGCACCTAGCGTTAGGCACATCAAAGCCAACTTATGCTAGTATTCTAAAGCAGCATCATAGCACTCAGGTGCCATTCACTTGCATACCTCAAGATACCCAGTTATAGAACTGCCCCCATTATTAAGAGCTTTGACCAGAAGAAGATATATTAAGAGCAGAAGAAGCTCCTGATTGAAAAACAGAAAGGTTTTAACAGTATATATATGTTTAATATTCCATAGTTATACAATCAATTATAGTGAAAGAAAGCTTGAGGACCACTATTGCTGTCTTACAGGATTTCACAGTAACTCTCCAATTATTCTGAGCTCCCAGATAATTTGCCACAGATCGCTTGCCTAAGTGCGTTCTTCACCTGTTTGTTCCTCAGTGTATAGATTAGGGGGTTCAGCATGGGTGTCACAGCAGTATAAAGAACTGCAATTACGCGGTCCTGCTGCAGAGTATACTGTGACTTGGGTCTCAAGTACATAATCCCTGCACAACCATAATGCAGTGATACAACAGTCAGGTGGGAGGCACAGGTTGAGAAGGCCTTGCGTCTGCCTTCCGCTGAGTGCATTTTCACTATGGCAGACAAAATAAGGAAGTAGGAGATGAGGGTAAGGATGAAGCAGCCGAGGACAATGGAGCCTGTGACACAGAAAAGGAGGAGCTCATTGACGTAGGTAGCACTGCAGGAGAGTTTCAACATGGGGGCAATGTCACAGAAGAAGTGATTAATCTGGTTGGGCCCACAGAAGGTCACGCGGGACATCGTAATGGCATGGAGCAGGGAGTGCAGGAAACCAATGAGAAACATGGCACTTGCCAGCAGAACACAGAGACGCTGGTTCATGATGACAGGGTAGCGCAGTGGATTGTAGATGGCTATGTACCGGTCATAACCCATGACAGACAGCAGGCAGGCCTCAGTGCTCCCCAAAAAATGGAAGAAGAAGAGTTGTGTGATACAACCTCGATAGGATATCCCCTTTTCCACTGCTAGGAAATTGATGAACATCTTAGGCACAGTAACAGAGGAATAGAAGATATCAAGGAAGGAAAGGATGCCTAGAAAGAAGTACATAGGAGTGTGAAGGTGGGAGTCCAGTCGTGTGATCACTATGATGGCTATGTTGCCCAGAATATTGGTTGTGTAAATGATTAAGAAGACCACAAAGAGAAAAACCTGCAATTCCTGGAAATCAGAGAGGCTCAGGAGGAGGAATTCAGTCACCAGAGTTCCATTGTAACCCTCCATTGACATTAACAAGAGTGGATTACCTGCCAAAGAGAATAGGAAAATACCACAGGATTACGTTAATGAAACATGGATAACAGAATACAGGAACAAACTGGTATAACTTTTTGATATATTGCAAGCACTGTAGTAATTATATACAAACAATTTTCATCATTATTATTATTAATATATCATATGAGTTAAGCAGAATATTCCATAAGATTTTAACTTCCAGAAAGAGGGGAAAAGTTCTTTAGTGGGCAAAAATCTACTGAAATACTGTGAAAGAAGAAACTTACTAGAAAATCACAAAGTTAAGTTAAGGGCAGTGGGTGCAATTTGAATCCAGGGCTGGCAAGGACAAGATTGGCTGGAGTTTGTTCTGGTGTGTATCTGAGCAGCAGGTTGTGATACACACTGCACAAGAATTGAGGGGGGTGCCTTGAGAAAGCTTTGGGTGAAACACGTGTCGGCACATCTACCCCCACTATGCAATTCAGATAAGTAAAGCTTATCATGATGAAACAATAGCGTCATAGCGCAAGTTAATAAGTTTCCATATACTGATTGTTTCTACAAAATTGAATTAAGAAAACAGAAAAAGGTTTAAAAGATTAAAAAGATTTTGGATTGATGAAGACATAAGATGAAACACCTACTTCCCTTATTTCCAAAACCTATGGCTTAAGTGGAAGGTCACATCTGAAGATCCATTTTCTATATTTTTCATTATATGTTCGTTAGATTTTTTAACAGCAGCAGTTATTATATAGTATTTTGACGTTGGTTGAATAGCTGTTGTTGTGCTATTTTATATATTTAGAGCCAGTGAGATTTACTTCCTGTGGTAAAATGTCATATTTTACTACAGCTTAGGAACTTCTTCCCTTGCTGTGGAAAACTGAAACTGGCTGCATGGGAGGCAAAATGGTGGAAAATATGGAAATGCAGGGGATAACTTTATAAGTGACTTGAGCATGTAGAGCAGAGTTTTTCAAATTTAAGTAGGTGCTTATGAAATAGATCCATAGAGGTTATGCAGGCTCAGAAGATGTAACACCTATGTTTTGGTGATACATGCTATTCCCAAGAAAAAGAATGAGTGGAATGAGTTGGGATTGGCAAATGCACTTATTTTATAAAACTCATCAAACACAATAGTAATACGGTTGGAGAGATTATCCAGAATAAGATAACTGCAAACTCCTAAATCAAAAATTGTTTTATGAACCCTCTGATGGTCATAAAACAGTTTTTGATTTAGGTCCTTTCAGTTATCTTAACCTGTATTTTATAAAATGTGTGCATATATGCTGATTATAACTGACACATACATGCTCAACGTTAGTACTGCCTCAGAACAGGAGTTCTGTCTACAGTGACAGCAAAACATCTTTTTGTTTGGTGTGTGTGTGGGGGGGGGGGGGGGGGGGAAGCTCCATCCCCAGCTCTGCCCAACCCAACTCCTAGCTCCCTGTCCCATTTTCCCAGACCCAGTATTAGATCCCTTCTCCATTACCTATTTCAGCCTCTGTGTTACCTCTGAGCCCCCTTCTCACAGCCCTAGCGCATCAGGCCCCGTCTGCCAGCACATAACCTTTGTGTTTATATCCCTTCTCCTCTGTCCAGCATCACCCTTCTGTATCCCTATCCCTTCTCACGTGTCCAGCATTAGCCCTCTGTGTACCTAACTGCCTCTAGGTTCCCAGGATCAGCCCTCTGTTTCCCTATCCCCCTTCCCATGTCCAGCATCACCCTTCTGTATCTCTATCCCACCCCATGTTCAGCTTCTCCTCTCACTCTTCCTTTCTTCCCAAACTGTATTGCATCACTCCTCCTCCTCCCACCCCAGGCTAGCATCTCTCCCTCTCTTCCCTTCCTCCTGTGCTCTACCCCAATGGATCTATCATCTTGATGATCCTTAAAACGTGCTTTTATGGCCGGCAGCATCAGCAGTAAAGACATGTCCATGCCCAGCCTATGGCCTTCCTTATGCTGTGTCCTGCCTCACTGTAAACAAGAAGTTGCTTCAGAGGAGACAACTTGTCTTGAGCACTGTTGCTGGTCACAAAGGAAAGTTGGAGGGCTGCAGTAAGTTGGCAGGAAGAAGAGTGAGAGATACCAGAATGGGGGGGTGGGGGGGGGGAGGGAGACTGTGAATACCAGATTACAGAATGGTGGGAGGGAAGGGAAAAGTGGGACAGAGAGATGCCAGACTGTGAGGTAGGAAGCCAATATATAGGAGTCAGAAAACAACAAGACAGGCAATCCGCCAAATCCAATGTTTGATACAAGATCTGCCTCTTTGTTTTATCTTCCACAGGAAGTCAATCTATATTGGTGGGGCTAAGGCCCAGGTGGCCCTTACCTTCTATTTGGATGCCTATGCCTGCTATAAAATTCCCCCTTCTCCCGCTAGAGTGCTCATGGGCTTCCAAATTCATGTATATTTTTAACTGGATTAAAAGTATGCATCCTTAGGATTTTGTTTAAGTCAAGAGAGTATAAAAGCATATGCATGTGGCATTTTTGAAAGTAAGGGTGCTCTTTTGCATCCCCCTTCTACCCCCCTCCCACAGCTTACTGCCTACACAAATAGCAAGTTCAAAGTACAAGAGGTTTTTTTTTAGTATACACACAGTACTTTTTGCTAGCTAATTTTCTAAAAGAACCTGCACATATACATGTCTCTGTGTACAGAAGGAGCAATAATTTTAGAACCCTTAATGTGGAGAAAACCCACACACGTGTGAGCAGCTTTCTTAAATTATTGCTTCTGCTGTGGACCCTACCATTGGTGACCCTCCAATGGCATCGGAATCCCTGACAACATGACTCCCCTGCCTCTAGCCATCCCTTCTGCAGCATTACACTCCTACCACAACAGCCCCCTTCCTTGAGGAAGGAACCCTCATGTAGCCACAACACCCCAGCATGTAGCAATCTGCTCACAAGGCCAACCCCCAGGCAACAATCCCACCTCAAGGCATCCCCTGGTAGACCATCCATCCCTCCACCCCCAATCCTCATCCCAGCCTTTGCAGGGGCCCCTGGTGTCTAGTGGGCTGGAACTAAGCAATGCTCACTCACTCCCACTGCAATAATCCTGGCTCTCAATATGGCCACCAAGACCTGACAGTATTACCGCTAGGTGTCAGGGGCAAAATGTTGGGGGTGGAAGGGGAGCCAGATGTTGACATTTACAGTTATCCCTTGCAGCAGTCAGTTATGCATGCCATGGAGCAGCTGAAACTCTGAATGTCTATCTTTTTTATGTATTTATCTATTTATTATTACATTTATATCCCACATTTTCCCACTGATCGCAGGCTCAAAGTGGCTTACAAAGTCTGTAGTGCAAGCTACAGTACAAGAAAAGCAATTATACAAATTGAGAATAAGATATAAAATAACAATTAAACATCAAAATGCAAGTGATAATAACAGGTAATTAGTGTCCTTGGATCTGAATTTATAGTAATAGTTAATTCAAGTTAGATTAAACCTGGGGAATATGCCTTCTTAAACAATGCTGATTTCAATAATTTTTGGAAATTTAGGTAGTTCTGGGTAGATTTTATTTGTTTGGGTAGAGCATTCCATAATTGAGTGCCTATATATGTAAAGTTGGTGGCGTAAATTGATTTGTACTTAAGGCCATTACAGTCTGGGTAGTGTAAGTTCAGATATGATCTTGAGGTACTGAATCTGTTTCTGGGTAGTAAGTCAATTAATTTGAGCATATATTCTGGGACCTCACCGAAGATTATCCTGTGAATTAGTGAGCATATTTTAAAGGCTACTCGTTCTCTAATGGGGAGCCAGTGCAGAATTTCTCGGAGTGGTTTTGCAGATTCAAATTTGGGTTTTCCAAAGATCAGTCTAGCTGCAGTATTTTGAGCTGTTTGTAATTTCTTTAGTAGCTGTTCCTTGCATCCTGCATATATAGCGTTGCAGTAGTCCATCTGAATTAAGACCATAGATTGTATCAGATTGCGGAAGACAACATGAGGAAAAAATGGTTTTATTCGTTTGAGTCTCCACATTGAATAAAACATTTTCTTTATGGTGTTGGTCACTTGAGTCTCCAATGTTAAATGCCAATCAATTGTGATCCCTAGAAGTTTCAAACTATCTGAAATTGGTAAAGAAAGGTTGGGGGTATTTATAGTGGTGGGATTATATTTGTTATACTGTGATGACAGAATTAAACAATGGGTCTTTTCAGCATTTAATTTCAGGTGGAAAGAGTTAGCCCAATTGTCCATTGTGGACAGTCCAAGAGTGACTTGGTTGGTAATTTTTTTTTGTTACATTTGTACCCCAAGCTTTCCCACTCATGGCAGGCTCAATGCAGCTTACATATACAGGTACTTATTTTGTACCTGGGGCAATGGAGGGTTAAGTGACCTGCCCAGAGTCACAAGGAGCTGCCTGTGCCTTATTAAATGGTATGTATATTGTTACATCATCTGATTTAAACCTAACCTGAATAGAGCATTGGCTAGTGGGGCCATCATTATATTAAACAATATGGGTGACAGTGGTGATCCCTGAGGGACTCTGCAAACTGCGTTCCATGAAAAAGATAAGGTTGAGTTCATTTTCACTCGATAGGATCTAAATGAAAGAAAACCCTTAATCCATTCCAGTACAGTTCCACCAATTCCGAAATAATCCAAGAGGTGTAACAGAATGTTGTGGTCAATCATGTCGAATACGCTGGACATATCAAACTGCATAAGGAGTATGCTCTTGCCAGCAGCAGTTAGTTGTTTAAACTTGGATAAAAGGGTAACTAATACTGTTTCAGTACTGTATGAGGATTGGAAACCAGATTGTGAATCATGTAAGATGGAAAAGTTGTCCAAGTACTCTACAAGTTGTTTAGTTACCATGCTCTCCATTAGTTTTATTATCAATGTTATGGAGGCAATTGGACGATAGTAATGTCACTTAATTTTTTCTTATTGTCTTTAGGAATGGGGGTAAGGAGTACGTTTCCATAATTTTTTGGGAAGAAACCAGTTTTAAGCATAAAGTTTAAACAGGATGTGAGGTCTTGGATAAAGCAGGGAGGGGCAGATTTTAGTAGATAATTAGGACATGTATCCAGTTTGCAGAAGGAGTTTGAGAATTTAGAAATTGCTTTGGTGATTTGTTCAATGGAGAGTGGAGCGAAATGCAGCCAAATGCGATCTGCTGGATAGTCTTTGGAGGAAAACTGAAGGTGATTTTGAATCCATCAATGTCAGATTTTTGTAGGGTGATGGAGCTTCATAATTTTAGGATTTTTTCTTTGAAATAGTTGGTCAGTGAATCTGCAGATGGCGAAACTGAGCTTGTAGAGGTGACCAAATTTGTTTCAAGAAGATTGTTGACAATTTGGAATAAATTCTTCGGGTTTGAATAATCATATCCGATTTTTGATTTGTAATATTGCTTTTGTGCTTGTTTTGTAGCATATTTATATTTTCTAAGGGTTTGTTTCCATTCTGCAAGGGTGTATTCATTTTTATTTTTTCTCCACTTACGTTCCATTTTTCTGGTTAATGATTTTAATGATTTTAGTTCTTCATTATACCAAGGTGTTGTATTTAATCTTTTTTTCTTCATATTTTTTAAAGGAGCTAATTCATCTAAGATATTGTTGCATCTTTTATCCCACTCAACAAGAAAGTGATTTGAGTTCGCATTTGATTTGATTTGAGTTTTGCATTATAGACATGGATTCATTATGTGAAATGAAGAAAAGACATATGTAGTGTAGGCCGATATGAGACAATCCTTCTCCCCACCCTACCTTTGCCTTCTTGACATCTAGGTTGAGTTAGCTTCCCCATGTTTAAATGGCCCATGATGAATAATATAGCACTGAAGTGATCCCACTTTGGCTCCTTGTGACTGTGGGCAAGTCACTTAAATCTCCATTGCCTCAGTTGCAAAACTTAGATTGTGAGCTCACTAGGGACAGAAAAAGTACCTGCTCATTATAAATGTAAACTGCTTGGTTGTACTACAGAAAAGGTGGTATATCAAATGCATTGAACTCACTTTGCCATGAAAGTCCCATTCAATACTTGAAAAGGAATCCTTAATAATATTCAGAAGAGATATCTGAATCAAAATAAGGAGTAAAAGAATGTCAGAAAATGCCCCACATGTTAGTTTAGCTGTTTAACAATTCATTTGTAGGGAACATAATTCAATCACTAGCCCAACCCCCCCCCCCCCCCCTTACAATAAATCAAAACGTCTGCAAAGATCTCAAAATTCTTCAATCTTAAATCTTAAAAGAAAAAAAAACTTATCTTCAGACACAATAACATCTTCTTTAGCAATATGACTCAATGAAGGCCCTCATTTTGAAGAAGAGCTGTTGCTTCAGGGCTATGTCATACTTGATTTCCCTTCAGGAAACGCTGTGAAATAGATGGTGGAAGCCACAGTTATACAAACTTTTATCAAATCAAAATCAGTCCCAAATGTCAATGAACAAAATCAGATTGTGATATTTCTTGTTTGATATTATTAAGGATTCCTACTGAAATATTGATTAGGACTTCCATAGCAAAGGGCTCCTTTTCCTAAGATGCACTAATTGATTTCGTGTGTACTAATGATAAGACACCCATTATATTCCTAGGGGCGTCTTATCATTTAGCATTGCTAAATCCATTAGCGCACCTTAGTAAAAGGAGCCCAAAGTGATTAAATTCAATGTTGTAATTTGGACTTTGCTATCCCGTATCTTGTTGCAAAAAGTAATTTACACGTGGGGATACTTCTAAGCTGCATAATACCAACAATGAACACAACCCGTCTCATATAGCTTCAGACTTTACTTCTTTCTCTTAAGGCTATAATGTAGGGTCCTGATATTCAGCTGAGGCTGTTTCTGGTGACTGGCATTGAACATCTGATTTTTCTATGGTCGCTAAACACTTAACTAGCTAAGCCAATATTCAGCGGTTCACCGGTTAAGTTATAGCTGTTAAAGGTAGGACTGCTATTTCTGTGGTCTGATTAAGCTGCTAGCTTATCTGGTCTGGTGCTGATATTTGCATCTAACTGGATAAGTTGGGCAACATAGAGGGGCATAATTGAACGGGGCTGGTCATCTATATGGCCGGCCCCGTAAAGCAGCGTCCTGACTGTATAATCGAAACAAGATAGCCAGCCATTTTTCATTTCGATAGTACGGTCGGAGCCGGCCAAATCTCAACATTTGGGCCGGCTTTAGAGATGGCTGGCATTGGTTTTCAGCGATAATGGAAATTGCAGGGTCATGGGATACGAGGAAATGTCCTATTGTGGATTAAAAACTGGTTGAAGGATAGGAAACAGAGAGTGGGGTTAAATGGGCAGTATTCACAATGGAGAAGGGTAGTTAGTGGGGTTCCTCAGGGGTCAGTGCTAGGACCGCTGCTTTTTAATATATTTATAAATGATTTAGAGATGGGAGTAGCCAGCGAGGTAATTACATTTGCTGATGACACAAAGTTATTCAAAGTTGTTAACTCGCGAGAGGATGGTGAAAAATTACAGAAGGACCTTATGAGACTGGGAGACTGGGTGGCTAAATGGCAAATGATGTTTAATGTGAACAAATGCAAGGTGATGCATGTGGGAAAAAAGAACCTGAATTATAGCTACGTCATGCAAGGTTCCACGTTAGGAGTTATGGACCAAGAAAGGGATCGGGGGGGGGGGGGGGTCGTCGTTGATAATGCACTGAAAACTTCTGCTCAGTGTGCTGCTGCGGCTAGGAAAGCGAATAGAATGTTGGGTATTATTGGGAAAGGTATGGAGAACAGGTGTGAGGATGTTATAATGCTGTTGTATCGCTCCATGATGCGACGGCACCTTGAGTATTGTGTTCAATTCTGGTCGCTGCATCTCAAGAAAGATATAGTAGAACTGGAAAAGATGCAGCGAAGGGCAACAAAAATGTTAGCGGGGATGGGACGACTTCCCTATGAAGAAAGACTAAGGAGGCTAGGGCTTTTCAGCTTGGAGAAGAGACAGCTGTGTGGAGACTTGATAGAGGTATATAAAAAATGAGTGGAGTGGAACAGGTGGATGTGAAGCGTCTGCTCACGCTTTCCAAAAATGCTAGGACTAGGGGGCATGCGATGAAACTACAGTGTAGTAAATTTAAAACAAATAGGACTAAATGGACTTGGGAAAAATCCACAATTTCGGGAATAACATGTATAAAATGTTTGTATGTTTGGGAAGCTTGCCAGGTGCCCTTGACCTGGATTGGCTGCTGTCGGGGGACAGGATGCTGGGCTCGATGGACCTTTGGTCTTTTCCCAGTATGGCATTACTTATGTATTTATGTGTGACATTATATGTGGCCATATAGCTGTTCTAACCGATTGGCACAGGACACATCTACTCTCCAATCCAGACCTGCCTCCAGTGCTAAAAAATAAATGTGATTTTTTTTTTGGCGTGTGGGTAGTGTGCGCTCATGCAAAAAGTACCATGGGATGCCTGAGCATGCATTGTGGTAGTTCATTTTAACCTGAGGCAGTAGCATACCTACTTTATATGCCACGCAGGGCGGGGCAGGACGGAGCACAACCCCCCAGGCAGCGCACGCACCCCCGGGGTTGAGCACACCCCCATCTCCAAATAGTGAGGTGCATGGAGCAGGTGCACAGATGTTGGCTCTGCCAGTCCCCTGCCCTGGAACAGGAAGTTGATGTCAGAGGGGGCAGGAGATCGTCAGACCCGACATCTGCATGCCTGCTCCGCGCACCCCCCCTGCTGCCAGCACTTGGGGTGGACCGCCCCCACTGCCCCACCCTAGGTATGCTAGAGACCTGTGGTAAGCATGCATTAGTAAGAAGACCCCTAAATGAACATCTTTCACTCCTAATGACCCCCTTTTACAAAGCCATGCTAGCAGATGCTGTGTGGCAATGCTGGCACAGCCTATTCAAAGAAATGGGGTGTGTTGGCATTACCACACCGGAAGCTGCTAGCGTGGCTTTGTAAAAGAGGGCCCTAGTTATAACATCACCCTGATATACTTTATATAAAAACACAAAATCTGCGTAAGTCATTCCACTTCAAAAAAATATAAGCAATCCACTAATCAAAACATTTTGTATATAGAGAAATATATCGTAAATTTCTCTAATATCTTTAATAATATTCATATAAACTCATAACAATTCTCAGAATAACACGAGTATGTCCTCAATTTCTGACAAGACAACTTAAGGGGGGCACCCTGATAACACCCACTATTTGAATACAGCATGATGAACAGGGGTGTAGCTAGGTGGGGCCACAGGGGCATGGGCCCCCACAGATTTAGTCCTGACCCCCTCTACTTTCAACCCCCCCCCCGGCTGACCCTCCCCTGCCACTTTCGACCCGCTGTTGCCGCAAGGTACCTTTGCTGGTGGGGGTCCCCAACCCCTGCCAGCCTTAGTCTTCTTCAGCGCCAGTCTCCGGTGCGTTTGCTGATCTGTGCTGTGAGTCCTGACGTCCAGCATATCCTGCACGTTCCTTCAAGTGACCCCCCCCCCCCCCACCAGCAAAGGTACCATGCGGCGGCGGGGGTGGGTGGGGTCAAAAGTGACGGGGGGGAGTCGGCGGCGGGGGGAGGGGCTAAAATGTGCCCCCCCCCACCATGGGCTCTGGACTCCCCTCCCGCTGAGGTCTGGCTACGCCCCTGATGATGAATAGAGAGAATAAAAAGCTGTTTTTAAAAAGAGAAGACCTGTATCTGTATCTCTTAAATTCACATGGTGCTTCTTCTGAGCAGTCAGTATTTCCCATTTCCTGATCTCCGGACAAGGAGATATTTGTGAATTCAGGAGGGGACACAGACCTTTGGCAGTGTGGCAGGAAAGGCTGTCAGGGGCACTTGAAGGATAGGAACCAGGGAGGCTGCTCTGTGCTTCAGGACTTGTCAGAATCGGTGTCTGATCTTCACAGAGAAAGGACTTGTTTTCAGCTGAGTGTAATAATGCAACATGGCTCCAGGAACCCCACCTTTTATCATTTATCATCTGTCCCCAAACACATCCTCCCATATGCTCATTATCAGTAATTGCAGGACCTCAGTCCTCGAGGAGCATAATTATATGAAATGATTTGAAGTCCTGTGATCTGGTCTATGAATATATTGCATCAGCCACTATGAGTCAAAAAATTTCACTGGAATACATGGGGACTTTCACAGACATTTTTGTGTCATTTTAAAAGGCATTTCTGTGGTAAAACAATGTTTTATGAACACGAACGGCTTTTTCTAAAGGTTCCTTGGGCATAGGCACTTAAATTTTTGTAAAAGTGTATCTGACCTGGGTGGAGGTGTCTCGGGGTTGAGGTTGGAGAGGAGTTTGAACTTATGTGCATATTTTATAAAATATGTGCATTTGTGCTTACAATAAAATGGGAAATTTGTGCATAGCAGAGAGCAGAGGTAAATATGTGAAGTATTTTCTGTGGGGTAATTTTTGAGGAGCAACTATGCACATAGGGCCCAACTCAGACCGCGGGAGGGAGCCTGGCTGTTTTCCATGGTTGGCAGTCAGCCCGAATGTTCAATGCTGGGCCATTTCTGGTGACTGGCATTGAATATCCGGTTCTTTTTTGGCCAGTTTAAACTTAACCCGCCAAGCCGATATCCAACGCTGGCTGGTTAAGTGTAAACCAGTCAAAGATATTCCTGGTATGTATACAGTTTGATTTGGCTGCTGCACTTAGCCGGTGATATGCTGAATATCAGCATATAGCCGGTTAAGTGCCATTTAACTGGCCAGGTGCAGTTCCTGCCTAGTTAAATAGTTTGGAATATTGGGGAATAGTTTTCCTTAAAGAATTGGGGTTAACTTATACACATATCTGCCTCACAATTTAGGCACGCCCAGCCTCCACCCCAGACATGCCTCTGCCATGGAAAAATTAATTTTATTTTTTTAGCTCGTGGGGAGCACATGCATATCCTAAAATTACCATGGGCAGTGGTGTAGCTATGGGTTGTCACAGGCCCACCTTTTCTTGACTCAGGCCCACCCAGCAGTAGCACCCAGGCATCTGCCTGCCTAGTGCTGAACCCCGTCTCTCCATGGTGTACCTTACAGGCATCCCTAGCGCCTGCAGTGATTCATTATTGCTGCCTGCACCGGCCCTGCAGGCTTCCATGGGCTGAGTCCCATCCTCGCATTCATCATTTCCTGTCTGGCGGGACCCGGCCGATGGAGGCCTTTGGAGCTGGCACAGGCAGCAATAATTGAATCACTGCAGGAGCCAGGGTTACCTGTAAGGTACACCAGGGAGGGACACGATTCAGTGACGGGCAGTCAGATTCGGGGACGACATGGAGAAGGAGAGATGTTGATGTGGGGTAGGTGAAAAAATCTATAACTTTTTTTAATATCTCAGGGAGGGGGGCTATGGAGTGCCCTGCCGTACTGTGCCATGGCAGGGCCCATCTAAGTTAGCTCTGGGCTCATCCAAAATACTAGGTCTGTCGAAACAGGGGACACCTCAGCACACCCCACAGTATGTCACTTTTTGCTGCAGTAAACTTGCATTAGTGTTTACCTCACCTTTGTGAAAGGACCCCTAACTCTTTGCTCTAATTATTACCCTTTGCACTGCTTATTGATATTTTGCCATTATACCTAAACCCTAGAACAAAAAGCATACTTTTTATATATCTAACAATGTCTTCTTTATCATCAAGAACTTATCGTGCACAGACTTACCTGTTCTAACTTTCTTAAAATTGTATCCAAAATTGGTGACCTGTAGAAGGCAAATGAAGGAACACGGGAGAAGGGAGGTTAGAAGGTGAGATGCTATACCATGGTTGGGGAGGGAGATGAAAAGAGAGTGGCAGACTGGAAGGGTTGAACAGGGACATGGAAAGAGAGGTGGTAGATTGCGGGGGGGGGGGGGGGGGGGGGGGAGGCATGCTCTGAGACAGCTGGGGAATGAACATGAGAGGATAGTAGGCTGGTTGGCAGCAAGGGGAAAGCAGAGAGCAACAAAGTGCTACATATACAGCACCTGTTGCCTTTAGCTTCTTCTCTATGCTCATCACTCATTTAGGACTCTTCTTCTGCCAGCGAATCTGCTCCCTGAACAGTGCTGTCTGAGACCTCCAGTCAGTTGGCCTAATTATAGGGCTGCCCCTGCAGTGAAGAGACTGTAACTGGTAAAAACCATTACCAAGTCCCTTCTTACCATCCAAAGTGGGGAAAGACTAAAGCAAAGTAATATATTCCAGCTGGAGAAGACGGCAAAGTAGATGAGCTGATTTTGAAGTTCAAGCAAGATTTGGAGCATATGACATGACTGAACTTTTCTAGCCGATGTCTGTGCCATACCTGCTCAGCCTTATTGCCAGTGAAACAGAGTGATATCCTTGGAGCTGTAGGAATGATAATGATTTCACTACAAATGCTGATAAGATTAGAGACTTTATGGGCAATTTATTACTATCTGGCTATAAGATTTGCTCAAGTGAAAAAGATTACTGGAGTGAAACTGATGATCTAAAAAACAAATGTGTTCAGAAGCTGATGCCCAGGAATTGCTACATGAATTACTGCACTTTAGTACATAAGTACATAAGTATTGCCACACTGGGACAGACCAAAGGTCCATCAAGCCCCATCATCCTGTTTCCAACAGTAGCCAATTCAGGTCACAAATACCTGACAAGATCACAAAAAAGTTCAATACATTTTATGTTGCTTATCCCAGAAACAAGCAGTGGATTTTCCCCAAGTCAATTTAAAAATGGTCTGTGGATTTTTCTTTTAGGAAGCCATCCAGACCTTTTTTTTAACTCTGCTAAGCTAACCACCTTTACCACATTCTCTGGCAACAAATTCCAGAGTTTAATTACATGTTGAGTGAAGAAAGCTTTTCTCTGATTCATTGAGCCTGCGATGAGTGGGAAAGCGCTGGGTACAAATGTAATAAATACATAAATAAATATTACATTTACTACTTTGTATCTTCATTGCATGCTAATGACCAAGCATTCTATATCCATCCAATTTAGGATTCTTTGAACACTTTTTTAAATTTGCAAAGTTTTCAAAGAACCTTTCAATCGATGAAATGATTGTTACTATGGTCATCATGGCCTATGAGAGACTTGCACACAAGGATGCATATTGTCATTTGTGAAAGACTTCAGCAAATGGACATGAGGAAGCTTTGATGTCCAGTTTGACTCTTCATATAAAGTTCTAATGGTGTAGTGGAATGATAACAGTGCTGTGACAATGACAACAAAATTTTATGCCATTGAGACACTTTCAACATGCCATGACAATTTCACTTTCAGCCCATCAATTCAAAGAAACTTTGAACCAGATAAGTGTCAAAATAGGCCACCGTCCTATATATGGGACAGATTATAACTCAATAACTTGACATCTTGAAATTGTTACAACTGGTTCTTAGTGACACTATTGTCATTGTAGTTTAATAGAAGCATGGATAAATAGATTTTCCCTTCAGTACAAAATTTGGTATTTATTGGAATATTTGAAAGCTAAATTTAAACTATATAGGTCAAATCACTTCCTGCCTTTTCAATAGGTTCCCCAGTTAGAATTACATATAGTTAAATCTAGGAAATCAGTTAAAACTAGGGGTGGTTCTATGCTGTTTGAATAAATTGTCGAATGTAATTAGGACAGAGGACTATGTAATGAATGTTAGATAAAATTTGAAAATTTGGATATTTTAGATTATGCACATTATATTTTGTTGGAATAGCTGGGATGATTAGTAGGATGGGAAGAAAGAATGGGACAGGTTCAACTAGCAGTTACACATGCAATTGCCTTTAGTCAATATTCTAGAAATTGTATGTACAAAATCAATCACATGCAACTTCCCTTCTAGGTGGGCATGGGCATGAGAGGAGCAAGGGCAGGTCAGTGGTATGCCTGGAATAAGCATGCACAGCTATAGAATATTATCAGTTATGGCTGAGGGGAGACATGATAGAGGTATATAAAATAATGAGTGGAGTGGAACAGGTGGATGTGAAGCGTCTGTTCACGCTTTCCAAAAATACTAGGACTAGGGGGCATGCGATGAAACTATAGTGTAGTAAATTTAAAACAAATCGGAGAAAATGTTTCTTCACCCAACGTCTAATTAAACTCTGGAATTCGTTGCCGGAGAAAGTGGTGAAGGCGGTTAGCTTAGCAGAGTTTAAAAAGGGGTTGGACCGTTTCCTAAAGGACAAGTCCATAAACCGCTACTAAACGGACTTGGAAAAATCCAAAATTCCAGGAATAACATGTATAGAATGTTTGTACGTTTGGGAAGCTTGCCAGGTGCCCTTGGCCTGGATTGGCCGCTGTCGTGGACAGGATGCTGGGCTCGATGGACCCTTGGTCTTTTCCCAGTATGGCATTACTTATGTACTTATGGACATAACTGAGATCGGTTAGGTGTGTGCACTAATGCCAGCCATTGATCTGTCATAAGTGCTTGTGTGTTATTGCCATTATATAACTCACATTTAGCACATTCTATCAGGGCATCTAACTTTAGGTGCCTTTTCTTGAATTTACCTTGAAATATCTACAATGACTGAACAGGGCAGACATCAAGTAAAGCATTAATTATTGTTAGACCTTTCAGGAAACTGCATAGAGATTACTAACACTCTATGTGGAGAATGATGAAGATAAAGCGAATGTGCTAAACAATTATTTCTCTTCAGTATTCACGGAGGAAAATCCTGGAGAAGGACCGCGGTTGGCTGCCAAGGGAACGTCTAGGAATGGAGTGGATACTGCGCCATTTACAGAAGAAAGAGTTTATAAACAGCTGGAGAATCTGAAGGTGGACAAAGCTATGGGGCTGGATGGGATACATCCCAGGATACTGAAGGAGCTCAGAGAGATCCTGGCAGGACTTCTTACAGATTTATTTAATAGATCTTTAGAGATGGGAAAGGTTAAGTGAGATTGGAGACGAATGGATGTGGTCCCTCTTCACAAAAGTGGAGACAGGGAAGAAGTGGGAAACTACAGACCGGTAAGTCTCACGTTGGTGGTAGGAAAATTAATGGAGTTGCTGCTGAAAGAAAGGATAGTTAACTTTCTAGAAGCTGACGAGTTACAGGACCCGAAGCAACATGGCTTTACCAAAGGAAAATCCTGCCAAACGAATCTTATTGAGTTTTTTGACTGGATGACCAAAGAACTGGATGAGGGACATGCGCTAGATGTAATCTACTTGGATTTCAGCAAAGTAGAAGACTCATGAATAAGCTGAAAGGGTTGAACTTAGAACCGAAAGTGGTGAACTGGATAAGAAACTGGTTGACCGACAGATGGCAGAGGGTGGTGGTAAATGGAATCCGCTCAGAGGAAAGGAAGGTGAGCAGTGGAGTTCCTCTGGGGTCTGTGCTGGGGCCTATTCTGTTTAATATATTTGTGGGAGATATTACTGAAGGGTTGGAAGGAAAGGTGAGCCTTTTTGCGGATGACACGAAAATAGCCAATAGAGTGGATACCCTGGATGGAGTAGAAACGATGAGAATGGATCTCCGAACGTTAGAAGAATGGTCGAGGGTCTGGCAGTTAAAATTTAATCCAAATATATACTCAGAGCAAACTCATACATCAAAAAAAAAAAAAAAAACAGATTACACACTCATTGACTACTCTTGGGAGTACTAATAATGTGCTCAGTCCTTGCCTATTCCAGCCATTATATCCCCAAGGGAATATGTGGCAGTGTCACAGATGGAACCATCATAGCACATTAAATGTTCCGCCTCCTAAAAAATTGTATGTACATACAGTATAATATACTCCAGCTTGGGTTTTCCAGAAATAATACAAACATATATGATTAATTTTCAAGTACTACCCCACATACTAAATACTTGTATGCATACACACAATAAATGTTCATATTATTCCATATAGTAGTTATTGTTATTGTCCTGTATGTATATGAATCTCACACAGAAAGGGATTTACGGAACTGTGCCTAAATCTCTTGCTAAAACAGACAACTGCCTATAGATAAATGTAGTTCCTTGCAGGTGGCAGCAACAGTACTCATATACTGACTTGTGTAAAACAAATTTCACAAATCCTTACCATATGCATATACTAATATAGAAACTACATAAAATTTATACTTCCCTGAAGAATAGATTGTGCTCGTGTTCAAACTTAACATGTGCTAATCTCCTCCATTTTCAAACACAGTTTTCAAAACATTATTTCCCTTTTACTCTGGCCGAGTTTCACAACGCATCATCAGAAAGGGAATCTACATTGAGTAAAATAAATTTATAAGCCACATGGCTGAAAAACACAGCTATACAATTGTGAACCACTAAAAAGTAAATCTAATAATCAGTCTACTTACCAACCAAGTCAAAATTTAATAAAGATCGCTCTCGCAGCCACAGTCCTCGAGCGGGAACAAGAAACAGGGCTCAAGCCTCCATCGGCGCGGAGCAAGTGACATCACTAGCCCCGCACACTTTAAATAGTTCTTAAAGCTCATTGGCAGGAAAGCCATCAGGACATTTTAGATGTGTGTTATACTGTTCTTTTAAAGATTTCATTAACAAGAGGAGGATCCCTAAGTGATTTACTTATTCAGAAGAAACAACGGTTTATCTTCTACTGGGATACTGTGCACCCTCGTGGATTAAACCAGGAGGTGGAGTGGTGTAAGCATAGGTGCTTTTGGCCCTTGTGAGTTGTGCGCTGTGGTTTTTTAAAAAAAGAAAAAGGGTGTCCCGTGGTTGCTATGGGGCTTAATGAATCTCACCTGACTAGTTCAGGCAATAAGGAATGCGGTCTTGCTGCGCATCTGAGAATTAAGGGGTGGAGCTTTAAGAACTATTTTGGCTAGGATCAGGCGACCCTCATGGAGAGGAATGCTGGCTTCGGCCTAACCCCTGGTAAGCCTTTCCTCGGCTGAGAGGTGCCCAGCTCTACCACCGGCTGCCTTTCAGGTGCTGTGGAGGACTTGCAGCTCATCTGCATATCCTTTACAGCCTTCTCCAGGGTGACTTCCAGGTCCACTCTGATCCACTCAGGGCCTCCGCTCTAGGTGCCCAGCGCTCCCACCGGGTGCTGTGGAGGACTTGCAGCCCTTCTGCATGTCCTCACGGCTGTATCCGGGGTGATTCCCAGGTCCTCCCCGATCTTCCCAGGGCCCTCGCTCCAGGTGCCCAGGGTTTCTAGGTGCTTTTTGGCTAGGATCAGGTGACCCTCAGGGGGAGGAATGTTGACTTTGGCCTAACCCCTGGTAAGCCTTTCCTCGGCTGAGAGGTGCCCAGCTCTACCACGGCTGCCTTTCAGGTGCTGTGGAAGACTTGCAGCTCATCTGCATATCCTTTACAGCCTTCTCCGGGGTGACTCTCAGGTCCACTCAGGGCCTCTGCTCTAGGTGCCGTGTGCCTGATGGCGCCCGGGGCATTTTTCTCTTTACATTTATTTTTCTCCCAGTTACTACTTATGGCTCCAGTACACTTTTTCTTCTTGATACTGCCCCTTCCTAATCTGTTTCTCCATCTGAAACCACTGTACATTGCAGGCACACATTGTCCACCCTCTGTATTCATCATCTCACCATCTCTTTCTCAGCTCTCAACCTTCAACATTTCCTTCCTTCCATTCATCCATCTCCTTTCTATCTGAGTACATCTCGCCATCATTGCTGTCGTCATACCTCTCCTACTCTTTTCCGTACTCTCTTGCTCCTTCTCCTGCTCTCCGCTGGGAACATTAATCCCAATCCTGGTCCTCCACATCAGCTCTCATCCTATTTGTGCAGGTCACACCGTGATATCTCCAATCTAATTTCTGTTCCTCTCCTCCCCCCTTCTTCCCTGTCTTTCTCTTGTGCTCTGTGGAATGCCCGCTCTGTCTGTAACAAACTTTCCTATATCCATGACCTCTTTATCTCCCGTACTCTCCATCTGCTTGCCCTAACTGAAACTTGGCTTTACCCTGAAGACTGTTTCAGTCGCGGCCCTATGCCATGAAGGTTATCTTTTCTTCCATACTCCTCGCCCGGTTGGCCACGGAGGTGGTGTCGGGCTACTAATCTCAATCTCTTGTAGATTTCAATCTCTTCTTCCACCTCAGTCTCACAGTTTTTCTTCCTTCGAAGTCCACTCCTTCCGTCTATTTGCTCCTCTGCCTCTCCGAGTAGCAGTCATTTATTGACCCCCTGATAAGTCCCTTTCTCCCTTTCTCACTGACTTTGATGCTTGGCTTTCCTTCTTTCTTGAACCTTCATCTCCTTCCCTCATTCTTGGGGATTTTTTTAAAA
Source organism: Microcaecilia unicolor (assembly GCF_901765095.1). NCBI lineage: Eukaryota > Metazoa > Chordata > Amphibia > Gymnophiona > Siphonopidae > Microcaecilia > Microcaecilia unicolor. The sequence continues at coordinate 248,140,253 of NC_044032.1, read as the reverse complement.
TTTATAACAACTTAATTTTAACAAGCACTAACTTAACTTGCCAGAAATACAGAGAAAATAACACATAAGAATTATTTCAATTAGGTAATTCTATACTCTTCCTTAGACCACAAAATAGGGCGAGTGAAACAAGACAAGGAGATCAATTAAACAACAGTAAACAAAGAAAATGTGGTATTAACCTGATTATCCTCAGTTATTATTTATCGGAATCATTATTCCACATTGATCGTATGGTTGGCTTCTTCAAACCCAGAACGGTTTATAGTCAATTTATTTCGTTGGAAACAAACTTATTGTTCAATATTAGTGGAAATAATGCACCTGATTTCATTTTTTTCTCTTTAAAAAAATCAGAAATTATTTAACAATACAAACATTTGAGTCTCTAACCCAATTCCCACTGATTAAGGTAATCCCAGTTTCACAGGCTTCACTCCTTTTGAATTAATATACTAAGAGGAATCATTTCAGAGGAAAAAAACTTTAGAAGTCATACCCGGAACTCTGGGAAAACAACAATCTCGATATCATCTGTAATAATATTCATTTTATTCAAATTTTTCTGGTCTATTATCATTTTCAAAATCTTAACCGTTTCCTACTCCTGTAGAACTTCATTTGCTGTATCAATTTTTCATTCTCAAAGGATTCGATTAGATTATCCATGTGGCTCACTAATAAGATTATATCTGAAGCAAAATTATTTACTACCACCGATAGGTCCTGGAGCGTCTTCCAGATGATATTCAATGTAATCTCCACAGGAGCCAAAAACTCCAAGCTGATAGCTCTTATGGGTTTAGGAGTTGCATTGCCGACACGGGTTCAGCTGTAAACAACTTCCGATTCAGCATACACTCCTAACTCACTCCTCCACTCCTTTGGACATGGTGGTTAAATGATTCGGGAGCGATGAAGTTGTTTCCAGGTCCAAGAGCATTGACGCTCCTTCGCCGGTGCTAATCAAAGGACTCACCAACCCAGTCATCAGAGGGCAGCTCATTGCGCAGCGGTCCCACACTTGCTGCACAGGGGACAAAACGCTGGCCATCGGCAGCTGACCCCCCATTGTCCTCTTCCTCTCAGTTAAGGTAACTGTAAATGCAGAGAGGAAATTTCAAGTAAACAAAGACAGAACTTCAGAGGACAGCTGGGCCGTTGAGCGTACGAGCTTCAGATCTCCATCTTTCTACTCTCCCTAGTTTGGGACACTGTCTGGTTTCTCCTCAGAGGCCTGTCTGATATGGGTAACCCTTCAGCACAGCCCTCTGAGTCATTGAAACACAGAAGCCCCTCCACCACTACAAGGTGGTGTCCCTTCGGAGAGGGGTTCTTGGGGATTTTGACATTCATGCTAATGATCCCCCTGACTCTTATGCTTCGCAGTTTCTTGCTTTAACATCCTCTTTCAACTGTGCTTCACTGCCCCCACTCACCAGAATGGCCACTGTCTTGATCTTATCCTCTTCTCAAACTGCTTGCTCTCCAGTTTCTGTGCCTCAGCTCTTCCCCTCTCTGACCATCATCTGATAACTTTCACACTTAAACACCCTCCTCCCCAGTCCCGTCCAATCTTAATGTAACTGTGACCTCACCCTGGGCACGATACTTCACCCTACAATACCCTTAGAATACCTCGGGCAAAATATCATGTATCGGACAGGGTTAAGGTACAGACATTAACACTAGCCACGTTTCCCTGTTTCTAAAACGGGGAGAGGAATGAAACTAAATTGGTTATATATTTTATTGTAACTCAGGAAAACAAATGTCATTTACATTGATATTTCAATAAATTATTCTTTTTATTTAGGTTATGGGTATGTGTAAAGTTCAAATTTGTTTAACAAATTCAATATTTTTTTAGTACATCAACAACTCAACAGATCAACTTCTTCAACTTTTTATCAGATAAGTATAATTTGACATTAGCAAAATTCATTAACTAAATATGCATTTAATCCTAAAATTTTGTCTAAACATTCCCCTCTTCTATAAGAATTGATTCTTTGTTATTATTTCTTTTTCAGGTCCCTCATCCATCAAGCAGGTAAGTATAGTTAGCGTTTTTTCTCCCTTTTCTTCTTATAGGTATATCATGGCTCACATCACCAAATCGCAAAGACAAATTAGATAAGTATATTTTACTAATCTAACAAAATTTTCTTCTCTAATATATATAACACAACAGTACAGTATTTCTTAAATTCTCAACAACTGTAAGAGCTGATTCTTTGTTTTGTGTTTTCTTTTGCAGGAACTTCTTCAAGGAAAAATCAGGTAAGTATTATAAGTCAATGTTTTTAAACAGGGCCCGGTTGATTCTGGCTGATATATTAAAGGATACTCCTCTCCAGCACTTTTGTATGAATCTCTCTCTCTTTTATTGTTGGGTACCGGTACCGTGCTGTTTTTCTTTTCAAGATGATAGCGGGTATACTGCAGGCAGGAACTGGAACTCCTCCGAAGGACCTACTACTCTAAGCTGTAACCAACTTAATAAGAAAAACCTTAAACCTTTTCTATCCAGTCCACTCATATTAATATACAGTGGCTCATTGAAATTATTCCTTTCCCTATCTAGCTATTCCCAGGTAAAATAAAATATGATTGAACATCCCTATCTAAACCCTCCCAAACAAATAAATTCCCAAAAATGTATCAAATGTAATATAAGCACTAGGATTATTAAATCCTATGTGTTGATTTTTTTTTTCTCTCTCTGCAGCAGATCACCGCTCTTTCAGGGACAGGGGTATTATAATCATGAGATTTTTTTTCCCTCTTCCTTAAATTGATGAAGCTCACAATTACTGGGGTGATTATTTAGTTAAAACTTGTCACAAGGCAGATAACCCCTCACAGAAGTATTTTGAAACTCACACCAGTTCCTTACAAGTTCACTTCTATTAGTGAGCCAGACTGGTACTGTGCCCAAATATTTTATTTATCAAAGACAGTTCTAACATATGAAGTTAAATTAAGATTCAGGCAACAGCTTTCCCATCCAAACCAAAATCACCTGCCTAAAGCCTCCTGACAACACGCGAGCGGCTTTTAAAATTAAGTTTTCCCACTGCAGACACACACCAATATTTTTAAATGACTACCCAAACCTCTCAAAACTCAATTTAAATGTATTTCTTGGCTGAATTGCGCAGGGACCACTTTTACAGGTCTGCACAGCCTTTAGCTTACCTCCCAACTGCCACACAAGCCGTTTAGAACTTAAGTATGTCATATATGGCACAAGCCCAGCATGAGCCCCTGCACTAACCTAACACTTTACATTAAATTATGACATTTTCAGCAATATACAGCACTTTACACATATTTGAATACATTTTCCTTACCTCATTTAACATTTAACTGTGTTTATTTTTAAGTTTTCTTCTGCACGCGCCTGCTGCACTCCCTGGCACAAGCCAGCATCTGGCTCGTGCCATCAGCTGCTTCTCTCCCTCCTCGTGGCTTCCTCTCAGCGCATGCCACCCAACAGCACGCCCGCCAACAGATTTAGAAAATAAAAAACACCGGAGAAGTGCACCGGAGCACTTCCCCCTTCTTACTCTGTCCCACGCTGGGTTCCCGTCTACGCTCAGAACCGGCTCTGTAACCTAAAAGAGCCGGTTCCCTTTAAGAAACAGGGATTCTCTGGCCCCGGCGTCTCACATGCGTCTGACGTCATAACGTCGACGTCAGACGCTTACACAGGGCGGCCAATCAGGCCTCTCCAGCCCTCCCAGCCTTCCCCTTCATCCTAAAAAACAAAATGTGCCGCTGCAATCAACGTGGCCGAAGATCTCCCCAGCTGCTAGCGCGAACCCCTCCTTCCTGAATCGCTGCCCAAACTCCCTCACCACTGAACAGCTGACGCCCCTGCCGCCGCTAACGCCACCCACGTGACAGCGTACACTGCACCACCCCGGAGCTCACCCTCAGAGGCATCCCAGGTAAAATAATTTAACCCTATATGGGTTACATTAACCAATACATTTAGGAATCTTCAGGCTATTGACCCTTCTACTCTGTCCTCCAGTGTTTCAAATCTCTCCTCTACCACTATGTTATCCAAGTCTGTCAATGAGGCTGTCTCTTCCTATAATACTATTCTCTCCTCTGCTCTGGATACTCTTGCTCCTCCCATTCCTCGTTCTGTAAAACGTACCAAACCACAGCCTTTGGCTGACCTCTAGAATCCGCTACCTACATTCCTGTGTCCGCTCTGCCGAACGCCTTTGGCTGAAATCTTGTGCCCATGCTGGCTTCATACATTTCAAATTCTTGCCGCCCTCCTTCCAGTCTGCTCTTTTACTTGCCAAACAGGACTATTACATCCAGTTGACAAATTCTCTTGGCTAAAGCCCTCAACGTCTTTTTGCCACACTGAACTCTCTCCTCAAAGTGCCTTCACCTCCAACCCTGCCCCCCCCCCCCCCCCCTTCACTTTCCTCCCAGACTCTGGCTGAGTTCTTTCATGATAAGGTTCACAAGATTAAACTTGAATTCGCAACCAGTTCACTTCCACTTCTCCTTCCCTTAGTCCATTCTCTCAACCCTCCAACCCCTGCCTCCTAGACTATTGCAACTTGCTTCTCACAGGTCTCCCACTTAGCCATCTCTTTCCTCTTCAATCTGTTCAAAATTCTGCTGCACGACTGATATTCCACTAGTGCCGTTATGCTCATATTAGCCCTCTCCTCAAGTCACTTCACTGGCTTCCTATCCGTTTCCGCATGCAGTTCAAACTCTTCTTATTGACCTATAAGTGTATTCACTCTGCAGCTCCTTAGTACCTCTCCACTCTCATCTCTCCCTACATTCCTCCCTGGGAACTCCATTCACTGGGTAAATCTCTCTTATGTGCACCCTTCTCCTCCACTGCTAACTCCAGACTCTGTTCCTTTTATCTTGCTGCACCATATGCCTGGAATAGACTTCCTGAGCCGGTACGTCAAGCTCCATCTCTGGCCGTCTTCAAATCTAAGCTAAAAGCCTACCTTTTTGATGCTGCTTTTAACTCCTAACCCTTATTCATTTGTTCAGAACCCTTATTTTATCATCCTCACTTTACTATTCCCTTATCTCTTATTTGTCCTGTTTGTCTGTCTTCTCTAATAATCTCAGGAATTGAAAATAGTTTTGGGGTCTTGATACATTTTCTTCAAACCTTAGGAGTAAATGTTTCTGACTGACAGTGCTGAGAAGAACGGTGTGCTGCAGCTGAAGAGTACCTGAACAGCTGAAAAAAACCCAGAAAACCTCTCCTGTTTGCTTATATTAGGGAACGTATAACAGAATAGACAGGATTCGAAGTAAGGGAAAAATAAATCATTTATTTAAATGTTATTTAGGGCTTCTTTTACTAAGCCACACTAGTGATTCCCATGTGGCAAATGAGAGGAAGCCTATAGGACAGTGGTTCCCAAACCTGATCCCGAAGGCACCCCAGCCAGTCAGATTTTCCAGATATCCACAATGAATATTCATGAGAGATTTGCACGAGGTGAAGGTAGTGCAGGCAAATTTCTCTCATGAATATTCATTGTGGATATCCTGAAAATCTGACTGGCTGGGGTTCCTTCAGGACCAAGTTTGAGAACCACAGCTGTAGCAGTTGAATGGGCTTCCTCTCATTTGCCGTACCAAGAATTGCTAGTGTGGCTTAGTAAAAGAGGCCCTTAGTTAGACACCTGCCAGTTAGGTATCTTGATACAGGCAGGAACTCAATAAAGATTCACACACATTTAGGGAGACAGACTCTCTATTTTATTTAAAGGTAGTTTTAACAGGGAGAAGACACAGATGAAGATATACAAGATAGATGAAGCAAAGAGCCAAGAGAGCTTGAACAGATAAATAAAGAAAGTAGAAAATTAAGGAATGTTGGATATTAAAACCAATTACAGAGAGGCAAATAGTACTGACAACATTACACATATTTACCTGACAGGACCTTTAAAGCTGTTTCCTGAGGGGTCCTTGTACAAATCGGCGGTAAGCACTAACGTGTGATTACCACATGCTAAAAAGGCACTTCCATGGAATATGCTTAGGCATCCCGTGGTAGTTCTGGGATCAGCGTGCGTTAATCCAGCCCTAAAAAATATGTTTTATCTCTGGAGGCATGTTTGGAGGCAGAGAGTAGGTGTGTCCTGCACTAATTGGGTAGCATGGGTAAATCGTTGCAAGACCTTTACCACCTAGTAAATAGGTGGCATAAGGGCTCACATGCTAATGGCCACGTACTAATTGGGAAATTAGCATGTGGCCATTAAGGGAAAAATAAAAATTGCGACCATTTTACTACCACCCTAAAAGTGGCCTCAGAGTGTGGTAAACCCATGTGTTAAAAATAGTGTAGGACACTTTTTAGCACTGCTTAGTAAAAGGGCCCCTAAGTGATTCTGTAAAAGCAAGAGCAGAATAAATTACACAGCAATTTTTACTCTAAGCCCTGTAACCACAACAATTGCATTGTGGGAGATCATAGCTGAAACTTCAAAGTTAGGACCAGAAGTCTCTCTGCTGGTAAATTGTCATTGCTCAGTATTGGGGCTGCTTCCAAAATGATGGCTCCAAGACCTTAGTGAAGTGCTTTTTGTGGCTATAACCTCATGATAGCAGCCAAAGAAAACTGTGTGACCCCTCAGAGGAGAAGAATAATGATGCTCCTATGGGGAGCCCACCCATTCTGTGACCCAAAATGTAGGCTTTGTGACCCCATTTGGGTTCCGACCTACAGTTTGGGAAGCCGTGCCTTAGTGAGCCATGGATATCCACTGAACTCTCTAGCAATGGAGGAACAACTGACTTGCCTGGAGTGACACAAATGAGTTGTTTTTGTGTATATATTTAATTATATTTATTTGTGGTACTGTTATAGATTTTGTGTGTGTGTTACTGTTATAGATTTTTTTTTGTGTGTGTATATTTTTTGTACATTGCTTTATTGGTGTAAACGGTGGTGTATCAATTGATTAAATGGTATGGAATAGAAACTAAGTTAGTCACTAGATGGCAGCAAGACATCAGATTTCCAGGTGCAGCTTTAACATATAAACATATTTAGATCTCACTTAAAACAACCTTCAAGTATAATTTAAAATACTGCATAAAATTATTAATCCAGCTGGCTCAGAAAAAATACCAAATGTTTCTTTGTGTGAGCCTTTATTCTCATAACTATTTTTTGTTTCTGTTTGGTTAGTATTTTAAAAAGGGTCAAAGTGTTGCATTTTGCTTACACAGGTTATTCTATATCTTCCTAAACCTATCCAGGCAGGATGACATAACAAACAGGCCCACAAACAAGTTCTCTAACATAATTGCCTCCATTTTGCTTTTTTGATTTAATTAACGCCAAAGGCAGGCTAAATAGTTTTCAATAGCTGCACAAACCCCTGGGGTTACTATCTCCTATAACATTTGGAACTCAAGTTTTGCAATAGAGGCAGGGCCAATCCCAGGGTCTTTGACACCCTAGATCACAGTTTCTCAACACGTGGTATGTGTACCCCAAGGGGTACACGAGATATCCCCAGGGAGTATGCAGCATGTGGATCCCGGCAAGAAAAAAAAAAGCTGAATTGCTCCCTCTTGTTCCTTCCCCCCACTCTTCACATGGAGAGGCATAATCTAAAGGGACGTCCTCATTTCGATTTGGACGTCCTTGTAGAACGTCCCGATCCAGTGGCGGGGAAACCTGTATTTTCAAAACAAGATGGACGTCCATCTTTTGTTTCAATAATACGGTCAGGGATGTCCAAATCCTTAAATTTGGTCGGCCCTAGACTTTCTGCTTTTCAGCGATAATGGAAACCAAGGACATCCATCTCAGAAACGACCAAATGCAAGCCATTTGGTCATGGGAGGAGCTAGCATTTCTAGTGCACTGGTCCCCCTGACATGCCAGGACACCAACCAGTGGACTTCAGAAATTGCTCCCAGGAACATAGCTCCGTTACCTTGTGCGCTGAGCTCCCCTAAAACCCAGTACCCACAACTGTACAACACTACCATAGCCCTTACGTAACAGGTAGGGGGGGGAATGGGGCTGGGTCCGCCTGCCTGAAGTGCACTGCACCCACTAAAACTGCTCCAGGGACCTGCATACTGCTGTCATGGATGCCTCCGACACGCCCCCTTGAACTTTGGCCGTCCCTGCGACAGAAAGCAGTTGGGGACATCCAAATCGGCTGTGAGAAGGACGTCCATCTTCCAATTTGTGTCGAAAGATGGGCATCCTTCTCTTTTGAAAATAAGCCTGATAGTCTTTCAGGCACAGTAGTTGAGTTGAAGCAGGCGCAGAAGCTACAAGAGGCACATGCAGAGGAGCACTCTTGGTACAGTATGCTTTGAGCTGTGCTGTTCAATGTGCCTCTGTAGCTTGGCAAAGTGTGTCCCTAGCAGTGAAAGTCACATCTTCTCTGATCTGGTATCTCTCAAACCTCAGCCAGACAATTGGGCTTACTACTGCCGGAGTCAATCTCTGCTGCAACCACACCGGCCTTCCCACTGCCGGGAAGCCACATATAACTGCCTCTTGGCTCCCCCAAACCTTGGTTGTGCAATCAGGCTTGCCACTACCCGAGTCAAGTTCTGTATTGTCCGCCCCTCCTCCCCCCACTGCTGGAAAGCCATCTCCTTCTGGGTACCACCGAAGAGTAGAAATAACAAGGGTGTGCCGTGAAGGTTGGGGACATGAGAAAACAATGGAGAGGGTGTGATGGAACAGAGGGAAGGGAGTGTGTGTGTGAGGTAGGCAGGTGTCATTAGGTAAATGGAGTTGTTCATCTTGTTTCCTTGAGGGTAGTAGTTGATATCCTGGGGCTCCTGAGTCCAGAGAGGAGGGGAGTCTTCCTAGCTTCAGAGAAACAGCAAAAGGGACTTGGTTGCCCTAACATATCACCTTGCACTAAGATGTGATTTGATGAAGCTGTCAAGCTCCTCTTGTTATTGCTCTGGGGTTGAGAAGTGATATGTTGAGGCTGCTGAATCCTTCATCCTGTTTTCTCTAGGGGTGAAAGTCTCCCAGCCTCAGATGAACAACATGAGAGGCTTGGCATCACCAACCTGTAAAATCCCACTGAGAAGTAATTTGATGCAGCCACTTAAAAGCCTCTCTTGCTATTTCTCTTGGGGTGAGAGGTGATATATTATGGATGCCGAGCTCCTCTTGGTTTTTCTCTGGGGTTGGAAGGTGAGCTTGTCTTGTTCCTCTGAGGATGATATTTTGGGGCCACTGAGCTCTTCCTATAAGAGCATCACAAGCTGTGATATGCCCTCAAGTGCTTCCCCCATCCACTTTCATGATGTCAACGAGGGAAGCCAATGGACAGGGTGCAATTTTGACTTCCTGGATGCACATAGCTATGGCCCTGCCTTCTTGCTATATCTCTGGAGATGGGGTGGGGGGATCCTGCCAGCCTCAGAGAAACAGCAAGATGAGCTTGGCAGCCCCAACATATCACTTCCCACTGAGGTGTGACATAATGGAACTGTTAAGCTCCTCTTGTTATTTTTCTGGGTTTAGAAGATAATATATTAAGTCTGCTGAACCCTTCATCTTGTTTCTCGGGATGAATGTCTCCCAGCGTCAGACAAACAACAAGAGGGGTTTAGCCGCTCCAATCTATCACCTCCCACTGAGAGATGATATGATGGAGTCATTGTGGTTGGGGTTGCCGAGCTGCTCTTGCTATTTTTCTGGGGTTGGTGGTACCTTGTTCTTCATTTCAAATGAAAGTTATTAATAGTGCATACTATTTGCACACAGTCCCCCTAATTCTATAAAAGTTGCCAAAAATTGTGAGTGTAAATTTGGGTGTATGCCCAATTTGAGTGTGCAATTTAAATGAATAATGAACCAATTAGTGCTAATAACTGGCTTTTTAGCAAGCAATTATTGGTGCTAATTTAAATCAATTAACAAGCACATGAGTAAATTTAGGCACATGATCCTCGCCTGAATTTTATGCACCTCCCAGAAAAAGAGGTATGGAAATGGGAGGATCATAGCAGAGTGTGGGCATGGGTTCCATTTATTCATGAGAATAAGAGGGTCCATGCATAAATTTAGGCAGGGGCATTTGCATCACATTTTTGTTGGTGCAAATGGATGCATCTAAATTTGCATGTGGCCCCTGCACTTTAGTGCGATTCTATAAGCCACACCTATCTTTAGGCATGGCTTATAGAATATCGCTTAATCATTTTTTCTGCACTAATTTTTAAATTTATTTATTGGGATTCAATAACCGCCTCTATGAAGAGATTCACCCAAGGCGGTGTACAGTAGCCACAGTTTAATATCAAACTTACAATTTTATTAATAGCATAGCAATAGTAAAATAACCAAGTATAAACATAAATACAATGAAGGAGATAAACTTGAAAGCAGCACATTGAAACCTAATAATAGGATTACCAAGAAACAGGATCCAAAATATACACATTTAACATCACTGAAATTCAAATAACAGAGATATAATACGATACAAGCATAATAAGCACACACTTAAAACATTCAAATAACATTGCTATGATACTAAGAAAATGTTCCACTCAATTCCCACTGCAGCTCCTTGTGACCTTGGCAAGTCATTTAACCCTCCATTGCCCCAGGAACAAAAACTTAGATAGTGAGTCCTCTAGGGACGGAGGAAGTACCTGCATATGATGTGTACAGCACTGCATACATCTAGTAGTGCTATAGAAATGATTACTAGTATAGACATACATGGTTTAACAGGACAGAGTCAGTATGGGTTCAGCCAAGGGAAGTCCTGCCTCACCAATTTGCTTCATTTGAAGGCGTGAATAAACATGAATCTTAGTTACCTGATGCTAGGGTCCACCTCGAGGGTCAGCACTCAAGAAAAAGATCTAGATGTCATTGTAGATATGTTGAAATCTTCTGCTCAATGTGCAGCAGTGACCAAAAAAGCAACAGGATGCTAGGAATTATTAGGAAAGGGATGGTTAATAAGACCGAAAATACTATATGCCTCTGTATCACTCCATGGTGCAACCGCACCTTGAATATTGCTTTCAGTTCTGGTCAACGTATCTCAAAAAAGACATAGCAGAATTAGAAAAGGTTCAAAGAAGAGTGACCAAAATGATAAAGGGGATGGAACTCCTCTTGTATGAGGAAAGGCTAAAGAGGTTAGTGCTCTTCAGCTTGGAAAAGAGACGGATGAGGGGAGATATGATTGAGGTCTACAAAATCCTGAGAGGTGTAGAATGAGTAGAAGTAAATCGATTTTGTATTCGTTCCAAAATTACAAACGCTAGGGGACACTCAAGGAAGTTACATGGAAATACTTTTAAAACAAATAGGAGGAAATATTTTTTCACTCAACGAATAGTTAAGCTCTGGAACGCTTTGCCAGAGGATGTGGTAACAGCGAATAGCATATCTGGGTTTAAAAAAAGTTTGTTCAAGTTCATAAAGGAAAAGTCTATAGTTTGCTGTTGAAACAGACATGGGGAACAACTGTTTTGCCCCAGGATTGGTAGCATGGAATGTTGCTACTAATTGGGTTTCTGCCAGGTACTTGTGACCTGGCTTGGCCACTGTTTGGAAAACAGGATACTGGGCTAGATGGACCATAGGTCTGACCTGTATGGCTACTCTTATGAGGTCTATGCAAGAGAGTTAAAAAAACAAGTTACACAATCATTTTTGTAGCTAATGGAACCATACTATCTTTAATATCCTTCTTGGGTTGTTATTAATTACTAGTAAAAAAGGCCTATTTCTGACACAAATGAAACGGGTGCTAGCAAGCTTTTCCTTGGAGTGTGTATGTTTGAGAGAGAGTGTGTGAGAGTGACTCTGTGAGAGAGAGAGAGTGAATGTGCGCGTCTGTGTGTGTGACAGAGAGACAGTGAGACTGGGTGCGAGTGTGTCTGTGAGAGAGAGTTTGTGTGTGTTTGAGAATGAAAGTGTGTGCCAGGGGCCCCCTCCCTTCCCTCCCTCCCAGTTCCAGGGTCATCCCCCCTCCCTCCCTCCGAGTTCCAGGGTTGTCCCCTCCCTCTCTCCCTCTGAGTTTCAGGGTCATCCCCTCCCTCCCTCCGAGTTTCAGGGCCCCCCTCCCTCCGAGTTTCAGGGTTGTCCCCTCCCTCCCTCTGAGTTTCAGGGTCATCCCCTCCCTCCCTCCGAGTTACAGGGTCCCTCCCTCCCAGTTCCAGGGTCCCCTCCCTCCCTCCCACTTTCAGGATCGTCGTTCCCCCCTTCCTCCCCTCTTACGTGCTCCCGTTGCGTGCTGGTGGGTCATGTGCTCTGGTTAGCAGGAAAGGGCTTCCTTCCTTACAGTGGACTTTGCCATCCCTCCCCCCCCCCCCCCGAGTTTTTAGAAAAAATAATGCCTATGCGCCTCTCCTGCCTGCTCTCGCCGTCCGCGTGGTCACCTTACTGCCCTGAAGTGCCATTCTCCCTATGGCACCGGTGATTCCCATAGTCAGTGCTGTTTCAGGGTCCCTCCCCTCCCTTCCTCTGAGTTTCAGGGTCGTCCCTCCCTCCCTCCGAGTGTTCTTCCCGCTGCCGCCCGCCCTGCTCTTTCCCATCGCCATCCCCGCCCCGCCCACTCCCAGGACAGCACTGCCCCCCCAGGGGTGTGGCCACAATGGCTACAGTGAAGTCAGCCTGTGCTACGGAGCCTAGCAGACCAACTCCGAAGAAGTCACGGACACAGGCAGCAAGACGCATAGAACGTTGGAGATGAGAATTATCATATAGGATATGCTGTGGTAACATATAGGGTTCAAGGTAGACCACAAATACAACATATACATTCTTGATGATCCATTCCTAACTTCAAAAATTGCATTCCCAGTGATCAGCATCTAATACCTGTGGAATCCATGAGTAGACTATTTCTGAGAAGTCTATAATTGAGATGAACTCACAGAAGTGCTGATAAAACGTCTCCAAGCTTTTAGTGGCATATGCGTCTCTCTCGTAGTATCTGATGTAATATATTCTGTAAGGTTACAAACACTTGAAAACAACATAATTTATTAATACGGTCCCTCACTGAATGAGATATTATAATTACTGGTAATGAACACACATGGGGACATGTTTGGGGAGGTTTGTTGAATAATAAAAGGTGCATTCACTAGCATACCATAGAGCTATTTCACCTTTTTTCTTGGAAGGTTGAGAATTGACATCAAGGAAACCTTTGATGCAGGGCAGCTTCCTTGAAGAATATCTCTATTCTATATCATCCCTCTATCCATATCTTTTTTGCTGCCTATGAGTCATCTTCATTTTGTTTGAATTTGGGTTGAGTTTCCTCTTCTGAAGCTCAGAAATCTGGAAATATTCATTGCTCAGAAGCATTGAACGATTGTCAGAATAAGAGGTATAGGTCTTCTCTATATAAAATGTTTATAATTTACCTTTTTAAAAAAATTTTTATTGCATTTTTTTGAGGGGAAGGACATAATAGAGGTGTTCACGTACTCCAAATGAATTAATAATGTATGAGAACAATTTTTCAAAGAAGAAGTTTTAACTCAAAGGGGTTAAGCATACAGACAGGAATATTTCTTTGCAGAAAAGCTGTGGACACATGGAACTTCTTTTTAGATGCTGCAGGTATTGGAGATAAAAGCAGCAACAGAATTCAAGAAATCAAGGGATATAAGAGAATCTTTAGATAAAAAGATGTAAGAGTAATTCTTGAGATCAAATAGATGTTGTAGTATTATCAGGTGTTTGCTCTAGATGGACCTTACGGTCCTTATTTTTGGCATTTCTTATATTTTTATCCATCTAAGGGGTTAGTTTTCTAAGCATCGTGCCCATGGAAATAGCCTTTTAGAAAATTGTCCTCCCTGTAGTGATACTGAGGATAATTTTATAATAGGCTGCCTAGACTGGGATCTTATTTTGAAGCTATTTTATAAAGATGCATACATGACTATGGGCCCTGTTTACTAAGGTGTGTTAGTGTTTTTATCTCGCCTAAGCTTAGCGTGCACTCTAACCATGTAGGCGCCTATAGGGATATTGTAGGCACTTACATGGTTAATGCATGTACATGGCTAATGCACGTTAAAAATGTTAACGTGCCTACAACACTGCTTAGTAAAGAGGGCCTTATGTGTCTTTTTAAAATAGCTACAGAAAGCTAGAAGAATCTGAGGCTAGAATGCAGCAGCAGAAATATGTACATGGCTGCATATTTTATAAATTAAGGAGGGAATTCATAAATGGCAATCAAAATTCCATGCCCCTAAAAATCAGCGCTTTGTGTGATTTTCTAAAGGGTGCACGTGCTTTATAGAATTATGCTTAGGTGCGGATCTGTGCCTAACTGTTGGGCTTAGAATTTACACCGCTAGCGTCTAACTTAAGTGCGATTGACCTAATTCCGTGCACAACTTTTGGGAAAACCTGGCATGCCCATGGCCATGCCCCTGTTTCAGATGCAGCTATAAAAGATGTTCACAGCGTGTGACAAGATGTGTGCACAACTGCCAATTAAAGTCAATTAACTGCAATAATTGGTTGCTAGCACCCGATAATTGCTAGTTAAGGACTCATTAATCAATTCAGTTATATGCGCATCTTGGGCAAGTGCCCAAAACTCAGCACTCAACTTTTGGCGCAATATATAGAACCCATGGGTAAGGGTGCACTTTCCCCCAAATTCTGTGTATCTCTTTTTAATTTCCATGCAGAAATTGAGGCGTATTCTATAACAATGCATGTAATTTAATTGGTTAACTAGCTAATCAGCATGTTGATGGGATGTTAAGAAGCAATTAGCACTAATTGGCATTAATTAAAATTTAATTGCACAACACACTAGGGGCCCTGTTTACTAAGCCACGCTGTAGGCATGCAAACATTTTAGCACATGCTAAAAATTAGAGACACCCATAGAAATATAATGGGTGTCTCTATTGTTAGCGTGCACTAATTTTTAGCACACACTAAAAAGCGCACCTACAGCATGGCTTAATAAACAGGACCCTAAGTGTATTCTGTAACACAGTGTGCGTAAATTCCAAGTCACATAGTTGAAAAGGGGGCATGATTATGGGCGAGGAATGGGTGGGCTGCAGGCATTTCTACATTCTATGACATTATTATAGAATACACCCGCTCTTCACATAATTTAGGCATCGGGATTTATGCCAAGGAAAAGATGGCCTAAATGGATGCCACCAAATTTGGTCACGTGGCGAGGCACTCAGCGTATTCTATATACCGTGGACAAATTTAAGCTTATTATATAAAATTTAGGCATACTGTAGAGATTACCCTAGGCATATTTTTTTTTACCATGTAGAATTTTCAGGTGCCATGTATCGAATCTAGCCCTTTGTGATTCCATCCATGCTCCGCCCAATTTCTGCCCAGAACATGCCTACATGCAGTCTGAAAACAAGCATGCATTGCCTTTTCACCACACAAACTTTTATGCTTGGGGCAGTTTTATAAATGACCTTTCACCTGTGAAAAACAAGGCTCATGTGCAAAACATCTTTCATAAAATTACTCTCAACAAGTGTAACTTCATCTGCCATGAAAGGAGCTTACAGAAGTGGTGTTGGGGAGTGGTTTGCACTTACCCACACACTTTTGGATTTTCATTAGCACAGGCTTTGATTGTATTGGTCAAGATATTCACACAAATTGGCAGGTGGAAATATGTGTAATTGTTTTCCCAAAATCATTTCTAAAATAAAAGTTTATGCATCTATGCGGCCAGTTAGGAAATTACTCCTTAGAATTTTCATATTGTATTGAGTATTGGATTGCTATCATCTCCTCTCCATAAGTCTTTCTTCAGCTGTTTATGCAGTGAAAGGCACCTCTAAACAGTGTATACAGTTATGTGCTATTCTGTAAGGGCTCATAAAAGTGCTATAATGCATAACTGCAAGGGAGACTGTGACATATATGTAGACAGCATGGGAGGGGCATAGGTGAGGCTGCAACATAAAACTTACAGAAAACTGTAAGTTATGTGCATTGCATGACATACTTAGGTATGCCCCATTTATGCCTGCCAATGACCTGGCATAAATTACCATGTCAACTATCAATAGAGCATGAAGGAGACTATGATAACACTATACTCCTTCAAAATATGTAGCATGCAATACTTATAAATGTCTCACAGTACCACTGGAGTACAAACTCTTTAAGGGAAAAAGGCCTCAGAACCCTTCTCCACTTCTGCAAAACAGAAAACTCTTAGTGGCAAAATACATGAAGGTGAGTTCACTTCATAGGTATAAAAAGAAAAATATTTGTTATAACTCTAGTGGTTTCAGAATTTCATGGTTCCCACCAAAGTCATGATTTTAATATGCTGGTAGAACATCAAACTGCTATAATCAGAAGATTAGTTCAGAAACCTTTGGTTGAGTACCCAATCAAAATGAAGCACATATTTGAGGGTTACAGTTTTTTTGTATTGCAGAAACCTAAACTCACATGGACAGGGGGAGATATAGGTAGTATTCTTAATAAAACTGTTATTCCAAATTGTCTCATGAAGAATTGGATCTAGTTGCTTGTTGATAAGAGACTATATTTATACTGACTTGTAGGAGTTTAATGTGGTTTCTCCTTTTATTCTTCCTTCTCTCCTCCCCTGTCAGTTCTTGTCCCTCTCATTTGGTCCCTTTATCTTATCTTTTTTCCCTGTATTCCCCCTTCCACATCCTTTTCTTTCTTTTTTTTCCCTCCCCCCTTCTTTCTTTCTTTCTTTCTTCTTTCTTTCTTTCTTTCTTTCTTTCTTTCTTTCTTTCTTTCTTTCTTTCTTTCTTTCTTTCTTTCTTCTATTGTCATTTATTTCAATCGATTTAGGGGCCCTTTTACTAAGCTGCATAAGTGTCTATGAGTGCCCAATGTGCGCCAAAATGGAGTTAACGCCCGACTACCACGTGGCACTTGCGGTAATTTCATTTTTGGCGTGCATCTGAAAAACAGATGGCATTTGGCATTTGATGCGCATAGGTTATTACCGCCCGGATTCTTTACCGCTAGGTCAATGGCTGGCGGTAAGGTCTCAGACCCAAAATGGATGCGTGGCAATTTTGATTTTGTTGCACATCCCTTTTCGGCAAAAAAGGCCTTTTTCACAGGCGCGCTGAAAAATGGATTGGCGTGCGCCCAAAACCTGCACCTACACTACCGCAAGCCATTTTTCAGCGCGCCTTTGTAAAAGGCCTCCTTAATTGTTTTATTACTTAGATAGACTGATATCAGTTAAATATTTATGATAAGATTGATTAAAAATTTCACTGTGCCTCTCAGCTGATTCTTTTTGATTATTTAAAATATATCTTGTATATATATATTTTTTAAAATATTGTTTTGTATATTTACCCCACCCCCTTTTATAAAACTACGCTAGCGGCTGCCATGTGGCAGTGCTGACACAGCCCATTCACACATAGCTCATTCACTTTCAATAGGCTGTGTTGGCATTACCGCACCGGCAGCTTTGTAAAAGGGGGGGGGGAGGTTATTTATTTGGTTTTTTTTAGTGGTGTTTCTTGTCACCATTGTGTTTTTAATTTTAATTACAATCGGCATGATTTATATAGTTTTTGAAATTTTAGAGCTCTGTTGTTGGTAAGTTATATGCAGGAGTCCCTTGAACACATGTAGTTGGCATGCGTGTTCCAGGCCAGAATGCCCTGATCGCTTGTCTTTCGTTAGTCAGTTGTGTTTTTTTTCTGGTGGCTTTATTTATAGCTATTAAGTTTGAGATTTTTAATTTTAAGATTGGTTTTTGTAAGTATTTAGTATTCATTAACAGTTCCGATTCTAATTTCTAATTTTTGATTTCAACTGGGTATATAATCTATTTCCCATAATGCATTGTCTTACTGGCAATATTGAAGATTGCAGCATGTTAAAAGTCGATGTTAGTGGACAGGTGAGTAAAGATTTGCTATTAGTTGTCTTATAGCAGTATAGGAATGTTTTTGAAAATTCTTTAATATATTTATTTAACTGGATGTTTAATATATTGACCTTACAATTGTATAGCTATCTCAGTGCAGATACTCTGAGATATTCTGATTTTGGTATGTCCGATTGGGAACCCTGGAACAGGTCTGTAGTGTTTGAAAGCTGCACACTGTTCCCTGAGGGGGACAGATTATGAATGTAGCACAAATTAGGGGTCCTTTTACCAAGCTGCAGGAAAAAGCCGTTTTTCCCATGCGCCAGGGCCCTTTTTACTGCAGCAGTTAAAAAGACCCCAGGCACAAATGGCCATGTGGTAAGATAACTCTTATCGCATGGCCATTCGACAGGGAGCCCTTACCACCATCCATTAAGATGGTGATAAAGGCTCCCGCGCTAATCCGGTGGTAACCGAGCAGCGTGTGGTGATGCCCAATTACTGCTGGGTTATTGCCGCACAAGCCATTTCCGGGGATTTTCTTTTTCCCCTTTAAATGGCATGCGCTTGGGGTGGGACTACTGCCGGCGGCCACATTGGGCTTACCGCCGCTTCATAAAAGGGCCCCCTACTGCGTGTTATATGCTCTTCTCTTTCTGCAGCTTTGTGATATATAATGTATACGTAGCCTGCTTTCCCTTTGAAGTAGAGGTAAAAGCTCCTTAGAAAATTCCCTTCTATGAAAGCAACAAACAATAACCCAACAACTAATTCAGAAATATAAAATTATAATTGAAAAATTGTCTTTTTAAAAAGAAATCAGGCAGATCATTAGGGGCAAAAAAAATCCAGAAACACTGCCCTACTTAAAAAAAAAAGTCCAGTCAGCTGTGTATTTTCCTTAAAAAAACAAAAACAAACTTGGTGAAATCCCCAATACACAAAAGGCACACAACAATCATAAAAGCACTGAAAAAAGTCACATGGTTAAATAAAACAAAACAACAACAAAAACAGGAACAATGCAAGTTCACATTCAATTATGTTTCAGTCTTATCAGCAAACACATACATTTTCCTTTCTTCTGTTGTAGCCAGTGTAGCAAGGGCCACAGAGGTGGAGAAACAAGTATATGGGCTGCCTGTCTGACTACAACTGACCCCTGGTGCATATGGAAGGAGAGAGGGTTGTTCCCAGAAACAATAAACTGATCAGGTGTTGCCAGTCTAATCCATAGCTGTCTCCTTTTGAACAGAGTGCAATGAAGGAGAAGACATTTGATCATTGAGGGGACCTTATCCTGATCTTCTGTCAGAGACAGCTAATGATAGTGAAACTGCAGCCACAAGACAATCCCTGTCAGGTAAGGGATTTGGAGTGCTGAAAGCAGAGGAGTTGGCGAGTGCTAACACCTTAAATAACAGAGGATAAAATATCCAACCAGGATCTTGTTTATTAACCTGTTTAACAAGACAAAATACAGCACTCAGGAAACACAGAGTCAATATTGTGCTTTCAATTTCTAGGGACAGGCAGGTTCCTTGGAGTCCTGCAGGGTTTGAATATCCCTCACTATTGAAAATGTGATAGTGAAACAGCACCCTCCCCCCCCCCCCCCCCCCCCCCACACACACACACACTGGCAGGACTGTAGATGGAGGACTCCCTCACAGCTTAAAGGGAACACCAGGGCTCAGGCCCACCCAACAATAGCACAAGTTTAGCGGTTGCTGGTGGGGATCCCAAACTCCACCAGCTGAAGACTTCTCCCTGATGGTAATGAAAACGCTATTCTCCATAATACCGGCACCACCAGCTGAGATATTTTGTTGCTGGTGGTGGTGGTGCCAGGGGAGGGGGGAGAACACTTGGTGCTACCCACTTCTTGCCTAGGCCCACCCAAAATCTGTTGTTTGGCTACGCCCCTGGGGAACACCAAGGAAGCAGAGCACAGAAAAATTGTTAATACACACACTCTCTCTTTCTCTCTCTCTCTCTCTCTCTCTCTCTTCCTCAAATCTATGCTTTGTACAAGGCACAGAGGAAATGTACAAGCCTGATTAGGATATGCTGGAGAGGGCTTTCATAGCAACTCCAGTAGTTGGACGGTAATGACAAAGCTGTGCAGACATCTATGGTCTGTGTCCCGTGTATGGCAAGATAGATCAAGATTGGCCGGAGTGGACTTTGACAGCAACTCCAGTACTTGGCACATAAAGACAGCACAAAGTGGGCTTCCACAATCTGTGTTTGGAAAGTAACAAAAGACAGATCAGGTTCAAGTATACATATGGTTTAATCATGAATTGATAATGAGTGTGACTGTCGGGCAGATTGGATGGACCGTTTAGGTCTTTATTTGCCATCATCTACTATGTTACTATCACGGTGCTCATTTTCAAAAGAGAAAACATCTCAAAAATGGCAGATGGATGTTTTTCTCACAAAAACTTCTAAGGGATATTTTACTTCACAGTTTATCTAAATCACAAGGGGGCATGTTGGAGGTGTGTTTTGGGCAGGACTGAGGTGGGACTTGGGCAGGCTTAAAATATGAATGTTTTCCAGAAATAATGGAACAGAAAAAAGATCCATGGCAAAAAAGTACCTTTTTTTTTTTTTTAAAATCTAGACTTTTTAGTTATGACTAAGTCAGGAAATGGTGCCCTAATTGAAAAGCTGTTCACTGGAGGGATTAACAGATGAACCCCCCCCCCCCCCCCCCCTTAATCCCCCAGTGGTCACTGACTTCCTCCCACCCTCTAAAGGTATGGCAGTGACAGTAGATACCAGTCTCTATGACAGCTTCAGATAGTATGGCCTTTCTTAAGAAAGCAAGCAAGTGGATGGAGTAGCCTAGTTGTCAGTGAAGTGGACAGTGAACAACAGGACCCAAATTCAATTCTCACAACTTTTTAATTTCAGTACAAATATGTGAGCCCTTCTGGAACACAGAAATACATCCTGCACCTAAATATATATGTGACCTGCAAGCCTGAGGGCTATTGTAGTGGTGGATCTTTAGGTACACTAAGTTTTCGCTGTTCCTGGAGGGCTCACAATACAATATGGAAGGGTTTAGGTGGGATTTGTACCTGGGTCTCCTTTTGTAAAGTCCACTGCATTGACCACTAGGCTTTACCTTTGCATTGCTGGGCTGCCTGTGTGGCAAGTTTACTAGGAACAGCTGCATCTGTTTCATCCCTCTCCACATCCACAACAAAGCTTGCCTGTTTGTAGCAGTTCACAATGGTTGCCTGTGTAAACAGCAAGTTTATCCTTGCCAGTCTGGTCATCCGTTATAACGCTCAATAGTCGATGTAACACAAGAGCCCAATAATGTTGTTTGAAATTGGCTATTATGCCCTGATCCATAGGTTGGATCAGAGAGGTAGTGTTTGGTGGCAGGAAGACCACCTTGACGTTAGACAGCCTGACATCATCACTGAGTGCAGCACAATTAACACAAAGCAACAAAATCTGACACTCTTGTGCCCGCATTCTAGTGTCTAACTTCTTTAGCCACTGCTTCCAAATTTCCCCAGTCATCCATGAATTTGCATTAGCCTCATATGACACAGGAAGTCGCTTAACATTCTTGAAGCAACAGGGATGTTTACTCTTTCCAATGACGAGTGGTTCCAACTTCTCACTCCCATCCATATTGCAGCAAAGGAGGATCGTCAGTCGGTCCTTCGACGTCTTATTTCCTGTAGTTTTGGCTTGTTTGAATGCAAGTGTTCCATCAGGAATTGCTCGCCAGTAGAGAACGTTTTCATCAGCATTGAAAATGTCACGAGGTGCAAACTCGTTCAAGATGGTAGGAAGAACTGAAACAACCCAATTTTCAGCACCAAAGCCATCAGTGTCTTGTTTTTCACCATGCTGTTTCTTGAATTTTATGTTGTTCCGCTCCTTCCATCTTTCCACCCATCCAACAGTGGCTTTGAATTCAGTTAGTCCAAGACTTTCAGCTAGCTGATTAGCTTTCTCCATAAACAGTGGACCACTGACAGGAAACTGTCTGCTCCTGACTTGAGAAAACCATCGAAGAACATCTTCTACCTCCTCAGCTTTTCCCGCCCGTTTTCGTTTCCGGTGTGGATTTGTATTGTTTTGCCAGTCTTCCAGAAGCTGGTCTTTCTGCTTCAAGATATGTGAAATTTGACTGGGATTGGCACCATATTCTTTAGCAATAGATGCTTGACTTCGTTTGTGTTCTAATTTTTTAAGAACTTCTATTCGTTCAGCCAGTGTTAAAGTCTTATAGTTGCGCGACGACGACTCCAGTGTACACTCTAACAATATTATTTCGCTTCTTCTGCTTGTGGCAGTTAACCAACGAGATTTCAAATTTACCGCCCTTTTGTCATGTGCCAATCGGCTTCCATATTCCATGCGTGCGCTTATGCGAAGTCTTTCCTGCAGAGGAGCGGTCTTAAACCATGCATATAAGCGAATCTTGCACTTATCAGTGGTGCACTAAACCGAAGTTTGTCCCCATAGAAATTGATGGCGCCACAAAATGGGACCGAAGTATGGCATGCAGTTAAACAGAGCATTCGCTTATCTGACATGCACTTAAATAGAGTGCACTGTATTTTAAAGTGCAGTTGCTCTGTACCTCCTTGTAAAAATCCCCAAATACACTCTTCTTCAAATCTATGTTTTGCACAAAGGCACAGAGGAAAACTACAAATTTTGCACTTCTGCACTAGGGTTTGGCCCATCAGATCTCAGTTTGGACTTCCAAGTTTGTTTATATGGGATCCTTTGCTCCCATAAATCAACTCACATATTCTAAATCGCTCCTACAGCTTAAGGTCTTCAAGCAGATCTTGATTGGATTCCTCTGGACCAAGGATGGACAACTACAGTCCTCAAGGGCCAAAACCCAGTTGGGTTTTCAAGATTTCTACAATGAATAGGCATGAGATCTATAATATAATGGAAGCAGGATATGGTCCCCAAGGGCTGTGGTTGCCCACCTCTGCTCTAGACTACTTTTTGCTGTACCAATTCCCGAAACACTTTGATGTCCACAAAAGTTATTTTCAGAACCCTTTATGACATGTTCTCCTCTCAGCTCCCTTTTTAACACATTAGGCCCATTTGGCCTAGGAGACCTTCTCTTTTTGGTCAAGGCCTATTTGGCAATGAGGAACATCAGCTTACTGAGCTCCCTGAATTCCAACAGCACTCTCAGCTAACCACTGGCAAATTCCCCTGAATCCTTTATCTGGCTGTGCCTTTTACAGTGCTTCCACAAATACTTTCAGGGAACACCCATTTACTTAGATACCTTGGCCTAACCTCAATTACATCACTTAACCACTCAGCACAGATTAGAAGAAGGGGCTTTAGAAATTTCCCTTCTCAAAGATAGAGTGACATTTTGGAGCCCTGTGACCTGGTGGTAAATTTCACATAAAACATTCTTTACATGTAAAACCAAGTTTTAAACATAGGTAGCCTTTCTAAAGTTATCCTCTAATTGTTTAGAGGTCCTGAATGTTCAAAAAACAGACACATTGATATTTGGTAATCTTAATTTGACTTAATTATTGGTGCAGCCTTCTATGGAGGGGCATGTGATCTTCCGTAAATCTGAGATTCATGATGATGGGATTTTGTTGGATTTGGAGGGTGGGGTGGGGGTGGGATAGAGCGTTACATTTCAGCCTCAGTTGTCAAAAATCACTTGGACTGCTTTTGGGCATCTTAGAGACGGGTTTGGGAATTGCACCCTCTTGTGGAATGCATAGTGCTTCTGTTCAGTGATGCAGGCATTTATTTTGTACCTTAGATTATCACAAGCTGCTTTGTACTACTTTGTCCTGGTCATTTGAGAAGACTGCAGATACTACAAAATTCCATATTCAGAAGCCTACCATGAAACTAGGGATCCCGATATACTGTGGCATGCTGTAAGCAATAAACATGCAAACTACTGTTGCCTTAAAATTACATCAGTAATCCGCAGCTCATTGCTAAATGTCAGCCTTCCTGTGAGTGCATGAACGGTGATTGGTGAGTGACATCAGGTCCTGTAGGGGCAGGGTGATACCAATGCAGAAAATTATTGGGGCAGGGGAGTTAGGACAGGTTACGTGGTCAGTAAGCAGCTGAGCTCACAGTACCTTTCTGCATTGGCTCTTCAGTACACAAAGATATTAAAAAATGCAATCTCTCTTCTCCCATCTGTGCAACCTCTTTCTTCTCCCCTACCACCACAGTGCAGCCTCTCTTCTCTCCCCTTCCCCATCCCATGGTACAAATTCCCACCCCCTTAATAGTGCAGCTTCTTTTCTCTCCCCTCCCTCCTACTGTGCAGCTTCTCTCCTTTCCCAATCACTGAGCAGACCTGAGCCTATGCCAGACCTGGAGTGCTCTCTAGTGCATGGCCACAAGCAATTCCAGGTTTGCAGGTGTCTCTTGCTGCTGCTACTTACTTTCATTTTTTGGTGGCTCTGGTACCTTGCAGCCGATTGGCCCAATGCCAGAGCTGCCAAGTTGGAATACAGGCAGAAGCAAGAGGCAGCCATGAATCAGTAAGAGCTCGCGACCACACACTGGAGAGCACTCCAGATCTGGCAGAGGATCAGAGCTGCTCCAGCTAATGAGCAGGAGACTAAAGAGGCCGCACTGTGGTGACAGAGGGGGATAGGAAAGGTGAGGAGAAAGGCTGCACCGGCAGAGGATCAGCAGTGATTGGAACATGACTGTTTAAATGCCCAGGACCATAGGCTCTACTCCCGATGCATTTCAGCATACGGTTTTGCAGGGACTTGAGGCTCCAAGGGATCTGAGGTAGTGGTGGTTCTGAGGGAGTAGCAGCAGTGTGACAGAGCTGCACTCCTTCCAAATCCACAGCAACAAGTGGCTCTTAGTTTAATTACACTTCCAGAGCATGGAGATCTCCAGAAGTGAAAGCAGATTAAATATCCCTTGCTGCCGTGACTCAGGAACACTGCCAAGAACAATTGAGTGAGGTTCCTTTGTTAATCATGTAATATTTTTTTTTAGTGAGTTAAACTTTTAATGGATTAATCACATTGTTAGCATGTTAATTGTGCAGCCCTAATTGAAGAACACTTTTACAAAACTTATTTAGTCCAATTGTTTTTGTCAGTTTTGAGCTATGAGATTAATTTCGTTCATCAAGGCAAGATATGTTTACTGTGCATAGGAATAAGCTACAGTAAATGAATTTTGCCTCGATGAGCAAAATTACTCGCACAGCTCAAAAATGACAAAAAATGGACTGATTGAGTTTTAGAAAAGTGCTCTTCAATTTTAATGTCTTCCCAGTGTACATATTTCCATTTTATTTGACATCTCCCATTTCTTTATCTTCAGGTAACACGTGATGATTCATATGGAATTGTGGGATTACAATGTAACCTTGGTATATGAATTCTTTCTTTTGAACTTTCCTGACCACCCAGAGTTTCAAATCTTCCTCTTTGCAGCTTTTGTAGTCATCTACATGACCACTATATTGGGTAATCTATCTATTTTGATCATCACACGGCTGGACCCCCACCTTCAAACCCCAATGTACTTCTTTCTGGGCATCCTAGCGTTCATTGACATTTTTTACTCCTCTGCTAGCTTATATAACATGTTCATCAGCTTTCCATCAGTAAAGAAAGGCATTTCCTACCAGGGCTGCATCACACAATTGTTCTTTGTACATTTCTTGGGGACCACTGAGGCCTGTTTGTTGGCTGTAATGGGTTATGACCGGTACGTAGCTATCTGCAACCCTTTGCGTTATACCGAAATAATGAACCGACGCCTCTGTGTACAGATGGTGGTGACTATATGGTTTATCGGCTTCCTGCATGCCTTGCTCCATGCCATGATGATATCTCATACCATCTTCTGTGGGCCTAACCAGATCAACCACTTTATTTGCGATGTTAACCCTATGCTGAAACTTTCCTGTAGCAGCACATATGTACATGAGCTCCTTCTCTTCTATGTCACAGGGATTATTGTCCTCAGTTGTTTTACCTGTATCCTCATCTCCTACGTCTTCATTATCTTCACAGTAGTCAAAATCCACTCAACAAAGGGCAGACTCAAGACCTTTTCTACATGTACCTCCCATCTAACTGTGGTAACACTATATTATAGCAGTGCAGGAATTATGTACATGAAACCCAACTCGCATTATTACTTGGCCTATGATTGGGTAATCGCTGTTTTCTATACCACTGTGACACCTATGCTGAACCCTATGATCTACACTCTGAGGAATAAGCAGGTGAAGATGGCCCTGATACAAACAATCTGTGGTAAATTATCTATATCCAAAGAATAAGCAGAAGAGTTATTGTGGTGTACTGTTGAAAGGGGACAGGCAGCACCTAACCAATGGTTTAACATCATCTTTTATTTTTCAGGATTCTTCTTTGGTTTTTATAATTTTGGATCTACTTTGATCTTGACTGTTCATGACACACTGTTATATTTAATCCACCTGTGCCCTTTTCAGTCAGTTGTCATGGTGCAGCATTGGTCTTTTCTCCTTTATACATTCCTCATGCTCTTCATCCATGTTAACAAACCAGATGCTTCCATCAATTCCATTGACCAAAGAGTTAGGAAAGGAAATCCCAAACAGTGCTACTGTCAAGTGAACACCAGATGTGAATTCTAGGATGAATAATAGTGATTTCTGTCCTTTTCATATTTTGTGTTCATGGCTATATCCAAAGAAGCAAGTGCTGCTGTGTTGAACCTGGGCCATCTACCAAGATACAATGTACTGTAATTCAGTTGGCCTTCAACAGACCAGATCAAGATCCTCTTTTACCAAAATAACTGATATTTTTCTTGCTTTTAGTAATTTTATAACAGGTCACCTATTGTAAGTTAATAGTGCAAAGAAGATGCCTATTTTAGTATTTTGTTTTATTTTTGGTAGCTTCATTGCTGTTTTCTGGGTCTCGGAGCCATATGTTTTGGCCATGGCTTGGGATACTGGTCTAGGATGTAGAAAAACTTCTCTCTCTGTCATGCTTTCTCTTGTTCAAATCCCACTGCTGCTTCTTATGATTTTGGGCAAGTCACTTAACTGTCCATCGCCTTAGGTATAAACGTAAATTGTAAGCCCTCTAGGGACAAGAAAATACTTTCTGTAAATCAGTGTGTCTCATCTGAGCTACTCAACAATCAAAAATTAATATTAAAAAAAGGCTTTGTGGACCTGTTTTCATAATCCCTCATACCCTAATACTCCATCTTTGGAGATGTAGTTATATTTTGGGAATTACTGAAAGAATGACTCATTTTGTACAGCAGCAGTATGATCTAAAAGTCCCTGATGGTACAGTGACTCCTGCACCCCCCATCCCCAGCCCTGATATGAGGCATATAAGGGATTAAAATAGTTCCTCAGACATCCCCTGTGGGGCATGAAATCCCTCAGCACTGGTGTAAGGCATAAGTGAGATCTAAAGCCCCCACTAAAATCTCTCCCAGGACCTGTCCCTTAAACCTACTAAAACTGATGGCTGATTCCCCCCTCCAAGATCCTGATCTGGAAACTTGACAGATGTTAGGATCAGGAGTGATTCCACTCTTTCCTAATATGGTGGTTACCACATCTAGCAGTGGTAGATCCCTATTGATAGTATCATGCTGATTTATTTGGAACCCTAATGGTAGTATTGCACAATATAATTGGCAGGGTAACCCTTAACTGTAGTACTGTGATACTACCACTAGGAGCTAGGTGGTGCTTTTTTAAGGGAGCAAGTGGGCATTACTTCTGCTTCCAACATCCCCTGGGTCCTTGGGGTGGGTTGAGGTCTCAGTGGGTGCCAGAACAGACCTTTAACAAACATGCCAGGTCATGCACAATGCATATGACACATGCATTTGGGCCCCTTTTCCAACTAACACATCTAAATGTCTTCTTCACATTCTTCGGCAAGCCCCAGCTCACTGTTTCCTGCTCCCATATTCTGGTCTCTCTCTCTCTTTCTCTCTCTCTTTTTCTTTCCTTCTCTCATTACCTGGAATCTTTGGCTCAACCCCTTCCAATGGCCCACCAACCTTGGCTGTGTGGCTGATAGTGCTGAAGACACACTGCCTCCAGCCAATGCAGGCCCCTTCCCTCTGCCGCATTCTGCATCTTCTGATGCATCTTCCTATTTTTGGTGAGCAGACCAATAGAGAAAAGGGGCCTGCACCAGCCAGAGGCACCATGTCTTCAGAGCTGCCAGTCACACAGGTGAGGTTGGCAAGGACCACAGGTCATGGGGGGCAGAAATGAAGCAATGTTGTGATCAAGGAAGAGGGAGGAAAGATACTGGAACTGAGGAGAGGGAAAGAAGAGATGCCAGAACTTTTGAAGGAAGGATATAGAGAAATAGATGCTGGACCTGTTGGGGGGGAGGGGGACAGGAGGGAGGGAACAGAGAGAAAGGGAGAGAGAGAGATACAGTGACCCTTGGGGAGGGGAGAGGGATGAAAAGATAGAGGAAAAGATGCTAGGAGGAAGAAAGGAAAGGGAGATATGCTGGCACCGGGGAGGGGGGGGGGCAGGAAATAGGAGAGAAGGAAAACAGATTGATAAATGCTGGCTCAAGGAAGAGTGAGGGGAGAAGCTGGGCATGGGGGGGAGGGGGAAACCACACAGATAGGCAATGCTGCACAGGGCAAGAATAAGAACACAGAGAGGAGAATCTCAACATGGCAGGAGGATAAGGGTAGAGAGACAGAGAGAAGACATCGGCAGGTCAGATTAGGATGCAGAGAGAAGATGAATGATGGACATGGAAAGAGAAGAAATACCAAATAGACAAGGAAACCCTGTCAAGAGAGTTAAGAGAAGAAAGCAGAAACCTGAGACTGAGACCAATAGAATTAGTGAAATAAAATGACTAGACAACAAAGTTAGAAAAATACATTTTATTTTCTATTTATAGATTAGAATATGTCAATTTTTGGAATATACATCTGCCAAAACTTGTTTTAGACATGGTTAAAAACCTACATGTGTGAATGCTCCTAATTATATACAGAGGCCAAAACTTTTAGTTTCAATGTGGTGAGGGAAACAAAACAAAGGAGGTTTATGGAGGATACCTCCCTTAATCCTCCTGTAAAGGACTGGTTGAAGTGGATACTTTTTTAAAAAAAAGAAATTATACATGCCAAGGAGCAGCTGTAAATCCCAACACTGATGCATCTAAATGGCTAAAAAGAAAGTAAATGTAAGAGAATATTACAAGCTTCTTTTGTTATCAAGTAGCATTATGCTGGAATTCTCTCCCTCTTTTCATTAGATGGACAGAAAATTATCAACAGTTCAGAAAACTGATCAATACATTTTCATATGTAAAATATTTTCAGGGTTTGGAGTTACGATCAATTGTTCATCTGATATGTTTTTGATATTGTAATTTCCTGAGTATTTCATTCTTAGTTCATGTTACCTGCATTGGACTTTATGGCTTTTGCAGGCTACAAGACGCTAGTGTAATATAATGTAAAAAAAATTAACATTTTGGATCGGCCTAGTCAAATTCCTAAATTGAATGTAGCAGAGATGCTGTAGCAGGACCTGAAACAAGCAGTTCATGCACAAAAACCTACAAGTGTGCCTGAATTAAAGCAGTTCTGCAAAGATGAGTGGGCTAATATTCCTCAACAGTGATGTAAAAGACTGAAATCAAATTATAGGAAGTATTTAATTAAAATTACTGTTGCACAAGGAGGTGCAACCAGTTATTAAGCTTAGGGGACAGTTACTTTTTCTCATGGGTGATATAGGTATTGGAAAAATGTGTTCCTTAAATAAATGAAGCAATAATTTAAAAACGGTGTTATGTGTTTACTCAGGTTCCTTTTGTCTTATATTACATTTTGTTTAAAGAACAGAAACCATTCAGTGTGACATACCCGCAATAATAGATGGAATCAGGAGTGGGTGAATACTTTTTCACATTGCATTTATAAGTGTGAAATTGTAAGAAGCATGGATGAAGTGTGACTTGAACTGAACCAAAATCTATATGTGTATTCCCCATTTCAGAAAGCGAATGTACACTTATAGAACATAGAAACATGACGGCAGAAAGAGGCCATATGACCCATCCAGTCTGCCCATCCTCTGTAACCCCTAATTCTTCCTGTTCCTAAGGGATTCAACATGCTTATCCCATGCCTTTTTAAATTCTGGAACAGTCCTTGACTCCACAACCTCCACAGGGAAGCCATTCCACGCCTCCACCACCCTTTCTGTGAATTAGTACTTCCTTAGATTACTCCTAAGCCTATTCCCTCTTAACTTTGTCATAT
The DNA here is from genome assembly GCF_901765095.1 of Microcaecilia unicolor. NCBI lineage: Eukaryota > Metazoa > Chordata > Amphibia > Gymnophiona > Siphonopidae > Microcaecilia > Microcaecilia unicolor. Next base: position 248,110,041 of record NC_044032.1, on the reverse strand, counting down.
GCCCCCTCATTCCAGAGCTCTTCTTCATTTGAAAAAGGCTCTCTCCCCCCTCCAGTCGGTTCAAAACTCTGCAGCCCATCTCGTCTTCCGCCAGGGTCGCTTTACTCATACTACCCCTCTCCTCAAGACCCTTCACTGGCTCCCTATCCGTCTTCGCATCCTGTTCAAACTTCTTCTATTAACCTATAAATGTACTCACTCTGCTGTTCCCCAGTATCTCTCCACACTCGTCCTTCCCTACACCCCTTCCCGTGCACTCCGCTCCATGTATAAATCCTTCTTATCTGTTCCCTTCTCCACTACTGCCAACTCCAGACTTCGCGCCTTCTGTCTCGCTGCACCCTATGCCTGGAATAAACTTCCTGAGCCCCTACGTCTTGCCCCATCCTTGGCCACCTTTAAATCTAGACTGAAAGCCCACCTCTTTAACATTGCTTTTGACTCATAACCACTTGTAACCACTCGCCTCCACCTACCCTCCTCTCTTCCTTCCCGTTCACATTAATTGATTTGATTTGCTTTATTTATTTTTTTGTCTATTAGATTGTAAGCTCTTCGAGCAGGGACTGTCTTTCTTCTATGTTTGGGCAGCGCTGCGTATGCCTTGTAGCGCTATAGAAATGCTAAATAGTAGTAGTAGTAGTAGTAGTACATAAATGCCCTTGAGATATTTAAACGTCTCTATCATGTCTCCTCTCTCCCTCCTCTCTTCCAGTGTATACATGTTGAGGTTCATAAGCCTGTCCCTATAATTTTTACGTTCAAGACCGCTTACTAATTTTGTAGCTGCCCTCTGGACCGACTCCATTCCTTAGGTACGGTCTCCAGAACTGCACGCAGTACTCGAAATGGGGCCTCACTAGAGACTTATACAACTGCACTATCACCTCCTTTTTCCTGCTGGTCATGCCTCTCTTTATGTACCCTAGCATCCTTCTGGCTTTGACCATCGCTTTTTCTACCTGTTTGGAAGCTTTAAGGTCATCAGACACAGTTACCCCCAAGTCCCGCTCTTCCTTCGTACACTGAAGCACTTCACCCCCTATACTGTACTGATCCCTCAGATTCTTGCGACCCAAGTGCATGACCCTGCATTTTTTGGGATTAAACCTTAGTTGCCAAATATCGGTCCATTCCTCCAGCTTTGCTAGGTCCTTCCTCATGTCATTCACACCCTCCAGGGTGTCCACCCTGTTGCAGAGTTTAGTATCATCCGCAAAGAGACAGACCTTAAAAAGACAGCCCTTCCACAATATCGCTCACAAAGACTTTAAAAAGAGCCAGCCCTAGGACCAATGCCTGCGGTACTCCACTGACGACATCCTTTTCTTCAGAGCAAGCTCCATTTACCACTACCCTCTGTCTCCTACCATGTAACCAATTTTCAACCCAATCAGTTACTCTAGGTCCCATACCAAGGGCACTCAATTTATTTATCAGTTGCCTGTCCCAATATATCGGTGGTAGCTAGTGGTGGGGGTAGCAATGATCCCTGGCTGGTCTTGTCTGTGTTTGTGTATGCCAGGGTTTAAAGTGGTAATCTTGTGGTACCACTTCTAGGAGTAACCTGCCAAATAAGGGCTTCAATAATCTTGGGTTCCTGGACTTTCTTTGTCATCTCCTGTAAAACAAATCATATAGCCACAGAGGATTTGAGGTTTATAAACTAATAATGATGTGACAAAATAAACAGCTTTGTCTGGCAATATCCATAGTAGAAACAAAGCTGAAACAGTCACAAAAGTACAGATCATCTGCAAAAGCGATCAGCAAAAGAGGCTTCTTCTGGCTCCCAGAACCCAATGTGGATACTTGTTAGAGATCACTGTCTTTTCTCCTCTTTTGGTAGATACCTGATGATTCTTCTTCCTTCAAGTATAAAAGCATGGCTGCTTCCCTACATCATAGTGAGATCCTTTGTTAATCCTGTGGTTTCTCTTTTGAAATAAAGAAGAAATCCCCTCCATCTATGTCTGTGTATAGAATCTCTTCCACAGCAGAACATCACTTCCTGAAGCCTAGAGAAATTCCACTTCTGCTCAAGAGATTAGTGATCTTTCTGGGTTTTCATCACTCATTTGTTCGGCAAGAGATTAATGAGAAATTTCTACTGGAACAAGAATATGAAGAATATTCTATTTTTCATTTGTCTAGGATATCTGTATCAGATTCCTACTCAGAGGCCCTCATGGCAAATCTAAAGGACTTAAACCTTGAGTTCTGGACTTTTTGAAGAGAAATAGCACAAATGTTTCTGGGTTATTAGATCCATTCACCCTTAAAGACTTCCTAATGGAGAGCGTCTGAACTGTAACACACATCTCACATCATAGTGATGTTTGATAAGATAAATACTTCACTAGTAGAGATATGCATTCATTTTTAGATGATTAGTAAAGTATGATGAATGAAGGTATTTTCAGTTCATTTGCCTTTAAATGAACCAAATTAGGTGCAGGATACACAAGCCACTTTGGGAAGAGGAGAAGGAGTCACCTTGACATTTTTTGACAAGCTATGAAGCAAGTCTATCTCTGTCTCTCCACTTGGCTAATGATGTCATTATCAGTTGACTACTAAGGTGAAATCAAGCCACACACTCAGCACCATTTTGCATTTTACAGACAGGTGATTCTAAATTGCTTCCTGAAAAATGGAAATAATGGAAGAAACAGATAACGTAAGTCAATAGATTAGGGCCAGCAACAACACTAGTGAGGGATCAGAAAGGAGGGTCTCCAGTTCAAAGTAGCCTACCAGCCAAACTGAAGAGATATTTCTTTATGAGGAGAGTATGAATGTCTGCAGCTCCCAGTGAAAATATGAAATGGTAGTTGTCTGTTTCCATCTCCCTGTGGAGGCAAAAAAAAGGCACAGACACTACAGGGTGAGTAAGGAGGGGGCTGAGAGCAGGAGACCAGCATAAGGTTAAAAAAAATTGCTTACAGAGTACAGAAGCAGGCTCAACACAGAACAGTTTTGCAGAAAAAAAGAATCTGGTGAACCCTCATGTGAGAGATTTCTAGAATCAGATATGAAAAGCTTTCTAGTGTAGAAGGGTCTTGAAAATCTAGGAACTGATAATTCAGCCAAGATGACCAGCATTTAAAGTTACAGAACCTGCTTCAGATATCCAAGCTCTTCAATGATCTCCACAAGAATCCAACTAAAGGGCTAAAGTAAATGTGTTGGACAATGAATCTTGGTAGTAATGCACTGTGTCTACATACTCATGCACAGCGACTTACAAACTTAGATCGTTATCGGTTATATTTATTTATTTATTTGCTGCACTTGTATCCCACATTTTCCCACCTATTTGCAGGCTCAATGTGGCTTACAAAATGTTACAACAACATATACACATTATGTTCAAATAATTTTTATTGATAGATACATGTACAAACATGTGAATGCAATAACATTATCCATTATCGTGACATCAACGGTACAAATATTAAGCCATGAATATCACAGTGGACTACAAAATCCTGAGCAGTGTAGAACAAGTAGAAGTGAATCAATTTTTTACTGTTTCAAAAAGTACAAAGACTGGGCTTCACTCAATGAAGTTACATGGAAATACTTTTAAAACAAATAGGAGGATATATTGTTTCACTCACTGAGTTTAAAAAAGATTTGGTCAAGTTCCTGGAGGCAAAGTTCATAGTCTGCTATTGAGATCAGGGCCAGATTAATAGTATATTGGGCCCTAGGCAAACATATATTTGTGGACTCCCCTACCAGGGACCCCATCCCCTACCATTATTTTCACCTCTCCAAAAGTAGCAGAGAAAAGTGCAGAGCCTAGCCTGTGGGTATGGCAACAGTTCTAGTTTGTGAGTGAGCATATAAAGTATCACATACCATATGTAATAAGCTTATCTTGTTGGGCAGACTGGATGGTCTTTATGTTACTATCCTGTTTATTTTTGAAGGAGAAGGCCGGCCATCTTCCGACACAAATCGGGAGATGGCCAGCCTTCTACTAAAGCTGGCCAAATCAGTATAATCGAAAGCCGATTTTGGCCGGCCTCAACTGCTTTCCGTCGCGGGGCCGGCCAAAGTTAAAGGGGGTGTTTCGGCAGGGTACGGAAGGCGGGACGGGGCGTGGTTACGAGATGGCCGATAATGGAAAAAAAGAAGGCTGGCTCTGACAAGCACTTGGCCGGCTTCACTTGGTCCATTTATTTTTAGGACCAAGCCTCAAAAAAGTGCCCCAACTGACCAGATGACCACCGGAGGGAATCGTGAATCACCTGCCCTTACTCCTCCAGTGGTCACCAACCCCCTCCCACCCCCCCCACCCCCAAATTTTTAAAACCTTTTTCTGCCAGCCTCTATGCCAGCCTCAAATGTCATACCCAGCTCCATCACAGCAGTATGCAGGTCCCTGGAGCGGTTTTAGTGGGTGCTGCAGTGGACTTCAGGCAGGTGGACCCAGGCCCATCCCCCCCCACCTGTTACACTTGTGGTGGTAAATGTGAGCCCTCCAAAACCCACCCGAAACCCACTGTACCCACATGTAGGTGCCCCCCTTCACCCATAAGGGCTATGGTAGTGTTGTACAGTTGTGGGTAGTGGGTTTGTGGGGTTTTGGGGGGGCTCAGCACCCAAGGTAAGGAAGCTATGCACCTGGGAGCAATTTGTGAAGTCTACTGAAGTGCCCCCTAGGGTGCCCATTTGGTGTCCTGGCATGTGAGGGGGACCACTGCACTATAAATGCTGGCTCCTCCCATGACCAAATGCATTGGATTTAGCCGGGTTTGAGATGGCCGCCATTAGTTTCCATTATCGGCAAAAAACAATGGCAGCGATCTCTAACGCCGGCCATCTCTAATGCCGTCCCAAATGTTGAGATTTGGCTGGCCCCGACCGTATTATCGAAACGAAAGATGACCAGCCATCTTGTTTCAATAATACGGTCGGGTATGCCGCTTTCCAGGGCCGGCCTTAGAGATGGCCGCCCATATAGATGGCCAGCCCCGTTCAATTATGCCCCTCCATGTTACTATGACTGGGATGACTGTGGCCTTTGCAGAAGTGTATGACTGACTTGCAGCTCCTCTGGTCCCTCATTTCTCTACAACTTTAAACAGTAGTCAATGTCAGTGATGTGGCATCTTTAGAGACATCTAGGAAGAATCCTGTGACTTTTAGACAAGTCTGTGATGAGGCTGCTGTAGCTTCTAGAGAAGTCTTTAATGGCCTGTGAATTTTAGAGATTTTTATGGTGTTTGAAGAACTCTGTGACTGGAGGAATAATATTTAAAGAAGATTATGAATGAGACAGTGACTTTTAAAGATGTTTATAAGTTGAGGTGAGCTCCCATAAATGGTTAAAATATCACCACAGATCTCACACAACTCTTACAGCATCTAATGCAGAAAATTTGTTATAAACATTGATAATGCTCCTCATGGACTGAGGCACTGCATTTACTGACAATGAGTACACAGGGGAGTGCTTCAGGGGATAGGTGATAAAAAATAATCATTAGGGACTGTTCACCCTTATAGAGATATTGCATCCAGTTGGGCAACATGTTCTTATTCTGTGACTGATCTCAGGTGGTCAGACAATGGCCCTAGAGCCTCCTATAGTAGAAGACAGCCTTTCTGAGAAATCCTTTTACTCCTTAAATTCCTACAATCAGTGTCTTCCTGCTGGTCCAAGGACCATCACTCTGCCAGTATTTGTGTTCTTTCCTGAGTCTTGGACCTCGTCTGAAGATTAGAAATCTGGAAATATTCTCTGCTCAGAAGCACCAAGTTTCAGAATAACAGGTACAGGTCTTTTTTTTTTTTATATTGTATTCATACTTTAGGGGTACCAGACTGCTGGTGCCTCATTGTTCTATGATTAAGTTCTGTTTTTCATATTATTTTCATACTTTGAGTGAATGAGAGTGTAGACAGTCCAGGTTTCTTGGATCTTCTGGGGCACTTTAGAACTCTATGAAACCTCTACTCCCTCTACCTGGATTTCCTCCAAATTTTTCCAGTTCCAGGTGACAGTCCTTAGATTCTGAGCCCACTAAGGACAGAAAAAGTACCTATAAATAATATATGTGAACCACTTTGTGCCATAGAAAAATGGTAAATCACGTCCCTTTCCCTGGTACCATGGGGAAGCAAGATGTGGCAGCAGTGCCATTTTTCAGATCTTAGATAAAGCAAGTACAGCAGGAAAGGAGCCAAAAAGAGCTATATCTAAGGTCACCAGGATAGCTTGTCTCCTCAGTGTGTTCAACCCTTACAGCAGCATCTACTCCTAACCTCTTTCTAATGTATACTTGCTGCTTATGAATGATGTGGATTGGGAGAGGGCTGCTCCAAGAGCAGTGCCAGTGTAGATGGAAGAGCTGCTACAAGGACCTGGTGCTCACTTAAAACCAATACTCTGCTGCTGCCTCTGCAAGACTTCTGCTGGAGGTTGAGGCAGCCATTTTGAGACTGGAACTAGCATGGGCAGGAACAATCCTAGTCACTGGTTCAGCTTGAACTTGATATCCTCGATCCACAGATACATATATAGATAAAACTCATTAAAAATCCCCCTTATCTCTACATATACATGAACCTACAGTATGAGAGAATTTTATTACAGGGCTTCTAGGTTAATAGGGCAGAAGAGCACTTCGATTTAGCCAATTTTATGAAGACAGTATTCAACTTCATTAAATACTAGCATAAATACCTGAGAAATAGTACCTAAATTGTGGGCAAGTGAAAATGCTTGAACTTGCATGGTGTGTCACTAGTGAGTGCAAGTCACCCTTTCCATGGGGAAAAGTCCAAGAGGATATCAGAGCCAGATTACCCAAGTAGCATTAAGAGGCTGGAAGAGGCAGGTCCCCAAGCTAGATAAAACATCAGGTGTGGTGAGGAACCAAGAGAGACAAAAGAGAAAGCACTGAAAAGGAGTGTTTGGATTAGCTGCTAGAATCCAATAATCGTTAGTCCACATGTTCATTGCAAGCACTACTACTACTTATCTTTTCTATAGTGCTTCTAGATGTATGCAATGATGTACACATTATGGACCAAATTCTATATATGGTGCTTAAAAATCGGTGCAAAAAAATGCACTTAGGCGTATTCTATAAACTTTACCTAGAGTTAGGTGCAATTTATAGAATATATCTAACGCCCATCCCTGCGACTAAAATGTAGGTGAGTCCATTTACACCAATTAAACCTGGTGTAAATACCCATGCCCAGTGGTGTGCTGGTAAATGTTTGACAACAGGCTCTCTCCCTGGTCCACCACTGCGGCCCCCCTCGTCCACCTCTGCACCCCCCCCCCCCCAATTGCAGAGCTGGCTGTAGCCGGGGAGTGAGCCTGGGGGGGGGGGGGGGGCAATGCATTACTCCAGGAAAAAAATTAAAATGATCCCAGGTTCCAATCTAATTCATGTTTAAAGTGGGATAAAATGCCATAAATAAGTAAATAAATATAAACTTTTAATGTTGAGCACCTGATTCTCAAAGTGGACATATTCCAAACACTATAATGAAAATAAAATGATTTTTTTTCTACCTTTGTTGTCTGGTGACTTTGTTTTTCTAATCATGCTGGCCCAGTATCCGATTCTGCTGCTATCTGTCCTCTTAACTCAGTTTCCAGGGCTTCCTTTCCATTTATTTCTTTACTTTCTGCCTTTCTTCTTCATTTCTTGCCCTACATCTGTAAGTAAAAGCTGGGTCCTCTGCAGACTTGACTGTCCAGTGGATCCAGCTTCTGCCTGTTTTCTTCATCCATGTGCAGTTTTTCTTCTCTCATCCTTTTCCCTCATCTCATCTCCTTCCTCACTCTTCCCTCCCCTCCATCCATGTCCAGCATTTCTTCTCTCTCCCTTCCCTCTCCTCCATCTATGTCCAGCAACCCTCCTCTCTCCCCTGCCCTCCCCTCCATCCACCCGGGTTGGATTTGGCCGGGTTTGAGATCGCCTGCATTAGTTTCCATTATCGGTGAAAACCGATGCCGGCCATCTCTGACATTTGGCCGGCCCCAACCGTATTATCGAAACGAAAGATGGCTGGCCATCTTTTTTGATAATACGGTTCGGGACTGCTCTTTGTGGCGCAGGCCATATAGATGGCCGGCGCCTTTCGATTATGCCCCTCCATGTGTCCTGAGACACATCTTTACTCCTTTCCTTAAGAGACTAAATGGGATGAGAAGGGTCTCCACTAATGCTGTCCGATTCAGTCAAAACAAGTTTGATTCAGTATAATTCAATTCTTTTAACCAAATTAGTTTTTCGATTCAATTTGATATAATTTAACTAGATTGAAATAGTGAGGCCCACATGCTAATATTATAACACAAAGGGTAAAAAAACACACATACACAAAAAAACAGGCAGCAGGAATTGAATAAAGGCAAACTTTAATGTGAGCACGCCATACTGTGTTACATCATGTGAAAAGTGAAGTTTGGTCAAGTCCTACATCTTCCAGTTTTTATTAAGAAAAACCATTTTGCCCACTTTGGCTGGCTTCAGACAACTGCATCTTGCAGCTATAATTTGTCCAGCAGCAGAAAACTTCTTTCTGAGGGCACAGAGGTGGCTTGCGTAAACAGAAACTTCTATGCAAGCCGGTTCAATAGTGACAATTTCATTTGACTGCTGTCAGAAACAAAAAACATCACCACCATTTTCTAAAGGATCTGATTCGAATATCACTGTCACAGTCTGATTGTGATGGAAGTCTGGCTTTCTTAGCTGAAACATTTGTATATTCCACTGTTTCCCAGAAACTGCATTTCTGTCAAGGCTTATCCACATCCTGTGTTCCAAACTATGGAACAGCTGATAATGTCTGATTAATCTCCATGGCTGTACTGCTTCTGACTGGTACATCAGTGGTTTGCATTTTTATGATCTCTTGAGCTGCAACTGCAATGACATCTGGTACTTCACCGTAGGTTGACTTGAATCTCGGATCTAGGAAGCTGCTTAATCTATATAAATTATCAAATAATATATCTTGAAATCTGTGGAGTAAACTTTTCTTCAGCTCTTCTTTCAAGCGAGCTATTACTTTCAGGTTTGCTGATTCTGTATCTTCATCATTGATATCAACTTCCTGTCCTGCATCTCCTGAATCTTCCCCATATGTTGTATCGATTGAATTAATCAGATGTTCAACCAGCGGATAAACAACAGACACAGTAACATACTGAGGGGCATAATCGAAAGGGGCTGCCCATCTCTAAGGGCGCCCATCTCTGGGAACGGCTACGAGAAGGGGCGGTCCCAACCGTATTAATGTCAGAGATGGTCGGCATCGGTTTTCAGCGATAATGGAAACCGAAGGCGGCCATCTCAAAAACAAACAACTCCAAGGCACTTGGTCGTGGGAGGGGCCAGGATTCGTAGTGCACTGGTCTCCCTGACATGCCAGGATACCAACCGGGCACCCTAGGAGGCAATTTTAAAAATTACAAAAAAACATTAAAATACCTCCCAGGTGCATAGCTCCCTTATCATGGGGGCTGAGCCCCCCAAATCCCCACTACCCACGACTCTACACCATTACCATAGCCCTTATGGGTGAAGGGGGGCACCTACATGTGGGTACAGTGAGTTTGGGGGGGGGGGTTTGGAGGGCTCACATTTATCACCACAAGTGTAACAGGTAGGGGGGATGGGCCTGGGTCTACCTGCCTGAAGTGCACTGCACCCACTAAAAACTGCTCCAGGGACCTGCATACTGCTGTCATGGATCTGGGTATGACATTTGAGGCTGGCTTAAAGGCTGTGAAAAAAGTTTTTTAAGTACTTTTATTTTTGGTGGGAGAAGGTTAGTGACCACTGGGGGAGTCAGGGGAGGCCATCCCTGATTCCCTCCGGTGGTCATCTGGGCAGTTCGGACACCTTTTTGGGACTTGGACTTGAAAAAAAAGGGTCCAAAAGAGCGACCTAAATTCTCACTACGGGCGCCCTTCTTTTTTCCATTATGGCCTGAAGCCGCCCATCTGTTAACCACTCCTATGTCCGTCCCTGTCCCGCCTTCTCTACTGTGCCAACACGCCCCCATGAACTTTGTTCGTCTCCGCGACGGAGTGCAGTTGAATGCGCCCAAAATCGGCTTTCGATTATACCAATTTGGGCGCCCTTCTCCTTTCGAAAATAAGCTGGACTGTCTCCAGATGCAATTGTTGTGGCTTCCTCAAAAGCCTGCAAAACATCAACAAGTTTTTGGGCAAGATCATAATCACGTTTGGCAGGTGCACCTTTCTTTGTGATTTTATTGCTGCTTCTCAAAGCTAAACCAATGGCTTGTTTCAGTTCAACTGCACTTCGCAACATAATGCAATTACTATTCCAACGTGTCTTCACATCACCAATCAGTTTCTTCACAGGCATTCCCAGCATTTCTTGAGCAGTTTTCAAGCTTTCTGTAAGTATAGTACTGCTGACGATATCATGGAATTTATTGATGACATCAGAGATTGCTGGATAAGACTGCAGCTCATCTTCCACACATAACTGCAGAGTGTGTCCAAAGCAGCAACGGTGAGCTTTCTGAATAAGTTTCCCTACTGCTTTTTTCATTGATGCAGCATTATCGGTAACAATTGCAAAAACTTTGCCTTCTAACTGCCGTTTCTTCACTACACTTTCCACGGCATCTGCTATATTGCTTGGACTGCGTATTCAGCACAATATTCATTGCATGAAAGTCATCATCTATGCCATGTGCAGTAATTGTGATATAAGCCGATCTGTGGTAATGCTTGCATATCTCAGACTTCGAAGCTGATTCAAAATGTAGATGGACAAATCATCATATTTAGCTTCAATCATTCTACCTAAAGTTTGACGTGATAGCATGGTATAACACCCGTTGAGAGACTGAGGCCAAAAAGCTTTCATCTGTAACAACACTAAATGGTTGCATATGTTTAACAATAAAATACATGAGGGCAGTGTCAATTTTTTTCTTACCTGCTGGTGGAAGTGGCTTGTGGAAAAAGCGTGAAACCCGGGCTTGAGAAGAGGCTGCTGAAACTTTAGGCTTTGTGGCCACAAAACTGTCAGACTTAACAGATTTCTTAGAAGTGTCTTCAGCTTGCAGATCAACAACTTTTGCTTTACAATGTCTTTCAATATGCTGCCAAAGATTACTGGTGCCACCACTATGTTTAACTTTACCTTCGCAAAGCGTACATTTCACAAATTCTCCACTCTGTTTGGTTTCATCATCCAACTGTGCAAATACAGACCATATTACTGACCTCTGACAAACAGGGCATGCTGACCTTACTTTATTCTCTTTCTCCATCAAATCCATTGTGTTCAAGATTTGCAGTTTAATTTGCATGGAGGCCAGGGGCATCCTGCATGAAGAAGATGGAACCGCAATCTTCCCTGCAGCAGAGTGTGTCTTTTAGGCTTGTGTAACGGTCAGAGAGCCACTGGGTCTTAGATGAGGCGCCGCGGGGGAAGGTGCAAATGTGGCAGCATGGAGGCCGGGGGCATCCTGCGTGAAGAAGATGGAACCGCAATCTTCCCTGCAGCAGAGTGTGTCTTTTAGGCTTGTGTAACGGTCAGAGAGCCACTGGGTCTTAGATGAGGCGCCGCGGGGGAAGGTGCAAATGTGGCAGCATGGAGGCCGGGGGCATCCTGCGTGAAGAAGACGAAACTGCAATCTTTCCTCCAGCAGCGTGTGTCTTTTAGGCTTGGGGAACGGTCGGAGAGTCACCAGGTCTTAGGAGGGACGCCACGGGGAAAGGTGGGAATGTGGCGGCATGGAGGAGGCGGGACACACATCCTGCATGAAGACGGAAGATGCTGAGGAAGGCAGGAAGGTGGCTGATAGCAGAGGAAGCAGCTAATAGTGAGCTTTTTAAAAAATCAAATTTTAAAGAAAGAAATCGATTCGAATTGATTCAACGAAAATGAATCGAAGAATCAATTTGAATCGCGAATTGGACAGCACTAGTCTCCACATCTTCTCACTATAGCAAGACAGCAACCTCTTTGGATCTGTCACTTGCCCCAGTCCCAGAATCCTTGCCTTACAATTGCCACAGTTGGCTAACCAGTTGCGTTCAGACTGCTTGATTCATTTGCTTTCAGAAGCCAGCTACAAGCATTGGCAGAAATGGGGCTCTCCCTTGTCAGGTTTGGTCAGTAGCGGAAGAAATTCCAAAGACAGATTTTGGCGGCAAAGTCAGAGTTTAAATCTTTTTCGAGTATACTAGTGCCACTAGCAACACCCCTTCAGAAGGTCCAACTCCTTCCCTGCTTCAAGTTTCTTTATTACTTGATATACCGCCCACCAAGTCTGAGCAGTTTACACATATAAATATACATATAATCAATAGGAGTATTGAAAGGAATTCCATTTGGATAGGAAAGTAGAAAAGAAAAAGGTAGGATTATAAAAGATGTAGTACAGTTCCATCCAAGGCATCCTGCTACACTTGCAGCTCATCACTCCATTGAGCAGGGAAGAGAGTGATTAATTGAGAAAGCCACCCCCCAAAAAATGTTTTAAAATCAGCTTTAAATGTGGGTAAAGACTCTTATAGCCTTATATACCAGGGGAGGGTATTCCAAAGACTGAAGCCTACTACACTAAGGATTTTTTTTTCCTGGTACATTCAAGTTTGATCTGTCTGAAGGTTGTTTTGTTGAGTAAGTTCTGATGGTTCAATTGGAGACCTCACTGAGGGGAGTAGGGTTGTAGTAGTTCAAACTGGAAGAGAGGAAGGTTAGCATGTAGGATCTTATAAATCAAGAGTACACTTTTATATGATATTCGATGTGCAAGCGGTGACTATTGTGCCTCTCAGAAAAAAAAAGGGGGGGTGATATGGTCATATTTCTTTGCACCCTTAATGAGGTTAATAGCAACATTCTGAATAGACTGAAGGTGATGGATATCAGAGGTCCTAAGACCTTGGTATAGGGTGTTACAATAGTCAAGGCTGCTAATTACTAATTCATGAACAAGCATTTCCTGCACTCCTGGATGAAACAGAAGCCTCACAGATCTAATTTCTTGTCACCTAAAGATATCATTTGAGCTTGAAAGCTGAATTGGTTATCTGGGACACCCAATATCTTTAATGTGGAGACCAGGGCTATAACTAAACCCTGGAGGAGCAGGTTCCCTTCCAGAAACTACCAGAAACTGCCCAAATCCTCTGGCAGGATCTGGTGCCAGAAGGTCTGAGCACCTCATGCACTAGAACAGGTGTAGGAAGCACACAGGAAAAACAGCAGGTCAAATTTACAGCCTAGAGACCCTAGGCCTGCCTAAGAATATAAGTACAGCCATACTGGGTTAGACCAATGATCCATCTAGCCCAGTATCCTGCTTCTAACTGTGGCCAATCCGGGTCACACAAGTACCTGACAGAAACCCAATTAGTAGCAACATTGCATGCTACCAATCCCGTGGCAAGCAGTGATTAAGAAAAAAAAAAAGCACAAAGCCACCAACAACTCACTCTTATTGGCTGACAAAAAAGAAGGCTGCCAGCTGCCAGCTACCAGCTAGACACAGACTGATATACTATTAGGAACAGCAAAGGGAAAAATACATACAGCTATACAATGTATACTTTTCCCTTGCTATATCACTTACTTTGTACCTGGGACAAAAGACAGTTAAATGACTTGCCCAGAGTCATAAGGAGCAGCAGTGAGAATTGAACCCAGTTCCTCTAGTTCCCAGTCTACTCTTCCACTCTGCATTAGCAACAGACATAGTGGAAGTTAATAGTGAATCCCTTCTGGAAGTACTGTACGGCTCAGCCCCAGGGGCGTAGCCACGGGTGGGCCTGGGTGGGCTGGGGCCCACCCACTTTGGCCTCAGGCCCACCCAGCAACAGTGCACACTGCAGGCCTTCTTTCCCTCGGGCCCTCCCTCCCCTTCGGGCAGTGCCGCAGTCTACCTGTACAGGAAAGCTGCACAGCACCGGGTCGTCCTGCCGCTACGCTGCAGCCCTCCTCTCCGTTGTCATCATCTTTCTGGCACAGAGTTGTTACTCGTTCTTCTGCTGCTTATCTGCAGCAGATCCGCACGCTGCCAGGGCTGTATGCTGCTGCGACTGCTTCCTCTGCGCTGGCCCCGCCTTCCACCTCTTCAAGAAGGTGGGGCCAGCGCAGAGGAAGCAGTCACAGCAGCATACAGCCCTGGCAGCATGCGGATCCGCTGCAGATAAGCAGCAGAAGAACGAGTAACAACTCTGTGCCAGAAAGATGATGACAACGGAGCGAAGTGCAGCAGCGTAGCGGCAGGATGACCCGGTGCCATGAAGCTGTTCTGTACAGGTAGTCTGTGGCGCTGCCCGAAGGGGAGGGAGAGCCCGAGGGAAAGAAGGCCTGCAGCCAGCATGTCAGTGAGTGGTGGCTGGGGAAAGGGAGGGAAAAAATCTACAGCATGCTGGCGGGTGGTAAGTTTGTTTTGTGTGTGTGTGTGTGCTGGTGGTTGGGGGGGGGGGGTCAGGGAGAGACAGGAGCACTGTTGGGATGAGGGAGTGAGACAGGTAGTGGGAGGGATGGAGAGATGCTGCAAGGGAAAAGAGAGGGAGAATGGTTGGATATGGGTGGGATGGGGAGAGGGAGGGAAAGGGCATGAGAGAAAAAAATGTGTTGGACATGAAAGTGGAAGGGAGGGAGAGATGAGAGGGGAAATGTTGAACATGGCATTGAGGTGAGGGAAAGGAAGGATGGAGAGATGGTGGGGGGGGGGGGGGGGGCGAGAGATGTTAAACCAGGGGCTCAAGGCAGGGAGAGGGAGAAAAGTTGGACATGAAGAAGGTGGAGGAGAGGAAAGGAGAGATGCACAAGCGTGGGAGGGGAGAAAGAGGGAAGATGGATCCAGGGAGAGAAGATAGACAATGGATGGTAGGGAAGAGAAAGGGAAAATTCTGGACAATGGGGGAGGGGAGAGAGTTGGGACAGGAAGATGCCGGTGGTGAGAGGTAAAAGGTATAGGGAAATAGGCTATGAGGGTGAAGAGGGTAGAAAGAGGGAACAGATGCTTGGCTGGTGGGGGTGGGGGGGGAGAGAGAAAATTTTGTGCCCACCCACATTGTGCTCAGGCCCACCCAAAATTGGATGTCTGGCTACGCCACTGCTCAGCCCAAGGACAAACTCCAAAGTTTAAAGGTGTAAGGAGCCTGTCTCCCACAGGGCACAAGCAGTTGCAGGGCACATAGGTGGGCCCCAGGTTGCACACATTTGCGCAATTTGATGTTGTCAGCTCAGAAGAAAACACCCCTCCCTGGCCTGTCTTCCCTACTCAGTTTTTGTTAAAACGTACTAGAGAATGTGGTGTTTTTCTAGTGTTTATCCAATAAACATCAATTGTTTTGTTTTTTAAGTTTTTTTTTTTTTTGCATTGGGAAGTTTTATTGGTGTTCATTGGTTAAAACTTAAAGTG
Organism: Microcaecilia unicolor; assembly: GCF_901765095.1. Taxonomy (NCBI): domain Eukaryota; kingdom Metazoa; phylum Chordata; class Amphibia; order Gymnophiona; family Siphonopidae; genus Microcaecilia; species Microcaecilia unicolor. The sequence goes on along the minus strand of NC_044032.1, from coordinate 248,094,627 downwards.
AGAAGCCCTAAGTATACCATAGACTTTTGGCAACCAATTCCCAGAATCAGTATAACTCTACTGTCCATTGCAAGACCAATCCCAAACCAGCGTATCAGAACATCACATTACAACATGTGTATATACCATACCCATGGAAACTGAATGGGCATCCTCTCATTTGCTGCATGGGAATAGCAAGTGTTGCTTTGTGAAAGAAGCCCTAAATTTTTCTTAAAGAGAAATCAGACAAAGAATTAAAACAAGGTTGCAAACTTTTCCATACCTTTAGTGCTTGAATAGAAAGAAGTGTATTAGATATTTTAAATCTTTTCACTCCCTTAGGTGTAGGGGAGAGAAAGGGAGAACTACAACATGACCTTCTTAATCTCCAGGTGACATAACAGATAAGACGGACATTCACCATTTAAAATTCTATACAGCACAAGGGAAAATTTAAATAAAATCTTTGCTTCTATAGGCAGAAAATGAAGTTCAATGTAACAGAAAGAGATTTTATCATTCTTCCGCAAAGAATAAATTAATCTTACAACAGTGTTCTGAATTGTCTAGTTTACAAATAATTTGTTTAAAAGTACCCAAATAAATAAGATTACAATAATACAATTTGGATAGAAGCAACGACTGCACCAGTAACCTAAACTGTTCTAATTAAAAACATTTTCTCATATTCCTTAATTTTCTCAAAAGGTAAAAAAAACAAACAAACTTTTAGTCAATGCATCAATATGATATTCAAGGGAGAGAGTCTGATGTAAGAATCAACCAGAATCTCAATTTCAGATGATAATGAATACCTAGTCCGATCTATCATTACATGATCTATTAAGGGATCAATATTACTATTAAGTACTATAACTGTCCAGTTGGTGGCCAGCATACATACAGTGGTGGAAATAAGTATTTGATCCCTTGCTGATTTTGTAAGTTTGCCCACTGACAAAGACATGAGCAGCCCATAATTGAAGGGTAGGTTATTGGTAACAGTGAGAGATAGCACATCACAAATTAAATCCGGAAAATCACATTGTGGAAAGTATATGAATTTATTTGCATTCTGCAGAGGGAAATAAGTATTTAATCCCTCTGGCAAACAAGACCTAATACTTGGTGGCAAAACCCTTGTTGGCAAGCACAGCGGTCAGACGTCTTCTGTAGTTGATGATGAGGTTTGCACACATGTCAGGAGGAATTTTGGTCCACTCCTCTTTGCAGATCATCTCTAAATCATTAAGAGTTCTGGGCTGTCGCTTGGCAACTCGCAGCTTCAGCTCCCTCCATAAGTTTTCAATGGGATTAAGGTCTGGTGACTGGCTAGGCCACTCCATGACCCTAATGTGCTTCTTCCTGAGCCACTCCTTTGTTGCCTTGGCTGTATGTTTTGGGTCATTGTCGTGCTGGAAGACCCAGCCACGACCCATTTTTAAGGCCCTGGCGGAGGGAAGGAGGTTGTCACTCAGAATTGTACGGTACATGGCCCCATCCATTCTCCCATTGATGCGGTGAAGTAGTCCTGTGCCCTTAGCAGAGAAACACCCCCAAAACATAACATTTTCACCTCCATGCTTGACAGTGGGGACGGTGTTCTTTGGGTCATAGGCAGCATTTCTCTTCCTCCAAACACGGTGAGTTGAGTTCATGCCAAAGAGCTCAATTTTTGTCTCATCTGACCACAGCACCTTCTCCCAATCACTCTCGGCATCATCCAGGTGTTCACTGGCAAACTTCAGACGGGCCGTCACATGTGCCTTCCGGAGCAGGGGGACCTTGCGGGCACTGCAGGATTGCAATCCGTTATGTCGTAATGTGTTACCAATGGTTTTCGTGGTGACAGTGGTCCCAGCTGCCTTGAGATCATTGACAAGTTCCCCCCTTGTAGTTGTAGGCTGATTTCTAACCTTCCTCATGATCAAGGATACCCCACGAGGTGAGATTTTGCGTGGAGCCCCAGATCTTTGTCGATTGACAGTCATTTTGTACTTCTTCCATTTTCTTACTATGGCACCAACAGTTGTCTCCTTCTCGCCCAGCGTCTTACTGATGGTTTTGTAGCCCATTCCAGCCTTGTGCAGGTGTATGATCTTGTCCCTGACATCCTTAGACAGCTCCTTGCTCTTGGCCATTTTGTAGAGGTTAGAGTCTGACTGATTCACTGAGTCTGTGGACAGGTGTCTTTCATACAGGTGACCATTGCCGACAGCTGTCTGTCATGCAGGTAACGAGTTGATTTGGAGCATCTACCTGGTCTGTAGGGGCCAGATCTCTTACTGGTTGGTGGGGGATCAAATACTTATTTCCCTCTGCAGAATGCAAATAAATTCATATACTTTCCACAATGTGATTTTCCGGATTTAATTTGTGATGTGCTATCTCTCACTGTTACCAATAACCTACCCTTCAATTATGGGCTGCTCATGTCTTTGTCAGTGGGCAAACTTACAAAATCAGCAAGGGATCAAATACTTATTTCCACCACTGTATAGATCCAGGGGATTTCCCCCATTTAGGGAAGACAGATATCTAAAAATAGGTGACCAGTTCATGATACTCTGAATATGTCCTCCAGGATGATTAGGAAGAGATCATCTCAGAAGGTCCATAACCATAGTTTGAAGAGATTAATTTTAGTGCTTCTCCATTATATAGCATATTATTTAATGATGGAAGTCTCAAGTTTTATGTGAGCTACCAATCAATTATTAAGAGTTTCATTTGTTTAGGTTAATACCAAATGAAAGTGTTCACTTTTACTGCTGGTGAATGAACCTAGTTCTTAAAGGCCTGTGTAACCATAGCCTGTTGACATTTATATAAATTAGTTATATACTTATAATGCATGGAGCAAATGCAAACTTAAACATTTAGGGATCAATATTCAGCCGGCAGTGGTGAGTGTTTTGCTGACTGGTGCAGTGTTATTCCCAGACTAGCCGTTAAACACGTTAAAACGGGTGAGATTTCCAGCTACCCTCCTCGCCGCCGCTCCCACCCCCTCTGCTGCTGCCTGTAGCGCTTCCACATGGAGGTGAGAGGCGTTGTCAGGTCAGTGCAGGGGGCCCAATACGGAGGGGGGCGGGAGCGGCGGCGGGGGTGTAGGTGGAGGGTGGAGGTTGGTGCGCACAATGTTCATTTCCAGGCTCCAGCGGCAGCACCAGCGTCCGACAGTCCGACTCCGTCTCCCTCTCTGTTCCGCCCTCTGATGTCGTCACGTCTTGACGCGAGGGTGGGACAGAGAGGGAAGTCTCTACTGCACATTTGCAGGTGAGTCGGTCACTTGCCATTTATATGTTTGATATTCAATATCAGGCCATGTCTGGGCTTCAGCACTGAATATCCAGTTTATGCAGACCTGGCTAATGCATAGCTGGTTAAGTCAATATTCAGAACTTAAGCGGCTATGAGTTACTGCATAAAGGGGTCCTTTTACTGAGCTGTGGTAAAAAGAGCCCTGTGCTAGTGGTGGGGGCTGTTTTTGCCACACGCTGCAGCCCTTTTTACTACAGCGGGTAAAATAGCCTGAAAATATCTGTGGCCACGTGGTAAGATTGCTCTTACCACGTGACCATGTGAGGGGGGAGCACTTACCACCACCCATTGAATGGTAAGGACTCTCACGCTAACCTGGTGGTAACCGGGTAGCAGGCAGTGCTGCCCAGTTACTGCTGGGTTAGTGCCTTGGTGAAAAATATGGGCCTAATTTCCTTAGAGTGGAAAATGGCGCATGCTGGGGCTGGAATTACCGCTGGTGCTTACCACCGCTTTGTAAAATGGCCCCAAAGATAGGATTGTGTTTTATGTGGCAAGCTAAGGGCTGAATATCGGCACTTAACTGGCCAACTGCAGACACTGTCCCTAGAATGCCCCCCAAATAGCCAGTTTTCATGTAGGCGCTAACCGCTAATGTTCAATGGTGATAACTGGTTATGTGCCACTGAAAATAATCGGATAGGCCCGATCAAGCGATTTAACTGGTCAGTGGCCATTTCTGGCTGGTAAAATCATTTTGACTATCGGCCAGTTACTGTCATAATATATCCCAGTTTTATGCCAAGTATTTCAGTCCATCGTTCTTTTATATCCTTCTTTTAATAACATATTCCTGTTGTATTTGTCTGTTCTTTATATGCAGCTACTCCAAACCAACTACATGGATTTGTGGGACCACAATGGGACTGTGGTAACTGAATTTCTTCTCCAGAGCCTCTCTGACCTGCATGAGTTGCAGATCTTCTTGTTTTTTGTGTTCTTAACCATCTACTTGACCACTATTCTGGGCAATGTATCCATCATGGTCATTGTAGTGCTGAATTCCCAACTTCACAAACCCATGTACTTCTTTCTCAGCAACCTCTCCTTTATTGACATCTGCTATTCATCTGTCACTGTGCCTAAGATGGTCATCAACCTATTTGCAGTGGAGAAGGGAATTTCTTATCATGGATGCATCACTCAACTGTTTTTTTTCCATTTCTTCGGGAGCACTGAAGCTTTCTTGTTAGCTGGGATGAGTTATGACAGATATATAGCCATCTGTAATCCACTGCGTTACACTATCATCATGAGCCATCACTTCTGTATTCAGCTAGTGGTTACCCTATTTCTCCTTGGTTTTCTACATTCCCTGCTCCATGCAGTGATGATGTTGAATGTCAGTTTCTGTGGGCCCAATCAGATCAAGCACGTCTTCTGTGAAATCTCCCCTATGCTGAAACTCTCCTGTAGTGATACCTTCATCAATGAGCTTCTTCTTTTCTGTGTCACAGGCTCCATTGTCATAGGCTGTGTGTTTCTCATCTTCATCTCTTACTATCTCATTGTGTCCACCATAGTGAAAAAACATTCAGTGCAGGACAGGCACAAGGCTTTCTCCACTTGTGCCTCCCACCTCACTGTGGTGTTGCTGTTCTATGGCTCTGCTGGAATAATGTACATGTGGCCCAGTTCATGGCGTTCCATTGAGCAAGACCGGGTGATCATAATTCTCTACACTGCTGTGACACCCATGTTGAATCCCTTGATCTATACCTTGAGAAACAAGCAGGTGAAGACAGCACTGCGGCAAACCATCTGTGGCAAATTACTCATTGCTGTGGAATAACCATAGTTATTATGAAATCCTGCTGGACACACATAGAAAAAGGTTAAGCTCAAAGGAGTTTCAGCCTTTCTTATTATTTCAGCAACTGAGTCCTAAACCAGAATATTACTACAACTAGGTATTAGGTAAAAACAGAATTGTGCTCTATGAAATATGTCAAATGCCTTTTTTTACAGATGCGCCTCATACATGGAGCTCTTATATAGAGCTCTAAGTGAAGAAGCACCTCAATATTTAAAGTTATTCTTAAAATATATAGACCTTCTTGCTCTGTGAGATCACAAACCACTCAGGTTTTGTCAAAAATTCCTTTAGTTAAACAAATTTATCTATCTAAACCCCCAAACCATTGTTTTTCTATTGCTGGTTCAATTGAATCGAACAAACTATTACTGACACTTAAAGTGATGGCCAATGTTTCATTTTTAAAACTGCTAAAGCGAGGATCACCTGTGATGCATTGAAGGAGATAGACCTAGTTTAGAACTGCTCTGGGGTCCCTGCGCCCTTTTCCTCTTATTTACAGCATTTCAACTTACTTTCCCAGAGCAATTTTGACTCCTGTGCAGTGCTAAAGTTTTATGGACAGATATCTTGTTTCCCATGACAAAACTATGCCTGGTAAGGGTGTTAAAAAAGAAGCTGAAAAACCATGCAGTGGAGAAACACAAAGATGGTGGAGCCAGGGCTTTCTGTGGCCATGGTTTATTCGGAACAACAGCTAATTCAGCTCACAATGGCAGTGGAGAAAGCTATCGATCACCACTTAGAAAAACTTAGCAGTCTGATGTCTAAAATGGAGTCCATGCTTGAGGATCTTACCGCACAGACCAGTGCTTTAGAATGGAGGGTCTCAGTTACCGAGGATTCGGACTCACAGCATGACCCCATGCTTAAAGATTTGAAACATCAGTTGCAGCTCCATGAAGCAAAGCTAGAAGATCTCAAAAATTGTTTCTGAAGAGGGAACCTTCAATTTGTTGGTCTCTCTGAACAACTACCATATCAAAATTTGGCATTAGAGCACTGGTTGACCAAAGAATTTGCTCTTTTGGACAGCATGGGCCCCTTTAGAGAGGGCTTACTGAGTGGTATTCATAAAAATTCATAACTATGACCATAAAATTGAAATTTTGCATGGTTACAGGAAAAAAAAAAGAAGAAAAAAAGACACCCTGAGATATGATGATATGATATGCCAGTAAAACTTTTCAGGACTATACTGTAGCTGTGCAGGAGAAACGGAAGTGCTTCACACCTGTTTGCTTGCCATACTCAAGGTGAACATGAGTGGGAACTGGCTAACTTATGATATGGTGTCAACTGCTCAGGAATATCTCTACTCACTGCAAACCAGAGTTTGGGAGCTACTGACTCTTGTGTTCTTTCCTAGATGATATGTACAGAAGACACAAACAAGCTAGAGTTCCATTGTTTTTTTTTCTTTTGTTTTTTTTGATGAGTAAAGTTTGTTTACTGTGTGTTGACCCTGTCTTTGTATACTAGAGCTATCTGATGCACAGGGCTTTATATCGCCTAGGTTACTGAGAATTATTCTGCATAAAGTGCAGGGATCCTAAGCATCTAAGTGATCTCTCCTTACTGGGATACCTTTTGCACATGGCAGTGATGTTTGGTTAAATGAGGAGGTGGGAGGTGTTGGGGTGGGGAGGGGAGAACTTTGACTTGAAGGACATAGGAGAAAATACTCGGGATTGGGAATTCCATTGAGGTTAAAGGGTTTGGATTTGGGGAAAGAATGGGTGCTGGGTGTAGGGAGGATACTTTGTGCTTTCTGGTCATTATTCACGCTGATGAGTGTTACTCATTTTCTGCTATGGGATAGTGTCTCAAGTATTCTGCAACTCCTGTGTTGGCTTTTGGGATCTGGAGTGAGGCTGGGCACCTCGGATTACTCTTCTCACATTTCCTTTTCATTGCAATTTTTCCTTTCTCTCTCTCATGGTCTTCATGACATGTGCCTGTCACCTAATAACTTGGAATGTGGGAGGTATTACCTCACCAATTAAGCACTCTAAAATATTGAGTGCTTTGAAGCGCCAATGTGCGGGCATAATTTGTTTTGCAAGAGATGTGTTAACAGATGATAAGCATAGGAAAGTGCAGCGACAATGGGTAGGGGAGGTATTTTTTGCTTCCTCTGGGGGAAGACATGGAGGCATTGCAGTCTTGTTTTGTAAAACGTTAGCTTATAGGGCTGCTTTGATTTTTCATGACCCTGCAGGCAGATACTTACTTTTAAAAGTCTGGGTAAAGGGGAAAGAATTTTATTTGTTAGTAGTTTATGGCCCCACTCCCTATGAAGCTAACTTTTATCTTGCCCTTCTAACAAAATTGCTACCATATCGTAAAAGCGGACTTGTGGTAGCAGCAATATGAATTTAGTCATGGACCTATTACTGGATCGTTCTGGGGGGGGGGGGGGGGGGGGGCCCTCATGTTTCTGGTGCTGGGCATGTGGGACATTGAGTGCTTTATAACATTGCTTTAGCACTTAATATTGTTGATCCTTGGCGTTTGCTCCACTCAACTGAGAGAGATTTTATGCACAAGTCTTGAGCTCATAGCACGCATGTTCAACTGGATTATATCTTGGTCTCAGCTGCTATGTTTTCTTCTATATGGTCAGCGGTAGTAGGTCTAGGCAAGATCTCTGATCACTCTCTAGTTTGGGTGGATATTGGGGTCTCCTCAGTATCTAGTTCCAGTAATGGGTGGCATTTTTCCACTATTTAATTGATAAATGGACAGCTTTTGTGGCTAATAATGCACAACACAAATCTCAGCCCTTGTTATTCTGGAGCACTGCCAAGGTAATGCTTCAGGGAGATACCATTGCCTTTGTTGGTCACAGAAGGTTATAGCTTCTAGCATAGTTCAACTGGAGAAACAGATGCAGCGGGTGGAACGCCAATATGTACACTCCCCTACAGCCCCCCAAAAGAAGCTTTTGGAATCTTTACAGACATCCCTAAATACGTTGACACATGAACACACTGCTCGCAGCCTTCTTTGTAGAAAATACAAATTTTACAGATACGGTAATAAAACAGGGAGATTGTTAGCTCATGTGGTTAAGGCCTTGGGGGGGGGGGGGGGTCTCTCGAGAGATATCAACATTAAAAGATTTGAAGGGGGTTTATACCACTTGCACGGATCAGATTGCGCAAACACTACTTGCTCATTTTCAGTCCTTATATGTGGATCCCCCATCATCTACCACATTACTCTACTGGCATCTTTCCTTGTTATGAAAACAAGGCTTTGATTAAATTAATTCCTAAACCAGGTAAACCAGCCAATTTGGCAAATTCTATTGCCCCATATCATTAATTAATGTTGACATTACATTATTATCAAACATTCTGGCTAATCATTTGGCAGCCCATTTACTGCAACTGGTGGGGGACACCTAGGTAAGGTTTGTTAGAAAACGTCAATCTGTGGTCAATGACAGAAAAATTCTATTAGCTATGTGTCACTGTCAAGATCGTGAACTTTCAGCCTTGGCTCTCAGCATAGATGCTGAAAAAGCCTTTGAAAAGATGTGTTGGGCTCATATATTCAATGTGCTAAATAAGGTAGGAATTAGTGGATGTTTTTTGCAGATCTTATGCACATTATATCACAAACCGATGGTGAGACTTCTGGTTAATGTAGAATGCACGCCTCCATTTCCCATATTTTTAGGAATGCATCAGGGGTGTCCTCTGTCACCCCTACTTTTTGTTTTATCATTGGAACCTTTAACCCGTGTCACTCAGGGGGGGTGGGGCCTTCCCTGGGGTCTCCATTTTGGTTCAGCAAATTAAAACTTTGGCTTTTGCTGATGATTTGATGTTTTTATTAAACCAGCCTGGAAGGCAGTGCCCTCATTGTTGGGGGTGATTTCTGAATGTGGTACTATTTATGAGTTATCCTTGAATTTTCACAAATCAGTGGATCTTTCCCTTCTGCCATCTGTGCAGACGGGGTGGAGAGTGTAGAAAATGGTCTATGATCCAGGTTACATGAACTATGGTTCAGGCTTACAGAGCTATAAAGATGTAGGCCTCAGTGACTTCTGTTTGACTTCTACATGACTCAAGTACTCATGATCTGTTGAGACACTCTTGTGGGTAAGCAAAATGAGGAATAGGTGAGGGTGCAAGAACTGGACAAACTGGTTTAGTAACGTAAAGGGAAACAGATGGCTGAATTGGGGAACAGAGTAGTTCCCTAAGAGGGATGACAAGGTCTTCCAAGAAAAGGTCGGTCTCTTCCAAGAAATGATAACCAGCTTATTATCATAAGATCTGCCTACAAGATATTGCATAAATGGGACTTGATATACTGCCTTTCTGAGGTTTTTGCAACTACATTCAAAGTGGTTTACATATATTCAGGTACTTATTTTGTACCAGGGGCAGTAGAGGGTTAAGTGACTTGCCCAGAGTCACAAGGAGCTGCAGTGGAAATTGAACTTGGTTCCCCAGGAGCAAAGTCCACTGCACTAACCACTAGGCTACTCCTCCACTATAAGTGATTGTATGTATTATGTACTTTGGAGATTCAGTACAGCAAACACTGATGTGTGGTAGTCTGTTCTCCCATGAGAAACTTTACAATTATAATCTGTAGTTGGTAAGTAAAATAAAAATGCTTTTCTCATACGTGGCCTTGGGTCTTTCTATCATTCTGGATTATGGGTGGCTGGTACATAATAATCTTGGAGTGGTAGAAGGGACTCTAAAAACAAGAGTCCTCTTTCCATTTACTTGGTCAACTGACTAGGTTAAATATCTTGGGGTTTATCTTCCAACTAATCTGTCCACTTTGTATGCCCGATATTGGAAGATATTTTAGCGAAACTACATACTTGGAGGGCCTTCATTTATCACTCTGGGGAAGAATTCATCTTTTCAATAAGTTTCTTGCTCCTAAATGGTTCTATTTGTTTTAGATGTTGCCTGTATTTCTTTCCAGGAGGGATGAAGGTGTGCTGCACTGGGCATTGCAGATATATTTGTGGCAGGGGCAGCGGCCTCAGTTGCCACTTCGTGCTCTGCAGACCCCGAAGGCTCTGTGGGGTGTGGGCCTTCTGAGCCTCCATTACCTAAATGTGGCCATTGGCACACATCATCTTAATGACTGGTTTCATAACACTTCCACAATCTCTATCACATCTCTGGAGACTTAAATCCTGACACAAGTTCATTTCAGCAGTGTGATTCAAACTAGTAGTTTCTTGCCAGCTGGGATTTTAAAAATTGTATCCTTTTTTAAAGACTAGCCGACAAGTATGGTGGTAGCTTTCCTGCTTATTTTCGAACAAGAAGGCTGGCCATCTTCCGACACAAATTGGGAGATGGCCGGCCATCTCCTAAACCAAGCCAAATTGGTATAATCGAAAGCTGATTTTGGCCGGCTTCAACTGCTTTCCGTCGCAGGACCAGCCAAAGTTTAAGGGGACGTGTCAGCAGGGTATGGAAGGCGGGACGGGGGTGTGGTTAAGACATGGCCGGCTTCGGCTGATAATGGAAAAAAGAAGGCCGGCTCTAACGAGCACTTGGCCGGCCTCACTTGATCCATTTATTTTTAGGACCAAGCCCCCCAAAAAGTGCCCCAACTAACCAGAGGACCACCAGAGGGAATTGGGGATCACCTCCCCTTACCCCCCCCCCCCAGTGGTCACCAACCCCCTCCCACCCAAAAAAAAAAATTAAAAATCATTTTTTTGCCAGCCTCTATGCTAACCTCAAATGTCATACCCAGCTCCAAGACAGCAGTATGCAGGTCCCTGGAGCAGTTTTTAGTGGGTGCAGTGCAGTTCAGGCAGGTGGACCCAGGCCCACCCCCCCCCCCCCCTGTTATACTTGTGGTGGTAAATGGGAGCCCTCCAACCCCCCCAAATCCACTGTAGCCACATGTAGGTGCCCCCTTCATCCCTAAGGGCTATGGTAGTGGTGTACAGTTGTGGGGAGTGGGTTTTGGGGGGGGGGATTTGGGGGGCTCAGCACACAAGGTAAGGGAGGTATGCACCTGGGAGTTATTTTTGAAGTCCACTGTAGTGCCCTCTAGGGTGCCCGGTTGGTGTCCTGGCATGTGAGGGGGACCAGTGCACTACAAGTGCGGGCTCCTCCCACAACCAAATGCCTTGGATTTGGCCGGGTTTGAGATCGCCGCCATTAGTTTCCATTATCGCTGAAAACTAATGCTGCCATCTCTAAAGCCGGCCCAAATGTTAAGATTTGGCCGGCTCTGACCGTATTATCGAAACGATAGATATCCGGCTATCTTGTTTCGATAATACGGTCGGGGTGCCGCTTTACGGGGCTGGCCTTGAAGATGGCCAGCCATATAGATGGCCAGCCCCGTTCGATTATGCCCCTTTTTGTGGCTGACATCACTTTTCTGTGGCTATGATTCTTTTTCTCTCTGTATACTGCAAATCTACTTTCCCTCCAGGGCATGGACGCAGTGTCTTATCTTGGGCACAATGTGGAGTGGTTTACCTTTTGCAAGTCCTCACAGAGAAGGGAACAATAAAGTCATTTCTGGATCTTCAAAGAGAAGTCTCATTATCGCCTCGAGATTACTTTGCTTGTCTTCAGCTTAAGCATTATGTGTGCTCCCTCACTTGGACAGACCTCACAGAGGATGTGCAGGAGATCTTAGCAGATGCGTTATCTTTGAGTGCACAATTGAAAGTCCCCTTAACGTTTCATCACAAGTTTTGTAGGGCATGACTGAGGAGCTGAATTACACCCATGTAGCTACACAATGGACAGCGGATTTACGGGAAATGCTCTCAACTCCATAGCTAAGGGACATTATTTTGGGAATTAACAAATACGTGATTTATGTTTCTCACCAGGAAACTCTTTATAGATTTGCACTTCATTTATATATCTCTCCTTACAGAGCTTGTTGTGCAGGTCTGACCCTGGCGGGGTCCTGCCCTAAATGCCAAACCGGGGATGCCACGCTGGGACATATGTTCTGACATTTTCCGGTGGTGAAGAGGTTTTGGTATCGTCTTTTGATGTACCCACGTCATCTTTAGAATTGTATACTTCTGCAAAACCCTTTTTTATTTGGAGTTCACGTTCAGGGGCCGGCTTTTTCCAAAGGATTTACAAGTTTTTTTGCGCAAGGTGATTTTGCTTGCCTTAAAAACTATTCTCATCTTTTGGTTGAATGCATCTGGTCCCTTTTTCCATCAATAGAGATCCTTAATGATCACTCAGCTACATGTGAACTGAATGCAGATTCAAGACTTTGCGCATGCCACTGGTCAACATTTATAGGCCGCCTGGGATCCTTTCTGGGGGACTTTGACACCAAGAGCTCATAGCACATTACTCAACATTTAGTGAATATGTCATTTGTTCTCTTTTTTGAATGCACAGAGCATTTGGGATATGAGGGTTGGGGAGGGGGGTGGGCAGTTGGGTTGTATCTTCAAGAGTTGTAAAATGATGACATCTTGAGTTTGAACAGACCTGGAATGTTTTGATTATTCTGATTTGATGTCAATAAACATGATTTAAACATAAAACAGCTAAAGCACTATTTTTTTTGGCAATAGATTCCTCATTTATTGTTTGCTTTAGGTAGGGTGGTGCAGTGTGCACTTCTGACTTTGTGTCTAGTTTCCCTGCTTGCTTTTGCTAAGGGCCAGGTTAGTGTTAGTGCAGTGTGCACTGGTGACTGTGTGTTTAGCTTTCTTGCTTTTCCCTCTTGGTTTTGGAAGCATTGCTGTGTGTAGGGCTTTGGAAGCTCTGTTGCTGATAGAAGTACTTCAGGGTTTGGTGTTGTTAGGAACACTGCAGAGTTTGCTGTTAGAAGTACTTCTGGTGTTTGTGCTATTGGGAGCATTGCAGTCTTTGCTGTTGGTGTTTGGTGCTTTAGAAGCACTTTTGGCTTATGTGTTAGCTTCCCTTCTTTTTCCTTGTGGCTCCCCTGTCTTCCCTTTTAGTGCTAGGAGCTCTTCTGGTTGCTTGCCAGAGTAGTGCTTAGGAAGCACCTTGTTAGTTGTATCTAGCTTGCTAGAGCAGTGCTTAGGTAGCTGGTTAGTTCTGTGTTTAGCTTATTAGTGTAAAGCTCTGCTTGTAGCTTGGTGCTTAGTAGCACCTGTGTTAGCTTTGTGTTTAGTTCCCTGCTCTGTTAGTTTAGGGCTTAGGAAGTCCCTTTCTTGAGCAGGGATTAGGAGCTCCTGTTTAGTATAGGGCTTAGGAAGTCCTTTTGTCAGTTTACTGTTAGGAACACTCCTGCTGGTTTAGGACTTGGGAGCACGTAGATCAATTTAGGTTTAGGAGTACTTCTGTTTCCAGTCCTGGTCCCTGTGTCATCCGGTATCCAGTAAGTCCTGCCGGCTACTCGAACCCAGGAGCTCAACTTCTGGGGGGCTTAGTAGCTAAGTGCAGGTGAAGCTGTACGGACCAGTCCAGTGTGCTCCAGTCCAGTGTGTTCCGGTCCGGTGTGTTCCAGTCTGGTGCGCTCCAGTCCAGTGTGTTCCGGTCTGGTGTGTGTTCCAGTCCTGTGTCCTCCAGTCCGGGGGATTCCAGTCCATGTGTTCCGGTTCGCTGGGCAGTGCCTGCAGTGCCTGCAGTCCCTGCCGGTGTGCTTGCCCAGTGTTGGTTGGTGGGTTTTGCCTGCTGCTGTCGCTCCTTGGCAGCAGCCCAAGGGCTCACGTTTGCTCCAGAGCCCAGCCCCGTGGGCTCTGAACCTGAGAACCTGACACTTCAATAGCTTTCAGACTTGCAGGTGGTACATAAGAAATAAATAAAATAAATGCAGTAGTGCTCACTATTTATTGATTTTACTAATTGTGTATGTAAATTGGTAATGTCTTAGAATTTGAGACAGGTGGATTATGAATGTTTTCTGATTCTGTTCTGAACATACTGTTCTAGCTCCAGATGTTGCCACATTAGATCTGCTTTTGCTCCTCCCAAGCAGCTGCAATGCAGTAGCTACACAGCATGAAGTGAGGATCATGCTCTAGTAAAAGAAACTGAGCTAGATTTAACAGATTTCCTGAATATGAAACTCCTCCTTTCACATCTCTTTCTACTGGTAAACAATATCAATCAGTAGCTAGTTTCTGACTGTTATAACATTTTTATAGACCCTACACTTGACACACAATGAAGTATATCTTTCAAAATGTATATTTCTGACCAGCCGAATAATAAAATGAGACAGTCAGATTTCCATGGAGAAAAATGTCCAGTAAAAAGGAGGTGACCGTGAGACAAGACGAGCCTTTCTTTCAATTATTTTCATTAATGTCTGTTCATTAATGCTGTCATTAGCAAATGGACATTTTCAAAAATTACCATGTGAGCACATACCACCACCTATTTTGTAATTAGTGCACAGTAATGAAGATATGCTAGCTGGTAAGCTGGTTGATGTACTGTATCTAGATTTTATTTATTACAAGTAAGAAAGGCCCGTTTCTGACACAAATGAAACGGGCGCTAGCAAGGTTTTCCTCGGAGTGTGTATGAGAGAGTGTATGTGAGAGTGACTGTGTGTGAGAGAGAGAGAGAGAGAGAGTGAATGTGCGAGTATGTGTGTGTGTGAGAGAGAGTGAAGCTGGGTGCGAGTGTGTCTGTGAGAGAGAGTGCGTGTGTGAGAATGAGAGTGTGTGCAAGTGCGTATGTGAGACACAGTGTGAGAGAGAGTGTGTTTCACACAGATACAGTGTGTGCGAGAGAGAGAGAGAGAGAGTGTGTGTGAGACACAGACTCTCTGTGAGACTGAGTATATGAGACCAAGAGAGTGTGTGAGTGACTGTGTGACACAGAGAGTGAATGTGATACAGTGTGAGACATAGAGTGTGTGTGTGTGTGTGTGTGTGTGTGAGAGAGAGAGAGAGAGAGAGAGAGAGAGAGAGAGTGTGTGTGTGTGACAGAGATACCTCCCCCCCTCTGGTGTCAGGCACCCCCCTCCCTCCCTCTCTCTGGTGTCAGGCCCCCCCTGTCTCTCTCTGGTGTCTGAGCATTAATGTGCAGGACGCTGAGCTCTGGCTGTGCTTCAAGGAACTGACCAATCCTATTTAATAGAATGCACCTCCAACATTCTGAAGCTGAGAAACCTCGTGTGGTTGGTCAGCTTGTGACGAACCCGGAAGTACGTGATGTCAATTCAGGAGATGGATTCAGAATGTTGGAGGTGCGTTTTATTATATAGGATTTGTTGCATTTGTATCCCACATTTTCCCACCATTTTGCAGGCTCAATGTGGCTTACAGTGTGCCATAGTGGCGATTGCCATTTCCGGCATGAGAAATACAATGTGGAATTTGATTAAGTACATAAAAGATAAAGTGACTCATAGAGTAAGTTAGATAATCAGATCATTTCTGGAATGAGAGATTAGTTGATGAAGCGTTAATGTTCATTATTTACAGAATGGGTTAAGCAGTCAGTTATAGAGAGTTCGGTTTTGTCTAGTTCTGGAAGAGTTTCATTGTTTGGTGTTTAGGAAGGGTCAGTGTGGTATGCCTTGTTGAACAGGTTGGTTTTTAGTAATTTTCGGAAGATTGTTAGGTCGTGCGTTGTTTTTATGACATTTGGTAGAGCGCTCCAGAGTTGTGTGCCAATGTAGGAAAAGGAGGATGCATATGTTGATTTGTATTTAAGTCCTTTACAACTGGGGTAATGGAGATTCAGGAATGTGCGTGCAGACCTTTTTGTGTTCCTGGTTGGTAAGTCTATAAGGTCTGACATATATACCGGAACCTCGCCGTGGATGATTTTGTGGACCAGGGTACAGATTTTGAACGTAATACGTTCTTTCAGTGGGAGTCAATGCAGTTTTTCTCTTAGGGGTCTGGTGCTTTCGTATTTCGCTTTTCCAAATATAAGTCTGACTGCTGTGTTTTGGGCTGTTTGGAGTTTCTTAATGATTTGTTCTTTTCAACTGGCGTAGATGGCATTACAGTAATCTAGGTGGCTTAGTACCATTGATTGAACCAAGCTGCGGAATATTTCTTTTGGGAAGAAAGGTTTTAATCTTTTGAGTTTCCACATTGAGTGGAACATTTTCTTTGTTATATTTTTCGCGTGGATTTCCAGTGTGAGATTCCGGTCAATTGTAACTCCAAGAATGTTCAGGCTGTCCGAGACAGGAAGGGAGTAATCTGGGGTATTTATAGTGGTGGGTTTGCTCATATTATATTGTGATGAGAGGATAAGACATTGTGTTTTTTCTGCATTGAGCTTTAGTTGGATTGCATCCGCCCATGAGTTCATTATTTGGAGGCTTTTTTCGATTTCATTTGTGATTTCAGATAGGTTATGTTTGAACGGGATGTATATCGTGACATCGTCTGCTTAAATGTAGGGATTAAGGCCTTGGTTGGTTTTTTGACTTTCTCATTGAAGTATTTAGCCAGGTTGTCTGCTGGTGGGGTATCCATGTTGGATGTGGTAACCGGTGTGGTGTCAAGCAGTTTATTCACAAATTGGAAAAGTTTATGTGTGTCTTTATAGTCTGGCCCTATTTTAGATTTGTAATATGACCTTTTGGTTTGTCTTATTGTGTATTTGTATTTTCTTTGCATATGTTTCATCACTAAATGGCAATAAATGAAATTTATGCGTGCTCCTTTTTAGGCATGTTCTAAAAAGAGATGCATGTAAATTCTAATACACGTAACTGAAAAGGGGGCACAGCCATGGGAGGAGTATAGCTGTGTTGGGGGTGTTAATCAAATTTGCGTGCATTGTTATAGAATCTGGGAGAACCTGCATACATTCAGGAATGAGTATTTACACCAGGTTTTCAGTGGCATAAATGGCCGTGCCTAAATGTACGTGTCATAACTGTCAGGAATGGCGAGCCCTTGGACCAAAGCTGGAGCTTTGGTAGACAAATCACCGGGGCACAGACTGGACTAGGATAAACAGACTCAACAAGGCAGGACAGGGGTAACCAAACACAATGGACAACACAAGAACCGGATCCAGATGAGGCAAGGAAAAGAAGGCAAGGGCCAGAACTGGAACCCAGACAGGACAAGGCAAGACTTGGAACTGGATTAAAACTGGGACTGGGACCTAGAAATGCAAGGCAAGGCAAAACACAGAAGTAGATTAAAACTGGGTCCAGAAAAGGGCAAGACAAGGACAAGGCAAGGACTGGATCCGGACAGGGCTAGACTTAAGGAGACAAGACAAAGCACAACTAGATAGGCCAGACAGGGTAGGAGCTAGGCAACAAGAATAACAGAAGCAAGACAATAAACAAGGCAGGGACAGGATTCTTGAACAGGATTGGCTGGAACAGGATTCAGTATTCTCAAAATAGAGTGTAACAGAATAGACAGAACAGAAAAATTATGGAGGACAGTGACTATATTTCTGCAGAAGGAAAGGTCTTTATTACTTACCAATTTTTGGATGAGAACAAAGTAATATGACAATACAGCAGTTACGCAAAGTAATTAGAGTAATGAGATAGTGTAATTAGATAAAATAATTAGACAATGTAATTAGGCAAAGCAATTAGACAATGAAGCAATTGAACAATAGAGTAATTAGACAATTTAGACAATTACAAATAGCTACAAAGGCTCACGCTCTGTCGACCATCTCACCCTCCCTGACTAATACAGTACAATAGTGGCTTTATATACAATGGACTGAGCATCAATCCCCTCCCAACTTGCAATTTCAGCTAAATCATGAGTTACATGAGTTACATCAGCTAATTTCTGTGTCACGTCATTGTTTACATAGAATGGTACCTGCTATCTCAATGTTTATAAAACTCAGCATCTAAAAATAAGTCCTAGCTTCTTTTTACAGAGGACTGTAGATGCCAATCCGTTATATGAATCTTCTAGTACCCAGGTCTTATCATAATCTTATCTCAAAACATCTTCACTTCCAAACTATATATACATTCTTGTGTCCTTGCAAATGGTAGGACTAGTGGCACTGACTCTGCCAGGGGAGGGGGGAAGAGTGCTCCTTGCCGGGTCAGCACGGCCTTGCAATTCTCAGCAGAAAATCAACTTTCAGAAAATGCAGTTCTGAGGCATTTTGAGTCTTTTTAGCCATGCAGTTCATAGGTCATAAATGACCTGTCAGTGGTCAGAAAAGTGCACATCAATTCAACTCTTTGCTTACCCACTCGCTGACATCATGGCTCACAAAATGCTCTCTGTGGCTGCGGGGAAGGCACAGAAGCCTTCTCCTCCATGTGAACCAACAAGCCCACTGAACTACTGTCTCAATTTGGAATGGCCTTATGAAAGTTTTTCTAATGATCTTTATATATATATATATATATATATATATATATATATATATATATATATATATATATATATATATACAGTGCTTTTTTTGTAGAAAAAAAGGTGCCGGTACTCATTGTGGGCGGGGTCATCACACATGGCACCGCCCCTATTATAGCCACACCCACATTAGTCACACCCCTTGTACCAGCCATGGCGCATATAAACAGACATCATTGAAAATATTATACTAGTATAGGAGAAAAAATAATTTGATTTTTTTTCATTATAAATAATTTCTGTAAGCTGTTACAGCTCCAGTATACCCAGTGCAAAATAAGACAAATTCCAAACACTAAAATGAAAATAAAATGATTTTTTCTACCTTTGTTGTCTGGTGACTTTGTTTTTCTATCCATATTGGTCCCAGTCTCTGATTCTGCTGCTATCTGTTCTCTTAACTCCATTTCCAGGGCTTCCTTTCCATTTATTTCTTTACTTTCTTCCTTTCTTCTTCTTTTGTTGCCCTGCATCCATAAGTAAAAGCTGGGTCCTCCTCCATGGAATTGACTGGAGGAGGTATAACATGGATCCAGCTTTTGCCTATTTTCTCCATCCATGTGCAGTTTTTCTCCTCTTCCCTTTCCCTCATCTCCATCCATGTGCATCTTCTTTTTTCTTTCCTCCCCTGCATTCATGTCCAGCACTTCTCCTCTCTCCTCCCCTCCATCCAAGTCAGCATTTCTCCTCTCTCCTAGCCAACTCCTCCATCCATCCATGTCCAGCAGTTCTCCTCTATCTCCTGCTCTCCTCTCCATCCATTTCTAGCATTTCTCCTCTCTCCCCTCTCATCCATGTCCAGCAATTCTCACTTCCCTGTCCTCCCCTCCCTGTCCATCGATTCTCCTCTCTCCCCTCCATGTCCAGCAATTCTCTCTTCCCTGTCCTCCCCTCCCCATCCAGCGATTCACCTCTCTCCCCTCCATGTCCAGCAATTCTCTCTTCCCTGTCCTCCCCTCCCCATCCAGCGATTCACCTCTCTCCCCTCCATGTCCAGCAATTCTCTCTTCCCTGCCCTTCCCATGTCCAGCAATTCTCTCTCCCCTGCCCTTCCCATGTCCAGCAATCCTCTCTCCCTTGCCCTTCCCTCCCATCCCATGTCCAGCAATTCTCTCCCCTGCCCTTCCCTCCCATCCCATGTCCAGCAATTCTCTCTCCCTTGCCCTTCCCTCCCATCCCATATCCAGCAATTCTCTCTCCCCTGCCCTTCCCATGTCCAGCAATTCTCTCTCCCCTGCCCTTCTCACCCATCCCATGCCCTGCAATTCTCTCTCCCCTGCCCTTCCCTCCCATGTCCAGCAATTCTCTCTCCCCTGCCCTTCCCATGTCCAGCAATTCTCTCTCCCCTGCCCTTCTCTCCCATCCCATGCCCTGCAATTCTCTCTCCCCTGCCATTCCCTCCCATGTCCAGCAATTCTCTCTCCCCTGCCCTTCCCATGTCCAGCAATTCTCTCTCCCTTGCCCTTCCCTCCCATCCCATGTCCAGCAATTCTCTCTCCCTTGCCCTTCCCTCCCATCCCATGTCCAGCAATTCTCTCTCCCTTGCCCTTCCCTCCCATCCCATCCCATGTCCAGCAATTCTCTCTCCCCTGCCCTTCCCTCCCATGTCCAGCAATTCTCTCTCCCCTGCCCTTCCCATGTACAGCAATTCTCTCTCCCTTGCCCTTCCCTCCCATCCCATGTCCAGCAATTCTCTCTCCCCTGCCCTTCTCTCCCATCCCATGTCCTGCAATTCTCTCTCTTGCCCTTCCCTCCCATCCCATGTCCAGCAATTCTCTCTCCCCTGCCCTTCCCTCCCATATCATGTCCAGCAATTCTCTCTCCCCTGCCCTTCCCATGTCCAGCAATTCTCTCTCCCCTGCCCTTCCCTCCCATATCATGTCCAGCAATTCTCTCTCCCCTGCCCTTCTCTCCCATCCCATGCCCTGCAATTCTCTCTCCCCTGCCCTTCCCATGTCCAGCAATTCTCTCTCCCCTGCCCTTCCCATGTCCAGCAATTCTCTCTCCCTTGCCCTTCCCTCCCATCCCATGTCCAGCAATTCTCTCTCCCCTGCCCTTCTCTCCCATCCCATGTCCTGCAATTCTCTCTCTTGCCCTTCCCTCCCATCCCATGTCCAGCAATTCTCTCTCCCCTGCCCTTCCCTCCCATATCATGTCCAGCAATTCTCTCTCCCCTGCCCTTCCCATGTCCAGCAATTCTCTCTCCCCTGCCCTTCCCTCCCATATCATGTCCAACAATTCTCTCTCCCCTGCCCTTCTCTCCCATCCCATGCCCTGCAATTCTCTCTCCCCTGCCCTTCCCATGTCCAGCAATTCTCTCTCCCCTGCCCTTCCCATGTCCATCAATTCTCTCTCCCCTGCCCTTCCCTCCCATTATTTCCAGCGATTCTCCGCCTCTCTCCTGCCCTCCCATCGACGTGCAGCGATTTTTCCGTCCCTCCCCTGCCCTCACCTCTCCCATTTCCAGCGATTCTTCGTCCCCCAGCCGTCCTCCTTCACTGCCTGCCAGCCAGCGTCGGACGCAGAAGCGAACGGTGCAGGCAGCGATTGGCTGGCAGCGTCGTAGCTTCCCTCTGCAAGTCCCGCCTACAACTTCCTGTTTACGCATAGGCGGGACTTGCAGAGGGAAGCTACGACGCTGCCAGCCAATCGCTGCCTGCACCGTTCGCTTCTGACTCCGACGCTGGCTGGCAGGCAGTGAAGGAGGACGGCTGGGGGACGAAGAATCGCTGGAAATGGGAGAGGTGAGGGCAGGGGAGGGACGGAAAAATCGCTGCATGTCGATGGGAGGGCAGGAGAGAGGCGGAGAATCGCTGGAAATAATGGGAGGGGAGGGGAGGAGGAGAAAAAGGTGCCGGTACGCCGTACCGTTGCGTACCGGCACAAAAAAAGCACTGTATATATATATTGTAAGGAGTATGGTAAGGAGTCTGGAGAAAGGAAGGGGATGGGGAGGAACCCCAGCTACCAAAAAGGGAAAGAAGGCCCGGTGGGGGTTCCGATCCTGCCCAAAAGGGACATAAGAGTAGAACACTACAAGTCCCAGAAAGCCCCAGGAGAGCACCTAGTAAGGGGGAGAAATAGGGTGCACCTCCCAGAGGCTCCAAAAGGGGGCCAACCAAAAAGGGAGAAAGCTGAAGCCCTACCCTGGTGGAAAAGGTGGTGGTGGAAAAAGGGGGCGGAGAAAGAACAACCCCAGAACCCGGTTAATGAGGGAAAAGGGAATCAGCTGGGGGAGGGGAGGGGAGAGGAGAAAATGGATTGGGCTCCAGAGGAGAGGGAAGGAGAGGAGCCAGAGGCAATGGAACAAGGAGAGCCAGAGGAGGTCCCTGAGGAACCGATGGAGCTGTTGGCTCTGACTCAGTCGGAGCAGGAGGTACAAGGGGCTGTCCGGGTCAAGCGGGAGGAGGTCAGGAGAAAAAGCTGACCAAGAGGGTGGGACCCGGAGGCTTTGAGCCCGCGCAAAGCCTTGCTATTTTGTGAGACTGTGTTTGAAAAGCCAGGCTACATTTGGGGCTGTGTTTGGAAAAGCCCTGCTGCAAGTGGAACTGTGTTTAAAAGCCTTGCTACTGGGTGGGACTGTGTTTGAAAGGCCCGGCTACATTTAGGGCTGTGTTTGGGGAAAGCCCTGCTGCAAGTGGAACTGTGTTTAAAAGCCTTGCTACTTTGTGAGACTGTTTTTGAAAAACCAGGCTACATTTGGGGCTGTGTTTGGAAAAGCCCTGCTGCAAGTGGAACTGTGTTTAAAAGCCTTGCTACTGGGTGGGACTGTGTTTGAAAGGCCAGGCTACATTTAGGGCTGTGTTTGGGAAAGCCCTGCTGCAAGTGGAACTGTGTTTAAAAGCCTTGCTACTTTGGGAGACTGTGTTTTGAAAGGCCAGGCTACATTTAGGGCTGTGTTTGAGAAAGCCCTGCTGCAAGTGGAACTGTGTTTAAAAGCCTTGCTACTTTGGGAGACTGTGTTTGAAAAGCCAGGCTACATTTAGGGCTGTGTTTGGAAAAGCCCTGCTGCCAGTGGAACTGTGTTTAAAAGCCTTGCTGTAAATTGAAAGGTGCTGGAAACAGCCTGTCTCCCCAGGGAGCCGGGGTTTTGAGTTGAAAGACCCCTAAGGAATTGGGACAACCGAGAAGAAGGGATCGGAGCTGAGGGCCAGCTGGATCCTTTCTACAAATGGTGGCAGTGGTGGGATCTTTCTGCAGGACCTGTCGCTAGAGAGGAGACTGGGATCAGACGGAGGGAGAAGCCCCTCGGGAGGGTCAACGCGGAGAAAGGCGCAGACCCATCTGGGGTTCCGGTAAGCGGGCCGGACGGGGGAGGGGAGATAAAAAAGGGGTCAGGAAAAGAGCCCAACATAAAAAGGGGTAATCGCCCTTGGAGGGGTTTCTCTGTGTTTCTTTTCCCCAGGTGGTGGTGCCGGCCTCGAGATGGATCCCAAGGAGATCTTCGGGTGGATGACTCTGCAATTTCAAAAACAACAGGAGCTGACCGCCAAAATAGTCGAAGACTCCCTGACTGCCGCTCGCGATCAACAGCAACCTGTATTGCACATGCTGCAGGATTTTTTTCAGAGAGGGGCTGCTACTCCCCGTGAGGAGGGAGCTGGAACTAATGGACAAGGGAGCGGAGCAGGAGGAGCGGTAGGACCTGTATCCCTACATTCACTTAACTGGGGAAAATTGTCAGAACAAGATAATGTGGACGATTTTTTGACGGCATTTGAGAGGGTGGCAGAGGCGGCGGGGTGGCCAGGAGAGCAATGGGCTATGAGGTTAGTGCCTTCTTTGTCAGGGGAGGCCTTGGCAGCCTTTAGGGATTTATCTCCTGTAGATGCTGCCAATTATGCAAGACTGAAAGAGGCTATTAAAGACAGATATGGTCTCAGTACCCAAGCTTACAGACGCAAGTTTAGAGCCACAAAATGGGAAAAGGGGACCCCCCCCTAGAGCCGTAGCCAATAAACTTATGGATTTAGTGAAAACATGGCTGGAGCCCGAGCAGCACAGCCTGCAAGAGGTATTGCAGGAGTTGGTGGTACAGCAATTCCTTCAGGGTCTTCCTGAAGGAATTAGGGCTGAATTAATAAAGAGGGGCTGTAAGACGGTGGAGGGGGTGACGGCTGGGTTGGAGTGCTACCTCGAGGCCCAGCAGTGGGTTACCCCAGGGCTGGAAGGAGGAAAAGCCCGGGTGGTAGAGAAAGAGGGGCCCCCCAAAAGTTCCCTCATCAAGCCAGATACCCCGACTTGGGGTAGGAAGCCCGAGGTAGTTGCAGGCCCGAGTAAGAAGGCTGCCCCTTTTGGGAACAGGGTGTGTTTTAAGTGTGGTAGAGCTGGACATTGGAAAAAAGATTGCCAGTGGCGGGAGGGTTGGATCTCGCGTCTGGAAAAAGGGGGTATGCCCCGGTACCTGACTCAGATTAAGGTAGAGGGGGTACCCATTACGGCAATGTTAGACTCAGGCGCAGATCAATCCATGATCTCTAGAGGGCTCTGGGAACAGATACGGAGGAGGAGACCCCCGGGGAGGAAGATCTATGAAGGAAAAGTGGCCATACAATGTATTCATGGGGCTAAGACGCCTTATGCCCTCCACAGGGTCAACTTACAGGGACCCCTAGGGGAAATAAAGCTGGCGGTGGCTATTCTGCCCAGATTACCCCAAGATATGATCTTAGGAAGGGATTGGCCCCAGTTTATAGAATGTATGGGAGAAAAAAAAGTGTTGGTTACCACCAGGGCTCAGTCTAGCCGTGAGGCGGATGGGGGCGGGGAGGACCTCGGGGGGGTTTTCCCTTTTCAAGGCGAGGTCCTAGGGGAACCAGGCCGAGAAAGGAAAGGAAAATCCTTGAAAAGAAAGGAACAGAAGGATAGAAGGGAGGCTCTTCAGAGGGTACAGAGGGAAAGTTACCTGCCGGTGGCCACGGAGGAATTGAGGGAACAGTTTCCACAATTTCACCGAGAGCAGGCCACAGATCCTACGCTGGAGTATGCGTGGGAGCGGGCCCACCAGGGGGAAGGCCCGGCAGCCTCAGGGTTCATGGTGGACGGGAATATATTGTATAGGAAGGTGCCTAGCTGGGAAAACTCGGGGGGAGGGAAACAGCTAGTGGTACCCCGGGCGTTCCGTTCTCTGGTGTAAGGCTGGCCCATGATCATCCCCTGGGGGGGCATAAGGGCTCCCAAGCTACACTAAACCAAATATTGGCCCGGTTTTATTGGCCAGGGATTTATAAGGAGGTGGAAAGATACTGTAAATCCTGTCCCAACTGTCAAAAGGTATCAGACAGATTCCCTCCAAAAGCCCCTTTAATGCCGCTGCCTAGGGTAGACCAACCTGGGAGGAGAATGGCCATGGATATCGTGGGACCGGTGACAAGGTCCCAGAGAGGGTTCCTCTACGTGTTAGTGGTGATGGACATGGCCACCCGATATCCATGGGCCCTGCCCTTAAGGAATATTACGGCGGGGAATATCGCTAGGGAGCTTATAAAAATTTTTTGCGAGGTAGGGTTTCCCCAAGAAGTATTGACCGACCGGGGGTCCAATTTTATGTCGCAGACATTGAGGCAGGTATGGGATGCCTTTGGAATAAAACATATACGCACGGCGGCTTACCATCCCCAAACAAATGGGATGGTAGAACGCTTTAACCGGACCTTAAAGGGTATGCTAAAAAAAGCCTTGGGGGCGGACAGGACCGGGTGGGACCAGCTTTTACCATTTGTGTTGTAAGCCTACCGGGAAAAGGTGCAAGCCTCCTTAGGGGTTTCTCCTTTTGAATTAATGTTTGGGAGGCGCCCCAGGGGTATGTTAGATATAGTGCAGGAGCACTGGGTGCCCCCCGAAACAACAGATAAAACCGTGGTGGAGTATTTACAGGATCTAAGGGGCCGGTTAGACAGGATACAAGAATATGCCCAAGACCAACTAGAAC
This sequence comes from Microcaecilia unicolor, assembly GCF_901765095.1. Classification (NCBI taxonomy): domain Eukaryota; kingdom Metazoa; phylum Chordata; class Amphibia; order Gymnophiona; family Siphonopidae; genus Microcaecilia; species Microcaecilia unicolor. Next base: position 248,069,280 of record NC_044032.1, on the reverse strand, counting down.
ATAGCCAAGAACAACAAAAGGGGTATTATGACAAAGGGACCCGGGAAAGGGAGTTTTCCCCAGGGGACAGGGTCCTGATATTAATTTCGGAAGATCCACATAGGTTCTCCTCCCGGTGGAAAGGACCTTGGGTGGTAAGGAAGAGACTCGGTCCCCTCACCTATGAGGTGGCGAATGAGAGGGGTAGAGTACAAACATTTCACGTTAATCTAATGAAACCCTGGGTAGCTAGGGTAGGGTATCAAACCTGTGAGGAAGAAGGGGGGGCCGAGGAGTTAGGGCCTCAAATAAGGGAGATTTTTAAGCACGGCGAGCCCGGAGTGAATCCCCAGTTACCCCAGGAGAAAAGGAAGGAAATAGGAAGGCTCTTAGAGCACTTTAAGGATGTGTTGACGGCCTGTCCGGGGAGTACCCACTTAGTAGAGCACGAGATAATCACCGAGCCGGGGAAGATCGTAAGGCAAAGGCCCTATAGACTCTCCCCGATGAAGAGGAGGGAAGTCATTACCCAAGTACAAGAAATATTAGACTTTGGGGTAATTGAGGAGTCCCATAGTCCTTGGTCCAGCCCGGTAGTGTTAGTACCTAAGCCTGAAGGCGAATGGAGATTTTGTATTGATTTCAGGCAGCTTAAAACGATCTCCCAAACGGATGCTTATCCTATGCCGTATATAGAAGAGCTAGTGGACCGGTTGGGAGCTGCCCAGTATTTGACTACTCTCGATTTAACAAAAGGGTACTGGCAAATCCCCCTGTCTCACGAGGCCCAAGCGAAGACCGCTTTTAGTACCCCCATGGGCTTATACCAATTTAAAAGGCTGCCTTTTGGCCTCAATTCAGCTGCTGCCAGCTGCCAACGCTTGCTTGACCAAGTCCTCAGACCACATCAGACCTATGCTGCAGCGTATATGGATGATGTGGTAATCCACAGTGAGGACTGGGACACACATTTAAAGCAGGTAGGGGCAGTGCTGCAAGCTTTACGGGAGGCGGGTCTTACCCTTAACCCTAAAAAGTGCTGCTTTGCCCAATATAGGGTCAAGTACTTAGGCTATAACGTAGGCCGAGGAGAGGTGCGGCCTTTATTGAACAAAGTTCAAAGCATCCAAGAATTTCCCCGGCCCAGCAGGAAAAAACATTTGCGGCGATTCCTAGGTATGGTGGGCTATTACAGGCGATTCATCCCTCACTTTTCCGAAATAGCTACCCCCTTAACAGATATGTTGAAGGGTAAGAACCCCGATCCGCTGAGATGGGGGGGGGAGGAGTTACGGGCTCTAGAGCGGATGCAGAATGCCCTGTGCCAGGAACCGGTGTTGAAGGCAGTAGATTTCAGAAAACCTTTTATCCTGCAAACCGATGCTTCGGGTAGGGGGCTAGGGGCGGTGCTGTCTCAAGAACACGAGGAGGCGGAGCACCCTGTTCTGTATATAAGCCGAAAACTCCTACCGCATGAGACCCATTATTCCACCATAGAGAAGGAGTGTCTAGCCATAAGATGGGCGGTGCAAGAATGTACAGTCTATCTGGAAGGGCGACCCTTCAACTTGGTGACGGATCATGCTCCACTGAAGTGGCTTAATTTAATGAAAAACAACAATGGAAGGCTGATGCGCTGGTATTTAGCCTTGCAACCCTTCCAGTACACAGTGGAGCATCGTCCGGGGAAGTGTCTGGCGAATGTGGACGCCCTATCCCGGGTAGGGGACGATACAGAGGAAAAGGGAAAACGGGGGGGGGGGGGGAGTGAAAACTTAAGGGGGGGGGGGTATGTAAGGAGTATGGTAAGGAGTCTGGAGAAAGGAAGGGGATGGGGAGGAACCCCAGCTACCAAAAAGGGAAAGAAGGCCCGGTGGGGGTTCCGATCCTGCCCAAAAGGGACATAAGAGTAGAACACTACAAGTCCCAGAAAGCCCCAGGAGAGCACCTGATAAGGGGGAGAAATAAGGGTGCACCTCCCAGAGGCTCCAAAAGGGGGCCAACCAAAAAGGGAGAAAGCTGAAGCCCTACCCTGGTGGAAAAGGTGGTGGTGGAAAAAGGGGGCGGAGAAAGAACAACCCCAGAACCCGGTTAATGAGGGAAAAGGGAATCAGCTGGGGGAGGGGAGGGGAGAGGAGAAAATGGATTGGGCTCCAGAGGAGAGGGAAGGAGAGGAGCCAGAGGCAATGGAACAAGGAGAGCCAGAGGAGGTCCCTGAGGAACCGATGGAGCTGTTGGCTCTGACTCAGTCGGAGCAGGAGGTACAAGGGGCTGTCCGGGTCAAGCAGGAGGAGGTCAGGAGAAAAAGCTGACCAAGAGGGTGGGACCCGGAGGCTTTGAGCCCGCGCAAAGCCTTGCTATTTTGTGAGACTGTGTTTGAAAAGCCAGGCTACATTTGGGGCTGTGTTTGGAAAAGCCCTGCTGCAAGTGGAACTGTGTTTAAAAGCCTTGCTACTGGGTGGGACTGTGTTTGAAAGGCCCGGCTACATTTAGGGCTGTGTTTGGGGAAAGCCCTGCTGCAAGTGGAACTGTGTTTAAAAGCCTTGCTACTTTGTGAGACTGTGTTTGAAAAGCCAGGCTACATTTGGGGCTGTGTTTGGAAAAGCCCTGCTGCAAGTGGAACTGTGTTTAAAAGCCTTGCTACTGGGTGGGACTGTGTTTGAAAGGCCCGGCTACATTTAGGGCTGTGTTTGGGAAAGCCCTGCTGCAAGTGGAACTGTGTTTAAAAGCCTTGCTACTTTGTGAGACTGTTTTTGAAAAGCCAGGCTACATTTGGGGCTGTGTTTGGAAAAGCCCTGCTGCAAGTGGAACTGTGTTTAAAAGCCTTGCTACTGGGTGGGACTGTGTTTGAAAGGCCAGGCTACATTTGGGGCTGTGTTTGGGAAAGCCCTGCTGCAAGTGGAACTGTGTTTAAAAGCCTTGCTACTTTGGGAGACTGTGTTTTGAAAGGCCAGGCTACATTTAGGGCTGTGTTTGAAAAAGCCCTGCTGCAAGTGGAACTGTGTTTAAAAGCCTTGCTACTTTGGGAGACTGTGTTTGAAAAGCCAGGCTACATTTAGGGCTGTGTTTGGAAAAGCCCTGCTGCCAGTGGAACTGTGTTTAAAAGCCTTGCTACTTTGTGAGACTGTGGTTGAAAAGCCAGGCTACATTTGGGGCTGTGTTTGGAAAAGCCCTGCTGCAAGTGGAACTGTGTTTAAAAGCCTTGCTGTAAATTGAAAGGTGCTGGAAACAGCCTGTCTCCCCAGGGAGCCGGGGTTTTGAGTTGAAAGACCCCTAAGGAATTGGGACAACCGAGAAGAAGGGATCGGAGCTGAGGGCCAGCTGGATCCTTTCTACTATATATATATATATATATATAAGAAATGTAGGAGGGTGATGATGAATTATGAAAAACACTCATTGCAGTAATCAATGAGTCTTTGCATCGTCTTTATTAAGTGTATATAAAAAAATGACAAACGGCCATGAATAATTTTGTCTCTGGGAAATAAATTGGTGATTTTTAATATTCCACAATTTTTTGGCAAGCAGAAGAAGGGAGGACATTAGGATAGGGAATGGATGATTGGCGGTGCTTAAAACAAAAATGTGGTGTTGGAGAGGGAAGGCAATGGGTGGGTGAGGGATGAAAAAGAGATACAAGGTGCTGAATGGGGGTAGCAGGTTGAAGAAAGAAAGAGCACTGAGTTGGTGGGAATAACAAGTGGAGAGAGAATATTGCATAGAAAGGGCAAAGACAAGAGTGGTGCTTGTACACTGGACGAGGAGTACAGAGGAATGCACTGTGGGAGAGTCAATGAGAAAATGAGAGGATGTGCTAGGTGGACTGGAGGGACACGGAATGCTGAGGACTATGCACAGAAGGCAAAGGGATTGTTAGGCTTGCCAGAGAGTAAGCTATGCCACAGAAGAGACTGCTGCCAAAAAAGGAATGCAGTTATAGAGCCACTCTAGTCCCTCAGACTTCCCGCATCTTGCACACTCACATCACTACCTATCTTGCTGAACTTGTTTGTGGGACTTCCGTGCACAGGAATGATTGATCCCCTGTCCCTTCTGCTTGCAACGGCTGTTTTCAAAATGACATTGACTGACCCAAGGCCAGCAATGTTTTCTTAGACAGTAAAAGCCTGTGTGGCAGATTCTGCAGTGGAAGAAAACCATTATGGAATAAGTTTGAAAAATAGTGTTGGCTGGGCATGGACAGCCCATTGACAACTAGGGCTTGGCATGTTGAGGGCATTTCTATAAAGAGGTGCCTAGAGAATATCTATTGGGAGCCTATTCTATAAAGGAAAGCAGGCATCTACTGTCCTTTATAGAATACTAGTAAAAAAGACCCGTTTCTGTTTGAAAGGAAACGGGCGCTAGCAAAGTTTTCCTCTGAGTGTGTATGTTTGAGAGAGTGTATGTGAGAGTGACTGCGTGAGAGAGGCTTCTGTTCCTGCTGCTGTGCATTCCCCGTGTTGTGCTGATTCGCTGTTCCCGGTATCGTGGCTCCGCCCATCTCCCTTCTACTGGCTAATCTGGTGTGGGTTGTGTGACGTTACTATTATCTACTCCAACTCCAGACCACCTCCAAGGGATCCACGGTTCCAGGCAGCCTCAGAATGCTGGAGGTGAGAATTATTATATAGGACTAGCATAACTGAGTATATATGTGAGTATGGGATTAGGTACTAGCACTTATGCTTGCATCTAGATGTAAAGATACATGCATATCTCTGTCCATGTGTACACCCACCCACCTGTAAAATACATTTTATTGAAGATATATGGGTATTTATAGATTAGCACACACACACACACACACACATTGCCATTGTAGTTATTTATTAATGCATTTGACATATAAATGTTAGACCAGGGGCTTTCAACCCAGTCCTCGAGGCACATCCAGCCAGTCAGGGTTTTCAGGTTGTTGGGGTTTTTCAGGTGTGCCCCACGGACTGGGTTGAACACTTCTGTGTTAGACCCTTCTTTATAGAATTTATGATTTATGAAAAACACTCATTGCAGTAATCAGTGAGTCTTTGCATCCTCTTTATTAAGTGTATATAAAAAAAATGACAAAGTGTCATGAATAATTTTGACTCTGGGAAATAAATTGGTGATTTTTAATATTCCACAATTTTTTGGCAAGCAGAAGAAGGGAGGACATTAGGGTAGGGAATGGGTGATTGGGGGGTGCTTAAAACAAAAATGTGGCGTTGGAGAGGGAAGGCAATGGGTGAGTGAGGGATGAAAAAGAGATACAAGGTGCTGAATGGGGGGTAGCTCTCCCCAATTGTCTTTACCTTACATGTATCTCACTCTACCATATCACCTTGATACTAATTGCAACTTGTATTTGTTCATACCAAAATCGGTTAACGCCGATTATGGTACCATGTAAGCCACATTGAGCCTGCAAAAAGGTGGGAAAATGTGGGATACAAATGCAACAAATAAATAAATAATTTCCCCCTTATTGGAGAGATAGGGGTGTGGAAGAGCCCAGGGATTTGTGGTGTTTTGGGGAGGGGGCGGGCAAACTGGAGTGCACATAGAGTGAATGTTAATCTAGAGTGGCTAATGCCCTTGTACCTGCACATTTGCCTGATACCTGGACTCATCTAGTGATCCTCTCAATGCAATTTTCTTATAAAACAGAACTTAATTCTCTTATCTCAAGGATCACATCTTTTTGTCCATTTGATCTGATATCTTTAAGGTTTGCAAACTCTGATCAGCACTTCCAGTCATCCCTGTAAACACTGCATGTGACATCAGCAGAGCAGCTAATCAAAGCATGATTCTGCACCTTTGTCTATAATTTGTGACACACAGTATGCCTCATACAGTCCCATGCCTGCAGTGAAATGATTACTGAAGGGGCTGATTGCAGAACACCTGAACTTCCTGCCACCAGAGATGCCCAACTTTTTAGTTTCTTTGTATCTCTGTGTATACACTAATTAATGAAGTGCTAATTGCAGCCTTGTACAATTAGTCCCTGTGAGCCTGATTAGGCAGCTGGTGCCAAGGCAGGTATTGCTGTTTATTATTAACAAGAGTTTTCTGTTTAGGGAAAGACTGAAGGAGAAACTTCTACAGCAGCTTTTAAAATTCCATTTAATTATCAGTCTATTTACAAACAAATTAATGAGCTGAGAGCCTTAGATGATGAGTGCAGGTTCTGTTTAACCCTATGACTGTGGCAGGTCAGGGAATTAGATTCAAGACTCAAGCCATACAGTGACATCTTCTTATGTTAACATATCTCATGTCAGACCTTAGTGAAACTAATCAAAATTAGATCCCCTGAGGAGACTCTCTCTTTTTTTTTTTGTAAGTGTTCTACAGCTTTCAATCTCTGTTTTAAACAAGTTTACAACTCTTTGAATGTTTGAACAGGTTACTGTGTTACAGTATCTTGATTTAAAAAAAAAAAATGGTGATTATTTTTTTAAAATGCATGTCTTGCATCAATGTGGATTTATGCAGCATGTTTCTAGAAAAAAATGACCTACGTGCATACAGCCACTCTTGGGTACTGGTCCAAGGACTGCTTTCTCATCATTGTTTTACATTATTTATGACATGAAAATGAAGAATATATATCAAAAAAGACCATTTAAAAAATCAACTCCCCCCCCCCCCCCCAGATATTTAAAGTTGTACCTGGGTATTCAGTGCTGAGCCATACCCAGATACCAGCACTTAATATACAGATATAAGGTACCGCCGGTATTTAGTGCCAGTAACCAGATAATGGTCAGGTCAGCTTCTAACTCCACCTTGGCTCTGCCCCTGGACTGCTCTGGTGCTATCCACAGGGTATAAATCCACAGACAAACATTTTCCAGAGATGGGAAGGTGAGGTTAAAAGGGGGGCTGACTCAGGGGGAGATGCACACAAGTCTCCAGAAAGAATCACCTGGTATTTCCACCGCTGTAAAAATTACCAAGTTGAAAATACCAAGGGGGTCTTTTACTAAAGATTAGCTCGAGTTATCTGCAACAGGGCCCATAGGAATAAAATGGGACCTGCGGCAGATAACGCAAGCTAACCTTTAGTTAAAAAAAATCCCAAATGGTTCCCAAAGCAAATTGCATACAAATGAGCTGCTCGTAAAAACAGCAAGCATCTCGGTAGGAGGAAAGCAAATCGGTCAGCTGAGTATGAGCAGAATAGCCAATCGCGAAGTGTGGCTGTTCTGCACATGCTCAGAGCAGGGCTGCCGAGAGACTAGGCCGGGCCCGGGGCAAGGCCGCCCCGCCTCCACCCCCCCGTCGCTGCCGCCCCCGTCGCTCCCCCTGCTGCCCCTTGTCACTCTCCCCGCTGCTGCCACCCCCCCGTCGCTCCCCCCGCTGCTGCAGTCCGCAGTCTCAACTGCCTGCCTCCATGGCTCCGGGCCCCCTGCATTCAAGGCGGCAGTCGCAGATCGCCTCTCTTCTGGCCTTCCCTCCCTGTGTCCTGCCCTCGTCTGATGTAACTTCCAGTTTCCGCGAGGGTGGGCCACAGGGAGGGAAGGCCCGAAGGCAGGCGATCTGTGACTGCCGCTTCGAATGCAGGGGGCCTGGAGCCGAAGAGGCAGGCAGGTGACACCGGGAACTGCAGCGCCGGCGGCCTGACCCCAGCGCTGGGCCCCCCTTGGAGGCCCGGGGAATTTTGTCCCCCCGTCCCCCCCTCGGCAGCCCTGACTCAGAGCAGCACCTGCTATGGTTTTCATGCACGTATACAAGCTGCATATATGAAAGCTGTGTGTGTATCTTTTTTTCCCCCAAACATGTGGCATAAGCGGGGACAGGGCAAGGCACAGCAGTGTTCCCTCTGGGCAGGATGTCACAGGAGCCTGCAGAAAAAAGAGGGAGGAGGGCGACTGATGGCTCAATTAAAAAAAAAGTCTAATTTTTTTTATGGGGAGTTGACAGAGTTCAGCAAGGGCATCTGGGGAGGCGCTGACAGACTTCAACAAGAGCTGCAGTTGATCCAGACATATCAACAGGACAGTTGACTGTGCTGTGTGAAGCTGCAAGATAGAGCCCAGTAACACAAATGTGAAGAACACTGCTAACAGCTGCTCCAGACCTCCCAGTAAATGTTACTTGTTAAAGGTAAGCAAACCTTGCTGTGCATCCCTTGTAAATGGTTGTGCATCCTACAGAATGCACATCTAAATACTAACCAGCTTGTTTGCATGCATTTCCATGCGATTCCTGTTGACTGCCACCGCAGATGGAAAACAGTCCGCAAAACCCCTTTGTGTCTCACCTGATGAATATTGTGGTTGGTAAACTGGCTGGAGCCAGTCAAAAACAAACAGTTCTGGCCCGGTAATGTTTGGCATCTGCCACTCAGAAATAATATCAGGAAGTATTTTTTCACTGAGGGAGTGGTAGGTACTTGAAATGTCCTTCCACAGGAGGTGGTTGAGATGCAAACAGTAGTGGAATTAAAAAAATGTGAGGGATAAACACAAAGGAATCCTGTTCAGAAGGAATGGATCCAAAAAATGTTTAGCAGAGATTAGGTAGCAACACCACTAATTGGGAAGCAAAGCCAGTGCTGGGCAAGACTTCTATAGTCTGTGCCCTGATCATGGCTGAATAGATTTGGATGGGCTGTGGTGGAACTTTTCAGGGGCTTTGACAACTTCAGAAATTTAGAACAATGACAATGCTGGGCAGACTTCTACAGTCTGTGCATATATATATATATAAGTATCACATCATACCGTATGTAATGAGTTTATCTTGTTGGGCAAACTTGATGGACCATACAGGTCTTTTTTCTGCTGTCATCTACTATGTTACTCTGCTATATTACTATGTAAAAATTTTCAGCTGCACAAAATCTGGGTGGCCTAGTGAATGATACTTATCTGGGAAGGAGCTTCTCCGACCTGGAACAGTGCCCCTAAATATTGACCCCCAAAATAATTATCTAAGGGGTCCTTTTATTAAGGTGTGCTAACGGATTTAATGCATGATAAATGCTAAAACTCCCCCAACATTTTATACCTATGGGTTTCTTAGCATTTAGTGTATGCTACTCGTTAGCATGTGCTAAAACCATTAGTGCACCTTAGTAAACGGACCCTTAAGAATTCCAAACAAATTGAAAATAGATCATTTGTTACAGAGCAAACATCTCAACATGGTCTTGAAACCACCTAGCTTCAAGGTTAAAAAATAAAGAGAAAACCATCCCTACTATTTGAAAATCCAATCCACCAATAGGAATAAGCAGAATCCAAAGAGAAAATAATTCATGAATTCAAAATACCCTGGCCAGCTAGCCAAACTTAGGTTTGAGGCACATAGGACCTGCTATTCAAATATAGTGATATGCTCACCAGTAGCCAGTGAATGCATAATTCTATAATCCATACCTTTTCAACCCTTCCTCTAACTATCCCAATATTATCAGTATAGTAAAAGGGCAGAAAGAGGGTGGGCTGCAAAAAGTATTCAGATAGTGGCAATGTTCAGCTGCTATTTGGATAAACTATGAGCCTGATAATCAAAAGATTTATGCACCTTTCTCCCCTGTTGTGTTGGCACTGCCACAAGGCAGCCACTAGGGCGGCTTAGTAAACAGGGGTGTTTGAGAGAGTCAAGTTCCTAAAATGACCTCTTTGAAAATGTACCAGGGTTGAGCTCTTAAATTTACACTGAAAATTTCACAAAAGTTCCAATTTCAGGAGCATAAAAAGTGGGTGGCAACAGGGGTGGATTTAGGGCAAGGAAGACAACATAAGTGCTCTTTTACCAAACCAAATTATGCACATTCAGGGAAATTCTATATATGGTGCTGAAGGTTAGGTGCTACTTCCGTGCTGAATTTTTGCTACAGAAAAGCGCTCTAATGCATGTAAGGTGCTGAAACGGGGCAGAAATGGCAGATCTGCTTGAAAACACACACACACACACACACACCCTCACCCATTTGTAGAACAGTACTTACGTGTTCCATGTGGATCTGCAAAGGGGTGTGGCCATGGGAGGGGCATGGGTGGGTCAGGGTGTGCCCTTAAAATGTGCACAGTATTATAGAATAGTGTGGATCCACGCCCAACTTGCAGGCCAGGATTTACACCTGGTTTCAGTCAGTGTAACTCTTCGTGCCCAAAGCTGGACGCAGATCCTGGTGCTACACGCTATTCTATAGAAGCGATGATCCCCCGATTGCCCGTTATAGAATACCGTTCAGGGCAGATTTTTTCAGTGTTGAATTTTGAGCACCATTTATTGAATCCCGACTTTAATGCATGGTTTACTGTGTGGTAAGCCGTTCATTTAGTGCTATTTATGTGAGGGAGTACAGCATGGAAGGAGAGTGGGCGTGGAAAGTATTTAGTAGTTAGCGTGTTGTACTTACTGCATTCTGACTAATGCAGAGTTACGCAAGACCATTTTCGGCCTTCTAAATAAGAAATGCTAAAACAGAACTTTATAAATTGGTGGCTCAGTCTAGGAGCCCGATGCCGCATGCTTAGCACCAATTCTGTAATGGTATCTTGGTACCAAGATTCTGTTATAGAATACTAGCATAAGGTTGGCATTGTCATGTCCGTGTGTAGGTGCAACCTTTTACACCGTGTCAATGGCAGGTATTATTCACCTAACTGGGAGATACACCCATAGCCTGCTCATTCTTCACCTATGTGTTCACCCCCCTTGCCGTTAGGGCCTATGGCAATTAGATGCTACCATATAGATTAGCGCCTATTCCACATGGAGGGGCATAATAGAACGGGGCAGCCATCTGTAATGACGGCCCCGTAAAGTGGCGTACCTAACCATATTATTGAAACAAGATGGCCGGCCATCTTTCATTTCGATAACACGGTCGGGGCCGGCCAAATCTCAACATTTGGGACGGCCTTAGAAATCGCCGCCATTGGTTTTTGCCGATAATGGAAACTAATGGCGGCCATCTCAAACCCGGCCAAATCCAAGCCATTTGGTTATGGGAGGAGCCAACATTTGTAGTGCACTGGTCCCCCTCAAATGACAGGATACCAACCGGGCACCCTAGGGGGCACTGCGGTGGACTTCACAAATTGATCCCAGGTGCATAGCTCCCTTTCCTTGGGTGCTGAGCCCCCCAAAACCTACTACCCACAACTGTACATCACTACCACAGCCATTAAAGGGTAATGGGGGGCATCTAGATGTGGGTAAAGTGGGTTTCTGGTGGGTTTTGGAGGGCTCCCATTTACCACCACAAGTGTAACAGGTAGAGGGGGGGATGGGCCTGGGTCCACCTGCCTTAAGTGCACTGCAATACCCACTAAAAACTGCTCCAGGAACCTGCATAGTGCTGTGATGGAGCTGGGTATGACATTTGAGGCTGGCATAGAGGCTGGCAAAAAATGTATTAAAATTTTTTGGGTGGGAGGGGGTTGGTGACCACTGGGGGAGTAAGGGGAGGTGATCCCCAATTCCCTCCGGTGGTCATCTGGTCAGTTTGGGCACCTTTTCAAGGCTTGGTCGTGAACAAAAAAGGACCAAAAAAAGTTGGCCAAATGCTCGTCAGAGCCGGCCTTCTTTTTTTCATTATTGGTCGAGGCTGGCCATCTCTTAACCACGCCCCCTTCCCGCCTTCAGTACACTGCTGACACGCCCCCTTGAACTTTGGACGGCCCTGCGATGGAAAGCAGTTGAAGCTAGCCAAAATCGGCTTTCGATTATACCAATTTGGCCAGCCTTAGGAGAAGGCCGGCCATCTCCCGATTTGTGTCGGAAGATGGCCGGCCTTCTCCTTCGAAAATAATCAGGATAGGTGCCCAGCTCTCAACCTGATAGCACCTTTGATACAAGTAAGTGCATCTATCTCTAGGCAACACTTCATAGAATTGACCCTAAGGGCCAGGTTCTATATAAGATGCCTTAAAATCTGTGTGGTAAACATTTCTCCCCTAAGCTTATCCTATAAGTGGTGCCTAGATTTAGGTGTGGTAAATATGTGGTAAATATGCTTAGTTGATATCCCAGTGCCTAAAGCTATGTGACTCCATTTACACCAATGTAAATGTGGTGTAAATTCTTGTGAGTAGATTTATGTGCACTGGACCATATTCTGTAACTACACATGTAAATTTTGGAGCACCTACAAAATGCCCATTTTTCCACGCATAGCCACACCCCTTTTTAACTGAGCGCATTAGAACTTAGGTGCAGTTCATTACAGAATACACTTAGCGAGTTGTGTGCATAAATTCTAATTATTACCAATTAGTGTTCATTATTGCTTGTTAAGTGCTACTATCAACACTGATTAGCTTGTTAAGCCAATTAAGTTATGTGCGTTATAGAATTCGCCTGGATTTCATCACGGATCTCTAGGTGCGCTATATAGAATCTGGCAGTAAGTGCCTCTGTGGTAATTGCATGATTACCATGTGCTAATTGACAGATTAAAACGGGACTTTAAAGGACATGCTGGGCACACCCTTCAATTGTTGCCATATTAAATTTGCAGCTACCTTGGTGTAAAGTCCCATGGTAAGACGCAGTAACTGCAAATTTGACCGTGGCTTAACAAAATGGCCCTTTAGCACTGACTTTCAGAACTAGTCTTATAAATTAGGATCTTAAATCAAGGAAAATGAATGGCAGACCTAAATTTATAGCAGAACATCAGATCAACAAATATAAAAAGTGAAGACAAGAATTTTAATTCAATCAAATAATCACAAATGCCTGACGTGGCCACATTTCTCCAGAAGGCTGTGTCAGATGCAAAATTGTAGGGCAAAACAGCAAGGGTCTTGTTTACAAAGGCACACTAGCCTTTTTAGCATGTGTTAACTATGTAGATGCCAATAGGAATATTATGGGCATCTTCATGGTTAGCATATGCTAATTTTTAGCGTGCACTAAGAACGCTAGCATACCTTTATAAACAGGGCCCCATAATTATAATCACATACTAAAAGGCAAATAAAAAATATATAAATTAATTAAAATACATTAAAAACTATGCATTTCTTTATAAAATTTGCAAAATTACATAAATCATACACAAATCATATAGGAACCATGCAAATAAATGTAAAACATGATTAAAGATATCTAAATAGTAACATTAAAATGTGTAAAAAAACTTTGTATAATAGTAGTCATGTGAGAAGCGGGTAAAATATTTCACGTGGAGGGGCATAATCGAAGGGAATGCCCAAGTTTTGCTGAGGACATCCTCTCAAAACGTCCAGATGGAGGGGCGGGAAAACCCGTATTATCAAAACAAGATGGACGTCCATCTTTCAATTCGATAATACGGTCGGGGACGCCCAAATCTTGACATTTAAGTCATCCTTAGATATGGTCATCCCTAGACCTGGTCGTTTCTGATTTTCAGTGATAATGGAAACTAAGGACGCCCATCTCAAAAATGACCAAATGCAAGCCCTTTGGTTATGGGAGGAGCCAACATTCTTAGTGCACTGGTCCCCCTGACATGCCAGAACACCAACTTGCCACCCTAGGGGGCACTGCAGTGGACTTCAGAAATTGCTCTCAGAAACATAGCTCCCCTTACCTTGTGTGCTGAGCCCCCCTAAAGCCCACTACCCAGCACTGTACACCACTACCATAGCCCTTACAGGTGAAGAGGGGCACCTAGATGTGGGTACAGTGGGTTTGTAGTGGGTTTTGGAGGGCACACATTTACCACCACATGTAGGAGGGGGGATGGGCCTGGGTCTGCCTGCCTGAAGTTCACTGCACCTACTAATACTGCTCCAGGGACCTGCATATTGCTGTGATGAACCTGAGTATGACATTTGAGGCTGGCATAAAGGCTGGTACAAAATATTTTTAAAGATTTTTTTTGAGGGTGGGAGGGGGTTAGTGACCACTGGGGAGTAAGGGGAGGTGATCCCGATTCTCTCTGGTGGTCATCTGGTCATTTCAAGCACCTTTTTGTGGCTTGGTTGTAAGAAAAACAGGACCAGGTAAAGTCGTCCACGTGCTCGTCAGGGACGCCCTTTTTTTCCATTATGGATCGAGGACGCACATGTGATAGGCACGCCCAAATCCCGCCTTCACTATGCCTCCGACACACCCCCATAAACTTTGGCTGTCTCTGCGACTGAAAGCAGTTGGGCGCGCCCAAATTTGGCTTTCGATTATGCCGTTTGGGGTGACCCTGTGAGAAGGATGCTTATCTTCGGATTTGTGTCGAAAGATGGACGTCCTTCTCTTTTGAAAATAAGCCTGAGAGTGCGAAAAAATGAAACAAGCTTGTGAAGCAGTTGAAGCATCTCTAGAATTAAAAACACTAGGGGGCCCATTTACTAAGCCACGTTTGTGCTTACATGCATCCTACGTGCATCACTTATGAACTACCGCCCAACTACCACATGGCCCGGACAATAATGCACCTTAGTAAAAGCACCCCTAGAGATGCTGAACTGCTTCACAAGTTTATCACTCTTTGTGCACTTTGTGAAATATAAAGAAATGCATGACTTTTAATATGTTTTAATTCATCTATATGTTTTTATTTGGTTAAATTAAAGTCTTTGCCTTCAATTTAATATTTGTTGGTCTACTGTTTATTCTGCTGTGCTTATATCACAGAACTGCTTTTCCTGTGTTGCCCAGACCTACATTTATAAACATACAGATCAATATTCTGTGCTATTTAACTGGCTAAAGGAGGATCCTACCCAGTTAAATAGCACTGACTGGGTTCCCAGCTAATATTCAGAGAGTGTGGCAGAATATTGGCATAGACTGCTGTGGCACTATCCAGTTAGTTCCAGGGTGGTCCGGGGGCGGAGTCTGGGTGTTTCTGCAAGTTATCTGGGCACCGCTGATTTGCAGTGTTGCTTGTTGCACTTCTGCTAGTCCGGTTGTTTGCCTGAGATTCTTGCCTGTTTCTAGTTAGTCTGTGTTTAGTTTAGTTTAGGTTTTACTTGCTGTCCTTGCCTGGTTTCTTGTTGTAATTCTGTGTTTAGTTTCTGTTTGTCTGTGTTCTGGCTTTGGGGCTGCTTGCAGCTCTTAGTTCTGTGTCTTGTTAGTCAGTGTTTGTTCCCGGTTTAGTGGCTGTTCTGCAGTTTTCTGTTCTGCCTTTTAGCTTTCCCTTCCTTGCCCAGTCTCCTGCCTTGCTGCCCATGTTCCTCCCTTTCTCCTCTGACCCTCAGTCCCTGTGCTGCCTTGCTGTTATCCAGTCCTGCCTTGCCCAGTAAGCCCTGCCGGCCACCTGCAGTCAAAAGCTCAACTTTTGGTGAAAAGTAGCCAAGAGCAGGTGAAGTTTAAGGGTGCCTGCTCTGCTTAAGTCCTGCCTGTTTGCCTCTGCTGCAACTCCAGTCTGGAGTTCCAGTCCTGTTCTGCCTAGTCTCTGGTGTGGGGTGGTTTTGCCTGCCACTGCCGCTCCTCGGCAGTGGCCTTGTCAGGTTCTCAGGTTCAGAGCCCGCGGGGCCGGGCTCTGGAGCAAACATGAGCCCTTGGGCTGCTGACGAGGAGCGACAGCAGAAGGCAAAACCCACCAACCAACGCTGGGCAAGCACACCGACACGGCAGGGACTGCAGGCACTGCCCAGCGAGCCGGAACACATGGACTGGAATCCACCGGACTGGAGGACACAGGACTGGAACACACACCGGACCAGAACACACTGGACTGGAGCACACTGGACTGGTCCGCACAGCTTCACCTGCGCTTAGCTACTAAGCCCCCCAGGAGTTGAGCTCCTGGGTTCGAGTAGCCGACAGGACTTACTGGATACCGGATGACATAGGGACCAGGACTGGAAACAGAAGTGCTCCTAACCCTAAACTGATCTACGTGCTCCCAAGCCCTAAACCAGCAGGAGTGTTCCTAACAGTAAACTGACAAAAGGACTTCCTAAGCCCTATACTAAACAGGAGCCCCTAAGCCCTGCTCAAGAAAGGGACTTCCTAAGCCCTAAACTAACAGAGCAGGGAACTAAACACAAAGCTAACACAGGTGCTACTAAGCACCAAGCTACAAGCAGAGCTTTACACTAATAAGCTAAACACAGAACTAACCAGCTCCCTAAGCACTGCTCTAGCAAGCTAGATACAACTAACAAGGTGCTTCCTAAGCACTACTCTGGCAAGCAACCAGAAGAGCTCCTAGCACTAAAAGGGAAGACAGGGGAGCCACAAGGAAAAAACAGGGAAGCTAACACATAAGCCAAAATTGCTTCTAAAGCACCAAACACCAAAGACTGCAATAGCACAAACGCCAGAAGTACTTCTAACAGCAAACTCTGCAGTGTTCCTAACAACACCAAACCCTGAAGTACTTCTATCAGCAACAGAGCTTCCAAAGCCCTACACACAGCAATGCTTTCAAAACCAAGAGGGAAAAGCAAGAAAGCTAAACACACAGTCACCAGTGCACACTGCACTAACACTAACCTGGCCCTTAGCAAGTAGCCAGAAGCAAACGCCACTGTTGCAAAGGCCCTGAAGGAAACAACACCACTTCCTTATCAAGGCCCTCCCTGATGATGTCACACTCCCTAGACCTAGGCAAAAGCACACTGACCCAGAGAGGCCCAACCCACACCAATGCAACACCGTGAAACACTTGAAGCCAGTACACCCAAAGAGAGTTAGAACAACTCAGACTACCCACACAGGTGCAGTATAGTGAAACAATTAGAGCCCTGCTGCTGTAAGCTGCCAGCACAGAGAGACAGAGCCAGCTCAGAAAGGACAGAGAAAGAAACAGAAGCCAGCTAAGAAGCTGACTCCCAGGAAAGAGGTAAGTTTGAGAGGGGTTCAGACCCCAATCATAACAGGCCTAAGGGCTCACAAACCAGTTTCCAGCTTTGAGAACGTGACAGAATGCAAAGGCCATGAGCTCGGCAGGATCACCCTATCTGCTAGGCTTCTGGCCTAGAGCTTCTGCCTTGTTTCCCTGGTGAAGTTCGGTTCTGGCTCTATTATTGTTCCTGATCTTTTCATGACTCTGGAGGAATATCGTGGGAAACTTTTGGCTGATCCACTCATGAAAAAACTGCCTGAAGCTTCAGCAGAGAGGAAGCGTATCAGGCAGCTTGGGCTTGTGGAAAACCCTGTTTCGGCCATTGATCCTAGGACCCCTCTTTGGAAATATTGCCACCTACTTCTCTTTGACCCCACTCTGCGGAATACTCGGGAAGCTGCCATCAAAAGGAAGCGCCTGGCGAATCCCGAGGTCCAGGCATAAAATCAGTCCCTCCTGAGGGACGCTCTCAGCCAAATTGCTCCGGAGTCCAAGTCGAGTTCCAATTCCAGCCAAGCTCTGAGTCCTGTCCGAGTGATGCTTCAAACTGCGCCTCCGATTTCAGCTCAAGTAGCGCTTCCGGTCAAGTCTCTGAGTCCAGTCCAAGGGACGCTTCTTATCGAGCCTCCAATTCCTGTTCAAGTGGCGCTTCTGGTCGAGCCTCCGGTCCCAGTTCAGGTGGCACGTCCAGTTAAGCCCCCAAGTCCAGCCCGAGGGATGCTTCTGATTGAGCCTCCGATTCCTGGTCAAGTGACGCTTCTGGCCGAGCCTCCAGTCCCAGTTCAGGTGGCACGTCCAGTTAAGCCCCTGAGTCCAGTCCGAGAGATGCTTCTAATTGAGCCTCTGATTCCTGTCCAAGCAGCACTTCTAACTGAGCCTCCAATCTTAGTTCAAGTAGTGCCTCCAGTCAAGCCTCTGAGTCCAGTCCAAGGGACGCTTCTAATTGAGCCTCCGATTTCTGGTCAAGCGGCACTTCTGGCCGAGTCTCCAGTCCCAGTTCAAGTGGTACGGCCAGCTAAGCCCCTGAGTTCAGTCCGAGGGACGCTTCTGACCGAGCCGCTGATGCCAGTTGGAGTGGCCCTGCTAGCCAAGCCGCTGCCAAGTTCCAGTGCCAGTCGAAATGATGCTGAGTCCAGACCGAGTCACAGCTCCAGCTGCAATGCGGAGTCCGAGCCAAGTTCCAGCCAAGAGCCTTGTTCAAGATCCAGCCAAGCTACCCCTGGTCATGTTTTGAGGCTCCTCCGTAGATTTCACCATTGCTTCCCATGGAGACCTGAATTCCCAGTGGAGGTCGGGGGGGCCTTGAGGGGGAGATACTGTCACATCTGTGCTCACCTTGCCCTCTGGTGGCCAGAACCAGTGGTCGCTATGAACTGCCATAGACTGTCTTGCTGTTCCTACCCCAGTCTAGACTTTAGCCTAGTCCAGTCCGGATCTTCCAGGCTGCCAGATTTGTCTGTCTTGTTTGGCCCTGCACAGCACTCGTAGCTGCCTGGTGATTACTGCAGCTGAAGCCTCAGCTGCTGCAGGGCTTATTAGCCATTCTGAAATCTCTCTGCTTGCCTTTGCATTGCGTCTAAGGCCCTGATATGTTGGTGCTTGTTGCACTTCTGCTAGTCCGGTTGTTTGCCTGAGATTCTTGCCTGTTTCTAGTTAGTTTGTGTTTAGTTTAGTTTAGTTTAGTTTAGGTTTTACTTGATGTCCTTGCCTGGTTTCTTGTTGTAATTCTGTGTTTAGTTTCTGTTTGTCTGTGTTCTGGCTTTGGGGCTGCTTGCATCTCTTAGTTCTGTGTCTTGTTAGTCAGTGTTTGTTCCCGGTTTAGTGGCTGTTCTGCAGTTTTCTGTTCTGCCCTTTAGCTTTCCCTTCCTTGCCCAGTCTCCTGCCTTGCTGCCCATGTTCCTCCCTTTGACCCTCAGTCCCTGTGCTGCCTTGCTGTTATCCAGTCCTGCCTTGCCCAGTAAGCCCTGCCGGCCACCTGCAGCCAAAAGCTCAACTTTTGGTGAAAAGTAGCCAAGTGCAGGTGAAGTTTAAGGGTGCCTGCTCTGCTTAAGTTCTGCCTGTTTGCCTCTGCTGCAACTCCAGTCTGGAGATCCAGTCCTGTTCTGCCTAGTCTCTGGTGTGGGGTGGTTTTGCCTGCCACTGCCGCTCCTCGGCAGTGGCCCAAGGGCTCACAAACCAGTTTCCAGGTTTGAGAACGTGACAGGAAGTGAATTCTGTAAACAACTGAAAGCCTTAGGGTTCCTAGACCCCAGGGCCAACAAAATTAATCTCAATGAAATATCCTCCCAAATCACCTCTTTCCTCATTTTCGGCAAGCTGGAGAAGCAGCAGGGTGTGCACTGCCAAAGGATCAGACAATCCGGGGTCTCTATAAGTTTTCAAGTCATTTCTTCGTTAGTCTTCCTGAGAGTAGATTTCACATATAGTTTATGGGCCTGTGTCCTGTATTGATATAAAGGCCTTTTAGGTCTTTCTTGGTCAAGGAAGAAAGTCTGTAAAGCCCATAGAAATCTCTGGACTCAGGAAGCACAGATAAGGTGAGTTTTCCACAGGGCTTTTTTTGAGGGGGTACTTGGGGGGTGCTGAATATTGGCACCTTTTCCATTGTCTGCTAAAATGTATCTGTGGTCCCCAAGTTTTAATGAAAAAGCTCATGCTCTACAGACAAATTCTGCCTTGTTATAGATTCTGTGACTGGTTGCTGAGGGCCTGGCTATTGTGGGGTGGGTCCCTTATTGATCACCCCACCCTGAAGGGTGGCCTGCCATTTGAGCACCGGCACCTTTTTCACTAGAAAAAATGCAGTGGTTTTCCAAGAATGGAGACTTTGAGAACTGGCTTCTTTAACAGTCTGGGTCAAGTCACCTAGATAGCTGTCCTGGTACCGTCACCCAGATAACTTTCGGGGTTCACCATAGACACAGATATTTACAGCCAGTAGCAAGCTGTCACCCAGCACTAGATACCAGTTTGGGTCAGTAAATTGTAAAAGTTTTATTTCAGGGTTTTTGATTTACATTTTAAATCTGTAGACTTGTTGCAAGTGAAAATGAAACAACAAAACTCATATAGTTAAAATTTAACTGCATATATAAATAGGGGACCCAGTTTCAGCACTGACCAGGAAGTGCTATCCAATTAGAGTTATGTTCAGACCACTAAATGCATAGCAAACCAGATAAAATTAGGACAGCCTTTTTGTTGCTTAATTTTATATAGTTTGTTACCCGGTTAGCAGTCTGAATTTGGCCGTTATCTAGATGACCTCTGGCTTTGCCCAGGCTTCACCTATGGTCTGTCCAGATAATGCCAAGGCATTCAGAAGACGTATTCAGTAGTACCATCTGGTTACTGCTGCTGAATGTGCCTCTCACTGGCATTTAACCAGTTAGCAGCACCTTCAAACAAGATGTGGCTTTGTATATCGGCCCATGAGATTTCTAAATCATAAGAACAGAATCATTCTGTCTCAGACAGTGGCCAATGTAAGTCACAAATATCTGCTAAAAGCCCAAAGATCAAATCTATTCTTTGTTGCTCATACCCAGGGATAAGTGATGGTTTTCAAAAGTCTACCTGGCTATTAATCTTTTATGGACTTGTCTCAGCCCCCTTTAAACTTAACTATTGTAAATGCTTTGATCACTTCTACTACTACTTAACATTTCTAGAGCGCTACTAGGGTTACGCAGCGCTGTACAATTTAACAAAGAGAGACAGTCCCTGCTCAAAGAGCTTACAATCTAATAGACAAGTGAACGGTCGGTCCGATACGGGCAGTCAAATTGGGGCAGTCTGGATTCACTGAATGGTAAGGGTTAGGTGCCGAACGCAGCATTGAAGAGGTGGGCTTTAAGCAAAGACTTAAAGACGGGTAGGGAGGGGCTTGGCGTAAGGGCTCAGGAAGGTTGTTCCAAGCATAGGGTGAGGCGAGGCAGAATGAGCGGAGCCTGGAGTTGGCAGTGGTGGAGAAGGGTACTGAGAGGAGGGATTTATCCTGTGAACGGAGGTTACGGGTGGGAACGTAAGGGGAGATGAGGGTAGAAAGATAGTGAGGGGCAGCAGACTGAGTGCATTTGTAGGTAAGAAGGAGAAGCTTGAATTGAATGCGGTATCTGATCGGAAGCCAGTAAAGTGACCTGAGGAGAGGGGTGATATGAGTATATCGGTTCTGGCGGAATATGAGACGTGCAGCAGAGTTCTGAACAACAAATTCCATAAGTTTGTTGTATGTTGAGTGCAAAATATTTTTTGATTTATTTAAAATCTACTGCTTATTTTATGGAGTTTCCTTTAGTTTTAGTACAATTTGAACTGGTAAACAGCCATTACCTTTTTACCCACTCTACCCCTCCCATAATTTCTTCTTGAAGCTGACAAGCCGTAACCTGTTTAACCCTTCTTCACAGAGGAGTTATTTCATCCCCTTTATCATTCTGGTTGCTCTCCTATTTGCCTTTTATACACCATTATATCTTTTCGAGGTTGGGCAACCAGGACTGCATGCTGTACTTAGGGCACATTCACATCATAAAGCAACACAGATATTCTGCATTCCTTTCCAAATCATTCTTTACATTCCATTGGTTTTAATCATTTGTTAGTTGAGGATGTCAATGTATTGCTCACAGTGATTCCAAGGATCCTGTTCCTGGGTGATGGCTCCCAATATGGAGACTGGAATTGTCTACCTACAGTTAGGATTGTTTTTTCTTATCTACATCACTTTTTACTTGTCCACTTACATTTCATCTGCTATTGTCCAGTACTCTAGTTGCAAAGTCCTGCTGCAGTTACTCATAATTTGCTTGAATTTTAACAAATTTAAATAAATTCCACTTGGACTTCCGTTATGCCGAGGAGCTGAACAGCCCTGTGTGGTTGGACCTCCTGTCTTCCTTTCGGAATCCTAGTCTATTAATCTTTCTAATCACAGTTTTGTTACCTTAGACCTGACTTGGTGGATCCTGTAATTTGGGTAGATGTGATCTGTGCTTGGAATATGGCAGCATTTACTACTTGAGCAATGCCGCCAAAAACTCCTAAGCTGCAACGAGAGAAAAGCAAGCATGACATCCTCTCTTAACAGGCTTGCAGAACTGCTCACGGGTGACTTTGCCCCGGAGATCTCAAAATGAGGATGGTTTGACTCCTATACAAAAAGTTTGGATGGAGGTCAGAATTTTGGATGAGGAGGACCTCTCAGCCCACATGGAGGAGCAGATGGAACAGCTCATGGCAGACAATACGCGGCTGCTAGAACACATAGAAAATCATGAAAACAGATATCGGAGGAATAATGTAAGGCTCATAGGTCTCCCAGAAGAGGTGGGAGAGTCAGAACTATGCACATTGTTTGATACCGCCTGCATTTTGAACTGCCCCCTAGAACTAGCAGGCCCTATAGATGAATGTTCCTATGTGCCTTAATGTTTAATTTGTGGTATTGCAGGACTGATCACGTAGGCCTTAGCTTGGCAGCCACCATGGAGGTGCAGATTTTCTTCTTTTGTAAAGTCCCTATACTGTTGGATGGCTGCTGTCAAGATTGGGAGGTACTTCTATATGATCAGCACTTCAAGGGAAGGCATGAGGGGGGATCTATATACTGGCAGTAGTGGGAGTGACACGCCAGTTGGTCTGGCAAAAGGGAAGGGATACATTGGGGTAGTAAGGGGCACTAGGGAGTGGGCAGGGTGGGGAGGAGGATTGGGGAGGTTTGGGGAATGAGATAGGTTGCTTCTATGTTTAAAACAGTTTCATTATTATAGGCTGTGCATACTCTTTTGCTTACTACTGGGGTGCTTTCCTGAGGTGCCATTCTTTGATGGTAGGATCAGTGGAGGTCAACGTGGAGGGGCATAATCGAAAGGGATGCCCAAGTTTTGCTGAGGACGTCCTCGCAAAACGTCCTGGTGGAGGGGCGGGGAAACCCATATTATCAAACCAAGATGGACGTCCATCTTTCGTTTCGATAATACGGTCAGGGACACCCAAATCTTGACATTTAGGTCATCCTTAGAGATGCTCATCCCTAGACTTGGTCATTTCTGATTTTCAGCGATAATGGAAACCAAGGATGCCCGTTTCAGAAGCGACCAAATGCAAGCTCTTTGGTCGTGGGAGGATCCAGCATTCATAGTGCACTGGTCTCCCTGACATGCCAGGACTCCAATTGGGCACCCTAAGGGGCACTACGGTGGACTTCATAAATTGCTCCCAGGTACATAGCTTCCTTACTTTGCTGAGACCCCCAACCCCCCCCCCCCCCCACAAACCAACTACCCACAACTGTGCACCACTACCATAGCCCTTACGAGTGAAGGGGGTCACCTAGATGTGGGTACAGTGGGTTTGTAGTGGGTTTTGGATGTCTCACATTTACCAGCACAATTGTAACAGGTAAGGGGGGATGGGCCTGGGTCCACCTGCCTGAAGTGCACTGCACCCACTAAAACTGCTCCAGGGACCTGCATACTACTGTGATGGACCTGAGTATGACATTTGAGGCTGGCTCAAAATATTTTTAAAGATTTTTTTGAGGGTGGAAGGAGGTTAGTGACCACTGGGGAGTAAGGGGAAGTGATCCCTGATTCTCTTCGGTGGTCATCTGGCCAGTTCAGGCACATTTTTGTGGCTTGGTCATAAGAAAAACAGGACCAGGTAAAGTCGTCCAAGTGCTCATCAGGGACGCCCTTTTTTTTCCATTATGGGTCGAGGACGCCCATGTGTTAGGCACGCCCAAGTCTCGCTTTCGCTATGCCTCCAACATGCCCCCGTGAACTTTGGTCGTCCCTGCGATGGAAAGCAGTTGGAGATGCCCAAAATCGGCTTTCGATTATGCTGATTTGGGCGACCCTGTGAGGAGGACGCCCATCTTCCGATTTGTGTTGGAAGATGGGCGTCCTTCTCTTTCGAAAATGAGCCTGATAGAGATCTAGATATTTTCATGGTTCCAGGAGGAGGCTGGGCTCCTGGGACGTGCTTGTTTACCATTATGGGTATTTTTAACACACTGTCTTGCTTGACTACTGGATGATGGCTAATGTGAAAACTGTCTCCTGGAATGTGTGTGTGTGTGTATTGGGGGGGGGGGGGGGAATCACTTCCTCAGTAAAGAGATCTACGATATTTTCTACTTTGATTGTATAGGGGTTGGTGTAGCCTGCTTACAGGAGACAAAACTTACTGACATTAAACATCTTAAATTCCAGCAGTATTAGGTGGGAGAAGTTTTGAATTCATCCTCTGGGAGATGACGTGATGGACTAGGAATTCTGATTCATAAGTCCATATTCTACACAGCATCGGTTCTAGCAAAGGACACCATGGGCCATTATCTATTTACAAGGCTGAGAACTAGTGTTATTGGTTGTATATAGCCCTAATACTTACAATAAACAAATTTTTCAACAATTGATTTCCTTGGGTTGAGAGGAAAATCCTTATTTTCATGTTGTCAAGTTTTGGACTTGGAAGGAGGTTGGTTCATCTTGACTTCCATGACTATACACACCTGTCTCATGCCCTTGGCTCCTTCTCCTGCACTGATTATATATTAGTGACATCTTCATACTTTTCTTTGGTTGTTGAGGCAGAGATCGGCATAATAGTGATTTCTGACCATGCTCCAATTTGGTTGGTGGTCAGGGAGAAGCCATTTTATCAGAATGTGTGGTCTTGGCGATTTTCCCTCCTATTCAACGCTATTTAACCGGCCAGAACAGCTGCTGACCAGTTAAATAGTGCTTAACCAGCTATCCGCTGATATTCAGCCAGGGCTAATTGGCTGAATATCCCTGGACAGCGGCTAACAGATAGACAGTTATATCGGGCAATATAACCGGCTATCTGCCAATTTTTAAAGCTGGTTTAGCGGCCATATTTGGCCACATGAAAACTTGGGATATCTTTGACTGGTTTAAAGATAACTGTCTAAATCTGATTATCGATATAGCCGGTTATCTTTAAATCAACCAAAAATAAACTGGATATTGAATGCCGGTCACCGTAAACAGCCTGGCATTGAATATCCAGGCTTAGTGTCGACCACTGGAATTAGCCAGTCTAACTCCCGTGGTATGAATATTGGCCCCAAGGAGTTTCAGACATAGTTGCAGACTAAATGGGAGGAATTTTGTAAGTATAATAATCAACATCAAGATGATCCAATTTTGTTTTAGGAATTCTCCAAGACGGTGGTACATGATGATATTATTGCATTTGCATGTATCCAGAATAGGAGATTCTCGCAGACTATCATTACTTTAGAAAGATCCCTTTCTAGGACTAGACGGGCATATGCATAGAATCCTAGCATGGCACGTAAAGAAACTAACTACTTTATTCAGGCAACCCTTAATTTTCTGCTCCATTCTAGAACTAAAAAGATGTAATTTGGGCTACAAATATTGTCTTTACCGCTATGGTAACAAATCAGGCAAGTTGCTTGCCTGCTTAAGTCCTGGAAGGACAGACAACCAATTTTCACCTTAAAGCAAGCAGATGGTATACTTACTTCTCAGGTGAAGGAAATCACTTACATATTTGTAAACTATTATACTGCTATGTACAAGGCAGATGTGGAATTCTCTCCTAAGCAATTTGAGGAATACTTTAGGCACTCTGGTATGTAAGGCCTTTCTGTGGAGAGCATTGTCCATAGGCCTTTGCAGGCAAAAGAGGCTGTGATTAAGTGATCAAAAATGGAACTGATCCTGGCATAAATGGGTATTCTAGCGAGTTTCATAAATTAATGAGTACTACACTTGTGGTCCTTTGTTAGCATATTTTCAAGACGTGGTGTGCCCTGGCACTTTACCGCACTATGCAAATGAAACCTTGATCACCCTACTTCTAAAGCCTGAAAAGCCATGTGATGATCCAGGATTCTATCATCCCATTTCTTTGATTAACGTTGATGTGAAGTTGTTGTCGCAATCCTGCTAGATCGTCTGGAACTGTTACCGTCAATAGTGGGAGATGATTAGACCGGATTTGTATTAGGCAGGCAATCTGTTCATAATGTGCACAAGATACTGTTGGTTTTGGCACACTGTAAACATCATCCTGTTCTTATTGCTAGTTTAGACCTGCAAAAGGCATTTGACAGAGTGTAAGGAGTATGAAGGAAGGAAAAGGGTGGAGAGGAACCCCAGCTTCCTACAGGGGAAAAGAGAGCTGGAGGGTAGGAGGGAAGACCCTAGGGGGGCTCCTGTTTTGCCTAAGAGGGACATACCAATAAGAAACTACAACTCCCAGAAAGCCCCAGGAGAACCCCGGGTAAAGGGAAATAGGGTGCAAAACCAAGAAGCTCCAGAAGAGGGCTGCCAGAAAAGGGGAAAAGCGGAGGCACCACCCTGGTGGAGGAGGTGGCTGAACCGGGGGTGGGGGAAGGAAAAGCAGCCTAGCCCGGTTAATGAGGAAAGAGAGATCAGCTGGAAAAGGGGTGGGGAGAGGAGAAAATGGACTGGGCTCCAGAGAGAGAGGAGGAGGAGGAGGAACAGGAGGCCATGGAGCAAGAGGAGCCAGAGATGTCTCAGAAGAACCGATGGAACTCTTAGCTCTGAGGCAGCCCGAGCAGGAGGTATAGTGGGAATGCCCGGGTCAAGCGGGAGGAGGTCAGGAGGGTAAGGCTGACCAAGAGGGTGGCACCTGAGGCTTTGAGCCCGCACAAAGCCTGGCTGTATTTTGGGACTGTGTTTAGCACAGCCTGGCTATATTGAACTGAGTTAAGCAAAGCCTGGCTGTAATTGGGACTGTGTTTGAACAGCCTGGCTATATTGAACTGAGTGGAGAAAAGCCTGGCTGTAATTGGGACTGTGTTTTGAACAGCCTGGCTATATTGAACTGAGTGAGAAAAGCCTGGCTGTAATTGGGACTGTGTTTTGAACAGCCTGGCTATATTGAACTGAGTGAGAAAAGCCTGGCTGTATTTGGACTGTGTTAGCACAGCCTGGCTATATTGAACTGAGTTGAGAAAAGCCTGGCTGTAATTGGGACTGTGTTTTGAACAGCCTGGCTATATTGAACTGAGTGGAGAAAAGCCTGGCTGTAATTGGGACTGTGTTTTGAACAGCCTGGCTATATTGAACTGAGTGAGAAAAGCCTGGCTGTATTGGACTGGTTTGACAGCCTGGCTATATTGAACTGAGTGAGAAAAGCCTGGCTGTATTTTGGACTGTGTTAGCACAGCCTGGCTATATTGAACTGAGTGAGAAAAGCCTGGCTGTAATTGGGACTGTGTTTTGAACAGCCTGGCTATATTGAACTGAGGGAGAAAAGCCTGGCTGTATTGGACTGGTTTAGTACAGCCTGGCTATATGGAACGGTGCTGAGTCAAACTGGGCGTAATTATACTGTGTCTGGAACAGCCTGAATATTGAAGGGTGTTTTGTTTGAAAACCCAAAAGGCCTGCTGAATAAAGAAAAGTAAAGGAGGAAACGAAGCTCTGGGCCGGTGGTGTGGTAAGGCCTTCCCGGACTGGGCCACGCGAGACCTTTTACAAGTGGTGGCAGTGGTGGGATCATCTGCAGGACCTGTCGCTAGAGGAGGCCGCGACCTGCCTAGACGAAAAGCCCCCGAGAGGGCCAACGCTGAGAAAGGCGCAGACCCGTCTTGGGTTCCGGTAAGCGGGCCCAACTTGGGGGAGGGTAGAGGGAGCAGAGAAAGTCCAACATAAGTGGGGTAATCGCACTTGGAGTGGTTCTCTGTTGTTTTTTTTTCCAGGTGACGATTCCAGTGCCAGGATGGACCCCAAGGAGATCTTCGGGTGGATGACTCTGCAGTTCCAAAAACAGCAGGAGCTGACAGCCAAGATAGTCGAGGACTCATTGATGGCGGCCAGGGATCAGCAGCAACCAGTACTAAACATGCTACAAGACTTTTTCCAAAGAGGTGCTAGTGCTCCACGAGAGGGGGACATAGGAGCGAATGGACTGGGGCCGGAGGAAGCGGTGCGGTAGGACAAGTCTCCATGCATTCACTTAACTGGGGAAAGTTGTCCGAGCAGGATAATGTGGACGATTTTTTGACTGCATTTGAGAGGGTGGCTGGGGCGGCTGGGTGGCCACAAGAGCAGTGGGCCATGAGATTGGTGCCGTTTTCAGGGGAGGCGCTGGCAGCCTTTAGGGATTTGTCTCCTGGGGAGGCTGCCAACTATGGAAGGTTGAAAGAGGCTATTAAGGACAGATATGGACTCAGTACACAAGCTTACAGGCGTAAGTTTAGAGCCACTAAATGGGAAAAGGGGACCCCCCCTAAAGCGGTAGCAAATAAACTAATGGATTTAGTGAAAAAATGGTGGAGCCCGAGCAACACACCCTGCACGAGGTACTGCAAGAACTGGTAGTGGAGCAATTCCTCCAGGGTCTGCCAGCCGAGATTAGGGCAGAATTAATAAAGAGGGGATGTAAGACGGTAGAGGGGGTGACCTCGGGGTTGGAGTGTTACCTAGAAGCCCAGCAGTGGGGTGGACCAGAGCGGGAGGGAGGCAAGGCTCGGGTGTTAGAAAAAGGGGAGCAAAAAGTTTCCCTAGTTAAGCCGGAGACCCCCGCAGGGAGTAAAAACAGGGCTAGACACCGGCCAGAGTAGAAAGGCTACTCCTTTTGGGAGCAAGGTGTGCTTTAAGTGTGGTAAATCTGGACACTTCAAAAAAGATTGCCAGGGGCGGGAGGGGTGGATCTCTCAGGTGGCCCAGGGGTTTAGGCCCCGATACCTAACTCAGGTTAAGGTGGAGGGAGTGCCCATCACAGCCATGTTAGACTCTGGGGCGGACCAATCCATGATCTCTAGGAGGTTGTGGCAACAAATACGAAAGAGGAGGCCCCCGGGTAGGGATACCTATGATGGAGGGGTGTCCATACAATGTATTCATGGGGCCAAGACACGTTATGCGCTCCAACGGGTCAACTTACAGGGGCCCACCGGGGAGATAGAGCTGGCCATGGCCGTTCTACCCCGATTGCCCCAGGACATGATTTTGGGGAGGGATTGGCCACCGTTTATAGAGTGTATGGGCGAGAAAAAAGTGTTGGTCACTACCAGAGCTCAGTCTCACCGCGAGGCGGACGGGGAAGAGGAAGGCATAGGGGCTGTTTTCCCTTTTCAGGGGGAGGTCTTGGGCGAGCCGGGCCGAAAAAAAAGAAAAGCGGTGAAAAAAAAGAACAGAAAGATCGAAGGGAGGCTTTTCAGCGGGTACAGAGGGAGAGTTACCTGCCGTGGCTCCGGAAGAATTAAGAGAGCAGTTTCCCCAATTTCATAGGGAGCAGGCCACTGACCCTACTTTAGAGTATGCCTGGGAAAGGGCGCGCCAGGGAGAAGGTCAGGTAGCTCCGGGGTTCATGATAGAAGGGAACATATTATATCGAAGGGTGCCAAGCTGGGAAAACTCGGGAGGAGGGAGACAGCTAGTGATCCCCCGGGCTTTTCGTCCTTTGGTGGTAAGGCTGGCCCATGATCATCCTCTGGGCGGACATAAGGGCTCCCAGGCTACCCTGACTCAAATATTGGCGAGGTTTTATTGGCCAGGTGTTTATGGGGAGGTGGAGAAGTACTGCAAGTCCTGCACCAACTGTCAAAAGGTATCAGACAGATTCCCTCCTAAAGCACCATTAAAGCCTCTTCCGAGGGTAGAGCAACCGGGGAGGCGGATAGCCATGGATATTGTGGGGCCTGTAACTAGGTCACAGAGAGGGTTCCTCTATGTCTTAGTAGTTATGGACATGGCCACCAGGTATCCCTGGGCCCTGCCATTAAGGAACATTTCAGCGAAGGGTATTGCCAGGGAACTCATAAAATTTTTTGTGAGGTAGGTTTTCCCCAAGAAGTCTTGACCGACAGGGGGTCCAATTTTATGTCACATACCTTAAGGCAAGTATGGGAGGCGTTTGGGATAAAACATGTACGCACGGCAGCTTACCATCCGCAAACCAATGGGATGGTGGAACGCTTTAACAGGACCTTAAAGGGTATGCTAAAAAAAGCCTTAGGAGAGGATAGGACCGGATGGGACCAGCTTTTACCATTTGTGCTATATGCATACCGGGAGAAGGTGCAAGACTCTTTAGGAGTTTCACCTTAGTTAATGTTTGGTAGGAGACCCAGGGGTATGTTAGATATCGTACAGGAGCATTGGGTGCCGCCCGAAACCACCGATCAGTCTGTGGTTGAATATTTACAGGATCTGAGGGGCCGATTGGATAGGATACAGGAATATGCCCGGGACCGGCTGGAACAGAGCCAAGAACAACAAAAGGGGGACTCGGGAAAGGGAGTTTGCAACCGGGGATAGGGTCCTTATCCTGATATCGGAAGATCCACATAGGTTCGCCTCTAGGTGGAAAGGACCCTGGGTGGTGAGGAGGAGACTCGGCCCCCTCACGTATGAGGTGGCAAATGAGAGGGGTCGGGTTCAGACTTTTCACGTTAATCTTATGAAACCTTGGGTAGCTAGGGTAGGGTTTCAAACTCGGGGGAAGAGAAGGAAGGAGAGGAGTTAGGGCCTCAAATACGGGAGATTTTCAAGCCCGGCGAGCCCGGAGTTAACCCCCGGCTACCCCAGGGGCAGAAAAAGGAGATAAGAAGGCTTTTAGAGCGCTTTAAAGATGTTTTGACGGCATGCCCGGGAATACCCACCTAGTAGAGCATGATATTGTAACGGAACGGGGTAAGATAGTACGGCAAAGGCCCTATAGACTCTCCCCAATGAAAAGGAGGGAAGTCATTAAACAAGTGCAGGAAATGTTAGATTTTGGGGTAATTGAGGAGTCCCATAGTCCCTGGTCAAGCCCAGTGGTATTAGTCCCAAAACCTGAAGGGGAGTGGAGATTTTGTATTGATTTCCGCCAACTTAATGCTATCTCTCGGACGGATGCCTATCCTATGCCTTATATTGAGGAGCTGGTGGACCGGTTGGGGTCAGCACAGTATCTTACGACCCTTGATTTAACAAAAGGATACTGGCAGATTCCCCTGTCTCCGGGAGCTCAAGCCAAGACAGCTTTTAGTACCCCCATAGGCTTGTACCAATTCAAAAGGCTCCCCTTTGGCCTTAATTCGGCGGCGGCGAGCTGCCAAAGATTGCTTGACCGGGTCCTCAGACCACATCAGACATATGCTGCGGCATATATGGATGATGTGGTAATACACAGTGAGGACTGGAACACCCATTTGAAACACGTAGGGGCGGTGATGCAATCTTTTAGGGAGGCCGGACTTACCCTGAACCCGAAGAAATGTTACTTTGCCCAGTATAGGGTGAAGTATTTAGGGTATAACGTAGGCAGGGGGGAGGTGCGACCCTTACTGAATAAAGTTAAAAGCATACAAGAATTTCCTAGGCCCAACAGAAAAAACAATGCGTAGTTTTCTGGGTATGGTGGGGTATTACAGGAGGTTCATCCCTCACTTTTCTGAAATGGCCACTCCATTAACGGACATGTTGAAGGGTAAGAGTCCGGATCATCTGAGGTGGGGAGAGGAGGAGTTGGGGGCCTTAGAGCAGATGCAGAAGGCCTTGTGCCAGGAACCGGTGTTGAAAGCCGTAGATTTCGAAAAACCCTTTATTCTGCAAACCGATGCTTCGGGGAGGGGGCTAGGGGCGTGCTGTCTCAGGAACATGAAGGGGCAGAACATCCGGTACTGTATCTAAGCCGTAAACTCCTACCTCATGAGGACCATTACTCCACCATAGAGAAGGAATGTTTAGCAATAAGATGGGCGGTACAAGAGTGTACGGGCTATCTCGAAGGGAGGCCTTTTAAGCTAGTAACGGACCATGCTCCATTGAAGTGGCTGAATTTAATGAAAAATAATAACGGAAGGCTAATGCGCTGGTACTTGGCATTGCAACCCTTCCAGTACACAGTGGAGCATCGTCCGGGGAGATGTTTGGGAAATGTGGATGCCCTATCCCGGGTAGGAGAGGATAAGGAGAAAAGGGAAAAGAATTGGGGAGTGAAATCTTAAGGGGGGGGTATGTAAGGAGTATGAAGGAAGGAAAGGGTGGAGAGGAACCCCAGCTTCCTACAGGGGAAAAGAGAGCTGGAGGGTAGGAGGGAAGACCCTAGGGGGGCTCCTGTTTTGCCTAAGAGGGACATACCAATAAGAAACTACAACTCCCAGAAAGCCCCAGGAGAACCCCGGGTAAGGAAATAGGGTGCAAAACCAAGAAGCTCCAGAAGAGGGCTGCCAGAAAAGGGGAAAAAGCGAGTCACCACCCTGGTGGAGGAGGTGGCTGAACCGGGGGTGGGGGAAGGAAAAGCAGCCTAGCCCGGTTAATGAGGAAAAGAGAGATCAGCTGGAAAAGGGGTGGGGAGAGGAGAAAATGGACTGGGCTCCAGAGAGAGAGGAGAGGAGGAACAGGAGGCCATGGAGCAAGAGGAGCCAGAGAATGTCTCAGAAGAACCGATGGAACTCTTGGCTCTGAGGCAGCCCGAGCAGGAGGTATAGTGGGAATGCCCGGGTCAAGCGGGAGGAGGTCAGGAGGAAGGCTGACCAAGAGGGTGGGACCCGAGGCTTTGAGCCCGCACAAAGCCTGGCTGTATTGGGACTGTGTTTAGACAGCCTGGCTATATTGAACTGAGTTGAAGCAAAGCCTGGCTGTAATTGGGACTGTGTTTTGAACAGCCTGGCTATATTGAACTGAGTGGAGAAAAGCCTGGCTGTAATTGGACTGTGTTTTGAACAGCCTGGCTATATTGAACTGAGTTGAGAAAAGCCTGGCTGAATTGGGACTGTGTTTTGAACAGCCTGGCTATATTGAACTGAGGTGAGAAAAGCCTGGCTGTATTGGGACTGGTTTAGCACAGCCTGGCTATATTGAACTGAGTGAGAAAAGCCTGGCTGTATTTGGACTGTGTTAGCACAGCCTGGCTATATTGAACTGAGTGGGAAAAGCCTGGCTGTAATTGGGACTGTGTTTGAACAGCCTGGATAATTGAACTGAGGTGAGAAAAGCCTGGCTGTATTTTGGACTGTGTTTAGTACAGCCTGGCTATATGGAACGGTGCTGAGTCAAACTGGGCGGTAATTATACTGTGTCTGGAACAGCCGGAATATTGAAGGGTGTTTTGGTTAAAAACCCAAAAAGCCTGCTGAGTAAAGAAAAGTAAAAGAGGAAACGACAGCTCTGAGGCCGGTGGTGTGGTAAGGCCTTCCCGGACTGGTCCCGACGCGGAGACCTTTACAAGAGTTAATTGGCCCTTTCTTTTTTGGGTGTCGGAGCATGTCGGGATATTGGGTTGGTTTCTTTATGCACATCCTCATGAACCACTCACTCCTTTCCTATATAGAGCGGGACACAAGACAGGACTGCCTACTTTCCCCTCTTTTGTTTCCTCTATCCTTGGAGCCACAGCTTTGTACATTGCGTGCTACGGAAGGGTGGTGGGACTTGTCCTGGGATCTGCTACTTTGAAGATACTAACCTTAGTGGATAATTTGCTTCTAATTTTAACTTGTTCCCAGCAGCTCCTTCTACTGGTGATTGAGCTGATGGAGGATTATGGCTTTTTGTTGAATTTAGATAAATCTTTCGCATTGCCAGCTCAATCAGACTGGAGGGGGGGTCCTTTCTCCTGCAGTGGGCAGATGGAAGCACCAAGTATTTGGGGTGCATATTCCATCTGATCTTTCTCATTTGTATGTAGTCAATGTAGAACCCTTTTGTCAGATACCAAGTCCAAATTACAAGCTTGGGAGGTGTATCCCTGTCCCTTTTGGGACGTATGTTTATTTAATGTATTTATTGCTCCATATTGGCTGTAAATATTTTAAATGCTGCCTTTATATCTGAGTGCTAAGGAAGAGAGGACATTGTACTTTACACTACACTTCTACTTGTGGCGAGGGAAATGCCCTCGGCTCCCAATTAAAATAGGAGCTTGCCCAGAGAACAAGGTGGACCGGGACTTCTCAATATACTCCTCTCACAATTTGATATATCATGAGACACATTATTGACTGGTTCTGGAAATCGGAATATTATACTGTACCTCACTAGAGTCTGTGATCCTGGGAAATGTTCATTTTAGTTATTATCTACATGTACCTATTGTTAATTTACCCAGTATACCAAAGGACTACATTCTCTATTGACCATTACATGCCACTTGGAGATGGCATCACATTGATTCAGTAACTATGCCACTACTACCATTCGTCACAATGGAGGGTTCCCACCAGGAATGCACTCCCTGTTTTTGTTTTCTACATCAGGTACTCAAGAATGATGGGTCTCTTAAACTCTTTGAGACATTACAAAATGAATATCTTCCACCTTGAAGGGAGGCATTCTATTACCTTTCAATTTCTACACCTTGGGATAAAGCTTGCTAAACAGGAGATATTCAAGAAACATTAGACAAAGCATTGATGCTGAAATCCAGTTTAAAGTCCCCATGACCTTCCAACATCGATATTTGAAAGGGAGGTACATAAGGTTGGGGGGGGGGGAGTGTAGTCGCTCCAGGGGGGCGGGTTAAGAGGGGGATCAGGATGCTGGGAGCAACTGAAGCCGCTACCAGTAGGTAACCGGGCACTGGCCTATATCAGACCGGTGCCCAGTTGCTTATATCACATAAAGTTATGACAGACTTTTTTCTACCAGTACAATCACCATATATTTGGTAGCAAAAACCATCCATGCGGTCTGTTGAAAAAGTCAATGTTCTCCCATGGAACTTCAATCACAAGCTCTTCAGTCCATAAGTTCTCACAATGATATAAGCACAATGTGACATTCTACACTCCAGTTTTAAAAAGGATCATCCAGCATGACACAAACTTGTGTTTCGTTCCAAGGGCGTCATCAGGAGCAGTCAGCCTGTGCATACAAACATTACCATTTACCAACAAAGCCATCAAGTTACAGTATTATACATGATGAAGAACATAACACAATAAACAAACTCACTAGATAACAAATAAACCCCATATTAGCAAAACACAGCTGAAGAATTCAAACAGTGTTTTCTTTCACTTGTTATGCTAAAAAGCGCGTTAGCACAAGCGTATTTGACATAAGGAGGCACCCCTTAGCTATATATTTATAAAAGCTCAACATTGGCCTGTTCAGAATGCAGCATCACATTCTATTTCCAATTATCTCAATTAAGCTCAACAGATCATTTCAAAATATCCCATTCTATTTCTCAGTTTAACCCAAATGGTTCAAGCATATTATAATGATAAATAAATCTTTGTTCTATACGATGTAATCTCTGAGATAAATTCCCACCTTCACATAATTGATATAAGACTACAAACTGCAATGTTTCCAGAGGATGTTCAGCTTCCATCCAATGAGTAACAAGCGGAGCTTCCTGTTTCTTTAATCTGATCTTACTCAAGTGTTCCGCTATCCTAGTTTTAATTTTATGCTTTATTTGACCTATATTCCATCTGTCACATGGACAACATATGGTATAGACCACTTTCATTGAGTTACAGTCAGTTTTACTTTTGGATTTGGATTATTTTTGGATATACTCTCCATGGACTGACTCTTCTGATCTAAAAAGAAAAAAAACTTTTTAAAAAAATTTATATGATGGAGTGGTGAAATGAATGTTGTGCCTTATTTGATAATGGTATCTGTTTAATTTAATAAAATTGTATTTTGCTACATTTATATATTTTGTAGTTATAGTTTAGAAACTTTCTATCATTGTAGTTTACTAGCCAGACAGTGCCAGGTTAGTCATGGGGTAGAGTCAGGGAAGAGACTAAAGTTATCTGGGTATCGGCAATTTCAGCACATCTACCCAGATAACTATCCAGATAACTTAGGACACCGAAGATGTTGTACTAAATGTATCTGGATAAGTTATCTGGAGAGCAGCTGAATATGACCACAACCACCACAATATACAGATTATTCAGTGCCGCTGAATATCCCCTTTGACCGGTGATTCTGAACCAGCTACCTTATGGGCAGTGTACAGGCAGGAACAGGGTGGTACAGAAAGATAGCCAGTTAGCAGAGATAGGATAGAAAAATGTCTGTCATAACTTTATGTGATAAAAGCAACTGGGCACCGGTCTGAATATAGACCAGCGCCCGGTTACCTACTGGGTAGCGGCTCCAGCTGCACCCACCATCCTGATCCCCCTCTTACCCCCCTGGAGTGACTACACTCCCCCCACTCCCTTTCACCCCCACCATGACCTCCCACTACCTTGGTAGATCTCCGGGTCCACCTTCAATCCCTGGTGGTCTACTGGGGGTGATGGGGACAGGAGTGACCCTCTTTGATCCTGTTCCTAGTGGCAGCTTCTGGAAAATAGCTTCCGTAACCATGAGAGGTCAAAGCAACCATATTGAGAAGCCTCTGCTAAGGGCAGGAGTGAGGAGGGGATGTTCACTCCTGCCTCCATCACCACCATGGATTTAAGGTAGGCCCAGGGGACCTACTGAGATGGGGAGGGGGTTGCTGTGAGGAGGGTGGAAGGGAGGTACTTAAGGTTGTGGCTGGGGAAGGAAGTAAGGCTGGGGCATGAAGTGACTTGGAGGGCTGCTAATGACCCTCAGTTTTGTGGGTCTTGGCCGATATTCAGCTTGGGCCCACATAACTCTCTTATGCGAGCTCCAGCTGAATATTAGCTGGAATACGCATAAGCCCCAGCAGCCAGTGAGGCACCATTTAGCCCTGGATAGTCAGTGCTGAGACCTGCACATGGCCCAGCATTAAATATTGGGGGCTAATCTAGCTGGCGATGGTCAGCGTTTAAATATATGCTGACCACCGCTGGCTGAAGACCAGAAAAATAATGTTTTGCACTTAACATATGTCAACTGCAAAAGCTATAGTGAGTTAGGTGCCAAACCTCTGTGGTAGCCATTAGGGGCATTCTCAACAGTTTTTACAGGGGTGGAATGCAGTTACTCAAAAGAAAGTTCTCTATTATGCATTAATGGAATGACAGACAACACAGATTGTGATTAGATACACTCTGGATGCAGTTATGGAATTAATATAGATCTGCAAGAGACTGTTTCTCAGATGAGGCCTTTTCTTTAAAAATGGCTCATTAAGGACCTCTTTTACAAAGCCACGCTAGCAATTTCTGTGTGGTAAATTAGAGGAAGCCTATTCAGTTCCTATGAGTTTCCTCTTATTTGCTTCATGGAAATCGTTAGGTTGCTTTGTAAAAGAAGCCCTAAAACAATTCAGTGATCCTAAAAATTTTCTCTTGATTTCTAAAATTAAGTGGTGAACCTGTTTTAAAGAGAATCGAATATCCTCTTATGAAAAGAAAGTGAAAAGAGAGTAGTCTTCAGATAAAATATTTATGGAAGGAAAATATTGGTAAGGAAAGAGATGCTTGTTACTAATTCCTAAGAGGGAGCCATCACTGAAGAGTGGCCTGCTTGCAGTTGTGGCGTGTTTGAAAATAGAGAGAGAAGACAGATGCTAGAAGACACTTAGAAATGCTACCAATCTTATTTTATTCCCACAGGTATTACTCAAAAAATGGGAACTAAAAATCACACTATTGTTTCATCATTCATTCTCTTGGGAATGTCAGATCTTCCAGAGCACCGGATCATACTATTCTTGGTGTTCCTAGCTCTGTACCTGCTTAACTTGTTAGGAAATATTGTCATGATCACATTAATAGTCATTGACCCTCAACTTAAAACCCCCATGTATTTCTTTCTCTGTAACTTATCCTTTGCAGACATGTGTTTGGCCACAGTCAATGTTCCTAATCTAATGGCCAATTTATTTTCCAAGAGTAAAAGCATTTCTTACTCTGGTTGTATTACACAGATGTATTTCTTTCTTGCTACAGGAATTGCTGAATGTTTTCTTCTTTCAGCGATGGCATATGATCGATATGTGGCAATCTGTAACCCTCTCCATTATACAATGGTGATGAACAGGAAACTCTGTAGCCTAATAGTGGCTGGATGCTGGACCATTTCTAGCCTCCATTCCTTGTTGCACACTTTGTTGATGTCTCAGTTGACCTTCTGTGGGCCAAATACAATAGACCATTTCTTCTGTGACCTCCCACCTCTACTAAAGCTCTCCTGCTCTGATATCTCCACCAATGAAGTAGTGATTTTTATTGAAGGAGCAATCATAGGTTGTGGCACCTTCCTGTGCATACTCATCTCATCTCACATACACATCCTGATCACTATCCTTGGCGTTCGATCAGCTGAGGGGAGACGCAAAGCCTTCTCCACCTGCTCCTCTCATCTTATCGTGGTAACTTTGTACTTTGGGTCTGGTTATTTTACCTATTTTCAACCTTCTCCTAGCTATAACCATGAAAGGAACAGATTTATGACTGTGATATACACAGTTGTAACACCAATGCTGAATCCATTTATCTACAGTCTCAGAAACAAAGATGTGAAGGGAGCTCTGAGACGCGCCATTGGTAGAAAGTTGGTTCAAGTTCAGACACCTAAAATCTCTGCTCTAATTTAAGTTTAGGGTATCAAAATTCAGTAGTATAGCTACTATTTATCTTTTGAACATATAGCTGGCCTTTTAAAGGTTTGCATATTTCAGTAGCATATATCCTAATAAGCAGTGGTGTGCTGGTAAATTTTTAACAACAGGCTCTCTCCCCAGTCCCCCTTGGCGCCCCCCCCCCCCGTCCACCTCAGCGCCTCCCCATCCATCTCTGTGCCCCCCATCCACCACTGCGCCCCCCACCCACCTCTGCGCCACCCCAAAATTGCAGAGCTGGCTATAGCCGGGGGGGGGGGGGGGGGGGCAATGCATTACTCTCTCCAGGAAAAAAAATTAAATGATCTCAGGTTCCAATCTAATTCATGTTTAATATGGGATAAAATGCCATAAATAAGTAAATAAATATAAACTTTTAACGTTCAGCACCTGATTCTCAAAGTAGACATATTCCAAACACTATAATAAAAATAAAATTATTTTTTTTCTACCTTTTTTGTCTGGTGACTTTGTTTCTCTGATCATGCTGGCCCAGTATCTGATTCTGCTGCTCTCTATCTGTTCCCTTGACTCCGTTTCCAGGGCTTCCTTTCCATTTATTTCTTTTCTTTCCTCCTTTCTTCTTCATTTCTGGTCCTCTGCAGACTTGACTGTACAGTGGATCCAGCTTCTGCCTATTTTCTCCATCCATGTGCAGTTTCTCTCCTCACTTCCTTTTCCCTCATCTAATCTCCTTCCTGTAGCTTCCCTCCATGTCCAGCATTTCTTCTCTCTCCTTTCCCTCCCCTCCATCCATGTCCAGAATTTCTCTTGCCCTCCCCTTCATCCATGTCCTGAAACTCTCATCTCTCCCCTGCCCCTCTCTATCCATCCATACCCAGCAATTCTCTTCTCTCCCCTGTCCCCCTCTACCCATCCATACAATTCTCTTCCCTGCCCCCTCTACGCATCCATACCCAGCGATTCTCCTCCCTCCCTGTCCTTCCCTCCCGCTCCCAACATGTCCAATGATGTCCTTCGCCCCCACCCTCCCCTCCCGCTCCCATCCGTCTTTTTTAATTACCTCCGTCGAAGCGCGCGCTATTTAAAGCCCTGCTGCATGCTGCCCATCTCCAGGCTTCCCCTGCTTGCTTCGGATGATGTTCGTGCCCTTAGTCCCGCCTTCGCAGAAAAAGGAAATTACGTCAGAATTATGTCAGAAGGCGGGACTAAGGGCACGAACATCATCCGAAGCAAGCAGGGGAAGCCTGGAGACGGGCAGCACACAGCAGGGCTTTAAATAGTGCGCGCTTCGACGGAGGTAATTAAAAAAGACGGATGGGAGCGGGAGGGGAGGGTGGGCGAAGGACATCGTTGGACATGTTTCGGAGTGGCAGGGGAGGTAAGCATGGCCTGTGATGGCGCCCTCCTGCCAAGCTTACCTACCATAATGGAGCCGGCTCGCTCCTAACAACAACCGGCTTGCAAGAGCTGTCAAAATTAAACAAGCGGCTCTTGCGAGCCGGACAGAGCCGGCTCCAGCACACCACTGCTAATAAGTTCTGCTTTGAAACATATCCCATAACTTTAAATGGTCTGTTATACATTCAGCATTCAGCTGTATAACTTTTACATTCAGCGGCTTAATCTTCCAACTGAATATTAAGTTTTTGTTTGACTGTCGGCCCCCTCCCCCAAGATACTCCCTTTTTCACAATGTAAAACTTTGGACAGTTTTATAATAAAATGGCCAGAGTTATATGTAGATCCATCAAAGACCTAAACAAATTACATATAACCAGTGTCAACAATTACCATCTAGATGCTAGTGAACACTGGATTCTAGCTGGTGGTCTGGGTACAGGTCACTTTTATACTACATTCATAGGTAACACATTCTTCTCCAAATAACCTGCAAATAGTGTGGTTTGCAAGATGTCCATGATGAATACTCACTAGGGGATCCTTTTACAAAGCTACAGGAAAAAGGGCCCAGCGCTGGCGGCAGCAGCCAATTTTTCCAAGTGCCATTGCCCTTTTTCCCACAACCAGTAAACCCCCTCCCAAAAATGGCCACACGGTGAGATAACACTCACCGTGTGGCCATGCAACAGGGAGCTCTTACTACCACTCATTGAGGTGACGATAAGGGCTCTGGCGCTAACCTGGCGGTAACCAGGCAATGCACAGCGATGCCTGATTACCAGCTTACTGCCGTGCTAGTCATTTCCAGGGTTTTATTTTTCCCCGTGTTGGGCTAATTGTCGCTCTGTAAAAGGGCCCCTAGATGCATCTGCATATATGAGATATAAGAACAAGGCTTGTTAGCCAATCTTCATAAA
Organism: Microcaecilia unicolor; assembly: GCF_901765095.1. Classification (NCBI taxonomy): domain Eukaryota; kingdom Metazoa; phylum Chordata; class Amphibia; order Gymnophiona; family Siphonopidae; genus Microcaecilia; species Microcaecilia unicolor. The sequence continues at coordinate 248,028,816 of NC_044032.1, read as the reverse complement.
TCCGAAATCTATTCCTGTTTGTGGATCTAGTGGCTGATTTTACTCCCCATTTTATTCATTTTGAGGAATTACTCCAGGACTAAACATATTAATCGATGTTGATTAAGCTTGATATCAGAGGGAATTCCAAATATCTGTTTACATTTGATGTAGTATTAATTACTAAGGGGTGCTTTTACTAAGGTGCTCCGAAAAGTGGCCTGCGCTGGTGTAGACATGTGTATTGGACACATGCGGGTCTATTTTTCAGCGCACGTTTAAAAAAGGCCCTTTTTTTGCTGAAAATGGACATACAGCAAAATGAAAATTGGCATGCATCCATTTTGGGCCTGAGACCTTACCGCCACCCCATTCACTTAGCGGTAAGGTCTCACGCGTTAACGGGTGGTAATTGTTGGCACGCATAGAATGACAATTACTGCCCGGCTAGTGCCATGTGCCGGAAAATAAAATACATTTTCCAGCGCGCGTAGTGGGCGCATGTAAAAAATGGGATTACCGCCCGAGCCACGCGGTAGCCGTGCGGTAGTTCTGAATTGGTACACGTTGGGTGTGCATAGGCACCTACACGGCTTAGTAAAAGGGCCCCTAAGAGAGATAGTTACTGATGTGCAGTTAAAGTTGGCATTTTTACCACTCCTTAGTATACTGCAGTCACCAACTTGCGGTATCTCAGTACATAAATAATGGAACAGCAATCACCCTCTCAAGCTACGTTATTCATCCTGCGTGGGAGCATCAGGCCACTAACCATGGCCCAATGCTCCTTAAAGGAGCCAAAACTGAAGCCTATTCCTTCTCTACAGACAGTCTCTGCAGACACCCTTTCAAAAGTATCCTCCCTTATAAAGAATCCCTTCTCCATAAACTCTACCCCATGTGTATCTATTCTAATCCTTGGTGGTTCAGGACAGAAACGATCCCTTGTTGCTACTGGTAGGGTTCAAATTGGTGCCAGTGATCCCTAGTGGTAGTCTCACTGTACTATCACTAAGGGATCAGACCATCAACTGACATATATGGGGGCCTGACCCTCTAGTGGTAGTACCGTGAGAATACTTTTAGGGTTGCCGGCACCATTTTGAATCTGGTGGCTGGCAGGAACAGAAGCAACTGGGATTCTTTCCTATCTGGAACCTCTGGCCCAAAAAGGGATTTGAAGAGACAGGTCTTGGGAGGGGGGAGCATAAGGGAGCAGAAGCGTAGCCAGGTTTTGATCTCAGGGGGAGCAGAGTTTTATAAAATAGGCGACGGTTGGTGTCAGCTAGACAGCAGTGTCTGTGTATTGCTCAGGGGGTTGTGGCGGGCAATGATTAATACGCCGGTCTCTGTTGCGCCCTGCCTACAAGGAAACAGTAACTTATATCAGGAGGCAGAAGAGGTCCCTGTACTGCCAGAGCAGGCAACCTGTCTTCTTAACTTCAAATAAAAATATTTAAATCGTGACCATCACCTCAGGAATAGCACACTCAGTCCTTCCACTGCTAGACACCTTGTTTATTTATTTTATTTATTACATTGTATCCCACATTTTCCCCGCATAGCAGTAGGCTCAATGTGGCTTACAGGTTCCGGAGAGGAGAGTACCAACTTCGGGAATATATACAGAGTGGAAAAATAGAGTAACAGAAGGTGCAAGGAAGCTGATAAGGTTCCGGAAAAGAGAATACAACTCTGGGATGAATATATAGTAGCATATAGAGAGAAGTAATCCCAATAAAACTGATAAGTCTCCAGGGATGGGACTAAAGCTTCTAGTGAGCAATACTAGTAGGATAAGGGTAGAAGTACACTTAATTATAACTGGAGTGGTAAAATTTGTACAGTTTGAAAGTAATAGGATTATGTGAAAGGGGTATTGTTCATTTCTAGATCGAAAGATGTGATGCATTGTTCATGAATTAGTTCGGGTCTGCTGGGTAGGCTTTCCGGAAGAGATGAGTATTGAGGTCTTTTCGAAATTTTAGATGGGTGTTCACAGTTCTAATGTTTCTAGGTAAAGCATTCCAGAGCTGGGTTGCAAATGTAGGAAAAGCTGGATGCATATGATTGATTTGTATTTTAGTCTTTTACAGTTTGGATACTGCAGGTTTAGAAACGTTCTTGATAATTCGATGATGTTTCTAGTTGGTAAGTCGATAAGTTCGGTTATGTAGGTTGGGGCCAGACCATGGATTATTTTGTGGACCAGAGTGCAAATTTAATCAAGATGGGCTTTTGTTTGTGTGTTGACTCTACAGGATGTGAAGAACACTAGTCTTGAGCATTTTTATTTTGGGTGGCACCAGAGCCTACTTTCAAATAGGGCTAGACACTTTGTGAAATAACACAAACCCCTGCAAAAAGACACCCAAAACCTATACTGAAAACTTACCACACCATAACAGCCCTAACCCACCTATGAAAAGACAGTGCTATAAATATTAAAGTGGGACAGACCCTCATCTATATAAAATAAGAGTAGCCATACTGGGTCAGACCAATGGTCCATGCAGCCCAGTATCCTGTTTCCAATGTGGCCAACCCAGGTCACAAGCACTTGGCAGAAACCCAAATTGTGACAACATTCCATGCTACCAATCTAATGCAGAATAGGGCGCCACAAAAAAAAAAAAAAACAACAACAACAAAAATTGAAATAGAGAACCCCCCCCCCCCCCCACCTGCCCAAGGAAGCCAGACTCTAAAAAGTGCAATATTGGTAAAAAAAGAGACAGAAATGCATTTTCTCCTGTACTTTGCAAAATAAAAATGTACATTTTACAAAGCAGGTACATCTCAGTCCTTACAAAGTATTAAATAAAAATAATTTTTTTCTACCTTTGTTGTCTGGGAATTTGGCTGGTCCCGGTCTTTTTTCCCCATGTTCCATGAGTCATCCTTACAAATACTTTTCCAGGTTGGCCTTTCCATTTATTCTCTCGCCTCTTGTCTTCTTCCTTCCTTCTCTACATCTGTCTCCAAGTGCACCATCCTTTTTTCCTCTGCACCACTATTTATCCTGTCCAGCATCTCCCTTCTGTGTCCCTTGTCCCTATCCTACCCCAAAGTTCAGCATCTGCTCTTTCTGTGTCCCCATCTCCCCTCCTTCTTCAGCACAAGCCTACCTGGTCTCCTCATCTCCCCCTTTCTAGCATCTGCCATCCTGGTTTCCCCACCTCTCCCTTTTTCTAACATTGTCCTATGTCCCCATCTTCCCAGCATTACCCATGTTACCATCTTCCCCCTTTTCCAGCATTACAACTTGTCCCCATCTCACCCCTTTTTCACCATTGTCCCCATATCCCCTTCCAGTGGTACCCCTCTGTGTCCCTATCTCCTCCCCTTTCCAGTAGTGCATTCTCTGTGTTCCTATCTCTTCCTCCCCTTTCAGTAGTGCCCCTCTGTGTCCCTATCTCCTCCCCCTTTCCAGTAGTGCCTTCTCTGTGTCCCTATCTACTCCCCCCTTTCCAGTAGTGCCCTCTCTGTGTCCCTATCTCCTTCTCTCCTTTTCAGTAGAGCCCCTATCTCTCCCCCTTTTCCATAGTGCCCTGTGTCCCCATTCAACTTTTATTTCTTTACTCTTCCAGCTTTTAAAGCACTGTCTATCCAACTGAAACAGCTTTAGCATTGTTATAGATGGACCAACAATAAGAACGACAATGTGTATGCAGCAGATCATGTTTGCTTGTTTTGAACCGAACAGCAACAACGGCTGCATGGGGGAGGGGAGGAAACAGATTACCCAAATTGTCGTCACCCTATCTTCTGCCCATCTCTCCCATCTGCGTGGTCACTTTTTACTTCCCTGAAGACTTCTCCCTCCTGCACCGGCAAATCGATTCACAGTCAGCCCTTCTGCCAGCGTCGGGGTCTCTCCTCAGGCGCATCCCGCCTACTCTAAGCAACTTCCTGTTTTCCGCAAAGGTGGGACGTGCCTGAAGAGAGGCACTGACTCTGGCAGAAGGCTGACTGTGAATCGCTGGTGCCGGAGGGAGAATGCTTCAGGGAAGTAAAAGTGACCACGTGGACAGGAGAGCGCGGGCAGAAGAGAGAGGAAAAGATTAAAGACTCGGGGGCAAGGAAGCAGCAAAAAAAATATGTATTGGCTTGAGGCGCATAGGCGCCATTTTTTTCTAAACAGCTGTTTAGGGGGAGTGACCGCTTCCCCCTGCACCCCACCTAGCTACGCCACTGTAAGGGAGGGTAGAGATCTTTAAGGTGGGTCTCTATGGGGGAGAAGGTATTTCAGAGTGTCGCTTAGAGGAATCTCTGTGGGTGTGGGGGGTGGAATCTCTATAAGGAGGGGGAACCTTACTTCAGCTTGGCCCCTTAAGATGACACTGAGAGCATGGGCTGTGGGTTATTAAGCAGGAAAAATAATGCCATTTTCGAACTGACACAATTTCTCTTGGAATAGCACAGCTTGTGGTATTCCCCATAAGTGGTGTGCTAACAGATTTAGTGCATGATAAATCCTAAAACTCCCCCAACATTTTATACCTATGGATTTCTTAGCATTTAGTGCATGCTACTCGTTAGCATGTGCTAAACCATTAGTGCACCTTAGTAAACAGACCTTAAGAATTCCAAACAAATTGAAATAGATCATTTGTTACAGAGCAAACATCTCAACATGGTCTTGAAACCACCTAGCTTCAAGGTTAAAAATAAAGAGAAAAGGGTTGGCGAGTCCCTTGATTAGCGCCGGCAAAGGAGCGTCGACGCTCTTGGACCTGGAAAAAAAACAACTCCATCGCTTCCGAATTATTCAACCACCATGTCCAAAGGAGTGGAGGAGTGAGTTAGAGGCAAATGCTGAAACGGAGGATGTTTACAGCAGAACTCGAATCGGCGGAACCACTCCTAAACACCTAAGAGAAATCAACTTGGAGTTTTTGGCTCCCGTGGAGGGTTACATTGAATACCATCTGGAAGACGCCTCGGACCTAACTGTGGCAGTAAATAATTTTGTTTCAGATATAATTTTATTAGAGAGTTACATGGACAATTTTAACTGAACCCTTTGAGAGTGAAAAATTGATATAACAAATGATTCTACACGAGCAAGAAGTGGTTATGATTTTGAAAATGATAATAGAATAGAAACTTTGAATAATAAAATGAATATTATTATAGATGATTAATATCGAGATTATTGTTTTTCCCAGAGTTCCGGGTATGACTCCTAAAGTTTTCCTCAGAAATATTCCTCAATTATTACTTTAAAAGGAGTGAAGTCTGTGAAAACTGGGGATTACTTTAATCAGTAGGATTTGAATTAGAGACTTAAGTATATGTATTGTTAAATAACTTCTGGTTTTTAAAGAGAAAGAATGTAATCAGAAGTATTATTCTAACTACTGTTGGACAATAAGTATGTTTCAATGTTACACCATACTGGCCTTGAAGAAGCCAACCAGATGATCAATGTGGAATAATGAATTAGATGAGAAATATCTGGGGATAATCAGGTTAATACCACTTTTTTTTTTCTGTTTACTGTTTAATTAATCTCCTTGTCTTGTTTCACTCTCCCTATTTAGTGGTCTAAGGAAGAGAATAGAATTACCTGATTGAAATAATTCTTATTTATTACTTTCTCTGTATTTCTGGCAAGTTGTTTTATCACTTGTAAAAATTTAAATGGTTATAAATAAAAAAATTTAAAAATAAATAAATAAAGAGAAACCCATCCCTACTATTTGAAAATCCAACCCACCAATAGGAATAAGCAGAATCCAAAGAGAAAATAATTCATGAATTCAAAATACCCTGGCCAGCTAGCCAAACTTAGGTTTGAGGCACGTAGGACCTGCTATTAAATAGAGTGATATGCTCACCGGTAGCCAGTGAATGCATAATTCTATAATCCATACCTTTTCAACCCTTCCTCTAACTATCCCAATATTATCAGTATAGTAAAAGGGCAGAGAGAGGGTAGGCTGCAAAAAGTATCCAGATAGTGCAATGTTCAGCTGCTATTTGGATAAACTATGGGCTGATAATCAAAAGATTTATGCACCTTTCTCCCCTGTTGTGTTGGCACTTGCCACAAGGCAGCCACTAGGGCGGCTTAGTAAACAGGGGTGTTTGAGAGAGTCAAGTTCCTAAAATGACCTCTTTGAAAATGTACCAGGGTTGAGCTCTTAAATTTACACTGAAAATTTCACAAACGTTCCAATTTTAGGAGCATAAAATGTGGGTGGCAACAGGGGTGGATTTAGGGCAAGGAAGACAACATAAGTGCTCTTTTACCAAACCAAGTTATGCACATTCAGGGAAATTCTATATATGGTGCTGAAGGTTAGGTGCTACTTCCGTGTTGAACCTTTGCTATAGAAAGCGCTCTAATGGATGTAAGGCGCTGAAATGGGACAGAAACGCCAGATCTGCTTGAAAACATACACACACACATGCATTTGTAGAACAGTAGTTAAGTGTTCCATGTGGATCTGCAAAGGGGTGTGGCCATGGGAGGGGCATGTGCACAGTTTTATAGAATAGTGTAATCCACACCCAACTTGCGGGCCAGGATTTACACCTGGTTTTAGTCAGTGTAACTCTTCGTGCCCAAAGCTGGATGCAGATCCTGGTGCTACACGCTATTCTATAGAAGCGATGATCCCCCGATTGCCCGTTAAAGAATACCATTCAGGACAGATTTTTTCAGTGTTGAATTTTGAGCACCATTTACTGAATCCAGACCTTAATGCACAGTTTATTGTGTGGTAAGTCGTGCATTTAGTGCTATTTATGTGACGGAGTACAGCATGGAAGGAGAGTGGGCATGGAAAGTATTTAGTAGTTAGCGTGTTGTACTTACTGCATTCTGACTAATGCAGAGTTACGCAAGACCACTTTCGGCCTTCTAAATATGAAATGCTAAAACTGAATTCTATAAATTGGTGCCTCAGTCTAGCAGCCCAATGCCGCATGCTTAGCACCAATTCTGTAATGGTATCTTGGTACCAAGATTCTGTTATAGAATACTAGCGTAAGGTTGGCATTGTCAAGTCATGTGTAAGTTCAACCTTTTACACCATGTCAATGGCAGGTATTATTCACCTAACTGGGAGATACACCCATAGCCCGCTCATTCTTCACCTTTGTGTTCACCTGTCTTGCAGTTAGGGCCTATGGCAATTAGACGCTACCTTATAGATTAGCACTTAGTCCACATGGAGGGGCATAATCGAACGGGGCCGCCCATCTATAAGGTTGACCATCTGTAAAGTGGCGTACTCAACCGTATTATCGAAACAAGATGGCTGGCCGTCTTTCGTTTCGATAATACAGTTGGGGCCGGCCAAATCTCAACATTTGGGCCGGCATTAGAGATTGCCGCCATTGGTTTTCGCCGATAATGGAAACTAATGGCGGCCATCTCAAACCCGGCTAAATCCAAGCCATTTGGTCGTGGGAGGAGCCAGCATTTGTAGTGCACTGGTCCCCCTCAAATGACAGGACACCAACCGGGCACCCTAGGGGGCACTGCAGTGGACTTCACAAATTGTTCCCAGGTGCATAGCTCCCATACCTTGAGTGCTGAGCCCCCAACCCCCCCCCCCCCCCAAAACCCACTACCCACAACTGTACATCACTACCATAGCCTTTAAAGGGTAACGGGGGGCACCTACATGTGGGTACAGTGGGTTTCTAGTGGGTTTTGGAGTGCTCCCATTTACCACCACAAGTGTAACAGGTGTGGGGGGGGACTGGGCCTGGGTCCACCTGCCTGAAGTGCATTGCAGTACCCACTAAAAACTGCTTCACGGACCTGCATAGTGCTGTGATGGAGCTGGGTATGACATTTGAGGCTGGCATAGAGGCTGACAAAAAAATGTATTTAAATTTTTTTTTTTTTGGGTGGGAGGGGGTTGGTGACCACTGGGGGAGTAAGGGGAGGTGATCCCCGATTCCCTCAGGTGGTCATCTGGTCAGTTCGGGCACCTTTTCAAGGCTTGGTCGTGAACAAAAAAGGACCAAGTAAAGTCGGCCAAATGCTCGTCAGAGCCGGCCTTCTTTTTTTCATTATCGGCTGAGGCCAGCAATCTCAACCACGCCCCCATCCCGCCTTCGGTACACTGCTGACACGCCCCCTTGAACTTTGGCTGGCCCTGCGATGGAAAGCAGTTGAAGCCGGCCAAAATCGGCTTTAGATTATATCGATTTGGCCGGCCGTAGGAGAAGGCCGGCCATCTCCCGATTTGTGTCGGAAGGTGGCCGGCCTTCTCCTTCAAAATAAGCAGGATAGGTGGCCAGCTCTCAACCTGATAGCACCTTTGATGCAAGTAAGTGCATCTATACCTAGGCAACACTTCATAGAATTGACCCTAAGGGCCAGATTCTATATAAGATGCCTTAAAATCTGTGTGGTAAACATTTCTCCCCTAAGCTTATTTTATAAGTGGTGCCTAGATTTAGGTGCGGTAAATATGCTTAGTTGATATCCCAGTGCCTAAAGCTATGTGACTCCATTTACACCAGTATAAACGTGGTGTAAATCCTTGTGAGTAGATTTATGTACACTGGACCATATTCTGTAACTGCACGTGTAAATTTTGGAGGGTGGGAGGGGGTTAGTGACCACTGGGGAGTAAGGGGAAGTGATCCCCGATTCTCTCCGGTGGTCATCTGGTCAGTTCAGGCACCTTTTTGTGGCTTGGTCGTAAGAAAAACAGGACCAGGTAAAGTCGTCCACGTGCTCGTCTGGGACGCCCTTTTATTTCCATTATGGGTCGAGTACGCACATGTGTTAGGCACGCCTAAATCCCACCTTTGCTATGCCTCCAACACACCCCCATAAACTTATGGTCATCTCTGTGACTGAAAGCAGTTGGGGACGCCCAAAATCGGCTTTCGATTATGCCGTTTTGGGTGACCCTGTGAGAAGGATGCCCATCTTCCGATTTGTGTCGAAAGATGGACGTCCTTCTCTTTCAAAAATAAGCCTGAGAGTGCGAAAAAATGAAGCAAGCTTGTGAAGCAGTTGAAGCATCTCTAGAATTAAAAACACTAGGGGGCCCGTTTACTAAGCCACGTTTGTGCTTGCATGCATCTTACGTGCATCACATATGAGCTACCACCCAACTACCACGTGGCCCGGGCAATAATGCACCTTAGTAAAATCACCCCTAGAGATGCTGAACTGCTTCACAAGTTTATCACTCTTTGTGCACTTTGTGAAATATAAAGAAATGCATGACTTTAATATGTTTTAATTCATCTATATGTTTTTATTTGGTTAAATTAAAGTCTTTGCCTTCAATTAATATTTGTTGGTCTACTGTTTATTCTGCTGTGCTTATATCACAGAACTGCTTTTCCTGTGTTGTCCAGACCTACATTTATAAACATACAGATCAATATTCTGTGCTATTTAACTGGCTAAAGGAGGATCCTACCCAGTTAAATAGCACTGACTGGGTTCCCAGCTAATATTCAGAGAGTACGGCAGAATATTGGCATAGACTGCTGTGGCACTATCCAGTTAGTTCCAGGGTGGTCTGGGGGCGGAGTCTGGGTGTTTCTGCAAGTTATCTGGGCACCGCTGATTTTCTCGAATAACTAATGGGGAAATTAGGACCACATAAAATACATGTTAGTAAATTAATCACTTTAAGAAATTGCTTTACTCAGAAGACATGGAAGTGAATTCTGTAAACAACTGAAAGCCTTAGGGTTCCTAGACCCCAGGGCCAACAAAATTAATCGCAATGAAATATCCTCCAAAATCACCTCTTTCCTCATTTCGGCAAGCTGGAGAAACAGCAGGGTGTGCACTACCAAAGGATCAGACAATCTGGGGTGTCTATAAGTTTTCAAGTCATTTCTTCGTTAGTCTTCCTGAGAGTAGATTTTGCATATAGTTTATGGGCCTGTGTCCTGTATTGATATAAAGGCCTTTTAGGTCTTTCTTGGTCAAGGAAGAAAGTCTGTAAAGCCCATAGAAACCTCTGGACTCAGGAAGCACAGATAAGGTGAGTTTTCCACAGGGCTTTTTTGAGGGGGTACTTGGGGGGTGCTGAATATTGGCACCTTTTCCATTGTCTGCTAAATGTATCTGTGGTCCCCAAGTTTTAATGAAAAAGCTCATGCTCTACAGACAAATTCTGCCTTGTCATAGATTCTGTGACTGGTTGCAGAGGGCCTGGCTATGTGGGGTGGGTCCCTTATTGATCACCCACCCCGAAGGGTGGCCTGCCATTTGAGCACCAGCACCTTTTTCACTAGGAAAAAGGCAGTGGTTTTCCAAGAATGGAGACTTTGAGAACTGGCTTCTTTAACAGTCTGGGTCAAGTCACCTAGATAGCTGTCCTGGTACCGTCACCCAGATAACTTTTGGGGTTCACCATAGACACAGGTATTCACAGCCAGTAGCAAGCTGTCACCCAGCACTAGATACCAGTTTGGGTCAGTAAATTGTAAAAGTTTTATTTCAGGGTTTTTGATTTACATTTTAAATCTGTAGACTTGCTGCAAGTAAAAATGAAACAGCAAAACAAATACAGTTAAAATTTAACTGCATATAAATTGGGGACCCAATTTCAGCACTGACCAGGAAGTGCTATCCAATTAGAGTTATGTTCAGACCACTAAATGCATAGCAAACCAGATAAAATTAGGACAGCCTTTTTGTTGTTTAATTTTATATAGTTTGTTACCCGGTTAGCAGTCTGAATTTGGCCGTTATCTAGATGACCTCTGGCTTTGCCCAGGCTTCACCCATAGTCTGTCCAGATAATGCCAAGGCATTCAGAAGACATATTCAGTAGCACCATCTGGTTACTGCTGCTGAATGTGCCTCTCACTGGCACTTAACCAGTTAGCAGCACCTTCAAACAAGATGTGGCTTTGTATATCGGCCCCATGAGATTTCTAAATCATAAGAACAGAATCATTCTGTCTCAGACAGTGACCAATGTAAGTCACAAATATCTGCTAAAAGCCCAAAGATCAAACCTATTCTTTGTTGCTCATACCCAGGGATAAGTGATGGTTTTCAAAAGTCTACCTGGCTATTAATCTTTTATGGACTTGTCTCAGCCCCCTTTAAACTTAACTATTGTAAATACTTTGACCACTTCTTTGAACAACAAATTCCATAAGTTTGTTGTATGTCGAGCGCAAATTATTTTTTGATTTATTTAAAATCTACTGCTTATTTTATGGAGTTTCCTTTAGTTTTAGTACAATTTGAACTGGTAAACAGCCATTACCTTTTTACCCACTCTATCCCTCCTATAATTTCTTCTTGAAGCTGACAAGCCGTAACCTGTTTAACCCTTCTTCACAGGGGAGTTATTCCATCCCCTTTATCATTCTGGTTGCTCTCCTATTTGCCTTTTATACACCATTATATCTTTTTGAGGTCGGGCAACCAGGACTGCATGCTGTACTTAGGGCACAGCATACAAAAAGAGAAGTCCAAATCTCCCGTGAAGACAAAACAAAACACAAAAAAAGGTGGAAGACAACCCAAAACAGACCAAAAACAAGGGAGTTAGAGCGCCAGAAAAGTTTAATAGGACCCTACACGGTCCGTGTTTCGGCCAGCAGGCCTTCCTCAGGGGTCCTGAATCTGACGTTTACAGGTACTCCTCCAAGATTACTCATGCCTGAATTATGAAAGTGAGGACTGGTTGTATAGGTTTTGCTGAGGACGTCCTCTCAGCACGTCCCGTGGAGGGGCGGGGAAACCCATATTATCGAAACAAGATGGACATCCATCTTTCGTTTCGATAATACGGTCAGGGATGCCCAAATCTTGACATTTAGGTCGTCCTTAGAGATGGTTGTCCCTAGACTTGGTCGTTTCTGATTTTCGGCGATAATGGAAACCAAGGATGCCCATTTCAGAAGCGACCAAATGCAAGCCATTTGGTCGTGGGAGGAGCCAGCATTCGTAGTGCACTGGTCCCCCTCAAATGCCCGGACACCAACCGAGCACCCTAGGGGGCACTGCGGTGGACTTCATAAATTGCTCCCAGGTACATAGCTCCCTTACTTTGTTTGCTGAGCCCCCCAACCCCCCCCCCCAAAACCCATTACCCACAACTGTACACCACTACCACAGCCCTTACGGGTGAAGGGGGGGCACCTTGATATGGGTACAGTGGGTTTGTAGTGGGTTTTGGAGGGCTCACATTTACCAGCACAAGTGTAACAGGTAAGGGGGGATGGGCATGGGTCTGCTTGCCTGAAGTGCACTGCATCCACTAAAACTGCTCCACGGACCTACATGCTGCTGTGATGGACCTCAGTATGTCATTTGAGGCTGGCATAGAGGCTGGCTCAAAATATTTTTAAAGATGATTTTTGAGGGTGGGAGGAGGTTAGTAACCACTGGGGGAGTAAGGGGAAGTGATCCCTGTTTCTCTCCGGTGGTCATCTGGTCAGTTCAGGCACTTTTTTGTGGCTTGGTCGTAAGAAAAACAGGACCAGGTAAAGTCATCCAAGTGCTCGTCAGGGACATCCTTTTATTTTCCATTATGGGTCAAGGACGCCATGTATTAGGCACGCCCAAGTCCCACCTTTGCTATGCCTCTGACACGCCCCCGTGAACTTTGGCCATCCCTGCAATGGAAAGCAGTTGGGGGACACCCAAAATCGGCTTTCAATTATTCCGATTTGGGCGACCCTGTGAGAAGGACGCTCATCTTGATTTGTGTCAGAAGATGGGCGTCCTTCTCTTTTGAAAATGAGCCTGATAGAGAATTAGATATTTTCATGGTTCCAGGAGGAGGCTGGGCTCCTGGGACCTGCTTGTTTTCTATTATGGGTATTTTTAATACACTGTCTTGCTTGACTACTGGATGATGGCTAATGTGAAACTGTCTCCTGGAATGTGTGTGTGTGTGTGTGTATATGGAGGGGGGGGGGGGGGGGAATCACTTCCCCAGTAAAGAGATCTAAGATACTTTCTACTTTGAATTGTATAGGGGTTGGTGTAGCCTACTTACAGAAGAGAAACTTACTGACATTAAGCATCTTAAATTCCAGCAGTATTGGATAGGAGAGGTTTTTAATTCATCCTCTGGGAGATGACGTGATGGAGTAGCAATTCTGATTCATAAGTCCATATTCTACACAGTATCGGTTCTAGCAAAGGACACCATAGGCTATTATCTATTTACAATGCCGAGAACTAGCGTTATTGGTTGTATAAAGCCCTAATGCATCACCTTCTCCCACTACTCCAACCAGAGTTACACCTAATCACACTGACCACCCTTCAACGTCTTCTGTCCTTCTGTGACTGTTCTCTTGTGCTTGACTGCTTAAATATTTTAAATTTAAATGCTTTACTTTTTGTCTATTAGATTGTAAGCTCTTTGAGCAGGGACTGTCTTTCTTCTGTGTTTGTACAGCGCTGCGTACACTTTGTAGCGCTCTAGAAATGTTAAATAGTAGTAGTAGTAGTAATGCTTACGATACACAATTATTTCAACAATTAATACACCTGTGTGCTCCTTATGTGGGACAATCACTGCTGGTTGGGGGGGGGGGGAGGATTTTAAACTTATTTCAGATTCTCTAATGAATAAATCTGCACTTACACTCATTTCCTGGGGGGGGGGGGGGGGGGGGAGGGGAAAATCCTTATTTTCAAGTTGTCAAGTTTTAGACTTGGTAGGAGGTTGGTTCATCTTGACTTCCATGCCTATACACACCTGTGTCATGACCTTGGTTCCTGCTCCTGCATTGATTATATATTAGTGACATCTTCATACTTTTCTTTGGTTGTTGGGGCAGAGATCATCGGCATAATAGTGATTCTGACCATGCTCCAATTTGGTTGGCGGTCAGGGAGAAGCCATTTTATCAGAATGTGTGGTCATGGCAATTTCCCTCCTCCTTAGTACAAGATAAGCTCCCCGATATTCAATGCTATTTAACTGGCCAGAACGGCTGCTGACCAGTTAAATAGTGCTTAACCAGCTATCCGCCAATATTCAGCAGGGGATAATTGGCTGAATATCCCTGGTTAGCGGCTAGGAGATAGACGGTTATATCGGGCAATATAACCGGCTATCTGCCAATTTTTAAAGCCGGTTTAGTGGCCATATTTGGCCACATGAAAACTTGGGATATCTTTGACTGGTTTAAAGATAACTGGGTAAATCTGAATATCGATGTAGCCGGTTATCTTTAAATCGACCAAAAATAAACTTTTAATAGAAAGATGTAAAAGACACAGAACATACATATAACCTGTTTACATATGTGTTTCCTGATTGACTTTTAAATTTATAGTTTTTTTCTGACATCTTCTGTATGCAAAGTGTTTTTTCTGACATATATTGTTCTGAATGACGATAGGTTTTGGTATTTCATGGGTACATTTTTATCATCTTTTTTATCTTATTGTATCATATTTACTTTTATATATATATATATATATATATATATATATATATATATATATATATATATATATATATATATATATATGTTTTTTTCTAGATACCTTTCTAGACAATTTGACTGTGAGTCATTTGTTTTACCATTGTTTTACACCAAAGGTCTGTAGGTCAGTATGTGTTAACTATCATATATTTTTGCTTGTATTACAATATTTTAATCATTTTATATGTTTCATTTCTGACTATTTTTATGTATTAATTATTTTTAAGATATGTGTGGTTTTGATTTATTTGTGTTTTTATTTATAGACCCCTGAGGCAGGCCTTTGTGGCCGAAACACAATTTGTGTCAGGTCATTTTATTAATTTAAATAAAGACCTTGTTTGGGAAACACGATTTGTGAGAAGACTTCTTTTTTGGATCCACTGTTTGTACATTTGACTTCCGTTTCTCCTGTGGAGAGATCACCTTCTGTGGGTGTTGACTCACCATGGAGAGACATCGCGTCTTGGACCAGGCGTCCTGGGCTGGCCGTGGTTTTCAGACTACCTGGGAACCTTTCTGGACTATGCTTACTCCCACAGCATGCAGTAGGATTTTGAATTGTTGACATTATTTTCTTTCTGATCTCCGTAAGAACTCTACTTTCTCTGGGATTAACGTTTGTATAAATAGGGTAAAAGATCGGTCATTTAGGTTCAAACTTAAACTTAATGCTGACAAAACTAAGCTATTACGGTTTTTGTTAGATTTGAATGAGATCCACCAGACAACTTCGAGTAATGATGGGTCCCGGTTAAGTGTTATGAAAATTCCTAAGGTTCTAGGTGTAGTTTTGGATTCATCTTTGACTATGGAGCCACAAATTATTGGCTTGTTAAGAATAGCTTATTTTAAGTTGAAACAATCAAGAATGTTAAGATCTTAATTCTTACAAGACCATTTTAGAATTAAAATAGACTATTTTACCTTTATTAGCTTATAATAATTCATTATATTTGGGTTTGTCTTCCCTGCAACTTTCAAGAATTCAGATGATCCAAAATTCAGCAGCTAAATTAATATTTTGAAAGACTTGAATGGCTCATGTGACTACATTGTTAAGTACTTCACACTGGCTGCCTGTTCAACTTTGAATTATGTTAAAAATACTTTGTTTTGTTTTGTCTTTTTTTTTTTTTTGGATGGTACAGGTCCTAAAGGTGGACCTCAATTAGTAAGCTTGCTAAAGTCTAGGACTAGCTATAGGTTTAAAGCTGCTTTTTCTCACTCTTTCTTCTCAGCTGTCCATCATTGGAAGAATCTCCCCTCAAAGATACATTCTATAAGTAATTATTTACTTTTTTGAAAACTTTTGAAGATGTATTTGTTTTCTAGATTGAGAGAGATGTAATTTTTTATTTTTATTTATTCATTTATATAGTTTACACAAGCATACATCTTGTTACATATAAATCAGGATACAGAAGAAGTCAAGTATATTATAATCATGATATATAATCGGAAGAAAACATAAAAAAGATTATTTTGTCCCTTCCTTAGACCACAAAACTTACCTGGGGGGGGGGGGTGGAAAGAAAAGATCAGGGAAATCTAAATAAAAGGAAATTGACAAACCAAAAAGGCAATCCCTCCACCTGTATATACTTAATGCCTGCTGTTGTCATGTCTTAGCTACTCTTTTCAGGTCTATAAAGGCTTTCAATTGTTCTGGCATAAAGAAAATGTACTTAAGTCCCACATATTTAACTATACATTTACACGGATATGCTAACAGAAATGTAGAGAGAGAGAGCGATGTAATTTTTTTCATATATATATTGTTTAAGATGTGAAATTACTGGTTGATTGTATCAGTCTCTTTTTATGACTGTAACTCGCCTTGAATCTTAATTAAGAGAATTGGCGAGTAATAAGTCCTTGATAGCAGAGCATAGTATAGCATCCTGTGGGGGGTAGTGAAGGGGATTGGGTAGGTGGGAGGTTTTGGTTGGTGTAAATCAATATCAGAAGTATGTTTCCTCTGAGTTTGGGGACTTTTGTTTGAATGCTATGTTACCTAGTTGTTGATTGTCTCTTGTTCTGTGTTGAAATGCACTCAATAAAAAACATTCAAATTTAAATGATTTTGACTTTTCTGCAAATTTAGGGATCCTTTTACTAAGCTGTGTTAGGTGCTAACCTGTGCCAAATGCAGTTAAAAATGGAGTAGTGCAGGATGCAGTAAGACATCCTGTGATAACTTCAAAATGTGAGCACGCCAACAAGGCACTAAAATATGTTCTCCATGTCAGGAGCAGAGAATAGGTACTCTTGTGCTAATCAGTTAGCATATTTACATTACTGTGCACTAACTGGTTAGCTCTCCAGAGCCCTTAATGCTTACAAAATGGGTGGTGATAAGTGCTAATGCGGTATTTTTAAAAATGACCACTGCTAATGGCAAATCAGCACAAGGCTATGAAAACAAAAAATGGGAAATAGTTGCTAAAAATGGCCTTAGCACTTGGGAAAGACCAAATAAGTGTGTGTGCTAAGGCCACTTTTTACTGCAGTTTAGTCATTGCTCCCTTTACCAGAAAATTTGTGAATGCCAAATAACATTGATCCTTGTCCTGCATGATGAGTCTCATGCTTGCGGAGCTACTGTTAGTGATATGCAATTTATCCTTAAATTTGAGCGTGGTACCGGAAGATTGGAGGGTGGCCAATTTAACGCCGATTTTTAAAAAAGGTTCCAGGGGAGATCCGGGAAATTGTAGACCGGTGAGTCTGACGTCGGTGCCGGGGAAAATGGTAGAGGCTATTATCAAAAATAAAATTACGGAGCACATCCGAGGACATGGATTACTGAGACCAAGTCAGCACGGCTTTTGTGTGGGGAAATCTTGCCTGACCAATTTACTTCAATTCTTTGAAGGAGTAAACAAGCATGTGGACAAAGGGGAGCTGGTTGATATTGTGTATCTGGATTTTCAAAAGGCGTTTGACAAGGTACCTCATGAAAGGCTACAGAGGAAATTGGAGGGTCATGGGATAGGAGGAAATGTCCTATTGTGGATTAAAACTGGTTGAAGGATAGGAAACAGAGAGTGGGGTTAAATGGGCAGTATTCACAATGGAGAAGGGTAGTTAGTGGGGTTCCTTAGGGGTCTGTGCTAGGACCGCTGCTTTTTAATATATTTATAAATGATTTAGAGATGGGAGTAACTAGCGAGGTAATAAAATTTGCTGATGACACAAAGTTATTCAAAGTCGTTAACTCGTGACAGGATTGTGAAAAATTACAGAAGGACCTTACGAGACTGGGAGACTGGGCGGCTAAATGGCAGATGACGTTTAATGTGAGCAAGTGCAAGGTGATGCATGTGGGAAAAATGAACCCGAATTATAGCTACATCATGCAAGGTTACACACTAGGAGTTACTGACAAAGAAAGGGATCTGGGTGTCGTCGTCGATAATTCGCTGAAACCTTCTGCTCAGTGTGCTGCTGCGGCTAGAAAAGCGAATAGAATGTTGGGTATTATTAGGAAAGGTATGGAAAACAGGTGTGAGGATGTTATAATGCCGTTGTATCGCTCCATAGTGCGACCGCACCTTGAGTATTGTGTTCAATTCTGGTCGCCACATCTCAAGAAAGATATAGTAGAATTGGAAAGGTGCAGCGAAGGGTGACTAAAATGATAGCGGAGATGGGACGACTTCCCTATGAAGAAAGACTAAGGCGGCTAGGGCTTTTCAGCTTGGAGAAGAGACGGCTGATGGGAGACATGATAGAGGTATATAAAATAATGAGTGGAGTGGAACAGGTGGATGTGAAGCGTCTGTTCACACTTTCCAAAAATACTAGGACTAGGGGGCATGCGATGAAACTACAGTGTAGTAAATTTAAAAACAAATCGGAGAAAACTTTTCTTCACCCAACGCATAATTAAACTCTGGAATTCGTTGCCGGAGAACGTGGTGAAGGCAGTTAACTTAGCAGAGGTTAAAAAGGGGTTAGACAGTTTCCTAAAGGACAAGTCCATAAACCACTACTAAATGGACTTGGGAAAAATCCACAATTCCAGGAATAACATGTATAGAATGTTTGTACGTTTGGGAAGCTCGCCATGTGACCTTGGCCTGGATTGGCCGATGTCATGGACAGGATTCTGGGCTCGATGGATCCTTGGTCTTTTCCCAGTGTGGCATTACTTATGTACCTAATATGGAATTATTTTGTCTTATGTACAAGGTAGGTTAACTTCCACCCCGTGCAGTTTACTTTCATGTGTTCATTGAGAGCTGTAACAGAGGCAGATCTTCCATTAGGTTACCCAAGATAGTTATCTTGGGTGGCAAATTTGTGGGGGTGGTAGCAGTACCAAACTGGTACAAGGTGAGAAAAGCATTTGGAGGTCAATTCTATAATACTGCATTTATATATAAGTACCGAGATGGTGTCTGATTAGTGCATATTCTATGAAGGAAAGTAGCACCCAGTTTACTTTATAGAATAGAACTTAACAGGATATATATGTTTGTTTACACGTAGGTCACACAAAAGGCACAGCGAAGATGATACAAGGAAAAGATCTATATTTATTTATTTATTTACTTACTTACTTATTAGGATTTATTTACCGCCTTTTTGAAGGAATTCACTCAAGGCGGTGTACAGTAAGAATAAATCAAACATGAGTAATAGGCAATTACAGCAGTAAAAATATTCAAATAACAATACAAAGTATGGCATGGTATACTACTTGCAATGGCAACACAATATACACTAGAACATTATAATTGGTAGTGAAGGGTAAGGCAAAGTTGTAACATATAGATCAGTAAGAAAGTAGGAGGAATTCGAAAATAAGGTGATTGATTTGAAGAAAGTTGCACGTGAGGTCAGAGAGAGATGGTTAAATATTATCTCAGCTAGGGTAGGAGTGGATAAACATGTCCTGCTGCAGTATATGCAGCCCGAGTCAATCCTTGTGTGTGTGAGTGAGACTAACAAGTTAGTTACTTCTTCCATTAAAGGCTTGGTTGAAGAGCCAAGCTTTCACATGCTTCCTGAAGTAGAGGTAGTCTTGTGTTAAGCGGAGCTTTTTCCAGAGTGTGGGAGCTACTCCAGAGGGTGTAGTTAGTGAAAATCCTTAGGAGGACCTTAGTGCCCTTGGCAGTGTGTGGAGGATCATCCTACTTTTCAGGTACTCAGGGCCATTTCCTTTCAGGGCCTTGAAGATCAGACATAGAGTTTTAAATTTAGCCCTGTATTGTACTGGTAGCCAATGAAGTTTTTGCAAAAATGTTGTGATGTGGTCACGTCACTTGCAACCTTTTATGAGTCTTGCTGCTGCATTCTGAATCAACTGGAGCTGATGCAGGCCCTTTGTAGTCAGACCATTGTATAGTGCATTGCAGTAATCCAGTCTTGATGTTACCTTGGCATGCACAACTGGGATAAGATTTACCTTCTCAATGTAAGGAGAGAGACAGCGGAGCTGTTGCAAATAGTAGAAGCAGCTCTTGAAGGTTGCTTGGATTTGGGGAATCAGAGTAAGTGTTGAATCTAACTGTATTCCAAGGTTCCTGACTTGTGATTTGAGTGGGAGTTTATACTTCCCAAAAGGGATTTTGATGTCAGGTATGTATCCACTTGTGTTAGGGACCCAGAGAAGCTCGGTTTTACTTGGGTTCAGGCAAAGTTTGTTGTGTTTAGCCCATTCTTGAATTGATGTTAGACAGGTAATCAGTTTATTCAAGGCTGTAGGTAAGTGAGGTTCAATGGGTATAAGTAGCTGCACATGGACAACATATGGTGTAGACTACTTTCATTGAGTTACAGTCAGTTTTACTTTTGGATTTGGGTTATATTTGGATATACTCTCCATGGACTGACTCTTCTGATCTAAAAAGAAAAATACTTTTTAAAAAATGTATATGATGGAGGGGTGAAATGAATGTTGTGCCTTATTTGATAATGGTATTATCTGTTTAATTTAATAAAATTGTATTTTGTTACATTTATATATTTTGTAGTTATAGTTTAGAAACTTTCTATTATTGTAGTTTACTAGCCAGATAGTGCCAGGTTGGTCATGGGGTAGAGTCAGGGAAGAGACTAAAGCTATCTGGGTATCGGCAATTTCAGCACATCTACCCAGATAATTATCCAGATAACTTAGGACACCAAAAATGTTGTACTAAATGTATCTGGATAAGTTATCTGGAGAGCGGCTGAACATGACCACAACCACCACAATATACAGATTATTCAGTGCCGCTGAATATCCCCTTTGACCGGTGATTCTGAACCAGCTACCTTATGGGCAGTGTACAGGCAGGAACAGGGTGGTACAGAAAGATAGCCAGTTAGCAGAGATAGGATAGAAAAAAGTCTGTCATAACTTTATGTGATGAAAGCAACTGGGCACCAGTCTGAATATAGACCAGCGCCCGGTTACCTACTGGGTAGCAGCTCCAGCTGCTCCCACCATCCTGATCCCCCTCTTACCCCCCTGGAGTGACTACACTCCCCCCCACTCCCTTTCACCCCCACCATGACCTCCCACTACCTTGGTAGATCTCCCAGGTCCACCTTCAATCCCTGGTGGTCTACTGGGGGTGATGGGGACAGGAGTGACCCTCTTTGATCCTGTTCCTAGTGGCAGCTTCTGGAAAATAGCTTCCATAACCATGAGAGGTCAAAGCAGCCATATTGAGAAGCCTCTGCTAAGGGCAGGAGTGAGGAGGGGATGTTCACTCCTGCCCCCATGACTACCATAGATTTAAGGTAGGCCCAGGGGACCTACTGAGATGGGGAGGGGTTGCTGCAAAAGTTATAGTAAGTTAGGTGCCAAACCTCTGTGGTAGCCATTAGGGGCATTCTCAACAGTTTTTACAGGGGTGGAATGCAGTTACTCAAAAGAAAGTTCTCTATTATGCATTAATGGAATGACAGACAACACAGATTGTGATTAGATACACTCTGGATGCAGTAATGGAATTAGTATAGATCTGCAAGAGTCTGTTTCTCAGATGAGGCCTTTTCTTTAAAAATGGCTCAATAAGGACCTCTTTTACAAAGCCACGCTAGCAATTTCTGTGTGGTAATTTAGAGGAAGCCTATTCAGTTCCTATGAGTTTCCTCTCATTTACTTCATGGAAATCGTTAGGTTGCTTTGTAAAAGAAGCCCTAAAACAATTCAGTGATCCTAAAAATTTTCTCTTGATTTCTAAAATTAAGTGGTGAACCTGTTTTAAAGAGAATCGAATATCCTCTTATGAAAAGAAAGTGAGAAGAGAGTAGTCTTCAGATAAAATATTTATGGAAGGTAAATATTGGTAAGGAAAGAGATGCTTGTTACTAATTCCTAAGAGGGAGCCATCACTGAAGAGTGGCCTCCTTGCAGCTGTAGCCTGTGTAAAAATAGAGAGAGAAGACAGATGCTAGAAAACACTTAGAAATTTTACCAATCTTATTTTTATTCCCACAGGTATTACTCAAAAAATGGGAACTAAAAATCACACTATTGTTACATCATTCATTCTCTTGGGAATGTCAGATCTTCCAGAGCATGGGATCATACTATTCTTGGTGTTCCTAGCTCTGTACCTGCTTAACTTGTTAGGAAATATTGTCATGACAACATTAATAGTCATTGACCCTCATCTTAAAACCCCCATGTATTTCTTTCTCTGTAACTTGTCCTTTGCAGACATGTGTTTGGCCACAGTCAATGTTCCTAATCTAATGGCCAATTTATTTTCCAAGAGTAAAAGCATTTCTTACTCTGGTTGTATTACACAGATGTATTTCTTTCTTGCTACAGGAATTGCTGAATGTTTTCTTCTTTCAGCGATGGCATATGATCGATATGTGGCAATCTGTAACCCTCTCCATTATACAATGGTGATGAACAGGAAACTCTGTAGCCTAATAGTGGCTGGATGCTGGACCATTTCTAGCCTCCATTCCTTGTTGCACACTTTGTTGATGTCTCAGTTGACCTTCTGTGGGCCAAATACAATAGACCATTTCTTCTGTGACCTCCCACCTCTACTAAAGCTCTCCTGCTCTGATATCTCCACCAATGAAGTAGTGATTTTTATTGAAGGAGCAATCATAGGTTGTGGCACCTTCCTGTGCATACTCATCTCCTACATACACATCCTGATCACTATTCTTAGCGTTCGATCAGCTGAGGGGAGACGTAAAGCCTTCTCCACCTGCTCCTCTCACCTTATCGTGGTGACTTTGTACTTTGGGTCTGCTTATTTTACCTATTTTCAACCTTCTTCTAGCTATAACCATGAAAGGAACAGAGTTATGACTGTGATGTACACAGTTGTATCACCAATGTTGAATCCATTTATCTACAGTCTCAGAAACAAAGATGTGAAGGGAGCTCTGAGACGCGCCATTGGTAGAAAGTTGGTTCAAGTTCAGACACCTAAAGTCTCTGCTCTAATTTAAGTTTAGGGTGTCAAAATTCAGTGGTATAGCTACTATTTATGTTTTGAACATATAGCTAGCCTTTTAAAGGTTTGCATATTTTCGGTAGTATATATCCTAATAAGTTCTGCTTTGAAAAATTTCCCATAACTTTAAATGGTCTGTTATACATTCAGCATTCAGCTGTATAACTTTTACATTCAGCAGCTTAATCTTCCAACTGAACATATAAGTTTTTGTTTAACTGTCGGCCCCCCTCCCCCAAGCTACTCCCTTTTTCACAATGTGGAACTTTGGACAGTTTTATAATAAAATGCCCAGAGTTATATGTAGATCCATCAAAGACCTAAAAAATTACATATAACCAGTGTCAACAATTACCATCTAAATGCTAGTGAACACTGAATTCTAGCTGGTAGTCTGAGTACAGGTCACTTTTATACTACATTCATAGGTAACACATTCTTTTCCAAATAACCTGCAAATAGTGTGGTTTGCAAGATGTCCATGATGAATACTCACTAGGGGATCCTTTTACAAAGCTGCAGGAAAAAGGGCCAAGCGCTGGCAGCAGGGGCCAATTTTTCCACGTGCCATTGCCCTTTTTCCCACAGCCAGTAAACCCCCCCCCCAAAAAAAAATGGCCACATAGTGAGATAACAATCACCATGTGGCCATGCAACAGGGAACTCTTTCTGCCACCCATTGAGGTGGTGATAAGGGCTCTTGCGCTAACCCAGCTTACCGCCGTGCTAGCCATTTCCAGGGGTTTTCTTTTTCCCTGTGTTGGGCTAATTGTCGCTCTGTAAAAGGGCCCCTAGATGCATCTGCATATATGAGATATAAGAACAAGGCTTGTTAGCCAAGTTTCATAAATCTGAAATCTATTCCTGTTTGTGGATCTTGTGGAGTGATTTTACTCCCCATTTTATTCATTTTGAGGAATTACTCCAGGACTAAACATATTAATCGATGTTGATTAAGCTTGATATCTGAGGGAATTCCAAATATCTGTTTACATTTGATGCAGTATTAATTACTAAGGGGCCCTTTTACTAAGGTGCTCCGAAAAGTGGCCTGCACTGGTGTAGACGTGTGTATTGGATGCACGCAGGTCTATTTTTCAGCGCACGTTTAAATAAGGCCTTTTTTTGCTGAAAATGGACATATGGCAAAATGAAAATCAGCACGCATCCATTTTGGGCCTGAGACCTTACCACCACCCATTCACTTAGCGGTAAGGTCTCACGCGTTAACCAGGCGGTAATTGTTAGCACGCGTGATGTCAGTTACTGCCTGGCTAGTGCCATGTGCCGCAAAATAAAATATATTTTCCAGCGTGCGTAGTGCGCTCATGTAAAAAGTGGGATTACTGCCCGAGCCACGCGGTAGCCGGGTGGTAGTTCTGAATTGGTACACGTTGGGTGTGCGTAGGCACCTACACGGCTTAGTAAATGGGCCTCTAAGAGAGATAGTTACTAATGTGCAGTTAAGGTTGGCATTTTATCACTCCCCAGTATACTGCAGTCACCAACTTGCGGTATCTCAGTACATGAATAATGGAACAGCAATCACCCTCGCAAGCTACGTTATTCATCCTGCTTGGGAGCATCAGGCCACTAACCCATGGCCCAATGCTCCTTAAAGGAGCCAAACTGAAGCCTATTCCTTCTCTACAGACAGTCTCTGCAGACACCCTTTCAAAAGTATCCTCCCCTTATAAAGAATCCCTTCCCCATAACCTCTACCCCCATGTGTATCTATTCTAATCCTTGGTGGTTCAGGACGGAAATGATCCCTTGTTGCTACTGGTAGAGTTCAAAATTGTGCCAGTGTTCCCTAGTGGTAGTCTCACTGTACTATCACTAAGGGATCAGACCATCAACTGACATATATGGGGGCCTGACCTTCTAGTGGTAGTACCGTGAGAATACTTTTAGGGTTGCCGGCACCATTTTGAACCTCGTGCTGGCAGGAACAGAAACTACTGGGATTCTTTCCTATCTGGAACCTCTGGCCCACAAGGAATTTGAAGAGACAGGTCTTGGGAGGGGGGAGCATAAGGGAGGGTAGAGATCTTTAAGGTGGGTCTCTATGGGGGAGAAGGCATTTCAGAGTGTCTCTTAGAGGAATCTTTGTGGGTGTGGGGGATGGAGTCTCTATAAGAGAAAAGGGAGGGGGAACCATACTTCAGCTTTGGCCCCTTTAAGATGACACCTACTACTACTTAACATTTCTGAGAGCATTGGGCTGTGGGTTATTAAGCAGGAAAAATAATGCCAGCTTCGAACTGACATAATTTCTCTGGGAATAGCACAGCTTGTGGTATTCCCCATAAGTGGTATTATTCAATTTACATAAAATGACGTGTTTTGCATGCTTTGCATTTCATTATTATGTTTCACTGCAGTGACTTAAACTAACATGCTGCAGAATTATTGCCATTTAACAAGCATTAAGAAGCAAATATTGGGTGTTATTACCTTATACCACCTTAATAACTACCCTCATAAGCAACTAAATCAAATGTGAAATTGCCTCTCAAAGAAAAGTAATGGGAAGCTATTGCTCCAAATTAATACTAATTAGCTTGCTAATCAACTTTTAGTGTGAATATAGAGGCATCTACTTTTAATGTACACTGCCTTGAGTGAATTCCTTCAGAAAAGGTGGTAAATAAATCCTAATAAATAAATATGTAAAACTGGTACTGGAAAAGCTGGTAACCATAATTATAAGAGAAAGACCAGCACTTGCTTATGTGAATGTAGTCTTCATTGTTGACTTCCACCAGCTTTATTCCCAGATATTCAGTGTCAGGTCATGTTCGTACACCAGCATTGAATATCTGGGCATATACATGGGCAGCTAAAGCATAGCTGGTTAAGTGTGATATGCCGCACTTAGGGGTCCTTTTACAAAGGTGCGCTAGCGTTTTTAGCGTGTGCTAAAAATAAGCACGCACTAAATGTTAGAGACGCCCATATATTTCTACGGGCATCTCTAGCATTTAGCGTGTGCTAATAATTAGTGCACACTAAAAAAGCTAGCGCACCTTTGTAAAAGACCCTCTTAACCAACTAGCATGAACTGCATTAAGATAGGACTGTGTTTTATGTGGCCCTATTTATGAACTTATTTTTTAGCAGGTTAAGGGCTGAATATTGGCATTTAATTGGCTAAGGGTCTCTTTTACCAAGCTATGGAAAAAGGGGGCCTGCGCTGACATTGGCATGTGCTTTTGATGCGCGCCGAGGCCCCCCTTTTACCGCAGCAGGTAAAAGGTAGATCTTTTTTTTTTCAGGAAATGGCCACGTGGCAAGAGAAGCACTTGCCGCTTGGCCATTTTTTTTGGGGGGGGGGAGCCCTTACTGCCACCTATTGAGGTGGTGGTAAGGGCTCCTGCGCTAACCCGGTGGTAACTGGGCAGCGAGCGGCACTGCCCCTGCCGGGTACACACCAATGCTGCAAAAATAAAAATAGTTTTTTAGCGCCAGATACGATGGCGCGCTGAGGATGGGAACTACCGTGGGGCTGCTGCGATAGCCCGGCGGTACTTCCTTTGCAGCAAGTGGTAAGCCCGCGATGGGCTTACCGCCGCTTTGTAAAAAGTCCCCTCAGTGCTGACTCAAAGTTTCTGGTTTGAGCTTAGGTGCTAACAACGTATTTCCAGTGGCACTATCTGGTTAAGTGTCACTGAATACACCCAGTTAGTCCCAGGCAAGTGATTTTAAATGGCCAGGAGCACTTTCTAGCCATTTAAATTCCTTTGACTATCGACCCCCTTAATTTTTGTTACATTCAATGACTGTGTTGTAAACTTGGAGCCTCAATTAGGGGTCCTTTTACAAAGGTGTACTAACATTTTTAGCACGCTCTAAACACTAAAGTTGCCCATAGGAATAAATGGACGTCTCTAGCATTTAGTACATGCATATGTAACACATGCGCCTCTGTGAAAGGACCCCTAATTAATGTATGTTAACCTGTGGACTGCATTTATCTGAGTTAAATGTATAGTTAATTAATGGACATCACTGAGAATAAAAGAGCTTGCATTTTTTTTAACATACATGAAATCACAGTGATGTGCACATTAGAATATCAGTAACTGAGACCCTTACTTTTACTTTTATAAGATTTTGGGAAAATTCTCGGTAAAATCACAAAAAATACCTAGAACACCACAACAAAGAAGCATTTATCAGGTTTTGGTGGACACTGTATAAAATAAGATGCGGGTCTGTTTTATGATGTCCAGTTTCTTTCTTTGGTATTACTGAGACATGGGGATAGGTAATGTAGTGTGATGTGGCTGGATGGCTAATGACCACAGTGGTCCTGAGGGGTGTCTGGAAGGCAGGGCCGCTGAGAGGAGGGGCAGGGGGGACAAAATTCCCCGGGCCTGGCGCTGCAGTCCCACCCACCCCTCCATTCAAATCACAGCGCCTTACCTCGCTCCATGTGAAAGCGCAGCAGCGGCAGTCTGCAGATCACCTCCCTTCGGGCCTTCCCTCCCTGTGTCCTGACCTCGTCTGATGTAACTTCTGTGAGGGCAGGACACAGGGAGGGAAGGCCCAAAGGGAGGTGACCTGCTGCTGCTGCGCTTTCACACAGAGTGAGGTGAGGCGCTGTGATTTGAATGCAGGGGGCCAGGCCTGGTGGCAGACGGAGGGGGGGGGCAGCGGCAATGACCTCGGGGGGGGGGGGGGGGGGGAGGCGGCAGCAGCGGGGCCCTGGAGGCAGCCTTGCCCCGAGCACGGCCTAGTCTCTCGGCAGCCCTGCCGGAAAGATCCAGTGGCAAAGAATTCTAGAGCTGTGGCAATCTTTAGATGGACTGGTAAGGCTTGTCCCATGCATGTTTTAGGTTCTATGACTTCCTCTAACTGGTTGCAGAGGTGTAGTATTGTCTCCTGATTAATTCTAAATCTGTACACAAATTGTTTCTCAGTGATGCCATGAACTGTGATCTAGGCCTGTATACCTTCTACACATGGGTTCTCCTTATGGTTAGTGCAATGGGTCAAGATCCAGGAGAACTAGGTTCAGTTTCCATTGCAGCTCCTTGTGACTCTAGGGAAGTCACTTAATCTTCCATTGCCCCAGACGCAAAATAAGTAGCTGCATATAATATGTAAACCACTTTTATTGTAACCACAGAATGGCAGTAGTATATCAAATCACTTCCCTTTTTCTTTCCTCTGTTGCCTGTTTTTCATGTGAGCCAGTACCCACAGGAACAATAACTCACTCCACTCACCCACCAATTTCAACTGGTACCCACCAGCAATGGCACCTGGGGGCTACCAGCATCAATGATATAGGACTACATACACATCCAGACAGAGAGGAGCTAAGGAGGGAAGAAAAGGAGTCAGATGTTGAAAGGGGAAGTGAGGGTGCTTGTAGAGAGGAGCAACTAGAAGGAGGGTGGGTGACATTAGGGCTGCAAAGGGCTAGGTGAGGCACATCCTTTTTACTTAAAGGCTTCCTTAGGGTTGTTCCCACCCAAATGCTGATTGCGGCAGTGAGCTTGCAACTGATAGTCTTCATTTCAATGCTTAACCATTTGTATTCAAAATGTCAAGAGTGTTATATGCAAATTGCAAGGTCTTGTTATGACTAAAGCCAGAGGCATAGCCAGGTTTTGACAGCAGGGGGAGCAGACTTTTATAAAATAGGCGTCGGTTGGTGTCAGCTAGACAGCAGTGCCTATGTTGGTCTCAGGTGCAGTGGCTGTGGTGGGCAATGATTAATACAGGCTGTCTCTTTTGCGTCCTGCCTACAAGGAAACAGGAAGTTACATCAGGAGACAGGCCACAGAAGAGATCCCTGGACTGGTCAGAGCAGGCAACCTGTCTTCTTAACTACAAGTAAAAATATTAAATTGTGACCATCACCTCAGGAACAGCATATACACTTCTTCCAGTGATGGACACTTTATTTAAACCGGATGGGCTTTTGTTTGTGTGGTGACTCTACAGGATTTGGAGACCACTAGTCCTGAGCATTTTTATTTTGTGTGACAAGTGCCACCAAAGGCGGCCCCTACCCCACAGCCTACTTTCAAAAAGGACCAGACAAATAGGTCTCAAAACTCTGCAAAATGACACCCAAAACCTATACTGAAAACTTACAAACACCATATTAGCCCTAACCCCCCTATGAAAAGACGGTACTACAAATATTACACTGGGCCCTAGAGAGGTTTCCCTAGGTGGTCCTGGATTACCCCCTTGCCATTCAGGGTTTCAGGCTATCCACAATGAATTTGCATGTAATGGAGGCAGTATATGCAAATCAATTTCATGCATATTTATTGTGGATAGCCTGAAAACCTGACTGGCAATGGGGTACTCCAGGTCCAATTTGGGAAACAGTGCCCTAGAACACCAAACTTACCACACCATAACAGCCCTAACCCACCTATGAAAAGACAGTGCTATATATATTATACTGGACTCTAGCGCACCAATATACCTACTTTTGGGAAACTGGAACAAGCTGTACTGTTACACATTCCTACATAGACACTACATGAAAGCAGAATCCTTCATCTCAGTCGCATATGCAGAACATGGACAGACCCTCATCTAATACAGAATACGGAGCCACAACAAAAAAAACATACAAACAGAAGTTGAAATAGAGACCCCCTCCACTCTGCCCAAGAAAGCCAGACTCAGTGCAATACTGGTAAAAGAAAAACAGAATGCATTTTCTCCTGTACTCTGCAAAATAAAAATAGAAAAAAGAAAAAATGTACATTTTCCAAAGCAGGTACATCTCGGTCCTTACAAAGTATTACATAAACATATTTGTTTCTTTTCTACCTTTGTTGTCTGGGAATTTAATTTTCTAATTGGGCTGGTCCCAGTCTTTTTTTTCCCCACATTCCACTGTTTCCAACAGTGGCCAAGACAGATCACAAGTACCTGCAGAAACTCAAATCATGGCAACACTCCATACTATAAATCCCAGGGCAAGCAGTTGCTTCCCATGTCTGTTTCAATAGCAGACTATGGACTTTCCCTGCAGGAACTTGTCCAAACCTTTTTTAAACCTAGAACGCTAACCGCTGTTACCACATCCTCCAGCAAAGAGTTCCAGAGCTGGTGTTATAAAGATGGAATATACTGCATTTAAATGGAAGTAAAATTAAATTAAACTCTTTCATTGGGACATATGGAATCACATCTTCACTTCATCTGTTTTGTAGAAGTTTTTACATTGTAGATACTCAAATAGATTATTTTATTTTGAGACAAGTTTCAGGGACAAGTGTTTTTATGAGTCAAAATAAAAAAATATTTTGTTTCATGCAGATTTCTTCTGTTTAAACATAACAGGCTATAAGTCCCCAATGCAGTCCATTGGTTTTCTTATATTTTGTTCCCGTGATGGAGTGGAGGAGTGGCCTAGTGGTTAGGGTGGTGGACTTTGGTCCTGAGGAACTGAGTTCGATTCCCACTTCAGGCACAGGCAGCTCCTTGTGATTCTGGGCAAGTCACTTAACCCTCTATTGCCCCATGTAAGCTGCATTAAGCCTGCCATGAGTGGGAAAGCGTGGCGTACAAATGTAACAAAAAAAAATATATATGCTGTGCCAAAAATGAAAACTCCTCTCTATCTGGTCAATAATAAAAAGAATTGATTGTGAACACTATCAACCCTAAAAAGGTTGTTTTGTGGCTGTACATGAGGAATTGTGACGTTGAATAAATAAGTGTGTTTGTATCCCTAGTCATGCATCCAAAGTTTATATAATCCTTTCAAGAAAGTCAGTTAATTGTTTAACTTATTAGTGGAACATAACCACAGAGGCATGGTATGGTCCATTTTCAATATGGTAATACTAGGGCCCAGCTAAGGAACAGGTTACTTTGAGATAGTCTTCACTGGATCAAACTTGCTTTCCTTGTGCCATCACCATAGAAATCAGTTATATCATGGAAGCAAGTACATAGACATGTCTGAAACATTTGACAAAGTTGAAATTAGCATATATACTAACTGGGATTTAAAACTTTATTGATGCCGCTTGTCCTGAAATCATAGCTATAAGTATAGACAATTATTCAAATAGTATCACATGCACACACCAGAACAGGCATCTATACACACACTGCAAAACAACAACTTAGCTAGAACAACATTAAAAAATCCACAGCATGAAAATGTTACTAATATCCAGATATTTATAAAAGGAAGGAAAAAGCCTCAAAGATCTCAAAATCATACAGATTTAAAGAGCTAACTTGATCAAATGATCTTCTCCATTATTGGCAAAAAGCCTTCCCAATATTTATGTCTTTTAATAGATCTCTTTTTGTCACTTTTTTATTTTTTTAATTTTTATTCTTTAATCAATCAAAAAAAAAGTCTGAGAAAAATCTCTTATATACTGTGCAACTTCTACAGAGTACATCCAAAACTTTTTATTTTCTCATTTCCATCTTCAAAAATTATAGACAGCAGATGTACAGATCAGTAGGACCCAAAGCAGTTCAAAACAAGTAAAGTCAGAAACAACAGTTTATACCTAATTGTTCAACCGCCCTTAGGATTCATTCACCTTTGCATGTAAGGACTAAATAAATTAAAACAAAGTTTAAAGCAAATGCCCTTAATATGTAATACTTAGTAGCAATAATGAAACAATGATGAAATATTCAGTAGTAAGCAGCCTGAGCCAACAGATTTATTTTCCACTGAATATAATTAACTTCGTATTAACTTGGCGGCTAATAGTGTGCTGAACATGACAATGTTAGCACATTTAGACTGACTGGACAGAACTTCTGCATTAAGGACACCCTCCCCTCATTATTCAATACCTCTCCGTGAAATAGTAGTAATAAAAAAGGCAAGTGCATTTTTATAATATACCACTGCAATCCACAAACAAAAGGAGCAAGTTCCCACAAGCCATAATCTTTTGATGTAGGCACAGGAAAAAAAAGATATTAAATGCTCCCAGATTTCAACATAATTAATGTTTTTTTTTAATTATACTAAATAGTAAGTCTGATTGTTAAGCACCTGAAAACATCTCTAAATGAATACAGGGAGATCCTACAGCCAGCCCCTCCATAGAAGAAAGCAGTACTCTAACCCATGAAACCAAAACTTCCTGTGTATACACATCCTTATGCTGCACAAGCCAGCATACTTAAAATAAGAAAAGAAGACCACATAAAAATGCTACCAACAATTAAAATCAACAACGTTGATATAGCAGCTCCTCCTATATTTGCTTGCTTTGAGTTAACGGCTGCGTGGAGCGAAGGAAAGAGAGAGAGACAGTACAGGCAAAAGGTAAAAGATGGCTACAGCGGTGGCTTGCCTTTCAATGTTTTGAGTTCGATGGTCAACCTCCTTGTTCACGTCATTGCCTCCCCAACTTGGCTGCAACAAAAATGAAGCTGCATGCGGGGCCATAGCCCTATGCGTGCCACTTGTGCATCAGCCGGTTTCCTTCCTCTGCGTGATTCCTCCCAAACAGGAAGTTACATCTTTGGTGGCGTGGAGCGTGGAGGGAAATTGGCAGAGAGGCAGCAGGGGCGCTTCAGTGACATTCACAAGGTGGGTGGAAGATTGCACCATGGTAGCGCGAGCAGTCTTCACATAATCCCGACCCCTATCTTTCAATCAACATTGTAGGTAAGGAGTTCCTCTCAACACGAAGGCGGGGTTTTGTCCGTGTGTATGTCACCCAGTCAGTGAGAGGCAGGGAAGGGATACTCGCAGTTCCTCCAGGCTGCTGCAGACTCAAAAGGCAGCGCAGCGGCCGGGAGGAAAAGTTAAATCAGGCACCTCTGGTGCATAGGCACCATTTTTTCTAAAAGATTGTTTAGGGGAGTGACCGCTCCCCCTGCGCCCCCCTAGCTGCGCCACCGACTAAAGCACTATGCAATAAAAAAATTAAATAAAATAAAAATGTGTTCAAACAAGTTATAGAGTTAGCTTGCATACAAATTAGCCCTGGATAGTCAAAGCTAGGCCATGTGTAGACACAAACATTGAATATATGGGCTTGGCTGGATTGCTAGTGGCTACCAAAACTTATGCAGGTCCCACTGAATATCAGTCAGGACCCACCTAAGTTTCATCAACATATCCCGAAGCACATTGCTTCCCTTGACATGGCTCCAATCTACCCCACCCCCTAAAATGGTTCATAATCCCTCTCCCACCCTCTCACAGCTGATCTAATCCCCCCCACCCACCCCCTCGAAGCAGCTCTAATCTCCCCAATGCAGTTTTATGGGAGAAACAGTCCCAGCTGCTGCAGCACAGAGTCTTTGAAAGTGAAACATAGCAGGTAGGGAATTGTATCTTTCAAATTGACTCTCTCCTCTTCTCCAGTTTCCCAGTCACAGACACACACAAAGTCAATGTACACACACACAACACTCATCATACAGATACACAAACACACACGTACACATACATACAACACAAAGATAGGCACACACACGAGATACAGATATACACACATACAAAGTCAACATACAAGAAACACACAAAGTCAATATAGACACACATATAGATACACACAAACTTACCACAGACACAGACGCAGACACACACACACACACACGGATTTGAAATCATTCCAGCAAGCATGTTTTGCTTGCTTTTCCATCTCTCAATCCCTAGGACAACCATACTCTATTCTTTGATAGGTATCTTTTGTGTGATTTAGATGTGAATTTCATTTTCTTTACTGTAAATTCTACAGTGAGCCATATTGACTAAAGTACACAGCGTTCTTAATAGATGCCTTGTGTACTGTCACCTATTATCTGTTGCCATGGGATAGTGACACCCTGAGAGTGACACCCTGATAGTGACAGAGCATCTGATGGTTTGACATATTATCACATTTGGTTTCATTTTATTTTGTTATATTTTCAAAATGTTGCATCATCAAAATGTAACAGAAATCTAAGAAACAAAAATACAAAATAAAACAATTGATCAAACAGCTCCACATCACAAAAATTGTAGCCCACAGAATGAAAAGAGAAAAAAAAATAACAAAAGAAACATAAAAAGGAAAACAGAGAGAACTATGACTCTCATATAAGACAGCAGTTACACAAATAGAACCCATCCTGATAACCAGACTAGGAAGAATAATTTGAGATTTCTCAATTTTCCTAAAGCACCTTTAATACCACCTATAGATATGCTTAAGAAATATTTCGAAGACATCTTGAAAATTCGTAAAGAAAGTTTTCCCCCTCTTGTTAAGACTCAATATATATTTGGGAAATCTTCTAAACCAGAACTTTTACCTGAGTTGAATGTAACAGCTTTTCTAGAAGACTCTCTTGAGACAATTACACAAAGATTGACTTTATTAGTCACTTTTGCTTTTGAAGTTGACAGGAATAACATATTCCGTTTATATTTCAAGAATATGCAAGAACCCATCCAACTCAGAACTGTGGGATTACTAATTCTGATGATTAAGTAAGAATTTCTCTAGATGAATAGGGTCCACAAAAAAGATAATTAGTCCCTGTAAGGTAATCAAACAGTAGCAGGAGAATTTGAGAAAAAAAATTGCACCAATAGATAGGACTCTAGAATTCAACGAGAGTAACACCTTCCTCTGAGCCTGAGTTGCAAAAACAGCATTGGGGAACACTTTTATCTTAGCTCCACAAAATAATACATCTCTATTTCTAAAATAAGTTTTCAAAATCAAACATTTATCCTAAAAAGTTACCAATAAAGTGGCTCTTGTTGCAATATTAACTTGTGAGTCTTCAAGAAACCCAGTAATGTCTAGACTCTGGTGACCTAGAGTATCTATACCTTCCTGACCTTGCACACCCACACAAAATATACTAGGACGATAATAACAGTTAGTAGTAGAAAAAAATCTCAGTTTATGTATTTTGAAGAACCACTTTAAAATATTTCCTGAGAATAATCTTCCCAGAAACTAAATGAGTAGATAGGAAATTCTAAAAGTGCAAGTTCCTTCCGCTACTAGCATTCTCCATCTTTTCCAACTTAAGATGTAAAGCAAGAGAATCTTTAATAGCAGTAAGGAGACAACCCATGATTCCAAAGTAGACAAATGTTTTATGAGCTATCACAAAATTAGAATCTACATTAGATAACTTACACACAGTAGTCTGGGTGAAGGAACATAATTGAGTTAGAAGACACCACTTTAGGTTAAGAAGCGATTGAAAATGGTTAAGGCTGCCAAATTACTGTCCACACTACTACCCTGTGGAGAGTTATGGTTAATTAAACTTGATATACTGCCTTAGTTCACAAGAAATGACAGTGGTGTACAATTTAAAATCAAAATAGAATAAATGAAAAAGAATTCGTTGCCGGAGAACGTGGTGAAGGTGGTTAGCTTGGCAGAGTTTAAAAAGGGGTTAGACGGTTTCCTAAAGGACAAGTCCATAAACCATTACTAAATGGACTTGGGAAAAATCCACAATTCCAGGAATAACATGTATAGAATGTTTGTACGTTTGGGAAGCTTGCCAAGTGCCCTTGGTCTGGATTGGCCACTGTCGTGGACAGGACGCTGGGCTCGATGGACCCTTGGTCTTTTCCCAGTGTGGCATTACTTATGTACTTATATGATAGGAAAGCACAAACACAGAGAAAAAAAAAAGAGAAAAACCAACTAACAACAAAAATGTAAACATAATAATAAAAATATAGGGTCCAATATTCAGACCATGGTTACCACTAAACCTGGATATTCAATGCCGGGCCATTACTGGTGACTGGCATTGAATATTCAGTTTATTTTTGGGCAGGTAGAAGATAACCGGCTATGTTGATTTTCAGACTTAGTTGGTTATCTTCTAAACATCCAAAGATATCCTACATATTTATGCGGCCAAATATAGCCACTAAATTGGGCTGAAAAATTGGCAGATAACCAGTTATGTCGATCGATATAACCGGTTATCTGGTAACGTCCTGCAGCCATGTGCCCCAGCATCGCTAGATGATACAAAACTGAAAGCCCCAGATGATGTCATATGATGGCTGCCTGCAGCACTGTCTGCCAGACTTCTGCTCAGATGAAAACCACTGCAAGTAAAAAGGTATGGAGGGCAATAGTAAATTTCTGCAAATTAGTTATGAGGAACCATGGTACATTTTTAACCATGGAAAATTGAACCTTTTTAGAGGGCAATACTTCTTATTTACTAATGTAGCAATGGAAGGACAAAGATATAAAAAATGAGAGTAAATAAGAATCATGGGAAATGGCCAATAATCTGGTGAGGGATGAAACTTTTCTTTTGTTTATATGACAATAGCATGGCATATATTGGAATCTATAATTGTTTTATCATTTTTATCATTTGTCATTTATTAATTTGATATACCACCTCTTTTGAGCATAAGTCAAGGTGTTTTACGTACAATTGAACAGGTACTTGTACTGTCCCTAATGGGCTCACACTGTTCATTCACTAGTCTTCTGACCTCTGTGGAAGATAACAAAGGATTGGTGGTCTTTGTCATATTTACTATTCATCCTTCATGTAGGCCTCCCAATAGAACAACTGATCAGTGACTAGATCTTCCAGCACTTTATTTATTCCAAACTTTCTATACCGCTTTAAATGTCAAGCACGGCAAAGCAATTTATATACTAATTTAAATAAAGAAGAAAAGAACTACAACAATGAATAGGAAAGAACACACACACACCAAAAGAATTAAACAACATTTCTAGGTTGCATTTCATAGGCAATGCTGCCAGGTCGATCATGCAGGGTAGGCCTGCTCAAAAAGCCAGGCCTTTAATAATGATTTGAATTTCTTTAATGAGAGTTTTCTTCTCAAATAAAGGGGCATGGAGTTACTCAAAAATGGAGCCAACAAATAAAATGCACTATGACGAGTGTTCTCCAATTGAGCTGTACAGGTACCCATCAGGACCATACAATTGCCATTTAAGGACCTCAGCATTTTTACTGGGGAATCATCAGTATTGATAAATATGATGGTGTACCTTGATGAAAGGCCTGAAAAGCAAGTAAAAGAACCTTGAACCTGACAGGGAACTAAACCGGCAATCAATTGTAGCTTTTCAAAGAAGGTGAAACATGAACTGTTCTATGCAGATGACTTAGGAGGCAAACAACCATGTTCTGGAGAGTCTGAAGCCTTTTTAGTAAAGCTCAAGAAACTCCAGAATAAACATTATAGTAGTCATAAACAATGCTATCATCAATCAATGAAAGGCATCTGTAGTAAAAAAGGGGGTTGCACAATTCGTAGCTGTCTCAAAAGGAAAAAATGATTTACACAGTGAAGAAACTTGTGGTTCCAACATAAGACATGAATCAAAAACACCTAAATAATGAAAGTTGGACTTCAGCAGGGGGTGTTAGATGACTTGTTAACAAGCAGACCACAGTTTTCTCATGATTTTAAACAAGGTGGTGATATAATAGCCATTTGACTATGTCACAAAATGCCTAGCCACCCGCCTGGGGTTACCCCGTGGCCACTTAGAGGGTCTATCCCCAGCAGAGCTCAGGTCCGCCTGCACCTGCTGCTTGTACTCTATACTAGCACCCTCCTCCCACCAACTGGGTCACAACCACCTCTGGGCAGGTGTCCCACTCTCAAATTATTCCCAGTGATTTCTAGGAGATGAGATTTAAATTGGGTAGTTTAATCCAAGAAGAGGGAAGCGGGTCCAGTTGACATGCAATAGCATGCATAGAGGACAGAAGCTTACCTAATGAGACTAATGATTGCTGGTGAGACCATGTAACAGATAGTGTCATCCGATTGAACAGAAGTCAAAAGATTCAAAGTATTCATAAAAGAACCAGTTATATACAACAAAGGTTGATAAAGGAGCTGAATCTTTTCAAAAAAGAAATATGCCAATAAGTTGGCTGAAGGTAGGGCATCAGAATTGGAAATCTGAGGGTTATATGAAACTAGAGTCCCAAAATTAGAATGAAGCTCCCTTGCTGGATTCACAGCCTTAAGAATTCTAGCAGAAAAATATAAATGCTTTGCCTTATTAAGATGAAAATTAAAACTTTGATGCCTTTCCCAACAGAGATGCAAATCAGCCTCAGATCTAATTTTCTTCCAACGTCTTTCTGCCTGCCTGGCACTTAAGGAGACGCAAAACATAATGTGATCAGACCATGAAACAGGATGCCTGGGAAAAGAGTGTACAGAGAAGGAAGATGTAGAGGAGGGAATGACTAAATCCAATATATGACCAAATCCAGTATATGACCAGCCTGACATGATTAAATCCAGTATATGACAGACTATGAGGCCCAGTTTGTCTGATAATATGGTCTTACACAGAGACTGGTTCTTCCATCTTCAGTATTATTTCAAGGACACAACCAAAACCTTCCGAAGGACTGAGAATTGAAAAGAGATGTATGCACTCATCTCACCACTATCTGACTTAACCTTCTGACTCAACAATGAAACCATTATATGCAGAAGTCCATGATGAATATGACATTATTGAACTATGTTTAACTAGATTCCCAAATTATTCTCTCAGATGCTTTTATCCATATGTGTCTTAAGAAAGGGAGCAGACTGTCGGAAGCCCATAAGCTAGGCTTACTCCACTTGGACCCGGGCTCACAAGGGCAATTCTATCACCTCTCAAACTTAGGCACACCACTCTTTTCTTAATTCAGTCCACACTTACAACAAGGTGGGAGTGGGTTGAAGTTCTGGAATTGTGATTCTGGGATGTGGGAGACACTCGAACTCTCTTGGGCTTCGATAAGTACACTTCAGGAAATAGTCTATGCAAAATTTATTCTCCCATTCTGCAATGTCAGCAACATCAACATTTCGATCCAACTCCATGTAAGCCCAAACTGCAATTCTTCTGTTGTCCTCTGGGGAATTCCCATACCACTTGGTCTCCTCAGTTTACTTACAAGGGTAGATTTCATATCGAGGGTATGTATATATATACAGTAGTCCTGTTCATGCCTATCCTGTGGGCAGTGTTTTTCCCCCCTGGCTGTTTCTGCTCCTCTCAGCACAAACTCAGTTTTCTGTGGGCTCAGACTCTCCTCTGGCCTGACCCTCTTCCAACGGTGACCTCCTCTGGATTTGCCCCGGTCCTGGGATCAATCCCCCCCGGCTCCAATTCCTTTGTTGCCAGGCTGGGTCTCTCCTAAGCCAATCCATAGCTCGCATAGTTGAACAGTTGCCGCTTCAGGAGCCACAACCCCCCCTCTACAGCCAGAAGTCATGCTCCTCACTCAGGAATCCCATTTACTCCTCCTGGTCTCTTAGCAGGGGACTGTCAGGCAACCAAAGACTCATTTGGGCATAATTCTGACCTTTATCCTCCTGGTAACTCCTCCCTCCTGTCACTTTCTACCAGGGTAGCTCTTTCCCCTGCATTTTATTCCAAAAGCACTACCCATGGGCTGGGTCTTCTCCCACCCAGGGACCCTCCCAATCACTCCCCCAATGACTCTCAAAGGGACCTTCTCTCATCAGTAATCTCCATACAATGGGAGATTTCACTAATATGGGCTAGTACCTGATTCAGTTCTGTGGGCTGGAAATGGCATTTATCCTTCTGGACCACTGAGGGCATGCAAAACACCTGCTAGGCTAATTAATTCTGTTCCCTGATAGAGAATAATTCAGTATTCTGCACTTCTACTGCGTATACTATAGAATCAGTACAGAACCTCTGTAGGGAGGGTTTCAGACTTAACCCACCCCTGTTAGAGGTGAAAGCAGTTTTGGATCTCTGTACTGGAAGAGAGAGAGAGAGAGAGAGAGAGAGAGAGAGAGAGATGTGATGGCATTGCGGGGATAGTGCTGGGCAGACTTATACTGTTTGTGCCAGAGCCGGTGGTGGGAAGCGGGACTGGTGGTTGGGAGGCGGGGATAGTGCTGGACAGACTTGTACGGTCTGTGCCAGAGCCGGTGGTTGGGAGGCAGGGCTGGTGGTTGGGAGGTGAGGATAGTGCTGGGCAGACTTATACGGTCTGTGCCAGAGCTGGTGGTTGGGAGGAGGGGCTGGTGGTTGGGAGGCGGGGATAGTGCTGGGCAGACTTATATGGTCTATGCCCTGAAGAGCACAGGTACAAATCAAAGTAGGGTATACACAAAAAGCAGCAATATGAGTTATCTTGTTGGGCAGACTGGATGGACCGTGCAGGTCTTTTTCTGCCGTCATCTACTACGTTACTATATGTTACCATGGGAGGAATTCCAGAGAACTGTGGCCTCAGAGGGGTCATGTTAGGAGAAAAATATTTGTGCTTTAATCTAAAGATTTTATCAATATATGAGTGGATTTTCAGTGAGAGAAGCCACTGTAATAATTTAAATGGCAATACTGGTGTATTTTCCACACTGCTATCTAGATAATTTCATGGCATCTTCCTTCACTAATTTTAAGGCCCACTATCCATATAGCTGATGAAAATACATGGATGGCTTACTGGCCACTGGTTACCATATAACTCCATTTGAATATTAGCCTCATGGCATTTAAACTAAGAAATTAGGCAAATCCAAGATAACTGTATAAATTGCCAGTCAGCAACACTATTTTACTAGAAGAAATGCTTTGAAAATTGTCCTCTGAATGGCAGTTTACCTGAGCAAACTGTGATTTCTGTGGGTAAATTGACCTCCTTCAAAATTTTACTTTCTCAAATGGCTACAACTATGGAGTCAGTGTTCAGTAGGCTGGCAGCTGGATAAAGTTATCCAGATAGAGTCATCTGTGTAAATTAAAAAACAAAATCAAAGTAACTTGAGGAGTTATCTGAATAAATCTTTGACATTGAAAATTCCCCTTCCCCA
The DNA here is from genome assembly GCF_901765095.1 of Microcaecilia unicolor. Classification (NCBI taxonomy): domain Eukaryota; kingdom Metazoa; phylum Chordata; class Amphibia; order Gymnophiona; family Siphonopidae; genus Microcaecilia; species Microcaecilia unicolor. Next base: position 247,988,181 of record NC_044032.1, on the reverse strand, counting down.
TGTAATCATATACATTTTCCTGAATGGTTAAATGGTACTTAACTGACTAAGTATTGGATCAAAGAGCTGTTCGATTCACGGGTATTTATAAAGAACCTGGGTTTTCGTATTATGAGCCAGGGTGTAACTACTACTACTACTTATCATTTCTATAGCGCTAAAAAGCATACGCAGCGCTGTACACCATACACAAAAAAGACAGTCTCTGCTCAAAGAGCTTACAATCTAGATAACTCATAGAGGGGGGTCATGCTCTGGATGCGTTTTCTTTGTGGAGATGAGATGGGCTATTTATTGAGGTCTTCTCTGTCAGTTTCATTGATTTGATCATTTTGCAATCCCTTTTTGGGTGGAGAGTCAGGACAGGCGGTCTCATTTTGATGAGGCTGGTGGGGTCCTGTTTCAGGAGTTTACAAGGGTTGATCTGGATGCTTTGCCACCATTATGTGAAGAGTTTTCTGACTGTTTCCAGGATAGTACTTTATTAAAGCAAATGGAAGAACGGAAGCAGGTGTTAGGGACCAGGGTGGAATAGGAGGTGCCTTGGCGTATGTCACATAATAGGATGGGACAGAGAAAACCTTGGTATCATGCAGCGTTGGGTATGTTAAAAAGACAAGAAGGTTGGAAAGGAGTTGAAGAAGGACTAAGGATGATAGGGACAGAGTGCTCTTAAAACAACAGCAAGATTATTATACAGCTCAATTGAAGAAGGCTAGAATGAATTATTTCAATTTGTTAATTGAACATGCTCCTAATCTGGCACAAAAATGATCAAATATTATGGGGTATGCAGTCTAGTCTAAAAGCATCAGTTAAACAGCCTAGGCCAGAGGCTGATTTGTTAGCAAAGTTTTTCAGGATAAAATCAACATCTTACAAGTTGGTTTACAAGTGGAGACTGGTAGGAATGTGAAGGGGTTGGTAGAAGAGGAAGAGGAATGTGGGGTAGGAAATAGGGAAGTGTGGAATGTTTTTTGAGGTCCAGCTTGGGATGACTTTGCTAGATGTTTTTAACGGGCTGAAGACCTGTCTACAGTTAGATATTGTCCCGGCGTCCTTGGTCAAGAATGGCTGTCATGACTTACAGAAGCTTATGTATGGCATGATCTATAGGAGTTTAAAGGAAGGTCAGGAACTCGAAGAATGGAAAAGGGTGCTGGTTCACACAATATTAAAAGATGTCAAGAAGAACAGTTTGGTAGTAGATAATTATAGACCTATATCCAACCTAGGTGTGTTTGCTAAGATTTCTGAGAAGCTTGTTTTCAGCCAATTAATGGAATATTTAGGGAAGTTGAAAGTTCTGAGCCCTTATCAAGCAGGATTTTGGAAGGGCTGTGGAACTGAATCACTTTTGGCATTGGTGTTGTCAGATGTAAAGGCGAGAGTGGATGCTGGCCATAGTGCACCAACCATTTCTTTGGATTTAACATCTGCTTTTGACCTACTGGATTATCAAATGTTGGTGGATAGGCTGGCAGTGATAGGTTTGAGAGATTGGGTCCCGGACTGGTTTCCATTATTTTTGAAAGATAGGACCTACTTTGTACAGGACCAGGGAGTTCAATCCTTAAGATGTAGGTTCCCATGTGGGGTCCCACAAGAATCATCACTTTCACCTGTGTTATTCAATCTAGTTTTTGTCCCTTTGATTATTTTAATTAGTTTCTGATAAAGGTTTACATGTATGCAGACAATATACTTTTGATTGTTATTTTTTCTCCAGATAAGCCTGATTTGACCCCTATAAATGACTGTTTATTAATGATTAATGAGTGGATTAGGAACCATAGGTTGGTTCTGAGTATTGAAAAAACTAGGACATGTTGACTATCAGGCCATTTGTTCTGCCCAGAATTAGTTCCAACATTTTTAGAGGGGAAGGTTACTGTGTATGACTCCTTTCAATATTTGAGAGTTGTATTAGATATGGAGTTGTGGTTTGAATAACAGATATCACGGGTATTACATAGGGGTTTTACTGCACTACGAATAGGGCATCAAAAGTATTTTGATGCCCTTAATGTATGTGTTATTGAATTCATTTGTAATATCTAGATTATGGGAATGTGTTATATTTGGGACTGCCACAATATTTGTGGAGGCATTTGAGGACTGTGATTGCTGGGGGGAGTTGGATTTAGAGAACATGTGACTCCGTTACATAAAGTTTCATTAGATGCCAATTGAATATAGGGCATCATATAAGATCTTAATATCTATGCATCAGGGTTTATATGAGGGTCTTCTACCTTATCTGAAGCCTATGATTTGGTTCTATGCCCAAGGGAAGACTTTGAGCTCAGGTACTGCCCATTTGTTTGCAATTCCCAATAATTTGAATGCACGGCTGGCAGGTACCACAGCTAGGGCTTTATTTTGGCAGGCGCCAGTTTTGTGAAATCACTTGCTGGTGGAGCTGTGTGTGGAGGTTTCTTTGAAACAGTTTAAAGAGAAATTAAAAGCCTTTTTTTTTTCAAAAATCTTTTATGGGAGCTTAGTTTTAACTCAGGGCATTCTCTAATTTAGATATAATTTGGTAGTGTTTTAGAAAATTGATGGTCTCTGGTGTGTGTACTTTTCTTTTATTTTATGGCATTCCTTTTCCTTTTCCATTTTAAAACTTTTATTATAAACCACTTTGATTATAAGAGAAAGGTGGTATAATCACATTTTGTAAACTATTCAACTATTGAGTGCTAATATTCAGCCAGCTATCTCGGCTGAACATTAGTGCATAGCGGCTGGTCAGATGACCAACTATATTGCATGACTTGGAGGGGCATAATCGAACGCGAACGCCCATTTGTAAAAACGTCCATCTCCGAGAACGGGTCCGTGAAGGGGCGGGCCAAATTGTATTTTCGAAAAAGATGGACGTTTATCTTTAGTTTCGAAAATACGGTTTGTGCCGGGCAAATGCATAGGATTTGGGCGTTTTTTGAGCTAGGCGTTTTCGTTTTTCAGCGATAATCGAAACCAAAGCGCCCCAGCTCAAAAACGAACAAATCCAAGGCATTTGGTCGTGGGAGGGGCCAACATTGGAAGTGTACTGGTCCCCCTGAGATGCCTCTATGCCAGCTTCAAATATCATCCCAAGCTCCATGACAGCAGTATGCAGGTCCCCCAAGCAAATTTAGTTTAGTTGGTGCTGCCTGGACCCATGCAGAGAGCAAAAATCGGAAGAAAAAAAAACATGCAAGTGCAGTTGGGGACTTCCAAATTAAAAAATAGTAAAAGGGAGACTTGAACCATCCACCTTCTGATTTCCAGGCCAGTGCTCTGCACACTGGACCACATGAATCAGTGTTTAGACATTCTTCACTTTCCATTAAGTCCCTCCAAGTTTCTGTCAGCCAATCACAGCTGTTTAGCTGACATGATATCAGCTAAAGGAACTGTGATTGGCTGACAGAAACTTGGAGGGACTTAATGGAAAGGGAAGGACATCTAAATAACTGATTCATGTGGTGCAGTGCTTAGAGCACTGGCCTGGGAATCAGAAGGTGGCTGGTTTGAATTTCCCTTTTACTATTTTTTAATTTGGAGGTCCCCAACTGCACTTGCATGTTTTTTTTTTCTTCCGATTTTTGCTCTCTGCATGGGTCCAGGCAGCACCAACTAAACTAAATTTGCTCGGGGGACCTGCATACTGCTGTCATGGAGCTAGGGATGATATTTGAAGCTGGCATAGAGGCTGGAAAAAAAGTGTTTAAAGTTTGGGTTTTTTTGGTGGGAGGGGGTTAGTGACCACTGGGGGAGTCAGGGGAGGTCATCCCCGATTCCCTCTGTTGGTCATCTGGTCATTTAGGGCACTTTTTTGGGACCTGTTCGTGAAAAAACAGGGTCCAGAAAAAGTGTCCTAAATTCTGGCTAAAAACGCCTTTATTTTTTTGATTATCGGCCGAGCGCGCCCATCTCTCCTCAGTCGATAACCACGCCCCAGTCCCGCCTTCACCATGCCTCCAACATGCCCCCTTCAACTTTATGCATTCCCGCGACAGAGTGCAGTTGGAAACGCCCAAAATCGGCTTTCGATTATACCGATTTGGGCACCCACAAGAGAAAGACGTCCATCTCCCGATTTAGGTCGGAATTTGGGCGTTTTTCTCTTTCGAAAATAAGCTGGATAGTTGATTAGAGCCAATAAGTGTCTGGCTGGCTATGTTTGGTGGCCAAATATGGCTGCATCAATAAGTGGAATATGTTTGCCTAGTTTGACCTTACCTGGCCAGCACTGAATATCAACATGGCCAGTTAAGTTCAAACTGGCTAAATATAAGCCAGATATTCAATGCTGGTCAGCGGAAACAGCCCATCATTAAACATCTGGGCTCAGCGCTGACTGCAGGAGTTAGGCCGGCTAACGCCCATGGTCTGAATATCGGGCTCTTTGTCTGGTCATCAGTATCTGGTTAACTAAAGGAGGCAACTGGGGAATTGTGGAGGTATGTTTCAATTTAGCTTAACAGCTTAAATCGGTCTCTAATCTAGCCATGGTTTCTGCCGCTTTACCCCTACTTTTTAAAAGTATACATAAGTGTCTATGTGCTGGAAATATGTGCCTGCTAAGCCTTCACATATAAGTGACCTGTCGTATAATGACCCTCCATATGTAAGACTAACAAACTTACAAATGGGCTGTTATAATTCATATAAGTTGACTATGAAAAAGGGAATATGTTTGCATTCAAATTCGGAAAGGAGTTGCTATACAGTATACACAAATTTACACTGAGAAAGAGGTTGTTGAAGTTTCAAATTTCTGATCCTAAGAAAGTGATTGCTGTACCTCATAGGCACATACACTGTCAAGTAAATATTTTTCTTTTAAAATGTAATAAAGATGTTGGAAAATTTCTGCATGATGACCCTGCTGCCCAGGTATGGCTGTATGCTTGATTCAAAAGCATAACTATTTTGGAGAACCTCTTTGAATTGTACTTGCTAGAAAGGTGTTATATAAATCCACATTCAAACAAAAAATTTGTTGCTAAGAGGAATTTCCTGATAGCGGGAACAGACAACTGTGTGCACAAGGCTTTTTATTGGATCTGATTTTGATTTGTTAGATATCAAAGGGTTAATATAGGAAAGGGAATGTTTGAAATCTGATGCTGAAGCCTACAATAATCACAAGGACAAGTGGGCCTTCAATTGCAATTCAAAGCATACCTGAACAGCTTAATTGCTAGCTACTGATTAAAAAGGGATTAAAATAACTGTTCTGCAAAGTTCCTTCTCTACTCTCCTTCACTGCCCCTCCCCCAGCACAGACACACACACTTCTCATCACCACTCAACAGAAAACTCTTAACAGTAATAAGCAGAGATATCTGCCAGGCATCAGCTGCCTAATAAGGCCCACAGCGATTAATTGTATAGGGCAACAATTAGAGCTTGGTTAATTAGCGTATACACAGAAATAACAAATAAATTATCAAAGTTTGGCATCTCAAGTGGCAAAAAGTTCAGGTGCTCTGCAAACAGCCTGCCTTTTGGCACCATCCATTCTCAACTTGCTTCAGTAATTGTTTTGCTGCTGGTGGGGGAGAAGAGAGGGTGTACAATGCGCTATAAGATTATGAGCATTGGTAGTCTGGAGCTGCTCTTTGATTGGCTGATAGCAACTATTCTAGTGATGTCACATATCTTGTTCCAGAGTAGATTTATTCTGCCTTCTGTGAGAAATAAGGCTTGATTCTTTAAGGCTCCCCCCCCCCCCCATTCTTTATCTATGAGGTAAAAAGCTTATTAAACCAGACCTTTAGTACCTATTTAATAAAACATTGCAGTATAAGGTAAGCACATAGCTCAAATGCTGAATACTGCTACTACCCTTGTTTTGTCCCCTTGTGGTTCTAATTCATTTATTGTCAGCCAGATATTTCAAGGGGTTTATATATTTAGTGGCAGCCATCAAATATACAAACCCCTTATCAGTGAATTTTCATGGGTACTGTACAGATGGTGCTGCTGAAACATTCACTTTGACCACCCCATTACTATTTGGGGACTGAGCGAGAGCATTCCATCTTACTATACAGATGGCAATGATAGCCGCTATCTATACAGTAAAGTGATTTAGTACAGCAAAAAGCTATTACAACTCTCCATCTAGCGGCAGTGGACTGTCTACTTATATCCAGCAGTGTGGAACTAGCTCTGAATATGCGGGCTATTTAAACATCATTGCTAACATTAAATATCAGCCTGCATATTTAATTTGGCTTTAGCTTCCATAGGGGTCCTTTTACTAAGGTGCACTGAAAAATGGGCTCAGCTAATGTAGGTGCGTGTTTTGGGTGCACGCAGATCTATTTTTCAGCGCTCCTGTAAACAATGCCTTTTTAAACATTTTTGCTGAAAATGGATGTGCGGCAAAATAAAAATTGGCGTGCATCCATTTTGGGTCTGAGATCTTACCGCCAGCCATTCACTTAGCAGTAAGAACTCACGTACTAACCGTGCGGTAATCGTCTACACGCATAGAATGACAGTTACCTCCCGGTTTCTGCTGCATGCCAGAAAATAAAAATTATTTTCCAGCGTGCGTAGCGGGTGCCCGGAAAAAACAAAATTACCGCCCAGGCCTTACAGTAGCCAGAAGTTAACTCCAAATTGACGTGCATTGGGCACGCATAGGTGCCTACGTGGCTTAGTAAAAGGACCCCATATTTTCCATAATAGCAGACGGTGGTAGCTTTCAGGGACAGTAGGTATTTCCTTTACTCAGAGGGCATACACTACTACTACTACTACTACTACTTAACATTTCTAGAGCGCTACTAGGGTTATGCAGCGCTGTACAAAATAAACAAAGAAGGACGGTCCCTGCTCAAAGGAGCTTACAATCTAAAGAACGAAATGTCAAGTTGGGGCAGTCTCGACATTGAAGAGGTGGGCTTTAAGCAGTGATTTGAAGATTGGCAGGGAGGGGGCCTGGTGTATGGGCTCGGGGAGTTTGTTCCACACGTGGGGTGAGGCGAGGCAGAAAGGGCGGAGCCTGGACTTGGCGGTGGTGGAGAAGGGTACTGAAAGGAGGGATTTGTCTTGAGAGCGGAGGTTACGGGTAGGAACGTTAGGGGAGATGAGGGTTGAGAGGTAAGGAGGGGCTGCAGATCGAGTACATTTGTAGGTTAGTAGCAGAAGCTTGAATTGAATGTGGTACCTGATCGGAAGCCAATGAAGTGACTTGAGGAGAGGGGTGATATGAGTGTATCAGTTCAGGCGGAAGATAAGACGTGCAGCAGAGTTCTGAACGGACTGAAGGGGGGATAGGTGGCTAAGTGGGAGACCAGTGAGGAGTAGGTTGCAGTAGTCAAGGCGAGATGTAACGAGAGAGTGGATGAGAGTTCGGGTGGTGTGCTCAGAGAGGAAAGGGCGGATTTTGTTAATGTTATAGAGGAAGAAGCGACAGGTCTTGGCTATCTGCTGGATATGCGCAGAGAAGGAGAGGGAGGAGTCGAAGATGACACCGAGGTTGCGGGCTGATGAGACAGGGACGATGAGGGTGTTATCAACCAAAATAGAGAGTGGAGGTAGAGGAGAAGTGGGTTTGGGTGGGAAGACAAGAAGTTCAGTCTTGGCCATGTTCAGTTTCAGGTGGCGGTTGGACATCCAGGCAGCAATGTCGGATAAGCAGGCCGATACTTTGGCCTGGGTTTCCGCAGTGATGTCAGGTGTGGAGTTTGTACCAAACTGAGAGTTGAGTGACTTGCCCAAGGTCATGTGAAGTGTCAGTGAGATTTGAACCCCATCTTCAAAGTGTGGTTCCTTTAAAATATAATCTATTACACTAATAAAACATCAGAATCAAAACAATGAACAATAAAAGTTGAATACACTATAGCTGCCATTAATTCATCACTTTGTTCTATTACGTCCTCTAGGTTCACTGCAATGTACTTCAGTTATCACCTCCACAAAAACACAAAAGCAAAAGAATTAATTTAGATTGATTTATTTATTTTTACTTGTCTTTTTAAAGAGCTCCTTTTAACCCTTGGTCATTCAGCAGTTTTAACTCCCTCACAGACTTTTTGCTTCAAGTATACTTGAGAAAAAATATATATTTTTTAGTTTTTGTGTATATGGTGAGCTTCCTTTTAGATAATCTTTTGGACTGCCATATTATGCCTTACTTTTAACTTGTCATCATTTGGTCCTCCATTGATCTTTTCTAATGCAAGTAATACATCTGGTTTAGGTTTCAAAGTCTATATTTTTAAACAGTATCCACAATGATAACTTTTAACCATTTTAGTTTCTTTATAATTTCTTCACTTTATCATAGTCCCTCTTTTTTTTTATAAAGCAAATGCAGTAGGAAAGGCACTAGCATGCCTAGGCTGAATGTCTTCATTGCTATGCACCCCTTTTGCTTTGTGTGTTACATTCTGAAAAGGAAGAGTGATTCTGATAGATAGGCATGGCCCGATGTCTAGAGATAGGATCATCATAAAATGTGAAGACAGGTTAATGTACTCGGTAACATATGGTAAGGGTATTGGTCTATCTTCTGCTCCAGTTTGGCATAGATAACTGGCCTACTTCTTTAGATTCTCTGTCTATAAAAGAGATTTTCATTTCATTTATTTGTTTTTTTTGTACCCCCCCCCCCCCCATTATCCAAATCATGTTTGGTTCAATGTGGCTTACATCATAGCATTAAACATTATGACAATAAACATTATACAATAATATTATAACAATAAACAGTGAAACCATAGAACAGGGTGGAGCATAACACTTAGACTTGGGTTAGCATTGTAGCATTAGTTGATATTGGAAAAGATACGGGCAATTTTGTGTCAAGAATGACTAGTGGGACAGGTCAAAATAGAAATTTTTGGACTGTGGGTAGGGCCTGATGAGCTCCCATCCTGATGAGGGTGTTTGTAGCATGTGATAGAAGGTTTGTTTGATGTGACATGGTATTATGGTTTACTGGAGCTACACTTAAAGCTTTTTTGGATGGCCTTTGGACAGCTTATACCTCTCTAGATGGTGTTACTGAATGGCTCAATGCACCAGAGCCAGTGTGATTTACTTTATTTTATTGACTGAGACTGTGTTGTTTGGAATAATGACTAACATTGGACTTCCTAGCCCTTGCCAGCCCTTTGGGGTGGTGAGCCAGGCTGCAGTTGCTCTGTTCATAGTTCATGTAGTTGATCTATTTTTTGTACCATATCTCATCAGGGGTGCACATTATGTTTCTCTATGATTCTGTTGTATGGGGGGGGGGGGGGGGGAGAGACCTCAGTGACTCTCTCCATAGATGGAAGGTGCCATGCAGGGTATATACTATGTGGGAAGTAGGGGTAGCGAAAGGGCAGGAGAGCAATGGGATGGGTGGAGAGGGCTAAACTGGAATCTGGGGGTGTATGTGTGTGGGTAGAGGGGAGAGGGGAGTGTTTGGGCTGATTGTATGTGTGGTAGACTATCTCTGTCAAAATCTATTAATAAATATATACTTGACCATTTGATGTAACCTGGGTAGATCTTTTTTAGTCCTGGGAGAGGCTGGACGCCTGGGACTTGGTACTGTTGTTCTATGTCTTTCATCATGGAAATGCCTTTAGGTACCTGTCACAGAATGCCTAGCAGCTGCCTAGGGTTAGCCCTGCAGCCACCTGGAGGGTCTATCCCCACTGCTCAGGCCTGCCTGCACCTGTGCACGTGCTCTATACTTTCACCCTCCTCCCACCGACTGGGTCCAACTTGCCTCTGGGCAAGTCTCCCACTATCAAGTTATTCTCTGGTAATTTGAGATAGATCATGTTCAGTCAAAGGAGATCCTTAGGCCATGTTTTAGGCTCTGTTGACATCGTGCTGTGCTCTCTAGACCCCTATCATTGTGTCTTTCCTTGGCTCCTATGTAATGTGGATTGTTTCACCATATCTGTGAGTAAGATGACCCTGGGAAACATTTCTGGCAATTCTACAATTGAGCACCTCCATTTAGGTGTCCTGAGGACACGTGGAGGGAGCCTATTCTATTTCAGAACCTGGCGCCCAGATTCTATTATAGAATGCTAGCATAACCCAGTATTGGCATGCCTAACATTTATGTGCCCACAATTATACCAGCCATAGACCTGGTGTAACTGTGGGCAAGTAACTGGGAGCCTCCACCCATGTATACTTCCACTTTGCATTAACATGCTTTGCTATTACAGAATAGAGCTTAGGTGTCCTGCTGGCATTTTTACATGTAAGTATACACTTAAGTGCTAGTAGACATCTAAGGGTACATAGATGCAAGTGTCTAGATTATAGAATTACCTTTTAGCACTTGTCCCTGCACTTAGTAAGGTGCTAAAATAGATGCAGCATGATTTGAACTGATCTTTTAGGGGCTTTTTGCACAAATTGGCATGACTGGTGCTAGACATGATGGGGCCCAGGGCAGACGCTAGAGAAGGGGCCCAATAGCTAGCTTGCAAATTGTCCCTCTTTCAACTTTAGGCAGGTTTGGGGCCCCCAGTGACATGGAGGCCCTGGGCAATTGTCCTGTTTGCCCACCCCTAACACCAGCCATGCAAATTGGTGCCTCAGTTTGGGTGACCCAATGTGACATGGGGAGCACCAATTCTATGATAGCATATCTGTGCCCAGGTGCCATTATAAAATATTAGAACAACCCTGCATTGGTGCACCAAAAAACAACAAAAAAAAGCATGCCTGCTTCTTCCAGGTCAATGGAATTTATGAGTGCTCCAGTCAATGCACGCAGCTGATAGTATTCTATAAGTGGCACATGAAGGTAATAAGACATGCACATGTGCTGCTCATGCTCCACCCTCTTGTACACCCCTTTGACAATTGTGCGCCTTGCACCTTATCCACATTTTCATATAATAGCACTTAGGGCAGAAGCACGCATAAGTGGCTCTTATTCTTTAGGTATGTGCCAAGAGGCATACAACTGCAGATGTGCTTTATATAGAATTTTCCTTCATACCCCTCCAGCTTCTTATGGTCTTCTATTCACCATGGCAAAAGTAATAGGAAGGTGCCAAGTGCAGCCTGTGTTTACCTGCAAGGTCTGCACCAGTACAGGAAAGTGGATTCATCTAGCTCCTTAGTAGTGTAGATTCTTAGCCTGTATTACATTGTTTTTTCTTTTTAATTATCTACCATGACCTCCTCCCTTCTATAAGGCTATGCTGTGGTTTCCAAGAGCACACTCTTATGGACTATTATCTCTCTGAGGTATTATGTCTATTTGTTAAAGCATCTGATCATATGTGCCCAGGCCTGTCTCTAACCCTCTAGGTCCATTCTCTGGACCTGGTTGGAAAACTACTTGCTGCTGCCATCTCAAATTGGGCTTTCAGTACTAGCTGCTATTTTGCTAACATCTCTAGACATGTATTTCAGCATACACATCACGTAAAAATATATGCGGGCAAGTCATGCATATATATTTCTACATGCATACATTTGCCAGTATGTATGTACTTCAGGAGAAGCAGAGATATAAAGGGTCATGGATTTGGTATACTGCCTTTCTGTGGGTACAACTAAAATGGTTTGCATATATTAATATGCATCTACCTTTTATGTCCCTAGTGGGCTAACAATCTGTTTTTTGTACCTGGGGAAATAGAGGGTTAAGTGACTTGCCCAGGGTCACAAGGAGCTGCAGTCAGACTGAAACCCAGTTCTCTAGATTCTTGGCCCACTGCATTAACCGTTATGCTACTCTTCTACCCCAGTTCAATATGGACTGGGACCCACATAAGGGGAGATGTCAGGTCCCCCCCTCCAGATTCCCCCCCCTTTGGGTTGATCCTTGGTCCAAATTTGGCCACCCTCCCGATTCTGATCCCCCTCCCAGCCTTTCCATGTTCCAGTCATGGCATAATTCTGTTCCTATCTCCTAGCAGATCTTTGGTGCAAACTTGCCTCCCTCCCCAATTCAGATCCCATCTTTGCTGATCCAAATTTGGCCCCTTCCCCTTTTCAATCCCCTTTCCTAGCTGATCTTTGTTCCCAAATTGCCCCCTCCTCCAATTCCAGTCCACCATCCAAGCCAATTTGTGTTTGAAACTTGGTCCTTTTCCTAATTCAGATTCATCCTTTCAACCAGTGGTGTGCTGGAGCAGGCTCTCACAGGCTCTCAAGAGTCGTTTGTTGAGTTTTTAAGAATTTTGTGAAACGGTTCTCCATGGCTACTTTAACAAATGGATCCCAAAATGTGGGCTTGGGCCCCTCCTGAATTCTCTTTTACTTTGCTGGCGAGAGAGAGCCCCCTGTTAACAATTTACCAGCACACCCCTGCAGTTTCAACCCATCTGTCCCAACCAAACCCTCCTCTCAACCCCTGTCCTTCAGATCCCCCACCGCCCCCTGGGACTTACCCAAAGGTGATCTAATTTAGTCTAGTGAGACAAGGCTGGAGCAGTCCCTTTCCACACCTGCCCTTTCAGCTCCAGGTTCAGAATGGTGGCACTGACCTGTAGTGGTAATTCGCTTTGCCAGTTTGAATCTTGAGTCAATAGGCAGAAGTGGAAGGGGCTTGCTCCAGCCCTGTCCCACTAGACTATCAGAAATTACCACCGGGTAAGTCCCAGGGGTGATGATAGGGTCCAGGGTGTTTGGGGGAAGGGTGTGATTGGGGTCAGGTGAACTAGGAGGAGGATCAGAATCAGCGGGGGAAGAGGCAAGTTTGAAACATGAATTGGCTGGGAGGAAGGATTGGAATCTGGGGAGGGGCCATGTTTGGAACTTGGATCAGCTGGAGGGGGGGGGGGTCAGAATCAAGAAATGGGTCATCTTTGGAACATGGATGGGGGAACTCAAAAGGTGATTAGAGAAGGGGGTAGAGGACCTTTCAGGTTATCTCTACAGGTGCTGATATTCACCCTAAATGGCCAAAGATAGGACAGCTTTTTGTACAGTCTTATCTGGTCACTGTAATATGCAGGCACCAATACTGACTATTGCTGGTAACTGCACAACTCCCAGTTCCTCCCCAGCTCTGTCCATGGATTGTTTATCCACTGTCCAGTTTTTGAATGGGTGGTTAGAGCTGTTATTCAGCAGCACTGTATGATTTAAGCAGGCAGAGCTTGCTCAATATCGACCGCATGGTTTATAAAATTCTGGTACCCTTCTTGGCAGCTCCATTTCCTGGTGCACATCTCCAGCTACCCAATCAATATAAAATTGCTCTCCACATGTACTTTTCACCAATATGAACAGTTTTGAAATTACCTTCATAGTTGACAAAGTCCTCAACCATATTGTGCATCTGGCTTCACATCATACAATAACTTTCAGTTGTCAGTGTTCCCTTATTTGGTAGCATGACCCTTAGCTGTAGTATCATGAGAATACTGCTAGGGGGACTTGGGTGCCATTTTGAACTCAGGCACCAATAGGGCAGAAGTGACTAGGGATTTCTCTTACATCTGAACTAGCCACCCTGGAGACCTCGATAGGTGCCTGGAGATCAGAGGATGGATATTCATATGGGTCATATCAGGAGAAGGGGCTGAGATTGGAGGTGTCAAGGATGTCCAAGGTAGGGGTTCATGTTTGGAAGACTTGGGATGGGATGTTCTTTGTCATGAAGTGGTTGACAGGAGTATTGGGGGGGGGGGGGCAGGTTGTTTCTTCGACCACTAGTACTTTAAAAGATAATGGATCTGACTTACTTTTGACTATCTGTGTGTTTCAGCAGCCAGAAATCTGTGAAAGTTCCAGCTGCAGTCAATGCAAAATTCACTTTAGTGACTCAATTGCTAAAGTTCATTTCTAAATTTACTACAGCTTACAAATTACTCCTCTATGTGGTTCATGTTTGTATTGTTTCAGGTTGACCAGATTCCCTAGAAGCAGTAGCCTAGGAAAGAACATGAAGAAGATACTGTAAACCTCCTAGTGGTGGATGTCACTGTTTCTGGTGGGATGCCCAGATAAACTTCACTCAGCCAAGGGATTTAACAAGAAAATGTTAGTTATTTTATTAAATAATAGTAAATGGAAACACTTAGATATATTTCTTTAGGTTGGTATCAATGTTTAAAGTTTGATAGTGCTAAATGAAGTGATACCAGGTGTTAAATAGTTTGCAACAAATTACAAAGGCAATAAGATGTTCAAGTTTGCAATTAAAGTTAAAACAATTTCAATTTAACCTTTGTAATAACACAAAATATCCCAAACATTTGCACAAAACTTAATTGTTGCTTTGTTTCCCTCAGTACCTCAGCTACTGAAGCTTAGTAACTCTACAACCAGCAACTTTCAAGGACCACAGTGTCAGATAAGTACACAAAACTACTCTTTCATATTAATGTAATTCCAATTCTGCCTACTAAGAACCTGACTCTTTGTTTTCAAATATTTATAATTTTCTTTACAGGTTTCAATTGATTCACATACACTCAGACTTCCCTTAAGTAAGCATTTTATTGTGGATGTGTACTGGTAGTTAGCATACTCAGAACTGAGATTTTTTTTTTTAATAAATGTGTGTGTGTACACAATGATATTATTGCTATATTAAATCTTCGCTAGCCTTACAGCTGTCTTGCAGTGGGTACCTTAGGCGTCTCTGCATCCACGTCTCCTCAGGTGCCAGTGTCAGGTCACTGGCTCAGGAACTCCAGAATACCTGCTATCATGACTCAAAAATCAGAAAGGGAATACCCTCGGTGTATGTGCCCTAACCTCTGTCAGTATCTTCTTTGGCAACAGAGCCTTGTGAACGAACTAAATTTAAATAAAAAGATAAGTGAGGGGAATTTCTGTCTAACCCTCCCAGCACATACCCTCTTTTCTTGCCTTCTATACCCACTGCTTGAACTTGCAAGCACTTAATTTAAATTTCTTAGAGGGAGGCCCTTAGTTGCAGGTGCTCACAGTAGCAGGCTTTCTTGTGAGGGTAAAAACTTACCATGTGCTGATGTCGGCATCAGTGAGTTGCAACAGACTGCTGAGGTGGAGTGTCTGTGCCTGAAGTGAAATATATGCAACACTGTACCACAAGTACCACAACGCTGCAACTGAGGTCAAAACAGCCATTTTACAATAGCTGCCAAGACAGGTAGGAGAAAGTGGGTATTGCATTTACCTATATGATCCCACTGGACCACCAGGTATTTACAAATAGACCTGGGGAGGGTTTATAGGGTGGGGAGTAAATGGGGGGGGGGGGGGTTTGAAAGTCAGCCCTTAAAATATGTGTGGGGTGGGAGGGAAGAGGAATTAGGATCATAGGGGAGGGGGGATTCAAAGAAGCAGAAAAACCCTTATGCAGGTCCTGGCTGAAATTCAGCCGGGGCCTGAATAGGTGTCTTATGTGGGTCCCAGCTGAATACCAAGTTAAATTTATTTAGTCCCAGATATTCATTACCAGTGTCTGGATATGGCCCAGCATTTAGTATCTGGGGCTAAATCTGCCTGAGACAGTCAGTTTTTTTTTTTTTAATGTTAACTGCTTTGGGTTGAATATCATCGTAGTGTTTAAAGTAGGCTGAGCGGCTTGACAAACAGTATACATGATGGTTATCTAATGAATCTGATGCCCTGGGAAGGCAGATGGTTTATTGTTAAGGTCTGGCAAAGAAGGATAAAATGAGCTGGCCTGGCACATAGAGTGCTGCAGTGCCTCTTTCACAGTGCACTGCTCTGTCACTGTGGCCGCTACATCATAACTTAAAATGGAGTTATGTGATTTTCTAGTCATGGGTCTCCCTGTTTGTAATAAAAGGGTGGTGGTGGTGGGGTCAGCCAGATGGTATACTTGTCAGATCTTTACCCATCATTGTGCACAGCTCTGTTATCACAAAACCCTCAGACATGAAAGGATTGTCTGAAAATGATGTCTACATACACAGCTGCCATGACTAGGGCCAAGATGACATAAGCAACATATGTATAATGCTGTCTCATGGTAAATGCTGTCACTAACATTTTGAGAACAATGCATCCTGCAAAGTACAACACCGCTAAATGGAAATCCTGAATTTCTGCAAAACAGTATCATGTCAGATGTCCTGGATTAAAACAACAGTGCATCTGATGGAGAGGGCCGTTCTCTGGCAAACATAGCAGGTAAGTACATATTACATTTTTACAGCTTGCTGTCAGAACCTCCTTATATCCTTATATCCCCAAAATGAACACTAATAAATTACTAATAATAATCTATCTCATTCCTATAATCCACTACGCATGGACCACCCCTAACCTCTACAGCAATCCAACTACAACACACCAACTATATATACAACCTACTAATAACTCACCAAACCAAAAAAACAATAACCAACCGAAAGGCAACGTCTCCACCTACGAACACCACCAACAGAAGGAGAAGAAAACCAACAACAACAAATCCAACCACCGAGAAAACAGACAATTAATAAAAATAAACACATCTAACCTCCCCACAGAACCATACCGCTCAATCCGAATAGGATACATCAACGCAAGATCAGCGGTAAGCAATTCCGTAGACATACTAGACTGGACTACCACAGAAAAACTAGACCTTCTATTCATCACGGAAACATGGTTTCACGGCCCCACAGACCCCGCCATCAAAAATACATGCCCACCAGACTACAAAATCACCCACTGGACAAGAAATGGAAAAAGAGGAGGCGGAATAGCCATAATTTACAAATCCGAGTTCACCATCACAACTACTGGTGAATCCACCTCACCACAACTCGAAATCGCCTCGATAAGAATCAATCACCCGAACCTACAAGGACACCTCAATACAATTTTATTCTACAGACCACCAGGAAAATGGAAAGACTCCCAATCGCAACTCATGGACTTCATCTCGAACACATGTGTCTCGGCCTCCAATATCTTCATTATAGGAGACATCAACCTACATCTTGAAGATGACACTTCAAAACACACACTAGAATGTAAAGAATTCCTGAAACTCTGGGACTTACAAGCTCCAAACACCCAACCAACACACGAAAAAGGACACACACTAGACATCATCACACACAAATTCGACCTAGACTCAACTATCCTACTTACAGACACAAGATGGATACCGACACCATGGACAGACCACTATAAAGCACATGTCTCCCTCCTCTGGCGAAAAACACACAGAAACGCAGTTAACAAAAACGAACGAACAACATACACTACGAGAGGAAAAATAGACCCTACAACATTCTGGCAACAGGTCTACCAAAATGAATGGCCAGCAAACACAGACACCGTACAATTCCTCCAAGAATGGGATAACATATGTAAAACAATATTAGACACAATTGCCCCAATCCAAACCAGAACATCGCACAGGAAAAAATCAAATCCATGGTTCACCGAAGAGCTGAAAGAACTCAAAACGCAAGTCAGAAAACTAGAACGCGCTTGGAACAAAAAGAAAGATGAACCCACACTGAATGCATGGAAATCACTTCGTAGGAAATACAAATACACCATAAAACAGACGAAAAGATTACACTATAAAACTATGATTGGACCAAACTACAAAAACACGCACAAACTCTTCCACCTTGTAAATAAGCTGCTAGACACTACACCTGTTACAAACAATAACAAAGAAATACCAGGGGTCGACGACCTCGCGAAATACTTCAAAGAGAAAATCATACAACTACGACTTAGAATACCTACCAGCCCTACCGAATACACCACATTCCTGAACTACCTAGACCCTGAAGACGGAACATACCCAGCAGACAGGATCTGGACCGAATTCGAAGTACTGTCAGAAGACCTTATCCTTAAAACTCTTAAACTGTCTACCCATCACTCTCTTGCTATTATTCAATCACCGTAGTAATTCCCCAACGTCATATCCTATAGTTTCTATGCCCCAAAGGTGACCGATATAACTCTGTCTTCCTTAACTATTCACAATGTAACCATAATCGTAATGTAACAAACTGTATTTCCATTATTTACAATGTATTGTAAGCCACACTGAGCCCGCAAATAGGTGGGAAAATGTGGGATACAAATGCAAATAAATAAATAAAATAAAATGCATGGAGCACCTTTACGTGAGCACCTTACTGATTAAGAAATGCCAACAATTTTCTTGGTTTGGGTCCATACCTGAGGCCAAAAATGAATCCATCACCTCACTCATTCCTATTTCCAGATCATTTATAAATATGTTAAATAGCACTGGTTCCAGTACAGATCCCTGAGGGACTCCACTATTCACCCTCCTCCATTGAGAAAAATGGCCATTTAACCCTACCCTCTGTTTTGTGTCCAATAACCAATTCCTAATCCACAACAAAAATTGCCTCCTATCCCATGACTCTAATTTTATCAGGAGTCTCTGTTGAGGAACTTTGTTAAAAGCTTTCTGAAAATCTAGATAAACTACATCAACCATCTCAGCTTTATTGACATGTTTAATCAAGCCTTAGAAGAAATGAAACAAATTGGTGAGGCAAGACTTCCCTTGGCTGAACCCATGCTGTCTCTGTCCCATTAAAACATGTTTGTCTATTGTGTTCTATAATTTTATTCTTTATAAGTTCCCACTATTTTGCTCAGCACTTAAGTCAAGCCTACCTGTCTGTAATTTCCCAGATCACCCCTGGAACCCTTTTTAGAAATCAGAGTTATATTGGCAACCCTCAAATCTTCAGGTACTATGGATTGTTGTG
Source organism: Microcaecilia unicolor (assembly GCF_901765095.1). Lineage (NCBI taxonomy): Eukaryota > Metazoa > Chordata > Amphibia > Gymnophiona > Siphonopidae > Microcaecilia > Microcaecilia unicolor. The sequence continues at coordinate 247,969,531 of NC_044032.1, read as the reverse complement.
TGGGAACATTAACCATCTATTTTCCTGCAGTTGCATCACTTTCTTCAACATCAGCTCAGTAGTAGTGACTAAGCCCTGCCCACCAATGTCAGCGATGCCTGCAGCGTTATCAGCGTGACCCCTTTCTGAGGTATTCTTCATCTTGGAACAGATCACAGAGGCTGTGTGTTGTTGTGTGGGAACATTGACCATCTATTTTCCTGCAGCATTTCATAACAAGTCAAGTCATAAACAACACAGTTTATACCAAATTATTTAACCATACTTTGGCTTTGCCTTCAAGTTTAATAAGCAATACCATGTGCATGTAAGGTCTAGATAAACAAATGTAAACAATCTATGTTTATGGCATATGCCCTAAATATGTAATACTTGGTAGCAATAATTAAACAGTGATGGAATATTCGCATTGCAGGCAGCCAACAGATTTATTTTCCACTGAAAATAATCAACTTTGTATAAACTTGGCGACTTACTGTGCTGCTTGCTATTTTATATTTTGGCCGTGTATTGTTTGCCTGCATAGTAAAATCGCACTTGCAAATATTTTTCTGACATGACTTTAATTAACAAAAGCTACCATAAGAGGCAGACACGGTCGTATAATTAACATTATAATTTTATTTGTATTTGGGTAATGACTGAGGAAAATGCTATTAAAAATTATATTACAAAGCATGAAGTTGACTTGGTTAAATTCTGCTGTATATCAACCAGTAGTAAATAATAGTAATAAACAATATTAAGTGCATTTTTATAATATACCACTGCATTCTTTTCTGAACTGGAGATAGTTAGTGATACTTCTTATAGCTTTGGGTAGTCTGTGTCTATGTATTCTGGCCAGTAACTAGCCCTGGTGGGTGGATGTTTTCTGAGCCTGGGTTTTCTTAATAAATTATAAGCCACAGGAATGTAGCAGAGCTCAAAATTGTTTGGTGTTTTGCTGTTGAAATGACATATTAGTAGGAGCCTCCACCTGGCAGCTGGTCTTTTCAAGGAGTTGAAAAAACTATGGGGTGTAATAAGTGTGGTACTGTATAGTGAAGATTAATATGTAATCATTTTAAATGTCCATAGAGTACTAAGACTGCTAGCTTACAAATCAGTACAGTCTCTGTTTTTCTGTTTACAGATCACCACAGTGCTGGCAGTTATTTTATCTTCCCACCAAGATCTGTAACCATTACTGATTGTGTTTGAATCGGTTATCCTTATGCATTATGTTTTTTCATCACAGAGCATCAGGGTCAACATCGCATATGACTATTCACTTGACGTAAATGTTTGTATCGGTTATCCTTATACATTAAATTTTTTCATCACAGAGCATCATGGTCAACATCGCATATGACTATTCTTTGACAAGTGCAATGACATCATGCGTTCACTTTTGCTTTTAGTCATAATACAATGTTTATCCTCAAAACAGAAGGCACAAGTTCCCACAAACCATCTAGGCACAGGTGAAAAAAAGCTTTCAAATGCTCCCAGGTTTCAGCCTAATACATGTTAAATGTGGGATATGAATGTCATAAATAAATGATTGGGCTTTGATTGGCCTGGAGTTTGAAATTACCCAGTTTCATCAGAGACAGAGAGAGAGAGAGAGAGAGAGAGAGAGAGAGAGAAAGAGAGAGAGAGAGAGAGAGAGAGAGAAAGAGAGAGAGATGTTTGTTGAAGCCCTGTAAAAAACAATTTTGTTTGTTGACTCTGCTGTCTGGGCTGGTAAAGAATCCTGGTGGTTTGTGTTTTGTACTATTCATTAAATCGTTATCTGGTTAATAGTCAACCAGTGCCAGTCATACATATACACACACACACACACACACACACACATATATATATATATATATACATACATATATACATACATACATCAGGGATGGAAAGTAGGCCCAGGAGTGGTTGTAGGTTGAAGGGACATTCCAGGGGGAGAAGGTTGTGTCACTTGTGGACTAGGAAGGGGGAAGGGAAGGAGAGGGGGCTGCATCACGGAATAGGAAGAAGATCGCAGGACTTAAAAAAAGAAGTTATTCAGTGGTGGGACCCACATAGCTAAGCGGCTGTAATTTGGCTGCTTAGCTATATGGGTCTCAGCCCTGAATATTGTCGATATTCATATAACTACTGACTCCTCCCCAGTACCACCCACTGTACCATCCCTGACCTGCTCACTTTCAACGTGGGTGGTCAGAGACAATATTTAGCAGCACTGGTTGGAGGTGAGGATTCTAAGATGGCGCTGTGAATAGACGCACCTGTGTTTGCTCCTGGAGGCTGTTGTGTTTGTGAGTTTCTCTCGGTGCCTCTGTAGCCTCGTTAACCATGGGGAAGCGGAGGGGGAAGGTAAAGGAATTTCCCTCGGTTCCTGTGACCTCCTCGACGATGAAACAAACAACCCTGCAATTTCCCAGGCAGCAACCAGGGTCCTCAGGGAACTTCGACCTCCACTGCAGCTCTCGGCCCTTCGGAGTCGATTGAGAGTGGAAACAGGGCTTCCTTGAGCCCTGTGGAGCAAATTGCACCTCCCCAGCCTGGAAGAGAGTTGCTGGCTGTTCAAACAGAGACAGACGCCGAAGTGGCTCAGCTGGTCCTGTCTGAGGGTGTGACTGCAGCAACGGAGATAGATTCTCAACTTCGGGAAACATTACTACAACAGGCTTCAAAGGTATTGCCTCAAGCTATTGTTTCCAAGTTAGCTCAGGCTGATAGTCTACCTCAATCTCCTCCTGTGGCTAGTGGAGTGATTAGACCAGCAATTGTGATGCTGGAGTCACTATGGGACATGGTTTACAATATCCAAACCTCTATGCAAACTACTTTAAAGCAGAATTCTTCTGATATTGAAGTTCTTTCTGAGGCTGCCCTGCTTCAAGCACAAGTGACTGCACAGCAAACCCAGAAATTGGAACGTGTGGATATCAAAATTCAAGAAATGGGATCTATAGAAACAGCTTTGGTTAAAGACAATAATTTCCTACATAAACGACTTGAATACCTTGAAAATCAGACTAAAAGGCTTAACCTTAGGTTTCTTAATTTTCCCAAATCACCGTTAATTTCTCCTTTGGAGATGGTTAAAAAATATTTGGTGGACATCCTGGGAATGGACAAGGACTCACTCCCTCCCATTACACGGGCTTATTACATCGGGAGTACTGGAGTGGTGGTGGCAAACCCTCCCGTAATAGGGGAGGGAATGAATCTTATCTCATTCCTAGAAAGTTCATTAGAAATAGTTACTCAGAGGTTAACTCTGCTTGCCACTTTCGCGTTGGAGCCTGATAGGAATGCCGTACTACGGCTTTCGTTGAGACACTTAGAAAATCTGTTTTTGGGCTCAAAGGTCCGTATCTTTCCAGATCTCTCACGGCCTACACAGATGAGATGAAGGGCCTTTTTGGAACTTCGCCCCAGGGTGGTGGCTTTGGGAGCAAATTTTGTGTTGCGATTTCCTTGTTTTTGTAATGTGATGCTTGAGGGTAAACATTTTCAGTTTGTAGATCCAAAACAGTTGAAAGAGTTTATTGATGCAAGAGTTGATGTGAATATAGTAAACCTTCCCTAATTTAGCAGGCTGGGGTCTGAACCAGAGGAAGCATCTATTGATTATTAATTTTTGTACTTTTTTCTTTTTTAATTTCCTTAATCTTGGAATCAAATTTCTTTAACTTGTGGACAAATGGGCTGTAAAGATATATACTTATTATTTTTGTTTCCTAATGTTAAATAATGCCGATTGCATATTCACTTTATGTGGTGATATATTGGAAAATTTAGATAAATAGAAATAAGAAAAAAATATTTACCAGCACTGTCTGGTTTAGTGCCACTGAATGTTGGCAGCTGGGCAACACAAAGTGATTTAGGCAGGAGTTCTTAAATCGCTTTGAATATTGGCCTCCTTGTGTATTCATGATTTTGTTTGAATTTTGTTCTTCATCTTGATTTATTATAGTCATTCCCCCAGTATACTTCTTTGTATTCTGCTTAAATATTTCATCATGATTTTGTGGTATATCAAAATTAATTTGAAATTGAACTTCTTAAATACCACCAAAAATATCTGAAAATCAGTCAAAATAAGATATGAAAACAAACTGAAAATGTTTTCCAGGTACAAGCTTATGGTGGGTAGAGGACAAGATCCAGGTAGACATGGGAAGTGACAGGATGTGGCTACCAATGGAAGCTAGTTTAGGGGTCAGTACCAGTATTTTCAGCATTTTCAATGGAGATGTAAGCTGGAGGGCCACTGCTTGGTCATTCAAAATGAAGCAGGACTTTTAAACATTGCCGTTCAGCATTCGCATTTTAGCACATGTGATTTGGTGCTGCTGTTTCACTACTGCACTGGTTAGACTCTTAATGCATTTTGGCACTGCCTCCCCTGGAGCGATCACCCCGAGACATACTGGCTGAAGAGGAGTGGGATCTACTCTCCTCCAGGGAAATGTCTCCCCAGACAAATTCTGCTCATATGGCATGGGCTCGACTGTCCTCTGGAGAGATCTCTGCCGGACACACCAGCCGAAGAGGAATGGGGCTCCACTCTTCTTCAGAGAGATGGCTTCCCTGGAGCAAACCCACTGCAGCATGGCTTCAGCAAGCAGGCCAATGGAGAGCCTTCTCTGCCTCCAGGATTTCTTACCACAAACACTTCTGTGTCGCCAGATACAGTGCAGTGTGGCCCTTGTGGAGTACTTCTTTGGGGCTGACAGAGGCATAGTGGCCTGTTGCACCACTACACACAGTGGTGGGCATGGCCACAGAGCTATGCCTCAGTGCTGAACAAGGACTCTGTTTGAGAGGCGCTGAAGTGCTTGGCTTCAACTGGGAAGGCCATTTTCCAATAGCACTGAGGGCCTGCCCAACTTCAGCACTGAGAATGGTGAATGCTCTGATGGAAGTTGCAGACCAGCTCCATGCCTCCACTACACACAAGGATAGTGCCCTACCAGCAGTAAGGACTACCAGTGCCCTACCAGCCACTGGTCCAGCAGCCACCACACCAGCTCCCCTTCTGGGTCCTGTGCCCAGGTTGCAGGGCAAGCCACAGAGTGCAAAGTGGCCGGACTTCCACAGGGCAGCCCAGGCAGCAGGCTGCCTTGTGGACACAGAGGAGGAGAGTGGGAGCTCATCAGAGGAGGACTCTCAACAGAGTTCCCCTGCAGCACCAGATGCAAAGGAACACGGTGGGAGGGGTAGGAGGGGATGGGGACGGGGCCAGGGGAGGGGACGGGGAAGTGATGGGACATGCTGGGGGGGTAGGGGGTGAGGGTTGGAGGGAAGGGAATATGCACAGAGCGGGTGATGGTGGTGGGAGGGGGTGGTGGTGGTGGTGGTGTGTAAGTACTATGTGATAGAAATAAATGTCAACTTACTTTCACACAAAACTTGTCTCGATCAGTCTTTGCCTGGCTCTGACCCCCAGCTGTTGTGCACTCTGCTTGTTGGGTTCTCGAGGCAGAACCAGAATTCGTGAGCCCTTGGACCACTGCCGAGGAGCAGCAGAGGCAGGCAAGACCACCCTGGAACTGAATACAAGGAAGAGCAGGACTGGAACTCTGGACTGGAGTAGAACTGAGGCAGGCAACTAGAACAGGCAGAACAGAAACAGCTTCACCTGCGTTTGACCACCGTTCCTCAGGAGTTGAGCTCCCCAGAGCGGGTGGCCGGCAGGACTTGCAGGACAGGGCAGGAACTGAAGACCCAGAGGACCCACCCTGGGTCTAGGATACACGAGGGAGGCTTGGCACAGTACTAGAGTAGGACTGAAAGCTGCTACGCAGCCACTAAGCAAGAAACACAAGACAGACTGAGCAGACAGGATGTGCACAAAGACTTGGCAGGAGCAGGGGCTAGGATATACATACAAGCTTGGCAAAGCAGAGGTTAGAAGGCACATACAGGCCTGGCAGAGGCAGGGGTCAGGAAACACCTACAAGCTTGGCAGAAACGGGGTTCAGGATACACCCTAGCTAGGCAGAAGCAGAATTCAGGATAAACACTCAGAATATACACTAGCTAGGCAGAAGCAGGATTCAGGATATACACTAGCTAGGCAGAGGCAGGAAACAGGGTATACACATAAGCTGGGCAGAAGCACACAGAGAGTATCAGGGTTCAGACTATAGTCAGAGGCAGGCAGCAGGCAGAGAATATCTGGGTTCAGGCTGTAGTCAGAGACGGGCAGCAAGCAGAGAATATCCGGGTTCAGACAATAGCCAGAAACAGGCAGCAAGCAGAGAATATCCGGGTTCAGGCAATAGTCAGAGACAGGCAGCAAGCAGAGAATAAACCAGGCACTAGCAGAGGTCAGGGCAATGGCTGAAGCTTCAGAAGCTAACAACCACCGACAGGGAACAAATAAAGGCTGGAAGCTCAATAGCTCCAAACACAGACAGGGATCAAACACAGGCTGAAGCTTCAGTGGCGCCAAACACAGAGTGGAGCACCAGAAGGACTAGCAGTCCACAGATACACAAGCAGAAGGGCAAGAGCCCACACAGAAGGACTAGCAGTCCACAGACACAAAAGCAGATGGGCAAGAGCCCCAGAGAAAGGCTATGTGGCAGCGCAACAGTACACTCACTAACCTGATGACCTTTTGGCATTACACAATGCAAAGGCCCTGAATGCAAGCACAGCACTTCCTTATGAAGGCTCTCACTGATGATGTCACCTACTGCAGGACAGAAGCAAGGAACACACTCATACCAAGGAGAGGCTTGGAACACATAGGAAGGACAGGCAGGAGCCATCTTGGAAGCTGGAACAGAACTGGCGGAAGCCATCTTAGATGCTGGCTCCCCAGAGAGACATAGCCCACACAGGTGAGGTCTAGTGAAGTAATCAGCACACAGAGACAGAGACAAAACTAACACAGAAACAGACAGAAGCCAGCACAGATGCTGACTCCCAGAAATAAGGTAAGTCTGAGGGTGGTCACGGCCACAGACGTGACACTGCTCTGCTCTGTGGGTGGGAGGTGGAGGGGGCTCCTCATCCAGTTCATCTGGGGCCTGCTGCTGTGGTTGCTCTTCTGGGAGGGCCTGTCCTCTGTGCATTGCCAAATTATGTAGCATTCAGCAGGCCAGGAATATTTTTACCACCTTTTGGGGGCTGTACAGGAGCTCCCCTCCAGAATGTTCCAGACATCGGAACATGTTCTTAAGTTGTCCGAAGGTGCGCTCAATGATGTCATGGGTGGTCCGATGTCTACTGTTCTAGTTTTCCTCTGACCCTGTTTGTGGGTGCACTATGGGGGTCATGAGCCAACTCCTCTGTTAGCTTTGGGGAGAAGCAGGATGAGAAAGATGAGTGTGTATTGTTTGGAGTGGGTACCTTGTGGAGGTGGTGGTGGTGGGGGGGGAGATAGTGGATTGTGGATTGTGGAGTGAGCTGGAGGGAGACAGTGCTGAGGGTTGCCCGGTGGAGGAGGTATAGTTTAGGCAGATTATTATTTATTGCAATTGTATCCCACATTATCCCACTTATTTGCATACTGCACTTACCTAGGAGCCATCCGCCGGTGATCTCCCCTCAGTCAAACCTGCAGAAGATTCCTGAGTGCTGCAATATATAGGCATCATGGATGGAACCTAGGTATCGGGCACACACATCTAGAATCTCCCCCTGGGTGTCACATACAACTTGCATATTGAGTGAGTGGAATGCTTTCCTGTTCCTATAAGTGGTCTCTCATGCCCGGGGGGGGGGGTGTCTCAGTGCGACATGTGGGCAGTCAATGACGCCTATGACCGAGGGGAAGCGAGCTACGGCGTAGAAGTCAGCCATGTTGTTCTGCAGGGTCTGGGGGGCGGTGGGGAAGGTGATGTACTCAGAGGTGTGAGTAAGGAAGGCATCAAGGAACTAGGTGAGGCAGTTAGAAATGGAAGCCTAGGTGAGACCTGTGTTCATAGATAGGACAGACTAGAAACTCCCAGTGGCCAGAAAAGATAGAGAAGCAGTGATTTTTAGGTGCACAGGGATAGGGGGTTGTTCCTATGGGTCCTGGGCTGCAGGAGAGGTTTGAGCTGGTCACAAAGGTGCTGAATGGCAGCCCTATCAAACCGGTACTTAGTGAGACACTGCAGGTCTGTGAGGTCTAGGAAACTGTTACGGGGCCTGAAAACTCGGGGGCGTGAGTACCTCCTGCGGTGCCTCCCCTCTTCCTCCAACATGTAAGCCACCTGTGCATTTAGTGCCTCCATTTCCCTTCACTAAAGGTGCAATCAGTGACACCAGTGCTCACCTCTCCATACCAACTTGGTGAAACACAGCAGCAACAAACAGAAGCTGACACTCACTCTTCCACCACCGACAAACAATGCTGTCACACACAGCAGAGCCACACTGCAAGCACTCTCTGACCCACTACAGACTCTCCTGCCACACCCTCTAGCCACTCACTCTCCAAGCAGTCTTCTTAAACACGCTTCAGCAGTACACAGGACAAAGAGACAAACAGAGACTACGAACAGGTAAGGGAATGAAATATGTACTTAGGGACAGTGAATGGACAGAGATAGGGGGAGGGGATGGGGGGATAGAGGAAGGAGTAATGGTGTCTGGGTTTGGGGTCTAGAAGGGGTAAGAAAAATTGAAAAAGTAAAACACAAATGAGGCAGGTGAGGGTGAAAACATTCCGACTATGGCACACAGACAAAGGTAACAGGTACTGAACAAACTCTCAGCTTTCTCTCCCAAAAACGCTCTCACCACTCTTCAACTCCACAAAATCGCTAATGGGTCTAAAGACAACTTCCCCATTACCCTGGTCGCTTTTATTTCAGGTCTACCTAAGGACGCCCACGTTCCCACTCATGCAAAACCATTTCGCTAGCCATTATACGTTGGAGGCGCCCATCTCGTAACACCGCCCATAACACGCCCCCTGTGGGGATGACCATAGATGGGTGTCCTCACGCTGAGGACGTCCTTACGGCCCAGTTTCGATTATTGGATTTGGGCGACCTTTTTTCATAGGGAAGCCCATGTGCCTTTTGTGTCGCTTTTTGGACACCCTTCTCTTTCGAAAATGAGCCTAATATTGGCATATAGTGTGCATGTGTACTTCCAATCCTCAAATGACAGGATCTCAGGATCACATGACGCATGCGGACGCTCTCAATGATGCACCCAGGCTCTCACTGGACCAGAATGGACAGCTCCCAATACATCTTATAATTTAAAAGTGAGACATTATACAACATGCAATAGTAGTAACGTAATTTATGCTATTGAATGTCCATGTAACTTGATCTATATTGGTAGGACTGGACGTCCCATTAAATTGAGGTTGAACAAACATAAGTCAAGGATCAGTACAGAAACAGTACAAGCTCCTTTGGTAGCTCATTGGCAACAACATCACCACCAATGGCAAGACATACAGTGGCGTGTAATAGATATGGTTAAGACCGGGAGGGAGAGTGGTCAAGTAGAAAAACTGTTGAATTAACGTGAGTAATTTTGGATTTATACATTGAATACTGTGCCCCTAGGGGGCTGAACGCTGAATTAGAGTGGTCTACCCTCATTTAAATAAATATTTAGATCCCTGCCTTCTGATAGGTGGACATCGTTAATAGGTGGACCTTTAAATTGTGTTTAGGACACTGACCCACCATCTTTGATGGCTTTAGAATTGAACAGTTGGCATGTAAGACAGATCCACACAAGAGGTGTGATGCGGCAGAGCTTGCTCCTTTAGGTTTAAAGTTTTAGTGAATGCTAACTATTAATTCTTTGAAATCGATATTTAAACTTGATTGGTATACTCTTTTTCATTCCAGGGGGTTATCCTTGAAAAAAAACGCTTGACAGCGAAACATGTGCCATGTCAGATTGAAAAACCCTCTATAGCTGACACTAATGCTCATAAGCTAAGCACTGTTTCGCTAAATTATAAATTCAAATATTTATTAAAGCTAAATTTAAATAGCTAATAAATGCAAAAACCATTTAATATTAAATTAGTATGGACCTGTGATGATATTGGGTGTAGCTCTAAGTGATATTTGAACCTACGGATCGCTTAGGTCCCTTGCTGAGGTCTATAATAAAATGTATTGGTTTAAACTATCAATGAAAGTTATATAATTCGAACAGTAAAACCATTTTGTTAGGGATGATATATGCCCACTGCTTGATTTATGACCTTAGTTCATTTAGTTTGTGTGTATATGCATGCATATTTGCTAGTTTTCTAAACATTTATGCATGTGACTTGGAGGAGTAGTCTAGTGGTTAGAGCAGCAGACTTTGATCCTGGAGAACTGGGTTTAATTCCCATTGCAGCTCCTTGTGACTGTGGGCAAGTCACTTAATCCTCCATTGTCCCAGGTACAAAAAAAAAAATAAGTAGCTGCATATATGTAAACCACTTTGAATGTAGTTGCAATATACCACAGAAAGGTGGTATATCAAGTCCCATTTCCATGTAATATTAGCTTGTGCTTTATAGAATTACTTCCAAACCACGTGGAATGCCTTTTGCTGATTCCTGGGTGGGACTGGGGAGATAGGTTGTGGTCAGTATTGGTTAATATCATTTTGACAAAGATTTAAAATCAAAATCAAAAGCACTAAGTATGAAATGAATTCAAAATCAGTAAGCCAGTTGTGATTTCAGATCAAAATCAGTCAACAAATGATTGCAAATTGAAAATTGGCAGAGCAAGGTACTATTATTAAAAAGCATGGGTGTGCAAATTACAAGTCCATATATGTCAAGAATTAATATATAAATAGGGTTTATGGACTTTGGTAGCATAGACCTCACTGCTCTTATTGACCATCACAGTGATAAATCCATGAATCAAAAGATTAAATGAAATTCCATCAGCAAATGATTGTTGATTTTATAACAAAAAAAGATACAAAATTACTTGAATATGTGATTTCAAATCTTTAAACTAAGAATCAGGGTAAAAGAGTGAGTTGAAATAAAAATCAAAAATCATACAAAATGATATTAAATTGTCATTTTAGTTTACTTGATTTGAAATCATACCCAGTACTGGTTGTGGTAAGCCTACTGTATGAAAGTAGAGATTCACTTTGCAGTGGTTCCTGAGAGTGAAGGGGATTGCAGTGGTGGTGGTGGGGGGGTATGTGAGTGAGGGGGTGTGCTTCATTGCTGGAATGGTTTGATCATGGGGAGTTGAGTGTGGGAGGATTACATTTTTGGAGGGCCTTGTGTTGAGTGTCTTGATCAGTGAGGGTGCTGATTGGGGGAGGGGACTGATGGAGCGATCAGATCAGGATGTATTGTCAGGGATGATTCTTTTGGGGCTTTGGTTTTGCTGCCATGGTGTTTGCTTCAGGTCTTTCATTACATTCAACAGCAGAAAGTGCAGGTGCACTTGTGCTATCTGCTGGGACAAGTAAAGCGGGTGGTAGGTGTGTGCCCTCTATGATAAATCTAGGGTAAATGCTAGGAATGCCCGTTGCACTTACCAAACATTACATTTTTTATTTAAGAGCAATAAGAGCAAAAAACCTACAGCATTTATTAAACAATCCTCAAAGTAATTTATAATGTAATGACAGGACAATAAATGAGCAGATTTATGAGTTAATATCACAACCTTTTGTGCCTTTACCAAGACTTCAGAATACACCTTTAATACTGTGTTTTTTTCCCCGAATTGTGAGGTCCTTTTACAAACGTGCGCTGAAAAAGGCTTGTGGTAGTGTAGGCGTGGGTTTTGGGCGCATACCAATCCAATTATTAGCACGCCTGTGAAAATGGCTGAAAATGGATGTGCAGCAAAATTAAAATTGCAGTGCATCCATTTTGGGTCTGAGACCTTACCGCCAGCCATTGACCTAGCGGTAAAGAATCCGTGTGGTAATGACCTATGTGTGTCAAATGCCACTTGGCGCGCGTATGTTCGGCGTGTCTGAAAATAAAAATATTTTTCAGACGCACATATCAGACATATGCCAAAAATGAAATTAACGCAAGAGCCATGCGATAGTCAGGTGTTAACTCCATTTTGGCATGCGTTGGGCGCACATAGACGCTTACGTGGTTAGTAAAAGGAGCCTTGTATGAATAGACTATATTGACATCTCTTTCAAAACAAATGTAATTTCAATTAGCATTAAGGTATGAAGCTATACATAATTGTAGTCTTTCCTTCAAGAGACAAAGAAATCTGACACTATGAGCAGAGAGAAAGATACAGAGAGGACCTCACAACCTTCTGACATTCAGCTAAAATGAGATGGAAGACATTAAAAGGTTCTAATGTTGATTAAAGGATTTTATTTTATTGAATGTATGAAACAAACAAAAGTTAGAGCAAAGTTAGCAAAAAGGAAATCCATTGACAATGACCTGAAAATGAAACAAAAATGTTGTCTATGCGTATTTCTACAGTAGACCTAAGTTGGATCTCATCTGTGTTCTCCTAGTAGATATGTAATTATGCAGCAACCTGCCTTGCTCCAGAACAGAGTCTAATATCTGTTTACATCTTTGTCTTATCAGAACACATCCAGGGTCTTCTGAACCTTTCTATGTGGCTTGCTATGATTATATATTTTAGAACCAGGTTCAACAATTTAACTACTCATTTTTCTTGCAATTGCTAACATTCAGTTTCATTGCATGACCCTTCTTTCTAGTATTATTTGACAGGGAAATGATGGAATTTAAGTGCCTTCCATTTCTGTGTTATTCTGAGGTTGAAGTTAGACAAGATGAAAATAATCTCTTTCATTTTGTAAATTTTAATATTTCTTCCTTAGTCAATTTTTACCCTTTGGAGCAACTCATGTTACTCTTCTCTTTAGAACTCTCCACAGAACAATTTTAACATCCCTGTTCCTCAGACTGTAGATGAATGGGTTAAGCATGGGTGAAAGCACATTGTATACCACACTGGAAATCCTGTCCCTTTCCATGGAATAGCTTGAAGAAGGCCTGATATACATGAAAAATATTGACCCATAGAAGAGCGTTACCACAATGAAATGGGAAGAGCAGGTAGAGAAGGTCTTCTGCATTCCACCAGTTGATTGCATCTTCAGGATGGTTTTGATGATGCAGATGTAGGAGATCAGGATGATGGTGAAGGGTCCCACTATTAGCACTGAGAGCTCTGTGAAGAGCAGCAGCTCATTGATAGAGGTGTCTGTGCAGGAAAGCTGTAGCAGTGGTGTGTAGTCACAGAAAAAGTGATCGATCTTGTGAGATTTGCAGAAAGAGAGACGGTATATCAACAGTGTGTGCATCAAAGAATGCATAAAGCTGATAGTCAAAGATGCAAACAACAAGCTAAGACACACCCTCTTGTTCATGATTGCAATATAATGCAGAGGATTACATATGGCAACATAACGATCATATGCCATAATAGACAGGAGTAAACATTCTTCTATAGTAAAACCTATAAAGAAAAAGAGTTGGGTAAGACAGTTGGAATAAGAGATAGCCTTCTTGTCAGAGATCAGGATGCTTAACATTTTGGGGACAGTAACAGAAGTGATACACATATCCACAAAAGACAAGAGACAGAGAAAAAAATACATGGGGGTATGTAGCTGAGAGTTTCCACTAATAACTGAGATCATGGTTCCATTTCCCAGCAGGTTGATCAGGTACATAGCCAGGAACACTACAAAGAGTATATTTTTTAGTTCTTCATGGTTTGTGGGTCCCTGTAGAAAAAAATCTGTATTCACTGTCTCATTCCTCCATTCCATTTCCAGCCCCTTGTTATTGTGTCACAATGTAGGTGATATGAAGAGACCTTTTTCCAAGGTCACAGTTGATATAACACTCCACCAGCCGGAGAACAAAATTAATGGACAGTATGAAAATGTCTGGAAAAAAAAGAGAAAGAAAACTATTTCTAACCTGCTAAAGAGAATACAGCTAGTCATACTATTCCAGACACTCCCAACAATCATATGCTTAATGAACAGCTTCCAGAATGAACTAGCCAGCCTAAAAAAAAATGAACTTGTGGCGTCTCAAAATTGCCAATCAGAACACTTAAATAGTTTAAAGTGGTTTCACTAAGCAAATATATTTCAGTCAATAAAGAAGTGGACATTTCAGAGGGAAGACTTGGATTGGGGAAGTTTTGTGTTTCAAATTTATGCAAGTAGTCTCTCCCATTTAACGCTATCCACAGTTAAAACAAGGGCATAATTAGGAGGCCTTTTTATACCTGTATACCCCCCGGATTCTATATATCGTGCTGAAAATTGTGCCCAGAAATTTGGGCACATGGGCAATTCGCATCCACAATTTAATTCAGTAATGAGCCAATTAGTGCCAAAAATTGGGTGCTAACAATCAATTATTGACACTAATTGGCAACAATTTAGATTTACGTGTGCATCTTGCTGAGGCGCTATTCTATAAAAAATGTGCATGTAAATCTTTTCATGCACAACTGAAAAGGGAGCATGACTATGGGAGAATCATGGGCAGCTCAGGGGAATCCATGCCTAATTTACATGCAAGGATTTACACCAGGTTTCAATTGGTGTAAATCTTGGGCGTGGATCCCAGTGCCATGTGTTATTTTATAAACCGCACCGAACTCAGAGCAGGGGCATAGCTACGTGAGGTCACGGGGGCCTGGACCCCCATAGATTTGGCCCTGGACCTCCCTGCCAACGACCCTCTCCACCCTCCCTCCCGCCACCAACCCTCCCCCGCCGCCGTCTGCTACCTTTGCTGGCGGGGTCCCCAACCCCCACCAGCCGAGGTCCTCTTCTTCCGGTGCAAGGCTTTGTTCTGTTTCTGTGAGTCTGACGTACTGCATGTACGAAGCCTTGCACCGGAAGAAGAGGACCTTGGCTGGCAGGGGTTGGGGTCCCCCAGCAGCAAAGGTAGGCAACGGCGGCAGGGGAGGGTTGGCAGCAGGCGGAGATTCGAGAGGGTTATCGGCGAGGGGGGGGGTCAAAGTTGTTGGTGGCGGCGAGTCAAAAATGGTGTGTGGGGGGGGGTGTTGGCAGCGCCGGGGGGGGGGGCTAAAATGTGCCCCTCACCTCAGGCTCTGGACCCCCCTCCCGCCGAAGTCTGGCTACACCCCAACTCAGAATAACACCAGGGTCCTACAGGAAGAGAATGATTCTAGGGGGTATTGAGAAGTGATCGGGATAGCTGATCAAACAATTCCACTGCCTGACACTGAAACATGTGTAAAACAAAGCAGTGGAATTGTTTGATCAGCGCTGAATCTGCTAACGCAGGATAAGTAGTCGCCATTTATATATTATTTGATATGTTTAAAGTCTGCTATGAGAATTTTAATTTGAAAGTAAAAGATATGTGTAAGACATTCTTATATTTCATATGATTTTTCAGTTTTTCTAATAAAGTATGGACATCAGCTTTTTGCAGGTTTTGATCCCAGTTGGCAAATGATTGATGCTATGCAGTAGGCGCAAGGGTTTGGAATAGCTGAGTGCTATAGGAGACCTAATAGCCTGGCTACTGATACAAGTCTGATGCCCCCCCGGTTCCTTTTTTCCTCCTTTTTCTTTCTTTTTTTTTTTTTTCAACATTTGTTCCCTTTCCATTTATAATAACTATTTGGGTTTCTGGCAGGTATTGTGACCTGGCTTGGCCACTGTCGGAAACAAGATACTGGGCTAGATGGACCATTGGTTTGACCCAGTATGGCTATTCTTATGTTCATATGTCTTAACATAAGCATATAAATGACTTGAATAAAAGCATTTATATGTGTGCTTGCTGCCTCACAGTAGGCAGATCCTTGTAGAATAGCCTCCTGTATATATACTCCGAATTCACACCAGCCCTATCTGGATAGTGTCAGAGTACTTAGAGAGTTTTTGGTGGCAAAATCCGTATAGTGCTCTGAAAATTCACAAATAGGGATGTTTTGGCTTCTAAATATATGCCTTTGAATACTTGACCTGTCAGTCCTTATTGTTCAGATTCAAAATTTATAAAAAATACATCAATACCAATACAGTACTTATTGTCTGCATATACCATGACAAGTTGAATGCAGATAACAAGTTTAAGAGAACCTAGACATACCTAGAGACATACAAAGTGCAGAAAATATAACATTATCCTGCTTATAATTGAATGAGAAAAACGCCCAAGTTCCGACCTAAATCGGGAGATGGACGTTTATCTCACAAAAACGAATAACACGGTATAATCGAAAGCCGAACTTGGACATTTTCAACTGCACTTCATCGCGGAAGCGTACAGAGTTGAGGGGGCGTGTCGGAGGCGTGGTGAAGGCGGGACTGGGGCATGGTTATCACCCGAATAGAGATGGGCGCCTTTCGCCGATAATGGAAAAAAAGTATGCGTTTGTAGCTAGAACTTAGGGCACTTTTCCTGGACCCTGTTTTTTCATGAATAAGGCCCCAAAAAGTGCCCTAAATGACCAGATTACCACCAGAGGGAATCGGTGATGACCTCCCCTGACTCCCCCAGTGGTCACTAACCCCCTCCCACCACAAAAAATGATGTTTCACAACTTTTTATTTTCACCCTCAAATGTCATACCCACCTCCCTGGCAGCAGTATGCAGGTCCCTGGAGCAGTTGTTAGGGGGTGCACTGGACTTCAGGCAGGTGGACCCAGGCCCATCCCCCCCTACCTGTTACAATTGTGCTGCTTAATGCTTAGTTGTCCAACCCCCCCAAACCCACTGTACCCACATGTAGGTGCCCCCCTTCACCCCTTAGGGCTATAGTAATGGTGTAGACTTGTGGGCAGTGGGTTTTGAGGGGGATTTGGGGGGCTCAACACACAAGGGAAGGGTGCTATGCACCTGGGAGCTCTTTTACCTTTTTTTTTGTTTTTGTAAAAGTGCCCCCTAGGGTGCCCGGTTGGTGTCCTGGCACGTGAGGGGGACCAGTGCACTACGAATCCTGGCCCCTCCCACGAACAAATGCCTTGGATTTATTCATTTTTGAGCTGGGCGCTTTCATTTTCCATTATCGCTGAAAAGCAAAAATGCCCAGCTCACCAATTGTCGAATAAAACATGGACGTCTATTTTTTTTTCGAAAATACGGTTCGGTCCGCCCTTTCACGGACCCGTTCTCAGAGATAAACGCCCATGGAGATAGACGTTTTCGTTCGATTATGCCCCTCCACATCACCTTATAAAAAGATCTCAATACAATAAGCGGTCCTTTTCCTAAGCCGAGTAAACGCTTATGTATGCCCAATGCGCTCCAATTCTGAGTTACTGCCTGGCTACCACATGGCCCAGGTGGTAATTTCATTTTTGACACGCATACGATACGCACAAATGTCTAGAGGGAGTGAATTCCAACGAAAAGGCTTAGCAAAGAAAAATATACAATGACAGGTGGACTCAAGTTGAATAGATTTTGGACTAGGTAAGACTAGACGATGGTCGTTTATTGAGTGTAAAAGGCGAGCTGGAGAATACGGAATAGAGAAAGAGGAGAGATAAAGAGGTTTGTGAAAACTAGTAGTTTAAAGAGTATACGTTGATGAATTGATTATTAGTGGGAATTGAACTGGAAGCCTTATTTCCTATTTCTATGTTCTACCTAAAATGGAAATGAAATATTTGATTTCCTCAAGTTTTCCGACCTAAAACCCTTCTTGAACATTCTGAAACTTCTGTGGTTTTCAGATAACTAAGCATCCATGTAAGGTTTTTATAGATAAAAGAACATTTAAGATTTGCCTGTGTTCCCTATAGAAATCAAACAAAATAAAACATGGAAAAGAAAATAAGATGATACCTTTTTTTATTGGACATAACTTAATACATTTCTTGATTAGCTTTTGAAGGTGGCCCTTCTTCGTCAGATCGGAAATAAGCAAATGTGCTAGCTGACAGTGTATATAAGTGAAAACATTCAAGCATTACTATGACAGTCTGACAGGGTGGGAGGATGGGGGTGGGTCGGAGGTATGCATGGGGACATCAAAGCATATCATTGATATTCTAACAGGATGGGTGTGGATAGGTGAGGGGTGGGGTGATCAACAGAGACATACAGCTTTATGGTTTATAATGGGCTAGGAACCCCAGATCATTTTTAAGTCCTTTCTGTTGGGTGTTAAAATATTCAATCATTCTGACTTCAAAGGTCTTACGTTCTTGTATGGTTTTAAAATTACCTTTCAGTATTCTCACTGTGAAATCACTGGTACAGTGTCCTGGTTCTGTGAAGTGCTGTCCCACCGGGGTGGGGGTCCTACTGGCTTTATTGTTCATGTGATGTCTATGTAAATTGAATCTTGTCTTAAGCATCTGGCCTGTTTCTCCAATATAGCATCCTTCGTTACATTTTTTACACTGAATGCATACCTCCGACCCACCCCCATCCTCCCACCCTGTCAGACTGTCATAGTAATGCTTGAATGTTTTCACTTATATACACTGTCAGCTACCACATTTGCTTATTTCCGATCTGACGAAGAAGGGCAACCTTCGAAAGCTAATCAAGAAATGTATTAAGTTATGTCCAATAAAAAAGGTATCATCTTATTTTCTTTTCCATGTTTTATTTTGCTTGATTTCTATTGATAACCTTAAGAGTGGACTAACACGGCTACCACACTCCTGTGTTCCCTGAAACCTTCACTTTGTGGCCAGTATACTAAGCTTTGTTTATATTTGCAAATGGAATAATGCATAATTAATAGTTAAACATGTAAAATAGATGGCAAATAGATCATGAACAAAACAATTGTACAAATCTGCTCCTTGATTATGTCCACAAAGTTTAATTGTGTATGTTAAAATGCAAAGAATCATCTTTTCAGGTGACGTTTACCTCCACCTTTGGGGGTTATTGTTAAGTTTTCTTTTTAAAAGTTTTTACTCCATCTTTAGTTCATGAAAGTCTCACAAACTCAATCTGCATTTCAAGCAAATGGGGGTTTCTGCAAGTAGCACCACAGGTGAATACACTGGTATCTTTGCTTTTGAAAAATGTAACTTTAATGTTTCGTTACATAATTGTCCACATGTGAAGATTACTTTTGTAACAGGGTGCCAAAGTTCAGTGGGCTGGAAGGAGTCTATTGTATGTCTACACATCATGTATGATTGTCTATGTGTAGATTATTAAAGTATCCCCACAAATTAAGTGGTCCTTTTACTAAGCTGCAGGATATAGGACCCTGCGGTAGCGGCAGGGGCTGTTTTTCCTTTGCGCCAGGGCCCTTTATACCACAGCTGGTAAAATGCCCAAAACAAAAATGGCCACACAGTAAGATAACCCTTATTGGGTGGCCATGTAGTGGGGAGCACTTACTGCCACACACTGAGGTGGAGGTAAGGGCTCCCGCGGTTACCTGGCAGTAACTGGGCAGTGCACGGCATTGACCGATTACCACCGGGTTAGCGCCATGCTACAGAAAAAATTGTTTCTGAAGCGCTGGAACTACCACCGGTGGCCACATTGGGCCGGTGGTAGTTCAGGATTAGCGAGCAGTAAGCCCATGTTGGGCTTACCGCCGCTTTGTAAAAGACCCCCTTAGGTATTGTATGATCTGCCTGTATAGTTCGGAACTTAGCCAGAGTTCTGTCCAGATCCTGCCCGTACATTAGCTAAAGTAAACTTAAATGTGTGTATGCCATCGCTTGCACATTTTCACTTGGCACAATGCTAATGCAAGTGCCGATGCCTAACTCTGTATGCATGCCCCTGACCCACCCATGCCCCTCTCATGCCCCTTAGAAGTTGTGCAGAATGGAATTTGTGTGCACAGCTTTTAGAATAGCGAGTATGGTCAGTTGTGCTTCCAACTGCTAATTGGTGCCAATTAACACCAATTGAAACCAATAATTGGCTGTTAACTCCAATTAACGTTTAATGTGAGCAAGTGCAAAGTGATGCATGTGGGAAAGAGGAACCCAAATTATAGCTACGTCATGCAAGGTTCCATGTTAGGAGTCACAGACCAAGAAAGGGATCTAGGTGTCATCGTTGATATGTTGAAATCTTCTGCTCAGTGTGCTGCTGCGGCTAAGAAAGCAAATAGAATGTTAGGTATTATTAGGAAAGGAATGGAAAACAAAAATGAGGATATTAAAATGCCTTTGTATCGCTCCATGGTGCGACCACACCTCGAATATTGTGTTCAGTTCTGGCCGCCGTATCTCAAAAATGATTTGGTGGAATTAGAAAAGGTGCAGAGAAGGGCGACGAAAATGATAAAGGGGATGGGAAGACTTCCCTATGAGGAAAGGCTAAAGCGGCTAGCGCTCCAGCTTGGAGAAAAGGCGGTTGAGGGGAGGTGTGATACAGGTCTATAAAATAATGAGTGGAGTTGAATGGGTAGATGTGAAGCGTCTGTTCACACTTTCCAAAAATACTAGGACTAGGGGGCATGCGATGAAGCTATAATGTAGTAAAGTTAAAACGAATCAGAGAAATTTTTCTTCACTCAATGTGTAATTAAACTCTGGAATTCGTTGCCAGAGAATGTGGTAAAGGCAGTTAGCTTAGTGGAGTTTAAAAAAGGTTTGGATGGCTTCCTGAAGGAAAAGTCCATAGACCATTATTAAATAGACTTGGGGGAAAATCCATTATTTCTGGGATAAGCAGTATAAAATGTTTTGTACTTTTTGGGATCTTGCCAGGTACTTGTAACCTGGATTGGCCACTGTTGGAAACAGGATGCTGGGCTTGATGGACCTTTGGTCTTTCCCAGTATGGCAATACTTATGTACTTATGTACTAACTTGTGCACGCAACTAACCTTATTTTATAAATTGGGTGTCTGACCTGTGTATACAATGAGCAGTTTTAAGAAAGACCATTTCTGGACATAAACATAGAAACAACCCCCGGATGTTCAAAAGCATTTAACCGGCCAGGATCGGCACCTGGGTGGTTAAGTGCCTCATATCCGGCTACCTGGCGATATTCAGCGGGGGATAGCCGGCAATCTCCTGCTGAATATTATCAACGGTTAGTGGCTAGCAGAGAGCTGGTTATATCGGCAGACATAACCAGTTATCTGTTGATTTTAAGCCGCACTTTATATTTGGTCGCATGAATATGTGGGATATCTTTGGCCGGTTAGAAGATAAGTAGCTAAGTCAGAATATCAATAAAGCCGGTTATCTTCTAACTGGCCAAAAATAAACTGGATATTCATCACTGGAAATTTATTTATTTATTTGTTACACTTATACCCCGCGCTTTCCCACTCTTAGCAGGTTCAGTGCGGCTTACATAGTGGTAGGCTACAAAGTGTAGTAGAGAGAACAAATATTATAGTGCATGTGAGATGAACAGGGGAAGGGGTAGTATTGACGGGAGAGAGGCGGGGGGTAGAGTGAAATTAACAGAGGATGGGGTATGAGGTAGATGTGGGAAATGGCCTGGCATTGAATATCTGCGTTTAGCGGTGACCATGGAAGTTAGCCGGGCTAACTCATGGGGTCTGAATATCAGCATTTGTATACTTAGTTTTCTACTCTTATATTCTGTATGTTTTGAGATGTCATTTAAAGTCCATGTAAACAACAATGTTCAATAAGCGGAGCAAAAAGGCTTTAGTGAATATCAGAGTCACTCCTATGTGCAAGGACCAAGCCTTCAGAAATGTAGGAGGCTCCATTCAATCATGAGTCATATAACAATTCTACTCAGAATCTAATGGAAAAATGACAAATACCTTCTACAGATACAGAATAAATTCAGTGAAGCTAAATGCTAATGCTCACAATGTGGTACTTATCTTGGATGTTTGCTATTATAGCATTTACATTGTCAGTTGTCACCAGTGTCCAGCGTTCTTTCCAAACTGCAACTCTGTAAATATCAGCCCCATAGAAAATTGAAGGCAGATAAAGACCTTAGAGGGGCATTTTCGAATGGGGACGACCATCTCTAAGGGCACCTAACTATAAGGACGGTGCCACAAAGGGACGGGGCAATGCATATTATCGAAACAAGATGGACGTCCATCTTTCGTTTCGATAATACGGTCAGGGACGCCCAAATCTTGTCATTTAGGTCGACCTTAGAGATGGTCACCCTCAGTTTTCGGCGATAATGGAAACCAAAGACGTCTATCTCAAAAACGTCCAAATCCAAGCCCTTTGGTCGTGGGAGGAGCCAGCATTTGTAGTGCACTGGTCCCCCTTACCTTAGCTGCTGAACCCCCCCAACCCCCCCCCCCCCCAGGTCCACTTGCTTGAAGTATACTGCACCCACTACAACTGCTCCAGGAACCTGTATACTCCTGTGATGGACCTGAGTATGGCATTTGAGGCAGGCATAGAGCCTGGCAAAAAAGTATTTTAAACTTGTTTTTTTATGGTGGGAGGGAGTTAGTGACCACTGGGGGAGTAAGGGGAGGTGATCCCCGATTCCCTCCGTTGGTCATCTGGTCAGTTCAGGCACCTTTTTGAGGCTTGGTCGTGAAAAAAATGGACCAAGTAAAGTCGGCCATGTTCTCGTCAGGGACGCCCTTTTTTCTATTATCGGCCGAGGATGACCATCTCCTAATCACACCCCAGTCCCGCCTTTGCTACCCTGCTAACACGCCCCTGTGAACTTTGGTCATCCCCGCGACAGAAAGCAGTCGAGGGTGTCAAAAAAAATCGTCTTTCGATTATGCCGATTTGGATGACCTTGCGAGAAGGACGCCCGTCTCCCGATTTGTGTCGAAAGATGGGTGTCCTTCTCTTTCAAAAATAAGCGTGATAGTGTGCGGGAAAAAGTCTACCTAAGGGTGTGCTAATACTAACACTTCCCACGGCTTGGTAAAAGAACCTTTGAGACTTTTTTGAACTAATGTTAGTAGTTCAAAACATTTGAAAGTTTTGTAAAGTCAATGGGGCCCTTTTACTAAGCTGCGTAGGTGCCTGCGTGTGCCCAAAGTGTGTCAATTTGGAGTTACTGCCCGGCTACCGCATGGCCCTTATGATAATTTCATTTTTGATGTGCGTCCGCTACACGTGCCAGAAAATAATTTTTATTTTCTGGCGTGCAGCAGAAACCGGGCGGTAATTGTCATTCTACGTGCGTAGAAGATTACCACACGGTTAACGTGTGAGACCTTACCGCTAAGTCAAGGGCTGGCGGTAAGGTCTCAAACCCAAAATTGACACATACCAATTTTTATTTTGCCACACGTCCATTTTCGGCAAAAATTAAAAAAGGCCTTTTTACAGGTGCGCTGAAAAATGGATCTGCATGCGCCCAAAACAAATGCCTACATTAGCGCAGCCCATTTTTCGGCACACCTTAGTAAAAGGGCCCCAATGTTACTGCGTTTCAGAGAATGATGTAGTTAGAACCAGGCAAAAAATTGAGAGTCAGATAAACCGAAGTAATTGAAAAGTTTTAAAGTGGTTATCTGATTTAAGTTGTTTCAGAAACCAGATTTGTTTATTCTGCCAAATAGTCCAGTGCATTGGATTTTTATTAATGAGATTTTTGGAATTCTTCCAAATTAACATGTTAGAAGTATTTTTGTTAGATTTAAGCAAAATGAGAAACATGTTTACAAAATGTTATAAAGGTGGCATTAATAATAGGATGAGATTTCCTATTAGTTCAGTTTAGTTTATTGAGACTTAGCATACCGCCTTTCATATAATCAAAGCGGTTAATCATTCCATAAAAATACAAGAAGAAAGGAAAAGGAACTCCAACAACAAAGAAAAAGAGAAATTATAGTAGTAAGAAGATCTTGACCGTAAGAAAGGTTTGTTGGCAGGATGGATCTGGCTTGTTGAGTGGGGGCAAGACATGAATCATGTTGAATGAACGTCCCCTGAGCCAACACAAGATAACTTTATTGCTGAATAATTATAACTGAAAATATAACACTTTTCTTATTATGGTGCTTAAATCTCGATGAGGCTGACCTATGCTCACCGAGTGGCACTTCTGAGGTCTTAAAAAAAACCTCACATATTAGTTCGGTTTGATTGGTTCCAGCACCATTGGTGTATGATATTCAGGTTTTAAAATATCATTTTCTCTGCATGTCTGTGACCCCTCTGGTTCTACTAATGAACCTCACACATACATCTGTTAATGTGCCTCAGTTCCATCCCACTGCTTCTATAATACTAAAAAACTCATGCATACACACATATGCCAGGGAGCCTTTATCCTGTCCTGCAGTACCTCCTGCTTTTCCAATACCAGACAAAATCTCTTACCTCTCTCTTTAGTTATAAAAGTTTACCAGTACGAATCTGTAGCAAGAGCTCTGTTTCATAAATCGTGAATGATCACTCTGCGACTCCTAGAAACATTTCCAAAACTGAGCTTGAAGATTTTCATGCATTATTTAAAATATCCTGTAGATGCCTCTGCCGAATAATACCCTTCCTTTCCCAGATTCTGAGTGTTTAAGAAGCTGCTGATTGGCCTTCTATAGTTCTCTAATCTCCCCTGTAGAGTGAAGTTCATTCTTGGACGTCCCTGAAGCGCTCACACAGAGAAGGAAAGGAATCCCCAGAGCACTCTGAGAAATCACTGGAGCCTTCAACACAGTAAAATCCTTGGTACTATTACTGCTCCTAATAATCAACATTTTAATGGATCTTTTAGTGTCCTCCTGCTCCTTTGTATTTCTATCTCAATCAGTACCAAGGTTAATTTCATTTGCAACTTCATAATGTTTTTCGTCTCTTTCATATCCCTCCCAACACAACTCACCTGCTCATTGCAGTGAAAGTCCAAGGCTTTGGAGTCACATGTCAAGTCGCTGAAATTATGAGCCGTGAATCTGGCCACTAATTGTCAATGACAATGACTCCCTCCCCTCAGGAGAAATGAATACTTCCTCCTAGTATCCCCAGATCTGCGACCCAGTGAGTGTAAAACTTGAGATCGGGACTGAGTAGGGGATCTTCCACATGATACTGAACAGTGAGGGACATTTTTGATATGATGTTTAAATTTGACTTTGGACGTTTTGCTGAAAATGTCCAAAAATCAAGTAGTGAACATGACCATTTTCAAACCAGAAAAAAGTTCTATCTTTTTTCTTTGAAAATAACCATTTCCCAGATGTTGTCCTGCTTAGTATGTCTATCTTTTGGACCATGAAAAAAAAATGCCCACATGAAAAACGCACAAAATGAAGCCATTGGGATGTAGGAGGAGTCAGCTTTCCTAGTGGACTGGTCACACAGACATTCAGCAGAGCAGTGGGGCACCCTAGGGGGCACCGCAGTGGACTTCACATAAAAGGTCATAGGTATACAACTCATCATTAGCCCCTGATATTTTATGGTAAGCCTTTCAAAACACACAATGTACTGTACCCAATACCACTACAATAGTCCTTATGCTTGCAGGTGTCACATATATGTGGCTATAGTTTTTTTTTTTTTTTTTTTTTTTGGGGGGGTGACACTTTCCACCACAAGTGTAATAGTTAGAGTAGATTATAGGCCTGGGTCACCTTCTCTACATTGCACTGCACTGACCACTAGGCTACTCCAGGGACCTGCTTGCTGATCTAATAGGACTGGCCATAACATCTGAAGCTGTCATTGAGTCTGATTTGTACTGTTTCATTTACATCTTTGCGGGGTGTGAGGGGGGTCAGTGACCACTGAAGGAGTAAGGAGGTGTTGCTCCTTTATTCCTGCAGTGGTTATTTCGTCATTTTGGACACTTTTTGTGGCTTATTCATTAATAACCTAATACAAAAAAGGTCTGTCTTCAAAAAAGAAGAGAATTCAAACTGATCTTTACTGACAAGTTTAACAATATTTTATTCAACAATATCTCAGATACTTAGAATACATAGATATGACATCCATTCTCATAAAAGTTTACTTATATTTGAAAACATCTTCTTAACAGTTCTTATTCACAACTTATACCCTTTTTAGCAGAGTTTAATTATAACAGGATCATGTAGCTTTCACACATCTGTCACAGCTGATGACACTTAACCCTGTAAAAATGATGACTTCAGCGCTCTTTTTTGAATCAGCCACTTGACTCGCAGCAAAAACTGGAGCACTAAGAAAATTAGGTGCCTGCCGTTTAACACTCATAGACCCTGAAGAAGCTTTTTGAGAAATGGGTCCTGTAAGCATGGGTGATTCAGAATCATCTATTGAATTTCAGATGACCATTTAAGTTTTATTGCTGGAGTCATCTATTGAATTTCGGGTGGCTGTTTAAGTTTTAAACCGCACTGCCGCTTTAATGAGCTATACTCAAAATCTTAAGCAGTATAAATTTACAGAGTATGAAGAAATTCTACAACTAAACTCTGTCTATAGAGGAATAACGTTGCTCAGCAATTTTACAGGGTTAAGTGTCATCGGCTGTGAAAGATCTGTGAAAGCTGCTTTATCCTGTTAGACTGAATTAAACGCTGCTGTAAAGGGTACAAGTCATGAATGAGAACTGTTAAGAAAATGTTGTTATCGAATATAAGTAAACCTTTTTGAGAATGGATGGTTTTTTAATATGTTTTCTAAGTGTCAGAGATATTTTTGAATAAAACATTTTTAAACTTGTCAGTGAACATCAGTTTGAATTCCCGTACTTCGTTTTTGAAGAGAGACCTTTTTTGTATTAGGAAATTGTGTTATTCGATCTCTCAACTCATTTGCTAGCATAGTTTGTATATGGTTATTTATTAATCAAACAGATCTAGACCAAAACATCCAACTTCTAGTCCTGGATGTTTTTGTTTTGTTCTATTATGGCAGAAAAACGTCCAAGTATTAGGCATGCCCAAATCCCGCCTTTAACATCCCCTTGGCACGCCCACTTGTGATTTGAATGCAATTCTGATGGACTTAATAAAAAAAAGTCTATCAAATTGGATGTTTTTGTGCGAAAAACATCCAAATGCAGATTTATGCCACTTTTTGGATGTTTTTCTCTTGAAAATGAGCCCCTGTGTATATCACTCGACCCACCAGACTGACCTTAATCATTTTTATGGCCCCACTAGACATCTTAGTAGTAATTTTATAACAGATTGTCTTTAAAATTTTTCAAAAATATATCTATACCCATCAAACAAGTTTCAGAGGATCCCATTATTGGAAAAGATTTTTAGATGATGCACTGAAGTTGAATGACTTTGGAGCAAACACTGCTGAAATTAATAGAGTGTCCCTGATGCATATTTAAATCGAAACATAGATTTAAACATGATTATAAAGAATTAGGAAAGAACATACCCTTACAGTATGTATTCATCTTCTGTATTTGATGGTCCAGTTTATAAAGAGTCTAAAATTATTCTGAGTAATATTCATGCTGCAGCAGGCAGTATGTTTCTAAATACTGGCCACTGCGGGCTGAATTAGACCCAGGTACTGAAGCTGAATACTTAGGTCTTTGGTGGCTTCCAGAAGGTATTCAGGTACCCCAATATTCAGCGCCATTACCTGCATAACTATCCAGGATAATTAAGACTCTTGTTTATGTAGTTCTACTATCCAAGCACCATCGCTGGACCAACCGGGCACTAACCAGATAGTGCCATGGCACCATAAATAATATCATTGGCACTATAGGGGCAATTTTATAAGTGGGTGCCCTTCTTATAGGCAACCCAATGCTGCATGACGAGAGCCTATTCTGTAATCACAAATGGATGTGCAGCTTCCATTATAGAATACTAGCATAACCCGGTATCGGCATCTAACATTATGAGATTTTAGTTACACTTGCCATAGACCAGTAAGTCACTTGGCTAACTGGGAGTTCTACCAAGTCCTGCTCATGTTCTGACCTTTTATACTCCTCCCTTGCATTTACACACTATAGGGCCCTTTTACCGAAGGGTTGGTGCATGGCAACAGGCTTATTAATTGCCAATCCGGAGCTACCACCGGGCTACCGCAAGAGCCCAGCAGTAGTTCCCACCCCCGCGCGCGTGTCATTTCCAGTGTTACAAAAATATTTTCTATTTTTGTAGTGCCGGTGCTTAACTTGGCAGTAATCGGGCAGTGTTGCGCATTGTCTGGTTACTGCAGGGTTAGCGCGGGAGCCCTTACCACCACCTCAATGGGTGGGTCTAAATGGCTGAGCGGCAAGTAGTTCACCTACTGTATGGCCATTTCTTTTTGGGTGAAAGACAGCCTTTTACCTGCTGACATTAGCATAGGCCCCTTTTTACCGCAGCTTAGTAAAAGGACCCCTATATAACTTAGGTGTGCCATTACAAAATAGCACTTAAGTGCCCTACTGACATTTTAACAGGTATTTATGGGGCACATAAATGTAGACACCTACCCCCGGTATTCAGCCAGCATTGGGCTGCACAGTGATTTATCGACGCCGGCGCTCAGACCAGATATTCAATGCCAGCTCATACCTGGCAACCAGAATTGAATATATGGTTTCACATTTGACTGTGGAAACTTAACCAGTTAAGCTGAGCACTAACCAGTTAAGTGCTTACCAGTTAAAGTTAGGCCTGCTATTTCTGCGGGCTATTTTAACCGCTAAATATAGCTGTTTTGGCACTGAATATCTGTGCTTAACTAGCTGTTTCATGCGATATAACCAGTTAGCCGGCTAGCCACTAACCGCAAATATTCAGTGGAGATAACCGGTTATCATCTTCTGAATATTCATGGTTGGCACTAAAATGCTGTTTAACCAGCCAGGATACATTCCTGGACGGTTACATAATTTTGAATATCGGCCAACTAGATTATAGGATTGCCCTTTTAGCACTTATCCCTGTACTTAGTAAAATCCTCACTTAGGGATTGACTGATCCTTTAACCCCTACAGGCTGTCATAATCTTGAGTTGCCCATTGCAAAGGTACCAGGAAGGTGCCAAGGGAAGATTATACCCTTCTATATCAGAAAGTAGAATAATCTAGCACCTTCATAGTATAAAATTGTAGCTTGTACTAAATTTTCTTTTTAATTGTCTAGCATGACCTCCTCCCATATATAAGTCTATGCTGTGATTTCTAAGAGCACACTCTTGAAGACTATTGCCTCTCTGAGGTATTATGTCTCTTTGGAGTGGAGTGGAGGAGTACCCTAGTGGTTAGTGTAGTGGACTTTGATCCTGGGGAACTGAGTTCAATTCCCACTGCAGTTCCTTGTGACTCTGGGCAAGTCATTTAACCCTCCCCATTGCCCCTGGTACAAAATAAGTACCTGAATGTATGTCACAATTTGAGGAGAAGCATGTGTACCCCTTGTTGTATTTTTCGAACGTTGTGGCATGGCTACGATTTATAGATGATGTCTTGCTCATTTAGAAGGGTGATGCTGCTGTTTTGAACCAATTTTTGGAATTTCTGAATGCTAGGGATGTTAACATCAAATTTGAACATCATGTTGGTGGGAATTGGGTCAACCTTTTTGATATCAATATCTCATGGATGGATGGATGGTTTGTTACAAACGCGTATCGAAAAAATACCGACCGTAATGCAGTGTTGTGAAATGGGCCTTTGTTGTAAAAATGCTGTGTTGATCTCATCCTTCCTCTCCCTCTGCCTCTTCATACATTCCTTTTCCAAATCATATACCCCATACCAAGATGTATCTATTGTCAGGAAACCAACCACGTGGATCCCTCCAGGTCAGGCGCACCCTTTGATAACAGGATTCAATTTGTGTGTTGAAAGAGACATCAAGAAACTTGAAAGAAATAAAAAACCTTGATACTATAACATCAGCACTTCAGAATGGAATATGATTAAGGATTTGGCCAACAATCATGATATCATTATTAAATCCGCCGACAAAGGCAGTGGCATTGTTGTCATGGACTGTATTGGTTATATTAATGAAATCAAGAGACAATTAGATGACCGTGAATTTTTATTCCTCTGGCTAAGGATCCCACAGAAAAAATTCAGAAGGACATCACAGAATTAGTAGATATTGCCTCAAAAATGGGTTTTCTCACACAAAGATTTTTTACAAGTTACACATCCAACTACTCCAACCATTTACATTTTGCCAAAAATATACAAGTCATTAATTAACCCACCAGGTAGACCAATCATCTCTGGCAATGGTTCCATTCTGGAACCCTTATCCATATTCATTGATTTCTTTTTGAGACCATTTGTTCCGCTAATACCCTCATACATACAAGACACCACACACATGATTAACATTTTGCAAGAGTATGTTGGACCTTTATCAGATACTATTATGGTTACCATGGATATCGAGTCATTATATACCAATATTACACAAATAGAGGCCATACAGATTATTGAAAAAACCCTACAGGATAGATCGACACATAGGAGGATACCCAGTCACCTAATCCTGACGTGTGCTACTATTGCACTTACCAAAAACTATTTTGGATTTGACAAAACATATTATCAAGGGGACGGCTATGGGTTCCAGCATAGCTCCAGATCTAGCAAACCTATATGTCAGTAACTTTGAGAATCAACATCTTACAGTCCACCCTTTCATTCAACATATCAAAATTTACCCCCGTTATATAGACAATATTTTCATCCTATGGAAAGGGACTGAAGAAACTTTAATGTCTTTTTTTGAGTGGCTCAATACAAGAGACCCAAACCTAAAGTTTAAGATGGAGTTCGATAACAATGAGATTCATTTTTTAGACTTAACAATCACCAAGGATGAGTATTTCTTTAGGACCACAATTTACAAGAAGACAACGGATTGGAACACCTTTTTGCACTATTCCAGCTATCACAACCCCAAACTCAAAAGCAACCTCCCACTGTGCCAGTTTCTCTGCTTACGATGTATCTGCACAGACTTTGAAGAATTTAATCAGCAGGCAAAATCCATGAGTGATAGATTTTTAGCAAGAGGATATCCCCAGAGGCACGTCACTAGTGGATATAACAAAGCTTTGTCCCAAGAGCATGAGAGCCTATTGCAGTCCACCTGAGAAAAGAAGACTCCTGACATAGTCTGCACACTTAAGTACTCCTTTTTGGTGAAACATATTTCATGTTCTATCCGAAGACATTGGCACATATTAGAAGGACTTGAGTGTTTCAAGAATAAAACATTGGTCATTGCATACTCCAGAAACAAAAATCTAAAAGAACATTTGGTTCCTTGTACTCTACCAGAAACCAGAATTTCCTCAAGTGTCTCACACTTTGGCCATAGGAAGTGTGGACACTGTAGTGTATGCAATCTATGTCTCAAATCCACTGTTTTTACCCATCCAATCACGAAGAAAAATGTTTTGCAGAAACACTCATCTGACTGCAATACTGCCTCGGTCATTACATAATCCAATGCTCATGTCCTCTCTTATATGTGGGAAAAAACTATCATAGCAATCAAAATGCATATCATTCAGCACAGAAGCTGTATAAGCAGGAAAGTAGAATCTGCACCTCTAGTCCAACACTGACATACAGCTAACCATACTGTAGCAGATTAACGATTCATTGTATTTAAGACCTTTACTAAAAAGTGGAGAGGAGGCGATTTTGATAAACTTTTGTTACAAGAAGAACAAAAATTGATCTTTGATTTAAATACACGTAGTCCCCATGGTCTCAACAATGAGATTGATTTCCGTCCATTTCTTTTGACCAAATGACCACCGGAGGGAATCGGGGATGACCTCCCCTTACTCCCCCAGTGGTCACCAACCCCCCCCTCCAAAAAAAAACCTTTTTTGCCAGCCTCTATGCCAGCCTCAAATGCCATACCCAGCTCCCTGATAGCAGTATGCAAGTCCCTGGAGCAGTTTTTAGTGGGTGCAGTGCACTTCAGACAGGTGGACCCAGGCCCATCCCCCCCTACCTGTTACATTTGTGGTGGTAAATGGGAGCCCTCCAAAACCACCCAAAACCTACTGTACCCACATCTAGGTGCCCCCCTTCACCCATAAGGGCTATGGTAATGATGTAGAGTTGAGGGGAGTGGGATTTGGGTGGGATTTGGGGGGCTCAGCACCCAAAGGTAAGGGAGTTATGCAGCTGGGAGCTATTTGTTTTTTAATTTTTATAAGTGCCCCCTTGGGTGCCCGGTTGGTGTCCTGGCATGTCATGGGGACCAGTGCACTACAAATGCTGGCTCCTCCCACAACCAAATACCTTGGATTTTGCTGGGTTTGAGATAGCCGCCATTATTTTCCATTATGGCTGAAAACCGATTCCGGCCATCTCAAACCCGGCCATCTCTGACATTTGGCCGGGTCCAACCATATTATCAAAGAAAAAGATGGCCGGCCATCTTTTTCAAAAATATGATTGGCTTCGCCCGCTTGCGGTGCCGGCGCCGGAGATGGCCGCCCATAGAGATCACCGGCGCCGTTCGATTATTCCCCTCTTACTTACACATTCATTCAGACAGTTCTTCATATTCTCCACACTACTTTTTTCAAACATTGTTCTTTTCAGTTTCACATACAATTTCACCTTTAACCTCTCAGCCACGGTTGGGGTATCTCTACATGATTTTCATTCATCCATCCATTCACTCACTGTTTACTGCTGCTACGTCAGATATGCTAATATATATCACGTCACGGTTTTTTTTAACGCAGTTTTTTCAGATCACATTTCTGCATGGTTTATTTTCTCGTCATATCCCCTCGGCTTTCTAAGTCACATTTTGTGTAAACTTATTTATAGTTTCATTAGCCGAGATTGGGTGGCAGAGTCGGGAGGCGGGGCTGGTGGTTGGGAGGCGGGGCTATTGCTGGGCAGACTTCTACGGTCTGTGCCCTGAAAAAGACAGCTACAAATCAATGTAAGGTATACACAAAAAGTAGCACATATGAGTTATCTTGTTGGGCAGACTAGATGGACCGTGCAGGTCTTCTTCTGCCGTCATCTACTATGTTACTTTGTTACTATTAGTTGGT
Source organism: Microcaecilia unicolor (assembly GCF_901765095.1). Classification (NCBI taxonomy): domain Eukaryota; kingdom Metazoa; phylum Chordata; class Amphibia; order Gymnophiona; family Siphonopidae; genus Microcaecilia; species Microcaecilia unicolor. The sequence continues at coordinate 247,936,752 of NC_044032.1, read as the reverse complement.
GTGCACATCACCTTTAAGTCACATCCCTCGGTTTTCGCATACTTTTTTCTTTTAAAAGTGGTCCCAGCCCATCAGCTGTTTTTCGACATTGCTGACTCCATTGCCTTACTCGCTATTCAGTCATACTTTACATCAATGGTGTTTTTTAAAGGTAAGACTCTAATGTATTAAACTTCATTCCCTTCATTTTTGGTCATTTTTAACTTTATTCACATTTTCACTTGATCTGCCATGTTACTTATGTCATCCACTATCTTTATTTTAGCGCACATCACTATAATCTTACCTCAGTTTCCACATAGCACATCGCCGCACAGTTGGAGCATGTTGCCTTGTTCTGTTTACATCATCACCATCCACTAATGCTTGGTTAGGCATCTTGTACCTGAGTGGAGTCTCTTTTGTTTTGGCTCGGTTCACTTTAATGGCTCCTACTCTATATATTTATATATTTCTATAGTTATCGTGGCATGTGTTCACAATTTTTATGTCACCACAATATGTAATTACTTATCTGACCCTTTTCGGTTGCTCCCACTGGGTCACTCACATTGGGTATTTTTGAGTAGCTCTTCTTTTATACACACCACTGCATACCATTGTTTTCCAAATATTGTGGTATATTTTTCAGTACTTGTGGTTTCATCTTTTTAGACCTTCATAATCTATTGTTGCTACTTCTGGAGTTGTATCTCTAATCAAACACAGTGGCGTACCAAGGGGGGGGGGCGGCGGGGGCGGTCCGCCCCGGGTGCATGCCGCTGGGGGGTGCCGCGGCGCGTGCCTGTCAGCTGAGTTCTGTAACTTCGCTAACTTCGCTGCAGCTCCCTCTGCCCGGGAACAGGTTACTTCCTGTTCCGGCCGGGGCAGAGGGAGCTGCAGCGAAGTTAACGAACTCAGCTGACAGGTGCACGCTGTGCCACCCCCCCCAGTGGCGTGCACCCGGAGGGGGGTGTCATTTCGCCGTGGGGGGGCCGCGCTGCACCCGCGGGGGGGGGGGGGGCGCATCGGCGATCCGCCCCGGGTGTCATGCTGGCTAGTATCGCCACTGATCAAACATACAGGTTAGTGTCTGCAGATTGTATTTCTCCATGACAAATACACACTGTTTGATTTGCATACCATGTTCCTTTTTAACATGCATTTATCTAGGTTATATTCTATATCTCTTTCAAATATACTGTTCAAGGTTATCTAGATTCCACTCAATTTGGTCAAACACATGTAAGTTTATGATTTTATGATTTCATTTTTTATCAAGCAATTCATTAAGGCCACACTCTGACATATATACTTATTCTCATTCCTTTCACATATTTTTTTTTACCAATGGTTTTCATTCCATTATGACCATTTATTTCTATTTGCACATGTTTGGTATAGATGTGCCATGTTTTATTCATGCAAGATTAATATCTTTACGTCATAACTATGTTTAATCATGCTTTTTATGTATAACAAATCCTTTCATATTGCATTTTCAACATGTTTCACTCTGCTTCATTTATTCAATACTTATAATTGTGTGTTGCATCTACATACATTTTCACTGTATATTATTGTTTTATCCCTTATGTTCATAATTTGTTTACTATTTATTTTTTATTGTTATTTGAACCTTTGCTTTTATTTGAATTTCATTTTTATATATTGGTTTTAACCCATAGACTCCTGATGTAGGACTTCTGGCCGAAACACAACGTTGTGTCGAGTCGTCTTATCTTTCAATAAACTTTGTTTCATTATACTTCTGCTGTGGTCCTGTCTGTGGAGATCCTGGTTCTCATTCCCACTTTCTTCTCTACTTGAGCTTCTCCGTGGGACCTTTCTGAGTTCTCCACGCACGTGGATTCTCTATTGCATACACCACACAGATTTAGCACTTACCACACCTTATATTTTCTATTTAAGATGCAATAAGAGCAAAAACCTACAGCACTTTATAAGTAACACAGATGCTTATTTACTAATCTAATGATAGGACAACACATGAGCAGACTTATGGTAGAGGGTGACCAAAATTGTTTTTTTTTTGTTTGTTTCTTTCAGCTGAAACCAAGTCTTGTGGTCTAATTTGCCATACTTATTCAGCTGAAGATGAAGAGAAAACAAAAAACGGCACAGCACATACCACTCAACCAAAAGCAGGCCCTGCTCCACCTCCTTGAATGAGACAAGACCGCATCCAAGACATTCCTGAATAAAATCAGCCTCCTGTTTGTAGGACCTCTTGGGCCTACCTTAAAAACCCTAGTGGTCTAGTCAGGGCAGAAGCAATCGCTAAGCTAGAATTTATCTGTGGGTTCCCAGAAGATATGTAAATATGCAGCAACCTGCCCTCCACAAAGATTCTAGTATCTGTTTATATCTTTGTGATTTCAGAACACATTCAGGCATTTTTGAACCTTTCTATGCTGCTTTCTATGACTATAACCCATAGAACCAGGTTCCAGAATTAAACTACCATTTGTCTTGAAATTGCTAATATTCAGTTTTATTGTATGACCCTTCATTCTAGTATTATTTGACAGGGAAATGATGGAATTTAAGTGCCCTCCATGTCTTTCTTATTCTGAGGCAGAAGTCAGTTAAGATAAAAAAAAATTCTTTCAATTAGTAAATTTCAATATTCTTTTCCTTAGTCAATGGTTACCCTTTCGAGCAAGTTACTGTTCTGTGTAGAGCTCTCCTCAGAGCAATCTTAACATCCCTGTTCCTCAGGCTGTAAATGAATGGGTTGAGCATTGGGGACAGCACGTTGTACACCACACTGGAAATCTTGTCCTTTTCCATGGAATAGCTGGAAGGAGGCCTGAAATACATGAAAAATATTGACCCATAGAAGAGCGTTACCACAATGAAGTGAGAAGAGCAGGTAGAGAAGGTCTTGTGCCTTCCACTACTTGATTCAATTTTCAGGATGGTTTTGATGATGTAGATATAGGAGATTAGAATGATCAGGAAGGGCCCCATTACTAGCACTGAGGCTTCTGTGAAGAGCAACAGTTCATTGATTGAAGTGTCTGTGCAGGAAAGCTGTAGTAGTGGTGTGTAGTCACAGAAAAAATGTCTGATCTTGTGAGACTTACAGAAAGAGAGACGGTATATCAACAGTGTGTGCAGCAAAGAATGCATAAAGCTGGTGATCGATGAAGCAAACAACATGCTAAAGCATACCTTCTTGTTCATGATTGTGATATAATGCAGTGGTTTACATATGGCAACGTAACGGTCGTACGCCATAATAGACAAGAGTATACATTCATCTACAGTAAAACCTACGAAGAAATAAAGTTGGGCAAGACAGCTGGAAAAAGAGATGGTCTTCTTGTCAGAGATCAGGTTGCTTAACATTTTGGGGACAGTGACTGAAGTGATACACACGTCCAGAGAAGACAAGAAACCGAGAAATAAATACATAGGGGTATGTAGCTGGGAGTTCCTGATAATAACTGAGATCATGGTTCCATTCCCCAGCATGTTGATCAGGTACATGACCAGGAACACTACAAAGAGAAAATGGTTCAGCTCTTCACGGTCTGTGGGTCCCTCTAGAATAAATTCAGTAACTGCTGTCTCATTCCTCCATTCCATTTCCAGCCCCTTATTATAGAAATCTAAGAAAACATTCACCTAAGAGAAATGTGTGACAGTGCCAGTAATATGAAGAGACCTCATTCCAGGCTCACCAGCTGATGAAGAAAATAAGGGGAAAGTATTACGATGTCTGGGGAAAAAAAGGAGAAAAGAATCATATCTTTTGCCTCCTAAAGAGAATACAACTAGAAATAACCATTTCACGCTAACAAAGGTTAGCTAGATCAAAGTGTCTCAAAATTGCCCCATCAGTACAGCTGAGTATTGTAGAGTGGTTTCGCTAGGCAGACAATCAAAAAGTGAACAGTTCAGGAAGACTTGGATTGGGAAAATTTGAGGTTTCAAATTTATGCAGGTAATTTTCCCTTTTACTTTCATCCACAGATAAAACAAAGGCATAATTAACAGGAAGGTTTGAACCAATATAAAGTATAGTGAATTTTCAAAGGGGTAACATCTAACTTTCAAAGTCAGCTAAATAAACTTTTGAAATTTGAGTTTGGTTGGAACATATTAGGAGCTTGTAAATGTGAACGTATATTGTTTACAGGCTTGGGGGTCCCATCCCAAATTTCTGCCTTGGGCCCGGAACTGTCTAATACCGATTCTGTACATTCCAAAAGGTGACATAGTCCAATCACAAAATAGAAGATAAAATTCTGCTGTCTAACTTTGCTGTCTGGTCATTTTATTTTTCTAATCACATTGTCCTAGTCGCTGGTTTCTACATCCCTCTGTCTTCTCTAAACTCTTTTTCCAGTATCTCCTGTCCTATTGACATTTCTTTTCTCTCCATGTCCACCATCCATCTCCCTTTTGTGTCCCTGTCCTTAACCTCCCCTGTGTCCAGCATTCCACCTCTTTGTTCTTGTTCTTATCTTCCCCTGTGCCCAGCATCTCACCTTTGTGATCTCTTATCCTTCCCAGAATCCAGAATCTCTACCATTTCTTCCCTCATGCCCAGCATCTCTTCACTGAGTCCTGTCCCTCCTTGTGTCCAGAAACTCCTACTGTTCCTTCTCTCAAATCCACCCCCTCTGTATCCAGGCCTTCCCTTCATCCATACTCTCTCTACATTGTTTCACTCATGTCCAGCATGCCCTGTATCTTGATATCTCCGTGTTTGTGATCATCCCCTCTCTGGGTGCAGTCTTTCCCTGTATCCAGAATTATCCTCATTCCTTCCCTTGTGTCCATCATGTCCTCTCTGTGTCCTGCTCCTCCTTGTCTCTGCAATTATCCCCTCTCTGTGTATAGTCTATCCCTGTATAAAGAAATGTCCTCATTCCTTCCTTCATGTCCAGCATACCCTTTCTGTGTCCTGTTCATCCCTGTGTCCAGAATCTGTTCATTTCTTCCCTCACATCCAGCATTCCTTCTCTACATCCCTTTTCTCCCTCTCTCAATCCAGTATCGTTTCTGTATTTCCCTGTCCTCCTCTGTGCCCTTATCCACCCCCTTCTCCTTAGTGCCGTAGCATCTTTACTCTGGGTCCTTATTTTTCACCCATGCACCCCTTTAACTTTTCTCAAAATCAATACATATCAAAAATATATGAAACAATGAATCAAAATCAAAACATTACCCAGGTTTCACAAAAATCACAACCCCCCCCCCCAAACAAACAAACAAAAACAAAAAACTATCAAATAGGTTAAGATACTAACATAAAAGGGGAAAAGCCTCAGAACCTCGTCAGAGACCATGTGTTAAGTCTCAAGACCATTTCATTATTCATTTGATGAAGATAAGTTTAACATTTTAAAATTGATTTTGCTGAATTCTGAGTACATTACTGGATTAAAAGATTCTTCTTTTTAATTTTATTTGATAATATTTAAGAGGGGTTTTTTTTAACCTTTGATGTTATTTACCCTGTCTAGTCTTGAGAGTTAACACTTTGTCTCTGATGGGGTTCTGAGGCTTTCTCTCTCTTTTGTTAGTATCTTAACCTGTTTGATAGATTTTTCTTTGCACTTTTTGTGAATCTTGTTGGGTAATGAAAGTGGAGGAGCCCAAGCCCAACCAGGGTCATCCATGGCTACATCACTGATTTCTTGACCAGTTTTCTCCAGTGGCCTCTCTCCTACGCTTCCCCACACTTGCTTAATGTCCTGCATATGTTTTGTTTGATATAATTTTTCCTCAGTCCCTCTACTAGCCATGTACCAGAATCTGGGTTTATAAGATAGTTCTTTAAGTACTACAGTTGCCAGTGCGTTTCTACTAGAAAAAAAGATGCCAGTACTCACATGTAAGGCCACTGATCAGGGGTGGGTTGATCACTGAGAGGGACCCACCCCACAATAGCCAGGCCCTCTGCAACCAGTCACAGAATCTATGACAAAGCAGAATTGGTGTCTAGAGCATAAGCTCTTTCATTAAAACTTGGGGTCCATGGGTCAACTTTAGCAGACAATGGAAAAGGTGCCGGTACTCAGTACCCCCAAGTACCCCCTCAAAAAAAGCATTGACAGTTGCAGTCATAGAAGCAGGGAAGGATGTTTACCATATATTTACAAATCACTGCAGACAAGGGAAAATGGCTCACATGGTAGGATTATACTAATTATGCTGTTTAACTTTATGCTAAGGACAAAATACATATTTCCCTTCTTAACCTCTGTATATGATTTACACGCTCTCTATATAAGAAACTTTTTTTTAAAACCATTTCTCACTGTCCAAACCTTGTCTAAAATCTACTAGTCAGTTTGTGGAATTTTCTCACTTTCCAGCTTCTGCTTGAGAAGAAAAGAGAATTCCAAAATGTTCTCATATTCCAGGAGCGACACGGCTGCTCTCCAAAATAGGACATACTTAGGATTTAAAACATTATTCTCATTGCATGTCTGTGACCCCTCTGGTTCCACTAATAAAATACCACATATAAATCTGTTAATGTGCCTCAGTTCCTTTCCACTGCTTGTATAATACTGCAAAACTCATACGTACATAAATATCCCAAAGGCATCTTTATCCTGTCCTGCAACATAAAGATGCTATTCCAATACCAGTCATCCGCTCTTACCTCTTTCTTCAGTTCTAAATGTTTACCAGTATGGATCTGTATCAAGATCTCTGTTTCATAAATCCTGAGTGATTGCTCTGACTCCTGAAAGCTTTCCAAAACCATGCTTAAAGATTTTCATACATTATTTAAAATATCCTACAGATGCCACTGCCAAATAAAACCATTCCCTTCCTGGATTCTGAGAGTAAGAAGCTGCTGATTGACCTTATATGGTTTTCTAATCTAATCTGTAGAGTGAAGGTCATTCTTGGAAGTCCCTGAAGCACTCAGAGAAATAGGGGAATCCCTAGAGCACTCTGAAAAATCACTAGAGCCTTCCACACAGTTAGTAAATTCTTTGGTATCATTACTGTTCCTAGTAATCATAATTTTCCTTTGAATCCTGTAGTTTCCTCTTGCTCCTTTGTATTTTCATTTCAGTCAGATCTAGAGTTGGTTTCCAGCACCATAAGCATTCATTTGCCACTACCTGATGCTTTTGCTCCTTTCATATCCCTCCCAACATACCTCATCTGGTTATTGCAGTGAAGGTCCTGGGCTACGGAGTCACACAACAGGTCTCTGAAATTATGGGCCCTGAATCTAATCACTAGTTGTGAATGGCCATGACTCCCTTCCCCTCTGGAGCACTGAAAGCTTCCTCCCAGTATCCCCAGACCAACAGACCTAGTGAGTGGAAGACCGGAGATGGGGTCTGAGTAAAGGATTTTCCATATGGTAGTGCACTACACATATCACTGGGTGGTAATCGCCCACAAAAGTTCTCAAATAATACCTATATCCATCAAGTGAGTTTGGTTTTTAGATGATGTTCTGCTGAAGTTGAATGGCTTTGGAACAAACACTGCTGAAATGAAAAGGGTCCTTGATGCAGACTTACGCCTGTGTTTACAAAGATGTGCTATAGGCGCGTTAGCGTTTTTAACGCCTGTTAAATGCTAGCATGTGTCAAACGCTAACGCGCCTATAGAAATGTATTGGCGAGTTAGCATTTAATGTGCCTTAACTTTAAAGGCGCATTAAAAACGCTAACGCTCCTTAGTAAACATACCCCTTAGATTGAAACAGAGATTTAAACATGGCTGTAAAGAATAAGGAAGGAGCATAGCCTGTATAGTCATCTTATTTATTTGATGGTCAAGTTTGCAAGCCATGTAAAACTATTCTGAACAACATTTATACCACAGCAGGCAATATGGGGTGGGTTCTATAAATGGTGATCAAAAACCATCGCAGGAAAAAAATAGTGCTAAGCAGTATTCTTATAAAGAGCTCTCCGAGATGCTTTATAGAATAGCACTTAGAGCATAGTCTCGTGTCAAAAGTTAAGCACCTGATGTACATGCTCAGCGCTCAACTCATGGCATTTCAGCACATAAATGGCACTATTCTATAAAACTGTACATACATTTTCAGAATGCTCCTACCTGTGCCTACCTGTGCCTCTCCCCTGGCCTTGCCCCTTGTGAGTTGCACACTCTGAGATTTAGGCACTCGGGGTTATAGAATAACATATAAGTAGATGCATGTGCTAATCCAAATTAGTGCCAATTAAATTCACTGATTGATTGTTAAGGCCCTTTAATTCATACTGATAGCACATTAAGGGGCCCTTTTACTAAAGGGTTGGAGCACCTGTGCCCTAAGCCTGGAACAGGACTGACGGACATTGTGCTCTTCTGAGCAGGGACTGTCCTTATTTGTTAATTTGTACAGCGCTGCGTAACCCTAGTAGCGCTCTAGAAATGTTAAGTAGTAGTAGTAGTAGTAGTAGAATGGAGAGGCAAAGAGATCCACTGAAGGGGTGCCCCACACTCAGAAGATCTCACGGGCTACACCCATGCTGAGATACCATTTGTGCAGTTGCATGACCCTGCTCAGTCTGTCAACCAAGCTATTGAATTTGCCTTCCAGGCATGTGGCCCTGAGAACCATCCCATTATGAACAGCCCATTGCCACATCCAGACGTCCTCCTGATACAGAGAGCGTGATCTGGTACCTCCCTGCTTGTTGGTGTAGTACATCGCAACCTGATTGTCTATTTGAATGAGCACAATTTGGATGGACAGCCAATCTCTGAAAGCCTTTAGAGTGTTCCAGATTGCCCGTAACTCCAGAAGGTTGATATGGAGATTTGTCTCCTAGGTTACCAAGCACCTTGAGCATGAAGCCCATCCAAGTGAGCTCCCCATCCTAGGTGGGATGTATCAATCGTCAGCACTTTCTGGGACTGACAAATTTGGAATGTAAGTCCTATAGTAAAACTGGATCAAATTGTCCACCGAAGTACGGACTGAACCAACTCTGGTGTCACTTAGATGACACCTACTAGGTTCCCCAAGGCTTGATACCATTGGGATGCTAGAGTCCACTGGGCAGTTCTCATATGAAGATGTGCTATAGGCATGATATGGACAGTGGAGGCCATGTGGCCTAGCAATCTCAACATCTGCTGAGCTGTGACCTACTGGCTGGCTTGAACCTGAGTAGCAAGAGGGATAAGAGTGTCTGCCCTCAGCTCAGGGAGAAAGGCTTATGCCTGCTCTGTGTCTAGCAAGGCTCCAATGAACTCCAATTGCTGAACAGGGTGCAGATGGGACTTGGGGTAGTTTAAAATGAACCCTAATACCAAAATAGTTTTCCGCATAGACTCCTGAGCACTGTCCCTTGACATGCACTTCACCAGCTAATCATCCAGATAGGGAAACACATAGACTCCCAGTCTGTGTAGCGACCCTGCGACTACTGTAAGACATTTGGTGAACACTCTGAAAGATGATACAAGTCCAAACGGCAACACGCAGTACTGGAAGTGATGTGTCCCCAGCCGAAACCAATGATACTTCCTGTGGTATGGAAGTATCGGGATATGAGTATGGGCATCCTTTAAATCTTGAACTGTTCTTTGACCAGGAATTTGTTTAGAGCTCTTAGGTCTAGGATGGGCCCTCCCCCAGCATTTTCTTTGCACAAGGAAGTACCTGGAATAGAATCCCTTCCCTTCTTCCCTTGGTGGAATGGACTCAACTGCATGGGCTTTAGAAGGGCAGAGAGTTCCTTTGCAAGTACCTCCTTGTGATGAGAGCTGAAATGAGACACTCTTGGTGGGCAATTTTTTAGTCCCTGTCAAAACTGAGATGGACTATTTGAAGAACCCACTGGTCAGAGGTTACAAGGAGCCACTTTTTCAGGGAAAAAACTCAGCCTCCCCCCTACTGGCAGGCCAAATGGGATGGTCACTTTTACTGTGGCTATGCTCCACTGGAGCCAGTCAAAAACTTGTCCCAATTTGACTGGGGAGCCGGATAAGCCTTAGGTGCATGCTGTTGACAAGAATGAGCATACTGGGACTGAGCCTGCTGAGGCTGGTGAGAGGAAAAAGCATACCTATGCTTCTGTGAGTAGTAGGGACCCCTCTTTGACTTGCCCAAAAACCTCTTGGATGGGGAGGAAGGTACAGAAAGCATCTGTCAGGAGAGAGTATCAGTGGTGTCAGTGTGCTTCTTGATAAGGTCAGCGACCTCCTCCAACTTCTTTTCAAAAAGGTTATCCCTCAGCATGTGGCATCTGCCAACATTTATTGGATCTCTGGGTCAAAGTCAGAGACATGCAGCCATGATAGACTGTGCATTGCTATACTTTGGACAGAAACCCTGGACGCCACATCAAAAGTATCATAAGCAGGGCTCGCCCTCTAGGCCAAAAACTTATGACACACCATCTGCTGGTTATCTAGTTGGCAAAGTGATTCGGCCTTCTCCAGTGAGAGAGAATCTGCCAAATCAGTCATACTGGGCATCAAGTTCCACAAGTAAAGGCTCATGTAGGGCTGGTATGGATGGATATGGGTGAAGAGCATAGAGGCCTGATACATATTCCATCCAAAAGAGTCCAGAGTTCAATCTTCTGTACCTGGAGAAGCCTAGGCAAAGTCTCTGGAACACCTGGCCCTTTTGAGCATGAATTCCACCACCAAGGACTGATGAGGCAACTGGGGCCTATCAAACCTAGGGCAAATCTGGATCTGATCCATAGTGTCAATTTTCTATGAGAAGACAGGGACCAATAGATAGGACTCCCAACTGCTTTCTGTCTCATTAATCCGTGCTTTTGAATATGCTCTGTAGGGGGCACCTACATGTGGGTACTGTGGGTTGGGGGGGGGGGTTTGGAGGGCTCAACACTTAGCACCACAAGTGTAACAGGTAGGGGGGGATGGGCCTGGGTCTGCCTGCCTGAAGTGCACTGCACCCATTAACTGCTCCAGGGACTTGCATACTGCTGTCAGGGAGCTGGGTATGACATTTGAGGCTGGCATACAGGCTGGCAAAAAAGATTTTTATTTTTATTTTTTTTAGTGTGGGAGGGGGTTGATGATCATTGGGGGAGTATGGGGAGTTCATCACCCATTCCCTCCGGTGGTCATCTGGTGAGTTAGGGCACCTTTTTTAGGCTTGGTCGTGCAAATAAAAGGACCAAGTAAATACTGATTAACGCCGATTTTTTTTCCATTATCAGCGAAAGCTGGCCATCTGGTAGCCCCGCCCATGCCCGTCCATGTCCCGCCTTCGCTACGCCGCCGACACGCCCCATTGAACTTTCGCTGGCTTGGTGACGGGAAAGCGGCGATGGTGTCAAAAAAGCAGCTTTCGATTATACCGATTTTGCCGCTTTTGAGAGATCGCCGGCCATCTCCTGATTTATGTCAGAAGATGCCCGGCGATCACTTTCGAAAATAAGCGTGAAAGTCAACATGGATTTAGTGAAGGGAAATCTTGCCTCACCAATCTACTACATTTCTTTGAAGGGGTGAACAAACATGTGGATAAAGGTGAGCCAGTTGATATTGTGTATCTGGATTTTCAGAAGGCGTTTGACAAAGTACCTCATGAAAGACTCCAGAGGAAATTGGAGAGTCATGGGATAGGAGGTAATGTTCTATTGTGGATTAAAAACTGGTTAAATGATAGAAAGCAGAGAGTGGGATTAAATGGTCAGTATTCTCAATGGAGAAGGGTAATTAGTGGGCGCCCTTCTCTTTCAAAAATAAGCCTGATAGTGGAATTAGAAAAGGTGCAGAGAAGGGCAACGAAAATGATAAAGGGGATGGGACGACTTCCTTATGAGGAAAGGCTAAAGCGGCTAAGGCTATTCAGCTTGGAGAAAAGGTGGCTTAGGGGAGATATGACAGAGGTCTATAAAATAATGAGTGGAGGTGAACGGGTAGATGTGAAGCGTCTGTTTACACTTTCCAAAAATACTAGGACTAGGGGGCATGCGATGAAGCTACAATATAGTAAATTTAAAACGAATTGGAGAAAACCTTTCTTCACTCAATGTGTAATTAAACTCTGGAATTTGTTGCCAGAGAATGTGGTAAAGGCGGTTAGCTTAGCAGAGTTTAAAAAAGGTTTGACTGGCTTCCTAAAGAAAAAGTCCATAGACCGTTATTAAATGGACTTGGGGAAAATCCACTATTTCTGGGATAAGCAGTATAGAATGTTTTGTACTTTTTGGTATCTTGCCAGTTATTTCTGACCTGGATTGGCCACTGTTGGAAACAGGATGTTGGGCTTGATGGACCTTTGGTCTTTCCCAGTATGGCAATACTTATGTACTTATGTATATAATTTGGTGCTAATGTACAATTCCAAAGCAGTATAATAGTATCTAGCAAATTAAGATGAGATACTATGCTCACTAAAGAATGAAGTGACGTCTTTTGGTGTTGAATATATCAATAATTCTGTCATAGTGCAATGAATCACACAGTTTTCTTTCAAATGATAACAGTGACAGATTATGGAGGTGACTGGTGAGCATTGAGGCTCTTGATGCCGTTTGGATCCTGTTTACAGTTGAAAACAGTCGTTCCACAGTACAAGTTGACATCGGCAGAGTGATAAGTACTCTTAAAAGGGCATTGACATTTGGGGAATGTCCACATTGCAGTTGTCTAGTACTTTGATTAAAGATGGAAAATTTATACCTTCTGCTACTTTGCGTTTTAGATGCTGAACAAACACTGTTAATTCAGCTTCCTCTATGGTAATGCCATATAAAGTGCACGGGGGCAGTAGACTCTCTCTTTGGCCAAAGGCCTCAGATGTTGGCATACAGGCAGCAGAAGCAGTCATCATTCCATAAGCATCATCTTGAAAATGATTACTCAGTTCACTTAGCTGGAAGTCAATTATCTCATTTCACAGATGTCTCAAATCTTCTTTGCTTTGATCAGAAGAAGATTTACCCAAAGTGGAAAAAAAAAACAATGAATCACCAAACTTTATAGGTAGCTTTGTCTTTCGAGAGGAAGAAACATCCCACTTTTCAATATCATATTTCTCCATGAGATCCTTTGTTAACTTACAAACTTTATCAAAGTCATTTGATGTGTTCTTCCTAAACTGAACAAAAGCTTTTTTTAGATACTTTATAAGATTAATGCAATTTGTAACAGACATGATGGCACTCTGTAGTCCTTTCGTGGCAAAATCACTGCTTTCACATAATTTCCCAAATGTAACTGCCAGAAATTAGAATTTCTTTGTCTCTATCTGATGTAGAAGAGATAAGGAATCTAGTTTTGTCTGTCCAGCAGCATTTGAAAATTCAGCAAGTACTTCAAGAATAACATCAAAAAGCATCAATAATTTTTTCACAGAGCCAGATTTTGAGTTCCACCTTGTGTTTGTTGCTCGTTCAAGTTCAAGGATGGAGTTGTTTCTGTACTTCCAAAAAACGAGCATGCCTATATGTACCTGTCATAAAACTATGCAAGGAGTTCAGAATTTCAAAAAAATATGCTAACAGAGGGACATGCTTTAGATGCTGTGCAGAGAACCAGATTGAGGCGATGAGAATTGCAGTGCACATAAAGAGCCCACCGAAACTTGCATTTCAAAATGACATGAACACCTCCTTTGTTTCCAGACATCACAGATACTCCATCAAAGCTGAAGCCAACACATAACTCTGGATCTAATTCAAGCATTTCAAGCACTTTTATGATTTTATCAGAAATTCAATTTGCTGTCATGTCTGCAGTATCAACAAATTCAACTGCCCTTTCCATTATTACCCCTTTGTGTAGGTACCTGAAACATACTGCAACAAGCTCACATTCAGAGAGATCTTTGCATTCATCACCCAGAATTGTATAGTATGTATTATTGGTTTCATGTATTTCAAATTTTGGCTTTGCTCTGTGCGCTTTAAGTCAACCGCGCTTAAAACTGGGTGGGTGGGCTTGAGCCGAGATTGGATGGGCCTGGGCCCATCCAGGCCCGCCCATAGCTACGCACCTGCTCCAGAATATCAAGATCAAGTACATGGTAGGGTTGGTGAAAATAATGACTTTAAAGATTTATCTGCAATATTGGAAGATTTGCTCTGAGATGTTACAACTAGAGCCACTTTGTCGGTATCATTTATGTTTGAGCAATTTTTAAATGATGTTTTGAAGCTATATTTTTGTGGTCAAAGACGATGGGTATATTCTGATGTTACTAGATCTACTCAGGAGAGACAGAAGGAGTTCCTGAAGAAATTAGATCCTTGAGGGCTTCTTTTCTGGTAGCATTCCCATATAAATGTTGATGTAAAATATGTTTTCCTTGCACCTGAACAATTGAGATCTTTTTTTGGACTTGAAATAATTATCCAGAACTGGAGGATCATCATAGATGACTGATTGCAATTGAGTTTGTTGGTTATCAGGCTGGGACTTTTCTTATTCTTTTGTTGCTGTGAAAATCTTATCTATTTGACCAGACCCCCTGTCTTTTCTTATTTAGTGGCAGGGCAGTCGAGAGAGTGGGGTAGGGGGAAAAATTTCCTGGGCCCGGCCTCCCGGAGGGGGGGGGGGGGGGCTGGGGCGCCAGCAAGCTTCTTCAAGCCTGCCTGCCTGCCTGCTTCTGGGTATCAGGTCTGTCTCTCCTGTTCCTGCTGCATGCTGCCCAGGACCCGGATGATTGCATTAACACAATATCACATTAATGCAATCATCTGGGTCCTGAATCCCGGCACACAGTAGCAGTCACTGAGACAGGAAGGTAAATGGTGGGCAGGGACGGCGGTGGTATGAATGGTGGAGGTGAAGCAGCGGTGGCCTGAGTGGGAGGTTGTGGTAGCTGGCAGCCGCGGCCTAGGTGGGGGTGTGTGGTGGTCCAGTCCTGCCCCTGGCCCGGATGGGTCTTTTGGCGGCCCTGTTTAGAGGTCTAAGGAAGGGTTGATTTAATCAATAATGTTTTTTAAAACAATTTCACCTGTTACTTTTTCTTTGTCTTCGATGGTACTACTACTACTTAATATTTCTAGAGCGCTACTAGGGTTACGCAGCGCTGTACAAATTAACAAAGAAGGACGGTCCCTGCTCAAAGGAGCTTACAATCTAAATAACGAAATGTCAAGTTGGGGCAGTCTAGATTTCCTGAGTAGAAGTGTAGTGGTTAGGTGCCGAAGGCTTTAAGCAGTGGGCTTTAAGCAGTGATTTGAAGATGGGCAGGGAGGGGGCCTGGCGTATGGGCTCGGGGAGTTTGTTCCACGCATGGGGTGAGGCGAGGCAGAAAGGGCGGAGCCTGGAGTTGGCAGTGGTGGAGAAGGGTACTGAAAGGAGGGATTTGTCTTGAGAGCGGAGGTTACGTGTAGGAACGTAAGGGGAGATGAGGGTTGAGAGGTAAGGAGGGGCTGCAGATCGAGTGCATTTGTAGGTTAGTAGCAGAAGCTTGAACTGAATGCGGTACCTGATCGGAAGCCAATGAAGTGACTTGAGGAGAGGGGTGATATGATTGTATTGGTTCAGGTGGAAGATAAGACGTGCAGCAGAGTTCTGAACGGACTGAAGGGGGGATAGGTGGTTAAATGGGAGACCAGTGAGGAGTAGGTTGCAGTAGTCAAGGCGAGATTTGTGAGTAGGGGTGGTGGAACTCAGTTGGAGGTTGAAGGAGGAGGTTAGAGTGAGGAATTGAGAAGCGTAAGGGTCGGATGGGTTATCAGTGTGTATGTTGAAGTCACCAAGAATGAGGGATGGGGATGAGGGCTCAAGAAAAACGGAGAGCCAGGCATCGAAGTCGGTAAGGAAGGAAGGGAGGGACTTATCAGGGGGGCGGTAAATGACTGCAACTCGGAGTGGCAGCGGGTAGAATAGACGGATGGAATGGACTTCAAAGGATGAGAAGCAGTGAGACTGTGGTAGGAGGAGGAGTTGAAAACTGCAGGAGGGCGAAAGTAGTAGGCCAACGCCGCCACTGCGGCTAACTGGGCGAGGTGAATGGAAGAAAAGATAGCCTCCGTGGCATAGGGCCGCGACTGAGGCAGAGTCGTCGGGGGTGAGCCAGGTTTCGGTTAGGGCAAGCAGTTGAAGGGAATGGGAGATGAAGAGATCATGGGTGAAGGTAAATTTGTTGCAGATTGAGCGGGCATTCCACAGGGCACACGAGAAGGGGAGGGAGGAAGGGGGGAGGAGGGGAATGGAGATGAGATTAGAGATATCACGGGAATGTTTGCATAGAGAGATGGTATTGCCCTGTGGGCTTCTTTTAAAAAGTCGCGCTACCAATTCCTGCACGGCAAGTGAGAGGAGGCCCATTCAATTCCTAAGTGTATGTGCTTGTTATTTAAAAGTTGCAAATTTTTAAATAAAAAAAGAGAAACTTATACTGCCTATGCAGTATCAGATAAATAGTGGATGAACTTTTGGACAGATCTGCAAGAGTGTCCCTTTCTGTCTCATTATAGCAACCTATATTTCCTAGCTCATAAAGTGAAAATGGTAAAATGAATCCACCATACATGTTGATTTGTAAGTTGATGTTATTACCTATATGCCTTATTATTGGTTCAATTTAAAAAGTTATGGATTTGGGGAAATATTTCAATTTCTAGTTATAATCTCATTCTCAGTTGCATTTCTACAGTCCATTCTGGCACCTATAAATCATTTTAGATTTGTTATTGTTCTTGGTACTAATATTCATGTTGAATAACTGGAAGGGTAACAGCATTGAAAACATCATCCTGCTGGATTATAGCTACTTTTAAACCTAGATATGATGTTATTGTCTTAGAGTGTGCAAGTAATCTGGCTGCTGTATGTAGATTGTGGAAGCCATTAAGGGCCAGATTCAGTAAATGGCACTGAAACTTAGGCGCCTTATATAGAATAGGGTTTAATGTGGATCCCGCTCCTAAATATTGGGCGCCAGACCTATGCCTGCTAAAACCTGGTTTAAATGCTGGCATCCAAGTTAGATGGCCTGAAGCAGTTGTATATAATTTTGCACACACCTCAACATTCCCATGACCTCTCCCCCTTTTGAAAAACGCACCATGGGAGTTAGGCGCCATAACATTAGAATAGAGTGCAACCAGATACATGTTCAAATTTTAACGAGTGCCAATTGGCATCAATAATTGGTTGATAAGCATCCAATTATTGATGATTCAGAGCTCTTTATCCAATTTATTTCTGTGTGTATCTCAGAAGCTTGCCCTAAGTTGGGTGCATGCACAAGACTGAAAACTGTTCAGCTCTTCCTGGTATCTGACTGTTTCTATGACACTTGAATTAGCAATTCTCAACTTCTTTGCTATTGATTTTATTGGTATCTTTACTTTCTAGAGAATTCCGATCTGTGCATGTTTCCCACATTCCATGCTGCGATATGCATGCAAAAATGTGAAGCAAATGAAACCAAGGACACCAAACCCCCTGTTTACTAAGCCGGGCAGCAATGCTGACACAGCCCAATGAAAGTGAATGGGCTGTGTTGTCATTAGCGCACCGCCATGCACTGGCGCAGCTTAGTAAACAGGGGGTAAATAAGTGAAATATCTTTGTATAGATATTGTATAGATATTGTATAGATGCCTTAGATTTTTATATTGTTGCACCTTGTAAACAAAATATTGCACATTCAGTTTGTTTCTTTAAATCAAATTTTAATGGATCTGATTCTTCATTACATTCAAGTTAATCAAACAGCATTGTGGTCTAAGAGATTATTAAACCTCTAAAATCAATCACAGCCATGACTGCTATCAATTATTACACTGACAAGTTTGATTATACAAATATTTTTCATACTGGAATCTAAAATCCAACATACAATTGTGATCCCCCCCTCCCCACCCCACAATTCTTATCTTCTAAATGAGATTTAGTAAAAAAAAAAATATATATATGACTGAAACTATTAAAAAAATATTTATCCCAAAACAAAATAAAGAATATAGCCAAAAGTAACCCAAATCAATATTAATAATCAAGACACAGTGTGGTACAGTTGAAAACAGCTTGGTTGCAAACTTTTAGCCATGACTTGTAAGTTCCAGTGATATGGGTAATTTACAGTAATACTATGACTTATGCTCTCCATGCAAACATCACTTATGTGTACACCCACCTGCAAACTATATGTGCATAGTTACAGAATAGCACTGAGGGGGCACATTGGCAAACATTACTCTTATGTGCATATATATACTAGTATTCACAATGCAGACTTACTCACTGCTTAGGTAGCATGGGCAGGGCTCTGGCAGAGAATCTGTTTGGCTGGAAGGCGGCAGGAAAAGAGAACTGAGAGGAAATCCATAGCCCCAAATTCCACAGCTGAACCCCCCCCCCCCCCCACCCCCACAATGGAGCTCTGGCTACATCCCTGGCTACATCCCTGGTTAATATCCCAACTTTCTGTGCCATTACCAAGGCCTCAGAAAATTCCTCTAATGCAGAGCTTTTTTAAAATTAATTTCCTGATTTCTATAAGCAGATTACATTGACACTTTTCTTTTGCTAAAGATTTGAACTCAGTTAATATTAAGGTATGAAACCAGATATTTTATAGGCTTTACTTGTAAGAGTGAAAAATATGATACTATCAGGCTAATTTTCAAAAGAGAAGGATGCCCATCTTTTGACACATCAGAAGATGGGTGTCCTTCTCACAGGGTCGCCAAAATCGGTATAATCGAAAGCCAATTTTGGGCGGCCCCAACTGCTTTCTGTCGCAGGGATGACCAAAGTTCAAGTTGGCATGTCGGAGGCTTAGCGAAGGCGGGACTTGGGCGTGCCTAACACATGGATGTCCTCGACCTGTAATGGAAAATAAAAGGTGTCCCTAACGAGCACTTTACCTGGTCCTGGTTTTTTTACGACCAAGGCACCAAAAGGTGCCCAAACTGACCAGATGACCTCCGAAGAGAATCGGGGATGACCTCCCCTTACTCCCCCAGTGGTCACTAACCCCCTCCCATCCTCAAAAAAAATCTTTAAAAATATTTTTTGCCAGCCTCTATGCCAGCCTCAAATGTCATACTCAGGTCCATCACAGCAGTATGCAGGTCCCTGGAGCAGTTGTAGTGGGTGCAGTACGCTTCAGGCAGGCAGACCCAGGGCCATCCCCCCCTACCTGTTACACTTGTGGTGGTTAATGTGAGCCTTCCAATACCCACCAGAAACCCACTGTACCTACATCTAAGTGCCCACCTTCACCCATAAGGGCTATAGTAGTGGTGTACAGTTGTGGGTAGTGGGTTTTGGGTGGGTTTGACGGGCTCAGAACACAAGGTAAGGGAGATATGTACCTGGGAGAAATTTATTAAGTCCACTGCAATGCCACCTAGGGTGCCCGGTTGTTGTCCTGGCATGTGAGGGGGACCAGTGCACTAGAAATGCTGGCTCCTCCCATGACCAAAGGGCTTGCATTTGGTCATTTCTGAGATGGGCATCCTTGGTTTCCATTATCGCTGAAAATCAGAAACGACCAAGTCTAGGGACGGCCATCTCTAAGGACGACCTAATTTCAGGATTTGAACATCCCCAACCATATTATCGAAACGAAAGATGGATGTCCATCTTGTTTCGATAATATGGCTTTCCCCGCCCCTCCATCGGGACGTTTTGTGAGGACGTCTTCAGCAAAACTTGGGCGTCCCTTTCGATTATGCCCCTCTTTGAGTTTACAGAAAGATAAAGGGTGGACCTCTTGATCTTCCAGGAGTGAGATAGGAAGAAATTAAAAAAATTCTAATTTGGTTTAAAAGCTTTTATTTATATTAATGCATGAATAAAGCCAACACAATATCAAAAAGCTGAAAAAAGTATTAACAATGACATGAAAATGAACCAAAAAGTTTATCTGTGCATATCCATACAAGAGACCTAAGACAGAACTCATCTATGTGCTTCTAGTAGATATGTAAATAAGAACCAATCTGCTTCCCACCCAGATTCTAATATCTGTTTATATCTTTGTCTTTTCAGAACACATTTAGGCACTTTTGAACCTACCTTACTATGCTGCATGATATGATTAATATCCCTTTGAACCAGGTTCCACAATTTATTTATTTACTTTTAAATTTCTAACATTCAGTTTCATTGGATGGCCCTTATTCCTAGTATTTAATGACTGGGAAAATGGAAGTTAAGGACCTCTTTTACAAAGTTGCACTACCGATTTTCGATACGGCAAACTAGAGGAAGCCCATTAAATTCCTATGGGCTACTCTCATTTGCTGTGCGGGAATTGCTAGCGTGACTATGTAAAAGAGGCCCTAAGTGTCTTCCATTTCTCTATTATCTTGAGATAGAAGTCAAAATAAAAAAGTATCTTTCCTTTAGCAAATTTCATATTCCTTCCTTAGTTTGCCCTTTGGAAGATGCTAACTTTTCTTTGTAGAGATCTCTTCAGAGCAATCTTAACATCCTTGTTCCTCAAGCTGTAAATGAAAGGGTTGAGCATGGGGGAGAGCACATTGTACACCACACTGGCTATCTTGTCCTTTTCCATGGAATAGCTGGAAGAAGGCCTGAAATACATGAACAATATTGACCCATAGTAGAGTGTTACCACCATGAAGTGGGAAGAGCAAGTAGAGAAGGTTTTGTACCTTCCACCAGCTGAATGCATTTTCAGGATGGTTTTGATGATGCAGATGTAAGAAATCAGGATGATCAGGAAGGGCCCTATTATTAGCACTGAGGCCTCTGTGAAGATCACCAACTCATTGATGGAGGTGTGTTTACAGGAGAGCTGTAACAGTGGTGTAAGGTCACAAAAGAAGTGCTGGATCTTGTTGGACCTACAGAATGGGAGACGTAATGCCAACAGTGTGTGCAAAGAAGCATGCAAAATGCTTATGATCAAGGAAGCAAACACCGTGCTAAGACAGGCCTTCTTGTTCATTATTGTGATATAATGCAAAGGATTACATACGGCAACATAACGGTCATAGGCCATAATAGACAAGAGCATACACTCTTCTATAGCAAAAGCTATGAAGAAACAGAGTTGAGTAAAACAGTTGGAAAAAGAGATGGTTTTCTTGCCAGAGATGAGGTTGCTTAACATTTTGGGGACAGTGACTGAAGTGAGACACATATCCACAGAAGACAAGACACAGAGAAATAAATACATGGGTGTATGGAGCTGGGAGTTCCCACTAATAATTGAGATCATGGTTCCATTCCCCAGCAGGTTGATCGAGTACATGGTCAGGAACAATACAAAGAGTACATTGCTTAGCTCTTCTTGGTCTGTGAGTCCCTCAAGAACAAATTCTGTAACTGTAGTCTGATTCCTCCATTCCATTTCTATTCCCTTACTAAGAAATCATTCATTTAAGAGAAATGTGTCAGGACTTCAGATACATGAAGAAACCCATTTCCAAGGATTCAGTTGCTGAAGAATATGGTTAGGAGAATGTATGAAAATGTCTGAAAAGAAAAGTGAAAGAAAAACACAGTTTTTACCTTTCCTCATTTGCTCAAGTGAATACAGCTAAGCACACCATATCACACACTGCTAACAATCATATCTTTAATGAGCAGTTTTCAGAATGAACTAGTCAGCTTAGCAAAAGTTAGCTAGATCAAAATGTCTCAAAATTGCCCCATCAGAACAACTAAATAGTGTGGCCAGATATATTTCAGCTAATCAAAAACTGGGCATTTGATGGAGTAGTCTTTGATTGGTGGGCTTTGAGGCTTCAGATTTATGCTTGTAGTGTCCACAGATAAAACAAAGGCATAATTAGCAGGCATTTTTGCATCCATATATAACACAGTTTTGGAAAGGACACTAAAAATAGATAACAAAAATCTGAGCACTAAGTTAGTATTTTATTATGAAAAATTTGTATACCAAATGCTTTTTTATAGATCATATACGTAAGCCGACAGTTAAGCACAAACATTTAGGTGCAGCCACATCATATGAAGAGCAGGTGTTAATCTTTGTGTCTAAATGTGGCATTCTGATGTGCAACTGACAGTATTCTATAAGTGGTGCCCATTGCTTGGTGACACACCCATGGTCTACCCACACTTCCCCACCCCCTTGTAGTTACATGCTAGAACACATTGGGGGAATTCTATAAATGGTGACTACAGGTAGGTGCCAAAAAACTGTATTATTTAATGACAGAGTTGGGCATCAAATCTATTATAAAATAGTAGCACAAGTCTGCAGTTATGTGTCAGATTTTAGGACCGACCATTTATGCCATGTCTATGACTGCTGAAAAGGCTGGTGCCTAAAATTAAACAGCTGGGGGGCGTTAATGCAACTAATCTTTAAAGCATGCACTGAAATAGTTATATTGCCCCCCCCCCCCCCCCCCCCCCCATTGGAATGCCCCTTTGCAGTTACACTAAATCACTTCGGCTCCAAGTTATATAATAACGCTTAAGTGCACTGTGACATCTGACTGCCGTTTGAGGCCCATTTTGGCATCTAACAGGAAGAGAGCCTTTTTCAACTGAAGGAGAGCTCTGGAATGAGAGGGCATATGACAAAGTTAAGAGGGAATAGGCTTAGGAGTAACCTAAGGAAGTAATTCACGGTCATTACCTCCTGTTGCTGTGCAAAATGTGTTTAACACCTAATTAGTGTCTAACTTTGGCATCACTTATAGAATTCTCCCAAGTTATAGAATAGCACCTAAATGCAGTTTTCTTGTACCTGATGTTTCACCACCATTTTGGTATAAAACTGCTGTTGTAGCACAGATATGATATGCCCAAATTGGAGCCTTAGCTTTGGTGCACTATATCGAATGAGGGAGATAAAGTGTAGTGAATTTGCAAAGGGGAGAAAAAATTTCCAGGGTCAGATGCTTACCCATCTACCATCCAAAATTAGCTAAGTAAACTTTTGAAAAATCTGTGGCTTAATAATTAAACATAGTGGTAACTGTGATTTTTCAAACACTGGCTGCAGAATTGACAAAAATGCATGCTATATTTTAAATGTTGTTATAATGGTACGTGGCAGCACTGAAAGTGCGTGGAGAGCACTCACCGAATCACCTATATGCAGAGATGAAATTCAAATACTATAAAGGTAATTTTATAGTAATTGTTTTGTCTTATATGTACAAATATGCATGTTAATTGACATTTATAAAATACCAACTGACAAAAAATTCAAGCCATAACATGCTGGCATATACTTTTCTAGCAGGCATTTACAGGGTTAGAGTTTGGGTAGAGCATGGTTGGAATTTCCAAGTACACACTAAGATTATAAAATATGTACCTGAACATTCTAGACACAGACATTTACAATTTTTCATTTAGAGATTGAGAGTAGATTCAAATGTCCATGTTTGCAATCTAGCCATGATTTCTGCAAAGCATATGCCAGTATTTTACAAGATACAGAGGCACCTAAGCCCCTTCATTTGAGAAGGGTTCTGATGTGAAAACAGCAGCTTTTACACATGTAGATCACCTAAACATGCAAATAGCAATGTTAGAAAGCTGCTATTTGAATGTATTGATCCACACTACACATAGATTGCAAGAAGACATGGCTAGGGCACAGAGAGTGAAGTTTTGAGTGGGCTTAAGATATCGACATATTCCCAATTTGTAGACATCAAAATTTATACCAGCCTTAAGGCATACGTACCTGCTTGAAGCGACAGGTGTAACGGCCAAAGGCAACACCTCCCTCCCCTCCAGGTCATCCACCAGCATAAGATCCCCTTGCAAAACCGAGATTCCACACCTGAACCCCCCCTCCCTTCAATATGAAGTTTTCCCCACCCTTATTTGACAATCTTTACTTCAAGTTTTCTGCTAGAGTTCATGGTTGACATTTTGGAACCTGGAGCTGCCATGAGAAAGAGCAACTGAGGATTGCACCTGTTTCTGTTAGAATACCAGGGATTCTGTTAAAAAATGGAGATGGAATCAGGGAGTGGAGGAGGGTAGTCTGCTGAGTGGAAGTTCTTCTGGGAACCTTAACCCCAGGAGGAGATGGGTAGGAGGCTTAATTTCAAGGAAGGTGGATTAGGTGATGATGCCATGTCAAACCAGGATGGAGGAAGTTCATCAGAGGAGGGGGATCTCATGCCAGAAGTGGTGATCTGAGAGGGGAAATATCATGCCTGGGGTGATTGAGTTGTAAGTGGGTATTGATGTTGAGGGGCAAAAGAGAGGAGATGATACCAGGGGGTGTTGAGAGGTGAGGGGGTTAGATGCTGTTGGTAGCTACAATTTGGTAAAGCTGTTCACATACACATCTAGAGAACAGTTGTGTGCTTTTTAACCCCAAGCAAAGCTTTTTAAAATAACTGCACCTGCTAGATGTGGTGAGACACTGCCTTGAAGTCCTGCATACCATACAAACATTTTACAAGAAGCTCTGCATTCAGCAGTGCCTTTGAATAAATACGGTGGAAACTTTCTATATCCCAACTAGATATCCTAATTCCCCTTTTAGCATCCTATCTAAAATTGTCCTTCATATATTGTTATAAAAATAGCACCTAATTAGGCACCTTGTTGCCCTCTTAAACCAGTCTCCCTGCTATAAAATTACCCTCTATTCATGTAGCAAAGCAGTTTATTTAAAAGTAGCCTGCTTGGTGGCCCAAATCAAGCTGCTTGGCTATGTGCATAGTGGTTAAATATCACCACTGTGAGGGTAATTCTGTAAGGCTGGGGCCTATATTTGGGTATTTTGAGGTCACCTGCTCAGAGAGCCTTTTCTATAAAGGAATGCGGACACCTGCTTTCCTTATGTAGAATACAAGTATAATCAGGAATTAGAAGAACAGTCTTGCCAAATCTGAAACACAATGGGCTTCTTTTCCTAAGCTATGCTAGTGATTCTCCAGTGGAAAATATGGCAAAGCGCATAGAAATTTAATTGGCTTTGTCAAATTTGCCATGCATGAATCATTAGTGTGGCTTAGTAAAAAGACCCTAATGTGTTATCAAAATCTCAGAACCTAACAAAAAGATCCCTACTCAGACACTGGCCTTGCAGTCACACATGCAAAACAGATATAGCCCCTCTTCAAAAACAGGCAAAAATTAATCTGAAGTCCCAATAAGCCAGACTCTGCATGCAGCACGATACCAAGAAAACAGAAAGAAACACATTTCCTCCTGTACAGTGCAAAATAAGACAGCACATGTAAATTCTCAAATTGGACATATTCTGAACATTAAATGAAACTCAAATGATTTTTTTCTACCTTTGGTGTCTGGTGACTTTGTTTTTCTCATCATGTTGGTCCAAGTCTCTGGTTGTGCTGCTCTCTGTCTGTTCTCTTAACTCCATTTCCAGGGCTTCCTCTCCATTTATTTATTTTCCCTCCTCCTTCTCCACTTCCTGCACTACGTCCATAAATAAAAGCTGGGTCCTCCGCAGACTTGACTGGAGGAAGTATAGAGTGAATCCAGCTTTTGCCTATTTTCGCCATCCATGTCTAGCATTTCTCCTTTCTCCCCAACCTTCCCTCCATCCATGTTCAGCATTTCTCTTTCCTCCACTCTCCTCCTTCCAGGTCCAGCCTTTTTTCTCTCTCCTCTCCATCCATATCCAGCATTTCTCCTATCCAGCATTTTTGTTCTCTTTAAGAGGGTGGGATAACCTCTGTCCCAAAGGAGGGAATAGTGATGGGAGATATGTGCTATGGGAGAGCACTGGAGAAAGAGGGAGGGGGCCTCTAATGCTTAACTACTGCTCTCGAGCACTGTGAATAGCACAACATGCAAGTCTGAGATACCACAGGTTAGTGACTTCTATGGAAAGTCAAGGGGCAGTAAAAGACTGGGACCAATTTAATCAATTTGGGAATTATGACAATTTTCAAAGCCATTTTCAATAAAACACATGTGTAGATCCATATTTCGCCACCTGGCTTCATCAAGATGAACAGAATTTACCCGGGACAGATTAGGGACCCCAGCATTTTTTGACTATTAAGGTTGATCATGTTGGTGTCCCTAATCTGTCCCGGGTGAACTCTGTTCCTCCTGAAGAAGCCAGGTGATGAAATACGGATCAAAACAGAGGGCATACTTTGATCTTTGGATTTTATTGCTGATAAAAGATCTGGAGAAATTTTTATTCTTTGGAGTTTGAAAGAGGAGAGGGTGAATTTCCTTCTGGTCTTTTTTCATACATTTTTAGTGAACTCATTACATTTGAACTCAATACATTAATTGCGGGCATACATATGGGCAAAGTTTGAGCAGTGTGGAAAGTGCAAGAACATATGCATATTGATTATTAAATATGATAATTTACACTTTCTCACAAAATGAATGTATTGTCATTTATACTGGCTCTAGGGCTGGTGTAAGTGATCACATCTTAAATTAAGACACACTTTCAGCCATGTATGCTGCTATTTAATTAACAAAAAGAAGGGACCTACTTCTTTATAACACAAGTGCATTGTGGCAGCCTTATATTAGGTACCTGGTTATAAAATTACCCTGATATTGGCTGTATACCCATGGCTATACCTCTGTATACACTGAGCAGCTTTTAGAAACACCAAATCTGCACATAAAGTCCTCTTAAATGTATGGAAATACTGATGAATATTCCCTTCAGCATCCTTTTCAGGAAAAAGTGGTGTTGCTGCCATGTTATTCCACTTGAATTCCACATGTAACTAAAGGAAAATGAACAAACCGAATGTAAGGTGATGCCTTTGCATTGGGCTAACTTAATACATTTATTGACCAGCTTTCCCCAGTGGTATCTCTCCTATGCTTCTCCACACTTGCTTACTATCCTAAATAGGTTTTATTTTATGTAATATTTCATCAGCCCTTGTGTTGGATCAAGATCCATGTCTCTGCTAGAACATGGGCTTATCTACTGCACATGTGTTTATATACCGCAGAATCCCAGATGGATGTTCTAGGCGGCTTACATCACAATAAGCCCATAAATTAAACCAAGAAATTTAAAAAAAGGTTTAAAAAACCTATAAAATAAAAAAAAAATAAAATCCAAAATCCATAAGTAACTAAAAAAAAATCAAAATAATATAATAAATCAACCGAAACAAAAGTTTTAAAACTAATCAAATATAAAAAATTTCAGTTCCTTTGAAACTGCATATAATTTGATTCCACTCTGATATATAGAGGCAGCTTATTTATGAAATGGCTTCGTAAGTACTGCAACTGCAGTCTTGGAAGCAGTGAAGAACGTCTACTATATATTTACATTTCACTGCAGACAAGGGACCCATTGTTCCCCATTCAAGGATTGTACAAGCTAATATATGTAACTTTATGATAATGATAAAGGGCTTCTTTTAATGAGCCATAGTAGTGATTTCCATGTGGCAAATGTGTAAAAGGCCACAGGAATTGAATTGGATTTGTTGAATTTTCTGCATCAGGAATCACTACAGCTGCTTAGTAAATAGAGTCCAAAATGCATTATTCCCTTCTCCTGTATATGATTTATATTGTGTAGATGAACAAATTAATTCTTCAAACTTCTAGCACTCTGTACAATCCCTGTCTAAAATTTGCAAGTCAGATTGTGGTAATTTCTCACTTTCCAGCTTCTATTTTAGAAAAAACAAGAATTGCAAAATGATCTGGCATTCCAGCAAAGACACAGCTGCTCTTCAACATATGACAAAGTTTCTCCTTTGTTTCTGAAACTTCATAGGCTCTGAATCAAGGCTTAGATATGAAACACACATTGCATTGTGATGTTCAAAATGTATATAAGAACATAAGAATAGCCATATTGGGCAGACCAATGGTCCATCCAGCCCAGTATCCTGTATCCAGCAGTGGCCAATCCAGGTCACAAGTACCTGGCAGAAACCCAATTAATAGCAACATTTCATGCTACCAACCGCAGGGCTAGCAGTGGCTTTTTCATTTCTATCTGAGGAACTTGCCCAAAAGTTTTTTAAACCCAGACATGCTTGCTGCTGTTACCACATCCTCCGGCAACGAGTTCCAGAGCTTAAATATTCTTTGCGTGAACAAATATTTTCTCCTGTTCGTTATTAAAGTATTTCCATGTAATGTCATCAAGAGTCCTCTGGTCTTTATACTTTTTGAAAGAGTGAAAAATTGTATCACTTTTACCCGTTCTACACCACTCAGGATTTTATAGAGCTCGATCATATCTTCCCTCAACCATCTCTTTTCCAAGCTGAAGAGCCTTAACCTCTTAAGCCCTTCTTCATATGGGAGAAGTGGCATTCCCTTTATCATTTTGGTTGCTATTCTTTGAACCTTTTCTTTTTTTTTCCATGAACAATATACCACAACTTTATTTCAGCAATAGAAATAGTAGAAATCCCCAAATTCAGCTTCAACTTCTCCAAAACAAAAAGAAATAAAAATGAAAATAAAATAGAAGTCCTTGCTTTTGAGGTTTACATCGTCAACTCCATAATTGCGTTCACTATGTCATTACTGTTGTTCTTCAGTGCACGGACAGCCTTCGCCCTGGACACATTGGCCTGAGACATCAAGAGTTCAATGTCCTTCACCTCCACAACAGTTTCATCAACCTCTTCACTCCCCTCCTTTACTGTGGGAGTCTGAGTATTTTCCTGAATATTTGAGACAGCTTCTCCTTGCACTTTGAATTTCTCAGCAGCTGCCAGCTGAGCCTGCTGGGAGAGATCTTTGAACCTTTTCTAATTCTGCTATATCTTTTTTGACATGCGGTGACCAGAATTTAATGCAATACTCAAGGTGAGGTCACACCATGGAGTGATACAGAGGCATTATAACATTCTTGGTCTTATTTTGCATCCCTTTCCTAATAATCCCTAGCATCCTGTTAGTTTTTTTGGACGCTGCTGCATACTGGGCACAAGATTTCAGCATTTTTTCTACATGACACCTATTGCACCATCATATATGCTAATGTTCATTTACTTGTCCATGGGCAGAAATTTACAACCTTCTCATAATCAGATGCTGCTTCATTTTCCAACTGTTAAAAAGGTCAAGTCAAATAAACAACTGAGATTTTCAATTTTATATCAAGTCCCTTTTGTGTGGAATCCTATACATGAGAAGTGAGAGGAATTTTCTGCAATTTAGGAAAGTCTGAGCAATTTGTTTAGATTTCATGGACATTCACTACAGATATTGTCTTTATTTTATTCTTTGAATTATAACATTTGTACCAATTTGGTTGTAACGTTTCACTTTTTGGAGTGTTTTGCATGCTGCAATGATTTAATTTGGCATAGAGTCGATTCACAGATATGCTCTGGATTGTTGAAACCCTGTAATTATTATAATTGTTTATTTTGGGCTCATGAACATTCTGTAACAATATTTGATCATGTTTGCCTGGGTTTGATCATTTTATTTGTGGATTTTTTACCCTTTTTAATTTTGTTCTCCAAAATATGACATATTTAGGGAGTCTTTTACTAAGGTGCGCTAGCGATTTTAGCCTGCGCTAAAAATCAGCTGGCCTAAACGCTGATATGCCTATAGGAATATAATGGGCGTCTCAGCGATTAATGCCAGCTGATTTTTAGTGCTAACTAAAAATGCTAGTGCACCTTAGTAAAAGACCCCCTTAGTTTTAAAACATGATTCTCACTTCATGTCTGTGACTTCTTCTATTCCACTATCGAAACCCCCACATACATCTGTTTTTGTTCCATCCCAGTGCTACTATATTACTAAAAATCTCATGCATACACAGATATGCCAGGATACATTTATGCTGTTCTGCAGTGGACCTTGTTATTCCAATATCAGAAAACATCTCTTACCTCTTTCTTCAGTTATAAACGTTTACCAGTATGGATCGCTTTCAAGGGTTCTGTTTCATAAATCCTGAATGATCACTCTGTCACTTCTGAAACATTTCCAAAAATGTGCTTGACGATTTTCACACATTGCTCAAAACATCCTATAGATGCTTCTATCAGATGATACCATTCTTTTCCCGGATTCTGAGTGTTTAAGAAGCTGCTGGTTGACCTTCTGTATTTCTCCAGTATCCCCAGTAGAGTAAAGTTCATTCTTGTGAGTCCATGAGGCTCTTATCCACAGAAGGAAGGGACTCCCCAGAGCTTTCATGTTAAATCATTGGAGCCTTCCACACTTTTTTCCTTGGTACTAAGTTTTATTTCTTCTAATGGATTTGAATGAATATTCTTTCTTTTAAAACTTTGAAACTCTTTTCTCTTTCATGTTTTAGGTCCTCTTTTACAAAGCTGCAGTAGCAGCTGCTGTGCGAGAATGCTGATACAGCCCATTCAAAGAATGGACTGTGTCAGAATTACTGAACTGACAGCCACAAGTGCAGGTTTGTAAAAAGGGGACCTTAGTCTGTAAACTGCTTAGCTCTGATAAGTTAGATGAAATAGTACAATATATTCTAAATAAATAAATACATAAATATTCAGCCCTTAAGTGGCTATCCAGCTTATAATCGAAAGAGAAAAACGGCTATATTTCGACCCAAATCAGGAGATGAGCGTTTTTCTCGCAAAGGCGCCCAAATCGGTATAATCGAAAGCCGATTTTGGCCATTTCCAACTGCACTTCGTCGCGGAAACGAATAAAGTTGACGGGGGGGGGGGGGTGTCGGAGGCGGGGCGTGGTTATTGTTACGTTCCTCACCTGATTCCAGGCCTGCGCGTCTGATTCGCCGGTGAGGTGCGGTCCGGCAGAGCTAGCCGGCTTTTTGATGTTTCTCCAGGATGGGTCGGTTTCAGTTTCCCAAGTCTGGCAGCCATCACCCGGCTTAGAGCACAGGCAGTGGCCATCTTGGCTAGCTCAGGAGGGGGCGACCATCTTGTATAAATGAGATCAGGAAGGAACTCCATATTTGGTCTTGGGAGGATCTCCTATGGGGGCAGCCATGTTGGCTTCACCTGAGTGTGGTTTGCTCAGATTTCCTCACTATTTAAAGCACTGCCTCCAAGACTTCATTACTTCGGCCTCATTTGTTCTGAGGAATTGCTGTCGGAGTGCTGTTCACCGACTTCCTTCTGTTCCTGTTTTTCCTGTGTACCAGACCTTGGCTAGTTATCTCGGATTTCGCTTGTTTGCTGCCTGCCTTGACTCTGGACTAATTTGACTATTTCTTTGCCTGTTGGAGTACTGGTTCTGGACAGTGTCTGTTTCCTGCTATCCTGGTCAGCGGCTGTGCAACCCCGCCGGTTCCTGAAGTCCTGGTGGCCGCCTGCAGTTGGGGGCTCAACTCCCGGTGAACGGTGGTCGCTTCCCAGGTGAAGCTAGGGGTTGTCTGGCTGCCTGACTGAGTGCGGTGTCACTCCATCTCTGCCGTGCTCAGTCGGGACACAGGGGCTCACCACTTCCGGGTCATAACAGTTATCAGCCGAGGAGAGATGGGCGTCTATAGCTGATAATCGAAAAAAAGGCGTTTTTACCGCGATTTTGGGTCACTTTTTTTGGACCCTTTTTTTTCACGAACAAGTCCCAAAAAAGTGCCCCAACTGCCCAGATGACCACTGGAGGGACTTGGGGATGACGTCCCTGGACTCCCCCAGTGGTCACTAACCCCCTCCCACCAAAAAAAACCACTTTAAAAACTTTTTTCCCAGCCTGTATGCCAGCCTCAAATGCCGTACCCACCTCCATGACAGCAGAATGTGTTCGATCCTCTCACAGCCTTTCCCTGGGTCAGATGTGGCTCTCAGGTGCACTATAGGGTCACATCAGCATTGCATTGTGGTGGGTGTAGGATATTGGGCTCCGTGATTTAATTAGCTTGTGTTACAGTCTCACGATGTTGGTAGGCTCTTCTCCCATGGTGCTTTCCCCCCTGCCTACTGGGTCAGAGTGTGCCCTGTTGTGTTTCCTGTTGTAGTCCATGTGGTAGTGGTAATTTTTGTAAGCCAGTTTTAGTTCCCTTTCCTGTGTTAGCCACGTTAGACAACTTAGTTCTTGCCTTGAATGTGACTGAAAGAGGGCATTGGACAGCATTCCGCCAGCTCAGACCTACTGCTAATCTCAGTACCAGGGAGACTCGTTGTCAGTGGGGCACAACCTCTGCAGTTAACTGTGAGTAAACGTGCTTATTCCAATAAAGGACGTTTTCGGAGAGATTAGTCTTCAGGTGTCAACTGGTGTGCCAATGTTATACAGCAGCAACAAGTCCTAGAGGCCTGCGTGTATGCAGGTCCCTGGAGCACTTTTAGTGGGTACCGCAGTGCACTTCAGCCAGGTGGACCCAGGCCCATCCCCCCCCCCACCTGCAACACTTGTGCTGGTAAATGGGAGGCCTCCAAAACTCACTATACCCACATGTAGTTGCCCCCTTCACCCCTAAGAGCTATGGTAGTGTTGTACATTTGTGGGTAGTGGGTTTTGGGGGAAGGGGTTGGGAGCTTAGCACCCGTGGTAAGGGAGCTATGCATGTGGGAGCTTTTTCTGAAGTCCACCGCACTGACCTAGGGTGCCCAGTTGATGTCCTGGCATATCAGGGGGGCCAGTGTACTATGAATCGTGGCCCCTCCCACAACCAAATGGCTCGGATTAGGACGTTTTTGAGCTGGGCGTTTTTAGTTTCCATTGTCTTTAAAAAAAAACAAATGCCCAGCTCAAAAACGTCCATTTTTTCGAAAATACGGTTCGGCCCGCCCCTTCACGGACCCGTTCTCGGAGATAAACGCCCATGGAGATAGGCGTTTGCGTTCAATTATGCCCCTCCACATTTACCTCATAAATGGGACCGTATTAAAGTCTGTCCTATTTTTGGGGCCCTTTTACTAAAGGCTTGCTGTGTGGCAATGGGCTTGCCATGCTCCTACCACTGGCCCATTGCAAGTGCTGGCGTAGTTCCACTTCCAGTGCACACTATTTCCTGTGCTAGCAGAAATAATTGAAAAATATTTCCACAGGGTGTTACCCAGCGGTAATCAGGTAGTGCCACGCTCTGTCTGCTTACCGCCAGGTTAGCATGGGAGCCTTTACCACCACCTCAATGAGTGGCGGTAAGAACTACCCCCAAAATGGCCACATGACAAATGCAAACTTACCACATGGCCATTTCTTTTTTTGGTCTTTTTACTCACTGGGGTAAAAGGGGCCCTGGCATGTGGTAAAAACGGCTGCTGCTACTAGCACACATCCTCTTTTACCGCAGCTTAGTAAAAGGGCCTCTTTATGTGGTTAACCCATGGTGCTTAAATAAGGAATATTGACTTATGTGGTTATGCTTTAACAGGCTAAAACATGGCCGCCGAGAGACTGGGCTGGACCTGGGACAAGGCCGCCCCTGCCCCCCCCCCTGAGGTCACTGCCACGCCCCCCCCCTCGCTCCCCTCCGTCCGCCACCTGGCCGGGACCCTGCACTATATGTAGATCCTTCAAGATTTAGGCTCTACACCTTTTCTGATGTTTTGGTGCCACCTCAGTAAAGCCAAAACACAATCTCTCCACTGCAAAACACTATACACAAACTTGTGCAAAAACCCACTCATAACCTTACCAAACCATAACAGCACTAATTCCAAGGACAGGATGAGCTACAACCTTATGCGTGGAAAGGCAGCACTATAATTACATTGGACTCTAAAACACCAGTACAAAACCTAATGAAAAACAAAACAAAAAGGGCTGCAAATACTACACACTAGCAGAATACTGTACCTTGATCACACATGAAAAACACATGGGAACAGATATGACACAAGGAACTAGAAATAAAAAAATATGAAGGGAAAATACTGAACTAGAAAGTTACCTCAAGAAGTCAGACTCAGCATGCAGCAATACTAGAAAAATTGAAACTTGCATGGAAAAAAAACACAGATACACATTTCCAAAAGCTGACATATTGCAATTAATAAATTCTGAATAAAATACTTTTTTCTACCTTTGTTGTCTGATCATAGTTTTCTATTCGCTTTGGTCCCGTTTTCTGTTTTATGGAGTGTCTTCTTTCCATTTGATATTTTTTCTCTCACCATGTCCACCATCCTCCTGTGTCTTTATGCGTCCTGTCTACCATCTGTAGCCCTGTCCCTATCCTTCCTCAAGTTTCGGCATCTGTCCTGAAAGTGTTCCGATCCAGCCCTTAAATTCAGCAATTTTCCCTCCATCCATATCCAGCATTTCTCCTCACTCCCCTCCCCTCCATCCATGTGCATGTACTTCCTGTCTTCCCTCCCCTCCATTCATATCCAGCATTTCTCCTCTCTTCCTTATCCCTCCATCCTTGTGCATCTCCTTCCTTTGTCTTTCCTTCCCTTCATCCTTGTCCAACATTTCTTCTCTCTTCCCTGCCCTCCACTCCATGTGCATCTCCTTCCTGACTTCCCTCCCCTCCATCCATCCATGTCCAGCAACTCCCCATTCTCCCCTGGCCTCTCCTCCATCCACTCATATCCAGTAAATTTCCTCTCTCCCCTGCCCACTCCAATCATCCATCCATGTTCAGCAAGTCTCCTCTCCCCTCTGCCCTGCCCTCTTGTCCAGCGATCTCTTCTCTCTCCCCCCTGCCCTCTTCTCCAGCAATCTCTTCTCTCTCCCCCCTACCCTGCCCTCTTGTCCAGCAATCTCTTCTTTCTCCCCCCAGGCCTCCCCCCCTCCGAGATCCAAGGCCTACCTCCCCCCTCCGAGATCCAAGGCCCCCCCACTACTACTACTACTACTTATCATTTCTATAGCGCTACTAAACTCCCTCCCTCCCTCCCTCCGAGATCCAAGGCCCCCTCTCCCTCTGTCCGTCCGTCTGTCCGACCAAATTCCAAGGCCCCCCTCCAACCCTCCCTCCGAATTTCAAAAGCGATCTTCTTACCTCGTCGGGGGTTACGGTGAGAGCAGCATGCAGACGCAGTGAAAAGCGTGCAGGCTCCCGCTTCAGCCTTCCCTTGTCTGTTTCTCAGCTCTGGTCCCACCCTCAAGGCTGAAGCACGAGCCTGCACGCTTTTCACTGTGTCTGCATGCTGCTCTCGCTGTAACCCCCAACGAGGTAAGAAGATCGCTTTGGAAATTCGGAGGGAGGGACGGAGGGCGGGCCCGGGGAGTCGGATGGAGGGAGGGAGGGACCTAGTAGTCGGACGGAGGGGCGAGCACCCACGGACTCGGTGCCATGCAGCGCCGGGCCCCCCTGGAGGCCCGGGCCCGGGGAATTTTGTCCCCCCTGTCCCCCCCTCTCGGCGACCCTGGGCTAAAGAATAACTGGATATTCAAAGTCAAAGCCTGCACAGGTCCTGGCTTTGAATATCTGGGAGTAACACTGTCAGCAGTGAACAAAACACTCACCACCTGATGGCTGAATATGGACCCCTCTGCAGGATAAAGATGCACATTATCCCCTTCAACTCTAAGCAGCTTGAAGATCAAAGGAAAAAAACAAAGCTTGACATACCTGTATACAAATGCTAGAAGCCTAAAAAATAAGAAGGGAGGGTTAGAATATATATCATTAAATGAGGTATATATAATAGGCATTTCAGAGACTTGGTGGAAAGACGATAATCAACGGGACACTGTGTTAACTAGGTACAAATTGTATCACAATGATAGAGAGGATCAAATTGGAGGGAGAGTTGTGCTTTATGTTAAAGAGGGAATTGAGTCAAATAAAATAAACATTTCATATGACGCAGATAGCAGTGTTTAATCATAAATAGAAATTTCATGTGTGAAGGGAAGGAGTATTCTTGTAGGGCTGTACTACTGTCTGCCCGGGACAGAACGAACAGACGGATGAAGAAAAGTTTACAGATATTAAGAAAACTGGCAAATTGGGCAACGTTATAATAATGGGTGATTTCAATTACCCTGTTACATCATGGAGTGCCAGGGAGATAAAATTTCTAGATGTAATAAACAACTGCTTCTTGGAGCAGCTGGTCCTCCAGGAACTGACAAGAGGGGAAGCCATTTTGGATCTGGTCCTTGGCGGCATGCAGGGCATAGTGCGAGAGGTGGCAGTGTTAAGTCCCCTGGGAAATAGTGATCAAAACAAGATCAAGTTTGAGCGACTATCTGGGATGAACCCACTGCATTTAATTTTCGAAAGGGCGACTATAGTAAAATGAGGAAAATGGTTAAAAAGAAACTAAAAGGATCAGCTGCAAAGGTTAGGACACTAACCTGCTTATAATCGAAATAGAAAAACGCCTATATTGTGACCCAAATCGGGAGATAGACGTTTATCTCACAAAAATGAATAAAGCGGTATAATCGAAAGCTGAATTTGGACGTTTTCAACTGCACTCCGTCGCGGATGCGGACAAAGTTGATGGGGGCGTGTTGAAGGCGTGGTGAAGGCGGAACTGGGGCGTGGTTATCGGAGATGGGCGCCTTTTGCCGATAATGGAAAAAAAATATGTGTTTTTAGCGAGAATTTAGGGCACTTTTCCTGGACCCTGTTTTTCCACAAATATGGCCCCAAAAAGTGCCCTAAATGACCAGATGACCACTGGAGGGAATCGGGGATGACCTCCCCTGACTCCCCCAGTGGTCACAAACCCCCTCCCACCACAAAATATGCCGTTTCACAACTTTTTATTTTCACCCTCAAATGTCATACCCACCTCTCTGGCAGCAGTATGCAGGTCACTGGAGCAGTGATTAGGGGGTGCAGTGGACTTCAGGCAGGTGGACCCAGGCCCATCCCCCCCCACCTGTTACACTTGTGCTGGTAAATGGGAGCCCTCCAAACCGCCCCCCAAACCCACTGTACCCACATGTAGGTGCCCCCTTTCACCCCTTAGGGCTATAGTAATGGTGTAGACTTGTGGGCAGTAGGTTTTGAGGGGGATTTGGGGGGCTCAACACCCAAGGGAAGGGTGCTATGCACCTGGGAGCTGTTTTATTTATTTATTTATTTTTGTAAAAGTGCCCCCTAGGGTGCCCGGTTGGTGTCCTGGCATGTGAGGGGGACCAGTGCACTACGAATCCTGGCCCCTCCGACGAATAAATGTCTTGGAGTTATTCGTTTTTGAGCTGGGCGCTTTCGGTTTCCATTATCGCTGAAAAACAAAAACGCCCAGCTCAAAAAAAGATAAACGTCCATGTTTTTCGAAAATACGGTTCGGTCCGCCCCTTCACGGACCCGTTCTCGGAGACAAACGCCCATGGAGATAGACGTTTCCGTTCGATTATGCCCCTTTAAACCAGGCATGGACGTTATTCAAAAATACCATCTTGGAAGTCCAGTCCAGATGTATTCCACTCTTATAAAACATCAGATTGTTCCTTGCACTTATGTTTATCATTCTGAGCACCTGGTTTATGCCATATTTGTTCTAGTTTTCCAGCTTATGTGAGAGATGGCATGTTTTTTAGGTGAAATTTCATCTAATATCGTATGAGTTTCCTGATTCCATGATATTACACTCAGGTCTTCTATATTATCATCTAGCATAGGTATGATATTTCCCAACAATTTTTATAATCAAATTTCCCCTAGTCAGTTTTAATAGATAATTTGGGCATCTTTTCTCTGTTATCTGTTGCCATCATATAATACATTCTACATCAGATGGTCCAACCAGATTATAGTGATCCAATGGATGTCTGCTAATGGCAATGAGAGAATTCCAGTGTCCCTAATATTATAGGCCACTAAGTCTGAGAGAAGAGGACATGTAAGTGAACGCTACTTTGCTTTGTGCTTTGGGAACTTAAAGATTGGGGTTTAAAGGAGGAATTGTAGGTTAGTGATAGGCAAAATAAAAATATAAAAAGCACATTTTAACAACTAATCTCCATAGTCTTTTCCACTTAGTTTTAAAAGCTTTGTACCACAGCATTAACAGATAGAATATAATAGCCACTGCAGAATCTTATTTAGTATTCCCACCCACCCACCCCTAGGACAACTCCTCATTTATAGTCAGTTATTATAATTAGGGTAACAAGCAAGGAGTGCTCTTACAGAGTTTTAAATACATTTCATTACCATCTAAGAAGGAAATACTAAATAAATCATACAATATACTACCACCTTAGAATCGAAAGAGAAAAACGCCTATATTCCGACCTAAATCGGGAGATGGACGGCTTTCTCTCACGGGTGCCCAAATCGGTATAATCAAAAGCCGATTTTGGGCGTCTTCAACTACACTCCGTCACGAGAATGAATAAAGTTGATGGGGGTGTGTCAGAGGCATGGTGAAGGCGGGACTGGGGCGGGGTTATCAGCCGAGCAGAGATGGGCGTCTTTAGGTGATAATGGAAAAAAAAGGCATTTTTATCGCGATTTTGGGTCACTTTTTTTGGACCTTTTTTTTTCACGAACCAAGTCCCAAAAAAGTGCCCCAACTGACCAGATGACCACTGGAGGGAATCGGGGATCACCTGCCCTGACTCCCCCAGTGGTCACTAACCCCCTCCCACCAAAAGAAACCCACTTTGCAAACTTTTTTGCCAGCCTGTATGCTAGCCTCAAATTCCTTACCCACCTCCATGACAGCAGAATGTGTTCCATCCTCTGACAGCCTTTCCCTGGTTCTGATGTGGGTCTCGGGTGAGTGTGACACCTTTTCTGTTAAGGGCACTGCAGAGTCACATCAGCAATGCATTGTGGTGGGTGTAGGGTATTGGGCTCTGTGATTCCACTAGCTTGTGTTAAATGCTCACGATGTTGGTAGTTGGTAGGCTCTACTCCCATGGTGCTTTTCCCTCTGCTTACTGGGTCAGAGTGTGCCCTGTTGTGTTTCCGGTGTCCATGAGGTAGTGGCCATTTTTGTAAGACACTTTTAGATCCCGGTCATGTGTTAGCCACGTTACAGCACTTAATTCTTACCTAGAATGTTGCTGAAAGAGGGCATTGTACACCATTCTGCCAGCTTGGACCTACTGCTAATCTCAGTACTAGCGAGACTCGTTGCCAGTGGGGCACAACCTGTGATCTGGAGTTAACTGTGAGTAAAGGTGCTTATTCAAATAAAGGACGTTTTCAGCGAGATTAGTCTTCAGGTATCAACTGCTGTGCCAAGGTTATACAGCAGCAACAAGTCCTGTCCCTGGAGCACTTTTAGTGGGTACTGCAGTGCACTTCAGGCAGGCAGACCCAGGCCCATCTCCCCCCCACCTGTACCACTTGTGGTGGTAAATGGGAGGCCTCTGAAACCCACTGTACCCACATGTAGTTGCCCCCTTCACCCCTAAGAGCTATGGCATGACCAAATGGCTTGGATTAGGACGTTTCTGAGCTGGGCGTTTTTATTTTCCATTATCGCAAAAAAAAAAACGCCCAGCTCAGAAAGGACCATGGGCATTTGGTCCGTTCAAACTGTATTTTTGAAACAAAAGATGGACACCCATTTTTTTTCGAAAATACAGTCTGTCCTGCTTCTTCATGTACCCATTTTCGGACATAGACGCCCATGGAGATGGGCGTTCGCGTTCGATTATGCCCCTCCACATAAAAGAAAATACATTTTTATATTAGGCTGATATCCTTAATACTGTAGCAAGTTTTAAAGTTTTAAATTATTGAAAAACTCAAAACACTAAGCTGGAGTCAGCAGTCCAGGAGCAAGAGGAGTGCTATCCAGTCTTTTGCGTTGAGTGTCGCATGTATGATTATCTCCCAGTTGGTGAGATGTCATACGTGTGTGCCCAATGCAAAGAGCTTCTAGCTCAGAGAACGTGTCCGTTCACTTGAGGCTAGAGTAGCAGACTTGGTGGAGCTGAGGGAGACAGAGAGGTACATAGAGGAGACCTACAGGGATGTTGTAGAGAAGTCCCACCTCCAGTCTGGTAGCCCCCGTGCTACCTTGGAGGAGGGAGGTCTCCTAGAAGGAGAGCATCACCCTGGTGAAGTAGGAAGTACTCCTGTAGCCAGGACCTGCCCACCAGGGGATGTACTATCCTCTCACACCGAGGATATGTCTCCAAGTGCTGCCCGGGAGGGAAGGGTTAGGACAGCCGTTGTAGTTGGTGATTCGATCATTAGGCATATAGATAGCTGGGTGGCTGGTGGACATGAGGATCGCCTGGTGACTTGCCTGCCTGGTGCGAAGGTGGCGGACCTCACACGTCACCTAGATAGGATTCTAGATAGAGCTGGGGAGGAGTCGGCTGTCTTGGTACATGTGGGTACCAATGACATAGGAAAATGTGGGAGAGAGGTTCTGGAAGCCAAATTTAGGCTCTTAGGTAGAAAGCTCAAATCCAGATCCTCTAGGGAAGCATTTTCTGAAATGCTACCTGTTCCATGCGCAGGGCCCAAGAGACAGGCAGAGCTCCGGAGTCTCAATGCGTGGATGAGACGATGGTGCAAGGAGGAAGGTTTTAGATTTGTTAGGAACTGGGCAACATTCTGGGGAAGGGGGAGCCTATTCTGAAAGGATGGGCTCCACCTTAACCAGGGTGGGACCAGGCTGCTGGCATCGGCATTTAAAAAGGAGATAGAGCAGCTTTTAAACTAGAAATAGGGGGAAGGCCGACAGTCGCTCAAAAGCGCATGGTTCGGGATAAGGTATCTTGCAAAGATACCTCACAAACAGGGAAGATAGGGTTTCTGGATAGTGAGGTTGCACAACAGACCGTGGTAGACCAGGTGCCCTTAAATACAACTAAAGATCAGACAAAAGATGGCAAATCAATAGTGTCAGGTACTAAGCATCATGTAAATAGGAAGAACAAACATACTCTGAAATGTCTATATGCAAATGCTAGGAGTTTAAGAAATAAGATGGGAGAGTTGGAATACATTGCACTAAATGAAAAATTGGAAGTAATAGGCATTACTGAGACCTGGTGGAAGGAGGATAACCAGTGGGACACTGTCATTCCGGGATACAAAGTATATTGTAGTGATAGGGTGGACCGGACTGGTGGAGGGGTAGCATTGTATATTAACGAGCGCCTTGACTCAGGTAGATTACAAATTCAGCAGGGGCACAAATCACACCTTTGAATCATTGTGGGTTGAAATTCCATGTATAAAAGGGGAAAAAACGGTGATAGGAGTGTACTACCGTCCGCCTCGCCAGGATGAGCAGGGAGACGCAGAAATGATAAAAGAAATCAGAGACGCAAACAAAAAGGGCAATGTGATAATAATGGGTGACTTCAATTATCCAAATATAGACTGGGTAAATGTAACATCGGGACACGCTAGAGAGGTACAATTCCTTGATGAAATCAAGGACAGCTTTATGGAGCAGCTGGTGCAGGAGCCAACGAGAGAAGGAAAAATTCTAGACTTGGTCCTTAGTGGAGCACATGATCTGGTGAGGGACGTTATGGTACCGGGGCCGCTTGATAACAGTGATCATAATATAATCAGTTTTGATATCAACCTTGAAGTAACTATACACAGGAAGTCAAATACGTTAGCGTTTAACTTTAAAAAAAGGAGACTATGATAAAATGAGAACGGTAAAAAAAAACTTAGGGGGGCAACTGAGAGGGTAAAAACTGTACAACAGGCATGGACGCTGTTCAAAAATACCATCCTGGAGGCCCAGGCCAAACATATTCCGCGAATTAGAAAAGAAAGACGGAAGTCCAAAAGACAGCCGGCCTGGTTGAAAAGTGAGGTGAAGGAAGCTATTAGGGCTAAAAGAAACACCTTCAGAAAATGGAAGAAGGAACCGTCTGAAAATAACAAGAAGCAGCATAAGGAGTGTCAAAGGAAATGCAAGGCGCAGATAAAGAAGGCCAAGAGGGATTACTAAAAAAAAAGATAGCATTAGAGGCAAAAAAACATAGTAAATTTTTTTTTCAGTATATTAAAAGTAGGAAGCTGGCAAAAGAATCCTTAAAATCGAGCATGGTACCGGAAGATTGGAGGGTGACCAATGTAATGCTGATTTTTAAACAAGGTTCCAGAGGAGATCCTGAAAATTATGGATTGGTGAGTCTGACGTTGGTGACAGGCAAAATGGTAGAGACTATTATAAAGAACAAAAATTATAAGACAAAGCCAACATGGATTTAATGAAGGGAAATCTTGCCTCACCAATCTACTACATTTCTTTGAAGGGGTGAACAAACATGCCAGTGAATGTGGTAAAGACGGTTAGCTTAGCGGATTAAAAAAAAAAAGGTTTGGACGGCTTCCTAAAGAAAAAGTCCATTATTAAATGGACTTGGGGAAAATCCACTATTTCTGGGATAAGCAGTATTTATTTATTTATTTATAGCACTTATATCCCACAATTTCCCACCCAGGGTAGGCCCAATGTGGCTTACAACAATCTACATAATCGTACAGCAGGCAAGGTCAAAACAGTTAATGTTCTAGAAGTATAATGGGAAAGGACAGAAGCGAGATGATTAAAAAGAGAAGAAGCAGAGGTAGTAATATGACAGCAGGGAAGACAGTTCAGAAGTTAGAGGTGCCAG
The DNA here is from genome assembly GCF_901765095.1 of Microcaecilia unicolor. Classification (NCBI taxonomy): domain Eukaryota; kingdom Metazoa; phylum Chordata; class Amphibia; order Gymnophiona; family Siphonopidae; genus Microcaecilia; species Microcaecilia unicolor. The sequence goes on along the minus strand of NC_044032.1, from coordinate 247,894,563 downwards.
ACGGTAGTGGTGTGTACGCTTTGCCAAATAGAAAGGTCTTGAGGTGCTTTCTGAAGGTAGGATGATCAGTGGTAAATTTCACTAGCTTAGGTAGATCATTCCAGAGATGGGCACTAGTGTAAGAGAAAGTTGATGCGTAGGTTCTTTTGTTTTTAAGTCCAGAATATACTAGGTAATGGAGGTTTAAGAAATATCATGCAGACCTGTGTGAGTTCCTTGGTGGCAAGTTGATCAGGGTGTCCATGTATGCTGGGGCTTCGCTGTAGATGATTTTATGTACTAGGGCGCAAATTTTAAAAGTGATACGGTCCTTGACGGGAAGCCAGTGCAGTTTCTCTCGCAATGGTCTTGCACTTTCAAATTTAGTTGCACTGTAAATTAGCCTGGCCGCAGTATTCTGAGCTGTCTGTAGTTTTATCAGGAGCACATCTCTGCACCCTGAATAGATGCCATTGCAATAGTCAAGGCGGCTGAGGACCAGTGATTACACTAAAGTGCGAAAGACGCCTCTAGGAAAGTATGGTTTTATAAGTTTAAGTTTCCAAAGAGTGAAGAACATGCTTCTGATGGTAGAAGTCGTATGCTGCTCTAGCGTTAGGTTTCGATCAACTATCACTCCTAAGATTTTCAGGGATTCAGAGATGGGGAGGGTAAGCTCAGGAGTAATTAAAGCTTGTGGGGCGTATTTGCTATAAGGGGAGGAGAGAATGAGACAATGGGTTTTCTCAGTATTGAGCTTTAGCTGAAAGGAGTTGACCCAGTTAAGCACAGTTTGTAGTCCGAGACGTATTTCCGCATGGATCTCGCTAAGGTCAGTTGCAAAAGGAATAGAGATTGTGATGTCATCGGCATAAATAAATGGGTTTAGACCAAGTTTGGACAAGGCAGTGGCCAGAAGGACCAGCATGATGTTGAAGAGAGTCAGGGAGAGTGGGGAGCCCTGTGGCATACCACTAGTAGCCTTCCAGATAGGAGATAAGCTTGAGCAGGAGTTCACTTGGTAGGTTCTGAATCTTAAAAAACCTTTCAGCCATGCTAATACGTTTCCACTAGCGCCAATGTAATCGAGCAACTGTAGTAAGATGTGGTGGTTCACCATGTCAAAAGCGCTGGACATGTCGAATTGCAATAGTAGAACGCTCTTCCCGACTGCTATCTCCCGTTTAAAGTTAGTCAGAAGTATGACAAGCACGGACTGAGTGCTGTGAAGTGGGTGGAATCCCGACTGTGAATCATGCAAAATGTTGAACTTGTACTTGTTGAGTTGCTTATTTACCATGCTCTCCATTAATTTCACAAAAAGCGGGATAGAAGCAATCGGCCGATAGTTGGTAAGATCGTGGCGTTTTTTCTTTGCATCCTTTGGAATCGGGGTAAGTAAGATGTTTCCCTAGTTCTCTGGGAACTTTCCACTGCCAAGCATGAAGTTAATATGCAGTCTGCAAATAAGCAATCTGGAGCACATTGGAGCAAGTGAGCTGGGCAAATGTCTAGTTTGCAAAACTTCCTGGAAAATCTGCGAAGTTCCTGCTTGACTAAATCCTTGGAAAGGAGTTTGAAATTGGAGAAAAAACGGTCAGCTGGTTGTTCCTCTGTGCTCGGATCCAGAACATTGATGAAATCACTTACACTAGAGTTTTTCTGAGGTAAGGAACTCTGTAGTGTTTCACTGGATAATGTGAGCGCACTGGTATCCAATAATTTGTGAACAAAGTGGAAGAGTTTTTCCGTGTCTTTGTATTCCATATAGAATGTTTTGTACTTTTTGGGGATCTGTTAACTTAAGAACTTTATGAAAGTCATTTGATGTGTTCTCCCTAAACTGAACAAAAGCTTCTTTTACACACTCTATAAGATTAATGCAATCTGTAACAGACAACATGGCACTCTGTAGCCCTTTCGTGGCAAAATCACTGCTTTCAAATAATTTCCCAAATGTAACTGCCAGAAATAAGAATTTCTTTGTCTCTATCTGATGTAGAAGAGATAGGGAATCTAGTTTTACTTCAAGAATAACATCAAAAAGCATCAATAATTTTTTCACAGAACCAGATTTTGAGCTCCACCTTGTGACTGTTGATCGTTCAAGTTCAAGGCATTGTCTATCAGGATGGAGTTGTTTCTGTACTTCCAAAAAACGAGCATGCCTATATGTACCTGTCATAAAACTATGCAAGGAGTTCAGAATTTCAAAAAATGTGCTAACAGAGGGACATGCTTTAGATGCTGTGCAGAGAACCAGATTGAGGCGATGAGAATTACAGTGCACATAAACAGCCCACCGAAACTTGCGTTTCAAAATGACATGAACACCTCCTTTGTTTCCAGACATCACAGATGCTCCATCAAAGCTGAAGCCAACACATAACTCTGGACCTAATTCAAGCATTTCAAGCACTTTTATGATTTTATCAGAAATCCCATTTGCTGTCATGTCTGCAGTATCAACAAATCCAACTGCCTTTTCCTTTATTACCCCTTTGTGTAGGTACCTGACACATAGAGGGGCAAAATCGAACTGCGCCGGCCAAATAGATGGCTGGCCATCTTCAGGGCTGGCTCCACAAAGGGGCAGAGTCAACCGTATTTTCGGAAAAGATGGACAGCCATCTTTTCTTTCGATATTATGTTTGGGGACGGCTAAATCTCAACATTTAGGTCAAATATTGGATCGCCGGGTTTAGAGATGACCGGGTTCGGTTTTCGGCCATAATGGAAACCGGGCCCGGCCATCTCAAACCAGGCAAAATGCAAGCCCTTTGGTCGCGGGAGGAGCCAGCATTCGTAGTGCACTGGTCCCCCTGACATGCCAGAACACCAACCGGGCACCTTAGGAGGCACTGCAGTGGACTTCAAAAATTGCTCCCAGGTATATACCTCCCTTACCTTAGGTGCTGAGACCCCAAATCCCCCCCAAAACCCGCTCCCCACAACTCTACACCACTATCATAGCCCTTAGGGATGAAGGGGGGGGCACCTACATGTGGATACAGTGGGTTTTGGGTTTTTTTGGAGGGCTCAACATTTACTACCACAAGTGTAACAGGTAGGGGGGATGGGCCTGGGTCCACGTGCCTGAAGCAGGGCCGCTGAGAGGGGGAGACAGAGGGGACAAAATTCCCTGGGCCCGGGTCTCCGGGGGAGGGGGGCCCGACACCGCAGTCCGGTCTGCCCGCCCTCCGTCGCTTCCGGAACTGACCTTAAGCGCCTCCCTCACCTTTGCAGCAAGTAGCGGCCCGCCTGCCCTCCGTCGCTCCCGGAACTGACCTTAAGTGCCTCCCTCACCTTCGCAGCAAGTAGCGGTAGACCACTCCTTCCTTCCGTATCCCACCCTCACCTGCTATAACGTCCACGAGGGCGGGACACGGAAGGAAGGAGAGGTCTGTCGGTGCTTGCTGCGAAGGTGAGGGGGTCGCATAAGATTAGTACAGAGGGCCCGGGGGTGAAGAGAGGGCCCGGCCCGGCCTCGGGGGGGGGGGGGGGGCGGCCTTGTCCCGGGCCTGGCCTAGTCTCTCGGTGGCCCTGGCCTGAAGTGCACTGCATCCACTAAATACTGCTCCAGGGAACTGCATATTGCTGTCAGGGAGCTGGGTATGACATTTCAGGCTGGCATACAGGTTGGCCAAAATTTTTTTGTTGTTTTGTTTTTTTGGGTGGGAGGGGATTGGTGACCACTGGGAGAGTAAGGGGAGGTCATCCCCGTTTCCCTCCGGTGGTCATCTGGTCAATTGGGGCACTTTTTTGAGACTTGGTCCTAAAAATAAATGGACCAAGTGCAGCCGGCAAAATGCTAGTCAGAGCCGGTTATCTTTTTTCCATTATCGGGCGAAGCCGGCCATCTCGTAATCACGCACCTCCCCCATCCTGCCTTCTGTACCCTGCCTTGAAGTTTGGCTGGCTCCACGCCAGAAAGCAGTTGGCGCCGGCCAAAATCGGCTTTCGATTATACCGAATTGGCCGGGTTCTGGAGATCGCCGTCCATCTCCTGATTTGTGTCGGAAGATTGCCGGCAATCTCCTTCGAAAATAAGCTGGATAGTGCAACAAGCTCACGTTTAGAGAGACCTTTGCATTCATCACCCAGAATTGCATAGTATGTATTATTGGTTTCATGTATTTTGGATTTTGGCTTTGCTCTGTGCGCTTTACGTCAACCGCGCTTAAAACTGGGTGGGCGGGCCTGAGCTGAGATTGGATGGGCATGGTCCCGTACAGGCCCGTCCGTAGCTACGCCCCTGCCCAGAATATCAAGATCAAGTGCATGCTAGGGTTGGTGAAAATAATGACCTTAAAGATTTATCTGCAATATTGGAAGATTTGCTCTCAGATGTTACAAATAGATTCACTTTGTCGGTATCATTTATGTTTGAGCAATTTTTAAATAATGTTTTGAGGCTATATTTTTGTGATCAAAGATGATGGGAATATCATGTTGTTACTAGATCTACTCAGGATAGATGGAAGGAGTTCCTGAAGAAATTAGATCCTTGAGGGCTTCTTTTCTGGTAGCATTCCCATGTAAATGTAGGTGTAAAGTATGTTTTCCTTGCACCTGAACAACTGAGATCTTTTTTTTGGACTTGAAAAAATTATCCAGAACTGGAGGATCATCATAGATGATTGATTGCAATTGAGTTTGTTGGTTATCAGGCTGGGACTTTTCTTATTCTTTTGTTGCTGTGAAAATCTGGTTATCCATTTGACCACTCCCCCTGTCTTTTCTTATTTAGTGGCAAGGCAGCTGAGAGAGGGGGGTAGGGGGAAAACTTCCCTGGGCCCGGCCTCCCAGGGGGGCCTGGGCCCGGCACCGGCAAGCTTCTTCAAGCCTGCCTCTGGGTCTCAGGTCTGTCTCTCCTGTTCCTGCTGCCCAGGAAGCTGCCCAGGAATCGGATGATTGCATTAACACGATATCGCATTAATGGAATCATCCGGGTCCTGAATCCCGGCACACAGGAGCAGTGGCTGAGACAGGAAGGTAAGGGGTGGGCAGGGGCGGCGGTGGTATGAATGGTGGAGGTGAAGCAGCGGTGGCCCGAGTGAGAGGGGGTGGCAGCTGGCAATAGCAGCCTAGGTGGAGGGGTGTGTGGTGGTCCAGTCCTGCCCCTGGTCTTTTGGCGGCCCTATTTAGTGGTCTAAGGAAGGGTTGATTTAATCAATAATGTTTTTAAAAACAATTTCACTTGTTACTTTTTCTTTGTCTTTGATAGTATTGCCCTGTGGGCTTCTTTTACAAAGTCATGCTACTAATTCCTGCACGGCAAATGAGAGGAAGCCCATTCAATTCCTAAGGGCTTCCTCTCATTTGCTGCACAGGAGTCACTAGATGGCATTGTAAAAGAAGCCCTGTATCACATTCAACAAGTGTATGTGCTTGTTATTTAAAAGTTGCAAATTTTTAAATAAAAAAAGAGAAATTTATACTGCCTATACAGTATCAGATAAATAGTGGATGAGCTTTTGGACCCATCTGCAAGAGTGTCCCTTTCTGTCTCATTACAGCAACCTATTCTTCCTAGCTCATAGAGTGGTAGGGACTCCAGTGAAAATGGTAAAATGAATCCACCATACATGTTGGTTTGTAAGTTGATATTTTTACCTATATGCCTTATTATTGGTCCAATTTAAAAAGTTATGGATTTGGGGGAAAATATTTCAACTTCTAGTTATAATCTCATTCTCAGTTGCATTTCTACAGTCCATTCTGGCACCTATAAATCATTTTAGATTTGTTATTGTTCTTGGTACTAATATTTATGTTGAATAACTGGAAGGGTAACAGCATTTAAAACATCATCCTGCTGGATTATAGTTACTTTTAAACCTAGATATGATCTTATTGTCTAAGAGTGTACAAGTAATCTGGCTGCTGTATGTAGATTATGGAAGCCATTAAGGGCCAAATTCAGTAAATGGCACTGAAACTTAGGCGCCTTATATAGAATAGTGTTTAATGTGGATCCCACTCCTAACTGGTGGGCACCAGACTTATACCTGCTAAAACCTGGTTTAAATGCTGGCATCCAAGTTAGACGGCCTGAGGCAGTTTTATATAATTTCACACACACCTCAACATGCCCATGACCTCTCCCCCTTTTGAAAAACGCACCATGGGAGTTAGGCGCCATAACATTAGAATAGAATGCAACCAGATACATGTGCAAATTTTAATGAGTGCCGATTGGCATCAATAATTGGTTGTTAGCACCCAATTATTGATGATTCAGAGCTCTTTATCCAATTTATTTCTGTGTGTATCTCAGAAGCGTGCCCTAAGTTGAGTGCATGCAAAAGACTGAAAACTGTTCAGCTCTTCCTGTCATCTGACTGTTTCTATGACACTTGAATTAGCAATTCTCAACTTCTTTGCTATTGGTTTTATTGATATCTTTTCTTCCTAGAGAATTCCGATCTGTGCATGTTTCCCACATACCATGCTGCAATACGCAAGTGAAAATGTGAAGCAAATGAAAGCAAGGACACCAAACTCCCATTGAAAGTGAATGGGCTGTGTCGTCATTAGCGCACCACCATGCACTGGCACAGCTTAGTAAACAGGGAGCAAATAAGTGAAATATCTTATAAGTAGACATTGTATAGATGCTTTAGATTTTTATATTGTTGCATCTTGTAAACAAAATATTGTTACAGTCAAGTTAATCAAACAGCATTGTGGTCTAAGAGATCATTAAACCTCTAATATCAATCACAGCCATGATTGCTATCAATTATTACACTGACAAGTTTGATTATACAAATATTTTTCATACTGGAATCTAAGATCCAACATACAATTATGATTCCCCCCTCCCCACCCCACAATTCTTATCTTCTAAATGAGATTTAGTAAAAGAAATATGACTGAAACTATTAAAAAATATATTTATCCCAAAACAAATAAAGAATATAACCAAAAGTAGCCCAAAACAATATTAGTAATCAAGACACAGTGTGGTACAGTTGAAAACAGCTTGGTTGCAAACTTTTAGCCATGACTTGTAAGTTCCAGTGATATATGGGTAATTTACAGTAATACTATAACTTATGCGCATAATTGTGCTCTCCATCCAAACATTGCCTATGTGTACACCCACCTGCAAACTATATGTGCACAGTTACAGAATAGCACTGAGGGGGCACATTGGCAAACATTACTGTTATGTGCATATATGCTAATATTCACACTGTAGACTTACTCACTGCTTAGGCAGGCTTAGGCAGCATGGGCAGGGCTCTGGCAGAGAATCTGTATGGCTGGCAGGCGGTAGGAGAGGAAAGCTGAGAGGAAATCCATAGCCCCAAAGTCCACAGCTGAACCCTCCCACCCCCCACCCCCAAAATGGAGCTCTGGCTACATCCCTGGTTAATATCCCCACCTTCTGTGCCTTTACCAAGGCCTCAGAAAATTCCTCTAATGCAGAGCTTTTTTAAAATTAATTTTCTGATTTCTATAAGTAGATTACATTGACACTTTTCTTTTGCTAAAGATTTGAACTCAGTTAATATTAAGGTATGAAGCCAGATATTTTATAGATTTTACTTGTAAGAGTGAAAAATATGATACTATCAGGCTCATTTTCGAAAGAGAAGGACGCCCATCTTTCGACACATCAGAAGATGAGCGTCCTTCTCACAGGGTCGCCCAAATCGGTATAATCAAAAAGCCAATTTTAGGCGTCCCCAACTGCTTTCCGTCGCAGGGATGACCAAAGTTCAAGGCGGCATGTTGGAGACGTAGCGAAGATGGGGCTTGGGCGTTCCTGGACGTCCTCAACCCATAATGGAAAAAAAAGTCGTCCCTAACGAGCACTTGGATGACTTTACCTGGTCCTGTTTTTTTCACGACCAAGGCACAAAAAGGTGCCCAAACTGACCAGATGACCTCCGGAGAGAATCGGGGATGACCTCCCCTTACTCCCCCAGTGGTCACTAACCCCCCACCCTCAAAAAAATCTTTAAAAATATTTTTTGCCAGCCTCTATGCCAACCTCAAATGTCATACTCAGGTCCGTCACAGCAGTATGCAGGTCCCTGGAGCAGTTGTAGTGGGTGCAGTGCACTTCAGGCAGGCAGACCCAGGCCCATCCCGCCCTACCTGTTACACTTGTGGTGGTAAATGTGAACCTTCCAATTTTCACCAGAAATCCACTGTACCCACATCTAGGTGCCCACCTTCACCCATAAGGGCTATGGTTGTGGTGTACAGTTGTGGGTAGTGGGTTTTGGGGGGGGGGGGGGGTTGGGGGGCTCAGCACACAAGGTAAGGGAGATATTTACCTGGGAGCAATTTATTAACTCCACTGCAGTGCCCCCTAGGGTGCTTGGTTGGTGTCCTGGCATGTGAGGGGGACCAGTGCATTACGAATGCTAGCTCCTCCCACGACCAAAGGGCTTGCATTTGGTCGTTTCTGAAATGGGTGTCCTTGGTTTCCATTATCACCGAAAATCAGAAACAACCAAGTCTAGGGACAGCCATCTCTAAGGACGACCTAATTTCATGATTTGGGCATCCCCGACCATATTATTGAAATGATAGATGGAAGTCCTTCTTGTTTCGATAATATGGGTTTCCCCGCCCCTCCATCAGGACGTTTTGTGGGGACGTCCTCAGCAAAACTTGGGCGTCCTTTTCGATTATGCCCCTCTATGAGTTTACAGAAAGATAAAGGGTGGACCTCTAGATCTTCCAAAGCTCAGCAGGAGTGAGATAGGAAGACATTAAAAAAATTCTAATTTGGTTTAAAAGCTTTTATTTATATCAATGCATGAAAAAAGCCAACACAATATCAAAAAGCTGAGAAATGTATTAACAATGACATGAAAATGAACCAAAAAGTTTATCTGTGCATATCCATACAAGAGACCTAAGACAGAACTCATCTATGTGCTCCTAGTAGATATGTAAATAAGAACCAATCTGCTTCCCACCCAGATTCTAATATCTGTTTATATCTTTGTCTTTTCAGAACACATTTAGGCATTTTGAACCTACATTACTATGCTGCATGTTATGATTAAAATCCCTTTGAACCAGGCTCCACAATTTATTTATTTATTTATTTACTTTTAAATTGCTAACATTCAGTTTCATTGGATGGCCCTTATTCCTAGTATTTAATGACTAGGAAAATGGAAGTTAAGGACCTCTTTTACAAAGTCGCACTACCGATTCTCGATGCGGCAAACTAGAGGAAGCCCATTCAATTCCTATGGGCTACTCTCATTTGCCATGCGGGAATTGCTAGCGTGGCTTTGTAAAAGAGGTCCTAAGTGCCTTCCATTTCTCTATTATTTTGACATAGAAGTCAAAATAAAAAAGTATCTTTCCTTTAGCAGATTTCATATTCCTTCCTTAGTTTGCCCTTTGGAAGATGCTAACTTTTCTTTGTAGAGCTCTCTTCAGAGCAATCTTAACATCCTTGTTCCTCAAGCTGTAAATGAAAGGGTTGAGCATGGGGGAGAGCACATTGTACACCACACTGGCTATCTTGTCCTTTTCCATGGAATAGCTGGAAGAAGGCCTGAAATACATGAAAAATATTGACCCATAGTAGAGTGTTACCACCATGAAGTGGGAAGAGCAAGTAGAGAAGGTCTTGTACCTTCCACCAGCTGAATGCATTTTCAAGATGGTTTTGATGATGTAGATGTAAGAAACCAGGATGATCAGGAAGGGCCCTATTATTAGCACTGAGGCCTCTGTGAAGATCACCAACTCATTGATGGAGGTGTCTTTGCAGGAGAGCTGTAACAGTGGTGTGAGGTCACAAAAGAAGTGCTGGATCTTGTTGGACCTACAGAATGGGAGACGGAATGCCAACAGTGTGTGCAACAAAGCATGCAAAATGCTTATGATCAAGGAAGCAAACACCGTGCTAAGACAGGCCTTCTTGTTCATTATTGTGATATAATGCAGAGGATTACATACGGCAACATAACGGTCACAGGCCATAATAGACAAGAGCATACATTCTTCTATAGCAAAAACTATGAAGAAATAGAGTTGAGTAAAACAGTTGGAGAAAGAGATGTTTTTGTTGCCAGAGATGAGGTTGCTTAACATTTTGGGTACAGTGACTGAAGTGAGACACATATCCACAGAAGACAAGACACAGAGAAATAAATACATGGGTGTATGGAGCTGGGAGTTCCCACTAATAATTGAGATCATGGTTCCATTCCCCAGCAGATTGATCGAGTACATGGCCATGAACACTACAAAGAGTACATTGTTTAGCTCTTCATGGTCTGTGGGTCCCTCAAGAACAAATTCTGTAACTGTAGTCTGATTCCTCCATTCCATTTCTATTCCCTTACTAAGAAAACATTCATCTAAGAGAAATGAATCAGGATTTCAGATACATGTAGAAACCCCTTTCCAAGGATTCAGTTGCTGAAGAATATGGTTAGGAGAATGTATGAAAATGTCTGAAAAGAAAAGTGAATGAAAAACACAGTTTTTACCTTTCCTCACTTGCTAAAGTGAATACTGCTAAGCACACCATATCACACACTGCCAACAATCATATCTTTAATCAGCAGTTTCCAGAATGAACTAGTCAGCTTAGCAAAAGTTAGCTAGATCAAAATGTCTCAAAATCTCCCAATCAGAACAGATAAATAGTGTAGCCAGATATATTTCAGCCAATCAAAAACTGGGCATTTGATGGAGTAGTCTTTGATTGGTGGGCTTTGAGGCTTCAGATTTATGCTTGTAGTGTCCACAGATAAAACAAAGGCATAATTAGCAGGCCTTTTTGCATCCATATAGAACACAGTTTTGGAAAAGGCACTAAAAATTAGGCAACAAAAATCTGAGCACTAAGCTAGTATTCTATTGTGACAAACTTGTGCACCAAATGCTTTTTTATAGATCATAAACATAAGCCGACAGTTAAGCACTAACATTTAGCAGCAGCCACACCATATGAAGAGCAGATGTTAATCTGTGTGTCTAAATGTGGCATTTTGATGTGCAACTGACAGTATTCTATAAGTGGTGCCCATAGTTTGGTGACACAACCATGGTCTACCCACGCTTCCCCACCCCTTTGCAGTTACATGCTAGAACACATTGGGGAATCCTTTAAATGGTGACTACAGGTAGGTGCCAAAAAACTGTATTTAATGACAAAGTTGGGCATCAAATCTGTTATAAAAGAGTAGCGCAAGTCTGCAGTTATGTGCCAAATTTTAGGACTGACCATTTACGCCATGTCTATGACTGTTGTAAAGGCTGGTGCCTAAAATTAAACAGCTGGGGGCGTTAATGCAACTATTCTTTAAAGCACACGCTGAAATAGTTATATTGCCCCCCCCCCCCCCATTGAAACGCCCGTTTGCAGTTACACACTAGAATACTTCTGCACCAAGATATAGAATAACGCTTAAGTGCACTGTGACATCTGACTGCCGTTTCAGGCCCATTACCTCCCGTTGCCATGCAAAGTGTTTAACACCTAATTAGTGTGTAACTTTGGCATCACTTATAGAATTTTCCCAAGTTATAGAATAGCACCTAAATGCACTTTTCTTGTACCTGATGTTTCACCTCCATTTTAGCATAAAACTGCTGTTGAAGCGCGTATATGATATGCCCAAATTGGAGCTTAACCTTTGGTATACTATATCGAATGTACTTGAACATTCTAGACACAGACATTTACAATTTTTCATTTAGAGACTGAGAGTAGATGCAAATGTCCATGTTTGCAAACTAGCCATGATTTCTGCAAAGCAAATGCTAGTATTTTACAAGCTACAGAGGCACCTAAGGCCCTTCATTTGAGAAGGGTTCTGATGTGAAACCAGCAGCTTTTACACATGTAGATCACCTAAACATGCAAATAGCAATGTTAGAAAGCTGCTATTTGAAAGTAGTGATCTACACTACACATAGATTGCAAGAAGACATGGCTAGGGCATGGAGAGTGAAAGTTTGAGTGGACCTAAGTTATTGACATATTCCCAATTTGTAGACATCAAAATTTATACCAGCCTTAAGGTATAAATACCTGCTTGAAGCGACAGATGTAAAGGCCAAAGCCAAAACCTCCGTCCCCTCCAGATCATCCCCCAGCATAAGATCCCCTTGCAAAACCATGCCCCAGACATGAGATTCCACACCTGAACCCCCCCCCCCCCCCCCCTTCAATATGAAGTTTTCCCCACTCTTATTTGACGATCTGTACTTCAAGTTTTCTGCTAGAGTTCATGATTGACATTTTGGAATCTGGAGCTGCCATGAGAAAGAGCAACTGAGGATTGCACCTGTTTCCGTTAGAATACCAGGGATTCTGTTAAAAACTGGAGATGGAATCAGGGTGTTTAGGAGGGTAGTCTGCTGGGTGGAGGTTCTTCTGGGAACCTTAACCCGAGGAGGAGATGGGTAGGAGGCTTAATTTCAAGGAAGGTGGATTAGGTGATGATGCCATGTCAAACCAGGATTGAGGAGGTCATCAGAGGAGGGGGATCTCATTGCAGAAGTGGTGATCTGAAAGGGGGAATATCATGCCTGGGGTGATTGAGTTGGGAGTGGGTATTGATGTTGAGGCCCAAAAGAGAGGAGATGATACCAGGGGTTGTTGAGAGGTGAGGGGGTTAGATGCTGTTGGCAGCTACAATTTGGTGAAGCTGTTCACATACACATCTAGAGAACAGCTGTGTGCTTTTTAATCCCAAACAAAGCTTTTTAAAATAACTGCTCCTGCTGGATGTAGTGAGACACTGCCGTGAAGTCCTGCATACCCATACAAACATTTTACAAGAAGCTCTGCATTCAGCAGTGCCTTTGTAAAATTCGGTGGAAACTTTCTATATCTCAACTAGATCTCCTAATTCCCCTTTCAACATCTTATCTAAAATTGTCCTTCATATATTGTTATAAAAACAACACCTAATTAGGCACCTTGTTGCCCTCTTAAACCAGTCTCCCTGCTATAAAATTACCCTCTATTCATATAGCAAATATATTTAAATGTAGCCTGTTTGCTGGTCCAAATCATACTGCTTGGCTATGTGCATAGTGGTTAAATATTACCACTGTGAGTGCAATTCTGTAAGGCTGGGGCCTATATTTAGGCATTTTGAGGGCACCTGCTTGGAGCCTTTTCTATAAATGAATGCAGACACCTGCTTTCCTTACATAGAATACAAGTATAATCAGGAATTAGGAGAACAGTCTTGCCAAATCTGAAACACAATGGGCTTCTTTTCCTAAGCTAAGCTAGTGATTCTCCATTGGCAAATGTGGGAAAGCCCATAGAAATTTAATTGGCTTTGTCAAATTTGCCATGCATGAATCATTAGTGTGGCGTGGAGGGGCATAATCGAACGCGAACGCCCATCTCCATGGGCGTCTATGTCCGAGAACGGGTACGTGAAGGGGCGGGACAGACCATATTTTCGAAAAAAAGGGCGTCCATCTTTTTTTCGATAATACGGTTTCTACCGGGCAAATGCATCGGATTTGTGCAGATTTGAGCTGGGCGGTATCGGTTTTCAGCGATAATGGAAACCGAAGGTGCCCAGCTCAAAAACAAACAACTCCAAGGCATTGGGTCATGGGAGGGGCCAGGATTCGTAGTGCACTGGTCCCCCTCACATGCCAGGACACCAACCGGGCACCCTAGGAGGCACTTGTAACAATTAAAAAAAAAAAAAAGTAAAATACCTCCCAAGTCCATAGCTCCCTTCCCTTTGGGTGCTGAGCCCCTCAAATCCCCCCCCCCCACCAAAAAAAAAAAATCCCCACTGCCCATAGCCCTTATGGCTGAAGGGGGGCACCTAGATGTGAGTACAGTGGGTTTTGGGGGCGGTTTGGAGGGCTCCCATTTATCAGCACAAGTGTAACAGGTAGGGGGGGGGATGGGCCTGGGTCCACCTGGGTGAAGTCCACTGCACCCACTAACAGCTGCTTCAGGGACCTGCATACTGCTGTGTTGGAGCTGGGTATGACATTTGAGGCTGGCAAACACAATTTTTATGTTTCAATGATTGCAATAGTATATAAGTACGTAAGTACCGCCATACTGGGAAAAGACCAAGGGTCCATCAAGCCCAGCATTCTGTCTCCGACAGTGGCCAATCCAGGCTTCAAGAACCCGGCAACCCCCCCCCCCCAAATTAATATTGTTCAATGGACTTTTTCCTCAGGAATCTGTCCAAACCCCCTTTAAATTCCGTAAGGCCAGCTGCTGTCACTACATTCTCCGGCAACGAGTTCCTAACTACATGCTGAGTAATGAAAAACTTTCTCCTGTTTGTTTTAAATCTTACATAGAGGGGCATAATCGAACGAAAACGCCTATCTCCATGGGCGTTTATCTCCGAGAACGGGTCCGTGAAGGGGCGGAGCCAACCGTATTTTCGAAAAAAATAGACGCCCATATGTTATTTGCTACTTTGTGAGCTGGGCGTTTTTGTTATTCAGTGATGATGGAAAATGAAAGCGCCCAGCTCAAAAACGAATACATCCAAGGCATTTGTTCGTGGGAGGGGCCATGATTCGTAGTGCACTAGTCCCCCTCACATGCCAGAACACCAACCGGGCACCCTAGGGGGCACTTTTACAAAACAAAACAAAAAGGTAAAAGAGCTCCCAGGTGCATAGCACCCTTCCCTTGTGTGTTGAGCCTCCCAAATCCCCCTCAAAACCCACTGCCCACAAGTCTACACCATTACTATAGCCCTAAGGGGTGAAGGGGGGGCACCTACATGTGGGTACAGTGGGTTTGGGGGGGTTGGACGACTAACGCATTAAGCAGCACAATTGTAACAGGTAGGGGGGGATGGGCCTGGGTCCACCTGCCTGAAGTCCACTGCACCCCCTAATAAGTGCTCCAGTAACCTGCATACTGCTGCCAGGGAGGTGGGTATGACATTTGAGGGTGAAAATAAAAAGTTGTGAAACGTCATATTTTGTGCTGGGAGGGGGTTTGTGACCACTGGGGAAGTCAGGGGAGGTCATCCCCGATTCCCTCCAGTGGTCATCTGGTCATTTAGGGCACTTTTTGGGGCCTTATTCGTGGAAAAACAGGGTCCAGGAAAAGTGCCCTAAATTCTCGCTAAAATCGCATATTTTTCTTCCATTATCGGCGAAAGGGCACCCATCTCTGTTCGCCCGATAACCACGCCCCAGTTCCGCCTTCGACACGCCCCCGTCAACTTTGTCCGCATCCGCGACGGAGTGCAGTTGAAAGCGTCCCAAATTCAGCTTTTGATTATACCGCGTTATTCGTTTTTGTGAGATAAACGCCCATCTCCCGATTTAGGTCGGAACTTGGGCGTTTTTCTCGTTCGATTATAAGCTGGATAGTGTCTCCTTTGCTATCAAACATTATATGTTATTTATCCCCTCCCCCTCCTCCCAATCTCCCCCCCTCATGGATTCTGAAAGGTCCGCTTTTCCTCGCCAGTGATGGAGCAGCCTATCTTCCTTCCCCCCCTAACCCCTATACATGGCTTCCTATTGATATCTGTAAGAAAGTAGAAACTAGGTAGTAAGAATTTGTCTCTTTGCTGACGGTTCAAACAACGTTTTTAATATTCTTTTCTTTTTGGTGGGAGAGGGTTAGTGACCACTGGGGGAGTCCGGAGAGGTCATCCCTGATTCCCTCCGGTGGTCATCTGGGCAGTTGGGGCACTTTTTTGGGACTTGTTCGTGAAAAAAAGGGTCCAAAAAAGTGACCCAAAATCGCGGTAAAAACGCCTTTTTTTTCGATTATCGGCCGAAGGCATCCATCTCTCCTCGGCCGATAAACATGCTCCAATCCCGCCTTCACCACGCCTCCAACATGCCCCCGTCAACTTTGGTCGTTCCTGCGACGGAGTGCAGTTGAAGACGACCAAAATCGGCTTTCGATGATACCGATTTGGATGCCCATGGGAGAAAGGCGGCCATCTCCTGATTTGGGTCGAAATATAGGCACCCATCACTTTCGAAAATAAGGCTGTTAGTAAAAAGACCCCAATGTGTTATCAAAATCTCAGAACTTAACAAAAAGATCCCTACTCAGACACTGGCCTTGCAGTCACACATGCAGAACAGAGTTAGCTCCTCTTCAAAAACTGGCAAAAATTAATCTGAAATTCCAAGAAGCCAGACTCTGCATGCAGCACGATACCAAGAAAACAGAAAGAAACACATTTCCTCCTGTACAGTGCAAAATAAGACAGCACATGTAAATTTTCAAATTGGACATATTCTGAACACTAAAATGAAAATCAAATGATTTTTTTCTACCTTTGCTGTCTGGTGACTTTGTTTTTCTCATCATGTTGGTCCAAGTCTCTGGTTGTGCTGCTCTCTGTCTGTTCGCTTAACTCCATTTTCAGGGCCTCATCTCCATTTATTTCTTTTCCCTCCTCCTTCTCCACTTCCTGCCCTACGTCCATAAGTAAAAGCTGCGTCCTCCGCGGACTTGACTGGAGGAAATATAGAGTGAATCCAGCTTTTGCCTATTTTCTCCATCCATGTCTAGCATTTCTTCTTTCACCCCAACCTTCCCTCCATCCATGTTCAGCATTTCTCTTTCCTCCACTCCCCTCTTTCCATGTCCAGCCTTTCTTCTCTCTTCTCTCCATCCATGTCCATCATTTCTCCTATCTGCCTCCTCTCTATGCTCAGCATTTCTGTTCTCTTCAGAAGGGTGGGGAAACCTCTGTCCCAAAGGAGGGAATTGCTATGGGAGAGCACTGGAGAAAGAGGGAGAGGGCCTCTAATTGCTTAACTACTTCTCTCCAGCATTGAGAATAACACAACCTGCAAGACTGAGATACCACAGGTTAGTGACTTCTATGGAAAGTCAAGGGGCAGTAAAAGCCTTATACTGCACCTTAATAACTATTCCCTTCTAAAATGAGGTTATAAGTGGAGTTTAATTAAAGACTGGGACCAATTTATTCAATTTGGGAATTATGACAATTTTCAAAGCAATTTTCAATAAAACACATGTGTAGATGCATATTTCGCCACCTGGCTTCATCAAGAGGAACAGAGTTCACCCGGGACAGGTTATGGACCCCAGCATTTTTTGACTATTAAAGTTGATCATGCTGGGGTCCCTAATCTGTCCCAGGTGAACTCTGTTCCAGACCGCAGCAATTTTTGAACATTAAGTTTGATCAGGCTGTGGGCCCTAATCTTTCCCGGGTGAACTCTGAGGAAGCCAGGTGATGAAATATGGATCTATATAGAGGGAATGCTTTGACCTGTGGATTTTATTGCTGATAAAAGAAGATCTGGAGAAATCTTTATTCTTTGGAGTTTGAAAGAGGAGAGGGTGAATTTACTATGGGCTTTTTTCATGCATTTTTAGTGAACTCATTGCATTTGAACTCAATCAGTGGCGTTCCTAGGGGGGCTGACACCCGGGGCGGATCGCCGATGCGCCCTGCCCTCCGGGTGCAGCGCGACCCCCTGCCCGGTGAAAGGACACCCCCTGATGAAAGACCCCCCCCCCGGTGCAAGCCGCTGGGGGGGGGGGGGTGCCACGCGCCTGTCCGCTTCGTTCGTTTCCATGCTCCCTCTACCCCGGAACAGGAAGTAACCTGTTCCGGGGCAGAGGGAGCACAGAACGAACGTATCGGACAGGCGCGCGACACCCCCCCAGCGGCGTGCACCCGGGGCGGACCGCCCCCACCGCCCCCCCCCCCCGGTACGCCACTGAACTCAATAAATTCATTGTGGTCATACATATGGGCAAAGTTTGAGCAGAGTGTGGAAAGTGCAAGATAATATGCATATTGATTATTAAATATGATAATTTACACTGTATGCTGCTATTTAATTAACAAAAAGAAGAGACCTACTTCTTTATAACACAAGTGCATTGTGGCTGCCTTATATTAGGTACCTGGTTATAAAATTACCCTGATATTTGTTGTATACCCATGGCTATACCTCTGCATACACTGAGCAGTTTTTAGAAACACCAAATCTGCACATAAAGTCCTCTTAAATGTGTGGAAATACAGATGAATATTCCCCTCAGCATCCTTTTCAGGAAAAAGTGGTGTTGCTGCCATGTTATTCCACTTGAATTCCACATGTAACTAAAGGAAAATGAACAAACCGAATGTAAGGTGATACCTTTGCATTGGACTAACAATACATATCAGCTTTCCCCAGTAGTGTCTCTCCTATGCTTTCCCATACTTTCTTACTTTCCTAAACAGGTTTTGTTTGATGTAATTTTTCATCAGCCTTGTGTTAGATCACGATCCATGTCTCTGCTAGCCTTTTACTAGAACATGGGTTTATCTACTGCACATGTGTTTATATACCGCAAAATCCCACATGGAAGTTCTAGGCAGCTTACATCACAATAAGCCCATAAATTAAATATGGGGAATTACATCAAGAAATTAAAAAAAGGTTTAAAAGACCCTATAAAATAAAAAATAAAATCCCAAACCCATAAGTAACTATAAAAATCAAAATAATATAATAAATCAACCAAAACAAAAGTCTTAAAACTAATCAAATATAAAAGATTTCAGTTCCTTTGAAACTGCATATAATTTGATTCCACTCTGATATATAGAGGCAGCTTGTTTATGAAATGGCTTCGTAAGTACTGCAACTGCAGTCTTGGAAGCAGTGAAGAACGTCTACTATATATTTACATTTCACTACACACAAGGGGCCATTGTTCCCCATACAAGGATTGTACAAGCTAATATATGTAACTTTATGATAATGATAAAGGGCTTCTTTTAATGAGCCATAGAGGGGCATAATCGAAGGCAAACGCCCATCTCCATGGGCGTCTATCTCTGAGAACGGGTACGTGAAGGGGCGGGACAGACCGTATTTTCAAAAACAAAATGGGCATCCATCCTTTTTTTCGATAATACGGTTTGTGCCGGGCAAATGCGTCGGAGTTGTGCAGATTTGAGCTGGGCGGTTTTGTTTTTCAGCGATAATGGAAACCGAAGGTGCCCAGCTCAAAAACAAACAAATGCAAGGCATTGGGTCGTGGGAGGGGCCAGGATTTGTAGTGCACTGGTCCCCTTCACATGCCAGGACACCAACTGGGCACCCTAGGGGGCATTTGTAAAAAGTAAAAAAAAAAAGTTAAATACCTCTGAAGTCCATAGCTCCCTTCCCTTGGGTGCTGAGCCCCCCAAATCCCCCTCACAAACCCACTGCCCACAACTCTACACCATTACCATAGCACTTATGAGTCAAGGGGGAAACCTACATGTGGGTACAGTGGGTTTTGGGGGTGGTTTGGAGCGTTCCCATTTACCACCACAAGTGTAACAGGTAGGGGGGGATGGACCTGGGTCCACCTGGGTGAAGTCCACTGCACCCACTAACAACTGTTCCAGGGACCTGCATATTGCTGTGATGGAGCTGGGTATGACATTTGAGGCTGGCATATAGGCTGGAAAAAATTGTTAAAATTGGTTTCTTTTGGTGGGAGGGGGTTAGTGACCACTGGGGGAGTCAGGGGTGGTGATCCCCAATTCCCTCCGGTGGTCATCTGGTCATTTAGGGTACTTTTTTGGGACTTGTTCGTGGAAAAAAGAGGCCAGAAAAAGTGATCCAAATTCGCGGTAAAAACGCCTTTTTTTCAATTATCGGCCAAAGGCACCCATCTCTCCTCGGCCGATAAACATGCCCCAGTCCTGCCTTCCCCACGCCTCCGACACTCCCCCCTCCCCCCGTCAACTTTGTTCGTTCCCGCAACAGAGTGCAGGTGAAGACGCCCCAAATCAGCTTTCGATTATACCGATTTGGGCGCCTTTACGAGATGGGCGCCCATCTCCAGATTTGGGTTGACATCTGGGCGCCCATCACTTTCGAAAATAAGGCGGATAGTAGTGATTTCCATGTGGCAAATGCGTAAAAGGCCACAGGAATTGAATTGGATTTGTTGAATTTTCTGCATCAGGAATCACTACAGCTGCTTAGTAAATGGAGTCCAAAATGCATTATTCCCTTCCCCTGTATATGATTTATATTGTGTAGATGAATAAAGTATTTCATCAACCTTCTATCACTCTGTACAATCCCTGTCTAAAATTTGCAAATCAGATTGTGGTAATTTCTCACTTTCCAGCTTCTATTTTTGAAAAAACGAGAATTGCAAAATGATCTGGCATTCCAGCAAAGACACAGCTACTCTTCAACATATGACAAAGTTTCTCCTTTGTTTCTGAAACTTCATAGGCTCTGAATCAAGGCTTAGATATGAAACACACATTGCATTGTGATGTTCAAAATGTATATAAGAACATAAGAATAGCCATATTGGGCAGACCAATGGTCCATCTAGCCCAGTATCCTGTATCCAGCAGTGGTCAATCCAGGTCACAAGTACCTGGCAGAAACCCAATTAGTAGCAACATTTCATGCTACCAACTGCAGGGCTAGCAGTGGCTTCCTCATTTCTATCTGAGGAACTTGCCCAAACCTTTTTTAAACCCAGACATGCTTGCTGCTGTTACCACATCCTCCGACAACGAGTTCCAGAGCTTAAATATTCTTTGCGTGAAAAAATATTTCCTCCTGTTTGTTATCAAAGTATTTCCATGTAATTTCATCGAGAGCCCTCTGGTCTTTATACTTTTTGAAAGAGTGAAAAATTGTATCACTTTTACCTGTTCTACATCACTCAGGATTTTATAGACCTTGGTCATATCTCCCCTCAACCATCTCTTTTCCAAGCTGAAGAGCCTTAACCTCTTAAGCCCTTCTTCATATGGGAGAAGTGTCATTCCCTTTATCATTTTGGTTGCCGTTCTTTGAACCTTTTCTTTTTTTTCCATGAACAATATACCACAACTTTATTTCAGCACTAGAAATAGTAGAAATCCCAAAATTCAGCTTCAACTTCTCCAAAACAAAAAGAAAGAAAAATGAAAATAAAATAGAACTCCTTGCTTTTGAGGTTTACATAGTCAACTCCATAATCGCGTTCACTATGCCATTACTGTTGTTCTTCAGTGCACAGACAGCCTTCGCCCTGGACACATTGGCCTGAGACATCACCAGTTCAATGTCCTTCACCTCCACTCCAGTTTCATCAACCTCTTCCTCTCCACTCTCCTCTTGTACTGTGGGAGTCTGAGTATTTTCCTGAATATTTGAGACAGCTTCTCCTTGCACTTTGAATTTCTCAGCAGCTGCCAGCTGAGCCTGCTGGGAGAGATCTTTGAACCTTTTCTAATTCTGCTATATCTTTTTTGAGATACGGTGACCAGAATTTAATGCAATACTCAAGGTGAGGTCACACCATGAAGTGATACAGAGGCATTATAACATTCTTGGTCTTATTTTGCATCCCTTTCCTAATAATTCCTAGCATCCTGTTGGTTTTTTTGGCCGCTGCTGCATTCTGGGTAGAAGATTTCAGCATTTTTTCTACATGACACCTATTGCACCATCATATATGCTAATGTTCATTTACTTGTCCATGGGCAGAAATTTACAACCTTCTCATAATCAGATGCTGCTTCATTTTCCAACTGTTAAAAAGGTCAAGTCAAATAAACAACTGAGATTTTCAATTTTATATCAAGTCCCTTTTGTGTGGAATCCT
This sequence comes from Microcaecilia unicolor, assembly GCF_901765095.1. Taxonomy (NCBI): domain Eukaryota; kingdom Metazoa; phylum Chordata; class Amphibia; order Gymnophiona; family Siphonopidae; genus Microcaecilia; species Microcaecilia unicolor. The sequence continues at coordinate 247,873,016 of NC_044032.1, read as the reverse complement.
ATACATATTTCTATGAGAAGTGAGAGGAATTTTCTGCAATTTAGGAAAGAATGAACAATTTGTTTGGATTTCTTGGACATTCACTACAGATAAGTGTCATTATTTTATTCTTTGAATTATAACATTTGTACAGATTTGGTTGTAATGCTTTTAACTTTTTGGGGTGTTTTGCATCCTGCAATGATTGGATTTGGTATAGAGTTGATTCACAGATAAGCTCTGGATTGTTGAAACCTTGTAAATATTATAATTGTTTATTTTGGGCTCATGAACATTCTGTAACAATATTTGATCATTTTTGCTTGGGTTTGATCATTTTATTTGTGGATTTTTTTTCCCTGTTTTTAATTTGTTCTTCAAAATATGACTTATTTAGGTGGTCTTTTACTAAGGTGCGCTAGCGTTTTTAGTCTGTACTAAAAATCAGCTGGCGCTAAACACTGAGATGCCCATAGGAATATAATGGGCGTCTCCGCGATTAATGCCAGCTGATTTTTAGTGCTAACTAAAAATGCTAGTGCACCTTAGTAAAAGACCCCCTTAGTTTTAAAACATGATTCTCACTTCACGTCTGTGACTTCTCCTATTCCACTATCAAAACCCCTATATATATTTGCTTCTTTTCCATCCCAGTGCTACTATATTACTAAAAATCTCATGCATACAGAGATATGCCAGGGCACCTTTATGCTGTTCTGCAGTGGACCTTGCTATTCCAATATCAGAAAACATCTCTTACCTCTTTCTTCAGTTATAAACGTTTACCAGTATGGATCGCTATCAAGGGTTCTGTTTCATAAATCCTGAATGATCACTCTGTGACTTCTGAAACATTTCCAAAAGTGTGCTTGATGATTTTCACACATTACTGAAAACATCCTATAGATGCCTCTGTCAGATGATACCATTCTTTTCCCGGATTCTGAGTGTTTAAGAAGCTACTGGTTGACCTTCTGTATTTCTCCAGTATCCCCAGTAGAGTAAAGTTCATTCTTGGGAGTCCATGAGGCTCTTATCCACAGAAGGAAGGGACTCCCCAGAGCTTTCATGTTAAATCATCGGAGCCTTCCACACAGTTACTTTTTTCCTTGGTACTAAGTTTTATTTCTTCTGATGGATTTGAATGAATATTCTTTCTTTTAAAACTTTGAAACTCTTTTCTCTTTCATGTTTTAGGTCCTCTTTTACAAAGCTGCAGTAGTGGCTGCTGAGCGACAATGCTGATACAGCCCACTCAAAGAATGGACTGTGTCAGAATTACTGCACTGCCAGCCACAAGTGCGGGTTTGTAAAAGGGGACCTTAGTCTGTAAACTGCTTAGACCTGATAAGTCAGATGAAATAGTACAGTATATTCTAAAATAATAAATAAATTCATATTCAGCCCTTAAGTGGTCATGCTTACCACATAAATGGGACCGTATTAAAGTCTGTCCTATTTTTGGGGCCCTTTTACTAAAGGTTTGCTGTGTGGCAATGGGCTTGCCGTGCGGCTACCACTGGCCCAACGCAAGTGCTGGCGTAGTTCCACTTCCAGCACACACTATTTCCTGTGCTAGCAGAAATAATTTAAAAATATTTCCACAGGGTGTTACCCGGCAGTAATCAGGTAGTGCCACGCTCTGTCTGCTTACCACCAGGTTAGCGTGGGAGCCTTTACCACCACCCCAATGAGGAAAGAAGATAATCAATGGGACAGTGTCAGGCTTATTCTCGAAAGAGAAGGGCGCCCATCTTTTGACAAAAATCGGGAGATAGGCGTCCTTCTCTCAGGGTCGCCCAAATCGGCATAATCGAAAGCCGATTTTGGGCATCCCCAACTGCTTTCTGTCGCGGGGACGACCAAAGTTCCTGGGGGCGTGTCGGAGGCATAGCGAAGGCGGGACTGGTTCATGCCTAACAGATGGGCATCCTCGAGTGATAACGGAAAAAAAGAAGGGCGTCCCTGACGAGCTCTCGGCCGACTTTACTTGGTCCATTTTTTGTTTCGACCAAGCCATGAAAAGGTGGCTGATCTGATCAGATGACCACTGGAGGGAATCGGGGATGACCTCCCCTGACTCCCCCAGTGGTTTACTAACCACCTCCCACCCTGAAAAAAACAACTTTAAAAACATTTTTTGCCAGCCTGAAATGTCATACTCAGGTCCCGGGGGGGGGGGGGGGGGGGGGTGGTATGTGTGTATCAGTGGAGGCATAGCGAAGGCGTGGACGTCCTTCTTTCAAACATTTTGGATGTGCTGAACTGCCCCCCTCCCCCCACAGGGACGACCAAATTTCAAGGGAGTGGAGTGAAGTGGATGAGTGGCCTAGTGGTTAGAGCACTGGTCTTGCAATTCTGAGGTGGCCAGTTTAAAACCCACTGCTGCAACTTGTGATCCAAAATCCAAATAAATAAAGGGGATGTCAAAGGCATAGCAAAGGCATGGACATCCTTCTCACAGAAACATCCAGGCATTGTCATTCTTCTCACAGAAACATCTACAACTTGGACAGCTTCAACTGCCATTGCAGGGACAGAGGCATAGCAAAGGATGTCCTTCACCCATACTCTAAAAAAAAGACGTCCCTGACAAGCACTTGGACATTTTCACCTGGACTTTTCTAAGGTTGTAGATGGCAATTTATTTAAGGTTGTAGACTGCTATTATACACGCAGCTTGTCTGCATGTATGAAGCTGTTTTTGGCATGTGCAGAGCAGCCACGCATAATGCTTGGCTGCTCTGCACTGGCTTCCCCTCCTTAGAAAGGAAATTGTGTGCAAATGAGCTAACAGTGAGCAGCTCATTTGCATGCGATTTCCTTCATGCATGCCCGTTCCTTTCTGAATCGCTAAGGGATCGGTAAGGGAAGGGCTTTTTCCGTCCAGTTAGTGCATCAGTTAGTCCACTGCAGTGCCCCCTAGGGTGCCTGGTTGGTGTCCTGTCATATCAAGGGCACCAATGCACTACGAATGCTTGCTCCTCCCATGACCAAATGAGTTGAATTTGATCGTTTTTGAGATGGGCGTCTTCGGTTTCCATTATTGCCAAAAACCAGGGTTGACCTAAATGTTGAGATTTGGGCGTCCCCGACCGTATTATTGAAATGAAAGATGGATGCCCCTCTTGTTTCTATAATAAGGATTTCCCTACCCCATTCAATTATGCCCCTCTGAGTTAACTGGGTACAAATTGTATCACAATGACAGAGAGGATCAAATTGGAGGGGGGGGGGTTGTGCTTTATGTTAAAGAGGGAATTGAGTCAAATAAAATAAACATTTCACATGACACAGATAGCAGTGTGGAATCATTATAAATAGAAATTCCATGTGTGAAGGGAAGGAGTATTCTTGTAGGGCTGTACTACTGTCTGCCGGGACAGAACGAACAGACGGATGAAGAAAAGTTTACAGATATTATGAAAGCTGGCAAATTGGGCAATGAAATAATAATGGGTGATTTCAATTACCCCGATATTGACTGGATAAATGTTACATCACGGAGTGCCAGGGAGATAAAATTTCTAGATGTAATAAACAACTGCTTCTTGGAGCAGCTGGTCCAGGAACTGACAAGTGGGGAAGCCATTTTGGATCTGTTCCTTGGCGGCGTGCAGGGTATAGTGCGAGAGGTGGCAGGCGGTGTTAAGTCCCCTGGGAAACAATCTTCAAAACAAGATCAGATTTGAGCAACTATCTGGGATGAACCCACTGCATTTAATTTTCAAAAGGGTGACTATAGTAAAATGAGGAAAATGAGCTACAAAGGTTAGGCACTAAATCAGGCATGGCCGTTATTCAAAAATTCCATTTTGGAAGTCGAGTCCAGATGCATTCCATTCTTATAAAACATTAAATTGTTCCTTGCACTTATGTTTATCATTCTGAACACCTGGTTTATGCCTTATTTGTTCTAGCTTCCCAGCTTATATGAGAGACGGCATGTTTTTTAGGTGAAATTTCATCTAATATCATCTGAGCTTCCTGATTCCATGTTATCACACTCAGGTCTTCTATATTATCATCTAGCATAACAATTTTTAGAATCAATTTTTCTGCTAGTCATTTTTAAACATACAGTAATTTGAGCATCTTTTCTCTGTTATCTGTTGCCATCATATAATAAATTCTAACATCAGATGGTCCAATCAGATTATAGGGATTGAATGGACATCTGCTAATGGTAATGAGAAAATTCCTGTGTCCCTAATATTATAGGCCACTAACAGGGGCATTTTCGAAAGAGAAGGGCACCCATCTTCCGACACAAATCAGGAGATGGGCTTCCTTCTCTCAAGGTGGCCCAAATGGGCATAATTGAAAGCCGATTTTGGGCGTCCTCAACTGCAGTCCGTTGCGGGGACGACCAAAGTTCACGGGGGCATGTCGGAGGCATAGCAAAGGCGGGACTGGGGCGTGCTTAAGAGATTGGCGTCCTCAGCCGATAATTGAAAAACGAAGGTTGCCCCGACGAGCATTTGGTCGACTTTACTTGGTCCATTTTTTTTTCACAACCAAGCCTCAAAAAGGTGCCCAAACTGACCAGATGACCACCGGAGGGAATCGGGGATGACCTCCCCTTACTCCCCCAGTGGTCACCAGCCCCCACCCACCCTAAAAAAATAAATAAATATTTTTTTGCCAGCCTCTATGCCAACCTCAAATGTCATACTCAGCTCCATGACAGCAGTATCCAGGTCCCTGGAGCAGTTTTAGTGGGTACTGCAGTGCACTTCAGGCAGGCGGACCCAGGCCCATCCAACCTACCTGTTACACTTGTGCTGGTAAATGTGAGCTCTTCAAAACCCACCCGAAACCCACTGTACCCACATATAGGTGCCCCCTTCACCCCTTAGGGCTATGGTAGTGGTGTACAGTTATGGGGGGTGGGCTTTTCGGGGGGGGGGGGGCTTAGCACCGAAGGTTAGTGAGTTATGCACCTGGGAGTAATTCGTGAAGTCCACTGCAGTGCCCCCTAGGGTGCCCGGTTGGTGTCCTGGCATGTGAGGGGGCCAAGTGCACTACGAATGCTGGCCCCTCCCATAACCAAATGCCTTGGATTTGGTTGTTTTTGAGATGGGCGTCCTCAGTTTCCATTATCGCCGAAAACCAGGAACGACCATTTCTAAGGTCGATTATCTCAACATTTAGGTCGACCATCTCTAAGGTCGACCTAAATGTTGAGATTTGGGCGTCCCCGACCGTATTATCAAAACAAAAGATGGACGCCCATCTTGTTTCGATAATACGGGTTTCCACGCCCCTTCGCCGGGACGTCCTTAGAGATGGGCGCCCTTAGAGATGGTCGTCCCCATTCGATTATGCCCCTCTAAGTCTAGTTGATGATTTGCAACATGAGATTTAGAAAAAGGAATATGCCTAAAACACAACAATTCTATAAATTGATAAAATTCTTTATCCAAATGTAGATTTCTATCACCTATTAAAATGCCATTTTCAAATCTTAATGCATTTTGGGTCCTATTCAAAGGCGTGGAAGGGCTAACGCATGGGTAGCATGCACCCAATCGGCACTACCACCTGGGTAGTGCGTGCACCCGGCAGTAATTCTGATTTTGCTGTGTGCCAGATCCTGTAGTAGAAAATAATTTTCTATTTTCTACTGCAGGGGGTGTTCCGGTAACCAGCAGTGCACCCACGTTGGCATACGCTACATGGTTACCATGTGGGTAGCACGTGAGTCCTTACTGCTAGGTCAATGGGTGATGGTAAGGGGTCAGACTGTAAATAGGCACGCACTAATTTTAATATTAGTGCAGGTATATTTCTCAGCCTAGTAAAAATTTGCCTTTTTCCCAGCCATGGTAAAAATGGCCCAGCACATGCCTAAAAGATGGGCCTACACTACCACAGGTCACTTTTTACCACGGCTTTGTACAAGGACCCCAATGTTAAATAAAATCATATAATAAGGGTTGTATATCAGACCAGGATTTTTGGCTACATAGTAACATAGTAGATGATGGCAGAAAAAGACCTGCACGGTCCATCCAGTCTGCCCAACAAGAAAACTCATATGTGCTACTTTTTGTGTATACCCTACTTTGATTTGTACCTGTGCTCTTCAGGGCAGAGACCATATAAGTCTGCCCAGCACAATCCCCGCCTCCCAACCACCAGCCCCGCCTCCCAACCACTGGCTCTGGCACAGACCGTATAAGTCTGCCCAGCACTATCCCTGCCTCCCACCACTGGCTCTGGCACATACCGTATAAGTCTGCCCAGCACTATCCCTGCCTCCCAACCACCAGCCCCGCCTCCCACCACCAGCTCTGCCACCCGATCTCGACTAAGCTCCTGAAGATCCATTCCTTCTGCACAGGATTCCTTTATGCTTATCCCACGCATGTTTGAATTCCGTATAGAAAGATAAATGCTAATCAACCCTTAAATGTACTATCAGATATTTCACAAGCCATAATGTTATGATTGGGGTCAGAACCCCTCTCAAACTTACCTCTTTCCTGGGGGTCAGCTTCTTAGCTGGCTTCTGTTTCTTTTGTCTGTCCTGTCTGAGCTGGCTCTGTCTCTCTGTGCTGGCAGCTTCCAGCAGCATGGCTCTAATTGTTTCACTATACTGCACCTGTGTGTGTTGCCTGAGTTGCTCTACCTCTCTTTGGGTGTACTGGCTTCAAGTGTTTCACGGTGCTGTATTGGTGTGGGTTGGGCCTCTCTGGGTTTCAGTGTGCTCTCTGGGCCAGTGTGCTGTTGCCTGGGTCTAGGGAGTGTGACATCATCAGGGAGGGCCTTGATAAGGAAGTGGTGTTGTTTCCTTCAGAGCCTTTGCAACAGTGGTGTTTGCTTTAGGTAGGGTGGTGCAGTGTGCACTCTGACTTTGTGTCTAGTTTCCCTGCTTGCTTTTGCTAAGGGCCAGGTTAGTGTTAGTGCAGTGTGCACTAGTGACTGTGTGTTTAGCTTTCCTGCTTTTCCTTTTTGGTTCCCCTGCTTTTCCCTCTTGGTTTTGGAAGTATTGCTGTGTGTAGGGCTTTGGAAGCTCTGTTGTTGATAGAAGTACTTCAGGGTTTGGTGTTGTTAGGAACACTGCAGAGTTTGCTATTAGAAGTACTTCTGGGTTTGTGCTATTGGGAGCATTGCAGTCTTTGCTGTTGGTGTTTGGTGATTTAGAATCACTTTTGGCTTATGTGTTAGCTTTCCTGCTTTTTCCTTGTGGCTCCCCTGTCTTCCCTTTTAGTGCTAGGAGCTCTTCTGGTTGCTTGCCAGAGTAGTGCTTAGGAAGCACCTTGTTAGTTTTGTATCTAGTTTGCTAGAGCAGTGCTTAGGTAGCTTGTTAGTTTTGTGTTTAGCTTGTTAGTGTAGAGCTCTGCTTGTAGCTTGGTGCTTAGTAGCACCTGTGTTAGCTTTGTGTTTAGTTCCCTGCTCTGTTAGTTTAGGGCTTAGGAAGTCCCTTTCTTGAGCAGGGCTTGGGAGCTCATGTTTAGTATAGGGCTTAGGAAGTCCTTTTGTCAGTTTACTGTTAGGAACACTCCTGTTGGTTTAGGGCTTGGGAGCACGTAGATCAGTTTAGGTTTAGGAGCACTTCTGGTTCCAGTCCTGGTCCCTGTGTCATCCGGTATCCAGTAAGTCCTGCCGGCTACTCGAACCCAGGAGCTCAACTCCTGGGGGGCTTAGTAGCTAAGTGCAGGTGAAGCTGTGTGGACCAGTCCCGTGTGCTCCAGTCCTGTGTTCCAGTCCTGTGTCCTCCAGTCCGGGGAATTCCAGTCCAGATTCCAGACCATGTGTTCCGGTTCGCTGGGCAGTGCCTGCAGTCCCTGCCGGTGTGCTTACCCAGTGTTGGTTGGTGGGTTTTGCCTGCTGCTGTCGCTCCTCGGCAGTATCCCAAGGGCTTATGTTTGCTCCAGAGCCCGGCCCCGCGGGCTCTGAACCTGAGAACCTGACACATAAAATCTAGTCCAGGTCCTGAATAAGAATCCTATAATTCTTTTTTTTTTTTTAATTTATAACAATTTAAATTTTTTACAAGTAAAAACTTGCAATTTGAAATACACAGAAAGTAAAATTAATAAGGAAAATTATACAGATAAAAATTATAGAACAACTCTCTTCCTTAGACCTCAAAAAGTTAGAGGGGGTAGTATAAAGATGAGGAGATCATATACAATAAAGAAAAAGAAGAAAAAAACCCCATTAACCTGTGTATTCCCACTTTGTTATTTACTTAAATCAGTAGTTCCCATTGGTCCACTAGACAGCTTCTTCAGATCTCAGAAAATTCACAATTGATTTGGTTCAAAGAAAACATACTTATTGCCCAAGAAACGCACTAGACATTTGCATGGATATGCTAATAAAAAAGATGCTCCTAAGGCCCTTCATTCTAAATGTTTTTTGTCTACTCATTAATATATCTGCTGTTGAATACATAGAGGGGCATAATCGAATGAAAACGTCTATCTCCATGGGCGTTTATCTCCAAGAACGGGTCCATGAAGGGGCGGACCGAACCGTATTTTGGGAAAATATAGACGTCCATGTTTTATTCGACAATTTGTGAGCTGGGCATTTTTGTTTTTCAGCGATAATGGAAAATGAAAGCGCCCAGCTCAAAAACGAATAAATCCAAGGCATTTGTTCGTGGGAGGGGCCAGGATTCATAGTGCACTGGTCCCCCTCACATGCCAGGACACCAACCGGGCACCCTAGGGGGCACTTTTACAAAAAAAAAAAAATGGTAAAAGAGCTCCCAGGTGCATAGCACCCTTCCCTTGTGTGTTGAGCCCCCCCCAAATCCCCCTCAAAACCCACCACCCACAAGTCTACACCATTACTATAGCCCTAAGGGGTGAAGGGGGCACCTACATGTGGGTACAGTGGGTTTGGGGGGCGGTGTGGAGGGCTCCCATTTACCAGCACAAGTGTAACAGGTGGGGGGGATGGGCCTGGGTCTACCTGCCTGACGTCCACTGCACCCCCTAATAACTGCTCCAGTGACCTGCATACTGCTGCCAGGGAGGTGGGTATGACATTTGAGGGTGAACATAAAAAGTTGTGAAACGGCATATTTTTGTGGTGGGAGGGGGTTTGTGACCACTGGGGGAGTCAGCGGAGGTCATCCCCGACTCCCTCCAGTGGTCATCTGGTCATTTAGGGCACTTTTTATGGCCCTATTCGTGGAAAAACAGGGTCCAGGAAAAGTGCCCGAAATTCTTGCTAAAAACGCATATTTTTTTTCCATTATCGGCGAAAGGCGCCTATCTCTGATCGGCCGATAACCACGCCCCAGTTCCGCCTTCACCACGCCTTTGACACGCCCCCATCAACTTTGTCCGCATCCGCAACGGAGTGCAGTTGAAAACGTCCAAATTCGGCTTTCGATTATACCGCTTTATTCGTTTTTGTGAGATAAACGTCTATCTCCCGATTTGGGTCGCAATATAGGCGTTTTTCTTTTTCAATTATAAGCTGGATAGCAAACCAAAATTTTACCTACAGGTTTTTCGTTGCGAGGTAAGTGACTTCAGATACCCAGTGCTAATTCACTCCATATTGAAAAGCACCGCTCCGCTCTGCCGCTGGTTTTCAAGATTACCAGTGCGGTTACAGGCGTGCATCCTCATAAGTTCAAAATCCTCTCTTTGATGCTAATTCACATACACTTTTTATTATACTTTATATGCAGGAATTAGCACTTATCCTTTCTGGGTGTTTTCTAGTAAGTTCGCTCTTCAGCGAGCTACTGTTTCGCTTTAGCTTCATTAGGAGCCGAACCCCCTATATTTTTGCCTGCAAACAGAAAACATTTTTTGTGCTGTGTGAAACATCCAATATCCTCACATACTCACTTTATCTTTAGATCTACTTCCTTTACCTTTCACAGTGTCTGCTGCTTTTTCCAGTCTCCACTGCTTTACTAAACTGAAAATGGCGCCTATCGGCTGTTTATATAGCGTTGGATGCCTTCGGTTTTATCCAATCAACTGATACCAGCTGGTTTAAAGAGGATTCCCTTCCTTCCTTTATTTTTGTGTTTAGTCCGACCTTTTTCCTCCTTCTTTAAAATCATATGAAGGCCTTCCGTTCCACCCTATTGTTGATTCCTACTGGTACCAACTACAAACTCTTTGGTACCGGTAGGAATCAACAATAGGGTGAAACTGAAGGCCGTCCTATGATTTTAAAGAAGGAGGAAAAAGGTCGGACTTTAAACACAAAAATAAAGGAAGGAAGGGAATCCCCTTTAAACCAGCTGGTATCAGTTGATTGGATAAAACCGAAGGCGTCCCATGCTATTTAAACAGCCGATAGGTGCCATTTTTAGTTTATTAAAGCAGTGGAGATGGAAAAAGCAGCAGACACTGCGAAAGGTAAAGGAAGTAGATCTAAAGATAAAGTGAGTATGTGAGGATATTGGATGTATCACACAGCACCAAAAATGTTTTCTGTTTGCAGGCAAAAATATAGGGGGTTCGGCTCCTAATGAAGCTAAAGCGAAACAGTAGCTCGCTGAAGAGCGAACTTACTAGAAAACACCCAGAAAGGATAAGTGCTAATTCCTGCATATAAAGTATAATAAAAAGTGTATGTGAATTAGCATCAAAGAGAGGATTTTGAACTTATGAGGATGCCCGCCTGTAACCGCACTGGTAATCTTAAAAACCAGCGGCAGAGCGGAGCGGTGCTTTTCAATATGGAGTGAATTAGCACTGGGTATCTGAAGTCACTTACCTCTCAACGGAAAACCTGTGTGTAACATTTTGGTTTGCAGTTGGTTTAATAGAATTTGAATTCACAAGCAAACAGTGGGTAGATTAAATTCACAATGTTGAAAACATAGGCAACATTTTTCACTATTTGATTATTGATTATTTATTTTTTGTATAATTTGGTTCTATTTGTAACGTATATGTTTTTATTGTATTTAATTTTTTTTTAAATGATCTATTTTATGTGTTAAATATTTATGTATATGTATCTTTTAGAATATCCTGTGTGACCCCTGAGGCAGACGCCTTTGTGCGTCGAAACATGGACCGTGTCAAGTCCCTTGGAGTTTCAGTAAAGTTTTCCATTATCATCTGCCGAGTTGGTCTAGTCTGTGGTCAGCCTCTACTTCCTTTGTACTATGTGGATTCGTCATAGAGGAAACAGGAAATGAGGGCGGAACCAGAGCTGAGAGAGAGAGAAGGGAAAACAACTAAGCACCGAGCTGAGCCTGCATGCTTTTTACCACTGCTGCCACCCTAACCCTGACGAGGTAAAAAAGATGACTTTTAAAATTCGGAGGGAGGGGGCCTGCAACTCGAAGGGAGGAGGGAGGGAGCGAACGAACTTCCAGTGGTTGAACGAACTTCCAGTGGGTGAAATATTGGGGGTGCTCGAGCACCCATAGCACCCATAGCACCCATGGAGTCGGCGCCTATGCTGGAGAAGTATACATATTGTGTTTCTTTTTCTTTTTTTGCAAATAAACTAAATGAAATAACTAACAAATACATCTGCACAGCATTTCCTTTCATAAACTATTTAAACATATGTTAAAAATTAAGATGCATTCCACAAGTCTTCTACAAACAAGATTCCTATTTCACAGCATTACTGTTGGGAGAAAGATTCTTCCAAATATTAATGATTCACTCTTGGCATACTCCAAACATTCAAACAGAAAAACAGGATCTCCTAAACATCTAGGGATCACTCCAGAAGATCAAGGACATGCTGGAGTTGGTGAAAATAATGACCTTAAAGATTTATCTGCAATATTGGAAGATTCGCTCTCAGATGTTACAACTAGAGCCACTTTGTTGGTATCATTTATGTTTGAGCAATTTTTTAATGATTTTTTGAAGCTATAATTTAAGAACTCACACTCATTCTTTTGTGGTCAAAGACGATGGGTATATCCTGATGATACTAGATGTACTCAGGATAGATGGAAGGAGTTCCTGAAGAAATTAGATCCTTGAGGGTTTCTTTTCTGTTAGCATTCCCATGTAAATGTATGGTGTGTTATTTAGGTGTAAAGTATGTTTTCCTTGCACCTGAAGAATTGAAATCTTTGGACTTGAAAAAATTATCCAGAACTGGAGGATCATCATAGATGGTTGATTGTATTTGAGTTTGTGGGTTATTAGGCTGGCACTTTTCTTATTCATTTGGTTGCTGTGAAGATCTTGTTATCTATTTGACCACTCCCCCTGTCTTTTCTTATTTAGTGGCAGGGCAGCCGAGAGAGGGGGGCAAAATTTGCTGGGCCCAGCCTCTCAGGGGGGGCCAGGGCCCAGCGCCAGCAAGCTTCTTCAAGCCTGCCTGCCTGCTTCTAGGTCTCAGGTCTGTCTCTCCTGCTCCTGCTGCATGCTGCCCAGGACCCAGATGATTGCATTAACACAATATCACATTAATGCAATCATCCGGGTCCTGACCCCGGCACACAGGAGCAGTCACTAAGACAGGAAGGTAAGGGGGAGGGCAGGGAGCGGTGGTGATATGAGTGGTGGAGGCGAAGCAGCAGTGGCCTGAGTGGGAGGGGGTGGCAGCTGGCGGTAGCGGCCCAGGTGAGGGGGTGTGGTGGTCCCGGCTGGGTCTTTTGGCGGCCCTGTTTAGTGGTCTGAAGGGTTGATATCATCAATAATGTTTTTAAAACAA